>NC_142011.1:14601860-15846860 GCF_049901735.1 Notechis scutatus | reverse complement strand
TCTTATCCAGCTGTTGGTAACATTTTATTACAAACCTACCACAATCTCTTGGTATACTTAGTTTTCCAAAATATATGGATACTTTAATCTTTAATTAATTTTAATATATTGAAGAAGAGGCAAGAAACACTTAGGCTGTCTGAAAACAAATTTTATTAAGTTTTTAATATTCACGACAGTAATTTACTTTCATTTTAATTACCAGTCACTATGTTAATCAAGCCACTGAAAGAAAATTGGTCGATGTGTTATATAATGAAGGATAGAAGGGATGCAGCATAAACTGTATATAACAATGAAAGAGTCTTGCATTTGATTAAATCATGTTTGAAAGGGAGAAAAAAAGAGCAACCCGGTAGTTCCTAACTAATTGGTTGAGTGGAGGGCAGAATGCTGGGAAATAGATGTAGGAATGTTGAAATTAAACTTCATTTGAACATCTAATTGTCATTCATGCCTTCCTGAACATACATTATAAAAAATTACTGCCTTTTAACTATCAATAAATCCTTATGGAACCAAATGTTTATGTTTTATGATGTGCAGAATTATCCACATCCCTTTTGTTGCTATATTTTATTAATTCAATCTATCAATCAATTTCTATAGCTGTCTATCTCATGCCTCTAGGCAGTTACCTATTATATTGAACCACTAATGTTTGGCAGTCTAGAAAGTTGTACTACCACTACAAATTCTGTTAAACAGAAACTGATTATATATCCACATCTCTCAGACAAAGTGTGTTACAGACTTTGGATTAGTTGTAGAAATAACTGATAATGCTACATTGATTTGCAATTAATTTTCTTTGCTAAAATGAAGGTAAATCATTATTGTTTATTTATAGTATGTATTCTCTTCTCACCCTGCAGAGAAGTTACTGAAAAAGATGCTAAAGACTATGCAGATTCCATCCATGCAATATTTGTAGAGACTAGTGCAAAAAATGCAATAAACATAAATGAACTGTTTATAGAAATAAGTAAGTATTCAATGTCAGTAAATCACTAATATTTTTCTTCTTGAGTTCCTAGTTATTAACAAAAAAGAATCGTATTATATTAGCTTCATGCTCTGCTTCTACCAAGTTGTACATTCTCTTCATGATTAGCATCATTTTCATTTCATCATTAGGACGCAGAGGTTAATTTGATCTTTCAAATCATATCTTGGCATAAGAATGAGAAATGTACTGGCATTAACATTTTTCATCCTGTTAACTTTCCTAACTAATATGTAGTGGGTTTGTTTCATATCACTAGAAGGAGAGGATATGAAATATACAGTTAGCAATATCTGCGCAAACTTTTTGAAATCAGTACTTCATTGTGTTGAGAAAAGCACTTCTCAAAAGTATTAAATAGACACAGTTAAAGCACACGTTCTTGTTCCCAAGTTTCTGTGGTGTTGTAAGAAAAATAATACACTTCTCTCCTAGGAAATTAATTTAAACATAGAGGTTTAATATTTATTTACTATGTTGTATATGCAACTGTTGCTATGAAATATTTAAGCTTCATTTAAGCTATCCAGTATCATGTTTAATAGTGTATCTTGTGATAATTAGTACTATCCAAAATATATATATTTGCCCCAGCAAATTGCCAGTTTATTGTGTAATATTACCTTTGGTTTCATGGAGAGAGAGAAAAATAAATTATCAATATCTGATAATGTTATGTAATTAATCTGATAAGACTCTGGCAATTTTGTGTGGTACTTTTACTTAATTAAATAAATTTGAAATGCTAAATTTATAGGTGAGCTTTTTCCAAGTTAAAGGTGAAGTTAATCATTAATCATTCAGCTTATAAGATGAATTCCAAGCAGTTTGAATAAATTATTAGATAGTTTACCAGTACTTTTGGTTTAATTCAAGAAACACATAATCCTAATACTTGGGGGAGGGGTTAATATTTTTATTATAATTTATAATACAATAACAGTGCTAAAATGAAAAGAAAAATAAGAACAAAGAAATGAAATAAGAACAAGGAGAAGTAAAAAAAGAAAACATAGAATTTTAAGTTCTGCCCTTCTTTCTATGGAGTAATTGCCATCTTACTCTTCCCTTCTTTAACCCTCCCCCCATATCCATAAATCATCAGTATTTCCTTTGTTCATCAAAAAATCCATATTAAGGCTTCCAGTCTTTTTTTTAAAGTATTTTTTTAAGTATTTTTCCCCTGACACCTGTAATCCTATCATTTGAAGAAAGATTAGCCTGACTTCTAGGCTGTTGAAGAACAGCTGTAGCATTGATGATTAAATTTTTATCTGTAATGCCCTGTGTCATCATCTCTCTGTTTTTATGTATTATCAAAATTATGAGTATCTTTTAATAGAACTAGATTTAGGAAGAAGTCTCTATTTCTTTATCATATTAGTATAGCCTCTCATTTTATTTACAGTCTTCAATTGCTCTTTTAATACTCTTTTAATGCTGTTTTTTCCCTACCACTGCAGGTCGTAGAATTCCATCCACAGATGCCAACCCTCCAACTATTGGTAAGGGTTTCAAACTTAGAAGACAGCCTTCTGTGACAAAACGCAGCTGTTGTTGATACTGAGACCCAACAAGCTAGATTTTATAAACTATTTGGCCTTAAACATTAAGGGTTTATTTCGAGTATCTATTACTGATCATGGATTCTGATCTCTGTGATAGTCAAAGCCAACATGGACCATTTTTGGCATTCTTACATACATTCTATGGGGACCTTGCTGTTAGACTGTTTCCCCGTGTGCAGTGTACAGACTAATATCTTACAGTCAAAGGGAATCGCCTTTCATTCTGCTTTAATCTTTGAAGAGGAGAATCCAATGTACAGATTATAAGCCTTGATATTTCATAGTTTTGTAGAAAAACATTGCCATGCTTTTGTAATTGGGGAAGTGAAACTAGCACTTTTTATGGATTTTGGAGGGAGTGGCCTAGAAAATATGGAAAGGAAGGTTTGGCTTGATTTTAGTGCCATTCTGCACTCCTTGCTATTACTGTAAGCCTTAATGTTTTCATTGTTGCTTCTTCGAAGACTAGAAAAAACAGATGATTGATGTGGCTCCAGAATAATGATACTGATAAGAGTGACCAAATCAGTCCATCCAGTACCCAATCTTAAATTGCACTTTTTATTTTCTGATATTATTATAAATATAAATAAGAACGTTGCTTTTAAGCAAAAACAAAAATAAGGAAAGTGTAGCCTTAGACAATCTTAGCTCGTTATATTTAATTATTTTATAGTTCAATAGACATAGAGTCTTCTTAATAACTTTCAGTTAAGATACTAGTAAGAAGCTTAGATGAAAATAATTTGACTACAACTGACAGGTATCAGTTGCTGTCAGTAGCCTTAGAGCAAGCATGTTAGGTGGGAAATGTTTCTAATTGCTTAGCATAAACCATTTTATACTTATTTATAAAACCAGTGTCTGAAGTAATATAAATTATGAAAGTGCCATTGCTAAAGGTAGGATTCTTGTTTATTTCTCTCTCTCTCGTCCATGAAGTGGATTGTGAACGAAGGTCCTACAAACAGTTGCCAGGAATTCCAGCCTGAGCAATGAGCATTAAATCAGTTGGCATCCTCTTGAATAGCACTGGGAAAGATTTCCCTCACTATCCAGTAGAGGTTGCTACTAGTGTACTTTGAGGCTTCCTTTGGGAACAAATCATGAATAATCCAGAAATGGCATTGAGAGCTAACTGTCTGGGACAGTGTAGATATTGCTTGCATGTAGTTGAACTCATCTCTTTACACCCTCTTTTAAACAGATAGTTTCTTAGCTTTGGTTGTGCTTTCCGTTTATTTTAAACTATAAATTAATCTTGCCCCATCACATGATTTCCCATCATTTATTTTTGTTGCAAATAGAGCAAACATACTCCATGTTTTTTGTCTTTAAAATATAGGCAGGTAAACTCATAATGTGTAAAAGAAGCTATAAGGCTTTGATATTTCCTATTCGGTGGAACATGTCTGGTGGCTTGTTCTTAATTCACCACTTAAAAGGGAATTTCAAAGGTTACGTTGGAAATAGACAGTTTATACTTTTTTTATTTTATACCATATAGTTCAGCATTACTCTTAGGAGAATTATTATAGTTAACCAATGCAATTGGAAATATTGAGTCAGGATATTTAAGCCCGTGTGAATTTGTCTAAGAATTCAAAATTCTAATTTTGTAGTATGTTGTATGCTTTATCAGAAGTTTCTCTGCAAAAAAAAAGCCAATTATGGCATTCCCGCTAACCAAACTATGAATCTGTACATTATTAATGAAGTCTATTGTGCATTCCATTTCTTGACTTGTTTATGACATTAGTTTGTTCTGAGTTTTACTTTCAAGAATCAGCTTGAAGACATGTATGTCACCTAGTCAAAAGAGCCATATACTGGCAATAATTATTTAGAATTAAAGCTTGGAGAGGTTGGCATTACAAGTCAATCCAATAGCTTTGATCATGATTTAATCAATGATATAATGCTTGTCTGGCAACATATGTGGAACTGAATGTGTGAAAGAAACAATATCAGGGATGTACTTACTAGGGTGTTTTCAAGGCAGTGTGCTCAGTACATTAAACTGAAGTCAAATAAGGATCTTTTCCAAGACTTTTATGAGGCTTCAGCAAGAACCTTACAGTTCCTCCCTTCTATGTTAACATTGTACCATGTCCGAGAAACTCCCATCAAAACTCTGTGCTGTTTCAGAGACCTTTGAAATTTGGCAAGGAACTGCCATGGGGTTGAGGAAAGCAAAAATGTCTGGGACCGTGAATGCTTAAAAGGACTTTTTAGATTTAACCTCATGTTAGTTAAAAACCCCTCTAATGAATTGGAGATAATTAGACTGCTTCTGTACCTACATATAAATAGAAACACACTGCACTGATGATGTTATCTAATTCAGGTAAGCAATATCTGCAAGAAAACAACCAAGCTCAGAGAGCACCAAGGACCCTTCATTTCAACCCTGAGCTACAAATAATCTCCTCTATCAGATAAATCATTGTCCTCCAGGGAAACCTTGTATAGATATAATATTGGAATGCCGATGATTATATGCTTATCCAAACGGTAAAACTTTTTCACATGGCTATTTTATAATCACTGTTCTATTTCTTGGTGATACTTTACTGGTTAGTCTAAATAAGTCTTAAAAATAGTTAATGCCACACATAAAGAGAGGTCAAGCACAAAGCTTATTTTGGAGAATATTACTCATGTCTAGAGCAGCCAACTTTACCCCTGCGTGATAGTAGCACCTTTCCGCTATTTAAGGCTTTCATCATTCACTTATGCCATTGTGATATTAATTGACTACTTTCTTACAATTACCTATAATTAGACAGTTTCTTTTTATTTCACCTTCTCTGTAAGCAGAATATTTTAACATATCACAGTTGCATCCTTTGAAGCTACTGTTATAGGTAGTCCTCGACTTATGACCACAATTGGGACCAGAATTTCTGTTGCTAAGCAAGGTGGTTGCCATGCTTGTTAAGTAAATCAGATGGTCATTATTGAATCCAGTTCTCCCCATTAACTATGCTTGTTGGAAGCTGGCTAGGAAGGTGGCAAATGGTGATCAAGTGACCCCAAGACACTGTAACTGTCCTAATTATATGCCAGTTGACAAGTGCCCGCATTTTGATCATGTAACCAATGGGATGCTGCAATGTCTGCAAATTGAAGACTAGTCACAAGTCACCTTTTTCCAGTGCCATTTTCACTTTGAACATGGCTAAACAAATGGTTGTAGGTCAAGGGCTACTTTTAGTGTTACCTTGTGTTAACACATGTGGCTCTGCAGAATGGCATTTCAAGCATAAGCTGTGGCCTTGGCTGTATTTCAGAAACTTCCCTATCTGTCCCAAGTCATCGAGTTCACTGCCAGTGTGTTAGCCTGCCTCAAAGTTCTCTGGATGTACTTAGTCAAATATTTGTATTGAGATAATTTAAATCTAAATCCCTACTCATTACTGGAGAAAGGGCGCTATTTACAGTACCTCAGTGCTATTTGCTTATTGCTATGCAAATTAATATGAATTTTGAGCTTCAGCATCCCTTCTATTTGGGAATGTTTAGTTTCCCATTTACTGAAGTTAAACTATTTCAAGTGAGTTGTTTGTAAAGAAAAAAAATTCTATCCACCAATCTTGCATTGATCCTAGATCTCATTCATAGGGCTTTTCTGGGGGTGGGGAGGCAGGAGGAGAGATAGGTGGAATGATACCTGATATTGGGAGAGGTCTTTAGCCTTGCTATTTAAAGTATATGCATATCAAAGCCATAATCCTATGTATGCTTACAGGGAGTAAGTCCCAATAAATTGTTTCTTTGAGAGCAGGTTGTATATTGCAGGTTATTCACTTGTATGCGATTTCACATGGATTTATGTGTTCATTATCTCCCAAGTAATTGAAATCTTATCTTCAGCTTTAATTTATACTGGAATAAGCTCAATGCAGAATGAAAAGAGCAGTTTCTTTTTACCAGATGGCTTTCTATTAATTCTTACAAGATTTGTGCTGTTGCATGAAACTTAATATGTTGAAACATACAAAAAAACAAAAGAGGACATACTTCCGACTTTTTTTGTGGGTACTATGGCTACATAAAGATTATATACACCAGTTCTATAAATTATGGTTTGGACACTGCAGTAAAATAGTTGGTCATTTATGTAGGAAACTCACTATTTGGTGGCATATCTAAAATATATTTGTCACCATGCATAAAATTTTAAAAACATGGCTTTAATATGTAAAAACCAATAGATAAAGAGAAACCGTATTTATCTTGATTTAAATAGTGATTGAAAAGTTAAGCAGATAACTTTACTGAAAATAACCTTTTGGTAGCGTCAGATCTCTGTTACTACAGTCAAGACTAAAAGAGGTAAATATTTGTCTCTGATGGAGATATTAATTAGAGAAAATGATAAAGGTAGCAGCCTAAGAATTCTGACCCTGCACCCTTACTGAAGGGGAAGGAGGGACTGCTTTGGACATCCTGCACCTGGGCATTGTTTACACAACAGCTGCTGGCCTTTTGATCATTGATCTACTCTCACAGGTAGTTGGATTCAAAAGAGCAAAGGCTCAAAGGAATCTCTTTCATAATTCTAGTTAAACATAGCATTATCTAGTCATTTAAATATATATGACAGAGTTACTTTTGAAAGCATAACCAAAATTATCTCAAAACGCACTCATCAGAGTTCCAATGGGAGCCTGAGTCTGTCACAGATATTCCAAGATCCATTTGTCAAGATTTAGCTTTCAGATTAATAAATGTACACATAACTTTCAGGCTGCCCATTGGCATTTGATTGAACCTACAGTACATGTTATTCTATATTCAGAAGTATGAGTTCAAAGAGTTCTTTCAAGGCAAGTAGCACTGCAGTGTAGAGGATTACATGGTTTAAGCCCTGCAAATCATATTACTAGCCACTCAGAAGGAAACATTTCTGGCAAATTATTTTTCGCTTTCTTCTTAAATACATAGAACCTGCTGATAGTCTTTAGGCCTCAGCTGACTTTGCTGTAGTGAATCCCCTTACTGTTCCAAACTGAAAGCAACGGGAAATATACAACCCTGCAGGAAATGATAGAACTTAAATTAAGGGAAATAACTATTTGGTCAGCCACTGAAGATAGGTGAGCCAAATGTGGAAAAGCACTTTTAAATTGTTTCGTCTTACTTTGTGATCAACATCTACTGTAGTTCTTGCTTAGGCCTTTAAAGCAAAGAAGATGAAATGTGTCTTAGCATATCTTTACCCTGTTGATCTTCATTGTTAACGCTAATTTCTGCTTCTTAAAGGAATTACAAAGCTGGTTTACTATGCCTTTGCTACTGTAAGAGTATTTCTTGCAGTGATTGGAGGAAAGAACTCTTGCTATGAATAGCATTTAGTTTAGGTCACAATGGGGAGTGCCTCGCCTCAACTGGAATCTAGTGTATCATATTGATTACACTGCATTTCAATGGATGTTTTTGGAATGTCCTTTTTCTGTACTATGTTTGCTGAACAGGAGAGGTTTTATTTTTAGTAGCTTGGATCAGCAAATCTTCCTCTGGATGATCTTGGGGGAATTCTAATTTACAGCAGGCATGCAGCCATTTGAACTGCCTAACCCACGACTCCTCATCTATGGTTTCACTTTATAAATAGCTGCAAGCAGGAATACACAGGTTTAGGACATTTCCCAGTGAAATTATATTTCAAAAGTACCCAGCTTTCAATAGTCACTTTGGGTAAAAATGTTTTTTTTCCCTGAGCATATATTTTTTGAGGAATGTCAAGATCTTACGATTAAGGTTTGGGATTTTCTAATAACTCATTCTTTCATGAGAGACACACTGGCAAATATTAAATAATTGCCTTCAATTGATTTTTCTCCTCCTTTGAACTTACCAACAGAGTATTTTAATTCTGTCTCTTATATATATCATATATAATTGCATTCAATTTCTTGTACCCTGAGAAGCTTGCATCCAAGAATTAAATCACTTCAGCATATTAAAAAAAAATCAGAACAAAACGTAATGATACTCTCATCTCTTCCTTCCTATATAGCAGGAACACTATTATAGACTTGTCAGAAGAAACAAACCTTTCATTTTAAAAACTTGTCTTTAAAATCCTAAGAAGCCTACATAAAAGTTTACATTGCCTATCTTTTATTAGGGTCTTGGATGTTAAACCTGATACATTTTTGCATACCAGATTCTATAACTGAGCCCCTCATTCATGCAAAACAGTAACACTTTGCAGCCAAAATTGCATGTCATTCTGGAGAGCCACACCAATCAGATAAAATGTACTTATATCAGTAGACGAATTGTGTTAATACAGAAGGTGGGTGATTTTTGTTACTTTTTGCTTTTCTATAGCTAAACTATTGTGCTGAGATCTCTAGCTAGAGTAGAGGGTGGAATAAAGAGGCTGGCTAGCTTAAAGTTTCTCAGTTGGAGGAAGCAAACAGGGGCCAGATTCCTGAACCCTTTATTCCCCTTTTCCCTAGACAATGCAGTTAGTCTGGCATGATTTTTGTAAATAGCAGAACTACATTAAAGGAACTATTTTCATCTGGTCATGGATTTGTTCTGGTTCTGTTTTCAGATATTTCTTGTAATTTCAGTTTAGCCTTTGCTTGCCTTGACATCTCTATGGGGAGCCATAGGTGTCAGTAACAGACCATGATGACATCAAAATAACAATTATATATATAATAGTGCCAAGCTGTCTGAAACAATACCAGTTGCATCGTTTGCATGATGTCATATATTTTCTTATATCCCCATTGTCCCAAATCCACTCTATCCCCTGCCGACAGCTATGTGGCAAATTGTTACTTTAGTGCAGAATTAAATGTATTGTCTTACATTTAATGGAACTGGTTAAAAAGCTAGCCTTTAGAAACTTTTTATATGGCAGAAATATTTTATAAATAAACTATTTAGAAATAATAGCAATAGCAATAGCACTTAGATTATATTCTGCTTTATGGTGCTTTACAGCCCTCTCTAAGCGGTTTACAGAATTAGCATATTGCCCCCAACAATTTGGGTCCTCATTTTACCCACCTCAGAAGGATGGAAGGCTGAGTCAACCTTGAGCCTGGTGGGATTTGAACTGAAGCTTTTTATATGGCAGAAATGTTTTATAAATAAAGTATTTAGAAATAATAGTTTAATCATAATAGCAGTAGCTGAACTCAAAATGTTACTTTTCTACACTCCATGGTCACAACTCAGAAGAAGATTCTCAATCCAGCATTGGACTTCTTTTGCAAGATTACAGTAAGCAGTACTGTAGGGTAAGGACTCCATTCTCTCTTTTCCAAGAGGCTATGGTTTGCGTTGAAAATAAATGGTTCAATAAATTTAATAAGGATTACTCTCTAAGCCAATATTACTGTCAGGCATGGTTGCAGCTATTTACAATAGAAAAAGCCCACTGTATAAATTCATGAACACATTTAATGACACATCTAGTTTGGCCTTTAGGTCATATCATACAGATCTGATTTAATCAAGATTCACAATTGCATCTTGCCAATCCTGGGAATTTCTTTGTGTTGGTTCTAGAAGTAATCTATATGGAAGATAAAAGTAATCAGTGAATCTTTTTGCCGCACCAATTCTATGTACCTTTAGCCTACTAAATTATTGTTACTTGGAATCACTGTAGTTATGGTTGCAAATGTACACTCAATTGATTTAGGTCATACAGAATTCATTTTAGACATCCAGAGACTGAGCAGCACTGTAATTCAGAAATACCTATGGCTTATAGTGAAGGAAAAAAATATTAAATATATCGTAGAGCACTTCTCTATTTTCAATTTATAAACAGGTCTCTAAGTCCAATACTTAGAATCATCACCATTCTTCATGAGGACTATATTTATTGCGCAGTTTGTGGGAAAACAGCCAGCAAAGATTGGGGGGGGGGGGAATGTGATTGTGGGGATGTGTCTGTGGAGATTCTCAATCATCCAGGTCATGGTTGTCCCAAAGATGCTGTTCAAAAGGCAACTGGGCTTTGTTTTTTTCCCCTTGAAAATGTTTTGCTTCTCATTCAGAACTGAAGAAAGTTCTCAGATGAGAAGCGAAATGTTTTCAAGGGGATGGGGAAGCAAAATTCAATTGCCTTTTGAACGTCACCTTATGGGGATATATGCTTCTTACTATAATAGAATAAGGGGTAGTTAATACATATCCACTTACTACAAAGAGGCCAATCTTCAAAATGATCTCCCATGGGGACATGGGTAGACAATATGAAAATGAAATTCTGCAAAGGTAGATGGGTCAAACAAGTACAAAATGGTGGATAGGATTATACAGAAGTTTGTTTTAGAGTGAGAGTTTAGAAAATATCAGTTATGGATGAAATGAGGTAAAAAGACTTTTGCCTTATTAAAGTACACTGTTGAAGACAGGCTCCACAACTTGAGAAGGACTTGATATTTTGTTAGATTTTATTCGAATTGCATTCTCAGATTTGAGTAGTGCAATTAGAGAAGCAGACTGACTAACTGGAAAGGTTGGCTCAAAAGATAAAATCTTGGAGATAAAATTTATGGAGGGAAACTAGTTATGTCTGCTTAGGTAATAAATGACTAAGGAGAAAGGTATGTTGACAATTGTTAAACTGAAAAAGGAGGGAAGTTTTGCTAAACCCCTGGAAGTGCAAAGAGAGAGGCAATGTCATTTGAAATTGATATTATTTGACACTCCCTATTTTCTGCTACAAAATAATTAGTCATCCTACTCTAAGATATATAATACTTCTAAATGATATATCAGTAAAATGGATTGTGAAATAGAGTTTATAGTTAAGGAATTGTTTAGATCAAGTTAGAACAGATTGTGCCTTTTCAGATATTGCAGTGATTGCAGTGATTCCAAACCATAAGCTAGTACGGCGAATCTCAAATACACCATTTATTTTATAAAATAATAAATCATCCTAAATTATTTAGAATTTTATAAACTGCTTCAGTAACAGCAATTAAATACAATAAAAGGAATACAATATATAATTATGCTTCAAAAAGTACAATAAATCCTTCACATTCCTGGAGTTGACACTTCTGCACTCTTAAAGCCCCAAAGGTCTTCCAGATTCCAGAACAACCCTATTTTTATGGGTTTCTTCCCATACCTTGGGAGGCAAAGTGATCTAGAATAAGGAGTACGCTTTCAGGCCTCCACCTGTTTAGGCAGTATTTTTTAACCTAATGTTTATTAAAAGTTTTAGTTACAACAGTAAAAAAATAATATAAACTAAAGTGCAAAAAGGAGAAAAAGGTTTTTTAAAAACCCCTAAGAAAGCAACTTTCCCTTTATTCTCATCACAAGTACAAACTATTTCATAATTACTTTATCTCCTCTTAATAAATATAAAACTCTTCATTCCATAAATATAGGCAGATCCAATAAGAAATATCTTCTCCAATCCAGATGTCAGAAAAATATGTAAAGTCCTAAAATAATAACATTAATTAATACATATAAAACTAACATCCCACATCTCTGCTCCTAGCCAGAAGCAAAACCACATTTAAAAGGCATAAAGTGTTTCCAATATCCTAATAGAAACAAAAAACTGCAGTCTAACATGACATTTCTCCTTTTTAAAAAGCAAGCCCCTTCTAGAGTGACCCTAGGGCGAAACGCTTAAATACCATATTAAGTGTAAACACCAAATACACAACATGTTTCCACTCCAAATGGCAATTCCAAAGAGTATTATCCAAATAACAACATATCCCATTCAGATAAACATTTCATACCTCAACTCTTAACTATAAAAAATCCATATTCACTATATAAAGCATCCAAATGTAAACAAAAGATAAAAATTAAACATTACAAACAGGGATACTTTCTTCTTTAAAAAGAACAAGTACATAAAACTCTTTTAAAAGACAGCTAAATAAGAGCCAGTTTAAACGCTGCCAAATCATGGTACATAAAGTAACTGTAGGGGGGAAAGCTTAAACACCATATTAAATGTAAACAAATTAATATACAATATTTTTCCAGTCCAGATATCAGCAAATCCAAAAAGAATCATTCAAAATAGTAACACCACATTTTAAATCTTGTCAAATAAGCCAACTCAATGTATCTTCTTATACAAAACAATCTTGCTCTTTAATCCATTCAGATACTTCTTGAGAGGGGATTGGACTAGAAGACCTCCAAAGTCCCTTCTAATTCTGATATTCTATGTTATAATCCTTGATACATATTTCTTCATTGTTTGAAACAGCCTCATTTGTAAATCCCACAAAAAAATGTTCTAGTTACTCTTTGGGGTTATCATTTTTATGTCCTTAATTTTTAAAGCATCATCCCTTTTTTTTTTCTTTTTAATATGATGGCAAATTCTTACTCAAATTCTCATTCATGTGTTCTTGGGTAGATTTTGTTGCATTATCTTTTTCTGTTATCGAGAAACAGGCTGTTCCCAAAACCACACAATATATTGTAGGTGACATGACTGAAAGTTCTTGTGCAAGTCCTAGTCCAAGTTCTCAAAGATCTCTAAACACCATGATAAATTACTTGTCTTGTTATGTCTCCAATAAACAAAACCAGTTTTTCTTTCCCACAAAAATTCATTTATTCTTTTAAGATTAATTTCAAAACCTTAATATTCAAAACCCAATTTTTCAATGTTTTCTAAGCTCTTATTCTGTTTAAAACTTTCTATAGCCAAAATCTTGCTTTGCTTTTTGCTGTTTATTTTAAATTCTTGAAGATTATAAAGATAGATCTTCATTTTCTTACATTAAAGATGGAAGACATTCGATGTTTATCTATAGTCTTGTCATTTTAAAGCACTTAATAGACAATATCCAAAAATGGTTAGCAAGGCAAGTGCAAACTCGGTGTAATTTAAAAAGGCTTTGTGGCTGGAGAACAGTGGCCAATTCCCTCATCTCCCAATTTTCCCATCCTGCAGAAAGAGGGAACAAGGAGCAATTTTAAGGAGAAGAGCTTGGACGATCTCATGTCCTCACTTTGTCCAGAGAGGGTCAAAGGAGCTGATCTACCTGTTCATGGCCACAAACGTCATCTCTGCTATTCATGGAGCTGTCTTCAGATCACCATCTTCTTTAAAGTCCATCATAGGACAGGTAGTCTTGAAGATATCCAGGTCCAGGTCCAAATAGGGGATAATCAGCAGTTGAACTGCACTCTGAAATGTACTGATAGCCAGTGCAACTCCTGCTACATTATCATTGTTTGACATCAACAACTGTCCAGCGAAGCATACAGGGTGCTGCATTTTGCACCAACTGAATTTTCCAGATAGACTCAAGGGGAGCTCCATGAAAAGCAAAGTACAATCAAGGTCCTTTGTTAGCAACTATAGCTGAAACTGGAAATTCCATCGCTAAGGATCACAGACCTAAAGCGAAAAATCATGTGACGACAGATTGTGAGGACTGTTCCAGTTGTGGTTGTTAAGAAAATCGCTGTGGTTGTTGGGCGTGGTATCACGTGATGGCAACTCGCTGCCGGCTTTCCATCGACTTTGCTTGTCAGAAGCAGCGGTCATGGAGATCACCTATCATAATTGCACACCAGGTGACAAGCACCACATTGTGGTCACATGACCACGGAGATGTGGCAATAGCCACAACTTATCACCTCATTCAGCACTGTTACCACTTTGAATAGTCTCTGAATGAGTAGTCCCTGAGCAAGGACTATCTGTATTCCATTTTAAGAGTTACCAAGGGCATGAAGCAACCATCTTCAGTACCCCATATTGTAAGGAGAACCCCCATTAGGCAGAGTATGAGCCAGAAGTACTAGAGGAACACACACACCCCTCCAGATTGCAGACCCCTCTTCTCGGGAGAAGAGTAAAAGATGTAATAATCACAGAACCAGTGGCCTTCTGAATGAACAGCCCTTCAGTTTTACTTCAGTTGAACCTGAATTTGCTTCTCCCTATTCAACCAGTAAAATAAGTTTCCAGGAATTAGGCGAGGGCTTCCATGGCTTCTTCCATTTGGTCTGGGGTAGAGATGTATACTGGATACCATCTGCCCTAATAATGCTGCCTTATTGCATACCAAGGGATGACCTCTTCCTGTTATTTCTTATAGAGAGGGTTGAGCCCCGAAGCAAGCCAAGGGCTTTCCCGTGTGACCCAAGTCTGTTTTAGAAACTTTCTTCTAGCACGGATTTGAGTATAATGACTCCAATTCCTGGCTTAATCTTTTGCTGTGCAGAAATTAAGTGCATGGTGGGTTTTTTTGTATCATTAAAAGGGGAAAAAAACATCACTATAGAAGTCTTTTTTTCCCCTTCACCCTGAAATTGAAATGTCACAAATTACTGAACTGTCTTACTGAAATTAACATGTTATTAGTCCAAGGGTACAAACTTTCCTCTAAATGTAAACATCAGTAAAGGGGCTGTGAGAAACTGAATCCTGGCCTGCTTAACTCTGGATTAATTTCAGTGAGGCTTGCAAGAGGTAACATTGCAGTGGATTGCACTGGGTGGAGGGGTGTCAGGGAGCTTGTATTTGCATGAAAAGAAGCTTGATTGAACTGGTAGAACATTGACCATGATTTCCCAAGCATATGGAAGACTAAAGAGGGGAGTGTGTGTGTGTGTATATGTGTGTGTGTACGTGTGCATGTGTTCTTAGGCTGGTCCTAAGAATGTGAAAAGGGTGATGAAGTAGGGTAGAGAATTCCTACTTTCTAATATCTTGGCGTTGGAAGGGTGGGGGTTTGTTTTGGTCATTCCTTCTCATAGTTATAGTTTTGTGAGGGAACATTGATTTTAACATATTAAAAAGCCTTGTGTCAGCTTCAAAAATGTACTCTTATAGTATAATAGTACTCTAACTCACAAGCTGGATGTATTGTGCAAAATAAAAGTTGTAAATTATTTAATAAAAATGTTTGTAACACATACTTTCAATGTGATCTGTAGTTCTTCATGAATTCTGAAATTAATCCCATCCTCATTCTTGAGCTTTGCATGTATGGTATGCTTGTTTGTTTAGTGCCTTCAGGTCAGGAAGACTCCTGACTACTGCCTGTATAAGTCCCTACCATTTTCCTGGTAAGCTTTTCTGAGTGGTTTGCCATTGCCTCCTACTTAGGGCTGAGAGAAAACAATTGGCCCAAAGTCACTTAGCCAGCTTCATGCCAAAGGCAGGACTAGAACTCATGATATCTGGTTTCTAGCCTGATGCTTTAACCACTACACTGAGCTGAATCTATATGAATCTAGGCATCCCAAAGTAAACTGGATAAAATAGTTACATGCATGATTATTTTACACTTACAATGACAGTCCTTTATTTTCATGTGATAGAAATACTATGTTATCACGAGTTCTGACAATGCACTTGACATTTTTTTTACTAACTCAAAAGATTTAGACAATTAGTTACCTATTGTATAATTTATAGCACTACACATGATGTTGAGATGTATAGGAATGGGCAATTTATTGACCATCAGATTTTGTAACTCCTGCCTCCTTCTAGCGCTCTGTACTATGCTGTACTAAGTGCCCAGCTGGGACAAAAACTCTGAAATCTTCAGAGTCCATTATGTACCCCCACCCCACCCCCTTTTTTTAACAAGAAACTAATGCACTCTAGGAATATTCAGAGCCAACTACTTTTATTTCCAGAGGGCACATTGGAGATAATGGATAGTATACTCCACCATGCCTCCCCCCCCCATCTGATTGAGGAAAGATACAATAAACAAACATGTATTTAAGCAAAAGATAACTATCGTCCTAATTTTTATATTGCAACTTATTACCATGCACAAATTTATATTTTAAGCTGCTACACTTTCCTATGTTTCCAGCCTTTTCTAATCTTGATGGCCAAATTCTGTTCTTCTATAATTTGTAGTATCCCTGGATAGATTCCTATTTGCTCCAAGATTGGTTGGAAATGAAATGAATTATAGCTCAATATTACTCCAAAGAGTTTTAGAAGCTCCTCTGTTGCAATCTGCTGTCTTCTATAACTACTACCAAGGGGAGGGAGTATCTGTTTTCACTTCCAAACTGATGTATACATAAATCTGCTATTACTAAAGGTAAAGGTTCCCCTTGCACATACTTGCTAGTTGTTTCCAGCTCTAGGGGGCAGTGCTCATCTCCGTTACAAAGCTGAACAACCAGCGCTGTCCGAAGACTACTCCGTGGTCATGTGGCTGGCATGACTAAAAGCCAAAGGCACATGGAACGCTGTTACCTTCCCACCAAGGTGGTCCCCATTTTTCTACTTGCATTTTTACATGCTTTCGAATTGCTAGGTTGGCAGAAGCCGGGACAAGTAATGGGAGCGCACTCCATTATGCGGTGCAGGGATTCAAACCTCCGAACTGCCAACCTTTCTGATCAACAAGCTCAGTGTCTTATCTATTGAGCCACTGAGTTCCCCTGCTATTACTATAGAGCATCAACCTCAATAAAGATGTGTTGAACTTCAACTCCCAGAGCCCACTGGTTCCCCTGCTATTACTATAGAGCAGTGTTTCTCAAGGGGGGGGGGGGGGGGGGGGGGGGCAGCCTCAATAAAGATGTGTTGAACTTCAACTCCCAGAATTCCCACACCCAGCATTCTTCAAGACAAATCCAAGAATCTAGTTTTGCAACAATTCCTCTGCAAAGGAAAATAAATGGGTGCAATAAAATTGCTGTTAAGCTGAAAGGCAGAAATCGTTTTATTCTGAGTAAAATACAAGCATGCTGCCTGGCTTTAAACTGAATTTTCTATTTTATTGATTATAGTATGCTTTAAGTCCTCAGTTTCAAAGATCTTATCAGGCAATACTTGTTATTACAATACTTGTTACAGGGTTCTTTGGAGGATAAAGCTGATACATTTCACTGTATTTGCAAAAAACACTTGTAAAGGTGTTATAAAACCAATCCACATTTTCCCCACCCTCTCAGGAAAGGAATGGTAACTGTCAACATGTTTTAATAGTTAATTGTGATGACAGATAATTCTCTAGGCTGAAGTCATCCAAACTACAGGGAAAAAGTCACCCACGCTGAAGGTCGGGCTAATTTTGTTCTGTCTACAATTAAATATGACCTGGTCATTTCATTTTACCCTCTGGAGCAACCTCAAGCAGAAGAGCAGGGAAGATACATTTCTTCTGCAGCAAAACGTCTTTCTAAAAGAGTGTTTAAGAAACAAAATATTTAAATATTTGCAGCCTACATTATGCAATGGCTTGAGGCATTTCCAGCTGCTTTTTTGTGATCCTCATATAGTAGACTTTCTGTAGAACAATGCTACAGAGTTTAAAATGAAGGAGCCTTATAACATCTGTTTTAACAATTCTAAGAGAATGAATAGATTTGAGGGGGTGAATGAAACTGTATATATCAAAACAGAGATTTTCAGAGAGTTATAGAATTTGAAGAGGCCATTTAGATCATGGGTCCCCAATCCCTAGGCCATGAACCAGTAGCTGATCATGCCTTTTGGAAACCTGGTCATGTAAGAGGCAGGTAAGCATGCAAAGCTTTATTTGCACAGGATTAGGTTGCATACGTGAAACTATCCCCCACAAGTCTGTGGAGCCAGAAAGGCTGGAGACCGCTGATTTAAAACATCAAATTCAATCCCCATGCTTAATGCAAGAATCCAAAATTAAAAAGCCAAGCCTCCATTTCAGGCACTGACCAGCAAACAAATCTATATACATACATATGGCCGCCCAACTGAGAGCCAGTTTGGTGTAGTGGTTAAGGTGCTGATTTAGAAATCAGAACACTCTTGAGTTCTATTCCCAGCTTAGGCATGAAAGGGGCTGAATGACTGGGCTGGTCACTTATTCCCACCTCACAGAGTTGTTATGGGGAAAATAGAGAGTATTATGCATGTTTACTTCCCAGAGTTATTTATAAAAGTAATATAAGTGAGATTTTTAAAAATCTAATAAGTAAAAATAAATAAATTGATGTTTGAACAAATGCAACACAGAGGAGCCACCATCTCTGAGATAATTTGTAGCATTTTAAAATTACTTTTAAATTAGAAAACAATCTGCCCTTCTACAGGTACCAACCCCAACTGGAACGATGACGTGTTCATGAATAGGACTTGATTTTCCTGTGTGTGCAGCCCTTCTTTGTGGAGCTAAAAATGTGCAACCTGCACTTTCCATGGTCATTTTATGTTCAAGGTTAAATATCCCCCAGCCTTTTAAGGCAGCATCTGACCAATGCAATGTAGGAGTGAAGATAGTATTGCCCATGATTTGAAAGCAATTATCTGTCTTCTTTTTTGCAGCCATTATCACACTGCTTACTCATTTACACCCTATCATAAAATACAATTTCAAAATCATTTCCAAGCATATTCATCGACAAGCCAAACTGAAGAACGCTGAGTTGCATTTTATTATTTTCCTTCTAACCGACCAAGATCATATTACATTGTGTCATCCAGAGTATTAGCTATCCCATCCAATTTTATGTCATCTGCACATTCAATAATGTATCAAGCTCAATATTATTTCTGTGTACCAAAAGGCTTCCATGCTTTTCCTCAAACTGCAAGTCAATTCAGCTCCAGGCAACCTGGCTAATAATAAAGGATGATGGGAACAACATATGTAGCACTACAGATCTCCCCCATTCCTTCATATACCTTTTTCACTTCATTGCAAGACAAAAGCCAAGTATGAATTTTGACTGCAGTACTGAATAACAGGTTTTTATAAAAATAAAAAGCATATGGTAGTGTTGCATTTTTATGTTTTAATGTTGTAAAACACTTTGAAGGGGGCTTTGTGTCCAAAATAAAATAGAAACAAACCATTTGGACAGATGCAGTGATACACCTGAGGGATAAAGACCACAAGCAGCTAAATTTATGTATTTATTCAATTTATATGGCAGCCCATCTCAATCAAATAACTCTGAGTGGCTAACAACAATTTAAAAAAATAACAAAAGCTCAGAAGTATATTTATTTATTTATTAAAGTATTTGACACCCATCTCACCACAATCAATGCAGCTTGTAGAGCAGAGGGGTAATATGCACCAATTGAGATGTGCCCATCAATGCTCTCACTGCTGTATACTATACCAACTGCAGATTCCAGATGTTCTTCAAGGGCAACCTTCTGTAGAAAACATTGCAATAGCCCAACTGAAAGGACGCTAAGGCATGACTAACTGAAAGCAGATTCTCGCAGTTCAACAAAGGCACAAGTAATATACAACACAAAGTTGTGCAAGGATTCTCTCCTGCTCACATCTACAATCCATTCCTCTGTTTTCCCCCTCCCCTCACGTTTTCAGTTTTGTCTGTGCAGGGATGGTTCTGCATGTGAATTGGAGTGATTTTTATCCAATAGATTCCATGCACATTCTTCACAGTGGCCCTGTAAATCTCAATCCTTTCTTAGGATTACCTTGAACAGTGCTTCTGAGTGAGTGTGGATGCAATAAAGATACTGGCACTTTGCCTCCCTATCCATCACAACTTAGACCCCAATAACATCTCCAGCTGATGCTCAGTCCTGCTTATTCCTCATAGTCTTCCTGAGGCACTCTTGGTTTCTTTTCAACATCTCTCTCCTTCCCTCTTTTTCCTCAGTAAGCTAAGGGGAATTTAGGATCCACAGGAAAAGAGAGCCCATATAGAAATAATCTAGTCCAAAGTCCCTCCCTCACATTCCAGGGAGCAACTAAATCTTCAGCTGGAAAATACAACAGACCTTCAGGAAACCCCAAGTTCCCTCTGTAAGCTTTCTGGTTAATCAGTCGCCTCAGGTAGACCAATCAAGTAAGTCCACCTCCCTACAGCATGGAAGTAGAAACATCAGAAAACATCAGGGCCAACAGAGACTTATATCTCTGTGGTGTAGGGTCTCTGGTATAAGGTTTCCTGCCTAGGCAGGGATTTGGACTAGAAGACCTCCAAGGTCCCTTCCAACTCTTCTCATCTCCACAAGAGAGGAGTGATATCAATCTTCCTCACCTTCCATCTACACTGTCACTGCTCCAACAAGAAAACCTGTTCTAGCATATGAGTATTGAGTGTGTTGGGATGTTGATGACTTGGGTCAGACCCATGGGTGTCATGATGACCATGAAGTCCTGAGGCACCTTTTACTCCACATCCAAGGAAGTTGAAGTTCTAAAGGACCATCAGCCTAGAAAACTCCATCACCAACCTGACCATAAATATAAAAAACCACAATTGGTAATATTTTTAGATTGCCATAATCATCAAAGTTCTGGACAGTGAACAAGAATAAAACAGAAAAAAATCAAGCAAATAGAAATTTTGTTTTCATACATCTCAAAGATAAATGGCTATAGTCAATTTCAACCAATGGTAGGTACAGTGGAATAACATGGTTTAAACAGACTTGCAAAAGGGAAGGCATGTTTATTTATTTATTTATTTGATTTGCCAATTGTTTACAAGATAATAAGTATAAATGTATACATAGTTGTGAATACATGAAATGGGTACATATAAGAAAAATAAAAGAATAAGAGAAACAATAGGACAGGGACAGTAGGCACGTTGGTGCGCTTATGCACGCCCCCTCAGGAGATTCCATACTGTGGTATTATTTTTGTTATAATAATAATATATAATGATATAATGGTAATATTATAAAATTAGTATTAGTCTTTATTTAAATACATGTTAAACATAAAGTAAAAGTCTCCAAAGTTAATTTAACTACTGGTACCTTAATACATCTACAGAATTTTCTTATAAAAACAAAGTGGTTTGCCATTATATTCTTCCATTAATTTTTAATTTTCAACTTACTGAAGGAATCCCATCCACATTATCAAGTGCATCCCTCCTTAGCTTCCAATAAGGCCAACCAAGTGGTGATCAACCCATAAATGAAGCAACTCAATTTTGACAATGAATTGAACCTTGGTTGGAAAATCCCCTTTATCCTTTCTTTCTAGTGCAAAGAATATCTGATGAGGAACAAGGTACATTTATTCTTATATCACTGTCCCAACAGTAAATTCAGATACTTCTATGGGACACATTTTGAGGTTTGAGAAAAACTGGAATTATAACCCAACTACTTAATGGGCTCAGAAAACATTCTCTGCAGCAATGCCTCAATCCATCTCCTTCTTCAGTGAGGCTGGCTGTCATACCCCTGGTGGAGACTGACTCTGAGGAAGAGGAGGAACAGCCAACAAGGAGTGGAAGTGTGGCTCCAGAGGTGGTGGAGGAGGCTGGGGAAGGGCAGAGGCTGGCTGAGCAGTCAGAGGACCCAGGCCCATCCCCTATCCATCCTAGGGCACGCAGGGAGGAGAGGATCAGGGAAAAGCGAGGCCTACTCAGGAGATTACCATGATCCTCTTCATGGCTTGCAGCTGTGAGCTCTGTGTAAGAGTTTGGAAATGCGTGTTCACAAACGCTGGAGTCAAAGTAGTATTCTCCTTGGATGAGGTTTATCTTTGTTGGTGTTCTGGACTCCACCGTTAATCTCCCTTGAATGTGTGATTAATTATCTTGGTGTCAACGCGGTTTGTTTTTGGTTTCCTTTTGCTTCATTATCTACTTTTTGAATTTAAACTGTGACTAATAAAACAGCGAAGCTAAGCTGAAGGTATTACAAGACCTTGATTCATGTTTTAGTTTTTGTGTTATTTTTGAGACACTATGGGTCATCACACTGGCCTTCCTCCTCTCCACAATACAGGTAGTCCTCGACTTACAACAGTTCATTAAATGACTGTTCAAAGTTACAACGGCACGGAAAAATGTGACTTATGACCATTTTTCAGTTACGACCTTGGCAGCATCCCCGTGATCAAAATTCAGATGCTTGGCAACTGGTTGACACTTATGACGGTTGCAGTGTCCCAGGGTCACGTGATCCCCTTTGGTGACCTTCTGACTAGCAAAGTCAAGGGGGAAGCTGTATTCACTTAACAACACTAACTTTATCAACTGCAGTGATTCACTTAACTGTGGGCAAGAAAGGTCATAAAACGAGTCAAAAGTCACTTAACAAATATTTCACTGAACAACAGGCATTTTGGACTCAATTACGGCCATATGTCGAGGACTACCTGTAATCCTTCCTCCTCCATTTTTCTCTGAGGGTTTTCCTTTCTTCCCCAGGAGACGGGCGCCCATCTTTGCACATCCACGGTCACGTTATGCAAAACCCGACTTTCTACTAAGCGAGGCATCACCCCGTTTCGGGAGAGAAAGCCCCACTGCCGTCCCTTTGACTTGTTTCTAAAGCTCCCACGCCGGGACTGCGGCGTTTTTACAAGCATCTTCCTTTTTTTCCCCTCCCTCAGGACGCAACCCCCAATTGCGCGCCACGATAGCGCGGCGCGTTTCAAACCGGCGCAGCGCCTGCGCGCCTCCCCCCCCCCTTTTTTTTTTTGCCTTTAAAACCTCTTCCCACGTTACGCGCAAACCTCCCCTGACGAAAGAGAAGGGCGGCCTTAAAGCCCCGCCCGAGCCGGCGGGAAACGTCAGCTTGCAGTCCCCTTCGCCCTCCTCCTCCTCCTTCTCCCACCGCCAGCCCAGGCCCGCCCGTGCTGCAACGTCCTTCCCCGCCGCCGCCTCCTCCTCCTCCTCCTCCTGGCGAGGGTGGGAAGCGTCAGCTTGCGTGCTGGGCGCGCGCCGGCTCATTTCTCTGGCCGTGCCCCAAAGCCGCCGAGCGGGTCCTCGCTTTAGTCCCCTTTTTCTCCGCGCCTCTTTTTCGACCCGCTTTGCCTTGTCGGGAAGGACCGTCGGCCGCCTCCGTCTCGCCACCTCGGCTCCTTTCCTCCGCACCCCCGTTTTGTTTTTTTTTCCCCTTGAGGGCCGTCACTGGCGTTTGCTCCGCTTTCCCTCCGGCCCCGCTTGGTGCTTCAACCGCCGCCGAGGAGGAGGAGGAGCGGGAGCCAACATGGCGAAAACTGAGCAGGTCTTGATCCTGGAGCCGCAGCATGAGCTCAAATTCAAAGGTAAGGTGGGGAGGGCGGCCCTCCGCCTCGGAAGCGCCTCTCTCGACCCTCCCATGCTTCCAACCGCCGGCTTGGAGCCGCTTTGCGCGGCTGGAAGGTCCGGAGGTGCGCTCTGCCGCAGCTGCTCTGCCTGGAAAGGCTCGGCTCCAGCGGCAGCCATTTTCCGGGGGCCGCCGCCGCGGGTTCTCTGGGGCAAAACGCCCTTCGCTTGAAGAAAGCGGGCCGGCGACGGAGTGGCGTCTTGGGTCCTTCCCCAGCAAGCCTCTTCTTTTGGCCGGAGCGCTGGCGGGGTGCGACGAGAAAGGGAACCCGGGGACTGGTCGGCGTCTTCGCCTCCTCGGGCCTAGGTGCTGCTTGGGACGGATGGGAGTGGAAGGGGGATAAGCTGCCCTAGAGATGGTGGGCGGAGGGGTGGGGGTGCCGACTTGGTGGCAGTCTGCGCAGGGCTTGGGACCCACCTCCCCCTTTCTAAGGGGAGCTTCCAGACCTCGCTTAACGTGACCTGAAAGAAAGGTTGGTCCCTCTTTGCGGAACGAGGGAGAGAGACTCTGCCGATGTCGCCTTTTTTTTTAAGGAGGAGGAAAAAGAACAACAGCCAAAGCGGGTTGTGCAACAATTGTGCACATAATCATGTGTTGGCGAGCTACAGCCAGGGAGATTTACTCCCAGGCTGGTCCTTAGTTTCCTTCTAAACGTATTAAAGGGGTTTTTTTTTTCAATTTAAAAAAATATATTAACGCTTGTCTTTTGTCACGGTGGTTCTGTTACTCCTTCGGAATCGATTGGCTTGATTCTGATTAGGTTTCCTTAAGGAAGAGAGCATTAGTTTGAGTAAGAACCCTTTCAGATCAGTGTGATTAGGATCGCAGTATTTTAGGTTTCTCAAAAAGAAGAGAGGGGATGGAAATCTATCTTCCCTAAATTGTGTACACTGTTGTTACTTATGGATACTTGGTGCAGTCATGTGCATTTTACTCACAAGTTCCACCACATTAAAGTTAAATGGGGTGGGTGAGAGCTGTGCCAGTAATTGTGGATTTGGGAGTGAGAAAGGAGGCTTGGCTAAAAGATAGACAATTTTGTTCTGTTATGCTGGATTTTAGTTATGCAGCTGTCTAAAATCTTAAGATATACCTATAAGGTCATATGGTAGACCTGGACATGCAGAGCTGGATTTATTTACATTTCAGTAATTCTCTAATATATAACATACTGCAACTTTTATTTCATTTCATTTGTGCTGGATGAAATAAAGGTGTGACCTAATCCAGTTTTCTATTCCAACAGCACAAAGCATGTGTCTGTGGTTAGCCTACAAGCAACATATACTCATTACCAAGTGTCTTGTATCCCCAAGCAATTATTAGTACAGTTTGAACCTTACTGTCTCAGATATTGAAGATAACTATTAGTCATTGCTAGCCTTATCCTCCATGGACTTGATAATGTTCCTACAAAACTATCTGGATTGGAGGTGTTGCTGCATCTGCTTTGAATTCCATAGCTCAATTAGGGCTTGTGCAACATAGTGTTTCTGTTATAAACTCCTCCCTGTGTAATTTGGTCCTTCTGGATCTTTCCCCCCCTGTTTATATTTACCATCTTTTGCACAATTTTAAATAGTTCTGTAATGCCTCCCTTGCATTCAAACATTCTTAATAATGTAATTTCTTTCCTTAGGTATGCTGGTCATTTTCTTGTCTTTTGTTAGCTTGCATGCAAAAAAACAAACACCCTTAGAATTGAAAGAGTCTTTCAGAGACAAACTCTTAATTTTATATTGAGCATTGTTATTAGTTATGCCCTTCAGAAATGAAACATTAACCTCTGATCCTACAGTGGAAAGAGCTGCTTGTAAAATTTAAACCAGTCTTCATTTATAATCAGTGCACCTAAAATATTTTTACTTGGCATACTGTTGCAGGTATTTCAATAACAAACTTTATTTCTGTTTTAAGCTGCATACTTTTTAGAACAAATAAATGTCAAATACTTTATGCTGATTCTTTAAACATGTACTTATAAATAGTACTTTGTTTTGGCTAACTCCTTCACATGTTTGCTTACAATACTAGTTTAGCTCTTGTAGTTTCAGTTATACATTTGTTTAATCATTTGATTTATAAAACCGCCCATTTCACTTTTATGTACATTAGCATACCTGAGAAATACTGCTGGTAGACATAATGGTAGTTAAAAAGTTGATACAGTGGAGTGGATGGTGTTTCTTCATTCAAATTGTGTTTTATCGGATTGATAAAAATACATATCCTTGTGCTTTAGAATAAATAGGTGATATTCAAAACCAATACTGAAATTTTAGAATAACTTGCATACATAATAGAGGAGTCTTTCATCTGAAGAAATCAACATGCAATCAACTCTCCCCAAGCACACCCTAAAATGTTAACTTGCATGACAACATCCATAACAGCCATTACTATGAACTACTATTAGGACATGATGTGATTGAGTAGCATCTGATGAGTTTCAGCCCTGTGTAATACAGTATCAATCATTTGAGCATTTTTAACTTGTATATATAACTACCACTATTACTGTAGCTAATACTGCTAATTTAAGGTCTAAATTAAGCTATTGTCTGCTCCCTTCCCCCATTGTATATAATTTAAAGTGATTCTCTGCTGTGTGTCAGGAAATCTCAGAACCATAGTTACAATATGATAACGCCTATTTTCAAATGAGTTGCAACACAAAGACAGATCAAAGGTCAGGCTCTAGATTGTAAAGCATTTGTACAGTAAGGAGCTCTATCAGGATGGAGGGACAACTGATCACATAACTTTACAATCATGAGTTATCCTCCAGCAGAAAGCTTTAAACTCCAGGCTGCAATTACTCTGCCCTGATTCATCTGGTGCTTGTTAAGCCTAATCTGGCTGAAGGCCATCCAGCTATATTATGTTAACAACCTTAACTCAGCTGGTGCTTGGTAATCCTAACCAGGCAGGTTTATACAGAGACTCAGAATTACTGCTGAGTAGACCTTTATTCCCAAAGTATCATCTTGCAAACAAACAGTCCATTGCTTGTTTCTGGCTTCTGATATTTGATCCAGTGGCAGAATGACCATGATAGTTGCACTTAATCAGTTATAGAAAATATTGAGTCTAACTCTGGGCTTGTCCTGTTCAAGTGGCACAGAAAGCTTATTTTGATCATGTAGTGGTCCTCCTCCTCATCTGTCTCTTCTAGAGATGTTCTCACATAAGGACACAACAAATGGCAGATCAGGCGGTCAATGGCCCATATTTCATACAAAGTACTGTTGGTAGAATTAAGAGTTTGGGAAATCCTGGAAGGGGTGGGGGATTGTATAACATCCCTACTTATGGGCAACTGAACCATAATTTACCCAATTTTATGGGTTCTCATAACACATTGAAGTAGGACGAGACGTAGCTACGCTGAGTTTATACCACAAGTTAGATTAGAATGCAGTTGGCAATTTTGAACTTTATTTCTGTTAGGAAATTATTCTGCTCAATGCTGTTACCTGCAGATTTTATAAATTATCAATTTCTTTATTCAAATCATTGAAAAACTAATAGTAAAAGTTCTGTTTTTCCACAATTGATATTAGAATTTTGTCATAATTGAATGGTCACTATGCTACCTAGAGCTTCGTTTTTATTTTGAACTTATCTAAAGAAACAGATTTTGTTATTTTTTATGTTTCCTAGATTCACCTCATTCTGAACTTTGTCTTTTCTGACACAGTTCTAGGCTATTTGTGTATAGTTTTCCTTGGTGACCTGGGACTCTTTCCATTCCTATATTGTATGTGTTCTTTTTCATTTTCAGATTAGAGCACTAATTGCAGTTAAAATAAAGTCTCTGTCCTCAGAACAAGAACATGCAGACAAATTTTGCATATCACTCCCCCTTTATAATATCCGTTTCTTCCTTTTCAACTTACAATATAGAAACACATATTTTTGAAGATGTTCTTGCAGATTTAAATTGTTTAAAAGAAACAGACTTAATAAAAGAGGTGGTATAATAAATCGATCTCCACAGAAATCCAGAACAATGATGAAAAACATATTGAACACAACAAATGGGTTTGAACCCAATCACAGGAAATATTTGAACTTTTTGCTGGTCAGTTAATTAAGATACATAGGAAGCACACCACAATATTAATGGGGGACCTTAACTAACCTTAGATCAACTGGGGAGACAAACACTGTACCTACTGGAAAATCAAACAGATTCCTCACAAATCTAGCAGACAGCTTTGTCTCCCAAAAGGTAGAGAAGGGAACTAGAGGTTCAGCCATACTGGACTTAATTCTCACTAACAGATTAAATGATAGAAGTGGTTGAAGTAACAGAAACCTTGGGAGGACCATGCAGTATTGGAATTCAACATTATTGTAAGCTCAAGCAATAGAACCAAGTCAAACTAGAATCTTGCACTTCCAGAAAACTGATTGGAAACTTGAAAAGAGCTTGAGAAGGATTTCAGGGATGAGAATCCTAAGAGGGAAAAGAATCCAAGGAGCTTGGGAACTTTAAAAAGTGAGATTATAAAAACCCAGTCTAGCACAATTCCAATAAAGAAGAAAATAAGGTATCTCAAAAGAAACCAGCATGGCTGCACAAAGAACTCTGATAAACTGAAAGACAAAAAGGACAAGAATTTAAAAATGGAAAGATGGGTGCATATCTAAAGCAGAATATCAGCAAATACCCAAACCTGCAAATATGAAGTCAAGAAAGCTAAGGCTCAGAATGAACTTGCAACAGAAGTCACAAATAACAAAGCTGCTTTCATTATGTAAAAAAAAAAAGGTCAAGGGAACAATTAGTCCATTAATGGATGAAAAAGGCAAGAAGGTGATGAGAAGCAATGAGAAAGCAGAATTGCTTAACTTGTTTTTTGCATCTGTCTTTACACAAAAGAAAAAAAAACAGTCCAAACTACAGTATTTTTTAAATGATGTAAAATTCAGATTAAGAGTGCCAAGTCAAAATAAGCAAGAGAATGGTAAGAGAACAACACTTATCCACTCTAAACAAGTTAAAATCATCGGGACCAGATTGGTTATACCAGTGGTAGCTAACCTTTTTGGACTCCTGTGCCAAAAATCATGTGCTCGCTCGCATGCCAGCACCCAGAAGGCAACGTGCGCATGCCTCCTGCGTATGTGTGCGCAATCCCCCCCCCCCCACACACACACACACCATCCCCTTACCTGCACTGCGCCTCCCAGCTGATTTTTGGCCTGTTTGAGGCCTTTTTCGGCCTCCCAGGCTTTGCAGGCCAGAAATACAGGAAGTGATGAAACGGGCCTATTTTTCAGTCTGCAAAGGCTATCCTCAAGCCTCTGGGAGGCCGAAAATGGCTGGGAGGTGCACGCATGCTCAGTGAGGTAAGTTTGCCTGCGGCTCGCGTGCTGGCACAAATGGCTCTGCGTGCCACCTGTGGCACATGTATAAACCATATTTTTCAAAAATCCTGGAGCACTGGGGAACTACCAGATGACTGGAAAGGGGGTGATGTACTTCTCATCTTCTAAAAAAGGAAAAAAATGGATCCAGGAAACTATAGACCTATCAACCTGACATCAATACCTGGAAAGATTCTAGAAAAGATAATTCAAACAATTAATTTGTGAACACCTTGAGGAAAACAACGTCATAACCAGAAGCCAACATGAATTTTTCAAAACAGATCATGCCAGACAAATCTTAATCCATTGTTGACAAAGTGACAAAATTAGTGGACCAACAAAACACTGGATATAATTTATTTGGATTTCAGTAAGGCATTAGATAAAACCACAACCTACCACTTGATAACATAGTAAAATGTGGGGTAAACATCAACACCACCAGATGGATTTGTAACTGGCTGAACCAACCACACTCAGTGTGTAGTTCTTAATGGAACTGCATCTATATGGAGGGAAGTATGCAGTGGGGTACCCCAGTCTCTGTCATAGGCCAATACTCTTCACTATCTTCATCAGTGATTTAGATGAGGGGAACTTGACAAATTTGCAGATGACACAAGCTTGGCAGGAATAGCCAATACTCCAGAAGACAGGATCAAGACACAGAAGGATCTTGACAGACTTGAACACTGGGCCCTATCTAAGAAAATGAAATTCAGTGGTGAAAAAAGTAAGGTTCTAAGTTTAGGCAAAAAAACCCAACCCAAATGCATAGGTATGGAATAGGTGGTCCCAGACTCAATAGTAATTGTGAAATGGATCCTGGAGTCCTAGTCAGGGGTGGGATTCTACCAGTTTGCATCTATTCGCTAGAACCGGTTGTTAACATTCTAAGCAGTTTGGAGAACTGGTTGTTAGAAGAAATTACTGGCCTAATCCTGTAAGGAAGGCAGGAAGGAAACATTCTAGTGTTGCTTACAGAAACTGCCTCTCCATTAACCCTTATTACATTCTTGGCAGGACTGTCTCAGGAACTTCTCTGGAGTTTTTTCCCCCTCCTTTACTGGTACTTTGCTTGTGTGGAGTGACCATTCAAAGTTACAATGGCACTGAAAAAAGTGACTTATGACCATTTTTCACACTTACGACTGTTGCAGCATCCCCACAGTCATGAGAGGACAGGCGAGGAGATGCGTGCCTCGATGTGAGTGATATTGAGTTGGCCACACCCAGCTAATAACATGACCACCAAGCCATGTCCACCCAGTCACATGACCACCAAGCCACGCCTACCACCTAAGCCATGCCCAAAGAACCGGTTGTTAAAAATTTGAATCCCACGCCTGGTCCTAGTAGGCAATCACTTAAATATGAGCCAGCAGTGTGTTACAGCTGCTAAAAAAGCCCACATAATTCAAGATCAAGTGAAATGTTAATAGCACTTCATAATGCCTTAGTAAGACCACGCTGGGAATATTGTATCCAGTCTTGGTTGCCACAATATAAAAAAGATGTTGAAACTCCAGAAAGAGTGCAGAGAAGAACAACAGATGATTAGGGGACTGGAGGTGACAGTGGGTGACAGTATTCCAGTAACTAAAGGGCTACCACAAAGAGTGGGTCAGCTTGTTCTCCAAAGCACCTGAAGGTCAAACAAGAAGCAATGGATGGAAACTAATCAAGAAGAGAAGCAACCTAGGACTAGAGAAATTTTCTGACAGAACAATTAATCAGTGGAACAACTTGCATTCAGTAGTTGTAGGTGCCCCAGCACTGGAGGTTTTTAAGAAGAGATTGGAGAACCATTTGTCTGAAATGGTATGGTTTTTTTTGCTTGAACAGTGGGTTGGACTAGAAGACTTCTAAGGTCCCTTCCAACTCTTAATCTGTTACATTGATGAATTTTCCAGATAGTTATGAACTGAGTTACGTTTATTCCTATGCCTTTTTTCTTTCCCTATACTATTTTTCTTGACGCTCTAAAATTGAAAAGTCATATTATCTTCGGCTATCATTCTCCAGCTATCTCTAATTCTGATGATTTCTTATAGACTTTTTTTCCACAGACTCTTGGAATTAAAAGCCCTTTTGGACATAATCTACTTCAGTCTCCTGCCTAGGACAGGAATATTCATACAGTGCCATAAAAGTAACCATCCAACTATTGCTTGAAAATCTCCAGTAATGAACGCCCCATGACTCCAGAGGCAGGGTTTTATTTTGGGAATCTTTTTTAAAGAAAAGGTAGGTAGCACCTTGGAGATTGCCCTTGGACATTTCTCCGTTGTGTATTTTAAATTATTTTAATTAATTCCCATTTAAATTTGGCTACCTTAATTTGCAATAATATTTCAGAGTCCCATGGATATTTTTTAGAAAATAGAGACACTGGCAACTTTCCTAAGAGAAGCATAGGGAAGCATAATGAACTAGGAATAAGGTTAGCTTGTTTTGCATTTTCTCTTCCTCTTTTTAACTGATCTGAGTTCCTTAAAAGCAAAAAAAGTAGTTGGTGAACTAGATGGCTGTACCTAACCAGCCTAGACTGATCTTGAGAAGCTAAGCAGAATCTGATCTGGTTATGAGACCACCAGGAAATCTGAGAACTGCAGAGACTAGAATGGCAAGTCAAAAAATAACTTACAAAAAGTGAATAGCAAATCACTTATGCAAAGTTGCCAAGAAAGTAATAGGTCCATGTCCAGGTAGCAACAGGAATCAAACTTGACAGAGGGAGGTCTTGATTTTATTGAAAAAGATGATAGGTAAACTGAGTTTTCAATTGCAGTATGCCAGGTAGTCTGTAAAGCAACAGTTGTATCAATAAAGAATATAGAAGCTTTATTTGAATCTGTTACAGGGTCCTTAACAGCCAGTTATAACACTTATCTGTAGCAGGGAATAAATGACTTCAGATAGCAGATATATGAAATGTTGGTACACTGGCTTCCTTCCTGTTAATTGCCACATGCAAACATTTAACATAAGTTGGCAGCATATAAAACGGTCCATGGGCATAATAGTCCATTTTGAAAAATGCTTGTAAAAAAGATTAATTAGCATCCATCCTGCTTTGTTGTGGCAGTAACATTAGACAGAAATAGAAATAGTTTATGTTGGAAATATTAGGACATATATAAGTCCATCATAAAATTCTAGCTTTAGTGTACAATGTTACCTCAAACAAAACGTTAGAGAATAATCCACTCAGTAGTCTTATGTATGCTTTGGAGATAGAAGGAAAAACTGAGTTCCTTCTGGAAGAAGCTCAATCTTATTTAACTGTTGATTTCTGACATGCAGCAATTAATTGCAGCCCTTATCAGCTTTCTTCCTACGCTTAAAGCCAGAACCTTCCAAAAAGGAATCAGAGAGGCAATAAGCGTAGATCTTGTGTTAAAAGTATTAACCCATTTTCTTTCAGCACAAATAGATTCAAGCAGCTGCACCAAGAAATACCTGCTGTTAATTGTCAATGAAATAGGATCATAAATACTGTAATTTGGTACACATGGAGGTGATTTACTTTTAATGGTATGAATCTATAGGATTTTACCCCCATAGTAAAGCCTGTTCAAATACTTGGCTTACATTACAGACATTCTGGTGGAATTCTCAAAGGGTGCTCTCCACAGGCATTCTGGTGAAAATTGCCTGTCATAAATAAATTGTATTTTTTTTTAATCATGAACAAACTTAGAGTATTCAATAATGTCTGTTCTGTTGTTACCTGCTTGGCAACAGCTATACTTGTAGAATGTAGATTCTTACTTGGAGAGATGATAGTTGTTTACCATGTGATCTGTGTCACCTTATGTGTAGGAAAGTTGCCAACCTCTATGAAATTGACAGATCTAACTGGATAGAAGGAGATAAACTTAGTTCTCCCATAAGCAGCAGGCCCTTTTAAACTTAATTTGTTGCTTCAGTGACAAGTGATATCTCGAAATTAGAACTGTTAAACCTGAAGCCGTATCTAAATCATCTTCTTGAGTTCTGGGATGGGGATAGGGAATAGAGACTGCTGACAAGATTAAAAGCGGATTTAAACTGCAGAGAATTCCCTATACTCTTTTTAAAAAGAAATTAAGCTATACTGAGAAGTGTGATTTTCTTGGTTTCATGAAGATAATTCAAAGTCCTGAAGAGTTAATATTTTTATCAATATTGTGAATCATAATACAGTTAAAATCCATCCTTATCTTGAGGATGATTTCCAAAAATGCTATCATCAGCTTTGAACTGATGAGAATAGATTATATAACTCAAAGTCTTTGCCATTCTTTTCCTTCAGGAAAAATAGTATTAAAAGTGGATTACCACTGCAGGTTGAGGAATGGGAATGCAGAGTCCTCCTGACTCTAGAAAATTATCACCTCATAAATAATAGTCATTTAACCTCTAGTCTGCTGCAATAAAAAATGAACTTTGCTAATTTTTGTCATATTATTTTGAAAACTTAAAGCAATTTCTCTGAAACTAAAGTTCAGTGACATAGTGTTTATTTAAAGATTACAATTATCAAGACTATTTAGAAGCGTGAATAATGTCTGTGGGGCTTAATTATGCCACTTATTTATCAATTTGGTGCTTTTTGTATAACACCATCCTTTCAACTTGACAATTTGCAAAGAATGGATGGTCCACTCCTTAAAGATTGAAAACTAACATGAAGTTATTCATAGAGTAATCGGGAAAAATGAAAGAGAAGTGTAAAATGTTAGGCTGCATGATTAGATCTCTTAAATTAGATATTCATGCCTGGATTTGGCTCCAGAAGGAGACACAATTGGATTATGCCACAGAAAAGCAAGTATAAAATTTTTGTCTCTTTAGTTTTTTTTATACCTTCTCAGTAATGCAACCATGTTATACCAATACAGCTATGGTCGAACAAAGAGGAAAACTTGCTCTGTACATGAAGCAACCACATTGTAGCTCAGCATTCAGCCATGCCAGTTTGGTCTGAATTAAATGAAATCTGGAACCTTTGGGCTATTTTTGGCTTTGGGCATGATAAATTTTGAGTGGGCCTTTTGGGTTATTTTACCTGAGCCTTTTCCTTTTGTACTGCTGCTTCCACCTGTCTGTCCCTTCCCCATCTTCCTAGCACTAAAAGAAAATGTACTTGCTGAGTAGCATTGGCCTATGAGAATGCTGAATGCAGCCTGTGATTACTGTTTTTCTCTTTCTCTCACATCCATCAGACTTCTCTTCAACTCTGACCATACCTGATTATATTGCCATTCACGACCATATCCCATTGCTGCTTTTCCCTTTGGTTCCCCTATCTGGTTTCTGTTGCTTCTTACTGTGTTCCCTCGGCATCCTGCATATTTCTCCATCTTTCTGTCTGGTTTTTCTGGGTCCCCCCCCCCATCCAAAATATGCCCTTTTCCATTCCTATCTGAGGTTTGCTAGCCTATTTGCTTTTCTACCCCTTTGAAAAGAAAAAAAATGCCAAGATATTTTATTCTAAAAATAATTCTTAAAAAAGGTTAGTAAAAAAAGAGATCAGTGACACTAAGATCTTCCTAACCTCCTGTATTACTAGAAAGTAAAATGGTGTTTTCCCAGTGGCCTCAGCATGGGATAGATTTAGATAGAAGCATGTTTTATCATAGCCTATAACAACCAGCTGCTTTTTGTTCAGTCAATAGAAGAGGTTAATAATAAAATAGCATGTAATAAAGAAAAATGATGCAATATAAATAAATTGACCTTATCTACATTTCAGATATAGCTATCAAAATAAAAGTACAAAATCCACTGATCCTCAGGCCAATAATAGTTGTGAAACCTAGATCAGTTTACTCTGTGAATCTAACCAGAGGTTAAATTGTTTAGTAACCAACAGCTGAGAAACTGAAAAGGGGGGGTTGTTTCTGAACCGAAAACTAGTTTTTTTATATATCCATATAAATACTGCATGAGTAGCTTATTAATTACTGAATAACTCATCAGCATACATTTCCTTTTAATTAGTAAGGTGATTGCTGATGAAGTACATATTATTTAATCACTCCAAATGCAGTTTCTCCTAAGGCCAGAAATTGTAGCGATGCCAGTATTTCAAGACCAGAATCATTTGAAACCATGGCTTTAGTTTTTACATAACAATGGCAACCAAGGTTGTAGATCTTCTGGAATGTTTTTGTTTTTCATATTGTAATAAGAACATTCAAGATTCAGCAATCTCTCGAGACAGAGTAATATTGTCACTGTGTTCTCAGCATTAGTTAATGCATCAAACCATGATTAAACATCCTTCAACGTGAACATATTTGATCTAAACCTCATACTATTGCAACAAAGCCTAACAAGCAGGGAGGAGCGTTAGATTTGATACCCTAAATGGCCAATTCCAACTTAGTGATTTTGTGACATACTAATTAATACTTGAAATTTCAGAATTGGAAATCATTAAAATGCTTACACTACATTTTCTCGGTTGCCTTTGATGCAAGTAAACCAAATAATGTACAAGTGTAATGCAATGGGACTGCCTTGAAATATTTCTCTGATTAGAAGTGAATTGCTGAACTGAAAAAGCTTATTGGATGAGAAGTGAAATGTCTTCAAGGAAAAAAAACACAAAAGTCCAGTTGCCGTTTGAAAAACCACTTTTGGAACATTTCTATGATTACCATTTGAAGATTGCCATGCCCTTTTGGTGGATATTGAAGATCCGTGAAGAATAAACCTCGTTCATTCTGGCACATATATTTTTACTCATTTGTTTTTTTTCTGGGAATGATTCACATTAGTATTTTTGTACTGTGTACATAATAAGGCTTGTGGGAACCAAAATTAATATTATCATTATCCAAAGTTATTAATAACACTGGATAGGTATACCTAACTGATCTTGCTTTATTTCAGAAAATTAAGCAAGGTCAAACTTTTTAATGTACAGAAGAAAAGCATCAGGAAAAATCCCAAGTTTGTTGCCTAGACTGGGAAATTGAAAAAAATATTTTGAAAAAAAAAAAAAAGGCAGAAAACAGTTTGGAAGTGTCCATTAAATTGCCCACAGTTAAGCTTAATTTGGTAGAGATATTGCTTTTATTTTTAGCAGAACAATCCTAAACTCATGTATTCACAAAGAGCAAATGTATTGATTTTGTTTAATGCAGCAGTAGTCAACCTGGTCCCTACCGCCCACTAGTGGGCGTTCCTGCTTTCATGGTGAGCGGTAGGGGTTTTGTCCCCTACTTTATAAATCACCATTACTGTGGAACCAGTGGGCAGTTAGAGAAAACTTTACTACTAACAGAAATACAAAAGTGGGTGGTAGGTATAAAAAGGTTGACTACTCCTGGTTTAATGCAAGACAGAACATAAAGGAATGCTCTCCTTCATGAGCCGAATCATCCCCAAAGTGCCTGGTGCTGCCAATCGCTGAACAGGGAATCCCCGTTGTTACAATGTCAATGTCGTCTCCTCTTGGGGATACCCTACATGTTCATTGCCTCTCAGCTGATGTTGCGGCATTGGCAGTGTTCCTACGCACCCTCCCTGTGAGGGTCCAATGCTACTTGGACAATATACTGATTCAGTCACTTCAACCCACTCCGCCAACAGCGACCTTCAGGCCACGATGCGGATCCTGCAGGAGCACGGTTTTTCCATAAACCTCAGCAAGACATCTTCTACCAACCATCCATCTCCTACACCTAGGGGTGGTTATTGACACAACCTTCTGCGAGGTTTTCCTTTCCCTGGATCGTCAAGAGAGCCTGAACGACTTGATAAACTGGATACAACAGCAGCACACAGTTCCTCTGTCTCTACTATCCCAGCTCCTAGGAAAGATGATTTCCTGTATAGGCATTGTGCCGTGGGCCCACCTCCATGCCTGGAATCTGCAATGGTTCCAGCTGCCATTTCAACGGGTGGGAACCAGCCATTCAATCGCCATGCAGCCAACTGGAACCACTGAGATGGAGTAAAGTCCCTTGGCTGAGGGAAATCCTGCTGGGTGGGATTCTCCACGGTCGAGCGACAGACAAGTTCACCAGGTCAGCATACCAGAGCTGCCTGGGCCAATGAGGTGCTAGGAGTACCAGTTCCACCTTCTCCTCCAACATCTTCCGAACAACAGCCGGAATGATAGGAAGAGGGGGGGAAGGCGTAGAGGAGATTTGGAGCCCATCTGCTCCGAAGTGCATTGGTCCCCTCCACTCCCTGGGTAGGGAACCTGGTGAAAAATCTTTCTACCTAAGCATTCTGGGGAGTAGTGAATAGGTTGACTACTGGGGGACTGAACCTGTTGGACAGTTCCTGGAACAGGGTTGGATGAAGGCATCACTCTGAGTGGTCGACCCTGGCTCGACTCAGCCAGTCGGCCTGGATGTTGTCGACCCCCGAGATGTGGTCTGCTCTAAGGGACAGAAGGTGCCTCTCCACTCACAGCCCCAGATGTTCGGTCTCCTGCATCAAGGATTTGGAGCTTCCTTAGAGAGCAAGGTTTCCCCATCCATGATAGGCAGATGGATCAGGGCTTGTATTTCCACAGCATACAAGACTTTATCTCTCCCAGTTCCCAAGAAGCTTACAGCCCACTCTACCAGGAATGCAGCCACGTCAGCAGCCTCAGGCGTCCATTGAGGAGATCTGCAGGGCAGCGACCTGGGTGTTGCCTTCTCCATTTATCTGGAGCTATCAACTGGACTCCTTCACCTCTGCAGAAGCAGCATTTGGCAGGAGGGTGCTTCAGAAAGTTCTTCAAGTGTCGGACTGAAGGGACCAGACATAAACCCTCCCTTGGACATGCAGGTATGTCCCTATCCTGGACTCTTGTAGCAGCATGGAGGAGAATTCGCGTTGGTAGACTTACCTGAGATGCCCTTTCTATACATGCTGCGAGAGAGTCCAGCCCCACCCTGTGGTGGTCTGGTCATGATTGGGGAGGTCATGATTCTAGGAGGAACTGCAGTTTGTTATCCCACCAACTTTCCCCATTTTTTTCCACTAGGATTTGATGACACAAGTGATATTGGAAACCACAAATATTTGGAATCTAAATATGCTGGATTATGATTTGTTCTTGTAAACTGTATGAGCATCCAATCTCTTTACCAATCTTACTAATGGAGTGGGTGCGTGGGGATTATCAAACATGAAAAGAACTGTAGGCATAATGAAGTGTCTTGACCATACAAAGCCAAAGTGGAACATATATGCATCTCTCTGCTGCTTTTCTTGTATAGAATTGAATTCTTTTACCAAAATACACCATAGGCAACCTGATACTATCTCAGATATTTTGGACTTCAGGTTTCATCAGCTCCAACTAGCATTTCCAGTAGCGCAGCAATTTGGCTGAAAAACACCAGCAAGGACTCTATGTTTGTTTCAGGTTAGGCAATTGAATTTGAATATTGCGTGTTTGACTCATACATCCTGCCTTTAATGAAAGAAGGGAGTAACATCATCTTAGCTGAGGTGTGTGGCAACTACAGGTTGTCCTTGACTTACAACCACAATTGAGCCGAACATTTCTGTTGTCAAGTGAGATTTGTTAAGTGAATTTTGCCCCATTTTACAACCTTACTTGCCTCAGTTGCTAAGTGGATCATTGCAATTGATAAGTTAGTAAACCAATTGTTAAGTGAATCTGGCTTCCCCATTGATTTTGCTCGTCAGAAGATCCCAAAATGTGATCTCTTGGGACAAAGCAACAATCATAAATATGAACCAGTTGCCAAGCATCTGAATTTTGATTAAATGAACATGAGGATACTGGAAAGATCAAAACATACCTGGAAATAAGGAGAAACTTTCTGACAGTGAGAACAATCAACCAATGGAACAGCTTGCCCTCGGAAGTTGTGGGAGCTCCATCACTTGAAACCTTCAAGAAGAGATTGGACTCCCATTTGTCAGAAATGGTGTAGAGTCTCCCGCTTGGGCGGGGGGTTGGACTAGATGACCTATAAGGTCCCTTCCAACTCTGATTATCTATTTACTGTGAAAAACAGTCATAAGACATTTTTTCACTGCTGTTGTAACTTTGGCCACTAAATGAACTGTGGTAAGTCAAGGATTATCTGTACAATGTTTAGTACATGAAAATTTCATATTAAGTTCTCTTTCTTTGCTATTTTCAATTTTTCAAGAGGCATCTGCTTAATAGGCACATTTAACATCCTCATTGGCTCAGATTCTACAATGGAAGAGACTTCTTGATTCCAGTACCAATTTATGAGTTCCCTTGAGATCTTGCATGTGTCCTCTAGTATCTTGGCTGGATGAAAAGAATTTGCTGAATGATTGTAATTGTGCTATCCTCACTAAGATTTAAGGATTACAGTAGACTCAGTCATTAATCTTTTTACTGCAAATTCCCCCTTGCTGATTAGTTTTATTATGAAAGGCAGAGAGGGGGCTTGAGGTTATAAGCATTCTTCACAATTTCTGCTTGTATCAAGGTTCAAAAATGAATACCAGCTTTTCTGTAATTAGGAAATTTTTACAGTAGTAGCAAAGAGGCATTTGTAATGGAAGCAAATGTTTTTTCTCAATGTAGGCTTTTATTCTTACAAAAGAAAGCAAGTCAGTCCCTCCATATAGTTTCATTTGTTTCCTAATTAGACATTTAAAGTTAAAAAAAGTTCTTGCTAGCAAACAGTACCTGTCAGATTCCCTTTCACAAGGCTTGGATGGCTTTTGGGAGACAGAACAGGGATTTTGATATTTGACCTTGTATTTGGTTGCTTGATTTTCAAGCTGGAATAAAAGTTCAGCCATCAGACCAGAACCTGTTCTTTTCTTTGATCAAATAGCTTTACAAGCTTTGGTTTCTAAGCTTGGTTTAATAATTAGGAACCAGGAAATTTTATCTGCAACAAAGTATCTTACCTAACAGTACAGTACAATCAACTTAAAGTATCTATTGTTATTTAGTTCCTGAATGCACAGTTGAATTATATAGCTGTGCTGGGCTTAAAGTCCGTCATAAACTGGACTGAAAACCATCTTGCAATCTGGTAAAAGGTGTGATAGAAAATGTAAATGTGCTATAATCAGAAATTATAGTGTTGCTGGGAAAACTCCCACTGGCCACTGATCTGAATGCGAACACAAATCTTTAATTTGTAACAATCTGCTGAGTGTAGTTAGGATCATGTTCAGAACCAACCTCTGGATCTTGATGAAGTTCTCCCTACTCCTCCTAGGAAGACTACAGGAGAAGGAGAAACTATTTCTGATTATCATTCTGTGGTAGGAATCAAATTCTTATTTTCTACTATCTACCCCGCAAAGTTCTGAAGAAAAACGAACATCTGAACAAAATGTATGCACATTCAAATGTAGGGCCCTTAATTGTATAATGTAGAGCCCTTATATTTTGATTCATTCAGTGATTCCCAATGCCAAGGGCACCAATAGGTCCCAGAGAACCTTTGCAAATGTTTTCAAAGGATAATGCCATCTTGTCAGCCCTTTGATGTAATCCAAATGAGAAAATGGACTCCAGAGTGATCATTGAAATGTTATTTTATTGTTGAATAATATAATTACAGAATACTGAGAATTTAACAAGAATTTAACGTTTTGCCTCTTTCATGCCAAACAGAATCAAGCCGGAGTTATCTTAAGCTTCTGTCTCACCCCCACTTCCTTCCCAGGGCTGAGTTAACATTGCCTTTGTATAATGGTTGCTGAATGGTTCTTACATTCCTTCTTCAAAGTTACTTTTATACTCCTCTATATCTCCCATTTGGTTTGCTCCCAGAATATGTTCTGCACCAGGTAATTGTGAAGATCTGGTTGAAGGAAGCAGGATTTCCAGTTCAGACTTGATTGAATCATAGGGTAACGTTGACTTTGGGAGATACAATAGCATTCTTCAGGAATCTCGAGAAATGTTACAGATAAGAAAGTAGAGATCAGTTCTCCATTATTTCAGAAAGTAGGGCTTGAAACAGTGGTCTGAAGTTATAAAAAGGCAGATTCTGATTAAATGTTAGGATGCTTTTCCTAACAAAGATAATTTAGAGAACCAGACTAATTATACTTCAGTGAATGAATTCAAACAGGCTAAGATTCATCTGTTTGGAATGTTTTAATTTGGATTTCTGAGCTAAATAGGAAGTTGGACATTTTGCTTGAATGGTTCCTTTCCAACTCTCTTGATAGTATAATTCTAAACACACGTGCATTTCTTGTATATTACATGGAATATTTTGTTTGGTCAACTGTTTGAAGAACAGTTTTCATAGACATGGGTCCATAAAATATACCTCACCTATGTAGTCACCTGATTCATAGCTACTTGTGGAGTCTTAGTGGAGATATAATTCTATAATAATTAGTACAGGTAGTTCTCGACTAACAGCCATTTGTTTAGTGACCATTCAAAGTTACAGTGGCACTGAAAATAGTGACTTATGACAGTTTTTCACATTTTTCACACCATTGCAGCATGGGTAGAACTTCCAATTAAAGAGGATCAAGCCTTACAGGTTAGCACAGGGGTGGGCAAACTACGGCCCGAGGGCCACATCCGGCCCATTGGTCTGTCCAATCCGGCCCGCCCCTGAAAAAAAATCACTAGGCGTGGCGTATTGCCCTGTGCCGCGTGGCCCCAAAGCTGCAAAACAGTGCGGAGCGCTCGGGGTAGGAAAGAAAAGAACTTTGCAAAGGCCTCGGCTGGGAGTTCGAAATCACCTTGAGTGCGACCTCTCCGAAGGTGAGTCCCCGCCCGATCCCCTTTTTTTTCCGGGGCTTCAGGCTTAAACTTTGCAAAGGCAAAGTTTGCAGGCTGGAGCGTCTTCCGCCGAGGAGCGGGAAGGGTTCCGCCAGCGGGCGGGCAGGCTCTTAAACTTTGCTCGGGCGGCACTTTAAAAGCCTGCTCCCAGCACCCGAGCAACTTCCCAGCAACTTTCGGCTTTCTTTTAACTCACGGGTGCTCGCGCCTGGCCCCGAGCCACGCGGCAGAGGGAAGCCGGCGGGCGGGCGGGCTGCTTGGAGGAGGCGACCGGCGGTGCTCCGGCAGCAGCAACAGGCAGTTCTGCCCGGGCTCCGCTCAGGTGTCCGGCTGGGGCTGTCAGGAGTTGCTACCGTCGGCGCAGCTCCGCGCGGCTCCAGTCCGCGTTGCCTTGGGAAGGAAAAGGCAAAACCAGGAGCCGCTGAGCCTGAGCCTCTGGTCTCGCTGCTCCTGTTGCAAAGCACCGCCACGGCTCTTCCTTTTTGCCTTTCCCTTCCCGAGGCAACGCGGGACTGGAGCGCGGACCGCGCCGGCGGTAGCAACTCCTGACTCAGGGGCCTCCGAGGGAGGGAAGGAGGAGAAGAGGGGGAAGGGTGGGGGCGATTCCCAAAAAATCTTGTGCTGACCTGGCCCGTCTGTCAAATTTTAAAAGTCAATGCGGCCCCGAGCCAAAAAGTTTGCCCACCCCTGGGTTAGCAGATAATGGTTTTTTTTTGCTGCAACAGTTCCTGGTCTGTGGCATCATTTTTACTCTCTACCTTCGTGTCTTTGAGAAAAAGGTGGGTGTTGCTAAATGCAATTGGATCTTCCTCATTACTATGTGGTTGTTGCTGTGTTACAATTGCCAGAGGAACATTGCAGTTTGCTGCTTAGTAAAAAGGATCATACTGGCCTTCTACCTTTACTGATGGGTTTTCCATCATTAGTTACTCCCACACCTTACTCCATAGTTGGTTGGGGCATGACAATCTGGGAGGAAGCAGCTTTCTTCACTGATACAGTATGTTGCTGTTTGGGAATTTGCCCTCTTTGATCTGTGTTTTGATTCTGAAGGGGTTTTGCTTCTCATCTAAAAAGCTTTTTCAGCTCTGACAAGATAGTGGGGAATGGAAGGACTTATATTCCTTGCAGACAGCTGGTCGTTTGCATCCTTCCTTTCCCGCTATCTTGTCCGAGCTGAAGATGCTTCTTGGATGAGAAGCAAAACATCTTTAAAAGAAAAACAAGAAAGTCCAGTTGCCTCCTGAAAAAGCACTTTTGGGAAAACCATGACCTGGATGACTGTTTTGATGTGCAAAGAAAACAAGGCTCCCCCACATCTTTTTTTTTCCTTGGTTCACTACAGAAATTGGAAACAACAGGAAGTTTCTAGGCTGAAGAGGGTCTCCTGATAAGAGACAAGAATTTTTTTTGTTATGTTAACAAAATCCTGAAGATGAAACTCAAATACTTGGCCCATCTAATAAGAAGGAAGTACTCCCTGGAGAAGGCCTAATGCTGGGAACATTTGAAGGCAAAAGGAGAACCGGAGGACAGAGAAATGAGGTGGATGGATGGAGTCACTGAAGCAGTAGGCGTGAGCTTAAATGGACTCCAGAAGATGGTAGAGGACAGGAAGGCCTGGAGGAATGTTGTCCATGAGGTTGCGATGGGTCGGACACAATTTCGCAACTAACAACAACAAAGCCTTCTTACTGAAGAGAAGAGGAATCCTTTCTTCTTCAGGCTCACTCCCCTGTAACCAAAAGGAGTTTTCGTAGCTAGTCCATTTGCTGATCTTCTCGGACATGAAGTTTTCCATTACCATCAATATCATCTGATGTATGCAGGAGGCATCTCTCTGTCCACAAACGAAAGAGCAGGTGATTGCCAGAAAGATATTTATGGTTATACAACTCCTTGGCAGCTTGTTAATCTTGTTTATGATGCTTGAGTAGTGCTGTGCATTGCTGTGTAGATTGTACCAACACCTTGTCCATAGAAAAGGAAATAAAAGAGATCCTGTAATTTATGTTGCAGTCAGTCTAAACTTTGGTAATTAATCTTGAACCTCTGTACCCCTGTCACAGCCCAGCCCAGCCTTTCCTAACCTGGAACCCTCTTTAAGTTTATCAAACTGCAGCATAGTAGAATTTAATAATAAATATTAATTTTTATTTTACTGTACAGCACTGGGCTGCCTTTTATTTTAACTGCTTTAACCTTTTCCTTACAACCTCTATCTTTCTATGACCACAGGGCTTGACACCGGACTTTTATGTTTTCTTGGTAAGGCCAACCTGTCATTTTTAAAGTGTTGGCTGTTCAAATTTGGGCTAGTATGTGTCAAAATTATAAGTTCACCTCTCCTAACCAGTGCTGTTTCATTGTTCCTTGGCAGCTGGCTCATATTTGGGACAATTGCAGGGTCCCTAGATCATGTGATCATCATTTGTAACCTTCTGACAAGCAAAGTCAGTGGGGAATCCAGATTCGCTTAACCATGTTACTAACTTAACAACTACAGTGATTCACTTAACAACTGCGGCAAGAAAGGTTGCAAGTCCCACTTAGCAACAAAGTTTGGGCTCAATTTTAGTTATAAGTCGAGGACTACCTGTAATGTTCTTCGTAGGGTTTTTGTTTCGCGTTACATATAACCAAGAAGCTTTCTTTCAGTCTTTCAATCTTTTTTTTTCTTCCTTTTAAAACTCAAAGCCCTATTACAAATTCATGTGTTTCAGTCTTTTTTGTTTTTATTTTGATCAATTGTGTCTGATTCTTGGAGATTGCCTGGACAAGTCCTTGGCAGTTTTCTTGGCAGAGTTTCTCAGAAATGGCTTGTCATTGCCTCTTTCACAGGGTTGAGAGAAAGTGAGTGGCCCATGGGTTTGTGCCTAAGACTGGACCAGTCTAGAACTCACACTCTCCCAGTTTCTAGCCTGAGATTTCTTAGTACTTCCACGCCTCAGTAGGGAAGAAGACAAAAAGTGAGGGGTAGAGGGTGTTTCCTAATAAGCAGAGGCCTTGCAGCAAACACATTTCAGTGAATAGGATTAATTTATCCAGAATAAATAAACTGTAGAACAAAGCACAGCATTTTGAGTTTTTGGCATCTGTACCTTTTAATCACATTAAGGGCTTTTGGCTTCCCTTTCTGGTTTTAATGCAAAAATTGTTGCTTAAGTTTTTAATTACAGCTCCATCAGTGCAGCATACATCCTTGTTAACTGGAAAATGTTCACCTCCCTTCCCCTTCCTCCACTATGATTCATCCTTTGTTTAAAGTACTGCCTTGGCCACACAATTCTTTTCTAATCAGCTTCCCCAACCTGGTCCCCTCCAGATGTTCTGGAAGTGTGATTTCTTAACTAAGTATTAAATAGCTATATCATTTACTCCATGGTTTTTTTTTTTAAAAAAAGAGCAATGTTTCTGTCATCCCCTTGCAAATTATTATTTTTTTCTTTTCAACACATAAATTCTATCATGGTATTTCTATGAAGGTTAGATATTATTGGTTGCTTAATTACTTTCTCCCAGGGCTTGGTATCGTCCTCATAGCAGTATTATCGAAGTTTTCTTGTTATTATGTATTTTATTTTCCCCCCAAAGGCCGAAAGCGCTTGGTAGGGTTTTTTCCCCTTTTTTTCTGCCTGAATATCAGGATCATAAAAGCCTTAACATGGTTAGATGGATGATTAAGACTCAGATAATTTTATTAAATAATACTATATGTCATTCCTTTTTTTCCACTAAAAAAGCCTGTTATATGTTCCAGGTATAGCTTCATAAAATCTATTGGTAGACAAATTTGAGTAAAACAAATTCTCTAGAAGTATGAACAGAAGTCTCAAAGGAATATAGATTCTCTCCCCCCTCCCCTTTATTTATTTAACAATATAAGCCATCACAATCCATACAATGTCTAATGTGGCATGGAACAATATAAAATAGAATTAAAAAGTGAAACAATTAAAATAATGGGGTCACTCAACTATTAGGGTTGCCCAGACCAAAAACTCAGATTTATCTTTCTTCCAAAAGTCATAGACACTCTTCCAGACAGACTCAAGACATTTGGCTACACAAGGCCGCAAAAACTAACTTTCATCCTTATAGAGGATGCTATAGCCATCACTCTTCACACTGCTCTGACTCATCTAAAACTGTGGGGGGCCTATGTGAGGATGCTTTTTGTGGATTTTAGTTCTGTGTTTAACACAATTCTTCCACATATATTAGTGTCTAAACTTCCGGACCTTGGGCTTTCTAATCCAATCTGCCTTTGGATTATGGATTTCCTGTCTGGCCACTCACAGAGGGTCAAATTAGGTAATCATACCTCTTCAGCCCAGGGTTGTGTGTTGAGTCCCTTACTCTATACTCTTTATGTGCATGACTGCATTTCCACTCACGCTAATAATACTATTGCTAAATTTGCAGATGATACAACAGTGGTGGGACTTATCTCCGGGGGGGATGAGTCTGTCTACCGAGATGAGGTGGACCGGTTGCTTTCATGGTGTGGAGACAATAACTTGGTCCTCAACACCAATAAGACCAAGGAGCTTATAGTGGATTAGAGAAGGAACAGATCAGCCCTTGCTTATCAATGGAGACCAAGTGGACCAAGTGGCCAGTTTTAAGTTTCAGAGTGTTATCCTAAAAGAGGACATGACCTGGGGTGCCCACATTGCAGCCCTGGTCAAAGGGGCCCAGCAGAGATTATACTACCTGAGACTTCTCAGAAAACAACAGCTGAATGAAAAACTGCTGGTGATCTTCTACCACTGCACCATAGAGAGCATTTTAACATACTGCACCTCTGTATAGTTTGCCAATTGCACAGTGGCAGATAGGAAAGCACTCCAGAAGGTTAACGTCATTGCCCAGAGATTCATTGGTTGCCCTCTCCCCTCTTCAGAAGAGCTTTATAGCTCCCGCTGCCTTAAGAAAGTTCAAAACATTCTCAAAGATCCATCTCATCCTGGAAACACTTTTTTTGAACTATTACCATCTGGCAAATGGTACAGAATAATTAAAACAAGGACAAATAGCCTGAAAAACAGCTTCTATCCCAGGGCAGTAGCTCCTTTGAATTCTGCTATATAGTGCATTGTTGGTGTGGTGTCGGGGGTTTCCAGTTCAATGTGTGAAGGGTGAAGGATGTGTATTTGTGTTTATTTTCATGGTCATGGTCATTATGTGCACTGAAGATGGTGTTTGATTTCGTTGTACGAGGTGCAATGACAATAAACTAAACTAAACACTTCCAGTTACTACTATTTTATTGATGTATTTTTTTTAAATCAAAATAGATCTGTTGTTAGTAAAAGTTATTTAAAGTTAGAACCTCTCAGAAAAGATTCAGCATGAGCGAGGAGAACCTAATCTAGAATTCTATTCCAGTTTATAATCATTTCCCCACAACGTCAACATTGGAACTTTCTGAACAAGTAAACCTAGGAAGAATCTTATGCTTGACTGCAATGTTTTTACTGTAAGATTGAAGAATTTGAGGGTTAAGGAATCCAAATGCAGAGTGGTCAATAAAAGAATAAAAAGGTAATTTCTCAATACTGTCTATGCAGTGAGAGTTTTTGTGTATCTATTTTAAAGGCTACTTTAGCTGAAAGTTACCTAATAAAATGTTAAGAATTTGTAACACCTTAACATGGCTAAAGATGTACACGCTTAAAGTCAGATTTAATGGATGGATAATACATGTATGACTTCCATTTGGCCTAATATTTGCTTTCCACCAATAATAGCTTTGAACTTTTTGTTTGGAAGATGCCTGTTATAGTTCCACCTACAATATGGAATTTCATTTACTTACTTGAACTACCTGGAGCAAATCGTTATGAAGCATGTTTTAAGCCAGTGAAAGGGTATTACAATATATAGATATAAACTGACTTTATTCTTGGATTCCCCCCCCCCCATTCTTTAGCCATTGAGAATACATTAAAAGGTAAAGGTTCCCCTCGCACATATGTGCTACACTACATTGCCAAAATTACATAAATTTCACTGGTGGACCAAAACAATAGGTTTTTGGATAATATCATCACCTACAATTATAGCTATACTTCTGAATGTACTTGCTTTTCAAGGACAATGGAATACTGTACTAATGAACACTCTTCATAGTTTTTTTTAATAAAATTATGTTGTAAAACAAGTTTTAATCATTTATTTATGTTCCCTTAGATTTAACGCATCTACTATAAATCTTAATACCATAAGTGAGCTTATACTTGACAGAATATTTCATTAGTTTCTAGAGATTAAGATTTATTTTTTTAAAAGTCTTGGCATTGGCATAACATTTAGCCTGTTTTAGTATTTAGTGTTGACTGAAGGAAACAATGAGCTTTTAAAGCATTGGTGTAGTGGTTAAAAGTACCAGGCTAGAAATCAGGAAACAGGCATGTTACTAGGATAACTTTAGGCCAGTCCCTCTCTCTTAGCCATAGGAAGCCAATGGTAAACTACTTTTAAAAATAAAAATGTTGCCAAGAAAATTTCAGGGATTTTCACCATGTTACCCTGAAAATAAGACCCAACTAGAAAATAAGCCCTAGCGTGATTTTTCCCCAGGATGCTCATAATATAAGCCCTATCCCCAAAATAAGCCCCAGATAAGATCATCAGCCAGGCAGACACATTTAGTACCCCATTTCCCCCCAAAATAAGACCTAATCAGAAAATGCCCTGGTGCATCTTTTGGAGCAAAAATTAATATAAGACCCGGTCTTATTTTCGAGGAAACACAATACTTTAAGAAACCTTAAATATGTCCACCAATCTGGAGGCAGAAGGAGCATTTGCCAGTGCAATCCCACCATGGTATCATAGTCCAAATTTCTTTAAAGCAGATTATGGTCTGATTCTTGTGTTGTAAACATACCAAAGCTACCACTGATAATCTTCAAATAACTAGATATGTTGTCTCCTGTGTAATGCTCCCTGGATATGTCACATTACAACTCCAAGGATTCCTAGCCACTATATTACATATGTTATTTTCATAAGAGCCCACTGGGCCCAGTATTTTGCACATGAGCTTAATAAGTATGAAGAGTTTTCTTTGAGCCCAGAGGTGGTATTCAGCAGGTTCTGACCAGTTCTGGAGAACCGGTAGTGGAAATTTTGAGTAGTTTGGAGAACCGGCAAATACCCTCTCTGACTGTAGATTTTACAGTATCCTTCCGCTGGCACGCCCACCAAGCCACGCCCACAGAACCGGTAGTAAAAAAATTTGAATCCCACCACTGTTTGAGCCACAATCTATTATTCGTGATTTCATAGACATATCCATGCAGTTTTTTGTACATTCACACAAAAGTGGTTTGCCACTGTCATTTTTTTGTTCTTTTTTTCAATTTCCCAGTCTTGCCCATTGGGGTGACTCACTCAGATTTTGACCATGTCCAAATCTGGATAAAATTTTGAATTTGTGCTAAATTGTCTAAATACAACCATCTAGCTGGGATTGCTATTTGGACAAGTTTCCAAATTCATATAAAGAGAGAGGATTCCATAGTTGTCACATTTTAGGCATGACTGAAAGCATTCCACAACTTGAAAAGAATTCCATATCCAAGTCCAAGAAATTTTCTCTTAATATTGAGATAGCATCTAATAGTGACTCGTCATTTGTGGACCAGTATGCTGATTTTAAGTTCTTTCTTAGTTGAAAGCTGCTTACACAACAAAGGAAAATGGATTGCAGTCCATAAAAGCTTGTGCCAGAACTATTCTTTAATGTTAATTGCTGCAGCTGATTGAAGTTGATTCCTCTCTCTCTACTGTCTCTCTTTTTTACACACACACACACACACACCAAGGAGGGGGGGGATATAAAAAGTCTACACACCCAAAATGACAGATTTTTGAGAGGTTAAAAAAATATCCGATCAAGATAAATCACCTCAGAATTGGCAAAGATTCCCGAGGCAGGATGTTCTATGCTGATAGGCTCCTACCCCAAAAGACTGAATGCTGTCATAAAATCAAAAAGTACTTCAACAAAGCATTAGTTTAAGGATATGTAGACTTATGCAACCACATCATTTTACATTTTTATTATTTTCCCCCCTAAAAGTTTTAAATTTGTGTTTTCAATTGAATTGTACAACTTATATTCTACATTAAAGGTAGAAAAAATGCTGAAGTGATTTATCTTGGTCTGATATTTTTTTTTTACATCTCAAAAACCTGGCATTTTAATGGGTGTGTAGACATTTTATATCTTGTGTTTGTATATGTGTTTTTGTAATTTCTCAAGTTCTATATAATTTCTCCTTCATAGTTTACATATATGTGAGAATAATGCAGGAACTCTCCACATCATTCATAATACTATGAATCCAATCAGTATACCCCCCCTGGGGCTTTTTAAGAGGAAAAGGCATGATCCGGCACTAAGTACATGTGGATCTTTTATGCTTCTCAGTGGCCATCTTTGCATAAAAACATAGAATATTAGGAGAAAGCCAAGTGAAATCACAGGTGGGCTTAGATAATCAAATCTGACTTCCTGCTGTATGTTGGTATTCAAATAAAAGGACCATAACTCACCAGCTTCTACTGGAATTCACACAGAGGAGATTAGCCCAGCATCTCACTTCATAGTGCTCTGATATTGCTAGGTTTTCTCCTGCTATCAAGTTGAATTCTGGTCTCCTGCAAATTAAGAACAATGTTCTGTATCCTGAATTCTAGGTAACAAGCAGGTCCTGTTCTTTAGTGAGACATCCTTCCAGTTATTTCAAGAGAATTACATCAGTGTTCCTTTCTCAAGGAAAATATCATTTCGATTCCATTCAAAGGAACTTTTTAATCCTCTGATCATCTTTGAACTTGTTCCAGTTTCTCTGAATTCATAAACTGTTCAAAATGAGATATAGTACTCAAGCAAGGCAGGGTCACAACAGAAATACATTTTTGTTACATTGCATTCATAGCTGTATTGCATGCTGGCTCATATTCAGTTTGCAGCCAACTGTCATTCCAAAATCTTTTTCTCAAGCATTGTTACCAAACAAGATAGCCATTTCCTATATATGCATTCAGGGTGGATAAAAATAGATTTAAAAAAAAATTAATTGATTTTTTTTTAAATTTAAGTTGGATTTTTTTTAATCAAATTTATTTTAATAAAATGCTTTTGGAGTAAAAATCTATCTAAAGATAGTTTTCTATTTAAGATATATTAATTTAGTTTATTTGACATGAAATGGAGCTTAGGTATGTAGCATGAGGCTGTATATTCTGCAATATTGGGACTGTTGGCAAGTCAACAGCAGGTCAGAGGAGGAGCTGCTGCAGGACAGAGATGACTGTTGCTCTTTAAAAATCATGATTTAAATCAAATCCACCCTGTATGCATTTAATCTTTGTTTTATAAGTAAAGAACTTTCTTTGTCTCTATTATATTTTGTTCGTTTGTTTTATCATTCTTCCAATCACTTGGGGTGATTTTGAGTTTCATTTCTTTTTTTCTTTTTTTTTTTTGGAACAAATTTTATTAATTTTAAAGACAAACAAACCATCATTAGCCATTGAATACATAAAACCTCTTTCCATTATTAATTTTACAAATCAAGTAAAATATTATTTTATACAACATAATTCTGTTTTACACCATTTCCATATGGACATATAAATATCTCTTAGCAAATTTCTCATTATTTCTCTTTTTGTATTCAATTTCATTATTATTATTGTTATTTTCTATATTTATCCAATTTATAATCATCTACATTTCTCTCTGACTTGATTACCATTATTCTCATCGAACATTCCTCCGAGGTTTTATTAATTCTCAAACAAACATGAACACACAAAACACAAAAATATAAAACTTCTTTTAAGAAAGTAGTTTGGCCCCAGATTACCTCTCTTTGTATGGACTCAATTAAATTCGTGCTCATCTTATATACCATTACCTATCTTATTTACCATTCTATATCTTCTATATAACTTCTCCCCGCTTTTCATTCTTCTTAATTCTATTTTATTTAATTCATTTTAATTTAAATCATTGTATTTGTATTTTTTGTCCATTCTTTCCAAATTATCCATTTATCTCATTCCCTACAATAAAAAAAAAAGGATTTCTCCTGAAATCACTGATCAGAGTATGATGCCTTTCTATCCTCCCCCTAAATTAATATTTAAAATAACGCCTAGTACCCAATCTGATTCTGCTTAGTACATTCTACCTGCTAACTTTTAAAAAGAGAAAAAAATAATAAGTCCAAAATAATTAATATAATTAGATAATAAATCTAAATGTTAAATCTTATAACATTCCAATTATCTATTTCAAAAACCAAATGCTAGAATAATAAGTTTATAGTAAAATCAACACAATGGTCAATTAAACTCTTTAATTAGACTTAATATTTTAAACATTCCTTTTAATATTTTGTTAAATTTTAAAGTCTATCATTACTAAACATTTCAATATTTTAATCTTTTATTAATTCTTATAACATTCTAATTTTCTATTTCTAATACAAATACTACAATACCATCTTATGTACCTTGCAGAATCTTCTTTTTTAAAGAAATTATACATCACCCTTTATCCCTGAAAAAAATTCCTTTTTTCCCATCTTGTTTCATACCTTTGTGGCTTTCCCCCCCCTTTTCCCTTCCTTTCTTATCCCACCTGGCCTTTTTACCTCCCCCTCTAATAACCTCCGCCTTTTTAGCTTCCCCTCTCTGTTGTATTCCTTTTTTCTTTTGCTTAGTAACATTGTGTTGATTTTGCATCTTATTTTTCTCTTTCTTGAGTGTTTTTTTAAGTCTTAAGTCCTTCATTTTCCTTCCTCTCTTTCTCCTTTCTCTCTTAATTAAATTTTTAGATTCATTGAAGATGGCGTCTTCTTCTTCTTCTTCTTCTTCTTCTTCTTCTTCTTCTTCTTCTTCTCTTCTTTCTTTCTTTCTTCTTTTCTTCTCTTCCTTCTTCTTCTTCTTCTTCTTCCTTCTTCTTCTCTTCTTTGCTGATAAATAGCTTCTTCTTCTTCTTCATTTCTGTGTTTGCTGATAAATAGACCAAAAAAGAAAGGCTTCCTTCACAGCGTCCTTGCTTTCTTTCTTTATTTTTCCATATTCCTTAAGTTCATCAGCAGGTAAAGCCATTGTAAATCTTTTCTTTGTTCTTTTTCTTAAAGCAACCAAAATGTTTCAAAAGTTAGAACAATTCCCCAAAGTCCCAGAGACATCAGTCCAAACAAAGCACAAAGTTCTCACTTTCTCTTCCTGGGATGGTATCAATAAAAAGGAAAAGAAAAAAAGCCCAATCTGTATTTTAGAGCCTTGTTGCAATTAATTTCCAGTCTCAAAATCTTCAAGGCATCTCCTCCAGCAAGATCTTAATATTTTTTTGTCCTCTCCCTTCCCACTTATAACAAGAAGCCAAGTTTTTACCTTTTATAAAAAAAAGACAGGTTTCTCAATGGCCATTTGTTGATTCCATAGGGAAGGAGAGTAAACTTTCCCTTTCAGCACCTCAGTTTTGCCGCTTGAAATTCTCCTCTGGAAACAAAGTATCGTTCAAGAAGTCATAGTTTTCAGGATTAGGCGTCTCTTAAAGTCCTGGGTCAGCCAAAAAACTTTCTCTTAGAATCTTTCTCCCCTCTTCCTCCTGCTCAGTCTTACCCAGCTGCCGGCTTCTTTGTGGCGGCCATTACAGACCGCCGCTCGACCGCCTTGAGAAAAGGGGGTTTAGCCGGCTGGGGAGGGGGTCTGCAACACCCCCAAACCCTTCTCCGGATCCCCCTTATCTTCGGCTGCCTCTGCGGGGCAGCCTTAGCCTCCAGATCCGTCAGGATCGGAGGCACCAAGACGGCTAGCGCCGCAGGGATCGCGCAGGATCGCGAATCCCTGCCGCTGGCGAAGCCGACAAACCGGAAGTTTTTGAGTTTCATTTCTGCCTTCTAGGTATCTCATGTAATATTTAATATCCCACTTATTTAAAATTGGCCTTTTTATATTGTATATGTATTCTCTTGTTCAAACAACTTTTAAATAAATAATGTACAGTATAAATGTGAAGAAATAATGGGTAAACATCTTAACTCGTAGCTTACACGTATAACTTTTTTCTGCTATTGACCAGAGAAGCTATTAATCTTTGACCTTTCATTTCTGCCCATAATAGCATCAGAAACTTAAGAATTTGCAAGCTGGTATATAATACAGTTTGCTAAGGGGCTATTTATAAGTGGTGTTAACAAGGCTTTTCATAACCTCCTATTTAAAGCTGGAACTTTATATGCCTAACACTGTACGAGAAAACATTTACTAGAGCACTGGACAAATATAATAGTGTTAGTCTAGCAAGAAAGGGCAGTACTTGGGAGATGTAAATAGAGGATTCTCCAAGGTTTTTTTTTTAAACAATTGAGAATTGGTGCTTTTAACTTGTTTGTAAAGAGTTTAGAAAGTGATATGGGCAATGAAATGACCAAGTTTAGTATTAACTTCAGACTGTTTATGGTGCTTCAAACAAAAGAGATCATAAAGAATGTTAAAAAAAAAAACTCAAGTTGGGGAATGGGGAATGAAATGTCAAGTGCACTTCAAAGGAAGTGTAAAAAAGTGTGTACAGCTGGTACAAATATGTTAATTTCATGTGTGGTAATGGAGTCTAAATTCGTTGCTGGAGAAGGAAAGGTTGCTTAACAGACTGATTGACAGAAACATGTTTCAAGTGTGCAGATGCCTCATGGTGGAACCCCTCGGAGAAGGAATTGAAAATAGAACTGGTAGTTTTATAATCCATTCATACAAATCAGTGCTGTCATTGGGTTCAAGATACTGCATGCAGTTCTGGTTACCGTACCAAAAACAAATACTGTAGAATATTCTACAATACTCTATGAAGTGAATTACAAGTAAAGAAGAATCCTAAATGATGGAAACAACTTAGCAATGAGAACACTTTTTTCTCTTTCTGGCTGGTGGAGGTAGTAAGAGTTGATATAATAAAATTGTACAGGTAAAATGCAACTTGATATCATCCAGTTAAAAGGTCATATGTTTCCACCAGCTGCAAAATAGTAATCATTTCTGTAAAATATTGCTAATATAAAGGGATTTGCGATTGAAGTGTGTACCAATGTGAATTCCTGCCTTACTTTCAGGAATAATAGAAGTCTATGTTGGCCAGTAACCTTTTATTTATTTGTCTGACACCTTAGATACCAATTTGCCATGGTGATAAAATAAGATTTGTATGTGTTAAATATTGTATGTGTACCTTTGCATCAGTACATAAATTAACAAATCTCTTGTTTGTAGGTTCTGTAGCAAATTTGCTTTATTGCAGCTTCCTGTTTGAGAGATGGGGCTAAAATGTGGCATTAAACATGCCACAATCTTATTCTTGAGTCTCTGCATTATCTTTTTTGCCTGTTCATAGATTTTGCAGTACCAGCACCAGCAAGTAAGATGCAATAGCAATTAAAACACCATCTTGAACTGTAAACTGATTTTGTAAGAGTATGATTATAGCAGAATGAAGACGCAATAAGTAGTCTAGCTTTTCATCATTCCTCTCTGGACAAGAAGATGACTTGAGATCATCTCCTGTGCTCTAGACCAGTGATGGCTAGCTAACCTTTCCATCCTCGCATGGCAAGAGTGTGTGTGCGCGCATATGCTAGCACCCATAAGGCAATGCACGCAGGGCCCCCCACTGCACATGCACATGCAACCCCCATGATGCCACATGTTCATGTGCATATGACCATCCAAACGTGCGCCACACTTGTTTCCTGCCCGTGCCCTGCACATACGCAGCAGCTACCTGATGATCAGCTGGTGGGCGGCGCACGTACCTGCACAATGAACCTGCTCTGGGGTGATGGTTCAGCAAGCCACTTCCGGCACATGTGCCATAGGTTCTCCATCACAGCTCTAGACAGTTGTTCCTCTTAAGGAAACCATAAGATAGTGGCCTCTAGCAAGTTTAGAGCTCTAGAAAGTGAAGGAACAGCCATCTTGCTCAAATCACAGTTGTCACCTAGATTTGCTTTTCTGCTACTGGAAAATAATACTACCTCCTCATGGTTTTCAGAAATTACTACTTAGCTGCTTTTAAGCTATTAGGAACCTTTGGATTGACAAATCAGAAAACACTGGGTGACTTTTCTTCAATCCTTAAGAAATTTTAAGTATGTGTTTACAAAAAGGTCATTAGAACTTTGATTTTAGACAGTTACAAATGGACTAAGAATCCAGATGGATTTGAAATAAAATTTTGGAATTATAAGAATCATTCCCCTGAAAAACTGCTTATGTTTTAAATTCTTTATAAAAAATGGTAGGATGAGATTTTGAAGATTTGACCCTACAGGGAACTAGAAAGAACTAAAGATTATAGTTAAAGGAGAAGAGCACTTAAATTTGACTTACTAATACAGAATGAAACCAAATATTTTAATATTGGGCATATTGAAGGATATTTTTGAATAATGACTCCCAGAAATTAATTTTAAGAGCATTTGCCTTTGTAGATTGGTAGACTGTGTTTCACAGATGTTATGAAAAAGGAACAAGTTTTACCTGAAAAGATTGAGGCTGATCTGAATGTGGCTTTAAAAATGTCAAACTTCAAGAACGATAGGGAGGAAGATGCTATACTGGATATACAAGAGAAACCAGCTGATCTAAATGAAAAAAGATAGGCAAATAACAAATCAAGAGAATGACTAAGATAATTTTCCTATATTGGATTTACAACAGAAACTTGTTTAAGCTTTGAAGATCATTGTGAGAAGGGATAAAGAAAAAAAATCAACTTCTAAGACATTATTTGAAGGGACTAAAATTAAGGTTGTTAGAAGTAAAAGGAAGGAATATAAAATTGGTTTATTTCATCTGAGTTAAAATGGATGTGTTATTATCCCTGATAATTCTTAATTATCTTTTGCTGATCAGAACTGAAATGAGGAAACTTTAAGAATTTGCTGATGGATAAGAGATGAAATATGGGAAGGCATTTGTTATATTTTATGAGAAGGGGATAAGTTACGAAAATTGTTTTTACTTATGATGAAGTTTTTTCATTACTGTGTTCTTACTTTTTCTGTTTTTCCCCTTTTCTGTGTCTTTATTTTTAATTCTTCAGTTTATATTAATTTTTATCTTTGCAATTGTAATCTTAATGAAATTATTATAATCTTTAATATATTACTATAATAAAAAACAGTGTAGGCAGATTACTCAACAATCCAAATGTAGCTTCCAGGAAAGATAAAATGGAAGATGTGAATAAAACCACAAACGCTATCTTAAGCCATTAGTAGAAAAGTAGATGGATAATAAGGCCAAGCCAAGACGAACCTTTCCTTAATCTAGGCCTCTCAAGATGGTCTTTTCAATTCCTTGTAGGGTAAGTTTTCTGGGAATTGAGAGTTCCAACCCCTTAGAGTATCACAGGTTGGATAACGTGTAGCTTAAGTGGGTTGTTCTAATCTGGTTTGAGTATTTTTGTATGTTGTACATACATTTATGTGAAGTTTGGAAAACCTTCAAAATTGTGTTTATTATGTCTCATAGGTCCCTTCACAGATGTTGTCACCACAAATCTGAAACTTGGCAATTCAACAGATAAAAATGTCTGTTTCAAGGTGAAGACTACGGCTCCACGCAGGTATTGTGTACGACCCAACAGTGGAATTATAGATGCTGGAACGTCAATTAATGTCTCTGGTAAGTTTTTCCAATTGGTTTCCTCCACTCATAATCATTTTGGTTCTGAATATATCTGGAAGAGAATAAACAGATGTTAATGGCTTGTGTAAAGCTGACATTTTGAACAACCCTATATATTCTGCAAAGTTTCTTTAAAAATTACAGAACTCTCCTGTTTTCAGATGGAATTATAATTGGAGATGACGGAGTAAACGGCATAACACAACCTCTGGTTTTGGTACTTTCTTCGCCAGTTTCACTTGGAAAGCGTAGTCTGATGAAAAATTGTCATTCTAATCTTATGTAAGACAACTTTCTGTAACTTTGTACTTTTAAATTATGTTACAAGTACAGTTTCCAGAATCTTTGGATTTGTACTCCACTATCTTAGAATTCTGGAGATATTTTTTTTCCCCAGCAACTTGGAAAGCATCAGGCTAGGGGAGGATAGAATTTGCTGAAAAGGATTGATTAGGAAGGTTTCCAAATGTTGCAAAACTGGGTTCATATGGTGACAGATATTTAATAACTACACAGCCTTCTATAGTAAAATTTCAGTCTCATATTTCTGAGAAGTAATCTGTTACTTTCAGCATATTTTTCAAGTAACAGAAGAAAAAGGCATATGGTATACTTCTACTCTATCCATTGTGTATACACTAAATTAGTATAAGTTTTTTTAATGTCTTGGTCAGATATTTGCATTGATTCATTGGTTATTTGGTGATTAATTTTCCAAGTGTTCAATTATCTTTGCTGGGATTTGTTGAGAAAAAGAACACTTATAGAAGGGAAATGGATATGCTTAATGATTAGTAATACAGTTATACAAAATATGAAATGGAACAGTTTGTAGAGCCTTCAAACTCTTAACTGATTATAAAGGTTGGATATTTGTATCCAGATTTTTGAAGTACTATACATCTGAGAAAGTTGCAAATGCTGATTATGTGATGCATGCCGTTTTTCAAGTGCCCAAATTTTGATCACATGACCATGGGGAGACTGCAACAGTGATAAGTGAAAGGACTGGTCATAAGTCATTTTTCTGTGCTATTGTAACTTCAGTCATTACAAGTCCCTCTTGCCCAGGAAACACATGTGTTGCCAAATCAAACTGGCCAGGGTGCTAGTTTTATTTAAAAAAAAAAAATTTTTTTTTTTGATCTGTCCTTTTTTATTGAGAGAGATTCTGAAAATGGCACCTGGAAGAACAGTTGGGCAGATATTTTCATCAGTATTGCCAGTTTAATTTTGCTTATTTCATCAGTGTGTGATCTTAATTTCTTCGACAACTTTCTATAAAACATGTCTTCATTAGCATGTTTCCTTTTATCTTGTATGCCTATCTACCTTGAGCTCATTAGATGAGACCTTAAAACTTGGAATGACAAAGCATTTAACTGAAAGTAATGAATATCAAATATTTAAGAGCACCAACTGTTGTCTCTGCTGAATCACACTCATTACAAGCCAGGCTAGAAGATCATTTCTTTCTTTGTTTTAACAGCCTGATAGGAAAGGGTGGCTAATGTTTGGCCTTGACAGAATTCAAGGAGGATGAGATTTCAGAACTGCTGAGAATTACAGGGAATGTTTTGTTATTGCTCTTTGGTACTAAATCCATCTTCCCTAGATTTAGGACAGAAATGTCCCAGAAAACTATGTTATCAATGTCTCAAGGGTTTGTCACAATAATGCAGAGCATGGTATCCATTTCATAGATATTTAAAAAGGCCAACTGCTAAACAGCTTTTTCTGTAAAGAGGCCATTTTTAAAGAGATATCCAGAGCACTTGCGCAGCAAATTGTTTTAGTTTAAATGAACTTTTTTGTAGCTGTTCTTCTGTTAGTTGCTTAATGGGAGGGAATGATGTGGGACAATGACTTCAGAATTAGGATTAAAGTGGAAATTCTGATCAATTTTTCTAACCTGCACTGATGATGTTAACCTAGTTTGGTGATAAAACCTCTGCCCAGAAAACAACCAAGCTCAGTGAGCACCAAGAATCCCACAGTTCGATCCTGAGCTATAAATATTCTCTTCCATTGGTTTTCTAACCACAGTTTGCATCATTACAAACATAAATACATATGGTTTAAGCTTAGTGAGAAAATAATAGTCCTAAAAACCATGGTGAGCATTTAGGACAAAAGAGCGTATGATTATGATAACCTATAAAGAGCCATGGTAGCTCAGTGGTTAGAATGCAGTATTGCAAGCTAATTCTGCCAGCAGTTCGATTCTCACCAGCTTGACTAAGGCTTCCATCCTTCCAAGGTCAGTAAAACGAGGACCCAGATTGTTGGGGCAATATGCTGACTCTAAACTGCTTAGAGAAGGCTGTAAAGCACTCTGAAGCAATATATAAGTCTAAGTGCTATTGCTATTGCTGTTCCCTGGTTTTAAGGATTATATAACCTTCTCTGTCAACAAAGAGCTTGAGGTTTATCTGTAATAGGGATAACATTCCAAGTATTCCCAGTCACCACAGACAGGAACTACCATAGCTTTATATTTGGACATGATAGTTAAGGACGTCTATTCAATGTGCAATGAAGTAGTGAAGTTTTCCTTAATAAAATGCAATTTGCTAAAGAAGGAATTTTGTCTTCAGTCTTCTGAGCTTCCTTGTGTAGAGCAGACCTCACTATTTAAGAAATGGCTAGTGTAGTCCTGTAAGACCTCATCAGCATTTCCTTGCCTGTTCATGTGATTCATTACAAAACTGCTTAACTCAGCCATTTTCTCTTTTCATAGTATTTTACTCTGCTGTTGTTTCTATAACTGTCTCTTCTCATTTTCCCTTAATGAACTGGCAGGGAAAAGGGTGGGGTCCTGCAGTCTGAAGCATTGTCAAAGAATGACAGAGACTAAGTGGAAGGTCAGTTTGGCTTGAGCTATGATGTATTTAATAGGATTTCCATTACAGGAAGAGAGGTTAACGGAAGTCAAGCCTGAGAGGAAGTGTGTGATCAATTCGCAAATACTTAAAAGAGAGGGTTTGATAAGAAGTTTGAGGTGCCAAAGGAAACAGAGCACAACTGGTATTGAAAGAAAATGTTATGGTTTGGAAGAGTTTTGTTCGCAGTGTCAACCAGCCAGACTCACTTAGAGAGTAGACGTTGATTTTTGTTCAACTTTCAGTGTCTACTCAATAGCCTTGTGTTAGACCTTGAGCCAGTAACTTTGTGCCAGCCCTAGGAAGAAAGCAATGGCAATGGCACTTTTAAAACAACCTTGCTAAGAAAATTGCAAGGATTTGTCCGGACAGTCTTTGAGAATCAGACATGATTGAACATAAGAAAAAATGTTTTGTGCTTTGGCAGAGAACACATTCTTCATTAGCAATAGTAGTGGAGGCTATGGACTTTACTTACCTTTGAAATGGGGAAGCCCCCCCTCCCCCGTGGGATTTCCCCAAGCTTCACTTAGTTTTGCTCAGCCTTGGGGACAGGCTGTGTTTTCCCTTTGCTCCTTGGCTGAAACAGAACTTCGATCCAAAAGACTCAAATTGAGTGTTCAGCAGGTTTGACCTTCTTCTCTTTAGCCTCTGTGCAAGTTTAGAGTTTGAATTAACCAGGGAGCGCCATTGCGCCCAGGAAGCGGCGGAGGCTCTGCAGCGGCTTGCTGCCTCCCCATAGCCGGATCTCTCACTAAAAATATTTTCAAAATCTGTTCTTTAATCTAGTATTCATCCTCTATTCTTAAGGTAGGAAATTTTAGCCAAGGGAAATTACAGTATTCACAAGCATTATGACAGAAGCACCTCCTGCCTTAGCTTTCAAGCTACAGTCTAGGCCTCCAGGTTTGACTGCAATAACGTTGCAACAAAGTTACAACAGTGCAACTTACAGAGCATTTGTGTAAGTGAGCCTTGCAGCCTTCAAGGCATCCCTAGGGATTGCTATTAAATCACAGAAGATGTGAGCCACCACTGGTGTTTTCCAAGCCTGTAAAGTGGATAGTTAGGTCTCAGGTTCATTCAGAATAGAAATCCGGGCTCAGATTGTAATGGGAAAAAGCTGAGTTCCATATTAAGTTGATTATGAGTTTATAGAAATGTCTGCACTCTTCAAAACTTTCTCTGCCTTGCAAATTTCTTGTTTAGTTCTTCTCTCTTCTCTCTCTTCTCTTCTCCCCTTTCTGCCCACACTCAGTCAGACCTTTGCAATCTTTTATTTCATTCTTAGCAGTAATTTAATTTTGCAATCTAAGGTAGGAGCAGAAACTGTTATGTCTCTGTCCCCTCATTGCGTGGGGTGGGGAGGAATTTCACCGTCAAATACTCCAAGGATGACCTTATCTGTATTTCGGAAGGCATAAACACTTAAACACAGTCTAAGATTATCTTGACAGAAATATGCAAAAAACATTATCTTGGCAAAACGGACAAACATTTTCTATAACATTTGGAAGTAGCTCAGACAGATGCCCCCCACCCCAAATTCACTGAATTGTAAAAAAAAGAAGAGTGTTTCACAGACATTCAGCAAGGATGAGCATAGAGACCTCTCATTCATCACACCTGCCATCTTTTATCTTTATTTTTATATGTTTTTGATCTTTGTGAGCTACCTAAAGACATTGAGAGTCAGATGGCATACATGTCTTATAAGTTATCAGTTATTATTATGGCTGATTGTGTATGAATTCTGGTTACACTTGATGGGTGCTGATGGTGAATTGAATTTATGTAACCCAAAGTGCACATACAGACTGGGTGAAACCAGGCTCAATAGCAGTAACTGTGAGAGGGATCCTGGAGTCTTAGTGGACAACCAGCTAAATATGAGCCAGCAGTGCGCAGCAGCAGCCAAAAAAGCTAATGCAATCCTAAGTTGTATTAACAGAGGGACACAATCAAGATCAAGGGAAGTTCTAATACCACTCTATAAAGCCTTAGTAAGACCACACCTAGAGTACTGCATCCAGTTTTGGTCACCACATTATAAAAAAGATGTTGAGACTCTAGAAAAAGTACAGAGAAGAGCAACCAGGATGATTAGGGGACTGGAGGCTAAAACATACAACGAAAGGTTGCAGGAACTGGGCTTGGCTAGTCTAGTAAAGAGAAGGACCAGGGGAGACATGATAGCAGTCTTCCAATATTTGAGAGGCTGCCACAGAGAGGAAGGGGTCAAGCTATTTTCTAAAGCACCCGAAGGCCAGACAAGGAATAATGGATGGAAACTGAGGAAGGAGAGATTTAACCTGGAAATAAGGAGAAACTTTCTGACAGTAAGAACAATCAACCAATGGAACAGCTTGCCCTTGGAAGTTGTGGAAGCGCCATCACTTGAGACTTTCAAGAAGAGATTGGACTGCCATTTGTCAGAAATGGGGTAGGGTCTCCCGCTGGGTGGGGGGTTGGACTAGATGACCTACAAGGTCCTTTCCAACTCTGATTATCTGTTAACTGTTAACAAATGAAGACAAATATATATGTCCCCGGATAATTTTGCAGGATCCAATCAGAGTTGGTTTATTCTTCCAAGCTTTAGGGCTCATGCTTGACCACCCTCAAGGAATTTCTCTCTCTCCAGAACACATTTTGGAGAGAGAGACCCTGAGGAAGGGCTCCAGATTCGATGAATGTATCTATTTCAAGTTTTTGTTATACTGTTTTGTTATACTTTTGTTTTAAGCCTGCTGTTTGCTTTCTTAAAGAGGTTTTTTTTACTGCGTCAGTCAGTTTGACTCTGAATTGCATTCAACTTCCCAAATCCATAACTTAAAATTAAATAGTTGGATGAATAATCCCATTTTAAAACTAAAACATTACATTTAAATTTTAATCATATAAAAACAATAAATCAATTTTCAGGACACCAATTCATAACTCAGAGGAGTAGTCCCAACAACCCTGCCCAATCTTTCACCAACTTTCTGAAACTTAGGAAAGAAAGGGCTGTTCAAATATCCGAGCAAAATAGTATTCCAGATGGCAAGTGTGAAATATTTTTCTGTGACCTCTGAAGAGGCTCTAATTAATAAATATCTAATTAAGGTGGTAATCTAATATTCTTCTAGACTTGAGCTGGCAAATATCATCGGGAGAAAATTGCTGCATGTACCCATCTTGAAACATGAAAGATTTTAAAAATGACAGCATTTTTGCTGTCCAGTTATATGTGCTTCAACTTCTATAATCCTTTGTTCCTGCTAACAAGTAATTATGAGGGGTTGGAACCCAATACAAACACCTGCATAAAAGTCATAAAAATAACACAAAACAGTTCACTTCTCATATACACAATCCATATGTAATCCTCAACGACATCTATTCATTTAGTGACCATTTGGAGTGCCAACAGTACTGAAAAAATAACTTATAAGACGAGTTCTCGCATTTCTGACCATCGCATTCCCATGGCCACATGTTCAAAATTCGAGAATGTGGCAGCTGGCATGTATTTCCAGTGGCTGCAGCATCCCGGGATCATGTGATCACCGTTTGCAAACTTCCCACCTGGCTTCTGACAGACAAATGGGGAAAGCCAGATTTGCTTAATGACCATGAGATTCGCTTAACAAGTGCAGTGATTCATTTAATAACCATGGCAAAAAGGTCATAAAATCAGGTAGAACTCACTTAGCCTTTCTTAGAAATAGAAATTTTGGTCCCAATTCTGAGGGTAAGTAAAAATTCCCTGAGACAACTAGCATTGCAAGGTATACAAAGTTTTTGTTTTTTGTTTTAATTATAGGTAGTCTTCGACTTACAACCATTCATTTAGTGATCACAGCAATTAAAATTTTGGGGTCAATTACGGAACCATTGGCAAGTTTTCACAGAACCTCGATAGAGAGAAAAGTTACTTGAATGTTTATATCTGTGATCAAGTAAAGAGTGGACACACTGTGTTTTTAAACATTTTAACTGCCTCATAGCTGAAAAATCAGCTGATTTTTCATGTGTGCGAAAGTTCGTGACCACAGAGTCTGTATTTGTACTTTCAATAAGGAGAACAAGCAGATGCTGTTTACAACTTTTATGATGAATTCTCTTTGCTGTTTATAGCGGCAGCGTTACTGCATGTTCCTTTGTTGTAACAAAATTATAAGCTTCTAGTAAAAACTGGTTCTGTTGATAAATTTTCTGAGCTTCGAAGTTTTTTCTTTTTCCAATTCAGTGCATGATTTTCTCAGGTTTAGTCATTTTAAAATCTGAGATTACAGTACAGGATGATGCAGGTATTTTTAAAAAATCAATGTATGGACAGTTGGAATTCTCTTTAAATATTTTAAGGTTAGATATTAAAAAGAGAAAAGCAAGCTGTCAGGCATATTGAAAAAGAAATATTGAAAAGAAATAATAACAGTACACGATTGGGATGTCCTCTTCCTGAAAAAATTCCAGCCATCCAGTGACCCAATACCCCAAAAACCCACCAGATTTTTTTCATGCCTTTCTAAATGTCCAAAAATGTGGGGACATATCTTAAGGGCAAGTGCCAAAACAGGAAAGATGTGTCTTTAAGTCCCATCAAATGGCATTGCTTCAGGAAAGGACGTGAAAGTCTCTGTATTTTGTTAGTGCTTGTGGGACCGGCTCATATGGGAAGAGGTGGCCCTGAAAATATCCTGCGTCACATTGGTCTTTATAGATGATAACCAGCATCTTCCATTTAGATTAATTTCAACACTTTCTATGTTCATCCAAATATTAGATGCTGCTTCGTGCATACTGTTAAGGTAGGAAGAACAAACTAAATTTCAGTTCAATAAGACAGAGCACCCATGGGTTAAGAAGCCAAACTGCATTGTGGATAGTAGCAGATTACCCTATGCTGAACTGGTTCATAATTTTAGGTGCTCCTAGACTCATAGCTCCTGCTTGAAGAGCAGATTGGGGGTGGGGGTTTAGAGGGGGTGCATTTGCACAATTATATCTACACAGTCACAACCATTCCTGATCAGGAGGGAAACTTTTTCATCGTCACTCATGTATTGGTCATCTTTGATTCAAGTTTATTTTCTCCTGCTTCAGGAATGTGCCCGTGTATGTTTGTTACTGGAGATTGTTTCTAGGTGCTTTGATATAATTGTCTTTTTTTATGTTTCAATTGTGTTATGAATTGGAAAATGTTGACTGCTCAAAATACTGCACAATTGGATTAGCATAAATGAACAAGCCAACCTAAATCTGCCTGTGTTTTATATAGCTCCTTACCTAAGGAGTTCTTCTCATGTCTACAATGGGTAGAAACTCTTGTTCTATATCTGGGCTGTCAAACTCACGGGACTGGATGTGTCACGTGCTGGCCACACTCACACCCGTTTTAGTGAAGGGGGGAAGTCACGATACGTCAAGTGATGAATGCAGTGACGGCGCAAGTTTGACACCCCTGTTGTACACAATCTATTCTATAAGAATGAAATATTTTGGAGTAGAATTTTTCAAGGAAGTTTATCCACTAATTGTTCTCTAAATTAGCTCACTAAAACAATACTTACTAATTTGGGTATTGAATTCTTGATGTTCTCTGGGTTTGGTTGTTTCCCTACTGATATTTCATCACATTGATGATGTTACTTACCCTGGTAATGAAATGTCTGGAGAAAAACAACCAGGTTCAGAGAACATCGAGGACCTACCATATCAGCCCTTAGTCATAAATGTTCTTTACTATTAAAACTAGTTAAGATTAGGAAACTAGGGAGCCACAGGCTTATGTGCACCATCAGTTATAGAAACGCATAAGGTGAATTTGGGCCACTTAACTTCTCTCAGGCTATCTTGCCAGCCTCTCAGTCAGCTTCTTTTTCCTTCTCTCAGCCCAGCCTACCTCACAGGGATGGTGTGCAGAGAGATTGGACAAAGAAATGGTTATCTTGAGATCTTTTTAGAAAATGTAACAAATATTAAATTTAGAAATTTATTAAATTTAGAAAACCATTAGACATATGTAGTATAAAATCTTCTGAAGTTTCATGCTGTTCACTTACTAGATGTATTTGTGTTGAAGAATCTACCACAGTATCGTGTATAAGACAATAGATCAAGTCCATAGCAGTTTGAGATGCTTTTTGGGTGTACTTTTTGGAAATGCCTACGAGTTTGGTATGGCATGCAGTATCTTAGATCCGATTGCATTACATCTAGTTCTGTGCTGCATTATTGTTTTGCATAACTCAGTGGTGCCACCTCTGCTGAATCATCTATTTTAGTGGGCAAGTAGTAGGTATACCATGTTACACTGCCGTCATTCCCTGGCTGGCTTACAATGCTAGCAAAGCTAACAGAGTGGGAGAAAAACAAAGCATTGATATAGCAATCCATTTGGGAAATCTCTTCGATACATAAGGCCAGGTTTTTCTCAGCTTTCCAGGAAAGACGATAAGAATGCTGGGCCAGCAACAATAACTATATGACAACCCTGTAGGTGTCCTGACGCAGCAATGATTTCTCTTTCAGTGATGCTACAACCTTTTGATTATGACCCTAATGAGAAAAGTAAACATAAGTTCATGGTCCAGTCGATGTTTGCACCACCTGATACTTCAGACATGGAGGCAGTAGTGAGTATTAGAAGCTTTTCAATGTTCATGAGCATCTTTTATCTTAATAGGTTTGTGATTGGCCGTTTTCTGAAGCATGTTAAGCAAGCGAGTCTAGAGGGAGATAAGAGATCTGACTTTGGCCTCATGGATGATATGATGGTACCTCCCCACTAAAACACATGTGTGGTTTATTATAAGAATGATGTGATTATGTCTCTTCAATGAACTGTTTATGATAAATTAATATCTACAGAGATTTTATATCTTTGGAAATCAATAGTATTTGGGAAAGGAGATCACCTGATTTCAGAGCATGGTTACCCCTGATGTAGTATACTGATCAGAGTGGAAAATTTGAACTATGTTTTAACTGTACATTTAATATCTAAGTCTAAATTAACCAGCCATACTTTTTCTACATTTTGAATTGTTATCAGAGCATCAACCCGCAGCTAAGTGTAATTGGTGGAACAAGTTGTTAATCATTCTTCTGCATTTCTGCTCTTTAATGCTTCACCATACAGGGAATAAAGTAGTATTAAAGACAACTGATTGTTGTAATTTGCCTTTATCCATCTGGTGATAAGACTGACTCCCCTGCATTAATATGCTGGAATACCCTTGTTTGACTATTCCCATTTTGAGTTCTGCAAATTCTAGCCAATTACTATTATTTTTAGTTGCATTTCTTCTTCAGAAAAACTTCCCTCTGCTTCTTCAGGGCTTTCCCATGTAAAGGGCTTTCATGGAAACATGCATAGGGGTCTGCTCAAGGGGTCAAGCAACATGTGCATCGCATGTTTACAAGCAAGCAAATGATCCAGTTGAATTAGACAGCCGAGTTTCAATAGCCATTCAGCTGCCAAACCATTTTCAGTCTCCTTCCAAATTGAATGCTGATGAAATGGTTGGATTCCCTGATGTTGCTTACATGCTCCCTTCCCATCTATACAGCGTTAAAGTTGGGAGCCAGAATGGTTTTCTATCTGCTGCCCCAGACAGAAGGTTTGTTGGCTGACCTTACACATTCTCAGAGGGTGCCTGACTTTATGCCTGTTTATTCCAAGATAGGCAATAGAGTGGTGCGGTGGCCTAGGCGTGGAGCTCTCACCTCACAATCAGCAGGCTGTGAGTTCGATCCTAGGTAGAGGAGCTATTTCTCTCTCTCAGCACGTTGAGAATATATCTGCTGAATATAACTCCGCATTGGTGACAGGAAGGGCATCTGGCCAGTGAACTCTCAGCTCCATTCAGTTGCCCAGACTCCACCCTGCAAGGGATTATGAGGTCGTAAAAAGGAGATGACAGCGATTCCAATATAAGCAGTCCTCACTAATAATTTTGTCTGGAATTTCTGTTGGTTAAGCGTCGCAATTCTAAAATGTGACATCCCATGACTGTGCTGCTTAGCAGTAGAAATTTAATCCATTTACATTTTCTGCTGCTTAGCAAATCAGCATGGGTCATTAACTAGGGATGCTACAGGGTTGTAATTTTGTTCCTCTGCCAGCTTCCCCATTGACATTAGTAGGAGCCCCGTAAAGAAAGATGCAAATGGCTACTGCAGGACACTGTGACCAAAGTAAGTAGAACTTATTGGTCACAAGTGGCACTCATTCAGCACCATCATAAGTTCAGACAGTCACTGAAGGAGTAGTTGAATAAATGAGGACTACCTGTGTATAATTTGGCCCTTTCCCCTCTCTCAGAGAGTCAGGCAAATAAGTATCGTTTCTGAGGTTGAAGGAAAATAAGATATTAAACGTAGACCATGACACACATTCAAGCTATCTCTGAAAAAGAATATTGTATTCAATTTGGAGAATACTGAGGGACATTGGTGAAGCTCACTTTTAACAAAAACATTCATCTGTATGGAAAAAAAATCAATCTTCCAAATTTATTTATTTACTCAATTCCGTCAAAGAGCCATTCAGTAGGTTATAGTCTCAACAATAGTGTCCACAGTATAAATAGTTTAATATAAATCCTAACATTGTTTTATATAATAACTTTGTTACTTCTGTTTGTGCTGTAGTGGAAAGAAGCAAAACCAGAAGAACTCATGGATTCTAAACTTAAATGTGTGTTTGAGCTGCCAGCAGAAAACGATAAACCCGTGAGTCTCTAATTTTTGTGTGATTTTTTTAAAAAGGCAAGAAAGGGACGGTAAGGCAACTAAAAGTTCTTGATTTAGGATTTAGCTGCAATTTACATCAGGGGTCCTCAACCACCGGGCTGCGGACCGGTACCAGTCCGTGGAGCACTCTGTACCGGGCCGCAAAGAAAAAAAAATTAAAAAAAATGGCGGCTTTCTTCACCTTTGGTGAATGCTGCTGGGATCGGGGATCAAGGACACAAATGAAAGAAGGGGAGGGCGGAAGCAACCGAAGCCTGTCATACTCTCTGGCTCAGCAGCTTCGGTTTCCTCCCGCTTCCTGAACTTGGTGGTTTGCTGGCAGACGTTTTATTACCCGACTAGGTAACAACATCAGATGTTACCTAGTCAGGTAATGAAACGTCTGCAAGCAAACCACCAAACTCGGACGATGACGTGAGGTTGACACCCCTGTTCTAATCTCTCCATTTGGATGAAATCACAGCATTTATGCACTCACAGCTTTCCAAACTGAATGGGAGGGCTTTAATATATTTCAATCTCTGCCTTATACTTTTAGAATAGTGCATACCTGGAAAACCATGTTGAAGGCTTCCTTTATCCGGAATATAAAAAGTACAAAATCATGCAGAAATGGAAGCTAAGATATACTGTGTAGCCTTTTCCTAATTGGATTTCTGAATAATTCTCCAGAAACTCCTAGCCAGTAGGCCTGAAAATTCCCAAGATGGCTCAAAATGCTTGGAACTACAATTCCAGCACATTTGCAGAATGACAGTTGAGAAGAGAGAGACATTGATTGCTTTCTTTTTTCTGATCTCTCTTAAACATTGAACAACAAAACAATGACTTACATAAATTTAAACTTTTATAAGCTTAATGGCTTACAGCAAGCAACAGCAATATTTCATTGTCCATCATCGGTTTCAGTATGTCAAAATGTAACTTAGTTTCAGTGAGGAGGAATAGTACTGTAAGTCACATTAGAGATTTTAGGGAGGAGTGAATGGGTGGCTAAAGAACATCAGCTCAGAGCTGTTTTAATTGGTCTGAATAGTGGCCCTTCCTTTGGTGCTTACCCTGCCCTTGGGAAACACCAGAGCGGTGATTTGTATTGGCTTCTGTCATTAGAATTTGGTGGCACAGTGGTTAGAATGCAGTACTGCGGGTTACTTGTGCTGGCTGCCGGTTGCCAGCAGTTTGGCATTTCAAGTCTCACTGGCTCAAGGTTGACTCAGCCTTCCATCCTTCCGAGGTCAGTAAAATGAGGAACCAGATTGTTGGAGGCAATAGGCTGACACTGTAAACCACGTAGAGAGGGCTGTAAACACAATAAAGTGGTACAGAAGTGCTATTGCTATTCCAAAAAACAGCACTCCTAGAGGTCCATCAGGTAGAGGTCCTCTAGAGGTCCATCAGGTGATTCCCAGCACTTTGTGAGTGATGACCCATTCAAAAACAACTCTCCATAGCTCTAAGATGAAAGGAATGACTTGTGTTTATAGGATAATAACTTAAGCCCAGCTATTAGTTTGAGGCACCAATGAGAAATGGCAAAAGGTATTTTAATTTACCAAACATTTTAAGGCAAATGTTTTCAGAACTGCTAGTCCTCTAAAACATTGCTAGACAATGGTACTCTAGAATTTGGCCTACTGCTCCTAGCATTAAGGATTATAATCCCAGTATTTATGGTAGTTTGGGGGATAGGGGTGTCCTCCAGTTGCTACCATAGCTTGTGTAATTCCTTTTTTGTATTATATCTTTATTCAATCACAGCATGTGCAATTCTTTATTTTTAATGGATGTCTAGGTCTGAACAAATGCATTCAATGATCAAAGGATCCTGAGTTATCCATAGCTACAGTTGAAACTATATTTATATTCATTTCACTGTTTTCAAAATCTGATTCTTAAAATTCACAGTAACTTCTAAGTATGGTTGGGAAAACTTCAAGCTTTCTCTGATGTTGTTTAACTATAACTCCAAACATGCCTACCAGGCCACATAATGTATAGTTTCACTGGCTTCTGATATGTTCCTGGCTACTTTTTCAGAATCCTAAATGGGCTAGGCCAAAGGCAAATAAGAAAACATCTATTCTTGTAGCACTCTGTGTGCATGTAGTATTGGGGGAAACTCTTCACACCGGACCACTGGCATTTAGATAGTTTCCAGGATGCAAAGAACTACTTTCTAATTAGGCATGCCAAAATTGTGGCATTGGCTGATTCAAGAGGGCCATTCACCTTACCTTGCTTTCTATCTTGGGCTTTGCTAAGAGTTTTTATAACTTTAATTGGAACTGTAATACTAAATGTTGTAGCATTAATTTTGTACGGCCCGTTCTTTAATTATTTTATGGTGGGCCCCCTCTGCATGCTAAAACTGCAATAGATAAATTATTAATGGTCATTAAATAACTATTCCTACTCTTTTCTCCCATTCTCTCAACAGCATGATATAGAAATAAATAAAATTATATCCCCAGTTGCATCAAAGACAGAATCTGTAATGTCAAAATCATTAAGTTCTTCTTCAGATGAAAGTGAATTGAAGAAAGTAATGGAAGAATGTAAGAGACTGCAGTTAGAAGTTCAGAGGTTACGAGAGGAGAATAAACAATTTAAGGTAAACTTACTTATAAGGTAAACTTACTATCTAGTCAAGAGCTTTAGGAACACCCCAATGTGAGGGGTTTTTTTCAAATCACAGCTGGACTATACATGGCATTATTGATTCTTCACAATTCATTCACTGTTTTTACTCAGAGTTTGTAGAACAATCCATAGTGACCTGATTTGTACAGAACTCCAAAAACAACCCCCACCCACTTTTTATATATATAAACCACAACCTTCATATTAACTCAGAAATTAAGAAGCTACACTGGTTTTGTTCACATGATGCTGAGCCACACCTTGCCCAGTCATCTTTTTGGTGAATGAACGATGCCACGTGGTTAGCTTATGGTTCAGCATGCTGTGTGAAAATGACCTACTGTTTTTCTTGAGTTAATTAAGGATAAGTGTGCTGAGCCAACCAAATGAGTAGGATTTTGAGTTTGCTTGAGAGAAGAGAAATTGAGTAAATGAAATCAGTGATACTTAACTGTATTCCCTCCACTTTTTATGGCTATGCAGATAAAAGCAACATAATCTTTTAGTTTAAACATTTGTGACGATGTTTCAAAAAAAAACAAACCCTAGGGATTAAACTATTCCCTATTAATATTCTCTTGCAGATTTAGCAACTTTGATATTGTCTGGTATGGTTGAAGTTTTGCTTAGAAAACAAGAAACTTGAGGGACCAACCATTTGTAAATTCATGCAGGTCATCCCCTAATTCAAGAGTTTGCTGTATCAGGCTTAAATAATAAAGGCCTCAGATGAAGCCTCATGAAGGAACAGACAGTGCACAGGGAGTGTAGGGCTCCATCCTTTCCAAATGGTTGTACTCTACAACATACTGAATAAAGGTACTGTATAAGCTCAGAATCCATACCTATTAAACCCCTGATGACCACTCAAAATTATGGGCATAAAACAACCCTGCTGAGATCGAGCCCTAAGCCCAAATAGCCCAGCATTCTGTATTGCCCGATGGCCAAGGAGATGATTGGGAAAACTAACAAACCTAGCCATAGGGCAAGAGCTCCTTTCCATTGGAATTTCCTAGCAGCCGGTACTGCCAATAATTCAAAAGGTAGGAAACTGCCATCACGTTGAATTGATGGAAAGGACATCAAGTATTGACAGCTAGCTCATAAATAAAATTGAATAAAATTATTCATATTGGATGGCATTCTTAGGACTGCTGGTAGCAGTTTCCACTCTTGATGTCCTTTCCATCCATTGGTCTTAAATCTTCCTTGGCTTTAGTGTCAAGTTCTACGAGAAAGGGAGAAGATCCTTACCTTGTCTACGTTTTCTCTTCACTGCATGACTGCAAATGCTGTTTGTGGGTCTCCCCTTTAACTCCCCATGTCAAAAGCTAAAGTGTTACCCTTGTGTGAATGCAACTATAGCCCTTGAATCATTTGGCCAGCCTTTTTATGCATCTTTTCTACTTGTATGATATTATTCTTACAACAAAGCAACTGGAACCGTAAACAGCACTCCCAATCATACTAGCCATATATCTTCATAAGGTTGTTATATTGACAGTTTCAGTTCCTTTCCTCATGATTCCAGTCACAAGATTTCCTTTTTTTTTTTTTTCAAATAAGTCACCAGTTTTTTCTATTTGAAAAAGAAACCCTTGTTCTCAATCTGGTTTGCACATATTTCAGTGCATCAGGGATTCAGTCTCCTTTGGAGTGAGTGAGGCAGTTGGCCAGCCAGCAGAGGGTGGGACAGATCATTGGACAGATCCAAGGACCAAATGAGTGAGGCCACATTTCAGACACCCCAAACTGGAAGTTGCTTTCTTACTCTTTTTATAAGGTTTTTTAAAAATGTATTAAAAGACTGAAGCACAAAAGATTTGATCGTGGGAGAGCTGCATAGGATGTTGGGCAGGCATTGATTGGTATCTTAACCTAAATAAGAATGAACTTCAAAGCATAATTATTATTTTTTTAAAAAAACCTTTCAAATTAACTTTGCAACAGGAAGAAGACGGACTGAGGATGAGGAAGACACCCCAGTCAAACCATCCAAGCTATGTTTCTGCCACCGCTGTGAAGGAGGAGGGTCTCAGCACAAGATTACTCGCGCTGGTGGTTTTGTTCTTTATTGTTGGCGTAATTATAGGGAAAATCGCCTTGTAGAGGCAGCATGCAGAGAATTGTAAATCAAATTGATGGATTTGCCATATCATTGGATTAAATTTATTCGTAACAAATGTTTTAAAAAAAGTGTATGACATCTCACAGGTCTTGCCTTTTAAAATTTTTACCCCTGCACAAATATAACATTAGCATAACATAATCTACTAAAACGTTTAAACTGTATACAGAGTAAGCAGAAGAGAGAAGGAATTATCTTGATTGTGAGGAGAGAGGAAGGAATCATGTATTTAACACTATGAAAAGTGCATTGTTTAAAAAAAAAGTACCTTAAGCATTTCTTGGGACTTTGAAATCTATTCCTAGAGTTCTCCCCTTTGGAGAAATAAATGTCCGTCCTTTGGAGGAGTTTGTTTTGTTCTTTAGAAGTTGGTTTAAGTTGCCAAGGTGGATGGTTTTCTGTAAAATATACCTAAGCCACCCTGTCTCCTCCATAAACCTAACGGTTCTGCCCAATGGGTGTATCTGGTCTCCAAATCACAGCAGTGTATCTCATTAATCCGGTGTTGATTCCATTATGAATTATACAAGCATGGCCGTCTTTCTCCAGCTCCCATGTCATCTTGTGCAGTTGTGGAGGAATAGAACAAAGAAAAGGAAGAGAGGAGGACTCGGGACAGATTCACGGGCCAGGAAGGGGAATCGGGACCTTCTGAATTGACAACACTGCTGCACTTGGTCCCTGCCAGTCTGTGTATGGCTTGGGCATCACCAAAGCTTCTGGAATGTTTTAACTATGGGGAGAAATAGAGAAATAGAAATAGAGAGGCTCAATTGCACGCTTACAGTTCTTTTGGAGTCATAGTGAAGGAAATAAAATGGCTTACTGTGGGCTTGAAAATGTGGGGTGCCCAAAACCTGGTCGCCTTCAGAGAATACATTGCACTAAAGTGCTCCAAGCTGAATTGAGGGTGTGGCACTTATTCAGACTGGCTTTGCAGTAAGAGGGAGCATTATATGCTGCTATTGCAGTTAGAAATCCCCCCCCCCCCCCTTTGCAGTTAATCTGATCAGATAAAATTCCTTTTGACCTTCTGTTTTCTGATCCAGGTGTGAGTGTTAATGGGGACCATATACTTCTGCCTTTCTCTCCCTCCCTCTCTCCCTCCTCTCTCTCTCTCTCTCTCTCTCTCTCTCTCCTCCCTCTCCCTCTCTCTCTCCCGCTTTTTTTCATCCTGTTTGTCCCATCCTCCAGAGATCCTTGCCTCTTCAGTGTTTGCAGCCATAGCCAGTTTTCATGGGCCTTAACCATACACGACGTTAGGTGTACTCAAAGCCTTCTGTCCCTTTATGTAATTTGGCATTCGTTTTCATTGATCCCTGTTTTGAAGCTGTTTCAAATCTGTCTCCATCCTGAACCCCCAAAACAATGGGTGATCCTCTGGAGATAACAAGGCTTGTTTTAATGTGTGCCCTTCACTAACATAAACTTAGCTTTTGCTGCTTTCTTCTCAACAGCCCAGATAGAAAGTGAAACCATAGCGCATCCTTTTTGTGCCTGTCAGCTGATTCAGTAGATGAATTTTTATTAGTGTGGCATAGAAGGAGGCAGTGGTGCGAAGGTGCTGAATTAGCCAAGGATCTGGGGACAACTGCCTGGGGGAAACGTATCAGTAGACTTCCTGATTCCTAATGTCCTGTCTGTAGAAGGACATGTTTGGACACACAGCATTGGTAAGTCTTGTCTGGTGAATTTACCAAGATAATTTAAGGAATGAAAAGGCTTAGAAGAAGCGATGCAATCCCACCACTGCGAGGTTGGAAACGCTGGGCAGTTGACTGCGTGTCAGGTTATACACAGAATAAGGAACAATGCCTTGTTCTTCTAAAATGGGGACCAAGCTACCATTGCTGTTGGTTCATGCCGCCAAGTTAAAAACCCTTATATCCAGATGTGTATGCATATTTAACTTATTTAATGTATTTCATCTCATGTTTTTCTTCATTGTCATGGAAATTTGACTACTGCTATAAATGGTTACAAAAAGAAAGAAAAAAAAAGGCACCTGTTCAGAGTTGATAAATGGGACTAATTTTTCCTTTTTATTGCTGTAGTGGTGAAGAATTCTTCTGCCTCCCAACACTTAGGGCGCCACATAATTCTCAGTTTTGATCATCTAAACATTGGGGAAGACAGCGGTCAAAAAACTGTTTTTGTATATAAAATAAGTCTATGTAGGGGGAAAAAATAGTAGGAATTAGTTCTATGCTGTTAAAAAAAAAGACCAATCCTGTTTGACTATGTAGTATCTTTAAAAAATCAAATAAATCTACCCCAAATTAATACATTTTGGTCCTGTCTGATTACTTCCAGTTTGTAGTTTGCAAAAAAAAGAGAGGCTGAAATTAACTATCTGGTTTTGATCCCAATTTCCTTCATTTTATTTTGTTTTCTAATATTTATCATGAATAGTTAGTGTACTTTAATGGAATATGAAATTCAGGGAGCTTTCTGGAATTCTCCCAGGCAATACAAGAAGCTATTTGGCTCACTGAATAGCATTCAGTTTCTGAATTGGAATTCTGCCACTAAATTGTTAAAATACTTGTGCTGCAGGATCAAAGAAGACTTTTAGTCAGCTTCTTTTATTTCTTTAATTTTTTTTTTAAAGGGGCATAGGGAAAAAAAAAGCATAAAGAGAAAAGAAAAAAAAATGAAGTGATTTGGCTTATTTTTAAACATGCCATTAAACCTTAACCACATAGAATAATATTGATCAGCCTATCACATAAAGATTTAATAAACAGCTGTTTGTTAATTCCATATATTTGGTATATAATCCAAAAATGTTTACATATCTTGAAAATATATTGATGCCTGTATTGGTCTTTAAATTTACAGATATTAAGCCAAATGATATGTCTTTCGTCCTTTTTTAATTTCTAACATAATGAAGTTGGCAGCCAATTCTTTTTTAAAATATACTCTGTAGTGTCCAGTAAATATGAAAAATTATATTCTCTTGAGGTAGTCACAACTTAAAAGGTTTTACTTAAAGTATGTTTCATCTTTTAAGACTGGACTCCTTCCATCTCATTTCTATAGAACGAATTAATGGCTGAAGGTCTCAAAGAATATTCCCTTAGCCATTGATTTGTTCACAGGGACATTTGCAACTTTTTTATTACAAGGTTGATGTTTGAAATCTGCACTCTTGGATCTTCATCTCCTGGGAGTTTAGCATGGGAGCTGCTCAATGGCGACTTAAAAATTGCAGATGCAGAGTCCTCACACATTATAGTAAATCATGAATAGTTTAAAAAGAGCCTGCATTGTGTTTGTAGAATGTCCAACCTGGCACCTTTAGTAAGTTTTCCAAGCAGAACTTAGAGCATGATGGTCATCTTTCATTATTGCTCCCCAGCAACTGGTACTTAAATCAGGCCATTTGTGATTTGGGGAGGGGGGTTGCCTTTGAGTCAGTTGTGACACTTGGTGATTGGATGGAAAAGTCCTTCTTCACAAGATCTTCAGAAGTTTGCCATTGCCTCCTTTGTAGGACTGAGAGAGCCATCCCAGGATCACCCAGCTGGCTTTGTGCCGAAGGCAGGACTAGAATCTGATCTCCCGGGTTCTACCTTAACCACTACACCAAACTAATTCTGACAAGATTCAGGGGGTAGTAAATCGATTCCATGACATATTTTCTTCTGAAAATGTATCTAGTTTCCTTTTCAAATTGTCTGCATTTGCAGCCATCATCAACATGGATTGGCAATAAGATTCATAGCTAAACCATGTGTCGTAATCATACTTTCCTGAAGAAACCCATAATTGACTGGCTCAGCACATTAAGCCAAACCCATATGTTCTTCTTTAAGATATCTATGGCTTTTATCGCATCACACTAGTATTGAGGTCATGCAACAAACAAGAAGAAAAATAAATCCATTCTAAAGTGTGTTATCCTTAAAAGCACACTGAGCATCATTCAAAGATTTGGATTTCACTCCCAGAATTCTCAGCAATAGCTCCCCTGTATGGGAAACTTGAGAGTTGAAGCCCACATCACCAGGCTGCGGAAGGTTAGGAAGATCTGCGTTAAAGGAAAACCATGTTGATACAGGTAAGCCTTTTTGTGATCAATATAGCAACAGTGGCCTTTAATATGAAGTAGAAATAGCTTGGCATATTTGTTTTATGATCATTTTAAATGATTTTCCGCCCCTATTTTGGACTTGATTTGGACTTGAATTTTAACATAGTTCAAATAAAAATAATCCAGTCCCATTCTGCACCAAAGGAAGAAGTCCCATGTGGATTATAATTAGTGAATGTGGTTTTCAGAATTGTATGAGCATGGACCCCACAGTAAATTATGCAAGTATTTAACCAGCACTAAGTACTATGCATTCACATAATTTATGGTTTTGGATAGAACAAAGATACATGAGATTACAGTGTTCTCAATTTTACAGACAAGTGATTCAGGCACCAAATCATTCATGATGTCGAGATCTTGGGCAGGGTTACAGAAAAGGTATGTGCAATCATGATTCTAAATCAGGCTATTCATGATTCACGCTCTGTTTATGGCTAATGTTGACAGGCAACCATCCTGAACTATCACAACAAACAGGCTATGGTGTATAAATATATTTAAAAAGGGAAGCCATGCTCATACTTGTCTCCAAGCAGATTACAGTACTTTGTCCCAGGATAGCAAGAGTTTTGTATCCACAATCTTAATGCCTCATTTTTTTTTCCAATCACCAATTTATCAGATGACACTTTTTTCTATTTATGTCATGTTTGTGACAAAACAAGGCCATGCAAATCTTACATAAGAAAGCCTCCATTTGTGAGTTATGTGGCAAGGTAGATGAACGTCCTTCACATTTCCATCACAACTGGTTGTGTTGTTGCAAATAGTCACTTGCTTAAGCATTCAAATCTTTGAAGAACTTGAGTAGGCAGATTAATACCAACATTTGATCACTGAATTCATTTAAAACAAGAATGTGCAATTAGGGCATGTGCTTAAGTTATTTTGGTATGTTTTAACAACCACTTTTCACTCTCCTAATTTGTTTTCTATCAACTTGATATTTCCAAGTGACTATAAAACTTATTTGCACATTGCACACTCCCACTTGCAACGTTAAAAACTTAGTTGTGGTGGGTAGGGCAGAGTAAATGCCTGTTGACTTTTTCAGTAGACACATTCTTACAATTAGAATTATGTGTAAGGTATTTAAGGAAGAGAACATATGTTTTCAGCATGGATTGTTCAACTAAAGTTAGCTAGGTGGGGGGGAAGAGCTGTGGTATTTTTGCTATTGATAACTTGTGCAGAATTCACCCATAAAATTTGATTTACCTTGTAAACTGAAGTGCGTAATTACAAAATTTCTGAATTCACCTCTAAGCCTAAGGATTCACTGCCTCAGTAGTTGAGCTGAAAAACCTGGATGGCTTTGAGCCAGGCATTCTGAAATGGTATAGAGCTTCCTGCCTGAGCAAGGGTTTGGACTAGAACCGGGGTCACCAACCAGTGGGCCGGGGACCACTGGTGCTCCATGAGAAAATTTTGGTGGTCCGCAGAGAAATGTCCCCCCAAAGCAAATAATCCAGGCTGCGCGGGAACACAAGGCTTGTGTCGCGTGCTTTGCGAACCAACATGAGGTAGTAAGGGGAGGGGGGGAAGGGTGGAGGGGAAGGAACTTGCCTGGCCACCGGGCTGCTTCTTTTCCACTTCTGCTTTTGGCTGCACGCAAGGAAAGCAGCCAAAGTCTTTCTTTCTCTCCCGCAAACTCTGCCAGAAATGAGTCTTTGGGACCCTGCAAGGCATCCTGCTCCAAGAGGCTGCGCCGGTGCAACAGGTTCACAAAGACAAAGGTCTAATTTTAATTCCAAATTCAAAGTAATTTAAACTAGCCCTATCTTAACTTCTAGTATCCATATCAAATAAGCCACACCTATATTGTACTTAAATTATTGAAACAGTCTGGAGACCATTTGGAGTTAATAGTTCCTCAAGCATACGTTATTTGGAGAGAGAGAAAAAACAGCAACTTTTTTTAAATTAGTGAAATGCTGAGATTTATTAAAAAGTGGGACAGCAATTGGAGGACCCTCCCCTAGGCTACATGTGGCCTTCAGACTATTCCCCCCTACCCCACCCAATTACTACCAAATGGAAATTTTAATGTATTAAAATTTATTTTTACAAAGACGGAATGGCATACATTAATCACGTTTAACATTTTAGCTGCATTCTAATAATTCGTTTTCCTGAATGACACTGTTTTGTTTCCAACTGCTTATTGGAATGCAAACCCTGGGATCTTCCTCAAGAGCTAAATGTAGCCCGAATTTAAAAGGTTCATTTCTTGTGAATTATAAGACCATTCAATCTAAGTACTGCCTATTTTTCCCCGTTATATCTGGAACTTGATATCTGGAACTCCTTTTAATAGATCAAAAGTAGAAGCTTCACGGGCAGAATGTTATCTTTTTTTTACAGAGAAGCCACTCTTCTTATGTTTTAAATTAGGAATTTTGTAATGGCCCATACAAAATTAGGAGTCTCAAACAGTAAGCATCAGAAATTGCAAAGATTTAATACTTAGTCCTGTTGTTGATCAGTAAAAGGAAAGAACAGGAAGTTCCAGGAACAAAAGACTCATTTTTTTAAGAAGATGAACAGTTGTTTTTATGTACAGAACATCTAAATACTTTCCTTTGAGGGTTTTTTTTTTTTAAAAAAATCTGCTGAAATACAATTTATTGTAACAATTAGACATTAAGAAAAGCATTACATTTTGTCTGCAGTAAATGAATTTGGCTCTGATGTTTCTATAAAATCTCATTAACATTTTTACATATTAATCATAATCCTGTTAGTACACTATATCATTTGCAGTCATTGCATAGTTGTTCTTTTCATCAAAAAATATATCAGTTTGCAAAAAAAAAGCTTATTAATACACAAAGCTAAAAACAAAATTACAGCAGCTTTTTATTGTATGATCCCATATGCATCATCCTGAGTTAATTTAGGTTGTATAGAATCACTTGTTCTTTCCTAAGCTCTGGGGCGCCTGCCTATTCTTACTGCAAAAAAACAAGAAGAAAATAATTTTTTAAAATGGAGTAGCTGCTAACTCAGACTGGGTTTCCACAGGTCGGAAGAACATTTTGAGCAGTGTGACAACCACTGTTGTCTGCTTTGTCAGAAGATAACCAAGAAAGCTAAAATGAGCCAATTTTTTTTTAGGATGGATAGGAAAATCACTAGAAGACACCAAAGAATCCTTACCGAAGTATGAGAGTCCAGTGTAGGGGTGGGATTCTACCGGTTTGGACCGGTTCTATAGAACCAGTTATGATTCTGCGCAGTTCGGAGAACGGGCAAATCTTGCCCCTGGCTGGCCCCGCCCCTCTCCGCCTGCCCCTCCCCACCCAGTCAGTCCTTATCGCACATGCCCAACATTACTGACTGCATTCTCCCCTGCCCAGTCACTCCTTAAGGTATTTTCCCCACTCCCAACGATCAGCTGTTCCAATGATCAGCTGTGCCAGGATCCCCCTCGCTGTCTTACTGCTTCCCCCAGGAGGCTTCCCTGAGGCCCAGGAGGCAAAAAGGGGCACATGTGGGGGTGGGAGGGTGCTGTGCGCCGCCCCGCCCCCCCGCGTTCTGTTTTTTGCCTTCCTGGGCCCCAGGGAAGCCTTCTGGGAGCAAAAACGCCCCCCCCCAGGAGGCTTCCCTGAGGCCCAGGAGGTCCAAAAAGGGGGGGGGTGCTGCAAAAAAGAAGCCATGCCCACCAAGTCACATGGCCACGCCCACCTGGCCATGTCCACAGAACCAGTTGTTAAAAAATTTGAATCCCATCCCTGGTCCAGTGCCTCTCATTTTATGCCACATTGACTGGGAATTATGGCCACTGCAGTCATGTCTGAAATCTACTAATATGAGTAAATTGGAGACAAAGCTGCCTGAACATTCTCTTTTGTTTACCAAAATAAATCCCTTCTTAAAAATTATTACTGCTGAAGAACACGGGACCAAATCCTTTACACAACCCAAATGCTTAGGAAAGTCCCACTGGCCCCACTAGTAATTGTGTTTTTAAAGTGCTGTTTGTAACACATGTGAGCAGGACCTGATGGTTCTCAATGAAGCCCAAACCCTGATTCTGTGTACAGGTAATCCTTATCTTAGGACCACAATTCAGCCCCAAATTTTCTGTTATTAAGCGAGACATTTGTTGAGCAAATCTTGCCCCATTTTTACGACCTTTCTTGCCACCGTTGTTTAAGCAAATCGCTGCAGTTTGCTAAGCTAGTAATATGGCTGTTAAGTGAATCAGGCTTCCCCATTGACTTTGCTTATCAGAAGGGTACAAAAGGTGACCACAGGACTCTACCACCATCATAACTATGAGTCAGTTGCCAAGCACCTGAATTTTGATCACGTGACCATGGGGATGCTGCAACAGTCATAAGTGTCATAAGTTGCAAGTCAACTTTTTTCAGTCTCCTTGTAACTTTGGTCACTAAGTGAACTGTTGTAAGTCGAGAATTACCTGTATGTGCCTGCAATGCTGACCACCCAAGGAAAATGAACAGGTTTGATCATGACCACCATCTTGGCATTTTTTCAACCTCTGCAGATACCATGCACACACATCATGGTTGACAGAATCCGAGGTGAGGGTTTCATCCCCCTTCCATAAGCACTACGCTTAGCCTTACCGTAAGCAACATGCTCAGCACAATACAAAACTTTTTAAATAAGTTGGCATCCACAAATTGTGACCTTGCTGACAAATCTTTCTTTTTTCTTATTTTTAGCTTATTCTCCCTGAGGACTGAAAACCATACATTTTTTATTTCAAAGATAATTTAAAGCTGCTTAACAGAACAATTATGGGACATCATCATCCTTATGTATTTGGTCTACCAAGAAAGGTGTTTTCCCCTTGCTAAAATGGACCATCCACCCTGGCAAACAACCTTCTCACTAAGGCTCTTAATTTAGGCGAGCATTATGTCACACAGTTCGTTCTTATAGCACCTAAAATTCAATTTCTCTCATCCTTTATTATTTGAACAAGGATAACCTTTTGCATTGTAAAAAGTGTTGGTTGCATATCAGTAAAATTAATACGAAGCAACGTCAAGAAGAAAATTTAGTGAATATTTAGTGAAATATTTCTTCAATGAACAACAGAAGTTTAAACAATGAGATGTCTTCGAAGGAGGGTGGAAAAAAAAAACCTTTTCTATCTTTTTGGGCCCTTCAAGAACAGTGTTTCTCAACTTAGGGACCTGAAGATGTGCGGACTTCAACTCCCAGAGTTCTCCACCCAGCTGAATTGAATTGTGGGAATTGAAGTCCTTGTATCTTAAAATTTCTGAGATTGAGAAACACTGCTTCAGAAACAGGCAGTTGTGTGTGCATTGAGTCACCTGATGAAAAGTGAGTGATTTTCCACTTCAAAAATCAAGAAAACCAATTTACAGGTGTATGTAAGCGAGCATGGCAACGGAAAACATAGGCAAGGAAACATAATTTTTTGCAACCTGTGGAAAAAAACGCCTCTGTGCTTATTTTTTGATTGGACTACACAAAGCCTGAAGGCTAAGGTTATCTGCATTTTCTGCTGCTCCATCAGCAAGCTTTTAATCCCAGTTGGCCAGCAATGTAGCTAGAAACACCAGCAGAGATAAGGGAGTCTTTGGAGCTCCATGATTTGCTTGGGCACTTAATCTTTTTGGATCGTGTGGCATGCTATATCTTGCCAAAGTTCCCGAGGGCCCACCACACTGGAGAAGAGGAGACTGGTAAGACGTGGGCCGCTTATCGAGAGTGTTAGGACTTGAGCCATCAGTTGGTCTCTCACCAATAAACAGCAGGCTCCGGTCTTTTCCATCTCGTTCGAGGCGGAAGAGTTCATACTCGGCGTGGGGGAGTTTAATACCTAGGGCTGCGCATCCATTGGTGTGGGTCACATCTAGCTCCTGCCCCATGTGCCAAGATCCAGCCTCTCCACAGCTCCCAAAATCAGAGGAGTTCAGCATGGACGCAGTGACCTGATCCATAGGTGTCACCCGAGCATGTGTCACCTTGAAGACCAGCTCGGTGCCTCCTCTCACGATGCGGGAAGGGGCTCCCTCGTTGTAATGACCCAAGGCGTAGACGGTGAAAGTTGGTTGCTTGCAGAGAGGGTCAGAGTAGTGGTGATAGTAGCCTTCCCAGCTGCGGTTGTTGGCATGGAAGATAAAGTACCTGGTAAGGAAAAGCACTGCTGGGCGGACTTCGCAGCGAGAGCTGACCCAGTGGCCGCTCAACAGCATCGGAAGCTCAGGTCTGGCTGGTAATACGGGCGGGTTATGTTCGTCAGCTCTGTATATCACCCCACAAGCAGGGCAAGGATGAATGTGGTGCTGCAGAAGGAAATGAAAGCAACATTTTAATTGCATTGTTAATGTAATCCTATCATGGAGAGAACCTATTTCATTAGCAAAGATGAGCTTCTGTTTGAAAGACAAATCTAAAGCAACAGAGGGCTTTTTAATTGTTGATGAATTAGTGACATGCAATTGAAATGCTATTTGGGTTTTGTTTGTGATGCACAGATATGGAAATTTTGAGTAGTTTGGAGAACCGGCAAATACCCCCTCTGACTGGCCCCTCCCCCATCTATTCTTTGCCTCCCGAGTCCCAGCTGATCGGCTGGGCCTTCTTTGGTTGCCCTGCACAGGAGAACGGAGCTGGAAAGCAGGTTAGTGGGGCGGAGAGGGAATGGGATTTTGCAGTAACCTTCCCCTGGAGTGGGGAGGGAATGGAGATTTTACAGTATCCTTTCCCTGCCATGCCCACCAAGCCACACCCACCAAGCCACGCCCACCAAGCCACACCACGTCCACCAAGACACCGGTAGTAAAAAGAAATGAATCCCATCACCGACCTGCAGGCACCCCTGTGCTAAACTGTAATTCACAACAGCCTTTTCCACAACGGTCCAATGGTGAGGAATGTTGGGAGATTTCATTTAACACAGTTGAACGCCAAAATACCCCACTAAAGTATGAAATATTAACAGAGCTTGGTTTGAACTATAGGCAATGAAACTTCCCCGCATAGGCCAAAACACTCTTTACTTCCCTAATTCCAGCAGATAATTTGTATTCATAGTTAGCACTATTTATTCTGACTACCCTCAAAATAAAACATTTCTTGACTGTTCTGAAGCCAAAAACACTAAATTGCCTAAACACTAAATTGCCTGAACTTTGTAGGAAGAAGTTCGTAACATAGACATATGCTGAATTTTGATATTGTAAATTTGTTAAGCTAATAAAAATAAGAAATTGACATTGGTCTTTTTTTTTTTTGAAATAAAGTTTATTTAAGTTTCATATATTTAAAACATTTAAAAAGAAACATACATACATACATACATACATACATACATACATACATACATACATAAATATATTTCATCAGAGTACAGCAACTACTAAACATATCCTGAAAAGAACTGAAATGGCTCTACTCAGGAACAAGCTCCACAGAAAGAGATTCCAACTCAATCAGCTAAACAAAGATCTTCTAATTCTACACCTGGAATTGAGCAACAAAATCCACCCTCTACTTTGGGACAAGATAAAACAACTTACAACTTGGAGAGCTGAAACTGAATTCGAATCCAGAGCTGTAGCTAATGCCACCCACAAACCCAAACTATGGTTAAGATACATCGATGACACATTCGTGATTTGGCCCCATGGAAAAGAAAACCTAAACAATTTCCTAACACACCTAAACAGCACACACCCCAAAATCAAATTCACCATGGAAACGGAAACAAACAAACAACTACCATTCCTAGATGTACTAATCTACAAAAAAACAGATGGCACACTAGGACACACCGTATACCAGAAGAAAACACACACCAACTGCTACCTCAACGCCCAATCCCACCACCACCCAGCACAGATAAACTCCATGGCCAAAACACTAATTGCCAGAACCAAACGCCTGGCAGACGAGACACACATGAAGACTGAACTATGGACCCTGACTAAAATACTAACAGCCAACGGCTTCCACAAAAGCAAAATCACCGGCTTGATCCACAAAAACACACTGAGACATAATGGAGACCTAGAAGATGAACAGACCTATGGAACAGCTGTCCTGCCCCTACATAAGAGGTACTACAGACAAAATCAGTAAGATACTACACAGGCATCACATCAAGACTGCCTTCAAAACAGACAGAAAAATAGCAGCCATCCTAAGAAACCCCAAAGATAAAATTGACCTGGAAAACCAAGGCATATACGAAGTCCCCTGTGCATCATGCCCTGCCACATACATTGGACAGACCAATAGAAGAATAAGTACCCGCCTGGATGAACACAAAAATGAAGTAAAAAAGCTGGAACACACTTCCTCACTAGTCCAACACATGAAAGCCACAGGTCATAGCATCGACTTCAATGGCACCAAAACCTTAGCCACTATATAAAACCCCAGCTACAGAATTACCAGAGAAGCTATAGAGATTGAAAAAAGACCTGAAAGCATAAATAGAAGAGATGATTCCACCAGACTGTCAGTTATTTGGAAGCCTGCACTCAACAAACAAAAAAATCTCCACATCACAAGCCAGGCAAACACCTGGGCACAAACAGACTCCTCCTGATACCTCCAGCTCAAACACACCCCAACCAGGCACCCAGATGAAACCTAGCTTCCTAATAAATGATAGCCGTCCATTTACTCGGCGGCAAGCAGCACTAAAAGCCTCCAATACAGGAAACACAATGTTGCCAGCCAATCAAGACAAAAAAAGCTACAAAACAGACAGAAGATATTAGAAACACCAATCAAGCAGAACACAGCAAACTCCAAGACCAATACACACAGACCAAGACTCCCAACCAATCAGGATGAAGAAAAAATCATTCTGGCACAGCAGTAGGCTAGCCCCAAATTTAAAACAGAAACGGCTGTAAGAGTCTGACTCACAGACGAACACAATACAGAAGCCTGATGATAGCAGATGATATTCTGCTAAAACGTTGCTACAACTTTAAAAGCACAACTATAATGACGTGGGAAAATACCCGAACAAAGCTGAATACCATAAATGTATAACATATATACATTTTGCAGCAGGTATTGAGCATTGGTTATATTTTTCTTTTTCTTTTTTTACTCCATAACATTGACGTGATCTACCTTGTTACAACACCTTCCTCGTTCTTTTAATGTTTTAATTTCACAGAATACTTTATAATTAAATGCATGTCCTTCAAAATTTCATAACTTATTCAGTTATCAAATGTTGCTTTTTCTTTAACCATTCATACCAACAGTTCCAAACCTTGTAGTATTCACTATCTTTGTTGTTTTTTAGTAATTTGGTTAGGCTGTCCATCTCTGCACACTCGTGAATTTTTTTAATGACCATCTCCTCTGAAGGGACAATAGACAGTTTCCAATTTTGAGCATAACTTATTCTGGCTGCCGTTATAATGTGCAAGATTAAATATTGATATTTTTTCTATTTTTGAGTCTATCATACCCAGCAAAAAGATTTCAGGTTCAAGTTTTACTTCCTGTTTAGTTATATTTAGAATCCAAGTTTTGATATTTTTCCAAAACTTCTGAGCATATGGACATGTCCACCACATATGGAAGTATGTTCCCTGGGCGCAGTTACACTTCCAGCAGTTTGGGGGGAGGTTCGGGAACATCTTAGCCAGTCTCGCGGGTGGCAAGTGCCAATGATACACCATTTTATAGAGATTCTCTTTGTACAAGGCTGACATAGTTTGTAATTTATTTCCCAAATATGTTCCCACTTGTCTAATTTAATACTGTGGCCCATATTTTTTGCCCAAATTATCATACACTCCTTGACTGTTTCTTCTTTTAATTTATAATCCAAGAGATATTTATATATTTTACTAATCAACTTCCTTTCCTCTCCATGCCAAATTTTATCTAATTCTTGGTAGGTCATGTTAAAACCAAATTGTTCTTTATCTTTTTTGTAATGCGATTGTATCTGCGCATAGGGCCACCATGCTATCTTTTTTCCTTGAATTTGTATTTGATTCCTACCCTTTAACTCTCCGGTTTGGTGTAATAGATCTTTATATCTTACAATATTATCAAAATCTAAAACATTTGGATGTGTAACTGCCTCCATTGTAGATAACCACAGTGGGACCTTACAGTAATGTACTTTTTTAATCTTTTCCCAAATATTTAGTAACACACTCCTTATATAATGCCTTTGAAAGTACAAGTGGTGTTTACTCTTTCCATCCCACATAAATGCGTGCCATCCAAGTTGGAGATCAAAGCCCTCTAATGTTAAGATCCTTTTATTTATCAAATTAACCCAGTCTTTAAGCCAGGTTGCTATCGCAGCATAGTAGTATGTTTCAAAATCTGGAAGACCAAAGCCTCCTTTCTTTCTATCATTCTGTAATAATTTATGTTTTATTCTGGGTTTTTCCCTTGCCATATAAATTTGGATATATGTTTATTTAGTTCTTGAAAAAAGCTTTTTTTCCAACTTGATTGGCACCGTCTGAAATAAGAACAACAATTTTGGCAAAGTATTCATTTTTACTATTGCAATATGGCCTAATAGAGATATTTGTAATTTAGCCCAATTATCTAAGTCTTTAAATATTTGAATTGTTAATTTATCGTAATTATCTTTTTTAATTGATGAGCACCTAGCTGTCAGCCATATCCCCAGATATTTTACTTTATGTACCACCTGTATCCCTAACCTCTTTGTTAGTTCTTCCTTTTGTTCATTTGTACAGTTTTCTGTTATCACTTTTGTTTTTTCTTTATTAATTTTTAACCCTGCCACATTTCCATATTGTTCTATTTCTTTCATCAAAATAGGTGTCGTTTCCAGGGGATCTTCCACTATAAAGGCCATATCGTCAGCAAATGCTTGAAGTTTGTACTCCTCTTTGTTAACTTTTAACCCGCTGATCTCTTGATTTTGTCGGATATGTACCAGTATTTTGTTGGATATGTACCATATATAAAGTAGGGGAGCCAAGGGGCATCCTTGTCTTACACCCTTATTCATCCTTATATTATCTGTGTTTTCCCCGTTTATTAATATTTTTGCAGTTTGGGTATTATACAGTATATTGTTTTAATGAATCCTAAAAAAAATTCGCCAAATTTCATGCCTGTCAGTTGTTTAATAAGAAAATTCAAATTCAAATTGTCAAATGCCTTCTGAGTGTCTAAAAACATCAGTGCCATTGTTTTAATTGTGTACTTCATAGAATTTTAAAACATCCATAATTATTCTTGTATTTGTCTTCCTTTGTCTATATGGCAGAAACCCATTCTGGTCAGTATGAATAATCCTACTTAACATTTTCTTTAATCTTTCCGCCAATATTGTGGCCAAAATCTTGTAATCTACGTTTAAAAATGATATTGGCCTATAATTTTGAATTTTTTGTGGGTCTGATTGCTCTTTGTGAATAAGGGTTATATATGCTTCGGTCCATGACTTTGGTATATTTGCACTATCCAAGGCTTCATTATATAGGTCTGTCATTAATTCCTCCAATAACTCTTGAAACTCCTTATAGAATTCAGACAGAATTCCATCCGGGCCCGGAGTTTTATTTAGTTTTTGGGCTCCAATTGCCTTTCTAATTTCTTCTGTGGATATTTTATTATTTAAAATACATTTCTCTTCATCCATAATTTCCGGTAAAATTTTTTCCTTCAAATATTGATTAATAAGTTCTTCTGGTACTTCTTCTTGATTGTATAAATTTGTTTAAAAAGTCCTTGGCAATATCTTTCTTTTCCTTAGTCTGAGTACATACTTTCCCTTCTTGGTCTTGGAGAACTACAGTCATTCTTTTTCTTTGTTCTTTTTTATTTTATGGGCTAACCATCTCCCTGGCTTATTTGCATTTTCAAAATAATTTTGTTTTACTAATTTAACTTTTCGGACCAGGTCTTCCTGCATACTTAAATTTATCTTATGTTTTACCAAATCTATTTCTTTAGTAGTGTTTTGATTATTCGGATCAATTTGTCTACTAACTTCTAAATCTTTAAGTTTCTCTCTCCACACATTTTGTTGTTGCCTTTTTTCTTTATTCTTTTTAATACTATAGCCAATAGTTAAACCTCTCACGTAAGCTTTGGTTGTATCCCAGAGATTTTGGAGGGACGTATGCTCTCTCTTATTTATTTCAAGAAATATTTTCAATTCTTTTCTCACCATTTCAATATATTTGTTATCTTTTAATATACAATTATTAAATGTCCATCTTCCAATCATTCTCTTCCCTTTCCATTTAATTTGAATAGGGTTATGATCAGCCCATACATTTGGCAAAATCGCTATATTTTCAATGTTTTCCATTAAGCCTGGGTCCATCCAAATCTGATCTATTCTAGACCAAGAGTGATGAGGATTGGAAAAGAAAGTATATTGCTTTTTAGTTGGATATAGTTCTCTCCACACATCCTTCAAATTTAATTCCTTCGCCATGTTATTAAAAGAAGATGGGAATAGTCTTTATTTATTTATTTATTTATTATTTATTTATTTATGAACTTTTATAGTCTTTGTCGTTGTCTGAAACAGCATTTAAATCTCCTACAATACATATACTCGAATACAGTTCATCAGTCTGGAATCCTTATTACGTATGTGATATTAGCACAATTGAGAAAGTCCAGAAGTATTTCACAAGAAGAGTTCTCCACTCTTCTACTGTTTGTAGAATACCTTATGCCACCAGACTCGAAATTCTAAAACTAGAAAACCTTGAATTACGCCGTCTTCGGTCCGACTTAAGCATGGTATATAAAATCATACATTGCAATGTCCTACCTGTCAATGAATACTTCAGCTTCAACCATAACAACACAAGAGCACACAACAGATACAAACTCAAAGTAAACCGCACCAAACTTGATTGCAGGAAATACGACTTCAGCAATAGAGTGGTCAATGTCTGGAATACTCTACCCGACTCTGTAGTCTCTTCCCCAAACCCCAAAAACTTTAACCTTAGACTGTCTACTATTGACCTCACCCCTTTCCTAAGAGGTCTGTAGGGGGCGTGCATAAAGCGCACCAACGTGCCTACCGTCCCTGTCCTATTGTTTCTCTTATTCTATTATTTTTCTTATATGTACCCATTTCATATATTCACAACTATGTATACACTTGTACTTATTATCTTGTAAACAATTGACAAATCAAATAAATAAATAAATAAATAAAATAAATAAATAAATAAAATATATTTGTATATTCAGTTTCTACTATCTTGTGATGGAGTTTATTATAAAATTCTTTTTGATTTACATTCGGGGCATATACTGTAACTAACAAAGTATTTTTATGGTTTAATGTTATTTCTATAAATAGCATTCTCCCATCATCATCCTTATATACTTGTTTGTGTTGCAGCCAATCTTTTATATATACGATACCCCTTTTTCTTTGATTTGAAAGAGCCCAATACATTTTTCCCAAATTAGTATTCATTAGAAGGTCTGCCTGTTTATCTATGATGTATACTTCTTGTATACAAATTATGTCTGCATTTTGTTCTTTAAGTTTTTCAAATGACTTTTCTTTTTAATGTTGAGTTTAAACCATTGATATTAACTGAAAATAAGGTGATTTCTCTGTTTGTGTTACTTTCTGTGTAGAGCAGGGGTGTCAAACACAAGGCCCGCGGGCCAAATCCGCCCGCCAGACCTCGTCTGATGGCCAGCGGTGCCGCCGCCAGCCTTGCAGCCTCCCCTTTTTTTCAATGAATTTACTCCGTGCCTGCACGGAGTAAATTCATTTAAAAATGGCTCAAGTTAAAAAAAAAAAAAATTTACTTACCTTCCGGGACCTGGCCCGACTTCTTCCTGCCCGCACTGCTCCCTGGGTGTCGGACGTGGCGTCATCACGTGGCGTCCGCCCGACATCTCCAGGGATCAGAGGAGCGCGCGGACGCCGCGGAGAGGAGCAAGAAGAAAGAAGTAAAAGAAAGAAAGAAGTAAAGGTAAGTAAAGTAAATGGAGGGGGCAGATCACGCATCACTGATGATAACCTCCATGCTGTTTTGCGGATTGCTACAGCACAAGACCTAACGCCAAACATCGATGGACTGACCTTAGGAAAACGATGTCAGCCATCTAGTCAGTAAAGTTAAAAAAAGGTAATGCCTTGTGTTTTCCATATGTTTAATAAACAGTGTTTGGCAATATTTGTATGTTTAAAAAAATTAATGTTTGTTACCAAAAACATTTTTCAATACATTGTACAATAATTGTACATTTGAATATCTACTTGTCATTATTCTGACTATGTTTCTGCTTTCAGAGCTAGTTATTACTTACATTATTACAAAAACAGTAATAATTGAATGCAGTGACATTAATTTATGATAATAAAGAGTGGACACATAGACAACCGGCCCTTTGATGGGGACCAAACTGCTGATGCGGCCCCCGATGAATTTGAGTTTGACACCCCTGGTGTAGAGCATTTTTTGATTCTTTCCTTGTTCTGGGTTCTCTTGTACTTGGTCTGTTGTCCTTATCTTCTCTAAGTTTCTGAGATTCTAACTGTGGTGCAAGTTCTTCGGAGAGTTGTTCTTCCTGACTTCTTGTATTTAAATCTTCTCCACTTTCACGTTCTTCTTCAGGTCCCAGATATTGTTCACAAAATTGATGCGCTTTCTCTATTGTATCAATTTTATATTTTTTATCCTGCCATGCTATTAGGAGCCCTTCTGGGGTGAGCCAACTGAACGATATACCATTCTTAATTAACTGAGATGACAAAAACTGGTAGCCCCTTCTTTGCTCCCTAACTCTCCTAGGTATTTGCTTCAATGTTACCACTTCATGATCTTTATATATCAGTGGCTCATCTCTGGTCTTGCCGTATAACATGTCTCGTATCGTCTTTCTCGCGAATCTGATGTGGATTTCTCGGGGTAGTCTGTGTCCAGGAATAATGGGTATATACTCTGTAGACCTCATCGATGTCATTCTCAATTTCCTGTTTGTCTTTCTATAGGGCTGTTGCTTTCAAATTCACCATTATTTCATGTAAATCTTCCTTTTTATCTTCAACAACATTCTGAAATCTCAAATAAAATGATGCTTTTTCTAATTCTATATGCACCACAGAATCCCGAAGTTCACAATATAAGACTTTCCAATTTTGTTCTGATTCCTCTAATCTCTTTTCCACCACCTCAGTTCTTGCCTCTACTGTGCTTAATTTTTGTTCATTTTTTGTCATTGTCTCCTGCATCTTTCCGATTTTGCTATCCAAATTTTGTATCTCGTTCTTTACTCCTCCTATTTCCGTTCTCATTTCTAATTTCATGTCTTCGTGATTCCTCGCTATCAGTTCATGGGTTTTTACCATCATTTCCCCGCATCATGGCAAGTGTTGACTGTACTGCCTGCAAACTTTGGGCGGAACTTGTCTTTTCCGCTAGTAACATTGTGTCAATCGATCTCTGTCCCAGAGGTGAAGATGACACTGTTGTAGATTTCTTCCCTGATTTTACATTTGTAGTTATTGTTGCCATTTTAACTATTTGTAGAAGCTCTCTCCAATTCACCATCAACTACCCTAGTAGAGTTATATTGTCTTCTCTTTTAAATACAGTATACGTTTTTATACATATATTGTTAAATAAGAGTTTTCTATTATAGATAGTCCCAGACAGATCTTATTTCTATTTCTTAACTGGTCATATATTCTAAGGTTTAGAGAGTTAAATATTAATCCAATTTATATTTAGTTAATCCACTATAAATACAAGTAAATAGATACCAGTATTCTTAACCAGAAAACACCAAACCTATATAATCACGTAATTAATGTAAATACTGTAGTTAAAGCACCCAGCTCATTAATATATTTAAATATATGAATTTATCTATTTCCTTAAGGATATATATTTAATCAAAGTAAGTAAGTCTAATTTCTTTTTTTCCCCCTTAGATTTCTGATATAGTACTTTTAAACAAAAATTGATATAATTTATCAGAACAATAAGATGAAAATAATAATACTATATAATTATTCTTTGACCATCTAATTCATATGCTTATAGAATCACTTTCCAACAATTATTCAATTAATCCAAAAAGTTCAATCAGTATTAAGCAATATTCTGTATACAAATTTCTAATATATTTACCTCTATCAAATTAGTTTTCTACCAACGTCACTTAAATAGGTTTGTATCTTACCAATATCTATTAAATCAGATCCAGAGATATTTTTTTTGGTTAATTGTCTTACAACAACTCTTAATTCAAAATGTCCTCATTCCAAGTTGCACAGTCACCTTCTCCATTTGTGTATTTTCTTGTTACTCTTTTGTTCTTTTATTCCCACACAGTCACAGTTTCACTTATGAACCTTAAATAAATCTTTCTTATTTTGTTGTCAGGATTGTCTATTAATATTTATCAAATTAAAGTTTCTTTTCCCCAGTCCTTTCTTCCGATCTTTCAATGCGTCAAAAGTTCATTTCCAAGTTTTACACTCTTAATTGTCCTTTTGTTTTCCTATACCACTTAATCACTTTCACTTCTTTTTCTTTCTGTCCCCACTTCTCTGATAAACGGACAATAAGGTTCTATCGTCCACTCCTCCATTCGCAAAGCAAATGTTATTATCTCACCCTTCATCACCTCAGGTTTCACAATTCCATTAGTCAGCATAAATCTCTGCCGTTGTTTCAGTCATCGCTCCTGTCAATAACTCCTCCGCTTCACCACACCACCCAATTCGGAGCTTCCTTTACAATATACACCAATATTCTGAAAATCTTCTTTAAATACACCTTTCCAGGCCTCCTGTTTCCCTCTTTTCGCTTCTTTTAATCAGCTGGGCTGCTGCGTCTTTGGTTCCGATCGTCACAGTTGTCACAATCTCCCTCTTCTGCCGTTGGTTTTCAGGGGGTTCTTCTTCCAGTCTCCGGGATCGTGGCACCTCCCCAAGACCTCCATGTCTTCCCCTTTCTTTTGCCTACCCCTCCAAGGTCTGACACGCTCCAAAAAGCCACCAACTAGCAAAAATCGGAATCTTTCAGAGCAGCGATCCCCTCCTCAGCTCCACACCGACAGAGTGCCCAACCGGAAGTCACCAACATTGGTCTTAATACAGTAGAAATTAGAACATCTGAATATCAACCACTTCAAGACTATCATCTTAATGGACAAAGTAATATGATGCCTGCATATTGAAATGTTTCCTTTTGGGTGCTGAATTACAACTCTACTATTTCCAAATCAGGCCAAATAAATGATAGTTGTAGTGAAACACATCTACAAAGCACCAGCTGGGAAGGCTGATTTACAAGTCATCTTATAAAAATGTATTTGTTTGTTTTAATTCACAACAAGGAAGGGTGTTTTTCTAACCTTGATGGTCTGGGGAATTATAGATAACTATGTTGTGTAGACCTTCAAATCATTTTCTGGTCAGCATTAGAAGTTAACTCCTCTTCTAATTATCATAGTAGGCACCAAAGGATTTAGGGTGAATGATACCTGTTTTTATAAGCTATGAGCTGTTCTATATGGTTGATTTTGAGAGACGCCAGCCTTGTTTGTATGGGAAGGAGATTTAAATAACACTGTACTTAGCTCAGCACCAGGGCAATTTGACATGTTGACTGAAGTCCGCTGTAATTGAAACATTTTTAACCACATTATTGCAACTGTCACTCCAAGGAGCATTGATGCTACACAGTCTGTAATAGCTAAATAGCCCAGTAGTTATTGAAATATGTATGTTCTCTTTTAAAGCAGGAAATTCTTTAATAAGATAATTTTCCAAAAATAGGAGAGGTTTTTTTGTTAAACCAGGCACAGATTGGGGAAAAAAACAAAGAGCTATTTTGTATAGAAGCAATTTGGGGCTGGGGCTGTTTGTCTATCTGTGTTAGTGTGGAGATGGATAGATGGGTAGATGGATGGATGGATGGAATAACAGTCCTGGATAAGTTTCTGCTAACAACTAGTATGGTGAAGACAACTGATTTTCCTCCAGGTTGTAGGAATACCCCATTTCAACAAAGTTTGAGGAAAACAGAATGGGAGCATTAGACTCTAATGAATATCTCAGTAGAAATAACCAGCTACTGAGAAGACCATAACAGATTCACGCTTCATATTAAAACACAAAGCCAGCTGGGTGGTTTTGGGCCAGTCATTCTCCCTCAGCCCAACTTCCTTCATAGAATTCCTGTTGTGGGGGAAATATATATTTTTTTATTTTATTTTATTTATTTGATTTGTCAATCGCTTACAATATAATAGATATAAGAATAAACATAAGTATAAATACATAAAATAGGTATGAATAATTGGGGACAATAGGACAGGGACAGTAGGCACAATTGTGCGCTTATGCACGTCCCTTACAGACCTCTTAGGAATGGGATGAAGTCAATAGAGGATAGTTTGAGGGTAGTGGGGGTTTGAGCATGTGACAACAGAGTCAGGTAGTGAATTCCAGACATTGACCACTCTGTTGCTGAAATCGTACTTCCTGCAATCAAGTTTGGAGTGGTTTACATTAAGTTTGTATCTGTTGTGTGCTCTTGTGCTGTGGTTAAAGCTGAAATAATCATTAACTGGTAAGACATTGTAACAGATAATTTTATGTACTATGCTTAAGTCCTATCTTAGCCAGCGTAGTTCAAGGTTGTCTAAGCCTAGAATCTCAAGTCTGGTGGTGTAGGGTATTCTGTTGCGAACAGAGGAGTGCAGTACTCTTCTTGTAAAATATTTCTGGACTCGCTCAATTGTGTTAAAATCTGATATACAGTGCAGATTCCAGACAGTGAGCTGTATTCAAGTACTGGTCTAGCAAAGGTTTTGTATGCCCTAGTTTGCAAATCAGTATTACCAGAGGAGAAGCTTCGTAAGATTAGATTTACAACTCTTAAAGCCTTTTTGGCAATACTGTTGCAGTGAGCTCTGGCACATAGGTCATTCAAATATGAGTACTCCAAGATATAGAAATAGGAGATAGGAGAAAGTTATTGGATATGTTCACCATCTTGAGTTTATAAAAATAATAAACGCGGGATATAAATAAAAACAAATAAATAATCCTAACGCTAAATAGCAAGTGCACCCAACATTCTAAAATACATCTACATCAAATACAAGATAGCTTAGCAACCAGGGAGTATCCAACCCAGGCATTTGTATGCTTGGAATACAGGTAGTCTTTGACATGACCACAACTGAGCCCAACATTTCTGTTGCCAAGTGAGACAGTTAAGTGAGTTTTGCCCAATTTTATGACCTTTATTGCCAAAATTGTTAAGGGAATCATTGCAGTGGTTAAGTTAGAAACATGGCTGTTAAGTGAATCTGGCTTCCCCTTTGACTTTGCATGTCAGAAGGTCACAAAAGGGGTGTCACATGACCCCAGGACACTGCAACCATCTTAAAATACATGCCAGCTGTCTAGCATCCCAATGTTGATCCTGTGACCATGAGGATACTGCAACGGTCGTAAGTGTGAAAAATCATCGTAAGTCACTTTTTTCAGTGCCATTGTGACTTCAAACAGTCACTAAATGAACCATTGTAACTTGAGGACTACCAGTATTTGTTTTGTTCAGCAGGTCTTTTCAAGGTTCTCCTCAAAAGTGTTACACCATCTAAGAGTATGCGAGGTTCCCTAAAATTATGTTTTTCCCAGCGCTGCTGTCTAATGCTACTGAAAACTACAGGTGCCTAGAAGAGAAGCTGAGATCTTTTGCACAAGAAGTATGAACCTGTTAGAAATTCTGTTTATATAAAGCACTACACAGAGCAACCAGAGAGTACAGTCACCATGTGCTTTACTGCTCAACTATATATCTGTAACAGGAAAAAGGAAAGTCTACTTAGAACAAAAGAGCATAGAATATGGTATATATCATAGATTCTTTTTTTTAGAACAGATCTGCCTCCTTTTTCTCAACAGTTGTGCTTTTGGCCATGTCCAGAACCTGCCTCAAGTTCTCTCCTTGAGTTGCCTATGCATGCAGCTTCAGAAGGAATGGTTTCAAGGACCTTCTGGGGATCCACAAAATATAAATTATTTGCCAGGTATCAAAGATATTTGCAAATATTTAAAACCATGTACACATATTATTTTTTTCTTTGTTGAAAAATTACAAGGCTTTTTCCATGAAAAATGTTTTATTTATATTAATGTCTAATGTTTAATTTTTATATTTTTTACAAGAATCAATAATAAATATTCTAAGAATTAGTCCATTTTAATTTTTAAGCTGGTAAATATTGATAAATGTCACCCACACATACAAAAGCTCTTTGGGGGGTCTTTTGGGAAAGGGTTCAAAGAGCAAAATAAGAAACACTGGTTTAGAGTATTTCCAAGCTTTAACTGGAGTTTTGCTATCCTAAGGTTAGGGACACCAATCACTTCAAAACAATGGAACTTGCAGAGCCTTGCTTAAAGTCAAAAATGTCTCACTTTCACTTAAACAAAGCTCTTTGGATTTAAATAGATAACATTTAACCCTCTTCGGTGAATATTGTGGATGGAAAGTATGAAATGTCGAACTGTTAGCTGATTATCTAAAGGACTGCAATGAAGTCCTTGCATTTCACCACCACCTCAGACTGTTTTAAATTAATTTTACAAAGTATTCCTGTTTACCATCTGGTTTAACTCATGCCTCCATGGTTTTGGCCCAGGATACCTCTACTTTAATGCCAGCCCGAACATGTGTCTAGGAGGGTGGTTTGTTGATGTTATTCTATCACCCCAGTTGTTGCAATATTAAATGGGTGGAAAATCAGTTTTTTTTTTCCTTCCTTCTTTCCCTACACTTTCCTTCTGTTCCCATCTGGTAATCCTCAAGAGGATTTTTCTGCTGAAATACAACCAACTTATCTTAAAGATCAATCATCTTTCTAAATTGATTAGTTATGATTTTGATAAAAATACACATTCTGGGAAGGAAACCAAGCTTCTGAGCAAAAACAAAGCAAAAAAAGGGAATCACATTTCAGCTGCATTAAGAGTTGGGTTTCCAGGCCTGCTATTAATTACATTCAGGCTTATTTCCTCTAGTAATGACATTTTCATAAGGTATAATGGTGTACTACATTTTCCTTAAAGGTGGCTCAGAGGCAAAGACTCTGAGCATGTTGATCAGAAAGGTCGGCAGTTTGGTGGTTCGAATCCCTAGCACTGCATAATGGAGTGAGCTCCCATTACTTATCCCAGTTTCTGCCAACCTAGCAGTTCGAAAGCACATAAAAAATGCAAGTAGAAAAATAGGGACCACTTTGGTGGGAAGATAACAGCGCTCCATGCATCTTAACTTAACTCACTGCACCTCTGTATGGTTTGCCAACTGCACAGTGGCAGATAGGAAAGCACTCCAGAGGGTTAACGTCAGAAGATCATTGGTTGCCCTCTTCCCTCTTTGGAACAGCTTTATAGCTCCCGCTGCCTTAAGAAAGTTCAAAACATTCTCAAAGATCCATCTCATCCTGGGCACCCTTTTTTTTGAACTATTACATCTGGCAGACGGTACAGAACAATAAAAACAAGCACAAATAGGCTGAAAAACAGCTTCTATCCCAGGGCAGCAGCTCTTTTGAATTCTGCTGTATAGTGCAGTGTTGGGGGTTTTCAATTCAATGTGTGGAGTGTGAAGGAGGTGTGTTTGTGTTTATTTTCATGGTCATGATGTACACTGAAGATGATGTTTGATTTCATTGTATGAGGTACAATGACAATAAAGCAAACGAAATGAAACTTCGGTATTTAGTCATGCTGGCCACATGACCACAGAGACGTCTTCAGACAGCGCCGGCTCTTCAGCTTTGAAACGGAGATAAGCAACACCCCCTCGAGCCAGAAACAACTAGCACGCATGTGCGGGAGAACTTTTACCTTTACATTTTCCTTGCTACTCCTTCTATCCTAGCCTCATTCTAGAAGAAGAGAGGGTCAATCTATTCTCCAAAGCACCTGAAGGCAACGGATGGAAACTAATCAAGGAAACAACCAACCTAGAACTAAGGAGAAATTTCCTGTCAGAACAATTAAGCAGTGGAACTAAGCCTCGAGAAGTTGTGGGTGCTCCAACACTGCAGGCTTTTAAGAAGAGATTGGACAACCATTGGTCTGAAATGGTTTAGAGCACGGGTGTTTAAACCTGATCGTGTCACTTGCTGGATCGTGGCCTATCATGACATTTTTAATGTTTGCAGAGCCAGGGTAGGCGTGGCCTGCGTGTGATGTATCCGGCCAGTTTGACAGGCCTGGTTTAGAGTTTCCTGCTTGAACGGGGGGGTTGGACTAGAAGACCTCCAAGGGCCCTTCCAACTCTGTTATTCTTTCTATGGACTTTTGGTGGGACCCAACAATAAAAGGTCGAGTTAATAATACTGTAATGGACCGTCCCTGAAAGCATCGGTCTTACCATGGCATTCTGCAGTGGGCGCTGATATCCTGTAGGCCGATACTGAAGCCTCTCTGACCATTCAGTGTGAATGTCTCCAAGATACAGCTCCTCCACCTGCCTGCTCCCCTGGTTGTGCTGGAGGAGCAAGGGCTGGTGATACTTCTCCACTCGTACCAGGCTAAGCTCATGCATGGCAAAGCCAAGGCCAGGGGTGCAGTCCTCTTCCCCTTTAGCACTCAGAAGCTCGTAGAGGGCACCCGGAGCCCAAGCCCGTCCAGCTGGCAAAAATCCACTGCAACGCACTCCTGTTTGGTTGAGGCGGGCAACCGTTTCCTGCATGGCCCTCTGGCTGTAGAAGACAATGCCAACTTTATGAAGGTGATAATCTGCTTCTGTAGCCCCTAGGGTGATCCAGGATGCCTGCCGGAGCCTGATTTTCCCTTTGATGACCAGAGAGTAGGTGGGCTCTCTACAGGAAGGGTCGCGGTAGTAAAACTGATAGGCTTTGAAGAGGCGGTTGGCAAAGAACATATATGACCGAGTCAGGAATTCAGGTCCTGGGCGCACTTCACACCTGAAGACAAAGGGGAGGAAATTCCTGTTAGGGGCTGCCACAACGAAGAGGGGCTCAACCTGTTTTCCAAAGCACCTGAGGGCAGGACAAGAAGCAATGGGTGGAAACTAATCAAGGGGAGAACCAGCCTAGAACTAAGGAGGAATTTCCTAACAGAACAATTAATCAGTGGAACAACTTGCCTCCAGAAGTTGCAAATGCTCCAACACTGGAGGTTTTTAAGAACAGATTGGACAAACATTTGTCTGAAATGCTACAGGGTTCCTTGTTTGAGCAAGGGGTTGGACTAGAAGGCCTCCAAGATCCCTTCCAACTCTATTATTTTGTTACTTGCCAAAAGTAGGTATGGACCAACACTGTATCAGTAAACATGTTAGATATCAAAGATGGTATAAGTAGCTAAGCTGTTGGACAACATAAAAAAATTGTTAAGAGGATAAATCTAGAGACTTGAGTAGAACTTAGAAAAATCTCTTCATTTCCAGGAATGGCATGACGAGGATGATGGGTTCCCAGAGTTGCATCTGATTTCTTTTTTAAAAGTTATTTTAATTTCAAATATTAACAGAAAGCAGACCTATGCAAAGCATCAGCCTCTGCCCACATATTTATTTACAAGAACATTTTTTGATCTCACAAAGGTCCACTGCAAAGGGAGAAAAATATCCTTGAGAGCTCATGTGCCTTCTGGTAAATGGGCATTTTGTGAATGGCCACGGTTACCAAGGCAGCCATTTTGTGAATTATTCAACTCTGTGGTACTGTTTAGCGAGGACATGCACCCAATCGTCTCCAAATCTCCTGTCCTGACAGAAACAAAACAGAGGAATAATTTATAGAACGAACTCAAGTCACTATTTGGAACAAGAAATTCATCACTGGGGAAATTCCAGAGCTATCAAAAGTCTGGCACTGTCCCATTTTTCTTATAAAAAGTCTGATCTGCCAAGTCTGCAGGGTTGGCTTAAGGAAAATATAGATGGCCTTCTGGATTGGAAGATGAGATAAACATATTCCATTTTACCAAAGATGTTTTAAAAATGGATCTGTGAGTTCTGATTTCCTATTTTATAAAGATGATGATGTCAGACCAGACTGGACATTCTGAGAGTCGCAAGCTATTGCAATTTGAGAGCTCAAATCTGAAGAACCCTACATTATCAATAGCACTGAAATACTACAAGTTGGGGCTGTGCACTTAGGAAAATTATTCTCTGTCTTATTTTTCATGAGAAGCATTAACAATTCTGTACTAAGACAAGAAGGTCCACACAAAGGTATCTGTAAATGAATCCAAGAGGTGTCCAAGAAACTTTTAGAACTTTAGAACTTTTTTGTAATTCAACAATCTGCAGATACCATATATCTTGAGCTGATACTTTTTAAAACTTGGGTAATGTCAAAAAAGCAATTTGCAGTTTTATATTTTTTTTCTTACCTACCCAACTGGAGGACTTTAGACACACTGATTACTACAGTGTCTGATTACTACAACTATATATTGGTCTTTAAAATGCCATAAAAGATGCTGCTGCAAGAGAGGAACATGTTCACACACACACACACACACACACAGAGAGAGAGAGAGAGAGAGAGAGAGAGAGAGAGAGAATAAGAAATACTTTCCACATTTTAACAAAAGCCCACCTTGACAATCAAATGCACTGAATGTGTTACACAGACGTAACACGTTATCCTGCTCCTCTGCATTTTGAGACAATGTTCATACATACCCTGTTGAGATCCAATGACCTTCTAATTGTGGCCGTAGAACAGCTGAAATTCTCGCACCGTCCTGAAGGTGGCGCAATTGGAACTGGCACTGAAGCTCCCACCATACTTTTTCTGAGCCTAGCTGGCTGATGTGTGCTCTGGGGGCATCCCATATTTTCTTTCCAGTTGCAAGGGCTTGAAAGAAAAATTAGATTTTTTTTTTAGGATACAGAGACAGAGAACTCTCAGGAAACAATGTTTCAGTTCATAAAAAGAAGTGACAGCATTTGTTAACACGAAGGAGGTTTCCAAGGTATCACTTTTCCTCTGCAATTACATAGAAGATCACTGTGATGTCCATTTTATTATTATGAAGAGAAAGTAAAATTAAGGCTTGTCTGTTAGAGAACTGAAATAGCAATAGGAATAACTTTTAAAATACCACAATTTAATAATAATAGTTCCAGCGTGCCAACAGGATTCAGTCTCTTCTGACATACATATATAAGCATGCATCATGAAAAAACAAAGCAAACTTTTATTATCTTTCATTGTTTTATTTTTGCTTTTAAGCTAATGCTACCAGTATTAGTTATAAGTAATGTGACTGTATTACTTGGTGAAGATTTAATTGTTTAGCAGCCTCAGCCCAATTGACCTCACAGGGTTGTTGTTGTGGGAAAGATAGGAGGAAGAAGAAGTGTTAGGTATGCTCACCGCTTTGAGTTATTTATAAAAATAATAAAGGAAGGATTTTTTTAAAAAAAATAAAATGCTGCATCATTTGTTATCATGGTTTTGCAATGCTAATTATCTGTGAACACTCCAACATCTATTTGGATGGAAGTGGTAAGTGAAATGAAATGAAACAAAATGAAATTGAATAATAACGAGATCTTGAGCGTTATGTTTGATCTGTATTTTTAGTAAGCCTCATATGTAAACCAACTCTTGCTGAAGGACTATCAAGTGGAAAGTGAAAAAAATGACACAAACAAACCAATTACCGTCTGCAAAGCTGCAATCAATCTCTCATTTTTTAATAGTTATTTTATCTCTGGGGGTCTAGCCGAGAGGCCCAAAATTAAGTCTGCTGACATCCATTTCCAACTACCGTGTTCTATTTACAGTGAGGAACATAGAAATCGCAATAGCACTTAGATTTATATACCACTTTGCAGTGCTTTACAGCCCTCTCTAAGCGTCAGTGTATTGCCCCCCAACAATCTGGATCGGAAGGATGGAAGGCTGAGTCAACCTTGAGCTGGTCAGAATCGAACTGTTGGCAGTTGGCAGCCATTTGTCCAGAGTGGTATAAGGTCTCCCACTTGAGCTGGAGTTGGACTGGAAAACCTTCAATGTCCCTACCAACTTTGTTAATTTGTTATTCCCATACATCACAGCAAATATTAATGAGTGAATTATGGAAATCACCTTATATTGTATATGTCTCCACCCTATATTATCACTAGAGACTTGACCCAAAGGACTGCAGTGTTGATCCCAATGCCAAATAAAAGTTGTGGGGTGAGTGGGAAGGACTGATTGACTTGACTCACCCCAGAAAAACCTTCCTCTTTTCTTTTGAAGTTCCAAGGATGTCACAGAGTAAGGAAAAAGCAATGGAAGGGGCAAGTGAAATTATCAGAACTATGCCACAGTTCAAAGAAAAATAAAGAATTAAGGATTAGAAAAAGAATATCCATAGCTTAGGCCCACTGCACCACTTTCACTTCAAACATTAGTTTCACTACTTGGGAAATTTAGGAGATACATGTTTCTGCTGAACAGTTGGCAGAATGAATGACACCACCATCAGCCTTAGGAGCAATTTTCATAAGGGAGGAGCTGCCCCTGAAAAGGCCCTGTCTATAACCTTTACCAAATTGGCTTATCCAGAGAGTGAGAAATTAAAAAAATCCAAGTGAATATGGTAACTTGTGGGAAGTCTCATAGGGAAGGAGTGATTATGAGTCACCTTAAACCCCAAGATGGGTAGCAAATAAATTTGATAATGTCTGAAATGATATAGGGTCTCCTATTTGAGCATGGGATTGGACTAGAACACGTTTGCCAACTGATGGGCCACGACCCATTGGTGGGCCATGAGAAAATTTTGGTGGGCCGCAGAGAAATCTCACCCCCAGAGCACACACACCCCCAAAGCAATTAATCCAGGCTGCGCAGAAACACAAGTCTGCACCACTCACATGGCCCGCAGGAACTCTCCCCACCCACTCACTCCTTACCCGGCAAACTTGCCTGCTAATTTGCTATTTTTCCGACCATCAGCTGTTCTGCTGTGAGAGATTTAGATTAGCTAGGAAGCAGGAAATTGATGGATTTCTTGCTTTCTAGCTAGTCTTTAGATCTTCGGCTCTGCTTTTAAGCACAGCCGAACCTCCCTTAGGACTGAAGCTTCTATTATTCAATGCAGGCTCACGGCAAGCAAATTTTATGTGACAGACTGAGCTAGCCGATGGCAGATAGATAGATCACTGACTGATTCTGTGAGCAACTCAGTCTGTCTGCCTGCTTTGCCTGCTTTTGGGTAAAAGTTGCTCTTTTTATGTAAAAAAATCAATATTTACATACTTGGTGTGTTATGAGTTAATTTTGTGAGTTTGCTTGCTAGCAAATTTTATGAGTTTGCTTTCAAGCAAATTTTATGTGACAGACTAAGCTAGCCAATGGCAGATAGATAGATATCTGAATGATATCTGTGTGTAAGGCATCCAGAAAGTATCCATGATATCAAACATTTTCTCTCCTATTGATATATTTAAAAACAGGTCTGGTATGTCTAAGGCAATTTCCCAAAGTGAAATATTTTCGCGCGTTACACAGAATCCACCTTCTCTCCTCCCTTCTCTCCTCTCAATTCTACACTTCATAAATCACGAGAACCAATTAATTGCAACTGGAATTTCTGAATACAACATTCAGAATAACCTTGAACTTTTCAACTCCTCCACCCCGCTTCCATGAAATGTGGCAGCTGAATTTTAAAGCTGACACTGTGATTCTGTGAGCAACTCAATCTGCCTGCGTGCTTTGCCTGATTTTGGGTAAAAGTTTCTCCTTTTTATAAAAAAATAATAACCAATATTTATACAAATATTTATAATATTTACATAGAAGCCATGCCCAGCCAGTCACATGACCACCAAGCCACACCCACAAATTGGGCCATGCCCACAGAACCGGTTAGTGATCCCTGGGATTTAAAATTATGAGTTTGGTGGTCCCTGAGGTCCAAAAGGTTGGCGATCCCCTGGACTAGAAGACCTCCAAGGTTCCTTCCAACTCTGTGATTCTGATATCTTTTAGGACTTTGGTTAACAAAGCCAGTAACTTGAGATAAGTCCAGAAACAACTGAGAAATAATAACATAATCAGGAGAACGTGTCAATGATGAAATACAGCTGCCACATTTGACTGGAACTGGAGTTTCAGTACATTTATCAAAATGCTCTGTACAGAGTTGTGCGTGTTCCTGTTATTAGGATGAAAAAATGATTAAGGACAAATCAACGTAGCTAGATGTTTTCTTTTTCTCGAACGTTAATAGTATCCAATACACCAGGTGTAGCTGAATAACGGCACGTCTGGACAATAGCATCTCTTGGCCTTCTAGGAGGTCTATGAAATCTAAGACAGCCCCTCCCCTGCCCCGCCCAAGTTGTACAACTGATCTTTCAGCAGGGAAGATAACACAATACTTGCTACTAAGGATCATAGAATTCATCTTAGTAGATATCTTGCTCTATAGATTCTCTTTTACATCTCTGATAAAAGGCAGTGCATAGATTTCCACGGAAGTCCACGAAAACTTGGACGCATTTTCCAAAAAGGAATTAAGAGTTAGAGATGAAAGGAAAAGAGCATCACTGATTATAATTAGAAGTTCCCGAAAAAAGCAAACATAAAGTAGTTCAAATTCCAGAATAGTTATGGATAATTATGGGAATAGTGTTTAGGCACAATCTATCCTTTAATCCCCCAGCTTTTAGCTGGAAATTTAAGCAGGACAAATGCACTTCTCAAATAAAAATAGAGCTAAAAGAAGCTAAAATAAGTTCAAAAGAGGCTACGGTATTGTGTTCTGCTCGATAGTTTGTGTAATAGCTCCCAAATACTCTGTAATCCTTATTTGATCATCTGCAATTGTTGTCAATTCTGGTAATTTATACATGGCTCCTACGACGTTTCTAAAAATGCTGGCAACACAAACCACAGCACATATGGAATCAAGATTTGGAATTAATAGGGTCCTTTCTGGAGAGTAAGAATTGTTTTCTGAACATCTGAGGTAAATAGACTACTCTCCACCAGCAAGTGACAAAATGGTTCAAAGAAAAGAAAGAAAAACCCAAGGAACTCTGAAACTGAAAATGGGGTTAACCATTTCCTCCTCAATAATGCTAGGAAAGAATGAGAAAGAACGTCTAGGACAGCGGTGTCCAATCTTGGCAAGTTTAAGACGTGTTGACTTCAACTCCCAGAATTCCCCAGCATGCATATTGTGGAGTTGAAGTCCACAGGCTGGACACCCCTGGTCTAGGAGATAAATTTAACCCCTGATTTATCTAAGAGCAAAAAGGATGTCCAGATTCAATTGCAAAACTAGAGGAGAAATACTAGAAAGCGTAGAAGTGCATATGGGCGATTTACCCTGCCGCCACTTTCAATCCCCATAACTTTCAAAAGTATAGATAGTCTTTGAGTTATAACCACAATTGGGACTAGAATTTCTATGGCTGAGCAAGATGGTTGTTGGATTGATTCACAGGCCTTTTTCTGCCAGTTATTAATGGCAGTTATTAAGTGAATTACTTGATTGCTAAGTGAATCCAGCTTTTCTCACTAAGTTTGCATGTTGGACTTTGCTAGGGAAGTCACAAATGGCGATCCCATGAACCTGGGATGCCGCAACTGTCATACATACATGCCTATTGCCAAATGGCCAAATTTTAATCACCTTACCATAGGGATGCTGCAACAGTCATAAGTGCGAGGACACCTCATAAGTCACTTTTTCCAGTGCCACTGTAATTTCAAATGGACACTAAACAAATGGTCATAAATCAAGGACCACCTGTAGCTGGAAGGTCATCTGTGACCGTCTTCCTATCTTACTGATGTGAAATGCCATGGACAAAGAATGGAAATCATTGTCTGGTAATAAGTTCCTGCAGGTCAACAAACTAAAAAGTCTTTCACTTTCACCCTACACAAAATGAAAACAAGGAAAGCAAATAGCGTTGGACTTTCAGCATTCCATGTTCATGAAGTGCTGAAGGAAATTGGCAAAATTCTTGTTTGTTTGTTTGTTTTGTTGAGCATATATTAGACTACAGGTATAAGTATAAACATGATTATTAATACATAAAATGGATACGAATAGAAAGGAAGATCGTGCGCTACTGAGGGGAGCTGCAAAGCCTTCAAATTAGCATTTCCTTTCAAAGGCTTGAATTTCAGGAGTCAAAAGGATGAGGTGAAGCAAGAATTCCCTCAGGAAAGTTGCCATAGCATCTCAAGGAAAAACCACCTTAGTTTTAGAGCAGTTTCGACTGCAATGCAGCTGAAATGAAAGTAAATCAAGTGAGATTTCATGCTTTTATGTCTGGTCTCAAATTGGCTGAAATGATGGAATCAATAATTTCATCTGGAGAGTTGAAAGGAAATTGCAGAGAGAATCTTGGCTTCTTGTCTGCTTCACAAAAAGCCATGCTACAAATGCCAAATAAGTATTATGGGTCTTAACAAAATAGTGCCGTTACAAGCTGCAGATGGACAGGCTTTACCATTTTATTATTTCCTTTCTCCAAGCTACTGACTGACCAATCAAATCAACTGATCAATGGACTGGCAATTTGATTTTACCTGTTTCAGCACTTTAGTAAGAATAACTCCCTTTAAGCAAATCAGAATAGGAAGTCTACATCTTTTGAGAACTGATCAACAAATGAAGTGAAATGAAGCAACAACTAAGAATAACTAAGAACAACTAGTTCATCTTTGTCTCCTCTCAATTCTCTGGCTATTTGTTCCAAGACAAAATGCATTCTTGAGTCAGGCAGCAGGTGATAGTAGGAAAAAAACAAAAACAAAGCACAATTACACAAAACAGAGAGTCAGCCAACCTTCATTCTTCCATTGCATGGCCCAAGAGCTTCAGGGCCCTTCTAGAGGCGAGTTGTCCAGCAGCTGTTCAAAGTTGCTGGGTGTGATCCCATTCCTGAAGACCCTATAGATCAGGGGTCCCCAAACTTGGCAACTTTAAGACTTGTGGACTTCAACTCCCATAGCTGGCTGGAGAATTCTGGGAGTTGAAGTCCACAAGTCTTAAAAGTTGCCAAGTTTGGGGACCTCTGCTATAGATCTAAGACAGGATTCTACAACCGAGTTCTCTGCAGATATTTCGGGATAACAACTCCCAGAAAAATCCTGTTCAGAATAGCCATCGATGTAATCACAAATTCTTAAGAATTGTAGAGGAAAGCCACATCATCTTAGTATAACATCTGAAAATGAAGTATTAATGAAATGAACTATAATACATTGATGTATTGATGAAATCATTGATGAACCACTATTTACATCAGTAAATGCTGATCAAAATCAATGTGGATATTTTAGCTGTCTATTGATGGTTTATGACCCAACTATACGCACAATGACAAATTTCAACTGAAATGTGCTATTGCACTTCGATTGAATCCTTGTTATGATTCCTTGGCAAATGCATCCAGCCAACATTGTTTTATATCCCAGATGCTTTGAAAAGACCATCAGGGAGTCTTAACACATTCTTTTTTTAAGCCTTTTTTTCTGAATTTAGAGAGAAGGAGAAAGAGAAAAGAGAAAAGCATTGCCATTAAGATGCTTTAATGTCTGTGGAATGGGCTTTGAGAGTGAAATAAACAGCATTGATGGGACGAGGTAGGAAAGGATGTTCATGAACATTCCCAGTTCCACTTTTTAAATTAATTTATCAAAATATGAAACATAAAGAAAAACTAAAATAATGGGAAAGTAGGGAAGAAAAAAGGGAAGAGGAAAAATGAAAGGGTAGGATAGGGTAAAAGGAGAAAATGAAAGAAAAGCACTGACTTCCAACTCTTTATAACTCAGTAGAATTAGACAATAACATACAGTCTCAACTTTTTATTTTTATATAGTAATATGTACTAGTCATCTCTATAACAACAAACCACTTGGTGTTCATAAACATCTCAATTATTAGAACAAAGCTCTGAAAATATATGCAGTCCAATTTCTTTAGGAAAGGAAAAAAGCAGGGGTGGGATTCAATTTTTTTAACAACCGGTTCTGTGGGTGTGGCTTAGGTGGTGGGCGTGGCTTGGTGGTCATGTGACTGGGTGGCCATTGCTTGGTGGTTATGTTATTGGCTGGGTGTGGCCAACTCAATATCACTCACATCGAGGCATGCATCTCCTCGCCTGGCCTCTCATGACTGTGGGGATGCTGCAACAGTCGTAAGTGTGAAAAATAGTCATAAGTCACCTTTATCAATGCCATTGTAACTTTGAATGGTCACTCCACACAAGCAAAGTACCAGCAAAGGAGGGGAGAAAAACTCCAGAGATGTTCCTGAGACAGGAAGTCTAGTCCTGCCAAGAAATGTAATAAGGGTTAACGGAGAGGCAGTTTCTGTAAGCAACACCAGAATGTTTCCTTCCTGCCTTCCTCACAGGATTAGGCCAATAATTTCTTCTAACAACCAGTTCTCCAAACTGCTTAGAATGTTAACAACCGGTTCTAGCGAATGAATAGGTGCAAATTGGTACAATCCCACCCCTGGAAAAAAGGCAATGTCTAAAACATCAGGGACTAAAACTTCAGATGGCCTTGAGTGGTAGGACTAGTCTTGAGGGACTACAAAGAAGACAGGGGAAGTTAAAAAGGGGAGAGTTTAAAGCCAAAGTAACTTCACAAAAGATGCTAAGAGGAGCAAGGAAGAGATTAAAAAAAATAAGGGATTGTAATTGAAAAAAAAGAGGAGTTAACAAATACAGGAGGAAACAATCTAAGATGTGGAAAGCTTTTCTAATGTGATTCCCAGCCCGTTTTCCGTTGCCTAGGAATTCTGGAAAACATGTTCCTGACATATCTGGAGGGCTTCGGTTTAGAATAGGTTGAGCTCTGACAACAGTTTAAAGTCACTGAGCTAGATTAAATATTGACTCTTGCAGACTGGCTGCCTGGCTCCTCATATGAGAAAGATGATGTTTATCATGGTTTTCTCTCTAACTTCATTTTTTGAACTAGATTTCACACCGGGGTAGGCTGAGGTTCCCTAGCTACTTTCATTTTGCGAGAACTTGAGAAAATGACAGTTGAAGAAATCCTGCCTTTATTGAATATATAGAAAAAGTCAAATATTCTGCACAAACCTTTGTTCAAAGATTTGCACTGGGAAAAGAATATAGTTTGACGTGTAGCCCTTCCAAATACTCCATTGCAGTGTTTCTTAAAGTGGGGTCCTAGGATCTCTAGGACAGGGGTGTCAAACTCAAGATCCGTAGGCTGGATCCGACCCGCAAGGTGCTTAGATCTCTGGCCCATGGGGCCACCCTGGAAACAGTGAAGGAGCGGCCCACCATGCCTCTGCCAGAAAAGCTGAGCTCGGGAGGGCTGTGCACAGCCCTCCCAATCTCCATTTTCGCTGGCAGAGCACTCAGGCCTTCAAAGTCGCCACCAACATGAGTGACATCAAGCTGGCCATGCCTACCCTGGCCACGCCCACCCACCCCCCCAGATCAAACACAACCCTCAATGAAATCGAGTTTGACATCTCTGGTCTAGGATAACTTGCCACAGCCAATTTACCACAGCCATGGTCAAGTTGACAACTCAGGACAAGATTTACATTAATATCACAGAAATGGTGGAATAGAATCATTTTTAAAAAGGATGCAAAAGGAGAAGCAAAATGAAATGTGAATGACAAAAATTAAAATAATTTTTAAATTATTTTAAATAATTAAATTGAATTGTTGAATTGTCCCACAGTAAGTTGGCCTATGGTGAGTTGGCCCATTACATCCTAGGAACCTTAGGGCTGCCCCAAGACCCTTTCAGGGATCCGTAAAATCAAATTATTTGCCAACCTGTGATGAAAAATAATGCAATAATAAAATCCCATCAAACATTTTCAATACAGTAAATATTGATCAATTTAAACCATACAAACAAGAGTTCCTTTGAGATCTGCCATAATTTTTAAAAGCAGGAAGGGGTTCTAAGAGAGAAAACAAGAATCACTCTTCTATTGAAATTATGGCTAGAAACTTACACAGACTTCCTTTTTCCACCACATGAGGGCACCTCCAAAATAACATTGAAAATGAGTGACACAGAACTTTTATCAGGATAAAAATTAACCTGAACCTTAAATTGGAGAATAGTGAGAAATAAAAACAGCTGTAATAAGACCGCTTCCTAACAATGCCTCCAAAATTTATAGTTCTTTGAGTGATAAGACTCAACCTCAACTCTTACTTGCTCCCTTTGTCGGAAACAACATTCAGTTCTACCTCTAACTGTAACATTTCTAAGTGCTCAGAAGAGAAACAAATAGAACATGGGGAAATCAGGAGTGTAGTCCATAAGATTTCAATAAAACGTGTTGCTTTAGAAAAGCCATGGAGCAAAACTTCAGTTTATGAAATTGGATTTGAAATGAAGAATTAAGCTATTTAAAAACACTTTGACACTAATATAAAAAATTCAGAATTGGGAGACATTATAAATGGGCTTCACTCTGGAGTACAGGAGGATAAAAAGAAAATGGAAAAAAAAGAATTAGGAGGAATAGTGAAAAAAGAAAATACATATCATGAATATCATCTATCTACTATCAATTATTGTTAAAAGTATATAAGCGAAAACTACAAATCAGGCCATTAGCACAACATCCTGGAAATAATTCAATATTATATATGCCTAACTGACATAATGCAATTCTTTCTCTGAGAGCTTCTTTTAAATAATATTTGGAAACAACAGCTGGCACAGCTGGAGATCAGAATACTTTTGAGTTGCTTGCTTTTTAAATCTTATTATATTGATCCTGGTCAATCTCTAAGGGTTTACTCTTAATATATGCTGCCCATTAAAACATCAGATCATTATTTATAAATAATTTGAGAGTGTGCTATATCAAGAATCACTTTCTCCCATCAATTTGTTTCCCATCAATTTGATGGATTGTATCTATTGAGACGGTGGTGGTATGATGGATTACAATGAAGAGCCAGTTTTCCAAAAAGGAGGAAGCGCATTCTAAGGCGGAGGGTGAAACAATAGACAATCCAGCCCAGAAATGGATCTGAGAAAGAGGAAAAAAATTAGGATAGCCATTCTCTGGATTCTCCGGTGTATATCCATTAGAGTAGCATAGATTTAACAACTGAACTTTGGCTGAAATGATCAGGGGTGTCAAACTCAAGGTTCTATGTCGGGGTGCTTAACACTGGCCCATGTGGCCAGCCTGGAAATAGCAAGGGACTGGTCTGAGGTGCCCCGTTTTCAGCCTGGCCACCAGGATGCTGCAGGAGGGGTCTGTCGCATCTCCCCCCCCTCCCCCAGGCGGCCTGTAGAGGAGAACTACAATGCTGATCCAGCCCTCAAAGAAATCCAGTTTGACACCCCTGTTCTATGTTGTTTTTGGCCCGGGCCTGACAATATAAGATTTTATAACATCTGGGCAAGAGGTGGTATTCAGCAGGTTCTGACCAGTTCTGGAGAACCGGTAGCAGAAATTTTGAGTAGTTCAGAGAACCAGCAAATACCACCTCTGACTGGAGATTTTACAGTATCCTTCCCCTGCCACGCCCACCAAGCCACGCCCACGGAACCGGTAGTAAAAAAAATTGAATCCCACCACTGATCTGGGCCTATTTGGTAGCTGCAACCTAACTATCAAGCTTTCACCCAATAGTGACATGGTAATTTCTTAAAGCAGGTCATTAAGAAATCTATGTTTCATCAAATGTTTAATAGATTTCAATCATGTGTGAATTATGCTAGCTTTTGATGTCTTTTTTTGTGCCTGTGTTTACAAAGGGTTAAAAAAAAATCAATTATACATACCACGGTGGGGCTTTATAGTGTTGTGACTGGAAAATATTGCACACATAATTCTACTAAGAAATACTCTTTAACACTAAAACAATTTGGGCTCCTTGGAGAGACTGATTTTGAAATGGAGAAGCCTCAGGCAGGCAAAGAGATTAGACTATACGCTCTTCACTCTAACTTCTCTATCCCTAAATTGCTTCTCCAGAAGTATAAAAATAGCCATCAGCAATCAGGGGTTTTTGTGTACATTTATGCGCAACAAATTACTGACCCACAACTCATCCACTGTACCAACTGGAGTACCACTGCGATATATGAAAAGTAGTCATGTGCAAGGACTCTGACTAGATTTATTTATTTGGCTAAAGATTTCGTGCTTTTCCCTGTTCCCATACCACAGAATGCCTGGGATAATTGTCCCTCAGTGGGAAAATGTGGTGAAAGCCGGACCTCTGGATGAAAAGAGAAAGCCCACTGCGTTTATGTGTTGGATCTACTTGTCAGGTGCAAGTAACCAGGAACAGGAGTTTAGTTCAAAGCACTTCAAGTTTCTTACATGCTACCTATATACAAAAGCCTGATCTACTGAAGTTCAAGGAAAATTGGTGCTTTACAGAGGTGGTATTCAACCGGTTCACACCGGTTCAAGTGAACCGGTAGCAGTGATTTGGTTTGGGTCACCGAACCGGTGGCGACCCATGGCTGGCCACGCCCCCGACCTGGTCGCCCAGTCACCCAGTTGCTCACTTGCCCTGGTCGCTCTCCTAGCTTTCCCTACCATGTGGCGGCTGCGGTGCAGTTCGGGCAGATGTCCCACGGCTGCTGAACATGCGTACTGCGTTTTGCAGCTGCGACACATGCAGTGTGCATGTGCAGCAGCCCCAGGACACCCGCCCACCTGCCCACCCTCCAGGAGCATGCTTTCTTCCTTCTCCCAGTGGACACACCTCTTCCAGCCTGGCCCGGCCAGCCAGCAGGTGGGTGGATGGATGTCCCGGGGCTTCTCGCCTCCCCCCCTTGTTGCGAGAGGCCTGCAGCTCCTGTGTGCTTTTTTCGGTGCAGCTGGAGTCCAGCAGCTGCACCAAAAAAAGCACACTGTGTTCTATGTGCCGGGCCCGGCAAGTCCGAGCAGCCGGCGCATAGAACAGTGCGGCGCCGGAACGTTGGAGAAGTGGAGCGGAGCTGGAGATCAATAATTTTGCTGCAAGAAGCCTGCGACTGCCGCATGTTCTCCAGCCCCACCGAAAAATGCACAACATGCGCCGGCTCATTGGAGAAGTAGAGTGGCAACTACAGGCTTCTTGCACTGAAAAAAGGGGTGGCTGGAGCTGACTCTTTTTCGGTCTCCAGCCGCCTCTTTCACAGCACAAGAAGCCTCCCCCAACCGGCCAGCTGCTCTCCTCCTTCTCTGCCTGTTTGTTCTGTATGGCTGAGGAAGAAGAGAGCAACCGGCTGGTTGGGGGAGGCTTCTTGCTTTGATATATATATAGATTTATTAAATTTCTACAACATCCATCTCACTATCAAGAGACAATAAATGTCTTCTAACGAGATAAAAATGACAAGATTAGAGAAGATTGCACCTGCATTTAACCAAACATGTGAAGTGTATTCTCATGCCACACCAGCAGCCCAAGGGTTGAAGGAAGCAGTTCATGGAATTCTATGTCCTTCTCATAAGTATATATGAACATGTTGGGTGACTGTTCTTTTCTTATATATTACAACATTAACTGAAGAGTAATCATGTTGCTGCAAAGAGACATGAACTTTGGTATGCACTAAAAGCAAAGGAATTTTACTACTAACCCTTTGAAGTCTTGAAAGGAATGAAACAAAGAATAGTAGCTGTATCTTTATTTTAAGAAACATTAACAGAACCTTGCAAGTCTTTTGCATGACAGATGTCTGATCCGTAGCATTTCCTCCTATTTCCCAAGATCAATCCCACATACCATTGCAATCCTATGTTGTGTAAAAATAGCTCTCCGATCAGAGATATTGATAGTCTGCAGACCAAAGGCCAGGTAGAAGTTCAGATCATTTATTTACTTCCTGCATTTTAATCCCCCCCTTTTTTTTCCAAATAGCTGTTTCCCAAAACTAAGAGATAGACAGACAGATCAAACTCTTAGGTTTACCATCTAAATGCAAAACTCACAATGAATGAATAATGAATGGGGAGATGTTCTCCAAGGCCAGCGGGGAGAAATAGAGCAAAATATCACTATTTCTATACCACTCTAGGATGTTCTTCTCCCGCTTGCCTTGTTCCTTCACCAGCAACTGATGGTTCTACATCTCTGACACACAGATGAAAACAAACCTGTCCATAACAATTATGGGTTTCATCTACACCGAGAGGGAAATAAAGACTGCAATAGCCATTATTTAGAACAAACAGGCAGAAGGCTAGTAAAATGCCTTCATGTACACCAACTAGCAGTCACAAGAAATGATGAAAACTCCTTACTTGCACAACACATGGACAGACTTTACATAGCTTCAGCTGAAAAGTTGTGAGCATCTTAGATGAAGTCCAGAAATGCTACATTCTGAGAAGCCTGGCACTCAGACAGATTAGCCACCAACAAGCACATCTACATACTATTCAAAAGAGACCATCAAAAAGCTAAAAGACCGCAACATTTCCTGGACAGCAATAATTACTCAGAGATTAACTCTAAGATTTATTAGATCAATGATCAGGCATTAAACGATACCCCATCAAGGAGCTACCAACTCAGGCGAACCATCAAACAGTAAACAGTCTAATTAAGGGACCATCAAGTACACTGTCACAACATTCACAGGGTAAGCCGCTTTACATAAATAGAAAGCAAACCCCACTCTCTTCTAGAACTGATAAGGTTACCTAATTGCTGCAATTGGGGCCAATGCAGCTGGGCTCCGCTTGGCATGCTGGTCTTGCTGGAAAGCACAGAGTAGTAGCATCTATTGCCCCTCAAGTCTCATGGAGCCTGGTGAAATCAGACCATGATGCCTTTTGAATCCGCTGGCCTGGGAAATCGCCAATAGGAAGCAAGAACTCAAACATACCTCGGCCTTGCCAACTGAAGGGAGGCCAAGTTACCAGACATGATTTCCAATGTGGCAGCTGAAACCAAAGCGGTTAACTAACCTTTCCACTAAATGATGTTCCCAGACTTCCCTTCCCTTGCAGAAAAGATAGCATCAAAGGGAGACTACGCTGCTTATTCTGGAATTAAATATGTCATCCTGGCATATGCAGGGATAGAAGTCTATATTAGTGATGGTTGTGGTCTTTCGATTATAAGGATGTATACACACTTTTTCCCTTCTTTCTCTGCAGCATTTTGAAGAGTGCAAGTATTAATCAGATTTCCAAAAAAATGTTCTCTGTGTGTAAATAATTAAAGTAAAAAGAGCAGCTACCACAGAATAATAAGTGTAAATGAGAAGTTTCATCAGACTGACAGAAAACTAACAGCAAAAAGTAAGGCAGATTGGAAAAAGATTCTTTGGATGGCAGACAATGTTCCTCGTATTAGCTAAACCAAAAACAACTCGATATGAACTGTCTGACTAGCACATGAGATGGAAACTGATAAATATTCAAGGGCTACAATCCTGAAATAATGATGGTTTTTTTAAAAAAAATAGGGCAGAAAGAAACTGTTCCAGAAGGATAGAATTACAAAAGGCAAGATGCTCTCTGAATAAGAAAAGGAATATCATACACATTCCCTCTGCCAAATCTCAGAGAAAAATTGCAAGAGAATCTGACTTGGGAGTATGAGTCAGAAAAAGAACCCCGGTTTAAAACAGTTCATTGGGAATAAGGCTGTGCATGGGAGATCCTTAGCTGGGTCAGGAAAGGAGCTTGTCATGCAAACTGCTAAATCCACTCATTGTGGGATTAGAGCAAATTTGTTTTAGCCCCAAATAGCCCCAGGATTGTTTCGATTAAGCTAATTTCCATGGTGAGTTAGCACCAAAGGTTAAGCTTATCTTCCCACTATCAGCGTATAGATGAAACCCTAGAACAGTGTTTCTTAACTTTGACAACTTTAAGCTATGTGGACTTCAACTCCCAGAATTCTGAGGTATTCTGGGAGTTGAGGTACATTCATCTTAAATTTACTAAATTGAAAAACATGACTCTAGAGGAACCTCACAAAAACTAGGTCATTCTAAGAACTCTAGTTTTTCTTTCTACTTTGTTTTAAGCTACTCCCAACACAGTCCTAGGGAGAGGCTAAGCATGTTAGAAAAGGGTGGATGCAGGGAAGGCTGTCCCAATTCTGCTAGTAGGGGAATTGATCCTGATTGGGCCTCTAAAGGTTTGCAAGCATTTTTGTTGGGCTATATTAGAGCAGTGTTTAGCAACAGCAGTAGCACTTAGACTTACATAGCGCTTCATAGTGCTTTACGGCCCTCTCTAAGAAGTTTACAGAGTCAGCATATTGCCCCCAACAATCTGGGCCCTCATTTTACTGACCTGGGAAGGATGGAAGGCTGAGTCAACCTTGAGCCAGTCAGGATCGAACTCCAGACTGTGGGCAGAGTTAGCCTGCAATACTGCATTCTAGCTACTGTGCCACCATGGCTCCTAGGACCCCTCAGGTTTTTCAAAGACTCTCTCAGAGATCCATAAAATCAAAATCAAACACCAAGCTATGGTGAAAAAATAATGCAATATTAAAATCTCATCCAATGATCACGAGATACAGTAAGCAGCAGCATTATGTGTCCATTTTAATTTTTAATATAATAAATGAAAGCCATTTAAACTAAAGCTCTTTTAGGATCCCCCATCATTTTTAAAAATGGGAGAGAATCCTAAGAGGAAAATGTTTAAGAAACACTGCTCTAGATGAAAGGGATGGCAGAAAGAACCTCTTAAAGTGTTTTTAGTTTGTGGGAGATCATTGATGAGGGCTGCTCTGCTTAGTAGAGGAATTCAAAAAGTTTTATTACCGGTTCTCTGGGCATGGCTTGGTTGGCGTGGCAGGGATAAGATACTATAAAATCTCCATTCCCTCCCCATGTTGTGGTCTGCCAGCAGTCTGCGGAGCTGGCAGCAGAGTCGGACAGTGGAGAGGAACATGGGCCAGTCCAGGAGTCTAGGGAGGACTTGGACGAGGGTTCTGCGTCCGATAGAGAGATGGGGCCAGGGCCGTCTGAGAGTTATGTGCTGATTTCGGAGCCTCCAGAAACTGACAGCAGAAAGGCAGAGGAACAGGGGGTGCCTGTTCCCAGTGCGCACATGTGCAGAGCTGCCAGAAGGCAAGAACAGTTAAGACAATAGGGGTAACTCAGGAGTAAGACTTGGAGGTGATTGGCTCTCCCATAAGACATAAAGGAGGAGCAAAGGGACATGAACCTTTGCAGGAAGCAACTTTGTTCGTACTGGTCGGTTTGAAACATGAAGCTCCGTGTTAAATTTGTGCTCCATTTGGCCTTGTACAACTAATTGGCAATTTAGTTGTTGGCAGCATTTCAAGAAAGATAAAGATGCGTGCTTATCAGACATATCCCGAAGGACTTTGGCAGACTTCTGTGGGACTATTTAGAAATTGTTGAGACTCATTACGGGCTGTGAATGACTATACTTCATAGCCCCTAAAATAAATAATTTTTGGGACTAATGTGTGTTTAATAATGTCTCAGAAAGCCTTGGTCAGAACACCCCACTCCCAGGGGAAGGATACTGCAAAATTTCCATTCCACACCCATGAACCTGCTTTCCAGCTCTGTTCTCCTGTGCAGAGCAACAAAAGAAGACCCAGCCAATCAGCTGGGACTTATAAGGCAGAGAATAGACAGAGGTAATATCTTCCAGTTCTCTGAACTACTCAAAATTTCCACTATCAGTTCTCCAGAACTGGTCAGAACCTGCTGAATACCACCTCTAGCTCTGCTCCCTTTGATACTGGTTAGGTTATTTTAAGCCAGTCATCAGGAAACTGGAAGTTCTAGACCCAATTTAGGCACAAATGCCAGGTGGGTGACAGGGCCAGTTTCTCTCTCTCTCAGCCCACCCAACCCCACAGAGTTGTTGTTGTAGAGAGAATAGGAGGATGAAGATGTATTATGTATGTTTGTCGCCTGAGTTACCTATAAAGTTACCTATAAAGGCAGCATAAAAAATCTAATAAATAAATAACACAGATCATTGCAATAATACAGTATAGGCAGAGAACTGTTTTTCACCACCTTTGCTGAAAACAACCCAAATCTCACAAAACATTGGGACTGTGATAGGCTTGAACAGATCAAACTATGCTAAATGGGACTGATAACAGAGTTCAATAAAGAAAATAAAGAGTTGGAAGGGACTTTGAAAGTCTTGTAGTCCAACCTTCTGCTCAGGCAGGAAACCCGATACCATTTTTCAGACAAAATCTGAAAATCCTCCCGTGTTGGAGCACCCACAACCTCTGTGCAATTCATTCCACTGATTAATTGTTCTGTCAGGAAATTTCTCCTTCAGTTACCTTAAACATTTTAAGGCCAGCTTCAGTAAAATTGCAAACTATGTTCCCAACAAGTTCAAAATGAAAAAGAAAAAAAAAAACCAACAAGCAAACTGGAGATTACATCAGTTTTTCATTATTCCAGATTTTGATCAAGTAAAGCTTAGCTAATTTAACAATGAGAAGCCCATATCTGCTTGTTAGATTTCCTGTCTATCCTGCCTTTCTTCCAGGCGTTCAAATCCATGTACATAAGCATAATCCCTTCCTTCACTTTTTCTTCCTGCAATAACAATCCTGGGAGACATATTGGGTTGAAAAACAATGATTGATTCCAATTCACACACTGAGGTACATTTTGGGTCTCTTTAATCACTACATCATGAGAGCAAACGAAGGAGCACAAGTTTGAATAAAGAAGATTGAAATTTAAGGATGTTTTAACTTGTTTTAGCTCCCATGTTCTAAAGGAGAATGGAAGTGATTATCTCCATATGCACACATACATTTAATAAAATCTGAAAGCTTTCATTTCTTAAATTTGAAATTCTTATTCAGATTATTTCACATAACATGCTGCGGCATAAAAGTGGTTCAGCATTGTGTATTGCTTGAACCTAATTAAAGTCCTTGCTTAGTAACCGCAACTGGGACCTGAAACGGTCACTAAAGGGAAAATCATCTGACTTTGATTTATGATTTTATTTCCATCATCAACCTCTTTTAACGACCCCATAATCCCTTGCAGGGTGGAGTCTGGGCAACTGGATGGAGCAAGCAGAGTGTTTTAATGGCCAGATGCCCTTCCTGTCACCAATGCGGAGTTTTGTTTAGTAGATATATTCTGATTGTGCCCAGAAAGAGAAATATCTGCCTATCTAGGATCGAAGCCTTCTGATGTGAGGCGAGAGCTCCACCTCTGCACCACTTTTGTCTCCATGTTATCTATTAAATCTGCTCGTCACAAGCTTGTTGGGAAGCATACAAACAGTGTTCAATGAATCACAGGATACTGTGATGGTTGCAAATGCTAAGAAGGTGTGTGCTGATTACGAAGCACCTGGATGGCATTGACAGGACCCGGCGATATTAACCAATGGAACGGTTAGCTGTGGGTGCTCCATCATTGGAGCCTTTTAAGAAGGCTTTTAAGAAGAATTGGACAGCCACTTGTCTGGAATGGTAAAGGGACTACTGCTTGAGCAGGGGATTGGACTAGAACAGGAGTGTCAAACTAGATTTCTTCAAGGGCCGGATCAGCATTGTACTTCTTCATGGGCCGGTGGGAGGGGAGGCAGCGAGGGCAGTGGCAGGGGGGCAGGATGGATGCCTCCTGAAGCACCCTGCCGGCCAAAATGGGGCATGAGGGTCTGCATGTGGGCCCCTGTGCCTCATTTTCACCCTCCATGGCCTCCTGCAGCACTCTGCCAGCCATTTTCCAACCCGTGGTTTTAGGGCCATTTGTCTGGCCTTTTCAGGCCTGTTTTCAAGCCATTTTCGGGCCTGTTTTCAAGTCATTTTCGGCCCATTTTAGGGAAGTTATTTGGGCCGTTATCGGCTGGCAGAGTGCTGCAAGAGGCCATGGAGGGTGAAAACAAGGCACGGGAGGCACACGCAGCCTGTTTTAGCTGCCAGAGGCACCACCCTTGATATTTCCAGGCCAGCCCTGCGGGCCGGATTTAAGCACCCCATGGGCCAGATCTGACCCGCGGGCCTTGAGTTTGACACCCCTGGACTAGAAGCTCTTCAAGATCCCTTCCAACTCTGTTATTCTGTTCTGTTCGAACAGCCATAAATGCAAAAGCTGGTCACAAAACTATGGTTTTTTTTTTTTTTTACAGTGTTGTAATTTTGAAAGGCCACTAAATGAGGCAGTTGGTAAGTGAAGACTACCGGTTTAGTGTCAATCTGAAAGACCCTCTTTTGGAGTTTGCGTGCTTTTTAAAGACTTCTTCAAATCTCTTTTAAGACTTTCTCATGCTTACTATTAACTCAGCAAGGAACAGCAAAAAAGTTTTTCCATTCAGAAAGTGCGCTATGCGCAAGGCCCCTTAAAGGTGACCAAGGAAATTGTTAGGTTTAGAAAGCTATTAAAGTGATACATGCCACAGCACCAGTGACATAAACCAAAATAAATGAGAGAGGGGACATGTTTCACTTTGACTCAACAACGGGCTACAAGGAAAAACACTTATTCAATCAAGGCACAGAACTGAATTTGTTTCAAGAGGCAGGATCTGGGACAAACTGTTTATTAAGGTGAGGTTTCTAGATAGTCTGAAATTTCATCCTACGGTTTTGCCTGCCAGCAGTGGCCATTCTTGATGCATTCCAGCTCCCTCAAATGTCACTGACAGACATTTCAATTAAACTTCAACCTGCCTTGAACGTAATCTAATCACAGAAGCTGTGTGCCCTGAAATTATACCGAAGTTTAGGACTTCCTCATCACAAATGTAGCCTCTCGTTTAGATTTTGCATTGATTTTTCCAGGTGGCCTGTTTTTGATGGAATGAGGATGTCATTCAGTAATTGAAAAATATGTTTATATTAAGGAAAAAATGTTCTGAAAACCACATCAGCATTCCCCACCAACATATCATGAGCATGTAGAAAGCTGCTTAGTATGTCATTAGGTCACTGATCCTTCTTACCTTCTAAGGTAGACAGGTGATTGTCCAGGCCTATGAGATAATTCTAAAATCAGCCAGAATAGAACAGAACTGAACTGGAAGGGACCTTGGAGGTCTTCTAGTCCAATCCCTGGCTCAAGCAGGAAACTCGACACCATTTGAGACAAATGGTTGTCCAATCTGTTCTTTAAAATTTCCAGTGTTCAAAAATTTCCAGCATTCACAATTTCTGAAGGCAAGCCATTCCACTGATTAATTGTTCTGTCAGGAAATTTCTCCTTAATTCTAGGTCACTTCTCCCCTTGATTAGTTTCCACACGTTGCTTTTAAGCTGTTAAGTGAATCACTGTGTTTGTTAAGTGAATCATGCAGTCATTAAGTGAATCCAGCTTCCTCCATTGACTTTCCTTGTTGGAAGCCCCCTGGGAAGATTGTAAATGGCGATCCCGTGATCTCAGCATGCTGCAGCCATCTTTAAATACATGCTGGTTGCAAAGCACCCAAAGTTGATCATGTGACCACAGAGATGCTATGACAGCCGTAAGTAAAAGGACCAGTCAAAACACTGTATATTTTTGCAGTGTTGTTGTAACTTTGAACAGTTGTTAAATGTTGTAAGTCAAGGGCCACCTTTGAACTGTAGGAATTTGGATGGTTGTTCTTTCTACAGGCAGCCTTATTAACCCCAAGTTTACTTGCCCCTACACAAATTATAAATGAATCATTTTCTATTACTTGATATTCCGGGCTATGTATTCCAACCTGGAATTGAGGAGAAACTTCCGAACAGTGAGGACAATTAACCAGTGGAACTGCTTTGCCTGCAGAAATCGAAGCTGGATGTTTTTAAGAAGAGACTGGGCAGCCACTTGTCTGAAATGGTATAGGTTCTCCTGCTTAAGCAGGGGGGCTGGACTAGAAGACCTCCAAGGTCCCTTCCAGCTCTATTCTATTCTAGATTCAATGTAGAACACACAGATTCCTACCGTTTAACAAATCAGATCTTGGTCCAGGTACCTTAGTATTGTCTATTACTATTTGGAAGAAATTATCCAGAATTTAATCAAAACGTTTTTCTCATCCCTGCTTAAAAAGTCCCAAAATTGAAACTGAGATCTTAGCATGCACACCAAGTGATTCACTCTACTGATCTTACTTTCTTCCTATCAAAGAATATTTTGTTGTTGTTAGTTGCGAAGTCGTGTCTGATCCATCGTGACCCCATGGACAATGTTCCTCCAGGCCTTCCTGTCCTCTATCATGTTCTGGAGTGCATTTAAGCTCATGCCTACTGCTTCAGTAACTCCATCCAGCCTCCTCATTCTCTGTTTTCCCCTTCTTCTTTTGCCCTCAATTGTTCCCAGCATTAGGCTCTTCTCCTATGAGTCCTTCCTTCTCATTAGGTGACCAAAGTATTTGAGTTTCATCTTCAGGATCTGGCCTTTCAAAGAGCAATCATGGTTGATCTCCTCTAGGACTGACTCGTTTGATCGCCTTGCAGTCCAAGGGACTCGCAGGAGTCTTCTCCAGCACCATAGTTCAAAGGCCTCAATTCTTTGGCGCTCAGCCTTTCTTATGGTCCAACTTTCACAGCCATACCTTGCAACTGGGAAAATCATACCCTCGACTATATGCATTTTTGTTGCCAGCGTGATGTCTCTGCTTTTTAGTATGCTGTCTAGATTTGCCATTGCTTTTCTCCCCATGAGCAAGCATCTTTTAATTTCTTGGCTGCAGTCCCCATCTGCGGTGATCTTGGAACCCAGGAAAATAAAATTTGTCACTACCTCCATTTCGAATATACAAGATGCTAATTTGCAAGCCAGTTTTTAATTTTTAAATTTTTAATTTGCAAGCCTTAAATAGATATTAACTTGGGCATATCCTGAGGTAAGGAGCAATTGGTGTAATTGCTTGTTTGTAAGCCAACTTAGGCAGAATTGCTCTTCTGAGATACTTATGTGAAACAAAATACTCTCATTTGTTTTGTAAGAGTAATAACATTATTCGAGACAAATTACGAACCACTGCTAAAAGGAATGGTATCTCTAGACATCATATAATTAAACATTATGAACAACTTTGGGAAAACACTCAAGGACAAAAAGCCTAAGCTATCCAAGCAAGATAAGATCTCATAATAATTCATGGAACATCTAGAATATCTTAGGATCTCAGAATTCAAAGGAGTTGAAGTTGTTAACACAGACTGCCAAATCCTTAAGAACTCTCAGCAATTTATAGATATGATACTTATACACATGAAACAATCTACAACCAAGGACTAAATTTCATTTATTTGAGTTCTATAGCCGCCCATCTCAACAAGTGACCTTTTGTTGAGCCTGCCTGGTTCATTTTGAGCACTTGCAGAATGCAGGCAGGGAAGGAGCCAACCAAATATCTACTGAGATGTTGTTACAAAGAAATGGTATCACTGAAAAGTATTGCCACTGAGCCTGGAAGCCCACCTCCTCCCTAAAGTGGGACACCGGTGACTGTTTCTCCCAGGTAGATCACATTGGCTGGGCCAATGTGAGATGATAGTCTTTCAGACAACAGAATAACAGAGTTGGAAGGGACCTTAGAGGTCTTCTAGTCCAACCTGCTCTCTTGAGCAAGAGACCTTATATCATTTCAGACAAATGGTTGTCCAATCTCTTCTTTAAAACCTCCATTCCACTGGTTAATTGTTTTCACAGCTAGGAAATTTCTCCTTGCTTCTCTCCTTGCTGAGTTTCCCTCCATTACTTCCTGTCCTGCCGTTAGGTGCTTTGGAGTGGCAGCCCGAGATATTGGAACACTGCTACCGTGACACCCCCTAGTCCTTCTTTTAATTAAAGTAGACATACCCAATTCCTGCAACCATTATTCATATGATAACTAGGTGGCAAGCAGGTAGGGCTTTATAAATCAGTAAAGGTAAAGGTTCCTCTTGTACATACGTGCTAGTTGTTTCTGGTTCTAGCGGGCGGTGCTCATCTCTGTTACAAAGCCGAAGAGCCAGCGTTATCTGAAGACATCTCTGTAGTCATGTGACCGGCATGACTAAATGCCAAAGGCACACAGAACACTGTTACCTTCCCACCAAAGTGGTCCCTATTTTTCTACTTGCATTTTTACATATTTTTGAACTGCTAGGTTGGCAGAAGCTAAGACAAGTAACGGGAGCTCACTCCATTACCCGGTGCTAGGGATTCAAACTGCCAAACTGCCAACCTTTCTGATCAACAAGTCCAGTGTCTTAGCCACTGCGTCCCCTAGTTATAAATCAGTACCCACACTTAAATGGCTCTTAGAAGTCCACACTGGCAAGCAGTGCAGCACCCCTAGCATTGATGAATTGCAATCCCAATGGTAAATGGCAATCAGTACATCAACCATTACACTCTGAACCAACCAACCAATTTAGGTTACGCAGGAATCCACATTAAAGCTTTGCCACCAGATCTTGTCTAGTCTCCACTTCAAAATGACACTTCTTGTTGGCTCCCCTATTAAGCTGCTCTTATGAGGAGGTTTTTTCCCAGCATGCACCTGGAACCAGGCTTCCTCTAACTTAAAACCATTACTATGTCCAAAGAGAACAGGCGAGAGATTTTATTCATGCGACAGCCTTTCTAGTATTAAAAACAATAAGATTTCATCCAGCGGTGGGATGCTGCCGGTATAACAACCGGTTCTGCTTCCCTTCAGTGTTACTTCAGAGAAATAACACAGCAGCTGAGGCACGGCAATCCACTTTGCCACGCGAATCAGCTAAGCGGATATAGGTGAGTACAGAGCAGGGGCAGGCAGGTGGGCCCACATAATCGTCGGAGCAAACCGGTTCAAAGCCAGCTGATCATTGGAGCTAAGGGTTCACCCGAACTGGTCCGAACTGGCAGAATCCCACCCCTGATTTCATCCCTCGGTCTTCTATCTGAAAGTGCTTCAGTTCAGGTTCAGTTTAAACAAGCTAGCCACAATCTCAGGACCTAACACTTGAATTTTAAAATGTAAGTTTTATTGTTAGGGATGCTTACACAAACGTGTTTAAAATTTAAAACAAAAATACCCAAACAAGGTGACCTTAAGTCTTTACATCTCACTGGCTTAAATGCATTCTTCCTTTTTCACTATTTATGGGAATGCTGGATAATTGTTCAAGTTTGCGTTAGAATGCAAATGAACCATCCAACTAAAGTAGAAGCTACTTCTTTTCCCACACACCAATTGAAATAAGAACTGCTGAAAAATCTTTATTTCTGAAAATTTCCACAAGGACTCCTAATGTTTCACTCATAGATTTCCCATTAAATTAGGGTCATCTCCTTTCAACGACCCCATAATCCCCTGCGGGGTGAAGTCTGGGCAACTGAGTGGAGCAATCAGGGTGTTTTAATGGCCAGATGCCCTCCCTGTCACCAATGCGGAGTTTTTTTCAGCAGATATATTCTCATTGTGCCCAGAGGTAAAAATATCTGCCTCTACTTAGGTTCGAACTCACAGCCTCCTGATTGTGATGCGAGAGCTGCATCTCTAGGCCACTGCACCATTCCTATTAAATTAGGGTGCTGCACAGAAATGGCACAGGTTCTCGGATTCTTTCTCTTCTCACCTCGTATATAAAATATACTTTATTAATTCCTTCTATCCCTGAGAATAGCAAGAGTGTATTTTATCTATTATGTAAGCAGTGAGTCTGGCATTTTCCCCTACCAGGTCTATTACCATAAAAAGATTAGGAATTCAGGAACACCTTATAATAAAGAAGATATTTGTTGCAACTCATACCGTTTTGCTTAATATAACAACATGAGAGTTGGAGAAATATTTATTCATTAACTTTTTTAACATAACATTTAAGTTTAATCTGCTGCAATCGATCAAATCACAGCAGGTGATTTGATAACAATCAAAAATTAGCAATAATACACCAGGGTGCAGTAACAAAAAAAGTAATGACATAAAAACAGTAACCACAAAATATCTCAATAAATACACAATCAAAACACGGGGGGAAAAACCAACAGTAAATAGCTCAATAGCATGTACAAAATTCAAAAGCCCTCTTGAGCAATTCAATTTTTAATAATTTCCTAATGCTAAATTAGAGGAAATCTGCACAGATTTGAGGGAGAAGAGCATCAGCACCACAATGGAGAAATAACAGCTCAGAGAGCATAGTTAAATGTCTGTGGAAGGGGTGTCAAACTCGATTTCATTGAGGGCCACATCAGAGTTGTGTTTGACTTCAGAGGGCCGGGGTGGGGTGTGTGGCCATGGTGGGAGTGACATGGGACTCGTGTTGAGGGTGCCTGTGGTGGCCAAGTGCTAAGGAAGGACTTCAGAGACCCTCCGTCCCTCTCATTATAATCTCCTCCCTCCCTCCCTCCCTTCCTTCTTCATTCTTCCTTCTTCCTTCCCCTCTTTCCATATTTTTGCTTTCTTGCTCTCTTTCCTCTTTCCCTTTCTCCTTTCCTGTCCCTTCTGGCATGCTCAAATGCAAAAGGGGAAACATTTCTCCTTCTGTTTTGTTTTTAGTTTGTTTTAATAACCCTCTGCAAGTGAAAACGGGGCGCAGGGGGCCCATGCGCATCCGCCCCCAAGCTACATTTTAGCTAGCAGAGGCACTGCGGGCCGGTTCTTTGCTGTTTCCAGGCCAGCCCCATGGGCGAGATCGAAGCACCTCAGGCCTTGAGTTTGACACCCCTGGTCTATGGTGATTCTCATTCATCCAGGTCATAGTTATCCCAAAGATGCTCTTTCAAGAGGCAACTGGACTTTCTAGTTTTTCATTGAAGACATTTCAATTCTCATCCAAGAAGCTGAAGAAGCAATTGGATTTTCTGCTTTTTCAAGAAGCTTCTTCAGTTCTGGCTGGATGGCGGGAAATATACTCCTTGCAGACAGCTGGTCATTTGCTTTAGTTTAGTTTAGTTTAGTTTAGTTTAGTTTAGGTTTAGTTTGTTTAGTTTAGTTTAGTTTAGTTTAGTTTAGTTTAGTTTAGTTTTAGTTTTAGTTTTGTTTTGTTTAGTTTGCTTTGTCATTGCACCTCATACAACAAAATCAAACACCATCTTCAGTGCACATCATGACCATGAAAATAAACACAAACACACATCCTTCACACTTCACACATTGAGTTGAAAACCCCTGACACTGCCCCAACACTGCACTATATAGTAGAATTCAACAGAGCTACTGCCCTGGGATAGAAGCTGATTTAGAGAGTCATTGAGGCTCTCCATAGACATGACTATAGTCCATAGACTATATAGGCTCTCTGTAGACATGATTCAGAATCTCCATAGACATTCTTGGATGAGAAGCGAAACATCTTCAAAGAAAAACAAGAAAGTCCAGTGGCCTCTTGAAAAACCACCTTTGAGACAACAGCTTGGAGACCACCAAGGACCTCACCATTCAATCCTGGGCTATAAATATTCTCTTTAATCAAGAGAAATAACACCTGTAGGCCTATATTTTTTGCATCTCCCCAAAGCGGGAAATCCTTAGGAAATGCTCCCGTAAGTGGCAGATTAAGTGCAGAAGTTGGTCCTGAGATATCTCAGTTCCAATTGAAGCTTGGCACATCTTAAGGACACCAAAGTGGGGAAGAATATGTCAAACAGTGAAGAAGTCTCGGACTCAGCACCTCCTACCTGTACTATTTATTACACAGGTAGTCCTCAACTTACAACTACAACAGGGAGCAGAATTTCCATTGCTAGACAAGGTGGCTGTTAAGTGAATTGCACCCAATTTTACTTCCTTTTTTTCCATAGCTGTTAAGTGAATCATGCCGGTCATTAAGTGTCTCTGGCTTCTTCGGTTGATTTTGCTTGTTGAAAGCTGATCATAAATACATGCTAGTTGCTAAGTTCATAAATACATACCAGTTGTTTGATCACATGGCTACAGGCTCACTGCAACAGTTGTTGAAACATAAGGACCATTTGTTACCATTTCTTTCAGTGCTGTTGTAAATTTGAATGGTCACTAAATGAATGGTTGTAAATTGAGGATTACCTGTACTTCATAGTCAGGTCCCAAGTTCTCCATATTTTCTGAGAGACATCTTCTCTGTAGTTGGCAAAACTTTTTTGGCTCCCATGCCAATAATTGCGCACACGCTCGTGTGGCAGCACCCAGAAGGCAATGCGTGCTGCCCCCCGCCCCCCCTGTGCATGCGCATATGATCCCCCTTCAGCATGCACATGCACATGCAATTCCCCTGCCACATGCCATGCATCTCTGCGCATGCGCATGCAATCATTCCCCGCAGCATCCATCTGCGCATGCGCACGTGTCTCCCATGCACCCCGGCATATGCGTGCCAGATACCCAACAATCAGCTGTCGGGAGACAGCGGTGCATGCACATGCACAGTGCAGCTCTTCTGGGTGAGCTCTCGCATGCTGGGGGAAATGCCACTTCCGGCATGCATGCCATAGGTTTGCCATCACGGGTTTAAAGCCAAGACTTGGGATCTGAGTTATCACTGTCACCGACTGGGAACCCGTGCTAAAACTATAGCTTTCCAGCATTATTGAGGAACTAAACCAGTTTGCTCTTAGAACACGGGTGTCAAACTCGATTGCGTCACATGATGTATCGTGATATATTGCAATGTTTTTTGCCTTTACAGAGCCAGGGTGGGCGTGGGCTGTGCATGACGCATTCGGCCCGTGAGCTGCCAGTTTGATACCCATCTTAGATGGAATCTGAAGCAGTGAGTAAATTTTGATTTTGAGTGCCACATTTTGAAAAGAGCACGTATGTGCTCAGTCATCCACATATTTTTACAATAAGTAAGCCTCGTGTCCTAAAGGGGCTTTTCCAAAAGACAACTAGGCTTTCTTTGTTTTGTTTTTTCCTGAAAATGGTTTACTTCTCATCCAAGAAACTTCTTCACTGAAGACGTTTCATGGATGAGAAGCTAAATGTTTTCAAGGAAAAAACCAAGTCCAGTTGCCTTTTAGAAAAGCACTTTTGGGACAACCATGACCTGGATGACTGAGAATCTGATAGACACGTAAGCTTCGTGTTTTGAATGCCCTTTGTTCATCCTACTTACAGATTCTGACAGATTATGTAGAACAATCTTTCTGTCTTTTGCTGTGGCAAAAGACATTTTCTGACTTATTCAAATGATGATTGATTCTATCATGGTGGCTTTTCTTCCCGTACCTCCCTCATTTTCATTTTCAACCTAAAGCTTTATAATTCTGGATGAAGCCCGAGAAGCTGTTTTGGAGGCTCAGCTGACCCCACATTAAGGATGGATGACTTCAGCTGAGCATTTAGGATATAGTTTCAATGTGAATAAAATATAGACATTGATACTGTAGGATAGCATACCGGTAAAATGCATTAAGCCAGGGGGAAAAAGGATGTTTTATTGTAATGGATCTTAATTTCCTTGCAATCATGGTTACTTCAAATTCACAAAACATATCCATATAAAACATGTGGATGTAATGGGTAGAATGAATAACCTTAGGGAATGGGGGGAAAGTCACAATCAAGACAATAGTCAGAGATTTGAGTCCAGGGTAGAAATGTAATTTGAGAAACCATCTGATATGATCTTCCTTAGTTCTCATAAAGATAAAAGGAGGGTGGAAGTACATTCAGACTATGGATTCTGCTCATTATATCTGTATAATAAGATAGCAATAGTATTGTTGAGGTAATTCCCCATTAGGAGAATGAGTGCACACAGGGAAACGTAGTGAGAGTGATGTTGAATAACACACGACCAGCACACAGATACACTGAATAGTAAAATGTAGGTTTTACTTCCAGTAAACGGTTAAGCAAAGTCCAACAAGCAGTCCAAGTCATACACAGTTAAAGCAGTCAGTATTCAGTCCAGGGATAATCCAAATAACAAAGTCCAGTATCATAAACAGTTCAGTAAATAGACTCACAGCAATCCAAGAATAACGACGATCAGCAACAGTCAATAGGGAAAAATGCGGGAACCAAAAACAGCGAACAACAGAACATCTAGCAACTAGCAACTACCAACAACAGAACAGAACAACCCAGGTTTCTGGCTCCATCTTATGGCTGTTTGAGGAACCACACCCAATTACAATTACTGCATTCCCTTAAAGAAACAGTATTGAATGTCTATCCTGGTTTATATATTTCCAACCCAACTGTTAGGTGACTATCAATTCCTAACAAGTATCTTTGGTTTTGATGTTTTGTCTTCCTTATACGTCTGTGTGGTGGAATGTAGTCTGTATTCCTAGGAGGGAAGGGATGAATTCCAGAGCAGCAAAAGACAACAAAGCATAGACTGTATGGAAGAAAGAAAGTTAAGACAACTTCCCCCAGGAGTTCACACAGTATATGTTTATTGGTGCAAGTAATCTGTTTTAGTTTGTCAAGATTTGTATCTATAAGTTTCCAAAAAAGGAAACTGCTTAGAAGAACCTCAACATGTCCTTCTTTGTTCTCAGATCCTGACATCAATGCACTCCCTCCCTCCTGGAAATCCAAATTATATTCCACCACAGCAGTGGTGGGATTCAATTTTTTTTACTACCAGTTCTGTGGATGTGGCTTGGTGAGTGTGGCTTGGCAAGGGAAGGATACTGCAAAATCTCCATTCCCATCCCACTTCAGGGGAAGGATACTGTAAAATCTCCATTCCCTCCCCACTCCTGGGGGAAGTTTACTGCAAAATCCCATTCCCTCCCCACCCCACTAACCTGCTTTCCAGTTCTGTTCTCCTGTGCAGGGCAACAAAAGAAGATTGAGCCAATCAGCTGGGACTTGGGAGGCAGAGAATAGATGGGGGCGGGGCCAGTCAGAGGTGGTATTTGCCGGTTCTCCGAACTACTCAAAATTTCCGCTACTGGTTCTCCAGAACTGGTCAGGACCTGCTGAATACCGCCTCTGCACCACAGACTGATAGTCAGGTAAGGCACTGTCCTAATATCCAATGCAAGTACTGACAGTCTGCATCACGGAGAGATTCAAAGCAGCTCGCATAAGTTAATGATCTCATCAGTCAGGGCAGCATAAAGAATCCACCAGACCAGCTCTACAAAGATGGCTGGCAACTAGGAAGTGTTGGGCAGCAGCTACGTAAACAAGCTGTGTATGATATGTTGCCTTCCCACTTAAACTAACAAGTTCTCTGTTGTGACATGTGTGGTTTTGGCTTAACTGACTTAAACCCAGCAATTGTGGTTCATGTGGCTCACAATTCCCTAAAGAACAACTCTATGCCATCAGTACATCTTGCCTCAGTGTAGTGGAATGCAGAGATAAAGTTGAAAAAGAATGCAAGAAGCATCAGCAGAAACATTAAGACACAACAGGGAAGAATACAAATCACAACATAATCCCTGGAAAGGCAGAAACAAGAGAAAGAGACTCAAAATAACCCTGCCTTCATTCTCTCTGGTATAAGAAGAGGCAAGACAAAATTTTTACAGGCTTCCAATTTTTACATGCTGTTATTATACCCTACAGCAGTGTTTCTTCAACTTCAGCCATTTTAATATATGTTTAATGTTCAGAGTTTTTAAGTCCACTCATTTTAAAGCTGCCAGGATTGAAAAACACTGCCCTACATCAATACAGTCCCTGGAATTCTTGAGGTATGAACTTCCTGGCTTGGTCGTCTAAAGATACACAGCCTTAACATGGACTTTAAACTGCATATTCAACTGTTAATTAATTGACTATAAGTGATAATAGGCAAAATGATTCATATCTATCAATATGAATTTATTCCAAATTGAAATATATCCATCCCTATCAGGAAATTATTAAATATGATATAATTTAGTGAAATTAATTTTCCTTAGCCATTTTTTTCTTCAAATATAAATCTTTTTGGTTTTCAGGAAATATTTAAATTTAAATTTGGGGTTGGTTTTTGTAGATGACGCAATATATTTGTGGACCAACTAAAAAACCCACATACAATTTAGCAGGATTCAAATCCCTTTAGGATTTTAATCAAACAGAATTGTCTTTTATCTTTTCAACCCATCCATAGAGATGTCGACAATAACAGTTACTGTTAGGAATGATAGTCACCTAACAGTTGGGTTGTTTACCCGTTTACAGGAAGTAAAACCTACATTTTACTATTCAGTGTATCTGTATGCTGGTTGTGTGTTATTCCTCACCACTCTCACTATGTTTCCCTGAGTGCACTCATTTTCCTAACGAGGAATACCTCAACAGTTACATCCAATAATAAAGTTTGTGTGAGGCAAATGATACGTTTTTAATTTTCTCAAAAGTTTCTTATTCAGTTAGCTATATTAAGGAGTTAGAGGAATTTGCAGTATTAGTTTTCTGCAAATCATATCTGATATTTTTTTCATTCTCCCCTCAAAATTCAAAAGGACGTGTCTATAATTTTAGGGATTCCAATAGTATATAAATCTTTAAAATATTTAGGTCTTCTTTTTCTTTTTCTTTTTCTTTACTTCCCCTTTTGCTGCTTCCAGTGAAGATATTTAGGTATTATTATTAAAATATTAGTAAAACTATATGCCAATATGAAAGATATTAAACAAGGACATGAAAAATTGGGCTTCAAAACATTTCACTGAATTACAGCAAATTGCAGCAGTAAAGATGAAAATTCTTGTGTAGCTTAACTTTTCATTGCAATGCATCCCAGTGATAATTCCAGAACAAACTTTAAGACATTGGGAAAGAAAGAAAGAAAGAAAGAAAGAAAGAAAGAAAGAAAGAAAGAAAGAAAGAAAGAAAGAAAGAAAGAAAGAAAGAAAGAAAGAAAGAAAGAAAGAGGGAGGGAGGGAGGGAGGGAGGGAGGGAGGGAAAGCTGCTGCTTTGATGAAATTTTTTTACAGTAAATAAAAGGATTCTATATAAACCTCAGAAACATGCCCAATTTATAAATATATTATGAAGCAGCATAGTTAGGGCATATGATTCCATTTATTATGCAGACTCTTCTAAACAATGGATTCAAATTGAAAATATGTTGAGTCAAATAAGCTTATAAATCAGGTTTTTTTTTAATCCAAAACATTTTTCTAGAATAAAACATATTGAAAATGTTTTACTAAAACTATGTTTCAAATTTGGAAGAATAAATACAAAATTTTGATAAAGGATATGTCTCCTTTAACTCCTTTGATAACCTATTTCAATCAGGATAATTACTACGGTTTGGCTAAAATGAAATCTTTGAAAGCAGATCATTTTTATAGACTGAAATATTTTTCTAATAATGGTGAACCTTTCAATAAAGATCAAATAGAGCAACAAATAAGCAATAAACTCCTGTGGTTTTTTTTTCATACCGTCTCTTTTGGACAATGAAAATATTAGAGCTTCAACAATACAGCCTTATATTAATTTTGAGAATTTAATACTTCACTATTCAAAACCACCAAAAGGAACTATCTCAAAAATGTGTAGGGTGTTATAGTAATATATAGGAAATATAGAAATAGGTAATATATAGTCAAATATAGAAATAGGAGATCCACCATATGGAATAAAGGAAGTTTGAAATATGGATCTTGGTAATTTCATACAGGTGACAAATTGGCAGTTATGAAACCAGATGGGTTCACCTTAATTTCAATACAAGAACTCAGTGGAAAATTATGCATCATTGGCATAATTGACTCCTGTTAAGATTGGCACAGATATACCAATATTATTCTTCCAAATGCTGGAAAGGTTTTAAGAAAAGAGTCATATTTTTTTTTTTACATTTCTAGTGGTCAGGTGATCAAAGTATACTTCTAGTGTAATTTTTTTGGAGATAAGTATCATCACTAAACAAAGAACAGAGGGTTTTCCAGAATTAGGCTTATTACACTTACTATCAGGACCAAACTATATGTTCAAACATAAAGAACTGATTAGGAACTTAATTTTTTAATTGTGCAACATTGGAAAATTCTAGGTAACGTAACAGTTGAGTTGTTATCACAGATAAAGGTAAAGTAATGAGACTTCACAAACAGGAACCACAATTTAACAGAATAACAGAGTTGGAAGAAGGAACGTTGGAGATATTTTAGTTCAACCCCTTGCCCTATCCTACACCATTCCAGACAAGTGGCTGTCCAGTGATGGAGAGCCCACAACTTCTGAAGGCAAACTGTTCCACTGATTAATTGTTCTCACTGTTAGGAAATTTCTCCTTAGTTCCAGGGTTACTTGTCTCCAGGGTTTCTTGTCTTGCCTTGTGGTGCTTTGAAGAATAAGTTGAACCCTTCTTCTTTGGCACATCCCCTCAAATATTGGAAAACTGCTATCATGTCACCCCTAGTCCTTTTTTTCACTAGACTGGTTTTCACCGAATTTGGTTGGATTTTACAGTTTATCTTAATAGAAAAGGAAAAGATAAAGGTTCCCCTTGCACATACATGCTAGTCGTTTCCAGTTCTAGAGGGGTGGTACTCATGTCCGTTACAAAGCCAAAAAGCCAGCGTTATCCGAAGACATCTCTGTGGTCATGTGGCCAGCATGCCTAAACCAAAGCCGCACAGAACGCTTTGTACTTGCATTTTACATGCTTTCGAACTGCTTTCGGTTGGCAGAAGCTGGGACAAGTAACGGGAGCTTACTCCGTTACGCGGCGCTAGGGATTCGAACTACTGAATTGCTGACCTTTCTGATCGACAAGCTCAGAGTCTTAGCCACTGAGCCACCGCATCCCTCTATCATAATAGTAATAGATTATAATTTGATAATTATAATCTATAATTTATATGTGGTAAATTTTCAAATGTATAGTACCCATCTTTTTATTCACATTATAGTAGATCTTTTTTTCATACTCTTTTTTTAATTCATATGAGTCTTGGATTTGTGTTAATGTACTTATATTGCTTGGGGGGGGAAAAACCAACCTAGCTCGGCTTACCTTGAAGGACTCACAGTTTGGTTTTATATGTGGAGGCACTAGCAAAACGTGGCCCAAACCTGACTATTTCAGGCAGTGGTGGGATTCAAAATATTTTACTACCAGTTCTGTGGGCATGGCTTGGCTTGGTGAGCATGGATTGATGGGTGTGGCAGGGGAAGGATACCGTAAAATCTCCATTTGCACCCCACTCCAGGGGAAGGATAGTGCAAAATCTCATTCCCTCCCCACCCCACTAACCTGCTTTCCAGCTCCGTACTCCTGTGCAGGGCAACAAAAGAAGACCCAGCCGATCAGCTGGGACTTGGGAGACAGAGAATAGTCAGAGGTGGTATTCCGAACTACTCAAAATTTCCGCTACCGGTTCTCCAGAACTGGTCAGAACCTGCTGAATACCACCTCTGATTTCAGGTTCGAATAGCACTATCTGAATTGAACCAATTGACACCAGATAGGACAACTTTACAGCTCGTTAATACAACCCATGGTTTAGAGCAGAAGTTTGAAGAAGAATATTAACTTAGCTAGGCAGCATCCTAGGTCAAAGATGTCATATGGTATGACTGGATCTGTGGCAGCAGCACTCAAGCCTTTTAGCCACTCTTACCAACATACCATTGTTAGCACTAGAAAGCTGAGCTGACTTGTGGCCGGACTGGGGTTTACCACAAACTGCAAGATGTCTCTTTCACACATGGAAACACTGGAGTACGGCATAGCTGAGGAACAGGCCATTCTCATTAGTGGGAATGCCTTCAAATTCCTACCTCCAACATTTTCGGCTTTCCTTTTTCCCTATGACTGCTAAACCTCTGTGGCACCATGATGTACCTTTCAGAACAGTATCAGGCAATTTGCAATTGAAGCCCCCTTCCCCACAACAAATGCAGCAAGTGAAAGGTGAGGGCTCCCATTTTAGCACTCCCTAGAGCAGGGGTCCCCAACCTCTGGGCCATGGACCAGAACAAGTCTGCAGCTCATTAGGAACCAAGTTACGTAAGCCAACAAAAGCTTCATCTGTGCATGGATGGGATCTAGGTAGTATATGAAACCACGCCCCTCCCCAGTCCATGGGAAAAAAAATCCCCAAAGAATCAGTCCCTGGTGCCCAAAAGGTTCAGGTGGAGTCACTGCCCTAAAGAACTCAATACCTTTGGAGTTAAAAAGACAGTAAAGGTTCCCCTCACACATATGTGCTAGTCATTTCCGACTCTAGGGGGCGGTGCTCATCTCTGTTACAAAACCAAAGAAGTCTCCATGGTCATGTGACTGGCATGACTAAACACCAAAGATGCACGGAACGCTGTTACCTTCCCACCAAAGTGGTCCCTATTTTTCTACTTGCATTTTTACATGCTTTCGAACTGCTAGGCTGTCTGAAGCTGGGACAAGTAACGGAAGCTCACTCCGTTACGCAATGCTAGGGATTCAAACCTCCTAACTGCCAGCCTTTCTGATCGACAAGCTCAGTATCTTAGCCACCGAGCCACCGGCTCCCCAAGATTTTGTAATTAGTCACCTGTAAACTTTGGAGTTACAGGTTACTAATTACAGGCTGAAGTGAAGTGTTTGGACAATAGTGCCTGTGGCTACGTAGGTGTGCCCTATATAGGTAAGACAGAAATGAGATAGGAAATCAGGGGTATCAAACTGGCGGCCCACGGGTCAGATGCATCATGCACAGGCCACACACACTCCAGCTCCGCCAAGGGAAAAAGGTGGTCGCAAAATGTCATGTGATGGCAACGTGACACCGCGAGTTTGACACCCGTGATAAAGTGTTCTTCACGTAGGAAATCTTCAACAATTTATCGCTTATGCCAGGAATAATAGCAACAATTTTCTGCAACAACAGATCATCTGACAGAAGACAAGATCAGAGTCAACAGACTCACCCTAATCTTGCTTGCCCTGATCTTCTCTATATTTATTTTTTTTGGTAAAGTCTTAGTTTGAATTATGAAAGAAGGCAAATCCCAGTATAATGTTGCAGAATCCAATCTTGGTCAGTCACCGGGACCAGAGGTTTAGTCTTCTGAGCTTTCAGACATGTGCTGGACCCCATCCTTGTTCCCTGAAGTGAGCCCATTCTCTCTCACTATAAGTTACCAGAAGTTCTTAGTTTGAATTCCTAGGTAGGTGAATAAAAAGCTACCACTGGTTATACTTCACCTGTCCTATCTGTGAATTGAAAATCTATTTAGCCCTTCAAAAAGATGCTAAGCATTTTTGGCCAGCTTTCCCCAACCTGCTATCTTTCCAGATCTTTAACACTACAATTAATACCATCTTCAAAAATCTTGACCATTGTTGGAATAATGGCTTTAGCCATCTAATAGACTTCCAGGGAACCAGACCAATCCCAAGAAGGCTGGTTAGCCTCATCACCTTTCTGAAGCTGAGGGTTTGCAATACTTTTTGAGTTCTTGATCCTGTAGGGAGGTTTTAGATCAACCAAAGCACAAAACTCTTTTTTTGGAAATAAGCCCAGTCTATTTCAAAAACCATTAACTTCTTTTTGAGTTGAATATATATCTGTACTATGTCTCCTTGAAATCCAAATACCCATTGATCAGTGACAATTTCCAAGTACCACTAGGGAAAACCCACAAAGAATGACAGAATCATGCTATATTTCAGTGATGATGGATGGGAAAGCTATGCAAACATCCCACATAATAGCAGTAACCACAGCTGGGCAACTTCTTAGAACAGACTCTTTGCAATATGTGGGAGATCCCACAAAGTACTCCATTTTGAATAGTGAAAGCAGTTCCATCTTTTCCTGAGGTAGCACAACTGTTTTATAGACTCTCTTTCAGCTGTCTCTATATGGGGCATTCATGCACAGGGAAGCTACTTAACTGGGAGAGAAGTCAAGTTCCAAAACACCTATTTCTTAGTATTTGTATAGCTCTAGTAATAACAACTCTAATGTCGCCAATGTTCATTTCTTGTTCAGCACTTAACCACTCTTTGTTGGAAACATCACCAAGAGACATGGCCAAAATTCTACCTACTCTTTCATTAAGCAGTGGAATTCCAGTGCACTATACCAACTATTTTTTTATGCAAGCCAGACCATCTTAACATAAAAGAATCCACACTGTTTATTTAATCCTTATAGTTTCGTGTCTGAAAAACATTGGCTAGAAACTGGGTTAAGATGAACAGTTGTGCATAATTATTTCATGTGGAGAAGAATTAAACGAAACAACACTGAACAAACAAATCACATCTAATAAGTAAAATGCATACTTTCCAACTTCTGCTCATGTTTAATTTGGATGTCTTTTCTATTCATCTATTCTATATTTTAAAACAATATTTCACGTAGAGAAAAACATGAAATGATGAATGGACTTCCTTGGGATCTTCTGCTCTGAAACTGGTTATTCCTCAAGTCTTCATCCAAGAATAGAGATAGAGCTTTTTTTTAAAAAAAAAATAGTATTCCTATAAAGCAGATTGGGAGAAATGTGAATATATTGCGGTTTTTCTGTTTCCCCCCCACAAATGTAGATTGATGAGTAAGTAGATTTTTAAAAACCAAAAATTGCTAGGGAAAAAAAAAATACTAGCACTGGAACCCTATTTAAGGAAGGCTGCATCTGGCAGAACAAACGTTTGGAAACTGATTTGGCTCTTGCTGACTTCCTTAATTTCCTGAACAATACAGACCATATCATATTAATACTGAACTCATTATCTCCGTTTTTATCTCCATCTAGCCAAAACACCACTATTATAGACCGGAGGGGGTATCAACATGCTGAATGGATGGGGGCCATCTTTTTTGGGGGGGGCAAAAAGATTGTGGAGCCCAGATGATGGTCTGAGAAGAGCAAAGGAGAGGGAAACTGGACAGCACAGTGTTTCTGAACCTTAGCAGCTTTAAGATGGGGGAACTTTGCTGGCTGGGGAACTCTGGGAGTTGAAGTCTCAAAGGTGCCAAGGTTCAGAAACTCTGGTAGCATATTCTAGAAAAGAGCATGGTAATAAATTGGCATCCTGAATACTGTATTCCCTGGAATATAAATAAGCAAGCCAGGTATATTTGAAAAGCCGAGCTCTGCTTGGAATAAGAAAATATGGATAAAATACAGGTAATCCTTAACTTACAACAGCTAATTTAGTGACTGTTGGACGTTATAAAGGCACTGAAAAAAAGTGACTTATGATCATTTTTCAATTTCGACCACTGCAGCATCCCGAAGGTCGTGTGCTCAGAATTCAGATGTTTGGCAACTGACCCATGTTTATGACGGCTGCAGGGTCCCAGGGTCATGTGATCATGTTTTGCGACCTTCTGACAAGCAAAGTCAATGGGGAAGCCGATGTTAAGTTAACTAAATGGCACAGAAGAGGCTGTACTTCCTGAGAATGCTCAGGAAGATAAATCTATCTCAGTATCTACTTCTGTCCTACTACCGCAGCACCATTGAAAGTATCCTGACATACAGCATTCTTGCATGGTATGGGAGCAGCTCTGTAGCGGACAAAAAAGCTCTACAGACAATCAATAAAACTGCTCAGAATATCATTGGGCTGGATGGCCCTGGATGATATCTTCGCATCTCACTGTTTGAGGAAGTTACACAACATTCTCAGAGACTCTTCCCATCCTGCTTACAATCTTTGTGAACTGTTGCCTTTTGGCAGAAGATACAGAACAATTAAAACTTGGATCACACATTTTCTGAACAATTTTTATCCCAGAGCTATAATTGCACTTAACAATGAATTTAAGGACCACCCTCAGTGAGCTGTTGGACTGTATTACTTGGTCTGTTGTGTGGATGCTTGTGTGTTTTTAGGGGGCAGGGAATTTTGCCTGGTGGGGGGGTGTTTGGGGATTGTCATGTGTGTGTGCGTGTTGGATCTGGTCTCTGGGTATTATCTGAATTTTGTTGTATGTATACTGTGTATATACGTACAATGACAATAAAGAATTCAAATTCAACTATATTATTAACTTAAGAACTTAAGCAGGCATTCACTTAATAACTATGGCAAGGAAAATCATAAAATGGAGCCAAATTCACTTAAAAACGATCTTGCTTAGCAACATAAATTTTGGGCCCAATTGTGGTCGTAAGTCAAGGACTACCTGTAAAGGAAGAGCTATGAATTAGGGCAGCCAACAAACTCACACAAACGATTTTCCTGTCTTGTGGTACTTCAGCAACCAAATGGAAATGGCATCTTTTTGTCCAACATTCCAAAAAGTCACATCAAGAGAGGGTTAAGCTATCAGTTCCCTCGTGTATGGGTTTACCATTTGATTTTTGGTTGAATGTACTATAATTGCTATCTTCATGTTTAGCTAAATAGGCAGCTTAGTTCATATTTACAAGTTGGGCCATTTAATTGAAATCAGCCTGTGTACTCTGCTGTGGTTGAGCCACAGCTGGCATTAAAAAAATCCAACATCTGTTCCAGCAAAACGTCTGTTTGTCTCTCAGGACTAGCCCCAAAAGTCTGAACGGTATTTCCACTTAAACCACGAGAGCCAGTATAGTATAGTGGTTCCCATGTTGGACTAGAACCAGGAGACCCAGATCCTAGTTCACCGTCATCCACAGAATCTCACTGTGTGACTTTGGGCCAGTCAGTCTGTCCTAGTTCAGAAGACAGTGTGTCATAGTGGCTAGTGTGTGAACACTAGGAAACCCAAGTTCAAATCTACGAAAGCTGCCTAGAGGTTGTACTCTCTTTCAGAACAAGCCACCTCACAAATTTGTTTGAGGAGGAAAAAACTGGACTAAGGAGCATGGTATTAAGGTATTCACCACCTTAAGCTCAAAAAGCGAACAAGTGGGATATAAATTAAACAGAGGTAAGTCAAAGACCATTATGCCATTCAAATCAGAGTGGGTTCAATGATATTACCTTCCCCTACCTGGTAAAAATGTTATACCACAACTCCTGTAGCCTAAGTTAATCACCACCAGGGCAAGGAACTTATCAGACCATATGGAGAACCAGGTTGATGAAAGCTTTAAAACTCCTTTCTCATCTTCAGAATCAGAATAGAGCTGGAAGGGACCTTCCTTTGCACTGCTTCCAAAGTGTCAACATCTTTTTTGTAATGTGGTGACCAAAATTGGTTGCAGTATTCCTATTGTGGTTTCATTTAGTTTACTTTATTGTCATTGCACCTCGTACAACGAAATCAAGAGCAATCAGGATGATTAAGGGACTAGAGCAGGGGTGTCAAACACAAGGCCCGCGGCCAAACCGCCCGCCAGACCTCGTCTGATGGCCCGCGGTGCCGCCGCCAGCCTTGCAGCCTCCCCTTTTTTTCAATGAATTTACTCCGTGCCTGCACGGAGTAAATTCATTTTAAAATGGCTCAAGTTAAAAAAAAAAAAATTTTACTTACCTTCCGGGACCTGGCCCGACTTCTTCCTGCCCCGCACTGCTCCTGGGTGTCGGACGTGACGTCATCACGTGACGTCCGCCCGACATCTCCAGGGATCAGAGGAGCGCGGACGCCGCGCGGAGAGGAGCAAGAAGAAAGAAGTAAAAGAAAGAAAGAAGTAAAAGGTAAGTAAAGTAAATGGAGGGGCAGATGGCTGGGCACTATAAAGGGGCAGTCCAACAGCAGCCTGAAAGCGAAGTTCCAGGATGCGACAGTCGACGACTTTTACCGTCTCCTCCCCCTGCTTTGATGCCACAGCTCCGACTTCAAGCTGCACGTGTTCTGTCCATGTTTGGGAGCACTTATCTATGTGAACAGATGTTTTCAGTCATGAATCTGAACAACACCAAGTTCAGATCACGCATCACTGATGATAACCTCCATGCTGTTTTGCGGATTGCTACAGCACATGACCTAACGCCAAACATCGATGGACTGACCTTAGGAAAAGGATGTCAGCCATCTAGTCAGTAAAGTTAAAAAAAGGTAATGCCTTGTGTTTTCCATATGTTTAATAAACAGTGTTTGGCAATATTTGTATGTTTAAAAAAATTAATGTTTGTTACCAAAAACATTTTTCAATACATTGTACAATAATTGTACATTTGAATATCTACTTGTCATTATTCTGACTATGTTTCTGCTTTCAGAGCTAGTTATTACTTACATTATTACAAAAAACAGTAATAATTGAATGCAGTGACATTAATTTATGATAATAAAAGAGTGGACACATAGACCTACAGATACAACCGGCCCTTTGATGGGGACCAAACTGCTGATGCGGCCCCCGATGAATTTGAGTTTGACACCCCTGGACTAGAGGCTAAAACATACAATGAACGGTTGCAGGAACTGGGCTTGGTTAGTCTAGTAAAGAGAAGGATCAGGGGAGACAGGATAGCAGTCTTCCAATATTTGAGGGGCTGCCACAGAGAGGAGGAAGGGGTCAAGCTATTTTCTAAAGTGCCTGTAGGCCCGACAAGGAATAATGGATGGAAACTGAGCAAGGAGAGATTTAACCTGGAAATAAGGAGAAACTTTCTGACAGTGAGAACAATCAACCAATGGAACAGCTTGCCCTCGGAAGTTGTGGGAGTGCCATCACTTGAGACTTTCAAGAAGAGATTGGACTGCCATCTGTCAGAAATGGTGTAGGGCAGGGGTGGGCAAACTACGGCCCGCGGGCCACATCCGGCCCGTTGGTCTGTCCAATGCGGCCCGCCCCTGAAAAAAAATCGCTGCCATTGGTCTGTCCAATCCGGCCCGCCCCTGAAAAAAAATCGCTGGGCGTGGCGTATTGCCCTGTGCCGCGTGGCCCCCAAAGCTGCAAAACAGTGCGGAGCGATCTAGGGGTAGGAAAGAAAAGAATTTGCAAAGGCCTCGGCTGGGAGTTGAAATCACCTTCGAGTGCGACCTCTCCGAAGGTGAGTCCCCGCCGATCCCCCTTTTTTTTCCGGGGCTTCTAGGCTTAAACTTTGCAAAGGCAAAGTTTGCAGGCTGCAGCGTCTTCCAGCTGAGGAGCGGGAAGGGTTCCGCCCGGCGGGCGGGCGGGCTGCTTAAACTTTGCTCGGGCGGCACTTTAAAAGCCTGCTCCCAGCACCCGAGCAACTTCCCAGCAACTTTTAACTCGCGGGCGCTCGCGCCGCCGCCCGAGCCGCACGGCAGCCGGCTCCAAGCAGCCCGCCCGCCGGGCGGAACCTTCCCACTCCTCGGTGGGAAGATGCTCCCGCCTGCAAACTTTGCCTTTGCAAAGCCCTGAAGCCCCGGAAACCGAGCAACTTCCCAGCAACTTTTGGCTTCCTTTTAACTGCGGGCGCTCGCGCCTGGCCCCAAACCGCGCGGCAGAGGGAAAGCCCGGCGGGCGGGCGGGCAGACTGCTTGGAGGAGGCTCCGGGCTTCCCTCCGCCAGGCACGAGCGCCTGCGAGTTAAAAGGAAGCCGAAAGTTGCTGGGAAGTTGCTTGGTTTCCGGGCTTCCAGGCTTAAACTTTGCAAAGGCAAAGTTTGCAGGCTGGAGCATCTTCCCGCCGAGGAGCAGGAAGGGTTCCGCCCGGCGGGCGGGCAGGCTGCTTAAACTTTGCTCGGGCGGCACTTTAAAAGCCTGCTCCCAACACCCGAGCAACTTCCCAGCAACTTTCGGCTTCCTTTTAACTCGCGGGCGCTCACGCCTGGCCCCAAGCCGCGCAGCGGAGGGGAAGCCCGGCGGGCGGGCGGACTGCTTGGAGGAGGCTCCGGGCTTCCCTCCGCCAGGCACGAGCGCCTGCGAGTTAAAAGGAAGCCGAAAGTTGCTGGGAAGTTGCTTGGGTTTCCGGGCTTCCAGGCTTAAACTTTGCAAAGGCTGGAGCGTCTTCCCGCCGAGGAGCAGGAAGGGTTCCGCCCGGCGGGTGGGCGGGCTGCTTAAACTTTGCTCGGGCGGCACTTTAAAAGCCTGCTCCCAGCACCCGAGCAACTTCCCAGCAACTTTCGGCTTCCTTTTTCTCGCAGGCGCTCACGCCTGGCCCCGAGCCGTGCGGCAGAGGGGAAGCCCGGCGGGCGGGCGGGCTGCTTGGAGGAGGCGACCGGCGGTGCTCCGGCAGCAGCAACAGGCAGTTTCGCCCGGGCTCCGCTCAGGTGTCCGGCTGGGGTTGTCAGGAGTTGCTACCGCCGGCACAGCTCCGTGCGGCTCCAGTCCCGCGTTGCCTTGGGAAGGAAAAGGCAAAACCAGGAGCCGCTGAGCCTGAGCCTCCGGTGCCACTGCTCCCATTGCAAAGCACCGCCGCGGCTCTTCCTTTTGCCTTTCCCTTCCCGAGGCAACGCGGGACTGGAGCGCGCGGAGCCGCGCCGGCGGTAGCAACTCCTGACTCAGGGGCCTCCGAGGGGAGGGAAGGAGGAGAAGAGGGGGAAGGGTGGGGGCGATTCCCAAAAAATCTTGTGCTGACCCGCCCGTCTGTCAAATTTTAAAAGTCAATGCGGCCCCCGAGCCAAAAGTTTGCCCACCCCTGGTGTAGGGTCTCCCGCTTGGGCTAGATGACATACAAGGTCCCTTCCAACTCTGATTATCTGTTATCTGTTATCAAACACCATCTTCAGTATACATCATGACCATGAAAATAAACACAAACACACATCCTTCACACTCCACACATTGGACCGAAAACCCGCAACACCGCACAAATACTGCACTATACAGCAGAATTCAAAAGAGCTACTGCCCTGGGATAGAAGCTGTTTTTCAGCCTATTTGTCCTTGTTTTTATTATTCTGTACCGTCTGCCAGATAGTAATAGTTCAAAAAAAGGGTGCCCGGGATGAGATGGATCTTTGAAAATGTTTCGAACTTTCTTAAGGCAGCGGGAGCTATAAAGCTCTTCCAAAGAGGGGAGAGGGCAACCAATGATCTTCTGGGCAATGACGTTAACCCTCTGGAGTGCTTTCCTATCTGCCCCTGTGCAATTGGCAAACCGTGCAATTGGCAAACCATGCAGAGGTGCAGTATGTTAAAATACTCTCTATGGTGCAGCGGTAGAAGGTCATCAGCAGTTTTTCATTCAGTTGTACTTACTAAGGCTTTATAAAGCAATACTAATATTTCATGCGATTTTGATTCTATGCTTCTGTTTATACAACTAAGGATTGTATTAGCTTTTTTGGCTGCTGCTGCACACCGCTGGCTCATGTTTAAACAATTGTCCACTAGGATGCCACGGTCCCTCTCACATTTACTGTTTTGGAGCCAGGTTTCACCTAATCTGTACTTGTACGTTTGGTTTGTACCTTGTGGAATATCTTTCAATCCTGCTGTTTTGGTCCAACCAGAGACCAGAAGTACTATTCCACATATTAGCAAAAGAAAATGATAGAGTTGAGTACCACTGAAATATGGAACATTGAGAGAAACATACAGGTAGTCCTCAGCTTATGACCACAACTGAGCCTAAAATTTCTGTTACCAAGCAAAACAGTTAAGTTTTGCTCCATTTTATGACCTTTTTTGCCACAGTCGTTAAGCAAATCATTGCAGTTGTCAAAGTGGTCAGTTAAGTGAATCCGGCTTCCCTCCATTTGTCAGAAGCCAGTTGGGAAGGTTACAAGTGGTGATCACATAACCCCAGGACAGTGCAACTGTCATAAATACATGCCAGTTGCCAAGTGCCTGAATTTTGATCACTTGACCAAGGGGTTGTTGCAACAATTATAAGTGTGAACTGTATAATATTTTGAAAACCATCCAGTTTTGGTTACCACATTATACAAAAGATATTGAGACACTGGAAAGAGTGCAGAGAATAAGCAACAAAGATGATTAGGGACCTGGGGGCTAAAACATATGAAGAACGGTTGCTGGGATTATGTCTAGTCTCGTGAAAAGAAGGACTAGGGATGACATGAGAGCAGTGTTCCAATATTTGAGGGGCTGCCACAAAGAAGAGGGGTCAGCTTATTTTCCAAAAACACTAGAAGGCAAGACAAGAAACAATGGATGGGGAAACTAAGCAAGGAGAGAAGCAACCTAGAACTAAGGACAAATTTCCTGAGAGTTAGAACAATTAACTTGCCTTCAGAAGTTGTGGGTGCTCCATCACTGGAGATTTTTAAGAAAAGACTGGGCAGCCACTAGTCTGGAATGGTATAGAGCCGTGTTGGCGAACCTATGCCACACATACCAGAAGTGGCACGCAGAGCTATTTTCCCCAGCATGCAAGAGGTCGCCCAGAAGAGCCCCACTGCGCATGCGCGCGCTGCCGCCCAACAGCTGATTGTCGGGTATCTGGTGTGCATGCGCAGGGGGTGGAGGGGAAATGCGCAGGGACACGCTGCATGCGAGGGAATCTCACAAATGCTCAGATGCACGGTACATGAGGGGGGAATTGTGCATGCATACGCAGATGCACGGCGCAAGGGAGAATCACGCGTGCATGCACAGATGTGTGGTGCAGGAGAGGGGCTCGCGCACTCATTGCCTTCTGGGTGCTGGCATGCAAGCATGCGCAAGCAAGTGCGCACGCAATTATCGGCACGGGAGCCAAAAAAGGTTGAGCAGGGGGCTGGACTAGAAGACCTCCAAGCTCCCCTCCAGCTCTATTCTATCCTAGGTAACTCCAAAGTCCTTTCCAATTCTGTTATTCTGTTAACTGGTCTGTTAACCCCGTCCTCACAATCAAAGATGATATATACAGTTATGATGAAAAAAAAAATTCAGTTGTCCTGTTTCTATAATGTGCTTCTATATTCGCATTCCAAACCCTTGTGGTTCATAGCTTTGATGAAGCAGATCTCCAAGCCAGCTTGCAATGTGCGAGGGAAGTGAGCCTTGGTGTTGAGTGCATATATAAAGGTGGGAAAGGATGGCTGTTTCCTTCTTTCTAGCTTGCCACTCTCTGATAATGTTATTTTTGAAACTTTCAGATAAAAATCTAGAGCCCGTAATGAAGTGTGAGGCAATAAGGTCCAGCGACCAATGACACTGTTGGATAGGCGCATTCGGCTTAGTGTGGGCCTGTCTTTGATCTTGCCTTCACACATGTTTCTCTCTGAATGTAGGAAAAAAAAAACCTCTTTAAATGTCAACTCAACAAGCCAGTTAAAGCTAAAAATTTACTGACTTGCACTTGCCATCCATATTGTTTCCTAAACACCATTTCACCACTTGTAGTTAACGCTTTCCAGAAAATAACTTCCAATGCAGACATCTAGAGAAAAAGAAATTCAAATATTACCTAAACTTAACCACTTGCAAGGAATGCAGTCACTTTGCCTCTTAGATAAGGTGTAATTTCTGAGTCGTTTCTCCTGATAATTGCCGCAGCATCAGTCTCACATATATAAGCCAAAAGAAGATGTCCACTTGCATAATGTGCTCTCCTAAAACCAGAGAACACATTTTGGGAAGGATGGACAAGTCAGCTCACATTAACATAACAGATTGGGCGTTGGTAGAAGTTACCCTTAACGCCCTTTCTATCTATGCTGAGAGAGAGCCCAGGATGGGTTGACTCCTTCCTATGACGTCATAGCTGAGTCTGTACTAAGATATAAAAGCCAGCCCCCAGGAGAGACCCCAGCTTTGGCGAAGATACTTGACAGACTGAAAGGTGTCTCTGAAAGCCCAAAATAAATACAGAAATATGTCTTACCCTCTCCGGACGAATCAAGGGAGGGGCTGGGCTCTCTCGCAGCATAGATAGAAAGGGCGTTCACGGTAACTTCTACCAACGCCCATTCTCCTCCATGCTGCATCAAGAGCCCAGGATGGGACATACCAAAGCTTGCATGTCCACGGGGGGTCCTCGTCTGGCTCATCATACTGACTGTGGAACCACTCGTTGAAGCACCCATCTGCCGGAGGCTGCAGTCGCCAAGGCAAAAGCATCCAGACGGTAGTGTCTGATGAAAAGAGATGGGGATGTCCACGTGGCCGCACGACAAATCTCCTCCAAGGATGCTTGGGTCACCCAGGCAGCAGAAGTGGCCGTGCTTCTGGTAGAGTGCGCCATCAGACCTCGGGGAACCGGAAGGGCCGCAGCTTTGTAGGCCTGCTCAATGCAAAACCTGACCCACCTGCTAATAGTAGGAGAAGAGGCCTTGTGCCCCAAGTGAGAAGGGAAAAAGGAAACAAACATGGCTTCCGACTTCCTGAAGGAGGAAGTGCGCTTAATGTATATTCTAAGAGCCCTTCTTACGTCTAGCGTGTGCCACTGCCGCTCTAAGTCATGGTGCGGGAGAGGACAGAAGTCAGGCAAAACAATGTCCTGGGACCTGTGAAACCAGGTGTTAACCTTCGGAATAAATGAGGGGTCCAGACGAAGAACAACCCTATCATCATGAAAGGAACAAAGGTCCTGTCTGATGGAAAGAGCAGCAAGCTCGGAAACCCTCCTGGCAGAAGTGATGGCAACAAGGAACACTACCTTCAGAGTCAGGAAACGGAGAAACACTGTTCTAAGGGGTTCAAAGGGGGGCTTTGTAAGAGCATTAAGGACCAAATGAAGGTCCCAGGAAGGATACCTGTGAACCACCGGAGGGTGCAGGTTGGAAGCCCCTTTCAAAAACCTCCTGACTGAAGTGTGATGGGATAAGGAAGGAAGCGAACCCTAAGAAAGGACTGAGGAGAGGGCCGCAACCTGCCTGCGTAAGGTGTTGTGGGCCAAACCTTTCTCCAGCCCATGCTGAAGGAAGCTAAGGACTTCTGCCAACTGGGCTGAAGCAGGAGAAAGACCCTCCCTGAGGCACCATCAGGAAAAAGCCTTCCAGGTGGCATCATAGATGTGCCTTGTAAAAGGTTTGCGAGAAGCCAGGATAGTGAAGATGACCCTTTCTGGAAGATCAGCCTCCTCTAGCCGCTGCCGCTCAAGTGCCACACGGTCAGCTTGAACCACTGGGGCTCTGGGTGGAGCAGGGCCCCCTGGTGAAGGGAGATTAGATGGGCAGGGATCCTCCAAGGAGAAGCCACCGATAGGTTGACCAGGTCCGCAATCCAGGGCCTCCTTGGCCAATAGGGTGCGAGGAGGAGGAGCTCCACACGTTCCTCCAACATCTTCCGAATTACTGTCGGAATGATGGGAAGCGGGGGAAAGGCGTAGAGGAGACCCTTGGGCCATCTGCACCAAAGAGCATTGGTCCCCTCCGCTCCCTGGCAAGGAAACCTGGTGAAGAATCTGGTGACTTGGGCGTTTTGAGGAGTGGAGAAAAGATCCACCTCTGGTGTTCCGAATCTGAGGGAAAGATCCCTGAATAGAGACAGAGGAATGGACCATTCTGCCTGGTCAACTAGGCTCCTGCTGAGTCAGTCGGCTTGAGAGTTGTCGACGCCGGAGATGTGGTCCGCCGAGATCGATAACAGGTGTTTCTCTGCCCATAACCCCAGCCGTAGAGCCTCTCTCATGAGGGCTTTGGACCTCATCCCCCCTTGCTGGTTGACATGAGCCTTTGCGGCCATGTTGTCCATAAGGACTAGAACATGAGAGCCGGTCACTGATTGCCTGAAATGCTTAAGAGCCAGAAAAATGGCTCTGAGCTCTAGCCAATTTATGGGAAGGGTCTGTTCCGATCTGGACCAAACGCCCTGAGCTATCTGGCCCTGCATATGGGAACCCCAACCCAGGAGGCTGGCATCGGTGGTTATCACCAGCCTGTCTGGGTCCCTGAACAGGAGTCCCCTCCAGATAGATGGGGAATGCCACCAATTGAGAGATCTCCGGATTTGTGGTGGGAGTGGGACCTTGATGGATGAGTGGCTGGTTCCTGCTCGTTGGTAGGGAAGCAGGAACCATTGGAGGGCTCGGGAGTGGAGCCGAGCCCACGGGACGATGCCAATACAGGAAACCATCTTCCCCAGAAGTTTGGACAGCAGCGACAGGGGGACAATTTGATGTTGCTGGATCTGGCTGATGATCTCTGCAAGGCTCTTTCCACGAGCTGGGGACAGGAAAACCTGGCACGACATGGTATCGATGACTGCTCCCAAGTGTTGCAATCTGGTTGTAGGAGAGAGATGGCTCTTTTTGGTGTTGATGGAAAATCCATGGCTCTGGAGACCTGACAGGGTAATTTGCAGATCCCGATGGGCCGCAAGGATGGAAGAGGAAAGAATCAAAATGTCGTCCAAGTAGCATTGGATCCTCACTGGAATAGAATGCAGAGATGTCACCTGTTGCTGCCAGAACCTTTGTGAAGACCCTTGGAGCCGATGAGAGGCCGAAGGGAAGTGCTCGATACTGGTAATGGGTATTCTGATAACAGAAACTGAGAAACTGGTGATGATGAGGCCAAATTGGGATGTGGAGGTAAGCCTCAGTGAGATCAACGGAGGAGAGGAGGTCGCCCTCCTGAACACTCTCTAAAATAGAATGCAGAGTCTGCATTTTAAATTGCCTGTATTTTACAAATTGGTTGAGAAATTTTAGATCAAGGATGGCTCGCCACCCCCCTGAGGCTTTGGGAACGATGAAAAGGCGAGAGTAAAGCCCACGCCCCCGTTGAGACGGGGAACAGGTTAAATAGCCCTGATTTCAAGAAGGTGCTGAATGGCCTGATTCATGAGGGCTTGCCCGGAAATGTCCCGAGATAGATCAAAAAATTTGGGTGGGGTGGGGTTAGGAAGTCCAATTGTAACCCTGACCTAATAGTGCTGATCACCCAGGCATCCGTTGTTGACTCCTCCCATTTGGAGGCAAAGAAGGCTAGGCGACCTCCGATGGGTAGGGAGAACGAGGGATTACTTAGAGCAACAGAAGGAATGACCCCCCGAAAGGGCCGTTTACCAGTAGAAGGTTGTTGCCTGCCAGATGTTTCCACCCGTTGGTCTTGGCATTGGGAGTATGGCCTGTGAGAGCGGGGGAAGCGAGATGAGGTCTCCGCTCGAAAAGCAGAAGGGCGATAAGGAGCAGGGCGATAGTCGGCTTTCTTCCCAGAGGAAGAGAGAATTTAACGTTTATCTCTGGTTTCGATGAGATAAGGTTCCAGAGCATCACCAAAAAGCTTATCACCTGCGAAAGGAACTGAAGCCAGCTTCCATTTTTGGTGTGACTCCACCTGCCAATTTCGGAGCCATAAAAGTCTTCTTGCTGCTACAGAAGATGTCATGGCCTTGGATGCAAATTGGGCAGAATTGAGAGTGGCATCCGCAGTGAATTCCACCACTGCAATAATCTTATTAAGGTCTTGGTGAGACCAAAGGTCAGAAGCAGGCAATCTATTCTGGAGTTGGCGCAGCCATCGTATGGATGCCCTGGTGAAGAAGGATGCTGCTGTTGAAGCCCGAACAGCCCAAGCAGCAGCCTGGTGATTGTGCTTGAGGGTCTGTTCGGAACGTTTATCATCCGGTTTCAGGATATCTTCTGGCTCTGTGGGAGTGCCAGAAGTTGAGAACGAGGCCAGAACTGGAATGTCAACAGAAGGCACTGCCAGGGCATTGTCCAGAGCTGCGCTGACATTGTAGAAACACTTATCTAGAGAAGATGGGCGAGGACCTGCCAAAGGAGAAGCGCACTGTTCCTTGACCATGTCCAGGAACAAAATGGGAGAAGGCAAAACCTCTGCATGCACTACAGGCTTGGAGAAGAGCTAGAGGGATTTCCTTTGGCTAGAGGGATTTCCTTGTGGCTCGGGAGCCACTTCCTTTGGCGACAGCTTGGCAGTGACCAAGGCCTTTGTGAGTAATGGTCTGAAGAGAATAGGTTTGAAGACCAATGCAGAGGATGTCTGCTCTGGGAGAGAATCCTCTTCCTCTGAAAGATTTTGGTCAAAAATCTCACCCTCTTCACACTCTGAATGAGAGGAGTAACTGTGTTCAGATGGTGAAGGCCTTCCTTCCTCATCAACCTCCTCCCATTCTGGTAGAGAAGAATGGACCCTGAGGTCCTGAGGCCTGTGTAAATCAGGATGATGAGGCAAGGAACTTATAGATTGAGAAGGGAGAAAGGCCTGAACCCTTTCCAGAGGTTGAAGAATTTGCTTGAAGCCTTCAGCCAATCCCTGCCTAATGGCTGATGAGACTACATCTTGGATATCCCTTGGTCTATGCTCAAAGGTAGAGGCAGAAGGCCCGCTGCTGTGGGAGTGAAGGCCTAGATTAAGGAGAGGTTCAAGGCCTGGAGGGAGGGGGAGGAGCATAGGGCACAGAAGCCTGTTGGAAATAAGGCCCAGATCTGCTTAAATCCTGAGGATCTGACTGTACAGCAAGAGCCTCAGGAGACCAGGATGGAGGATGGAAAGGCTCATAAATAACTTCTCCTCCCCTGGGAGGGCTTGGTTGGGGCCCATGAGTATCACCTGAAACATGCTGTAGTAGCACTCCCTTCTGTTGAATAGTTCTGTTGAACTGCCTCTCTAGAGCTGCATGTCTGCGCTTCTCTGCCCTCAATTCAGCCTGAGTTGCCTTCTTAGGGGCTAGAGCCTTAGCTTTGATTTTAGCAGCCACCTCCCTCTGGACTGATTGGGTGCCTTGCCTACGTCTTTTTCTCCTATTGGGCTTAAGAGACTGTTCCACTGGTGGGGAAAGCTCTGCCAGAGCCTTATCTTGCTCCATTTGTAAAATAAAGGCTCTTGAGTTGGAAAGAAGCTGTTTAGAAATGTTTCTATTAAGCCCCTTAGGGTATAAATGGCCCCCGGGCTTACAAAATGGCCGCTCACCTCATGGTGGAAGGCTTGAATCCAAGATGGCCACTGACTACAGGAAAACAGGCTCCAAGATTGAAGAATCGCTCCTTAGGCTATAGAGAGTCCCGAGCGAAGTCAGCAAGGGAAAAACACAGCAACCAGCTACATGATCAGCTGGCTTAAGCTCTTATCAGTTTGCTGATCGTGTTTATGATCCCTGAAGATCGCTGGTGATTGCTATCTAACAGAACGTTTTCAGAGACACAGCTACTGACTGAAAGGAGCTGAGGTCTCTCCCGGGGGCTGGCTTTTATATCTTAGTACAGATTCAGCTATGACATCATAGGAAGGAGTCAAACCCCCCATCCTGGGCTCTCGATGCAGCATGGAGGAGAAAATCAGAGTTGGAAGGGACCTTATAGGTCATCTAATCCAACCCCCCACACACACACCCAAGAGGGAGAACCTACACCATTTCTGAAGAATGGCAGTCTAATCTCTTCTTGAAGGTCTCAAGTGATGATACTACCACAACTTCCGAGGACAAGCTGTTCCATTGGTTGATTGTTCTCACTGTCAGAAAGTTTCTCCTTATTTCCAGGTTAAATCTCTCCTTGTTCAGCTTCCATCCATTATTCCTTGTCTGGCCTACAGGTGCTTTAGAAAATAGCTTGACCCCCTAATCTCTGTGGCAGCCCCTCAAATATTGGAAGGCTGCTATCATGTCTCCCCTGGTCCTTCCCTTCACTGGACTAGCCATGCCCAGTTCCTGTAACCGTTCTTCATATACCTTAGTCTCCAGTCCCCTAATCATCCTGGTTGCTCTTCTCTGCACTTTTTCTAGAGTCTCAACATCTTTATGTTGACTTGTTTTCCTGAAGCCACATCTCCACTCCTAGAAATCCAAAAGATGATTTTCCAAAAGGCAAGTGGACTTCCTTGGGGGTTTTTTTCTGTGAATTTTTTTTTTACTTCTCATCCAAGAAGCTTCTTCAGTTTCTTCTTGAATGAGAAGCAAAATGCTTGCAAAGAAAAAAAAATTACCTTTTGGAAAACCACCTTTGGGACTACCATGACCTGGATGATGGAGAATTTCCATAGAGGCTCCTAGAAATATGTATCCAGGACTGGACTTGCAATGGGGTAAAATGATTAAAAATGGTGGAGAGAAGGTGGAGTATCCCATGCCACTTCTCTCATGATTTATATATACAGTGAGAACACCATATATCCGGAAAAAACTCTTTGCATTGTCCCAATAATCAGATTTATTTCCATGAAAAACTAGTTAAGTTACAAAATCTTGGAAACCAGATAACTTCCCTTTTTCCACTGAGTATATTAACGTGTTTTTGATGAGCCTGATCTACGCCCTGACTGCCTCTTGACGCAGGGGAGCTGTTGTTAGCCGTTTGCTGGATAAAGAGCAAAGGAATAAAGATCTCGGCTGGTCCTGCAATATTTTCCAAATGTCCATTCCCAGACTCAGAGAATTCCAGCACAGGTGTATGGTTCCAACTTTAAACATACAAAATGGAAAAATAGAAGAGTTCCTCTTTATAATGCATATATAGCATATGTAGGACTTGAATTGTAGTTTTAAAGAGATCCCAGACTGATACATACCAAACTTTGTGACATGCAGGAAAATGTGAGTTATTAGCCTCCCGCAATCAGCTTCTTTTCAAAGAATTGCTAGCCAGCCCATACTGTGGCCTCCACACACCTTAGGGGGCTATATTGGAAAAACCAGACCCTTCCTTCTTCCCATCTCCTTCCTTCTTTCTTTCTTTCTTTCTTTCCTTCCTTCCTTCCTTCCTTCCTTCCTTCCATCCATCCATCCATCCATCCATCCATCCATCCACTTTCTCCATCTCTCCCTTCTTCCCATCTCATTTCCTTCCTTCCCTCCTTCCTTCCTTCCTTGGGTCTCATAGAACATATTTAAAATGTTTTCCGAAGGACTGAGATGTTTCCTTCAACCATAACTCAATGGTTAAAGTTCAGTTATTTTCTCCAGCCCTTCCACCACTGAATCTCTCTGAATCCTAAACAAGGCAAGGAAAATCTGTAGAGTACCTTCTGTACCAGCAATTACCATAGGAGGCTTCTGTATCTTCTTCTGTTTCGTGTAGCAAAATGTTTTTTGTGCATGCATGTGTGTGGTATGTGTACATTTATTTTTATTTTATTTATTTGATTTGCCAATTGTTTACAAGATAATAAGTATAAATGTATACATAGTTGTGAATACATGAAATGGTTACATATAAGAAAAATAAAAGAATAAGAGAAACAATAGGACAGGGACGGTAGGCACGTTGGTGCGCTTATGCACGCCCCTACATGTACACGTGTACAGACTTCCTCCCCAGAGTCTAATCAGAGTGTGGGTATACATGTGTTTTCTTTGTGTCTTCCGCATGTTGGGGAGGTTCTAATCAGGGAGTTTGCACACGTGTTTTCTGTCTGTTTTTGTTTCCGCTATCCCCTGGTGCTGCATGTAGCAATAGCAGTAGCACTTAGACTTATATATCGCTTTACAGTTTACAGAGTCAGCCTATTGCCCCCAACAATCTGGTTCCTCATTTTACCCATCTTGGAAAGATGGAAGGCTGAGTCAACCTTGAGCCAGTGACCTTCAAACTTCCAAATTGCAACACTGGGTCACATAACCAAGAAATAAAAAGGAGAAGAGCTTCAAATGGACCAATCACCAGCATTATGATTTCTGCTACACTGACTCCTATTTTCATTAAAAAAAACAGTGCTTTTCAACCTCAACAACTTTAGGATGGGTGGACTTCAACTGCCATAATTCTCTGGTCAGCCGTGCTTAAAGCTGCTGAAGTTGCACTACACTCTTAAACTCAGCTCATGAAGGGTAATTCCCATGATCACTCAACATGCTATCATAACTTAAAACAATGACTTGGTTCACATAACATGTTACAACAAAACCCGAGCCCTACAACACAATGAACCGCAATCCACAATACAAATCTGTTTAAGTTTAGCACAGCACTTTATCCCAACCCAGACAAGCCATTGTTTCTTCCATCTATTGCTGAAGAATGCAAAGAGGGGTTTAAAAAAAACAATGAAACAATGAACTTCTGTTTTAAAATTCAGCCAGATCAAAATAATTAGCACAAACCGCAGCGTACAGCAGCACGTAGAATAAAAACCACATCAGTTAAAAACTATTTGAGAGACGTGGTTCTTCCAAGCCCTTCTGAATGTCAGGACTTAACCACACACCTCCTTATGAAAAGGTTTCATGGAGTGAGACCCAACATAGATGCTAAGAAAAGAAAACAAGCCAATTACCCCTTCAGACAGCAGGCAGAGAAACTGCAGACCATAATATTGGTCCCATATTTTAAAAACAACCCACATATTCAAAGATCTTTTATGTCAAACAATATGTTTGCATGCTGGGGGAGAGGAAGCTTAAAAGGTCATCATGTTGTCTACATTTATAATACCACTAATACCACTCTATAAACCCTTAGTAAGACCACACCTAGAGTACTGCATCCAGTTTTGGTCACCACATTACAAAAAAGATGTTGAGACTCTAGAAAAAGTATAGAGAAGAGCAATCAGGATGATTAGGGGACTGGAGACTAAAACATACGAAGACGGTTACAGGAACTGGACATGGCTAGTCGAGTGAAGGACCAGGGGAGACATGATAACAGTGTTACAATATCTGAGGGGCTGCCACAGAGAGGAAAGGGTCAAGCTATTTTCCAAAGCGCCTGAAGGCCAGACAAGGAATAATGGATGGAAACTGAACAAGGAAAGATTTAACCTGGAAATAAGGAGAAACTTTCTGACAGTGAGAACAATCAACCAATGGAACAGCTTGGCCTCGGAAGCTGTGGGAGCTTCATCACTTGAGACTTTCAAGAAGAGATTGGACTGCCATTTGTCAGAAATGGGGTAGGGTCTCCCGCTTGGGCGGGGGGTCGGACTAGATGACCTACAAGGTCCCCTCCAACTCCGATTATCTGTTATCTGTTATTTGCATGGACCAAGAAAACTAACAAGTGATTAGATTTAATTCCCTTTCTCATGTACAGTAATATATCAAAGGCTCAGTCCTGCAACAATGAGATCGATGCACACAACCAATTAGTTGTTTCAGCTGCATCCATCAGTAGCATACAATGCACCTCCCTCCACAGAAAAGATGATGCCCACCTTTAACCTTAGAAAAAGGGTCAACCCCAACCCCAATGACTCCTGTAAGTCCAGTTCTAATAACTATCTGACTGCTTATAGCTTTGCTATTGCCCATTAGTCTTCTGTGTGACTCTCTTGAACCACTTTCTGTTCTTGCCCTGATGCCTCAAAGTCCCTCTTAGAAAACTAAGCCTCAACAACTCATAATGCCATTCAGGCACTCCCTGAAGCACTTTGGAGGCTAATTTTTTTGTTGTTTTTGTTGGTTTGGTGGTCTAGGGAAACAGTAACAGGATAACACAGTTGGAAGGGTCTTCTAGTCCAGGAGTATCAAATGCAATTTCATTGAGGGTCGCATCAGGGTTGTGTTTAACCTTGGGGGGGAGGGAGCAGGGGGGCATGGCTAGCTCAACATCATTCATGTCAGGGGGCACCTGTGGTGCCCAAGTGCTAAGGCAAAACTTCCCTCAGACCCTCCCTCACTCTCGTTATAATCTCTCTTCCTCCCCCCTTGCTTTTCTTCTTTTTCTTTCCCTCTTCAGCCTCTTTTCTTCTTCCTTCCCCTCTTTCCTTATTTTCCCTTCCTTGCTCTCTTCCCATCTTCCCTTGTTTTTCTTTTGTCTTTCCTCTTTCCTTTTCTCCTTTCCTGTCCTTTCCTGCATGCTCAAATGCAAAAGGGGAGAGATTTCTCCTTTTGTTTTTAGTTTGTTTTGCTAGCCCTCTGCCAGCGAAAAGGGAGCCCCGTGCGCAGCCCTCCCAAACTCCATTTTCACTGGCAAAGGCACCGCATGAGCCGGTCCTTTGCTGTTTCCTAGGCGGCCCTGCGGGCCAGATCTAAGCACCCTGTGGGATGGATTCAACCCGTGGACCTTGAGTTTGCCACAGTGGTGGTGGGATTCAAAAATTTTTTTACTACCGGTTCTGTGGGCGTGGTTTGGTGGGCTTGGCAGGGGAAGGATACTGCAAAATTTCCATTCCCTCCCCATCCCATTAACCTGCTTCCCAGCTCCATTCTCCTGTGCAAGGCAACCAAAGACCCAGCCAATCAGCTGGGGCGCGGGAGGCAGTGCTGTGGTTCGCCAGCAGCAGGTGCAGATGGCTGAGGTCTTGGAGAGTGAGAACTCAGATGAGGGAGCTGCGTGTGATGTAGGAATGGGGCCAAGACCATCAGGGAGTGGAGTGCTGCCTTCGGAGATTGTGGAGGCTGGCAGCAGTGATGAAGAGGTCCCCGAGGAGCCTGTGCCCAGTACGCGTGCATGCAGGGCTGCTCGTAGGAAAGAGCAGCTGCAGCAGCATGGGCAACTCGGGAGTAAGACTGCAAGGTAATGCCCCCTCCCTTAAGAGATAAAAGCTAGCCTGAGAGACCGGTATTCTCTGCAGGAAGCAAAGAAGTTCTTGCACTTCAAGCCTTGTGGAAGTTCAGACTATCTTGGTTTGTGTTTGAAGACTTTTTGTTTGGAATATTTCATGGCAACTTAATCTAGTGCTTTTGGCAGCCTTGCACAACCTTGGCAAGGCTCGTTCTTATCAGACACAATTAGTTTTAATAGCCTTTTAACCCTGAATTGATGGAATTCAGAGACAAGCATTAAAAGGTTTTGCTTTTATCGGTTTGGTGTTTGTTTACTTGGAACAAGGTTTGGGTCAGAACAGGCAGAGAATAGATGGGGGGTGGGGTGGTATTTGCCGGTTCTCCGACTTACTCAAAATTTCCGCTACCAGTTCACCAGAACTGCTCAGAACCTGCTGAACACCACCTCTGGTTTGTCACCCCTGTTTTAGTCCAATCCTCTGCTCAGACAGGAGACCTTATACCATTCTAGACAAAAGGCCAATCAAAAACAGGTGCCTTCAATTGTCTCACACCTATTTGCCTTTAAGAAATAGATAATCCCTAAGTACTGCCCATTATCAATGGGCCAGAAATATCTCCTCTCAACCACCATGGGGTGGAATGTAGTCCAGAGTCGCAGGAGGGAGGGTTTCTTTCCCAGAGAGGAAACAAGACAGCAAAGCTTGAAGTTTTTGGTATGAAGGAAAAGGATGAAGGCGGACCCTCCCTAGCAATTCACAGAGTATAGCTATTAATTATGCAGATTGTTGCTTGGGTCTAGCAAGATTTCTGTCAATTAGTAAACACAATAAAGAAACAATTTGGAAGTAACACCACATGCCATTCTTGGTTCCTTGGGTTTTACACATACAGTACATAACCACCAGCACATCCACCAGAGGAAGCCTTAATATTACTATTATCTAAAGAAAGTGCAATTCTCACAATGATTTAGTTTCTAAATCCACTAGTTTTATAGGCAGCCTTCATCTATGGGTGAGGATTCCCCATAGGAAAGAGCTTTGTTCCGTCTGGTAAAGATTGCAAGATTTGTTTCTCTTGCCATGTACATGTATACATCCAAACTAAACTGTGCGGTTTGTCCGTGTCATATGATATATGTGGGTATATGCATAATTTTTTATTTATTTATTTATTTAGCCATGTTTACGTAGTGTATATTGGAGGTGGACACCCTTTGAGAGCTGTATGCAACAGAATTTCATTTTAATGTATGCCACGGGTGTCAAACTTGTCGCATCACGTTGTTGTCACGTGACGTTTCATGGTGGTTTTTTCCCTTCACGGAGCTGGGGTGGGCGTGGCCTGCATGTGACGCATCCAGCCCCTGGGCTGCCAGTTTGATACTCCTGATGTATGCCGATTAGTGCACATTCAAAGTGACAATAAAGTTAGTCTAAGAGGGGATGAATGAACGTATCTATCTATCCTGCAAAATATAGCAGGAAGCCCTTGAATCTGTCACTCTCAGTACAATGAAGCCAGCAAAAGTATTACTTAGCATGTACATTCATCCAGGAGAAAAAAGAATTATGCACTGAACACATTCAGTATCACTATTTTAATGTCTGCTCCAAGGGTGGGATTCTACCGGTTCTGCCCAGTTCTATAGAACCAGTAGCTCTGAAGAGCAGCAGACATTGAACCAGTTTGGCCCACCCGCCCGCCTGGGCTCTTACCTGTCCTTTATTTCCTGCTTTTTCAACCTCAGATGCTTTGCGCGGCACAGCTGAGGTTGAAAAAGCAGGAAAAAAGAGGCTTTCCAAACGCTGCGCACAGGCACGCAGCACTTTTCAGCTGTCCGGGCAGCACAGCTTAAGGTTTCTTTACACATGCACGCAGCACAAAATGTAGTCACTGAAGCGGTAGTTGAATCCCACCCCTGGTCTGCTCTGTTTGGGGACCAGCCAAACATAGCTCCAACTTAATTGAGCTGCTTAAGTTCCTAACCATTTAAAAGTCTACCAACAAGTCCCTTGGAGATCCTGTCTTAGTGCAGTTGAGAGTGCACATGAAAAAGCTTTCTGTTTCAAAAATTAAAAGCCAGGGTCAGGGTGAAGTCTGTGGCAGTTAGGCATGGTTGGCAACAGAAGATCTGTAACTATATGCAGGGATTGAGATATCCCAGATTTACTTTTAGAAGGAAGAAATGAAGCCACTGCTTCACTTCAAATTCATTTCTTCATTGCAAAACATTGCAAAAAGGATAGCGGGAGAAAATAAACCTGATTCTGAACTACTTTGATAGCTCCAAATCCCTGCTGTTGAAAAATCATTTTGATACTTGAAAAGCTAGCAGGTCACTCAAAACAATAGGCAAGAAGACAGAACTGTCTCATTTATTGCTTTATCTGATATTATGGATTATAACCCTAAAAACAAAAACCACCTCAGTCCATCTTAACTTTCTACTTGGATCTAATAAGATATTTAATCATGTGATATTTACCGGTATTAAATTAATATCCTGTCTTTTGTACCAGAACTCACTGAAACCTATATTGCATTCCTTACAAAGCCTATAGCTTTTCCCCACAACTCCAACCCTGTGAAGTAGGCTAGGTAGAAAATGTGTTACTGCCCCAAAGATGCCCACTCAGCTTCCATGGCTGAGGGCAAAGCTTAGATCTCTCCATTCCTATTCCACCACGCCACCATGGTTTGCTTTTAGCTATCAGTCAAATGTTTCGAACTCCAGCTTCTAAGATTTTTCAACATTGTCAATTTGAAGATATATAAGGACTTCAAGTCCCAGAATTCCCCAGACAGTATATGACTAGCTAGGGAATCCTGGGAGTTGCACATATCTTAAAGTTGCTAAGGTTATGAAACACTATTGTAGGATGTGAATAACAGTAGCCTCACATTCTGCACAGGTACAGAAGTCTATCATTCATGTATTTTACATATTAATTTAGTCTGTATGGCTACCCATCTCAACAAGTGAACTCAAAATTCCAGATGTTTTTCCATAAAGTAAATGAATGTCAGCCATGTTTGGGTGGCTTCAAATTTTACAAAACTTGCCAGGGAATGTCATGTTTATGTACACAAATGTCAACTCCCATCACCATTTGAGCAACTAGCAATCCTTCTTCTTTGCTTCATGAAGGCCCACTGTGTGCACACAAATATTCTTCTTTATATAGATTAGCATGTCTTTTATATATTCTGCTATCGTACCAAGAATATTTTCATGCCGTTGAAAGCTATAAAATGCAAATACAGCAAGTGCAAGTGGCAGAGGGGAAAAACTTGCACAAAGAGGAGGACAAAACCCCAATCTTAACAATTCTCATTTATCCAGTTAAACAAGCTCAATATCGTACAATAATGGGAAAAGATGATAGCAATCTCCCTTATCCCATCTACCCCCACCAAACAGTCTTCTTAGTCAGAAAATTCTTCCATACAAACTTTAGATATTTTTAATAAACTCAACAGTCACCCCTTCTTCATTAGTGAATCTGATATTTTATTAGTTGCTTAGTTGATATTTAGGAGCTGCTTTCTAAACCCATCCCAGCCCCAGCAAACAGAAGCAGACACCTAACACACGATACCTGTATTTCTGAAACCCTTTTGTTACAGTATAAAATCTGCAGGCCAAGAGATCAATGACTTGGGATTTCAAAGGAAAAAGACCAAAGAGCACAAGAAAATATTTTTTCACACTTAAGAAAATCAGCCAACATATCCATCTGCTGACGGAAGTTTTTCTCCGCAAAATAAGATAAAAAATCGAGGAGTAGGATTTGTGTTTATTGCCACCTCCAGATTCTTTGCTATATTAGCTACTATTGGTTATTGTGGCCACTCTTCTGGAATTGGCCTTGGACAGACTTAAGAAAACCATCTAAGCTTAAAACATGAGCCAAGGTTCAACCAGGCTACCCACAGAGCCTGCTGTCAATTCCAGAATATGGGAAGGGAGAAAAAGGAACAGAAGGGTTCTGAATATGACATTGTCTTAGATTTAGCACACACACACACACCTCACCATCTGGTATTTTGGGCATAAGAGACACAGGAAGCCTCATCTATTTTGGGCAAGGGACAGGAGGTTTGGATGTTTTCCCTGGTTCTCCATCCATCCTGCATTACAAATAGGAGCCCAGATGGTTCAGCCCACACAAGAAACACATTTATTAAGTCTCACACATTATGCTACTTTTGGAGAGAATTCCCCATATTCTCCAGAGCACAATATTGTGAAGAAGCATCCTTTAAAAAAGAAAAAGAAGAAAGAAAGCGTGCTAAAAGCAAGAAACAATGTGGCCTCTTAAAAATATGGTGAAGGAAAATCTGTTTATTTCAAACAGAGATTGGCTCTTTGAGAAGGCAGTAGTGATTAATTTTCACTCTGCTGACATTCTCAATGTAAAGTGGTCAACAGTTACTCCTTGGCAGTTTCATTCTGTGCAGAATTTACTTTTTTCAAAAAGCCAAGAAAGTCAGCACTCTCCCACTCTTTCCATATATATTACTGGCTGGGAAATCCTGGCAGTTGAAGTCCATACATCTTAAATTTACCCAGATTGAAAAACACTGAACCAGGGCAACAGCTCCTCTTAAGCTAATTAAAAGAATACCAAACATGCAAATTGGTTCAGCCTTATGGAAGCCAATATGCTAACTCAGGGGGTTTTTTGTTTTTGCAAACAGGTGTATTCAGTTTCTCCCACTTCTGACTGCAATTATATACAGCCCCACATCCCAAAGGTGCTAATTCATTTTGAAGGCAACTGGACGGTCTGATTTTTCTTTCAAGACGTTTAGCTTCTCTCTCATCCAAGAAGTTTCTTCACTTCTTCTTCAGCTTCTTGGATGAAAAGCGAAACAATTTAACAACAACAAAAAAAAAACAACAACAGATAATTCACTTGTCTTTAAAATAAAAGCTCCTTTGGGACAATTATGAGCTGGAATGAATGAGAATCTCCTGAGCCATTTTGCCCCATATGGAACAAAGTCCTTTGAATTGATCAGGAAAAACGCTTATTTTCTTAACGGCACATCATTATCATTATTACTAATGGCAACATTTAAGCTCGGATGGGAGTGGATTTTCTCTTCGTTAAGGAAAAAAAACCTTCGAGTTTACCAAAGCAAAATTAGTAAAAGCTTTTGCGGCGTCTTAAAAGGTCAATACGTTTATTTTAGCAGAAGCGTTCACGGATCGGCTACTAAACATGCCCTTTACGGTTCTGCTGTTCCCGATTGTCTTTTTTTTTCTTTTTAATTTTATTTCCAGCTAAATGACCTTCACCTGCAATCCAAGAGTAATTCCGCGGTTAGATTCTCTTAATACCCTCGAACCTCAAAACTTTTCCAAACCCGTCGCTGGCTATAAACCAGGGTAACGAAGCAAGCTAACCGCGGGCTTCACTTTTGAGCGCTCGAGAAATAGGACCGCGCTGCTTATTCCGGACACCGTTGTTTTGAGTCTTAACAATCCCGCGTTCGGGAACAGGTAACCCGTTTTCCGCCGCGCGATTTCCACCGTCTCTTCGACGGCAGCCCCATCCATCAAGCCGCGTGCGCGACGCGCTCCGTTTGACGTTTGCCTGTTAACATTTGAATAAAGGAGAATATTTTGGGTGTACCCGAGGGGGGGTTCTTTGGTGCTCCCTGTTTGTTTGCTTGCAGACGTTTCATTACCCAAAGGAGGCAGCCTCATCAGTGTTAGCAAATAAGTTCAGAGAGCATGAAGGACCCCTTCACTTTAAGGTTTCTCCGGGGAAAATAAACCAAGCCCCCCCCCACACACACACACACACACTCCCGGAGCTCGCTAGGCTGGAGGGGGAAGAAACCCATCCTCGCGGGAGCGGACATGGCTTTCCTGAAAGCCCTCAACAACCCCGATTGAAACTCGACGGCGCCAAGGAACGCCAATCCCGGGCCGAGCCGCGCAAGTCCCACCGCCGCACTCCCGTCCCACCCGCTCCCCAAATTCGCCGAGCAGCCGAGCCTTGCGTAACTCTCACCTAAGAAGAGGGCCACGAGCGCCCAGGATCGGAGCATGGCCAAAGCGGAGCCTCCTCTCTTTCAAACGAGCCGATTCCCCTTGAAAAAGAAAATAAAAAACGGGGGGCCGCGGGGGACGCTCAGCGCGCGTTGCTTCGGCAGAAAAGCCACCTGGCGTCCATGGAGGTGCTGCGGACCCGGGAACAGAGCCGAGCCCGCTACCAAAGGAGGCCGCCGAGGGTCGCTCTTTCGGCCGCTGCTCCGAGAGAGAGAGAGAGAGAGAGAGAGAGAGAGAGATTGCAGACCGCCGACGCCGACTCGTCCGGCTGCAGAGCGCGCTCCTTCGCCTCCAGCCCCGTCTGCGGAGAGCTCCAAGGAGGCTCCGGCAGTTCCCCGGGCCCGCGCCAGAAGAGGTGGAGACTCCCCAACCGCACACGCCCCACGCGCGCGGGGCGCCGCCGTCGCTGAAGCTCTCCCCCCGTCCACCCCCACGCCAGCAGGCGGAGAAGGGGAAAGCGCCCCGCTGGATTTCCCGCGCACACACGAAAGGCGGGATGTGGTCAGCCAGGTCTTGGTAAGTAAAGCCTTAGTAAGACCACACTCAGAGTACCGCGTCCAGTTTTGGTCACCAGACTATAATGTGGAGACTCTAGAAAGAGTGCAGAGAAGAGCAACCAGGATGATGAGGGGACTGGAGGTTAAAACATACGAGGAACGGTTGCTGTGTACCTTTATTTTTAGTTAGTTAGTTTAGTTTGTCAAGCATGTATTCTCATGTTTTTTAAAATATCTTTTGAGGTTTTACTATCTTTTGAGTTTTTACTATCAAGTATAAGTATGAACATAACATAGCATAAGTATACTATAAGTATAAGTATGAACATAACATAGAAACATATAAGTTTAAACTGGTATGTATATACATAATAAATGAGTACCTGTTGGATAACTGATTCTTTAAAATGAAATAAAAATAAAACTGATTCTTTTAAAAAAAAATAACTTTAAAAAAACCCCAAAAGATGAGTTCTGAAATTGTTCTCAAGCTTTTAGCAGCAGCAGCCATCAGAGGTACCATATTTCCTTCTGTGTGACCAAGAAATGTGTCTGTGTATGTTTGCCTCTATGAGTACAGTGAGAAGTGCAGGGCAGATGTCTATCATGGATGTTATTACTATATTGGGTGATCTTATAACTATGGAGAGTCATTTAATTCTGGCAATAAATAAATGGGATCAGTTTTGAGTTATGCAAACAATAGGAAGGATAATTTAAGAATGGGGCAGCTGTGAGGGTTCTCTCAGTTTCACCTTTAGGAAATCTCTCTTTTTCCTTCTCTTGCAGTCTCCAGCCAATCCGGTCCATTTTCTATCTCAGTAATTGTTTTACCTCATTTTCCTAGCAATCCAAATCCAGCCCCCTTCTGTTCTGATTTTCAGAGCATTATTTTCTTGCCTGAGGGCAGTGAATAGAATCAGAAAAGTCAGTAGAGAAACAGACTGCCAGAAGTTCCAGCATTGCCCTCCCTACCCCCTCCCCAAAAAACAACAACTTAGAAACAGCAACTTAGCTGGGAAGATAGACCATCGTCTTGGGTATGAGAAGCATAGAGCTGATCTAGAACCAGCACAAAGAATGTATATAAGGCCAGAGGCTACAGAGATAAGCAATGGAAGGAAAGAACGCTCTCCATTATAGAGAAATATTACTGCTGCCTACACACAAGATCTAGGAGATAATTTAAGACAGTGTTTCATAGCTTGGTACCTTCTAGTTGGGCTGAATTGTGAATCCCAAAAACTTGTTTGTTGTTTGAGTATTATAAAATTAGTCCAATGCATCTGGATGGCACCAGGTAGGCAAAACATGGCTTCACCTAAGCCTAAGGCTATCAGGAGTCATATTAACCCAAAATTTTAACTTGAATCAAACTCAACTTCTGAGTGACCCCATCAGTGTAGCTTTTGTGATGGCAACAATATAGAAGTGGATTGTTATCACTGTCCTCTGAGATGTTTTTTAAAATATCTTTTGAGGTTTTACTATCTTTTGAGGTTTTACTATCAGCTTTGGGATTCTTCAATGGTTCCCCCATCCAAGTGTCACTTTGAACATTTAGCTACTTTATGTCCTAGAAAGCCAAAGCTGTCCCAGGGCTACCTCCTACTAAGACTCTTAGCTTACATATACAATTGCAACTCAGTCCTTAGGAGAGATTTTCTATTATAGAGCTCACACAAGTAAGCTTCCCTAGAATATACAGATAAAGATACAGATTAACAGAGTTGGAAGGGACCTTGTAGGTCATCTAGTCCAACCTCCAGCCCAAGCAGATCCTACACCATTGTTGACAGATTGTCCAGTCTCTTCTTGAAAGCTTCCAGTGATGAAGCTGCCACAAATTCTGGAGGCAAGTTGTTCCATTTGTTGATTGTTCCCACTGTCAGAAAATTTATCCTTATTTTCAGATTGAATCTCTTCTTGTTCACTTTCCACCCATTATTCCTTGTCCGGCCTTCAGGTGCTTTGGAGTATAGCTTGACCCCCTCCTCTCTGTGGCAGCCCCTCAAATATTGGAACACTGCTATCATATCTCCCCTTGTCCTTCTCTTCACTAGCCCAAGCCCAGTTCCTGCAACCGTTCAGTTTTAGCCTCCAGTCCCCTAATCATCTTGGTTGCTCTTCTCTGCACTCTTTCTAAAGTCTCAACATCTTTTTTTATAATTTAGTGACCAAAACTGTATACTCTATTAGGAAAATGACAGCAATTTAGGTCAGATCTCATGTTTCGCTTTACATGTAAGCAACACCCATCCAGTCTCAATGATCAGAGTCAGGTGATATTTTTATTTTTGACAATGTACTCCCCACAACTTTGCAAGAACAGAATGTTCTGTAGCAAATCATCTCATAATTTTTCCAGTATCTTTCAATAAAATATTTGAAAATATCCTAGGACTTACAGCATCTTGGTCATGATCTAGTTCTGGTTCGTCTTCTCTCATGAATCATGTTATTTTAATCAAATCACCAATGGTAGACACTAAATGTAGTGAAAGGCATGAAAAATAGTGTAGATGAACCATATAAAGTTGGAGGCTGGCTAGAAATATGAATTGGAAGGCACCAATACATTCCAGTGGTGTCTATATATAAAAAAGAAAGAAAAACATTTTCATCTCTCCCAGAAAACCTTCCAGTTAGTTTGTTCTGACCTTGGTAATGGGTTGGCAACTCTTGTATGACCGTATCTGCCAATAAATTAAGATTGAGCCAAATTGAAGTTGAGACTGGAATAAGAATCTCCTCACAGTGGCCTCTCTCAGGATCCTCCATTAAGTTTCATTCTGTCTGACGCCATTCTCAGTTGGCAAAATTATCTGAATCAAAGAGCTAAATCGGCCTCATTTGGAAAGAAAATGCATTGAGAAAGATGTCACCAGCTCTAGACATGACATTAAATGGGTCTGACTTTTTTTTTTGCCCCCCTGCCCAGAAAGAAAGACAGACACACTCATATTGGTTATTTGCACCAGCTAAAAATACAGCCTTGACTAAAGGAGAATGTAAAGCAATTTTCTTTTCTTCCAATAAAAGGAAGCGATATAATCATTCATGTCCCAAAGTTCTTCCAGATAGATGAAGGATTAAAGAATAGGATAAAATAACTTGGATGTTTTAATGCCCACCCCACGTTCTCAGTTACATTTTGAGATGTGTCACTAAGCCTATTTTTATTGATCAAACAGAATTGTAAATGGTTTGTGGAGAATTACAGTGTATAAAAAAACTTCACGGTGTTCAGGAAATAATGAAATAATTTCTTATAGCCATTCATGTGCAGTAGGTAATTAAATTTAGACTTCAGAGTACTTGTTCCTTCTGGAAAAAAAAATGCCCATCAAAATGTGGTTAGAAAATAAAGTTACTTTCAGAAGGAAACATAATCTATTCCTTTTGGAGCCCTCCCAAACTTTAATGAGATCCAGAAATTAAGTACATCAACTATGAAAAATTACAGAGTAAATGATTTTGTAACAACTTTGAATGTTTTGCATCTGATTCTTCTCAGGCAACGTTTCCCGATGATATCTGTGAGCTGAAATTAATAGAGCTTCTCAGCAGTGAAATTCCTTTAGGGATGTTTTGCAGCCATTTTCCTCCCTGTTTATTACTATTATTATTTTGTGGTTATTATTATTAATGGAGAATCAGAATGCATGCATTTAGTTTCAACACAAAAGTTTCAGAAGGGCTCACAAATTCATATAAAATATTTTTTGTGCTTTTTCATGTTATAAGGTTCCCAAAGTGAAGAAAAAGCTTTATACACATTTTGTGGAGGATGGATAGATGGACGGAAGCTAAAGAATACCAGCTATACACATAGTAACTCCTCTCAACAACAGTTAAGACATTGTCCATAAAGCTGGAAATCTATCAAGATGCAAGTATATGGTGTCTCCTCTTTGCAGACTACCATTGAACTCATAGTTGCTAGAGATTATATTTTTCCAGGTCATTCAGATGGCTTTAATTTTAATTTAATGTTTTTTCCTGTGTCTTCAAATATTCCAGATGCATGCAGAATTTCATTAGACATGGTTTTGCCTAAACTGGTCCATAATTAAACCACTATAATTTATGAAATCTGACTAATTTGAGGAACTGAGGGTATTATTTTTGTGTTCTTGATCCCACACTGCAGATGAGGTATGATCTCTCTATTCTTGACAGGATTTCATTCTATGGTGCTTTCTCTAAGTTTGATCCAGTCAGTCTCTTCTACTTAATTTCCCATACACTGGTCCACCATTTTTTCCAGATAAATCAAGAAGTCCACAAGTGTAAAAGTGTATGCCAGAAAACATGGGTCAGACTAAATACAGTATATTCTCCAGTTTTGGATCAGAGGTTACTATCATGTTTTCCCGAAAATAAGACGCAGTCTTATTATTTGTTTTGCCTCCAAAAGAGGCATTAGGTCTTATTTTCGGTAGAGGTCTTCCACTGTCTCACCTTGCGGCGGCGGCATCAGTAGCCCCGCCCAGCAGACGCCGGCCCACTTCTGCAGCTGCTTGCCACCACTCGCACATGGCACCCTGGCCTCTGTTTCGCCATCAGAAGCCTTCAGGAAAGGCCTCACCTCACAGGCTTATTGTGGGGAAAATAGAAGGAGGAAGGTGTGTTACATATGTTATCTAACACATCTTCCTCCTCCTATTTTCCCCACAACAACAAGCCTGTGAGGTGAGATGGCCTGAGAGAGAATGGGTGCCCGAATGTCATCTAGCTAGCTTTCATGGCTAAGGCAGAATCTGAGCTCAGTTTCCCGCTTTCTAGCTTGGTAACTTAACCCACTGACCAAACTGGTTCTTTGCACTACAACATCCACCATGCTCATCTAACACTTGGTGGGAAAGAGTGAGCAAGTGCTGGAAGAGGGAGGATTTGGGCCTAGTTTTTTTTTCTAGCAGTATCCGTGCACTTTAATGCCCTTGAGGTACACCAATTCTACCCCTAACTATGGCGCAAACGTGCCATGGCAACATCCAATAGTTAACAGTAGTCAGTGGCATCTGCGAAGTTGAGAAATGCTGGTTTAGATGCTAAAGAGGACTCAAAATATTATTAACATGCTTAGATGGAGATTATTCTGTCTTAGACAAGTCTGGACAAATTCCTGGTTGTCCTTGGCTCCTGATAGTTTCAATAAGAATTTACAGACCTGAAAGCCATCTGAATCATGTTGCAGCTCTTCAAGGCCAATGTATGTGCAATGAAGGGGAACAAAGGCATACAAAGGAAAGGTGTGCCTCCCTGCCTCTCTAAAGGGCACCATTTATAATTAGGCAGCCTCTTCACAGATGACATTCATTGCTCACGAACACCTCCAGGGATAACTGCTGAGAACGTAAAAGAAATTAATTGCCCAGTCCTCTCTTAGTCTGTTTCCCATGATAAAAAGTCCGACATTTAGGCAAGAAAAACCCAAAGTACACATATAGACTGGGTGAAACCAGGCTTAATAGCAGTAACTGTGAGAGGAATCTTGGAATCTTAGTGGACAGCCAGCTAAATATGAGCCAGCAGTGTGCAGCAGCCGCCAAAAAAAGCCAATACAATTCTAAGTTGCATTAACAGAGGGATACAATCAAGATCAAGGGATATAAAGCCTTAGTAAGACCACACCTAGAGTACTGCATCCAGTTTTGGTCACCACACTGTAAAAAAGATGTTGAGGTTCTAGAAAAAGTGCAGAGAAGAGCAACCAGGATGATTAGGGGACTGGAGACTTAAAACATGAAGAACGGTTACAAGAACTGGGCATGGCTAGTCTAGTGAAGAGAAGGACCAGGGGAGACATGATAGCAGTCTTCCAATATTTGAGAGGCTGCCACAGAGAGGAAGGGGTCAAGCTATTTTCTAAAGCACCTGAAGGCCAGACAAGGAATAATGGATGGAAACTGAGGAAGGAGAGATTTAACCTGGAAATAAGGAGAAACTTTCTGACAGTGAGAACAATCAACCAATGGAACAGCTTGCCCTCGGAAGTTGTGGGAGCACCATCACTTGAGACTTTCAAGAAGAGATTGGACTGCCATTTGTCAGAAATGGTGTAGGGTCTCCCGCTGGGCGGGGGGTCGGACTAGATGACCTACAAGGTTCTTTCCAACTCTGCTTATATCTGTAAAACATACTATGGGCTTTGCTGAACAATATGAAAGCACTCCAGTTTATTTGAAGGCATTGCTCCTATCTGTAGCTTGCAATTACATCTTTTTGATGGTGCTGGAAAGTACAAATTCCCAAAGCAGCCAAAGATGTATGTCTGCTGCAGAAAATAAACTTCACATTTCTGGTTTGGGTGCACCAAATGAAGGTTCCACCACCTCATTCTGGCACGGCAAGCATCAGATATGTATTTCTTCTGACTCCTCCCTCCATCAATCTTCTAAAAACTCATGTGAAAATAAAACCAATCTGGGATCTCTGGCCTGGCTTTCCTTCTGAATGACAGATCCTTCCTGCCCTGAGCTCACCACATCTTTCCAAGCACATCCTTCTTTATAGCTGAGGATGGGAAATATATTTGTGGTTTTGGGGAAGAGGCAGAGATGATGTCAGTTCAGGCCTGGGCTAAGTGCCATCTTCTTAACGGACCAAACAACTATTAAAAGTGCTCAGTGCTTTGGGGAAACATTGTCAGCCTCCGATTCTTTCTGCTAGCCATCTCCTCTATCTGTTCATTTTAAACGTACTTCAATGGCACATTTGCACAACACACTAAGTTATGCAGTGGTTTGGTCGACAGGTTTATCCAGAGGCAGGCCGTGGATGAAATTAGAATTGAGAAATATCCGAACCGTGATTTGGAATCATGGCTGCTCATGTTTTAACTTACTCTGACATGTCGCCAAAGTACAAAGAAAGCTTGTGGTGAAGCCACCATCACGGTCCACGAAAATGAGATGGAAGAAGTGCAGAGTAGATGCTATGATATAGATTTATAAAATCATGCACGTGGAAAATGTAAATAAATAAATAGAAATCTAAGCTAAGATGAAGGGATTTGAGACTGATAAAAATAAAATTGTTATAAAATACCTTTTAAATGGTGGATTCTTCTATCATCTCCGAGTGGTGGCAGGCATTCATTCAAAGAGTTTTAATAAAGCTAAATGAATACATGGAAGCTGCGAATGGCAACTAATCAAGGCTTGATTCTGCTCTTCTGAATCGTGTGGCATAAATTCCATCTACTGGAGAGAACAAGTGGAAGACTGATTGTTCTCCAAGTCTTCTGAAGATACACATATTTTTCTCAACCTGCATATAGCTCTCAATTGTCCATGGGGAAAACAGTTAACTGAAAATGAACTAAATGGACACACTTGAGGAATTTCCCAACTCATTGATGTGGTCTCACTTTTTGCTCAATGAGTCTGTCAGATACAGGAAATATTCCCCATTCACAGTTTCCCACTTCCTGCGTTAGCAGCTGTCTGTTCAATCTAGAGATGGAACTTTACAAAAGCAGCCAAAATTTCTGGCTGCTCTGCAACCACAGGGTACAAGGAAGCATATCTCCTGGCTCTAGTTTTGGAATGGAGAAGCCTGTGTCCTCATCACAGCCCCTACCTTACAGCTTGTCCTGGAATCCTTTGGAAAGTGGTTGGCATGCCACGCTTGGTGAAAAGATGAGGAGGAAGCCCATCCTTTGGGGGAACTTTGTAGGGGGCGTGCATAAGCGCACCAACATGTCTACCGTCCCTGTCCTATTGTTTATTTTTCTTATATGTATCCATTTCATGTATTCATAACTGTGTTTATACTTATACCTGTTATCTTATAATCGCTTGACAAAATAAAAAAATAAAAATAAAAACAACTTCCAACAGTTTGCAAAATTCAAAGGGCAGTGGTATGGAAAGGCTCAACAACTTCCTTGCTTCTGATTTGCTGATGACTTCCCCTATTCCCATTGAAATGCTTCATCAAAATGCTCTTGTTTAAAGAATTCTCATTCATTTATAAATTCATAAAAACTACAACTAGTAAATTGCCCAGGACCTTATAAAAATTTTGAATGTAGTAGTTCCAATTTAAGCTCAAGCACTGGGCTAGATTTTTCACATCCACAGTACAAAAGTTAATCTCATTTTAATTTCTGTCTACTCCCTTGTCTACAGAAAAGAATAATAAACACAAGTTGCTTCCTTCCAGAAATGCATCCTAGACCACCCCTGTTTCCTTCCAGGAGGGCAAAGTAATACGTCTTCACAAGCTTAGCACGGATGTTGCCCCACAATTTGTCAAGTTACATTCATGCAGATAAGTTAGTTAGCTACTCCTTTGTTCATTCAGTAATACTTCATAATAGATCATTCTTAGATTTCAAGGTCTTAAATAGTGTAACCATCCCTAACTAAGATGTTTCAATAAAGGTTGATGTTTCGGCTAGCCAGCAATGTAAAGGAGGAGAAATAAGGAAGACCTATCTCCATAATTTCTTCTAAACAGAAACGGAGTTTTAATATGGGTGGACTATCTTTACGCAAGCAAATGAATGAAGTGAAGGATCTTCCTCCTACTCGCCATCATTCATTCTTTAATCGCCTCCATTTTTGAATAGTGTATGTTGGAAGAAAGGCAGTTGAAGGGAGCTTTCCTCGTCAAATTTCCTGAAATATAGCTAGCTTTCTTAAGTGAAGTTTTGGTTGGAGTCAAGAAGGCTATTCCTCACAAAGACGCACAGCAGAACAATAGGTGCATCAAATCTAATTGTGGCACAAACCCAATTAATTTTATTTATTAGAATTTTTTTTATCCCACCTTTATTATGTGTACTTGATAAGTAACTGAAGATGGCAAACATTCCTAATACTCTTCCCTTCCTCCTGTTATTTCCCCATAACCACTCCTAGTGAGGTGGGGTGGTTTAGGGTGGGCTGAGAGAGGGTGACTGGCACAACATCACCATGTCTTCAGGTGGGACTAGAACTCACAGTCTCCTGTCTATGGAGATTCTCAGTCATCCAGGTCATGGTTGTCCCTTAAGGTGCTTTTTCAAGAGGCAAGAGGACTTTCTTGTTTTCCTTTGAAGACATTTCGCTTCTCATTCAAGAAGCTTCTTCAGTTCTGACCAGATGGTGGGGAATGGAAGGATTTATATTCCTTGCAGATAGATGGTCATTTGCATTCTTTTAGAGTCTCCTGGTTTCTAGGCTGCCACCTCAACCACCACACCAAACTGGCTTTCTCTACAGACTTTTACTGTCCTCTACTGATCAATTTTCAATATTTGTGTCCAATATACCATAAGCCTTTCCTCTTCGAGCATAAGTGCTGGTCACAGCAAATGCGTTCAGTTACAAAATAATGTGTAATCTGTTAGCCTCAATGCCTTCCCAATGCTTTTATTTTTCATTTGAAGACAGATTAAATTGGAGAAGCAAAACTGCATCATCCATTTCCCTTCCCCTCTTGGTTCCTGCCATTCCTGCCATGGGTGGGATGTGAAATGTGATAGTTTGTATAAACAGAACCTGAGTCTTCCATCTCCTCTCCTGTTCAGCTTGGCTGCTTGAGATTTTCAAAGGTCATCTCTATAATTGAACTTGGAAGAACAAGATGACTCCTCTCACCCTTGTTTGTGAGGGCATGTGGCTTTTCTGATAGAAGGGTGAAATGATGCTAAACAAGGTTGTCTAATTTAACAGTAAGATCCTAAAAGTTTAGTGGACTTCTCAGATGAGCAATGTTATAACACTGTACCCTACGCAAGTGAAATAAATAAGCAGGGTTGGCACCATCTGAGAAAAGGCAATATACTAATATTTATTCTTCCTACCAAGAAAATTGCAGGTAACACTTAAAACCAACTAGAATTTAATGCCAAGTAACAGCTGGTTCTGATATTTTCAAAAGTAAGGCAACAAGCATCATTTATCTCTGCATCCCTTCTTAAGTTTAACAATAAACTGTTTTAGAACTTAAGTAGACCATTTTGAATGTCTGTGGCCTACTTTTACATTCTGTACAAAAACTAGAAAAGTGGTTTAAACATCAGTAATTTATCTTCCTCCTCACACACACACTTGTTTTAGTGTTGTTTTGTCCATCTTTTAAGAGTTTTTGAAGAACCTGCACAATGGTTTACGACCTTGAAATGGTCTAGTAAAAGGTTTTATCAAAAACAGTTTTAATAAAAAATAATTTCTATAGGTGAGGGTTGAGCTGTGGAGTCCTTGGTACTCTCTGACCTTTTTTGTTTCCTTGCAAGCGTTTCATTACCCAACTAGGTAACCCCATCATTGCTAGTGAGTGTGGAGTGTGCTTTCTGTCTATATACAGTAGCTTTTCCTAACAGTGTTGGTAGGGGTGTATATTTAGGATATTGTTTTTGACTTGATTGTTTGGGTCTTAGGTATGTGGTCTTTAATTTCAGTGAGCTGGAAATTTTACAAGTTGAAGTCTGATATCTGCTAAATTTGAATGATTTGGGGTAATTTTGATAACAACATCTGGGTAATTCTGCCCTAAAATATTTCTCTTTTTTAAATCATTGCATAAATCTGAATTATTCTCTTTTCTTTGTTCATGGATGGAATGCAATCACCTACCAGGAGTTTTGGATTTTGCAACCTTTAATCCATGACAGTCCTTCCAGAAACTTGTAAGAGTTGGAATCCAAAAACATCTGGAAGATACTGAGTTGCCCACCTTGGACTGTCTGTTTTGTGAGACACATTTCAGTGTTTCTCCAGCTGCTAAATACCCAGTGTCACATCTTTAAAGGTCAAGCCTCACAAAATGTTCTTTTCACAGACATTCCAAGAGGTTAAGAATTGGAGTTGGAATGGATCTTGATTAGATCTCTTCAAAATATTCAGAGGTGGGCTATCTTTGATCTCAAAACACCTTTCCTAGTGCCATCTCAATGATGTGAGGATGCAACATCCTAGAATTGTCTTTAAATTAGCCTAAGGGTTTCTATTTAATTATCAAAACCATTAACTAATATAGAAAAGAGAATCTCACAAAAGTGCACACTAGTTAAAGACTAATAAAAATATGCTGCATTGTAGAAAGGATTCTATTTTATTTCTCAAATCCTCGAAAGAAGAACGTAATGAATAAATATCCCACTCCAATTCAACAGGCTGTGGGTGGTTGACATGATAGTACTCAACAATTAAAATTTGAAAAAAGTGTGCCAAAATAGAATCAAAATAAACATATTAACTATAAAATAGATTGAAAATTAGAAAATCCACCCAGCTAAAGAATTCATAAACTCCAATGGAAAAAAATGATGGCCTATACACCTTCAAATCTTAGGAAACAGATTGTTCCCAAAAGTTGGGGCAACTGCTAAATAATCCTGGCTTCTTGGCTTTGCAAAGAATAATAATAGTTTGGTTATGAATTTGCTAATTGTTTACTAAAACTGCAGGTAAGATACTAGATCAATGTTTTTCAACCGCTGCAAGTTTTAAATTTTATGGACTGCAACTCCCAGAATTCCCCATCTAGACATCACTAAACTTGGCCTTTAGTTGCTTCTTCAGTAGTGAAAATGTTGGACTTTGAAGCTGTAATTGTTCTTCCTCGCAAGCCCCCCTACTCATAAAATGAATGGCTGGCTTGTCTATATTGTCTAGCAAGGCAGTGATCCTTGTCAAATCAATGTCCTTTGATCTGGACCGGCATTGGCGGTTGAAAGGTCCCAATTGAAGCATCTAACACGCTCTCCGTGTTTTTCTTTTCCACTCGTGCACTCCCTCATACTATCTCATCTGTGTGTACCTTCTTCCATAGAGCTGTGCATGCCTACATGTGCTAACATCTGCATTTGCTCAACAGTTCCAGGCCAACAGCCACCCAGGTACCTCCAGCTCCTGGTTGCAGAAGAGAAGCTTCTGTTTTTCTCTCGCTGACAAGACTTCTGAGGCATTCCTGTTTCCCCACTCCCCAGCTTTTCAAACCTTCTCCTTCCCTGAAGTGACCCGTGGAGCTGGGACTGTGCCAAAAGCAGTATGTGGTTCAATTAATAAGCTCTTGAGCAACTTCAGCCGGACAAATAGAAAAGCAGAGGGGAGGAAGGGAGAGAGGGAGGGGGACAGAGAGAGAGAGAGGGAGGGAGGGAAGGAGAAAGAGAGAGAGAGATTTGTGTTTATTATCGTTCCCAAGATCTCCCTTTTGAATTACAAGGCTACAATCAGCTAATTTTGGGGCTGCTAGTTCACCTACCCATATATCCTTTCTATGTGCTACTTTCTCTAAATTCATTTGTCCATTCCACAGTAATCTCTAAATGAAAAACACCTAGCATTTCCTCTTACAAATTTTTAAGACTGTATTATGGTTATAATAATTATTAACACTCCATACACATTTTAAGCTCACAACTATCTTGTGAGGAGCGTTAAGGCTGAGAGACAATGACCCACTGATTTTGCAAACTGCCCAGAGAGTTCTGTAAACAGTAGAGCAGTATTTAAGTCTTAACAGTGGTGCGCTTCAAAAAATTTTACCACCGGTTTGGTGGATGTGGCTTGGTGGGCGTGCTTTGCACACGCGCGCACACTTTGCGCATGTGCGTGCGCCAAACACGCACTTTGCACAGGCGCAGAGGCTTTCCAACCTTCCCTCCTGCAATCCTGCAGTCTCCCTGTCGCTTCAGCAGCTGCCACGCAGCAATCTGCTGTGTTGTGCAAAGCAGCTGCACTTCAAAAGCAGGGAATAAAGGTGAGTATGAGAGCCCAGGTGGGTGGGTGGGCCCAACAGCAGAATGTTGGAGAGAACCGGTTCAGCCTCCGCTGCTCTTCGGCACTACCGGCTCGGCCGAACCAGTAGAATACCGCCACTGAAGTGCTATTACTGTTAACTTACTAAGATATCAGTACAATGAGTTGTTAGATTTTATTTGTATCTTGACTTTATTATTTTTACAAATAACTCAAGGTGGCTAACATATCTTCTTCCTATTTTCCCCCAGCGAGAACATTGTGTCTGTAGGCAACAATAACATGGAACTGAATTTTCCTACCAGGAAATTACAGGTAGTCCTTGACTTATGACCATAATTGAGTCCAACATTTCTGCTGTGCAATGAGTTTTGGCCCATTTTACGACATTTTTTTGCCACAGTTGTTAAGTGGATCACTGAAATTGATAAATGAGTAATCCAGTTGTTAAGTGAATCTGGCTTCCCCATTAACTTTGCTTGTCAGAAGGTCACAAAAGGGGATCAGATGACCCCGGGACATGGCAACTGTCGTAAAAATGAGCCAGTTGCCCAAGCACTTGAATTTTGATCATGTGACCATGGGGATGCTGCAACAGTCGTAAATGTGAAAAATGGTCCTAACTCACATTTTTCAATACCCTTGAATGGTCACTAAATGAACTGTTGTAAGTCAAGGACTATATTTTCTTGATGTCCAGACGACACCATTAAAGCCAACATCTTTAACACATTCTTTGGCTCAGTATTTCTAAACAGCAATGGATCATGCCCAGTATTTCCTAGCCGAACTACAGACAACTACAATGATCTAATACATATTGATTTTACAGAAGACAGTGTTGAAAAAGCACTATGCAATCTAAAACCATCTCTATCTATTGGACCGGATGGAATATGTGCCTACTTCTTTAAAAAGCTATCCACTGCCGTAGCCGAACCTCTAAGCATAATCTTTGAAAAATCTTTCAGGACCAGCTCCTTGCCTAACCTATGGTCACAAGCCACGGTCATCCCCATCTTCAAAAAGGGAGACCCCAGCCTAGTTGAAAATTACAGACCAATCTCCTTATGCTGCATCACCTGTAAAGTCATGGAATCAATTATTAACCAATCCATTATCCTCCACTTAGAGACAAACAACCTACTCTCCAATAAACAATTTGGTTTCAGGAAAAAACTATCCTGTAATCTGCAACTCTTACACTGCAAAAACATATGGACTACACAACTCGATCAGGGCAAAGCAATAGATGCAATCTACATAGACTTCTGTAAAGCCTTTGATTCAGTGTTACACGACAAACTACTCCTATAACTAAAATCTTATGGTATCTCTGGACAACTGCATAACTGGATAGAAGCATTCCTGTCAAACAGACAGCAAATGGTCAAAATTGGGAGTGTCCTATCAAATTCTGTACCTGTCAATAGTGGTGTCCCCCAAGGCAGTGTTCTAGGACCAACTCTCTTCATACTCTACATAAATGACCTCTGTGATCATATTAAGAGCAACTGCGTTCTTTTCGCTGATGATGTAAAGCTGTTCAACACCACAGACAATACTGCTACACTTCAAAAAGATCTTGACTATGTATCAGAATGGTCAAACAAATGACAACTTCAAATCTCAACAAATAAATGCTCTGTCTTACATATTGGCAAAAAAAATCAGAAAATAAAATACAAGCTGAATAGTCAAGATCTTGTTGATGATCCAAGCTCTGTAAAGGACCTTGGAATACTCACCTCTAATGATCTAAGTGCTAGAGCCCACTGTAACTACATAGCCAAAAAGGCATTAAGAGTTGTTAACCTAATCCTACGTAGCTTTTTCTCTGATAATATCACACTACTAACTCGAGCATACAAAACATTTGCTAGACCAATACTCGAATACAGCTCATCAGTCTGGAACCCACATTACGTATCTGATATTGGCACAGTTGAGAAAGTCCAGAAATATTTCACAAGGAGAGTTCTCCTCGTTGTAGAATACCTTATGCCACCAGACTTAAAATTCTAGACCTAGAAAACCTTGAATTACGCCGTCTTCAGTCTGATCTAAGTATGGTGTATAAAATCATACATTGCAATGTCCTACCTGTCAATGAATACGTCAGCTTCAACCATAACAACACAAGAACACACAATAGATACAAACTCAAGGTTAACCGCACCAAACTTGATTGCAGGAAATACGACTTCAGCAACAGAGTGGTCAATGTCTGGAATACTCTACCTGACTCTGTGGTTTCTTCCCCAAACCCCAAAAACTTTAACCTTAGACTGTCTACTATTGACCTCACCCCTTTCCTAAGAGGTCTGTAGGGGGCGTGCATAAGCGCACCAATGTGCCTACCGTCCCTGTCCTATTGTTTCTTTTATTTTTCTTATATGTACCCATTTCATGTATTCATAACTATGTATATACTTATACCTATTATCTTGTAAGCAATTGACAAATCAAAATAAATAAATGTCCAAGTCTTATTTTGGTACAACTTCCATGCATTTTGGCTCATTTCGCTTTTCATATGCTTCTCTTCTCTCGTTTCTGACAGCAGTTCTCCAAATACTGCTGCTGCTATTTTTGTTGCCTGGAAAACATCAGGAAGGCAAGCAGATTTTGAATTTTCTTTTTAGAAAAGTATCTGTTCTTCCTCTGTAAAAAGGCCATGGAAAGGTTTGCTCAATGATCTGCTGCTTAGAAACAAAAATATTTGAATATTTGTTCACAGCACAGCCAGCCATTAACAATGTACAGTAGTATGATGAGTATAACAATTTAGCATAGCAACATAGAGTTGGGTGATCTTCAGCAGTTCCCAATAAATATGTGTGAAATCTTGCAAATTACTGTCTTGTGTCCCAGAGATTTCCTTTTGCATCAAGCCCAGGCATTCAGGCACTTAGGAAGGTTAGATAGCTTCCTGAATCTATTAAGAAAGCAGAGACCATCTACTGTAAACATCTGGCTCTCCATGTAATGTCTGAGTCCAACCCAAACTACTTGGCAGTGTTTCAAGATATTCTTAACAACAAATTTTAGCAACAAATCTTGAGCCAATCCTATATGCCCATGTGAAATAGCCCTAGAGGGGATTTTTATGCCCCAAGTTCAGCAAGGAACGCTAAGAAATTATTCAGCAGCTAAACAAACGAGTGAGAAAAATTCCTCAAAGGAAGCACCTTGGAAAAGCTACCTTAGAATATCAGAGCTGAGTATTTGTTCTTCATTAGCTCCTCTGAATACTGACATTTGATGGACTGCAGGCTTTAATCAAAAATTAACCAACAGCAGGGCAACACAGTTGATTTCATTACAGGAAAATAAATGTAATTGCTGAAAATTAGGCTACTATAAGCATCAGTGTACTTCATCTCAGCTGTCAAATGCTAAAAATATTTTACAAAATCCTGCTGTGTGGTGGAAGTGTGTAGAGAGCGTGGTTAAGGCAACATATTTTATGCTGAATGAAAATCTAAGGGAATTTACCAATGTGTCCAATTTTGAGGTTTCTTGCTCAGTTTTTATTCCAGTTGGAGGCTTCCCTGTGTAAAGACTTGGTAAAAGCAGAAGTCTAGTTCTCAGTAGATAAGTTACATGTCTATATTTTGAAGCTCTTCACTCATCTTTTTAAAGAACTGCTTCTGAAATCTGATGTTTGTTCATAGGAATCAGTAATATATCATTCTCCTTTCCCAGAGTCCTTTTGTCTCTTCCATCTTTATTTCTCTTTTTTACGCCTCACTCAAAATGAACTTGATTCCCAATAATTACAAGGATATCAACTTAATGTGGTTTTCATGGAAACCAAATAGAAAAGGATCTGTTTTTTTCCAACTTCTTAGCCTAACCTTGTTATTCACTAATTCAGTAATTTATGGCTCTGTAATCCAATGGACATCATTTTGCCAGGATTATTTGTCACTGTGTTCTTGTATGCTCTAGTTTATATGAATAGTAATACAGTACTACACAGACACCTAGTCCTCTTTTAAAATTGCTTTTGCTTGTCAATATAATATTCCTGCACTTTTGTCCAGGATAGTCATAGTTCTTCTCCCAGGAAGTGAACATCTCATTAAATAGTTACTCACAACATAACGTTTCAACCCTAGGAAGATACCTATTACCACTTATTTAACCAGTTTCTTTTCCACCTATTTGTATTGACTTGGCATTGTCTGATGATAGAATGAGTATTTTTTTCTTAGGACACTTTTTAATAATTTTATCAAAAGTTTAAAAAAAACTAAGACAACTAATATAAAGAAAGAAAAAATAAAAAAAAGCTTAAAAGTGAAAGAAAGAAATAGAAAAATAACAAAGACAATACAAAGAAGTAGGTGTTTACAAGAGATTGGTGTAATATTTGTCAGCCTGCCAGTTCCTTCCTACACTAGACTGCTATAGTTTTACTAATTTGCTGTAAACCCGGGCAGTGTTGACCTTCAAGGTTTAAGGACTGTGGTCCAGACAGCAAATTTCCTGATGTTCCGGCAACAGCCAGAGCTGCCAACTTTAGAGGTGAGATGGACTGCAACACAAACCATGGTAACTGAGACAAGAATTGACTGGCTTCCTTTCCTTAGAGCTGGATCTGCATAGCTGATGGCCTTGCCTCTGAAGATGCCGGTCGCAGTAGACAATGAAACATCAGGAAATCTGCTACCTAGACGAGGGTCACTAAACCCTGAAGCTCAATACCACCCAATTGGTACTAGCTGTGAAAGCCAACATCAGTAGAGGTAGTCCTTAACTTACAGCCCTTCATTAAGTGACCATTTGAAGTTACAACGGCATTGAAAAAAGTGACTTATTCAGTGGTGGGATTCAAATTTTTTTACTACCGGTTCTGTGGGCGTGGCTTGGTGGGCATGGTAGAGGAAGGTTACTGCAAAATCCCCATTCCCTCCCCACCCCTCTAACCTGCTTTCCAGCTCCATTCTCCTGTGCAGGGCAACAAAAGAAGTCTCAGCCAATCAGCTAGGACTCAGGAGGCAGAGAATAGAGGGGGGCGGGGCCAGCCAGAGGTGGTATTGGCCGGTTCTCCGAACTACTCAAAATTTCCACTGCCGATTCTCCAGAACTGGTCAGACCTGCTGAATACCACCTCTGCTTATGACCATTTTTCACACTTATGACCATTGCAGCCTCCCTGTGGTCACGTGATTTACATTCAGATGCTTGACAACTGACTCATATGTATGATGGTCGCAGTGTCCCGGGTTCATGTGATCCCCTTTTGTGACCTTCTGAAGCAAAGTCCACGGGGAGACCAAATTCACTTAACAAGCCTGTTACTAATTTAAGAACTACAATGATTTGCTTAAAAAAAAGTGGCGAGAAAAGTCATACAATGGGACAAAACTCACTCAGCAAATTTCTCACTCAGCAACATAAATGTTGGGCCTCAATTGTGGTTGTAAGTTGAGGATCACCTCCTGTATATTACCATAAACATCTTTGATAGCACTGAAAGTCATCCATGGACTTTTAATCATGGATTTTAAGTATGGATTTTTGTTCTGTCAAACTCTCCTCAAAATAATTTAATTGTTGCTACACCTAGGTGGATAGAGGTGTCCAGCTGCCAGACTGGGATGTGGGAGATGCCCATACCAAGCAAAACAGCCAATAGGAGCTGAGTAGTTTCTATTCTGACTACAACCATTTGTTCAATAAAGTGTGGTGGTTAACGCTGACTTTTAAACACTTAAATCAGCTATGGGTTGGGCATGAGGCAACTGCAATGTCATGTGAACATAGCATAAGAAGAACATTTACTGGATAATGTGCATGCTGCACTTAAGGAGACATGGAGATAAGGCTTAGACTTTTTATCTGTTTTTATACAGGTCAAATTGTTCTAGGAGCCATTTCTGTGTACCCAATCCAAGCTTTTATTTGCTCATTCCAAATGTTGCTGAGGTTAGTGTCTTTGTGTTATGTTTCATGACATTTTTTAACCTCCAAAAATATACATTCTTTTTTTTTAAAAAAACAAGTTTTATTAATTTTTAAAACACACAAATTATCATTATTCATTACATGTTTAAACCTTTTTTCATTGTCAATTTAACAAGTCAGATAAATTATAATTCTATTTTAAACCATTTCCATACAACATACCAAAACCTCTTATTCAATTTCTCTTTACTTCTCTTTACTCTTATTCAATATCATTATTATTATTTCATCTGTTTCTTTCTGACTTAGTTACCATTATTCTCATTCTATATTTCTACAAGTTTTAACTAATTCTCCCCCCAAAAGACATATACACACAACACACAAAACATAAAAAAATCTTTTGGAAAGTAACTTGGACCCAGGTGTCTCTCTCTTCATGGACTTCAATTATATTCATGCTCATCTTACATATCATTACTTATTTTATTTACCATTCTAAGCCTTCTATATTAACTTCCCCACATATTTCACACTTCTTACTTCTATCTTAATTAATCATCTTAGCTTGAATCATTATATTTATATCTTTTGTCCATTTTTATCATCCCTTTGTCTCATTCCTTAAAAAAAAAGAAAATAAGTTTCTCCTGAAATCATTAATCAGAGTATGATGCCTTTCTATCTCCCCTAAGTTAATCAAATTAATCTTTAAAATAATATCTAATACCCAATCCGACTTTGCTTGGTACATTCTATCTAACTAATACATCCAACATAATTAAGTACATAATTAGACAATAAATCCAAATATTAAAAAAAAGATACTATAATAAAAATTTTATAATAACATCAATACCATAGTCTTATTAAACTCTTTAATTAAAACAATATTCTAAACCTCCCTATTATTAAGTTTTAAAGCCAATCATTTTTAAACATTTTAACATTTTAATCTCTTATCAACTCTTAAGTCATTACAATACTACCATCTCATCTTATGTACCTTGCAAAATCTTTTTTTTTTTTTTTTAAAAATTATACTTTATCCATTATCCATAAAAATTTCTTTTTTCATTTAATTTCAAAACATTGTAGCTTTTCTCCACCTTTTCCTTTCTTTCTTCTCCCAACAAACCTTTCTACCCCCACTTCTTCTAGCCTCTGCCTTACCAGCTTCCCTTCTCTGTCGTATTCCTTTTCCCTTTGTTTACTATCATCATATTGGTTTTGCACCTTATTTTCCCTTTCTTAAATGTTTTTTAGATCTTAAGTCCTTAAGTCCTTTAGTTTTCTTCTTTTCTCTTTTCTTTTCTTTTCTTCTCTCTTCCTTCTTTCTGGATCAAATTCTGAGATTCATTAAAAATGGCTCCTTCCTTTCTTTCTTGTTCCTCTGCTGTCTTCATCTGTTGTAATGTTTGTTGATAATTAGTAAGCGCCATTTCTAAGAAAAGGAAAGCTTCTTCCACACCATCTTTACCATTTTTTTTGCTTGTTCATATTCTTTTCTTAGTTCCTCAACAGAAAGAGCCATTATAAATCTTTTCTTTTCTTTTCCCTTCTTTCTTCTTACAACAACCAGAATATTCAAAAGAAAATAAAAAAATAAAACAGTCCCAAAGTTATCAGTCAGTCCAAACCAAGGCAGAGTTCTCACTTTCTCCTTCTGGGGTAATATCAATCCAAGAGAAAGAAAGTCCAAATCTGTTTAAAATCTTATTGCAATATATTCTTGTCTTCAAACCCTTAAGGCATCTGCTCCAACAAAGTCTTAGCATACAAATATTTTCTTTTAATCCTCTCTCTTCCCACTCATCGCTTAAAACCAATTTTCACCTAAAAGAAATAGGTTTCTTAATATCCAGTTATTTATTCCGTGAGGAAAAGAGGGAAAGCTATCCTTTCAGCACCTTCAAACAGCCGCTTTTTTCCTCTTCTGGCAGGTATTATTCAGAAAGTCATACTTTTCAGGAATTTTATTAAATATGTCTTAGAGTCCTAGGAGCCAAGAAAACTTTCTCCTCTCAATCACTTTCTCCACTTCCTCCTGCGCATTCTTACCCGGCTGCCAGCTTCTTTGTGGCGGCCATTACAGACCGCCGCTGCACCGTCCTGGGAAAAGGGAGTTCTGCGGCCAGGGAGGGAGTCTGCAACACCCCAAACCCTTCTCCGGATCCCCACTACCTTCAGCTGCCCTGCAGGGCAGCTTCAGCTCCGCATCCGTCTGGGTCGGAGCCCCAAAACGGCTAGCGCGGCAGGGATCGCAAGTAGCCGCAAATCCCTGCCGTCTGGCGGCCGACAAACCGGAAGTTTTCCAAAATATACATTCTTTTGTGGTGTTCCTGAGATTTCATTTTATTTTCCTGGAATTTATTTGAAGATTTGCCATTTAGTAGTAAGGAACGTGTTATCTAAGTGTTTCACTGTAATGCTGTTCTATCTTACCTGGGTCAATGTTCAACTTCCTAACTGTACTCCAAGTTTCCTTGCTGTTGTGAATCAAGCTTCATTGCTACTGTGCCCTATATTGTTTTTTAAGCAGCAAGCTCTTTGGTGGAGTTGGTGTTTTCCACAAATAGACCAAGACAAGGAAGAACATTGTTTCTAGAACAATTATTTAGGAGAGAGCAAGAATGAAATCAAGGTAGAAGAGCCTTCTGTTTTTTATACTCTGCTGACTGTTTCCTAGTATGATTTGATTTCTTATTGTACCCTATGTACCCTATGACTATCATTAAGTGTTGTACCTTATGATACTTGACTCTTGACAAATGTAACTTTTCTTTTATGTATACTGAGAGCATTTGCACCAAGACGAATTCCTTGTGTGTCCAATCACACTTGGCCAGTAAAGAATTCTATTCTACTCTATTCTATTCTATTCTGACAGAAATGGAAAGGAGTGCATATTTCTTTTCTTTGGGACTTTTACAGCCATTGCTTGTTTCTCTTTCTTTCCTCGATTGCTCTCAGTGTCTCTGAATACCTTCTTTTTGCAGTCTCTCGCTTAAGAATTCAACGTTTGGAGTTCTGGCATCAGAGGACACCAGCTGTGAATCTTCCTTTGGTCTCATGGGGACTTGAAAAGTCAAATAAGTAATTTTCCACCTCAAAACAGGAGATTTCCCACATCCAATGGACCGCTGGTTCTCCCTCCCAGAGAGCTGCCTGAGGACAGTACACAGTATTCGCCTAGAAATTAAAAATTGACTAATCTTAGACAAAAAAATATTATCCTTGCATTTTGCAAGCAAAAAACCAGCTGTTATGACAAAGATTAATTTGGTGTTGACTCTTGCATTTTACAGTAATTGTTTTTTTAAAAAAAATGAATGAGTTTGGGAAGAGGAGCAAAAATATAAAATGAATTTGTCTCAACTCATATCAATAGATGAAAAAATAACATATCCTATATTTTAACCCAAAAATAGCTACTTTTCAGCCAAACAAAATTAGTTGACTGTTTATTTTGAAAAACTGCCAATGTTCTTTTTCTGCAAAGGGAATTAAGCGAAAAATTGGGAAAAATAAGCATCCAAAATTAATTCAGCTTCACACACAATCAGTTTGACTTGTTTGGAGTCTTATTGATAATAGTCACAAGCTATAACCCAATGCATGTTGGTGCAAAAATAAGTTCCTCTACTAACCGATAAATAAATAGGCACAGGAATGGCTTAGAATCAATCTTATTGAATCCCAATGATTCTTCCTATCAAAATATAATCCAACACTACATGGATTCACAAATTGTGCTACGCCCTAAGTGTGATTTCTTTGGGGCCTTGAACGTTGCTTGATCACTTCAATTGTGGATCATGGTTTATATTTTAAGCTGTTATATGAACTCAGCCATTGTGGATTATTCAGCAACTCATGATTAAAACAGAAAAGTGACTTATATAAGCCCATATAGCTACTCAAAACATTTCATCAAACCAAATATGTATGAAGATTCTCAATCATCCAGGTCATGGTTGTCCCAAAGATGCTTTTTCAAAAGGCAACTGGACTTTAATTTTTTTTCTAAAACACCAAACTATCTTTCATGCTTCTTTCAGAGGAGGAATGAACCAACCAACCACATAGTGACTTCTCAGTAGCATCACTGAGAATGGTTCCATTCTTCAAATACCAGAATGGGCATCACACATAAGATCCCCAAACTTCCTCTCTTCTGTTTGAGAATATGGGACACTGGATAACAAATTTAAGTTAAAAGAAGGACGATTGTTTCGGAATGTTAGAAAAAAAACTTCCAAATAAAAAGAACACTTTGATAATGAGCCAATTAACCAGTGGATTCTCATTCATTAAATGTGTTCAAACAGAGACCAGATCCTCTTCAGGGATCCTTTGATTTGGATTATCCCACTAAGCAGAAAATCGGGCTTCATGGCCTAAATAGCTGTCTGTGATTTTAATCATTCCAAATTGGTAACCTCAGTATGGTATCTGAAGTTGTCAAGACTTCCCTCTGTACCTGCCCAGAGTCCCTATCCCACCTGATTCTTTTTTTTCTTCTTTTTAAACAGAAAACTAGCATACTGGAAAGCAATGCACCCATCTTAAGTATTAGCAGCAATGCCAAGGGCCCCACATAGTTTCCAGAGGGAGTCATAGAAAATCAAAATGGTGGGCAGCTTCAACCCAGTGCTTTGTTTAGAGGTGTGTTTGTTTCTCCAGAAAAAAAGGAGAGCTGAGATGATAGGAGAGAAATCTCAACTATGTTAAGTGTTTGGAGATTGGCAAATATTTTATTTCTTTATTTGTTTCATCTTTTTTCCCACCACAATCAACTGTCTTTTGTGACTGTTCTCCCAACATGGTCTCAAAAGACCAGAGGTGTATAGCAGTCCCCAAGATAGAGCCCTTCTCATGTAGAGCATATGCTGAAGCTGGATCAGCAAATTGTTAGTGCCTTTTGTTGGGTACGACCAAGCACATAATATAGCAATAGCACTTAGACTTATATACCGCTTCACGGTGCTTTACAGCCTCTCTAAGCGGTTTACAGAGTCAGCCTATTGCCCCCAACAATTTGGGTTCTCGTTTTACTGACCTCAGAAGGATGGAAGGCTGAGTCAACCTTGAGCCTGGTGAGATTTGAAGTGCCAAATTGCAGGTAGCCAGCAGAAGTAGCCTGCAGTACTACATTCTAACCATTGTGCCACCACAGCTCTTACTACTAAACTATTGTTCATATCATTAGAGCCACTATTCCAAGAATTGGCAAACCTCTAAATCAGAGGTGTTCAAATATTTGCTAGCAGGGAAATTCTGGGAATTGAAGTCTACAAGTCTTAAAATCGCCAAAGTTGGACACCCCTGCTGTAAGCTGTAATACAAGACTTTCAAACAGTCAGGTCATCATTAGTGCCATTGCTTGATCCAATCCCATACCTGTAGTTTTGGCAGCAATGTTAGACTCTACACAAATGCAAAAAAAAAAAAAAGCATATGTTTAAGAAGTTTTCTTCTAGAGAATAAACCAAGTGTTAGCAATCAGTGGGATAGAACAGCCCATAAACCTCCCATATCCCATGTTTCTTTACTGTTTGCTCTGCTGAAAGCCATTCAAGCTGAGCCTTGTTATGACTGGCACGGCTGGAAGCTCAAGCTTCTCCATTTATCAAGGACCAGGTGAGTGTTTCATAAAGTTCCCTTTCATATGGATGCTTGCTTGGGGACTGGCAGGATTTTTCAAAGAATTCTCTCCTAAGAGTCAGAATGCTTCTTGAAATAGCCTACAGGATGTTCTATGATCTATTGCAGCTGTGCAAGGCTTTGAGGCATGTGGGGATAGGAAGTAGCTGCATTGTTTCCAAAGATCACAGGGCCAGTTGATGGACTTGGAGATGTCCTTTTCAAAGAGGCTGAGATTTGGAGCCACATATTTAAATTCCCCACTTGCCATGCCATTGCATCAAGGAATTGGTAGATCTTTAAATGTGTGACAGTTGGTTGCCATAATTTCCACAGTCACCAGGTCGTCTGAAATTCCTAAGAACATTGCAACTGTCCATCATCAACACTGGTACCACTAGGAGCAATTTAAGCCCATCTCAGTCATGAGCAGGGGGCAAAATGATGATATGGGAACATAGAAGGAAAAAAAAAAGAGGACATGTCTGTGTCCTGGGCAGATGGGATAAAATCTATGTTCCAAAGAGAACTAAATGTGTGCAGCAGCAGCCAAAAAAGCTAATGCAATCCTAAATTGTATTAACAGAGGGATACAATCAAGACCAAGTGAGGTACTAATACCACTCTATAAAGCCTTAGTAAGACTACACCTAGAGTACTGCATCCAGTTTTGGTCACCACATTATAAAAAAGTTGTTGAGAAAAAGTACAGAGAAGAGCAACCAGGATGACTAGGGGACTGGAGACTAAAACATGAAGAACGGTTACAGGAACTGGGCACGGTTAATCTAGTGAAGAGAAGGACCAGGGGAGACATGATAGCAGTCTTCCAATATTTGAGGGGCTGCCACAGAAAGGAAGGGGTCAAGCTATTTTCTAAAGCACCTGAAGGCCAGACAAGGAATGATGGATGGAAACTGAATAAGGAGAGATTTAACCTGGAAATAAGGAGAAACTTTCTGACAGTGAGAACAATCAACCAATGGAACAGCTTGCCCTCGGAAGTTGTGGGAGCGCCATCACTTGAGACTTTCAAGAAGAGATTGGACTGCCATTTGTCAGAAATGGTGTAGGGTCTCCTGCTTAGGCAGGGGGTTGAACTAGATGACCTGGTTCCTTCCAACTCTTGGTTATCTGTTATCTGTTAAATAAGCAGCTACTCCATTCAGGATACTCCAACATGCATCTTCACCATTTTGCTTCTATTGGAATCCTTTATTCCTTTGGAATCGTCCAAGGAAGCTGCAGTTTTAAATGCAGTGTGGTAGACTTTCACAATAGTTTTATGGCTTCCAGTTTAAATGTTTCATTATTAAATCTTGCACACATGTTTTTCCAAACTTTTTCCATACACAATTATGGCAATAGATGGCATCCATCTCTGAGTCTGCAATATCCAGTTTCTAAAAGTCTATCAACTGTTCCAGTGCATGTTAATTGTAATTTTTCAAGGCTATTGAAGAAATAGAAATTCCACCCACCCACCCCCAAAAATAAGAGCCACCCAGAGTATTTTTCTGTTTAAAACTCACTAACATAAAGTGAGCAAACAAACAGAAATCTTGCCTGATATGAATCTTACAAACCACCCCAGATATTAGAACGAGTTGGGATGGCAATTTTGTTTGTTTTCTCTTCTGCTAAGAAAAGTTTATATTTTAATGATGATCAGGGATAAATTCTTCCAAAATATTTCTGAAACCCTCTAGTTCCAAACCTTTATGAAAGAAGAAGCCAGCGTGATTTGGATTTCTACCTTGCACAAGTTGGTTCAAGATATTGTGCAAATTAAAAGAGACAGCAAATGGATGTCCCCCTGATTCCTAAATACTCCTGTTCTATGATGACCCTCTTAGCCTTAAGAGGGCAGATAAGACTTGTCCCAAAGGTGCTTTTTCAAAAGGCAACTAGACTTTGTTTTTCCTTGAAGATGTTTTGCTTCTCATCCAAGTATTTTATTTAGTTCTGACTGAAGCTTCTTGGATGATAAGCAAAATGTCTTTAAGGAAAAACAAGCTCCAGTTGCCTTTTGAAAAAGCACCTTTGGGACAAGTCTTATCTGCCCTCTTAAGGCTAAGAGGGTCATTGGCTAATTGGAACAAAATAAAAAAAAATATTATTTAAAAATTCCAGTCTGGATCTCAACGATGGAGGCGATGATGCATCCAAATAATTTAGACCTTAATAAAATGATAAAATACAAAGACATTCTTGATGCGCAAGGAACTTTAAAATCATGGCAAGATCTCCAAGAACCAGGGCTACAAGTAGACCGGTGGGCTTATTTGCAAATTCAAAATAGATATAGCCAGGACAAGAAAAATTTTGGAATTTATTATAAGGCACAACAATTAGATAAAATCCTATTAGGTCCAGATAAATATAACTAAATTTTATAATTATTTATTAAAGATGGAATTAGAAGAGGAAGTAGTCAAAGGCAACGTGATAGCTTGGAGTAGAAACATAGGACATAGCATTACATTATTAGAATGGGAAAAGGTCTGGACAAGGAACAATAAAATTACAAAATCAGCAACATATAAAGAAAATGCCTATAAAATGTTTTATAGATAGCAACTCTCACCCTCAAGAATAGCGAAAATGTCTCCTAACATGAATCCGAATTGCTGGAAATGTAAAAAGAAACACGGAACATTCTTTCACATGTGGTGGTCCTGCACTGAAGCCCAAAGATACTGGCATAGAATTAAAAAATGGTTAGAGGAAATAACGGCGTAGCAAATTGAATTAAAACCAGAATTATTCTTATTGGGGATATTTAACAGACAAATTTCAAAAAAAGTCAAATATATAATACTGCACATTCTTACTGCAGCTAGAATAACCTTTGCACAGTGTTGGAAACAAGCAGACATTCCAACAGAGGAAATGGTCATTCAGAAGATAACAGCCTGTGCAGAGATGGATAAGTTAACCTTAGCACTTAAGGAAAAAGAAACATAAGAATATTATAGAAGCTGGGAATGCTGGTATGACTGGATAGATCAAAAATAGAAAATATATTAGTAAAAAACGTAAAATGTAAAAGAGGTAGTAATTATATATTCGCAATAAGATGTATTTGTAAACATATCACCAATATTGATAACAAACAAGGAACCATAGACTGTCGATAATAGAATTGCTAGTTTTTAATCATTTTCTTTGTTCCTTTTTCCTTTTTTTTCTGTGTGTATGTGTTTGTTCGATATTTTAGTTGTATAATCAATAAAGTTTGTTTAAAAAAGAAAAAGAAAAAGCACCTTTGGACAACCAGGACCTGGATGACTAAGAGTCTCCATAGGCAGTTAAGATTTGTTTATTTAGTAACAGATAACAGATAACAGATAACAGATAAAGAGTTGGAAGGGACCTTGTAGGTCATCTAGTCCAACCCCCCGGCCAAGCGGGAGACCCTACACCATTTCTGACAGATGGCAGTCCAATCTCTTCTTGAAAGTCTCAAGTGATGGCGCTCCCAAAACTTCCAAGGGCAAGCTGTTCCATTGGTTGATTGTTCCCACTGTCAGAAAGTTTCTTCTTATTTCCAGGTTCAGTTTCCATCCATTATTCCTTGTCTGGCCTACAGGTGCTTTAGAAAATAGTTTGACCCCTTCCTTTCTGTGGCAGCCCTCAAATATTGGAAGACTGCTATCATGTCTCCCCTGGTCCTTCTCTTCACTAGACTAGCCAAGCCCAGTTCCTGTAACCATTCTTGATAGGTTTTAGTCTCCAGTCCCCTAATCATCTTGGTTGCTCTTCTCTGTACTTTTGCTAGAGTCTCAACATCTTTTTTATAATGTGGTAAACAAAACTAGATACAGTACTCTAGGTGTGGTCTTACTAAGGCTTTATAGAGTGGTATTAGTACCTCACTTGATCTCAATTGTATCCCTCTGTTAATGCAATTTAGGATTGCATTAGCTTTTTTGGCTGCTGCTGCACACTGCTGGCTATTATTTAGCTAGTTGTCCACTAAGAATCCAAGATCCCTCTCACAGTTACTGCTATTGAGCCTGGTTTCACCCAGTCTGTATGTGTACTTTTGGTTTTTCTTGCCTAAGTGTAGGACTTTATTTTTCTCTACACTGAATTTCATTTTGTTAGTTATGGCCCAGTGTTCTAGTCTGTCAAGATCCATCTGGATCTTGAGCCTATCTTCTTGGGTGTTAGCTATTCCTGCCAGCAGTAATTAATTAGCATTTTGTAAATGGGTTTGCTATTAGATTTTATTTTAGTCTTAAGGTTGGCTTGTTGCATTATTGTAAACTGAATCACAGCAGGTAGTATACAAACTGTATACTACAAACAGCAAAGGACAGGCCTGTGTTGCGTCTGCCAGTGAAAACGGAGCTTGGGAGGGCCACATGTGGCCTTCCCAGCTCCATTTTCGGCCACAGTGGCCTCCTGCAGCCGTCTGCCAGTGAAAATTGAGCTTGTGTGTGGCCTCTGAACTCCATTTTCGCTGGCAGAGGGCTGCACCTGGAAATGAGTGATGCTGAGCTGACATGAGTGACATCCAGCTGGTCACACCCACCCCAAGGTCAAACACAACTCTGATGCAGCCCTCAATGAAATTAAGTTTGACACCTTTGCTGTTGATAAAGCTGTTTCAGGGCTGTACAGCAACTGCAGAATCGGGGCAGGGCACCATGTTTTATAAAGACCCTAGTTCTGCTTAATGTGTGAAGCCTACTCAGACTCTAATCCCAATCAGGAATTTACAGGTTTAAAGTAGATGGGTGAGTTAAAAAATATAACTGGAATATCCATGAAAGGACTATAGGTTATCAGTGGGATAATTTGTGATTGCATTTGTGCTTATAGTTAACTAGCAGTTCAATTTGCCACTGTGGCATTAACCAATAAATTCTAGGAATTATCCCAATATACTATTTGGTGAGTGCCAAGGTAGGGAAAACCAACACAAAACATTTTCATTGCAGATATTTCTGGCACAATTCTGTTTTCCTTCCAGAAGGTTATTTGTCAGATACTCATACTTTCATTCCATAAAAATACTGATGCTAGCTCGTGCTTTAGCTTTTATGATTATGGAATATATGCATGGCAAAGAGTTATGAATCAGAAAAACCAGGGAGACACGTGGAATTAAAATGAGGACTTGTGTATTCTTGACCTTGAAAACAATTTACTGCTCTACATACGGTAATAGTAAGCAAACATTTCACCACACCTTAATATCTGGAAGATCTACTATTGGCCAGAGGAAATTGCTCCAGGGATTGGATCAAGTCCATGAGCTGCCAACTGGTTTCCTTGCTACAAACCACTGAATATGTTCTTTTTTCAATAAATCATAAACATTCTCCATTTCGGACAGGAACTTTTTTCCTCAGGGCTCAATAGTTTGTCCTTACAAGAGCTGGCAGCTCTACAAACTGAAGAAGTAAGCTTATAAATGTCATTCAAAATGGAATAAACATAATTTTCTGTAAATAAAGTAAGAAATCATAAGCTAATTCTGTCTTTCCATAACCGAGGGATGTGGAGTCTCTTTTAGAATACATATTTCTTAGTGGGATTGTCAGTTTCCAGAAGCAACATCACCTCAGGACAATTAAACAGTCTTCAGGTAGCCAAGTTTTCAGGCTAGCTGATTTTTAAGTTTCAATCCTATTTGCTTTGTCTTCAAATCATCCTGCTAAAGTAAGTGAATACAATATCACTTAGATGTATATACTACTCCACAGTGCTTTACAGCACTCTCTGAGCTGTTAGAAATGTCAGCATATTACCCCCCAACAATCTGGGTCCTCATTTTACCAATCTTGGAAAGATGGAAGGCTGAGTCAATCTTGAGCCGATCAGGATCTTGACTGTGGGCAGAGTCAGCCTGCAATACTACATTCTAACCAGCAGGGCTCAATAGGCATAAAATTGGCCTGTGGGTTTTATTTATTTGTGTGGGTGTGGCTGTATGTGGGTGTGGGTGTGCTTCTAGGCATGTAAGTATGTGTGCATAAGCCATACAAAACCATATATACATTGTTTTTCATAGCAAATAATAGCTGAGTAGGATAATTCCTCTCCATTTCACCCAAGCAGCATAGAGTCCAAATAATATCTAGAAGTATTTTACCTTTGACAAAATACTCCTTTCATGAATGTTTCCAGTGATACTAATGGTGTATGAAAGGTTGCCTCAACCCATTTGGCCTTTGTGAATTGTGTTTCTAAGCTAGGTACACAAAGTCCAGCAATCACCTTTGCTGTTTATCAAGGAAGACATCTGTCTTAAACTCTCCAGTTCTCCAGCAGCTTAGTAATGAAGGCTCAGGTTGACAGAACTGTCAAGGTACTACTTTGTGTTGTAAATACAATAAAATGATAGGCTTAGCAAATTTAAAATAGGCATTCAACCAAATCTGCTACCACCTTACTGAAAATAAAATGGAGTCTTCTCCATCAATCATTTTACTTTCACTTTCTTGAAAAAAAAAAAAAACTATTTGCCAAACACAGATTACACGTGCTAAATCTTTTGAAAGGAGAGCAAGCATTTTTCTCTCTCTAAAGTATTAAGTGAGTTTAAGTTAGACTAACAACAGATCAAAATATAAAGAAATTTCATGTTTTCCTACCCCTCCAGTTGCAAAGGCAAAAATAAAGGCATAATTTGGAGATACACCATTTTGTAGTGTGCATCTGTGAATGTAAGCTGCCATTAACTTTTTTTTAAAATCACAACATAATTAATAACCATCCATCAGCTGATTCATTTTGGACATGGATTTAGTGCTCTTCCAAAATAACACTAAACCTGTTTTCAAAACCAGTCTAAAATACTGACAGACACTAGAAGCATTCTGTCCTCAAAAGAAATTAGACACACACACCCCTCTATCACTTCTCTCCCTGCCTTGCTAGATAAGGTTCTTCAGGTAAGCAGATCCAGGTTTGCAATCACATTTTCCTTCTGTCCAAATCAGCTTGTCTCTGGAAGACAGCCCAGAAGAGGGTGGGGGAGGGGGAGGGAGAGAGAAAGTGAGAGGGGGGGGAATTAGGATCATCTCACAAGTGAAATGACCCTAATTCCTAAAAGCAGGGGTGGGATTCTACCAGTTTGCACCTATTCTCTAGAACAGGTTGTTAACATTCTAAGCAGTTTGGAGAACCGGTTGTTAGAAGAAATTACTGGCCTAATCCTGTAAGGAAGGCAGGAAGGAAACATTCTGGTGTTGCTTACAGGAACTGCCTCTCCATTAACCCTTATTACATTCTTGGCAGGACTAGACTTCCTGTCTCAGGAACTTATCTGGAGTTTTTTTCCTCTCCTTTGCTGGTACTTTGCTTGTGTGGAGTGACCATTCAAAGTTACAATGGCACTGAAAAAAGTGACTTATGACCATTTTTCAAACTTACGACTGTTGCAGCATCCCCACAGTCATGAGAGGACAGGTGAGGAGATGTGTGCCTCGATGTGAGTGATATTGAGTTGGCCACACCCAGCCAATAACATAACCACCAAGCCATGTCCACCCAGTCACATGATTACCAAGCCACGCCCACTACCTAAGCCATGCCCACAGAACCAGTTGTTAACAACTTGAATCCCACCTCTGACTAAAAGTCACCAAACTGCTTTAGCCACAGTAATATATGTTGTGAAATACACAAGATTGCAGCTATGGCAAAAAATATGTTAGAATAAGGGGGAAAGCACTATGTAGAAAACAAAACAACTCAGAATGAATTAAGCTTTTTTGTTATTGGTTGGGAACAAGACAAGGTATGGGCTGTCACAGAGAAGAGGGAGTCAACTTATTTTCCAAAGCACCTGAGGGCAGGACAAGAAGTAACAGGTGAAAGATTATTAGAGAGAGAGATCCAACTTAGAACTTAGGGGAAATTTCCTGACAGTGAAAACAATTAGTGGAATGGCTTGTTTCTTGAAGTTATGGATGAAGTTATGGATCACTGGAGGTTTTCAAGAAAAACCTGGACAGCCATTTGTCCAGAATGGTATAGTATCTCCCGGACAGGTGGTTGCAACAGAAGACCTCCAAGGTCCTTTCCAGCCCTATTATTCTATGGTCTAAAGAGGAAAGGAATAATCAGAAGGATGTGGCATAAAAATAAGCTGCTGGGACATGTTTATGCAATTATTAGGTGCAAATGAGGAAAAGTTTTGAGATAAAAAAAAACCTGGAAGATACATCAAAAAGAACCTTGGAGTTGCCTCTCCACAGTTAGTACTGGGTTGCTACCCTGAGTAGCAATCACCGATAGTAGCTTTGTGTGCCATGATGAAGTTGCACTGCTACATAAATGACAGCAATGATTCTAATTCAGCAAGCTTAGTTTTATGTAATCCTTTATTCTTTTTTTTAAATTCTTTTTCCTGTTTTTCAGAATCGGTGGCCACCCAAGTAATTCTTCATTGAATGAAATACATCTAAAACAGCTTCTCCCAGCTGTTGTTCTACAGATGTGTTGGAAGTTAGCCCTCATTATCCTGAACTGTCCAGCAGAATCAGTAACTGGAGTCTAACACATCTGGAAAATAACTGTTGCTCTTCAAAAATGTACAGACTGTTATCAAAGAGAGTTAATTTTAAATGACACACAGAATTCACTCTTTTTCTGATGTTCTTCATTTCCCCTGTACCATCCTTTCCATTTCTCTTCTGTTTCCCTATTTCTGTCCCCCAACCCCCAAGATTTTTCATAAAGCCTCTCTTCACTCCCCCTCAAGAGTTATTCCTTCCTCTTCCTCTTTGGGGAAGGACTGGTTGTTGCAGAGTTAGGAGTTGTATTGCCTCTTCTAAGGCAAGAGTGAATAATCTTGAATAATTGATTTCTTGTCTGATACCTCAGACTCCTGCAGACCTAGGCAAAATTAATTCCCACAAGAGGTCACAGTTGAGGCCTCGGGACCAGGGAACTATCTACAATAAACACAACCATTTATCATTCAGCCTTCTGTCTCAGAGACTAAATTCACTTTCAAGCTATCAGTCCTCCCACTAATTTAACCTAATGGCCAGTAAGCAAATTTACAGATCTCCTGAGTGTGTTGAATTTATCTCTGGGGGTGGGTGTGGGGGGGAGGCTTCAGTTCTATTTCTTTCCCACCATCCTCCCATCAGTAAGATAACCAAGAAAAGTGTTGTACATACAACCAGGTTGTAAGCTATGTCAAGTGAGTTTCTGTTCATGAAAGGGTTTGGATAACCTAGCCAGATAATCAAGGCTGACATCTTGTTTAACCCACTTTGCTATCAGGCGTTGGGAGGATGAGAAATGGATGGGAACAGAAAGGAGAGGAGGTGGGGTGAGAGGGGCAGAGTTGTGTTGACTTTGTCAGTGAGAAGTGAGTGCAAATTCTCTTGGGTGGCCTTGTTAAATATCAGCACCAATTCTTATTTCTCTTCCTTCTTTCTTTTTTAAAGGAAGTGTGGCTCTTCAGATAAGTAGTGCATCAGACAAAAACCAGGGCTGGCAACTGTAAGAAAACGCCTTCCATATAGATAATACTCCTTGGCATGTATGCAATTGAGCACCATCTTGGTGGGATGAATAAAAGTAGTCTTCCACAATACCTCATTCTCATCCATAGGTCTCCTGGTGACTATTTCCACAATGAAGTTGACATACCATGTATGGATAGGCACTCTGGAACTACAATTCCAATCACCTGTCACCATTGGATGTGTTAGTTGGGACTACTAGGACTTGTAGATCAGCAACTGCTGGGAACTAATAAATTCTCTAATGTTGAACAACATCCAGAGGAAATCCCAGGCTCATAAACACACACACACCAACACAGTATTTGTCCTTTACTTATACAGCCAAGATTAGGAAAAGATTCTCTTCTTGTTAATCTCATTTCTCCATATTCTCCAGGGTCATAATTATGGTTAACACTGATTTATTTCAACGTCCATTTCATTAGCTATGCCTTAAAGCTAATATATTTGAAGTTAACCATCATTAAATGTAAACAGTATATTACTTCTTATTACCCTCTCAAAAAAAAACAAAACCACCCTATGGAAGGCTAAAAGTAAAAATAATTAATCTTGAACTTCTGCCAATTGTATGAGAAGAGGATAAAATATATAGGTAACTGCGTTACCTAAGGCCCACTTTTTAAAAAAAAATCACAAAAAAAATTATAGCTTAATATGATATGCAAATACCAACACTGATTTTATTTCCTGATTAAACAACTATTTGAGTTTTCATCTTCTTTATCAACATGTATATACTGCCTATTCAAACAACAAAGGGGATTATAATAAAAATTAAACATCACTAAACAAAAAATTTTGAGATATTTACAGTTATTAAAACCTTAACTGAATGTTCTTTGAAAGAGAATTATCTTTGCCAATTTCCAAAACAACAACAACAAGGGAGACAGCTAAAAAGGTAGCACTACATAGAGGGAATTTATGCATACTGAAAGTTCAAATTTTTTTTTTTAACAAAGGAACATAATATTTTTTCACCTGTATTAATGTTAAGGTACAAAGCCTTTTTTAAAAAAATCACAGCGCACAAATATTGCACAATGTCTCTGCAATTTCAGTCTGAACCTGCCCCAAGATAGGCCTTTAAATCTGCTGTCTTCAGTGACATTCCTCTTCCAGTTGTTTAAAGTGCCTTGTATATTTTACCTTATAGCCTTTTCTCAAAGTAGCTCAACATACAAATGTTATCACTGCAGCAGTTGGGACAATAGAAAGTTTGCTTGCCTAATCCCACAGAGTGAATCTGTGGTTAAAGTAGAATTGGATGAAGGGATTTTATAGCACACAGAGATCCCCATTATTATGATGATGTTTGATTTCACAATCAGCCAGATGTTTAGGCTGGATTTGGCATTATTGTCCACTTATTGAGTCCTTCCCAAGCACCTGGGCTAAGCAGATGTTGTTTAATAATACTAATGGTATCATTGTATTGTATTTTCAGCTCTGGGTTAGTTGTGCCTTCTTTATAAATTCTGTGTCCTTTTCCAATACAGAGCGGAAGAAGCTTCTTGGATGAGAAGTGAAATGTCTTCAAAGAAAAACCAGAAAGTCCAGTTGCCTCTTGAAAAAGCACCTTTGGGGCATTATCCAGACTTTTTTTTTTTTTTTTTTTGCCTTTCTTATCAACAATTGTTAAGTGTTGTCATTATTTTTCTAATTTTCCTATTCAGGGCTTTTATTTATTTTTTTATTTTGTTACGTTGTCGTTAGTATTTAACAGGAAGCCTTCCAGAAGAGAGTTTACGTTTAAAAAAGAGAAAACACTAAGATCAACATTAAAACCGAAAACACTGTGAAAGGGGAAACAATACAGCAAAATATTATACTTCTGATGAACTCCAACAAGAAATTCAAGGAATATTTGAGTGTCTAAATGATGACCTGGGGCTTTCTTATGAATTGCGCTGATGGATCCCAGGTGGGAAATGTAAAATTGCACTTTAATGGCTGCGAACACAATTTAGGCTTCACTTTAGAACCCATCCATTATAGTCTGTTATTAATATACATTATTTATTATTTCATACAATGTGGTGAATTTTTCCCATATAGTAGAAGGTGGCTTAAACCACTGTGAATTAATAGAACATTCTTATAAAAGTCTTCATTTTATGCTATGATGGCATTATATATTTAATATTTATAAATGCTATTTTTGTTCCTGGGCATCTTACTTAGTAGTCCTCATTTCCCAACAACTTTTTAAAGTTATCTTGTTGTGGGGGAGAAAAACAGTTCAAGAACATTGCATATGGTGCTTTTACTTCCTCTACAAAGGTGGAATAAAATTTTTATATACATTGAAAAATATATTAATATGTGGAGTTGCCACAAAGAAGAGGGGGGCAACCTATTTTCTAAAGCCCCAGAAGGCAAGACAAGAAACAATGGGTGGAAATTAATCAAGGAGTGAAGCAACCTGGCATTAAGGAGAAACTTCCTAATAGTGAGGACAATTAACAATTAACCAGTGGAATGGCTTGCCTTCAAAAGGTAAGGGTGCTTCATCACTGGATGTTTTAAAAAAGAGATTGGACATCCACTTGTCTGGAATAGTATAGGACAGTGAGGGCTAACCTTTTTGTCATTGCGTGCCAAAAGTACGTGCATATATGCACACATTTTATTTATTTATTTTATTTATTTGATTTGCCAATTGTTTACAAGATAATAAGTATAAGTGTATACATAGTTGTGAATACATGAAATGGGTACATATAAGAAAAATAAAAGAATAAGAGAAACAATAGGACAGGGACGGTAGGCACGATGGTGCGCTTATGCACGCCCCCTACAGACCTCTTAGGAAAGGGGTGAGGTCAATAGTAGACAGTCTAAGGTTAAAGTTTTTGGGGTTTGGGGAAGAGACTATAGAGTCGGGTAGAGTATTCCAGACATTGACCACTCTATTGCTGAAGTCGTATTTCCTGCAATCAAGTTTGGTGCGGTTTACTTTGAGTTTGTATCTATTGTGTGCTCTTGTGTTGTTATGGTTGAAGCTGAAGTATTCATTGACAGGTAGGACATTGCAATGTATGATTTTATATACCATGCTTAAGTCAGACCGAAGACGGCGTAATTCAAGGTTTTCTAGTTTTAGAATTTCAAGTCTGGTGGCATAAGGTATTCTACAACGAGTAGAAGAGTGGAGAACTCTTCTTGTGAAATATTTCTGGACTTTCTCAATTGTGCTAATATCAGATACGTAATGAGGGTTCCAGACTGATGAACTGTATTCGAGTATTGGTCTAGCAAATGTTTTGTATGCTCTGGTTAGTAGTGTGATATTACCAGAGAAAAAACTACGTAGGACATGTGTGCCTGCACCTATAATGCAATGCACGACTGACCCTTCCCACCTCCTGGCCATGCATGCGCCCCCTCCACATGCACCACACACCTCTGAGCATGTGCGCACGCCCCCCCATGCACCACACACCTCTGTGCATGCACATATGTCTTCCACACGCACCCCCACCCCCCGCGCATGCATGGCAGATACCCAACAATCAGCTGGCTGGTGGGACGCACGTGTGCATGCGCAGTGAACCTGATCCGGGACGATGGCTCGCATGCCAGAAGAGATGGCTCTGCCTGCCATTTCCAGCACCCGTGCCGTAGGTTCGCCAACATGGGTATAGGGTCTCCTGCTTGAGCAGGAGTTGGATCAGAAGACCTCCAAGGTCCCTTCCAGCTCTTGAGTCTGATTGATTGACTGATTGATCAATTGATCGATTGCTTGGTTGACTGACTGATTTACTTCCCAGGTGAGGCAGTTTGGTTTAGTTTTTAAGGCAGCATGGTAGAAGCCAGAAGACTGTGAGTTCTAATCCCACTTTGGGAATGAAAGCATGCCGAGTGACATTGGGCCAGTCACCAGGAGATGGTGAGTCCTTCCTTAGGCATGAGAGCCAACTGGTTGACTTTGGACAAGTCACTCTCTCTCAGACCATCTCCCTCATAAGGCTGGGGTAACAACCAGTTCAGTGAGCGTGCGCTTTGCACGTGCGCAGGAACTTCAGGCGCATGCGTGCCAAATGTGCACTTTGCAGCTCACCTTCTGCTGCAAGCCCTGTGTGTAAAATAGCTGATGCGTGGCAATCCACTGTGCCACGTGAAGCAGCTGAGCTGGAAAACCTGGAAATAAAGCACAGACTAGAGCCGGGGTGGGTGGGCCCAATAGCTGATCTTCGGAGCGAACCGTTTCACTCCCAGCTGATCTTCAGAGATACCGAACCGGGGCCGAAGCGGTAGAACCCCAGCCCTGGTGGAAAGTAGGAGGAAAAAGGAGTATTGCGTGTTTCCACCATCTTGAGTTATTTATCAAAATAACAAAGGTGGGATATAAAGAAATACATTAAAAATATCATCACGCAGAATCCTTTAGCCATCGTGTACTTAACAGTATTTTAGACAGAATGGTGAAAAACGATACTTGTGATATAAATAAATGAAATAGAGTATGAGAAATTGATATTGCCGGTGTCTCAAAAGATTGAGGAGGCTCTATCTTTTCCCATACCCGCCTCGGATGAAGAATTGATCTCTCTTTTTTTCCCCCTGGAAGACAGCAGATGTTCTACTGATGTTAGCAGCAGAAGCAAACCACAATGAAGTTAGTCTGTCCAAAAAGACCCCAGCAGGATGGAGAAGGCAGAGGCCAAAACTAACATTTCAAGGCCATGTGGTGAGTTTGTTTTCCATAAGACTCTCTTGGCTTTAACCGGCTGGGTGTATGACTCAAAATTAATGGAATGCAATAATTAATTTCACTTGTCAAGTTTGCCTGACCACATCTTCCGTGTTGGAAGTAGAGTCGCATCATGCTGGGTTTGTAGAATCATCTTCAAATGCATTTAATATGGAAAGCAGGCCTATGTAATCCAAGGTTGCTGCCTTAGAATTGGAGGGGGGAGTGGGGCGGGAAATGCAGCAATTTGAAAAACATCATCATCAAATACACGGTGCAGAGGAATTCTAGTATGCGACTGATGATTCTAAGGTCAAAAAAAGGAGGGAGTTCCTCAGACAGAAATATACTTTCCTGTCACCATCAAATTTCTTTATGCCCAGGAAATAACCCCATTAATTGCCTTCATTTTGGATGGGAGCTGCAGGCAGAACTTGATTGCCATTGTACAGGTAGTCCTTGACTTACAACCTCAATTCAGCCCAAAATTTCTGTTGTTAAGTGAGTTTTGCCCCAATCACTACAGTTGATGAGCTAGTAAACCGGGTGTTAAATGAAACTGGCTTCCCCACTGACTTTGCATGTCAAAAGGTGTGATGACCCAGGGTGTGGCACAAAGGCAACACAGTCGGATAATCAGTAGGAGTCCCTTTATTAGCTCCCAACTTTGCCCCCAATGTCCAGGTTATCTTCTGGCTGGAGAAAAACTCTCCCAGGAACAATGAGAAAAGTAAAGTCCTACACTTAGGCAAGAAAAACCCAAAGTGCGCATATAGACTGGGTGAAACCAGGCTCAATAGCAGTAACTGTGAGAGGGATCTTGGAGTCCTAGTGGACAACCAGCTAAATATGAGCCGGCAGTGTGCAGCAGCAGCCAAAAAAGCTAATGCAATCCTAAGTTGCATTAACAGAGGGATACAATCGAGATCAAGGGAAGTACTAATACCACTCTATAAAGCCTTAGTAAGACCACATCTAGAGTACTGCATCCAGTTTTGGTCACCACATTATAAAAAAGATGTTGAGACTCTAGCAAAAGTACAGAGAAGAGCAACCAGGACGATTAGGGGACTGGAGGCTAAAACATACGAAGAACAGTTACAGGAACTGGGCTTGGCTAGTCTAGTAAAGAGAAGGACCAGGGGAGACATGATAGCGGTCTTCCAATATTTGAGGGGCTGCCACAGAGATGAGGGGGTCAAGCTATTTTCTAAAGCACCTGTAGGCCAGACAAGGAATAATGGATGGAAACTGAACAAGGAGAGATTTAACCTGGAAATAAGGAGAAACTTTCTGACAGTGAGAACAATCAACCAATGGAACAGCTTGCCCTCAGAAGTTGTGGGAGCACCATCACTTGAGACCTTCAAGAAGAGATTGGACTGCCATTTGTTAGAAGTGGTGTAGGGTCTCCTGCTTGGGTGGTGGGTTGGACTAGATGACCTACAAGGTCCCTTCCAACTCTGATTATCTGTTATCTGTTAGCCTTTGGCTGCAGAGAATCAAGTCCAAAACGTGGTCAACAAAAACTGTATAAGTCCAATCAAGGCAAGATGAGATAATTAGTCCGGCAGGGCAGGAGCAAGAATTCCAGACATGAAGGCATGGCAATAACTCAACATGGTTGGGAAGACGCCAGGAACACAGATAAGCAAAGTCAACACAAGATAAACTCAAGTTTGCTCCCAGCAGCTGCTGCACTCAGCATGCATTTCCTTTAAAATCTCTTCCCAGCTGTGGGAATGAGGGCCCTTTCCTCCCCAGTAAGCCATGGAACCCACGTTGCTCTCTTTTCCATTCCTCCCTGCGTGCCCTTGGATGAAAAGGGGTTGGGGTTGGGTCTTCCTCTGAACTCCCTCTCCCTTGTTCTACCTCTTCCCTGCTCTGCCCAGCTGGACTTTGCCCTTCCCCAGTTTCCTCCATAGCCAACAGAGCCACACTCCCACTTCCTGTCAGCTGTTCATCTTCCTCCTCAGATTCAGACTCCGACAGGGGCATAACAAAAGGTTGCAAAAGGTGATCACATGACCTTGGGACATAGTAAGGTTTGTTTTTCTCGCCATGTATATGTATACATCTGGACTAGACTGTGTTGTTTCTCCGTGTCATATAATATATGTGATTATATGTTTAATTTTATATTTATTTATTTATTCATGTTCATGTGCGTGTATATTGGAAGTGGTGACTCTTTGAGAGCTATACACAACGAAATTTCATTTTAATGTATTAGTGTATGATTAGTGTACATTCAAAGTGACAATAAAGTAGTTCTAAGTTCTAAGTCTAACAGTCATAGGTGTGAACCGGTTGCCAAGCATCTGAATTTCGATCACATGATCATGGGGCTGCTACAAAGGTCATAAGTGTGAAAAATGGTCACTTTTTTCACTGCCATTGTAACTGTTGTGGTCCACCGGTAGCCTGCGGAGATGGCAGCAGAGTTGGACAGTGGGGAGGAACATGGGCCAGTTCTGGACTCTGGGGACGGCTCGAACGACAGATCTCCATCTGACACAGAGGTGGGGCCAGGGCCATCTGGGAGGTATGTGCTGACTCTGGAGCCTCCAGAATCTGACATCAGCAAGGCAGAGGAACAGGGGGAGCCTGTTCCCAGTGTGTGCTTGCGCAGAGCTGCCAGAAGGCAAGAACAGTTAAGGCAAAAGGGGCGACTCAGGAGTAAGGCTTGGAGATGGGCCCTCCCAAAAGACATAAAGGAGGAGTAAAGGGACATGAACCTTTGCAGGAAGCAACTTTATTTGTTCTGGTCAGTTTAAAATCTGAAGCTCTGTGTTGACTTTGTGCTCCATTTGGCCTTGTACAGCTAATTGGCAATTTAGTCATCGGCAGCATTTCAAGGGTGATAAAGGTGGGTGCTTATCGGCCTTATCCCAAAAGACTGTGGCAGACTTCTTTTGGACTATTCATAAACTGTTTGGGACTCATTACGGGCTGTGAATTTTTAAAAATGGTTTTGGGGAACAGGTGTAATTGTTACTGTCTCAGGAAACCTTCATCAGAACAGTAACTTTGAACAGTCACTAAATGAACTGTTGTAAGTCGAGGATTACCCATAATGCTTTCCTCTCCCCTCTCCCCCCTCCTCCCAAACACACTCACATATCTTATCTACAAACCTTCCTGCCCTTGCTTCAGAACAAAGACTTGTCCTGCCATTTATGTACAGGTAGTCCTTGACTTACAACAGTTCCTTTAGTGACTGTTCAAAGTTACAACAGTACTGGAAAAAGTGACTTATGACCATTTTTCACACTTACGATCGTTTGCAGCATCCCCATGGTCACGTGATCAAAATTAAAATGCTTCGCAACTGACTCATATTTATGACGGTGTCCTGGGGTCATGTGATCCTCTTTTGCTTTCATCTTTCTGACAAGCAAACCAGATTCACTTTACAACTATGCTACTAACGTAAATGCAGGGATTCACTTAACAACTATGGCAAGAAAGGTTTTTAAATGGGGGGGAGGGGAACTCATTTAACAAATATCTCGCTTAGCAACATAAATTTTGGGCTCAATTGCAAGTCGAGGACTACCTGTATTATACTTAGATGCCCCTCATCTTACCAAAAGTGCCTTGTTTCTCTGAGCATTATCGCAGACCTTCTCTTCCATAGTATTTAGCAATGATTTTTTCTCCTAAAGAAATTCCAGGCAAATGAGTAATAGATGTAGTAGGTTCTATCTTAGAGCACAAAATTATTTTTATTTTATTTATTTGTCAAACATGTACAAGATAACAAGTGTAGGTATGAACATAAACATGAACTAAGGAAGTAAATGGGGGCAGTAAGAGAAGGGACGGCAGGCACGCTGGTGCACTTATGCATGCCCCGGGTTGTTAAAAAATTTGAATCCCACCCTTGGTTAAATCCGTCTCCCCAAACTATCCCCTTCTAGAGGAATTTGCAACTGTAGTAGGCTGGGGGGTGGAGGAATTTTGGGATCTGCAGTCCTCACAGTTCAGAAGGGAGACAATTTTAAGATGGCTGTTCCAGTTATATTATTTATTTCCTCCTATATTTAATTTTAGAAAGAAGAAACACCTATTGTGCAATTTTTTTTACTTCAGGAACTAATATTTCAGTACCAAATGTGAAGGAATGAATTAATATACTGGGAATACTGGGAGACAGTTCCAGATATGGTAAAAGAAGTTTTTTTAAAAAAAATGCAGGTAATTTTGTTTTTGTATCTTCCAATAGTAAATTCTATAGAGAGATATTTGTAATCTGGCAAATAGGGCATATATTTTCTCTCAAGATCTTCAGCACCCCAAAACATCTCAGGACTGGCTTACTAGCGGATTGAAATATCTTCCATTTTTATGTGTCTCTGATTTTTTAATTCTTTTACCCAACAATATATCCTAAATCCATATCTGGTTTCCTGCTGTCTCCAAGAAGCACTTTGAGGAGTGAAAAATCAAACCCAACTATTTCCTCCAGTCGATGAAAGATTGCTTTCAGGTGCTTTAGGGGTTCATCCAGTGGATGTCCATAAATCAAGATATCATCCAATTGCATACTCAACATTTTTGCACAGCAGTGAACTCACATTTGCAAAAATGCTAAGGAACACCTTGTAATTCACACCAGCCATGGCCTAATACCAAGGAAGGCCCCTTCGTTAGTGTTGAAAACCATTTGGGAAGAGTTGTTTTTTGGATCTGCCAATACTTTCTAATAAATCTGAAATTTTAAAACACATGTGCATACACACATACCCAAGCATAACTGAAGCCTGGTACTTCATTAATTTATATAGCTTGGTGAAATAATTTGTTAATGCAAAGATGTACAACTTGTTGAGCATGGAATAGGCAACTCCCAAGTCACTACTTGTCCATCTTGTTAAATCTACAAGGAACTTTATTTCTGACTCAGCGTCCATGAATAAATCTTTTGCAATGTTTTCTTTGCGTAAATCTGAGTTTGTGTGTGCACACACAGATATGTGTGTACACACACAAGATACTGCTTTCCATTGAGGACCTGTATACTGCACTTCAAAAAGACAACAAACCCCTCACATCCTGGATATAATTTGTTTCAACTTCTACCTTCAAAATAATGTTATAGAGCAGTGCACACCAGAACAACTAGACACAAGGACAGTTTTTTTCCTGCATACCATCACTCTGCTAAACAACTAATTCCCACAACACTGTCAAACTATTTACTAAGACTCTTTTTCTATTCTTCTTCTCATCCTTTCTATTACCTATCTCCTTTTCTACTGATGACTATAACCTTGTTACTTGTATCTTACTATTTATATTGTTTTATTTAGTTTCCTAGTATGATTTTGATTTATTTAGTATCCTATGACTATCACTAAGTGTTGTATCTTATGATTCATGATCAATGTATTTATGATGACTTTGATCATGATTCATTACTTATATCTTTTATGTACACTGAGAGCTTATGCACCGAAGACAAATTCCTTGTGTGTCCAATCATACTTGGCCAATAAAGAATTGTATTTCTATTCTATTCTATATTGTGTGTTTCCTTTTCTTCTCTATTCTTAATCATTAGCACCATGGTTGACTTGTTCCGGCTTCACAGAGATAATATCTTCCCTTTCCTCCAGTTTCATCAGAGGGTGATTTTTTTTTCCATTGATACTTATTAATGCATTCTTTATTTATTGGTTTTAATTTTTTTCTTCTATCTACTTGAGAATCAAGACAGCATACAATAATAAAAATAGCAAATACACAGTAAACTACAATATAATCAACATCCAGATCAAAGCCTGTGAACTCTTTTGTGTGAGCCGTGGTGGCGCAGTAGTTAGTAGTAGTTAGTATTGCAGGCTGCCAGCAGTTTGATCCTGACCAACTCAAGGTTGATTCAGCCTTCCATCCTTCCAAGGTGGGTAAAATGAGGACCCAGATGGTTGGGGGCAATATGCTGACTGTGTAAACTGCTCTGAGAGAGCTGTAAAACATTATGAAGTCGTATATAAGTCTAAGTGCTATTATAGCTTATAAAAAAGGGACTAAGTGAACCTCCAATTAAACTTCCACCTAGTAAGGTTGAAACCAAATAATCAAACTCGGCGATATACAATATGTGATCACATTTTACATAAGTTGCTTTACAAAGAGAAATTGCAGGACTGGTACCATGATGTTTGAGAAGGTAGTACTTCTTTCTTGAAGACACTTGAACACTCACTGACTCATTAAGATTCATTAAGACATGCCTCAATTATTAAAACATACCTCCCCATATCATTTTAGTATTGCCAAATCATTTCATCAGAAGTTAGCAGGATTGGAAAATTTAGCTGGCAGCAGGTGCAGATGACTGAGGAGAGCGATGACTCTGATGAGGGGCCAGGACCATCAGGGAGTGGGCTGCTCCTTCAGAGATTGTGGGGGCTGGCAGCAGTGATGAGGAGGTTCCCGAGGAGCCTGTGCCAAGTGCACGTACACGAAGGATTACTCGGAGGAAAGAACATTTACAGCAGCACAGGCGACTCGGGAGGAAGGCTGCAAGGTAATGGCCCCTCCCTCAAGAAGATAAAAGACAGGTTTGGAAAAGCGTTCTATGCAGACAGCAAAGAAGCTCTGAAGCTCAACTGGTGGGCATCTTAGTTCGTGTTTGGAGAATTCTGTAAATTAGTTCTTATCTCTGGGTTTTTGGCAGCCTTGACAAACAACTTGGCAAGGCTCTTTCTTGTTGGAGCTAAATGTTGGAAAGCAGCCTTTTATCTATAAAGGAACAGAATTGTGATTAAACCTTAAAAGGTGGGGCTGCTGCCTTTGTCTGTATTTGCTCTCTGGGAACCCGGTTGGGTCGGAACAATTTTTGTGAATGTTCTACTAAGATTCTGATCATCAGTCTGGAACCCATATCATGTATCTGATATTAACACAATTGAGAAAGTCCAGAAATATTTCACAAGAAGAGTTCTCCGCTCCTCTACTCGTTGCAGAATACCTTATGCCACCAGACTTGAAACTCTAGACCTAGAAAACCTAGAACGACGACGCCTTCGGTCCGATCTAAATATAGTATATAAAATCATACATTACAATGTCTTACCTGCAAATGAATACTTCAGCTTCAATCATAAGAATACAAGAGCACACAATAGATACAAACTCAAGGTTAACCACACCTAACTTGATTGCAGAAAATACGACTTCAGCAACAGAGTGGTCAATGTTTGGAATACTCTACCTGACTCTGTGGTTTCCTCCCCAAACCCCAAAAACTTTAACCTTAGACTGTCTACTATTGACCTCACCCCTTTCCTAAGAGGTCTGTAGGGGGCGTACATAAGTGCACCAATCGTGCCTACCGTTCCTGTCCTATTGTTTCTTTTTATTTTTCTTATAAGTATCCATCTCATGTATTCAAAACTATGTTTGTTCTTATACCTGTATCTTGTAAGTGATTGACAAATCAAATAAATAAATAAATAAATAAATAAATCTCTTTGGGAATTTCATGAGATGTTGGCAGTGGTTGTGAAATCTAGCAATATTTTTACAATCTCATGAGAATTCAAACAACACCACTGGGTGAAATGATGTATATTAACATTAATTCATAAAAACAATCCCATGAATTTTTATAGACATTTCCCCCAAAATGCATATTTTTTTAATGTGCACATTTCTCTTTTTTAGTATACCTGTTTTTTAAGCAGTTTTTCAGCCACGAACTGGCTCACAAAATTTGGAGAAGTACACAAAGGATAACTATGTTCTGGTCTTCATTTCAATTCATGAAGTTAAAATTCATATCACTAATTTTAAAAATATTTCCAATAAGAAGTCTTACAAAATGATTAAACTGGAGCTTATATTATTGACAATTATTATATATTTTTTTAATATTGCAAAAGATTTCACACAAAAAACAATCAGATGTAACCAAATCCAGTATTCAAACATTCTCCTTATCATTTTATTCAAAAATATTTATGTCCGTCATGAATGGCAGCCTTCCATACATTTAAAAAGCATATACTCTGTAGAGTACGTTTCCAGTAGTTTTCAGCAGTTCTTTTTAATACTATATCGAGCCATGTCAGGTTTATATCTGAGCTATGCCAAAAATATCTCCCTTCTACATTTATGCAGCTTGGCCAGATTAAATCTGCTGCCACCCAAGTGGTAATGTTGCCTTAATATTAATTTTTATAGGAAACCCTATAACATTGTTTGTTCCCTTTCCCGCAAAAGAAAAAATAAACAAATGATAAAGTGCATTGTGGTTGGTCTTTCTTGTACAAACATGCCAGTCCTGAATTTACTGGATGACTTATTGAGAAATTAACAATTTAAAATAGCTGGCACACTTTTTTATACGAGAGCCGATATTTCAAAATGGTAGTATTTGGATAAAAATTACTATCTTTATTGCTTTAAGTGAGCTTTAGAGAATCTATGTGAATGTTTCATCAGTTGTTTTAAGTTGAAAAATAAAATACATTGTTTTTTTGAGTTTTGTCACTTACTTACTTACTTACTTACTTACTTACTTACTTACTTACTTACTCTATCGAAATAACACCTGCTTGCAATAATCTTCAGTTGCTCCTATAGGAAAGCTGTGTCTGGTTGGGCCTATGTGAGAAATATCTTCAGTTAGCAGTCAAAAAATTTCCCAAATCCAAGGCATGGAAAATTTAGCTATCCTGTTGAATGTTGAATAGTTGTGTACATCCATGTATTGGATTTCCTTCACAAGTGATTTAAATAAAAAGCTGATTTTATCCTTAGTTTAAGTTACTCAAACGTCAAAAGCTTACTACAGGATAAGCTGTAAGATGGTTGAATATTGGGCGCTATCACAATGAAATATTGGGCGTTAACACAATTGGGCATTAACACAATGAAATTAACACAATCAAATTAACACAATGAAATTCAATGGTAAAGAAAGTAAGGTTCTACATTTAGGCAAGAAAAATCAGATGCACATATATAGTATAGGTGTTACCTGGCTCAATTGTAGTAACTCTGAGAGGGATCTTAGAATCCTAATGGACAATTAATGGACAATGGTACACGACAAACTACTCCAAAAACTAAAATCTTACGGTATCTCCGGATACCTGCATAACTGGATAGAAGCTTTCCTGTCAAACAGACAACAAATGGTCAAAATTGGGAGCGTCCTATCAAATTCTGCACCTGTCAACAGTGGTGTACCCCAAGGCAGTGTTCTAGGACCAACTTCTCTTCATACTCTACATAAATGACCTCTGTGATCATATCAAGAGCAACTGCATTCTCTTCGCTGATGATGTAAAGCTATTCAACACCACAGACAATACTGCTACCCTTCAAAAAGAACATGACTATGTATCAGAATGGTCAAACAAATGGCAACTTCAAATCTCAGCAAATAAATGCTCTGTCCTACATATTGGCAAAAAAAATCAGAAAATAAATTACAAGCTGAATAGTCAAGACCTTGTTGATGATCCAAGCTCTGTCAAGGATCTTGGAGTACTAATCTCTAATGATCTAAGTGCTAGAGCCCACTGTAACTACATAGCCAAAAAGGCATTAAGAGTTGTTAACCTAATCTTACGTAGCTTTTTCTCTGGTAATATTATACTACTAACTAGAGCATATAAAACATTTGCTAGACCAATACTCGAATACAGCTCATCAGTCTGGAACCCACATTACGCATCTGATATTAACACAATTGAGAAAGTCCAGAAATATTTCACAAGAAGAGTTCTCCGCTCCTCTACTTGTTGTAGAATACCTTATGCCACCAGACTTGACATTCTAGACCTAGAAAATCTAGAAAACCTAAGCCGCCTTCGGTCCGATCTAAGTATACTATATAAAATCATACATTGCAATGTCTTACCTGTCAATGAATACTTCAGCTTCAACCATAACAATACAAGAGCAAACAATAGATACAAACTCAAGGTTAATCGCACCAAACTTGATTGCAGGAAATACGACTTCAGCAACAGAGTGGTCAATGTCTGGAATACTCTACCTGACTCTGTGGTTTCTTCCCCAAACCCCAAAAACTTTAACCTTAGACTGTCTACTATTGACCTCACCCCTTTCCTAAGAGGTCTGTAGGGGGCGTGCATAAGCGCACCAACGTGCCTACCGTCCCTGTCCTATTGTTTCTTTTACTTTTTTATTTTTCTTATATGTATCCATGTATTCATAACTATGTTTTACTTATACCTATTAACTTGTAAGCAATTGACAAAAAAAATAAATAAAATAAAATAAAAATAAATAAACAAAATTACTTAATATGAGCCAGCATTGTGCTGTGGCTGCCAAGAAAGCCAACACGGTTCTAGGCTGCATCAACAGAGGGATAGAAACAAAACAATGCGAAGTGTCCATCTGCCACTTTACAAAGTGAATGCTACTTTGTAATGCCTTGGTAGGACCACACTTGGAATATTGCATCTAATTTTAGTTGCCACAATGCAAAAAAAGATGTTGAGAGTCGAGAAATGGCATTAAAAAAAAGTTGACTTTCTTTTGCAAATGTACTGTCAAATGGATTATTTCCATCCTCGAGCAAAATACCCCATGATGGGTTTAATTAGAAATCTGATTTTGCCATAATTAATGACACATTTAAAATCAGGACCTTTCTTTTGATTTAGTACAGTTAAAACCACCCTCCTCCTAGGAAAATGAAATATTTTAGGACATACTAAAAAGGCAGAATATTTCCCCAGAAAGAAAAGTAGAAACTAAGAGGCAGAGTCTGGCCTGGGCCAGTCTATTTTACATAACAAAGCCCTCTACCCATCTCACCACATGGCCTGGGAAGATTGCATCAGCCAGCACTCAGGTGAAGCCATGTAGCCCAGACAAAGCCTACAAAGTTAGCTAAGACCGCCACCCACCCCTGGGAGTCTGACAGCCAATGGAATACAATTCTTACACAGGAACAGGAAACACTAACAGATAACAGATAATCAGAGTTGGAAGGGACCTTGTAGGTCATCTAGTCCAACCCCCCCACCCAAGCAGGAGATCCTACACCATTTCTGACAAATGGCAGTCCAATCTCTTCTTGAAAATCTCAAAAGATAGCGCTCCCACAACTTCCGAGGGCAAGCTGTTCCATTGGTTGATTGTTCTCACTGTCAGAAAGTTTCTCCTTATTTCCAGGTTAAATCTCTCCTTGTTCAGTTTCCATCCATTATTCCTTGTCTGGCCTACAGGTGCTTTAGAAAATAGCTTGAACCCTTCCTCTCTGTGTCAGCCCCTCAAATATTGGAAGACCGCTATCATGTCTCCCCTGGTCCTTCTCTTTACTAGACTAGCCAAGCCCAGTTCCTGTAACCATTCTTGATATGTTTTAGTATGTAGTATTTAGTATGTAGTATTTAGTACGTTGTATGTTTTAGCCTCCAGTCCCCTAATCATCTTGGTTGCTCTTCTCTGTACTTTTGCTAGAGTCTCAACATCTTTTTTATAATGTGGTGAACAAAACTGGATGCAGTACTCTAGGTGTGGTCTTACTAAGGCTTTATAGAGTGGTATTAGTACTTCCCTTGATCTCGATTGTATCCCTCTGTTAATGAAACTTAGGATTGCATTAGCTTTTTTGGCTGCTACTGCACACTGCTGGCTCATATTTAGCTGGTTGTCCACTAGGACTCCAAGATCCCTCTCACAGTTATTGCTATTGAGCCTGGTTTCACCCAGTCTATATGTGCACTTTGGGTTTTTCTTGCCTAAGTGTAGGACTTTACTTTTCTCTACACTGAATTTCATTTTGTTAGATATGGCCCAGTGTTCTAGTCTGTCCAGATCTATCTGGATCTTGAGCCTATCTTCTTGGGTGTTAGCTATTCCTACAAGCTTAGTATCATCTGCAAATTTGGTAAGTTCCTCAGTTCCCCTATTCCCTCATCTAAGTTGTTAATGAAGATATTGAAGAGTACTGGGCCTAAGACGGAACCTTGTGGCACCCCACTGCTTACTTCCTTCCATGTAGACTTAGACCCATTAAGGACGACTCATTAAGTACGGTTTGCCAGCCAGTTGCGAGTCCATCTAGTGGTGGTGCTATCTATTCCACTTTTTTCTAGCTTACTAAAAAGTAGGTTGTGGTCTACTTTGTCGAATGCCTTGCTGAAATCTAAATATATTATGTCCACAGTATTTTGCTGGTCTAGTAATTTAGTCACTTTGTTGAAGAATGAAATAAGATTGGTTTGGCATGATCTGTTTTTAACAAACCCGTGCTGACTGCTAGTTATTACTTTACTTGTTTCTAGATGTTGGCAGATCTGGGTTTTTTTATTATCTTTTCCAGTATCTTTCCGGGTATTGATGTTAGGCTGATTGGTCTATAGTTTCCAGGGTCTGTTTTTTCCCCCTTTTTTGAAGATGGGAACCACATCAGTTCTTTTCCAGTCCTCTGGTTGTTCCCTGATGCTCCAGGATTTTTAAAAGTTATGGTGCAGTGGTTCTGAGATGACCTCTGCCAGCTCCTTTAAAACTCTGGGATGTAATCCATCAGGCCCTGGTGATTTGTTTTCATCAAGATCAGACAGGTGTTCTCTTACTATTTTTTTGCTTATTTTAACTTTTATTTCTGATCTGTCTTTTTACAGTTATGTTTTTGGTGGGTTGAGCTATAGTTTCTTTTTGCGTGTAGACGGATGCAAAGAATGAGTTAAGCAGTTCTGCTTTCTCTCTGTTGCCTGTTACTTCCATGCCATCTTCTCTCTTTAGTGGACCGACTGTTTCCTTGATTTTTTTTCTTATTATTTATATGTTGGAAGAAACTTTTTATCTTATTTATTTATCTTTATTATCTTTGACTTTTGTTGCAAGTCTAAGGTTTTGCAAGTCTATGGTGGAGCCCAACAGAGGGTATATAACTAAGGGTCTCTCAGCAACTTGCCCCTTCTTTTCCTTCACCCAACATTTTGAAGCATGTGATCGTCCTTTTCACTTTGGAGCTCCAAGCCATGTGGTCCTGTCCACCATTAAACCACCATCTTTCCAAACAGCCTCCATGTTTTCAGTGTCTTTCTTCCCCACTTGGAACGGAACCCAGAAGGATAATTCTTCCAACATTTCAGTACAATATTTTAGGGAAATTCTACTTCTTGTATCTTAATCTGGAATTGCCTTCGTGTATTACAGTCTGATTAATTTTTAACTTTTGTTGGGATCATTTATTCAAGTCTGTTTTCAGCTTCCATGTACCCTCCAGGAGGTTACTAAAAATTTTGGGTTGTTTTTTAAAGAAACTATGCTGACTAAAGCATTAAGTCATTCTCTATTAGCTTCATTGTGGAGAATAAAATAGGTTTTGTTAAGAGTGTGGATGGATCCAGTAGGCTTTTTAAAACATCCTACTTCAAACAAAGAGGCCTACACATTTTAATGATGAGATTGCTATCTGGCAAGTCTGCACATAAAACTTATATTTTACAATCCACTGGTCAAATCATTAAAACATGGAGCACAAGCTCCAAAGAGAAATTAAGGTTAATGGATCAGAAATAAGTGCAAGAATGTTTATGGTTCAGAAATCAGTAAAAAAATATATTTGCTTTTAGATTTCTGTGCAGGCAAATCATTCAAAGGTCATGGTATTAAGACTTACCTTTGTCATGATCCCAACATTTAATGAGAGAAAAAAGAAAGAAAGGAGAAAGCAAGAAACAAGCAAACCCTTCCAGGAGCTTGTAAACATGGGCACTAGCAATTAAAATACAAAATGAAAATCATTTGGATTTATATCTAAGAACAGGACCTATTTTCCTCACAACAATCCAGTGAAGTCGGCTGGCTCAGAGAAAAATGATCCAAAGTCACCCAGTGAAATTCCATTGCCAAGAAGGGACTATACCTGGCATGTCCATGCAGCCCTGGACAGGTAGTAATGTAGCCGCACAAAATCGTAAACATTTAACATTATTATGTATATTTATATACATTAACTATATTACATATTTTATATGTGTACCAAAACAATTCCTCTTCACTCAATGCGACCCAGGCAAGGCAAAAGGATGGACACACCCAGATGATACCATGCTGGCTGGGGAATTCTGGGAGTTGAAGTTGCCAGATATCCCTTTTCTTAAGATTTTCTCTGTGTAGAGAAATTATTTTGGAAATAGCAATTGTTGAACTTATTCATTTATTTATTTATCCAATTTATATGACCACCCATCTCACAGAAGCAACTCTGGGTGGTATGCAACAATCAATAAAAGCAATATAAAAACAATCGTTATAAAAATATAAATTCTGCAGCAATAGAAGGTATCTGTTTTTACTTAGATCATCGCCACTGGCTCGGATCGGGGAGGTGCTCAGGCTAGGTTAGTGATGGCAAACCTTATACCGGGTCTAGGACAATTTGCCATGCCCAACTCGTTGTGTAACAACTCACCGGAGTCAAGAGTTACACTAACATTGAAGAAATGGTGGAATAGAATCATTAAAGAAAGGATGCCAAAGGAGGGACAAAATGAAATGTGGATGACAAAAATTAAAATAAAATTTAAATTATTTTAAATGATTAAAGTGAATTGTTGAATTGTCCTATAGTGAGTTGTCCTGTGGTAAGTTGGCCATTGCAAGTTGGGCATGGTGAATTGACCATGGAAAGATGGCCGTGGTGAGTTGGCTGCAACAAGTTGGCTTCAGCAAGTTGTCCAATTCTGACCTATACCATGCATGTCACAAGTAACATGTCTTGCCATTTGGGGTAACATGCCAGGCCTACAGACCCTCTGGAAGTTGCATGAGAAGTTTATTCTCATGCAGTCTCTGAAGCAGTGGTGGGATTCAATTTTTTTTACTACTGGTTCTGTGGGTGTGGCTTGGTGGGCATGGCAGGGGAAGGATACTGTAAAGTCTCCAGTCAGAGGCGGTATTTGCCGGTTCTCTGAACTACTCAAAATTTCCGCTACCAGTTCTTCAGAACTGATCAGAACCTGCTGAATACCACCTCTGCTCTGAAGTATCCAAAAGTCATGTGAGCTTTCTCACATGAATTTTTTTCAGGATCCAGAGATCCTTTGGCAGAGGTCTCCAAATTTGGCAACTTTAAGACTTGTGGACAAAATATAGAGAAACAGGGCCTATTTAGAGATAATGGGTGAAAATTTAATGGAAAAAGGGATTCTGCAAAGGTACACAAGATAGTATTGTTATATTAGAAATAGAAAGAATTTTAGAAAATATGAAACAATGTATGCTTAAAACGTTTGATAAAATAGCTATCATAATACAGTGGAATGCTTGTCAATAAATAAATGTAACAAAATGAATATTTAATGATTTATAAAACATATGTGAAGAGAAATAAGGGAAAAATTATTTATGGAGATTATACGTGTCTTTAAGGAAGTATGATATTTAATTGAAAAGAAATGTTAAAGATGTTAAGATTTTAATGATTATTAATGATAGAACTGAATTGGAATGGAATGAGGGTTTATAGTTACATATATTTATAATCCTTTTTTAAAAAGAATATAGTGTGTATTATAAGACTGTACCAAGCAGAATTTGATTGGAAGTTATGTATTATGTATTATATTGAAGGTCATAAACTTAAGGTATATATTGAACTTTAAATAAGAGTTGAATGGATGTAATTAAAAGATATAAAGGTGTCATACTCCAGTTAGTAACTACAGGAGAAAATTTGTTTAATGAGAAAAGATAATATGAAATTGAAACAGAACAGACAAAAGTATAAATATAATGATTTGAATTGAGATGAGATAATCAAAATAAAATTGAGAAAATTAAAAGAGGGGAAAAACTATATAGAAAATGTAAAATAGTATAAGATATGGAATAGAACACAAAAAGGAGCATGAAATTGAGTTTTGTGTCTGTATAAAGAAGTTCAACCCGGGACCATGCTATTTTCAAAAAAGATGTTTTACTTGTATTTTGTATGTGTGAAAACCCAAATAAAACTTTATTAAAAAAAAAAAAGACTTGTGGACTTCAACTCCCAGAATTCTCCAGCCAGCATAGCAATTATGGGAGTTGAAGTCCATAAGTCTTAAAGTTGCCAGGTTTGGGGACCCCCTGGTCTACGGTCTCATGCAACTTCCAGAGGGTCCGGATGGAAGAATCCAGAGGACAGGAGATTCCAAAGAGGAGGTCTGGAGAGGCCTGTTTTTGTCTTGGGTGATCCACCAGCAAAGTCAGGGTAGGCATTTTCTGAATTTTTGACATGCCGACCCCAAAAGATTTGCCATCAATGCTACTCAATGATGCTCATACTCAATTTTTTGATATTAAAGGGCAAACTGAGCATTCCGGGTTGGCAGCCTGGGACTGGGGGGAAGGGGAAGGAGAGGGGATGGTTTTGTGCAAGCTTCATTTGTGTGAGCAATGGGCATGCATGCCTGCCACTTGCGCAAGTGGGCCTGCAAGCTCTGGTGCCTGCCACTCAGGTGAATGGGATTGCCAACCCACCACTCACATGGCCCTGTTGCAAATAGCTCATAGCCCGGTAGTGGGTCACAGCTCATCGGTTGGAGATCTCTGGTCTAAGGTGATGGTATTCCTGATGGGAATGCACAGTAATAGCAACAATGCCCAGCCTTGGTGTCAACTCATAAAATATTTCTATGGTCTTTTTAGAGTTGCCAACAGAAAGGGAGGGGGGGAGCAGTGCGGCAGCTTGCAAACCGAAACTGCATTCCATAAATGTTTTCAAAGATAGTAACTAGGTGAGTGAAGTTTCTGCTGCGCAAAATTCTAACTGGAGAGCATGATTGATGACTCTTGGCTATGGATGTGTCCCATTGGAGAATATGAATTATGATACACCCAGGGGGGGGGGGAACCAGGGTCAAGGGTGGCAATGAATGATGTGTCTCAGAGTAGGCTACACCCAGGTAGTGCTGGACATTTTAACTCCCAATAAATCCTTTTGAAGTTTTGGAAGTTTAGCTTGAGACCCATGATTTAAATGGGGGTAACTGCCAGAATCCTGACACTTGGTGCATGCCAACTTTCACAGAAAAGGTGTCAGAAAGGGTGGCAGTGCATGATAATTGGCTGCTGGTATTAACATAAAACATTTGGACCCATTTTATGAATAGCTTGGGCACACCATGATTGAGAGTATGTAAAATTCTTGCTTGTTTTATTCTTTTGACTAAAACACATTCATTGCCTTTCAACATGCTGGCACTACGTTTTAAAGACCTAAACAATTGGGGAGCAGGATATTGATATTACAAATGGGTCAGCATCAGGTTCTCCTTGTCTGTGTTTGGAAGCTAAGCATGCTTGGGTCTGGTTGATATTTGGATGGGATTTCTCCCAGACATACCGTAGGCTAAACTGGAAAAAGCATCCTAGAAAAATGCAATGCCAAATTACTGCTATAATATTGCCAAAAGAGCTACAGGATGTACCCATGAAGTCACTAGGAGTTGGGCTTAACCCAAAGACTTTATTTATTTAAGCAACTAACTTCTACATTCTGGTGCAATCCTAGACAAGTATCTTTGCAGAGGTCATTCTTGAATGCTTCTCATTAAGGAATTGGCCTGGAAGAGGTACAGACTCTTCATGGTAGTTGCCTAAACACTGTGGAACTTAGTTTCTTTGGAAGCACTTTCTGGGCAAACCCTGGCAAATAATCAGGACTTTTTTTGTTTAAAGTCCCCTTTCCAGTCTAAGCAGCTATATACGGTCTTCCTTATGTACTGGCTCTCCAACTGTTCTGCCTTTCAGCTGGCTGTGTTCTTGTCTGATTGCTTCTCTGTGAAAGCATACCTCTGAAAAAGGCCTAAGATGCATACCTGAAGTGAAATTAAGCTAATTAAATTAATGTTTTCATATATTTGCTTGTACAAAGCATTGAAGGGAAACGTCCTCCTTTTGAATTGAAAAACTAAATAGCTGGACACTCAAAGCCAGTATAGCAAAACTATAAGCATCTTCACACACATGTGTGGGGCAAGCATGGGTTTGAATGATACAGATTCGATCTTGACAAGACCAGTTTCTAGTTAGGCAAAGACTTGGGGTCCCATTCCATTTTTAGAGCATGAGACAGTTTGTTTAGGAGTCCATGCATTGAGAAAGGCAAGCCCCATGTGTAGATTTATCTCAAGAGCTGAGCAGAAGGGTATCAAGAATTTACACTGTTTAGAGTGGTTTGAAGATGCACTTAGTCTTCTTCTAGAACAGCACTACAAAGTTAGGATTGACTTCAGAAAAAACTGCTGATGACTGATATTTGGAGTTATGAATGCACCCTCGCTCTCATGCAGTCATATGATCCAGTGGCAGGATTCAAAAATTTTTACTACCGGTTCTGTGGTCGTGGCTTGGTGGGCATGGTGTGGCTTGATGGGCATGGCTTGGTGGGCATGGCAGGGGAAGGTTACTGCAAAATCCCATTCCCTCCCCACGCCACTAACCTGCTTTCCAGCTCCGTTTTCCTGTGCAGGGCAACAAAAAAAAACCCTAGCCAATCAGCTGTGACTCCGGAAGCAGAGAATGGATGGGAGCAAGCCTAGTCAGAGGTGGTATTTGCTGCTTCTCCAAACTACTCAAAATTTCCACTACCAGTTCTCCAGAACTGGTCAGAACCTGCTGAATACCACCTCTGATATGATCATATTTCAAGCACTTGGCAATTGGCTCATATTTATAACTAGTTGTGGCATTTTGCGATCACATGTCCACAATTTGTGATTTGTTTTGCTGGTTTCTGATATAAAAAAAATGAACGCTCTTTCGGGAGAATTGATTCATTTAACAACCATGAGGTTCACTCAACAACCACATGTTTTGCTTAATGATTGCAGCAGTTTGCTTAACATCTGTTGTAAAACTGGTTATAAATTTTAATCTAGTCGTGTGAGAATATTTTCTCCTTTCTTGTGCCTGTTACCACTATTTTGATTTTTAAAGGGGCTTAATTGTTTCTTTTAGTTTGGCTGCTTTTAGCACTTAGCAATAGCACTTAGACTTATATACCACTTATAGCCCTTTCTAAGCGGTATACAGAGTCAGCATCTTGCCCTCAACAATCCGGGTCCTTATTTTATCAACTTTGGGAGGTTGGAAGGCTGAGTCCACCTTGAGCCTGGTGAGATTCAAACTGCCAAATTGCAAGCAGCCAACAGGCAGAAGAAGTAGCCTGCAGTACTGTATTCCAACTACTGTACTACCACAGCTCAAAATTTTAGAGATTTTTTTTTTAAATAAATGAGATAATTTTTTAGATAAAATCAATTGTTTCAACAGCATATTTCACACCTGGATATTTTGATTTTGGCCTATTAAGAACATCTGTTTATGAAGGTACATGTGATGGCAAAAAAGCTGGGGAAGTGTTGAAATTAATTTCCATTGAATGAAAGTGGGTTCCAATGTTTAGCACATCTGCCAGGAGCTATTAGAATAGAACAGAACAGAATGATGCAGTTGGAAGGGACCTTAGAGGTCTTCTAGTCCAACCCCCTGCTCAGGCAGGAAACCCTATATTATTTCATACAAAATGACTGTCCAATCTCTTCTTAAAAACTTCCAATGTTGGAGCATTCACAACTTCTTGAGGCAAGAGGTTCCACTGATTAATTGTTCTGTCAGGAAATTTCTCCTTAGTTCTAGGTTGCTTCTCTCCTTGATTAGTTTCCACCCATTGCTTCTTGTCCTGCCTTCAGGTGCTTAGAATAGGTTCAGCCTCTCTTCCCTTGTGGCAAGTCTTCAAATATTGAAACATTGCTATCATGTCACTCCGAGTCCTTCTTTTCATTAAAGAATTGGATGGAGACTGAGAATGGGTACAGCAAAAAAAAAAAAAAATATGCTGCTTAGTGTTCTGCTAGCTCAAGGATATCACTCTTAACTCAGCCATGAGAAATGGCCCATGGTGGATTTGTTTTAGGGATGGTGACAGAGTGAGGCAGGAGGAAAGATGGATAACACCTTCCTCGGTCTTTGTCATGCCACTGGCCCCTCCTGAACCACATTATCCTGAAGATACCCATAGGTCCTACTTCTCCAGCCTTGAAACAGCATTAACAAATATTATTCTTTGGCCTGGAGTTAGGATGAGGTGGAGAGGCTTTGGTCTGTTTTTATCTCCATGGGTGGGGACAGAATTGGCGGTGTCTCCCTCCAAATGATGCTGTCTTTGGAGTTTTATTTCCACATTTTACTAGTTTTGATACGTTTTATACTCTAAGCCACCCAGAAATAAAATAAAACAAGCAAACAAATTTTGATGGAGAGAGAGAAACCCATCCATCAGCATCCTTAGTGAGTGTAGAAGCTATTTGGCTCTGTCATCTATTATTTTGGAGCAAAATCAGCCATGAGGCCAGTCAATTTCATGCTGGGATAATTTGTTATTGATACAAGGATGAGCAGAGGACATCTCAGTTTAAAAATAGGAAAAAGCCCTAATTGCTGAATTTATTTTTCAAGCTGTGCCTCGGAATATTAACTGGTAGACCCTTTAGGAGGGTTTGCTATGATGTCTGGTAAGTTATAACTATTCCAAAATAATATAAATTAAAAATAATATTATAACACTGTAACACTGCAATTCATGTGTCACTGCTCTGGATATTCTTGATTTATTCTTCTACTTGCCTGCTAGGATATGATGAGGTAGCAGGGAATCTACACACCCTGTAAAAATAAAGGGAAGAGAAAAGGTCCAAGATATGTAATTCAGTATGTTTAGGGCGTGTGCGGCTCGCTGAAGGAAAATTTTGTGGTGGGGGGAAAAAAAGCAGAGAGAAACAGAAACCATCATCTTCAGGTCTTCAAAGGGAAGAGTTTCTCCGAGCTCTATTTTCTTTGTCATGTTCATAGAAAAATGAAGAGAGGGAAAATTCATCGTCGTGATATGTTCAAGATAGAGCCAAGCAACCTTTTCTGTTTCATACAGCATCTTCCGTATGCTCAAACTGAGGCCAATTCTGCCATTACACAGATATCCCAGCAAGAGGGACAGCTAGTCCTCGACTTACAACTATTTGTTTAACGACCGTTTGAAGTTACAATGGCACTTGGCAACTGGTCTGCCTTTAAGATGGATGCAGCCTCCTGGGATCGCATGCAACCTTCCCAAGCTGCCTTCTGACAAGCAAAGTCAATGGGGAAAACCAGATTTGCTTATCAGCTACTTCAAGGGTGTCAAACTTGCAGCGTCATGTGACTTATCGTGACTTTTCCCCCACTTCGCTAAATCGAGGGTTGGCATGGCCACCACATGGCGCATCGGGGCCACAGGCCATGAGTTTGACACCCCTCAGCTACATGATTCATTTAACAATTGCAGTTATTCATTTTGCCCTGCCAGGTTTTATTTTGGGGTGGGGGGGGTGGGGGTGTTTTCCTCCTTGGTGGAGTAATGTTTTTTACATGATTGTTTGTCTGGTATTGATTCCTGCTTATCTGAGTGTTGGCTCTTCAAACAGTGTCAAGAACTCTATAGCATTATCCGAAAGGTGCTTTTTCAAACAGCAACTGGGCTGTGTTTTTATCCTTGAAGACGTTTCGCTTCTCATCCAAGAAGTTTCTTCAATTCAGAAATTCTTCAGTTCAGAAGAAGCTTCTTGGATGAGAAGCGAAACATCTTCAAGAAAAACAAAGGAAATCCAGTTGCCTTTTGAAAGAAAGCACCTTTGGGACAACCATGACCTGGATGACTGAGAATCTCCATAGACATCCACAACATTATGACTTCCCATGTTTTTTCATATGAGCTGAGCTGAACTGTTCTCTGAGCCATTCTCACTTCTAAGAAAACAGCTGTTGGGTTGGGCTGCAGAGAATGTCTTTGAAGATCCTTCCAAGACAGTATTCTCACCATTTGGGAGGCAGGGGGGATCCGTACATGGCCATGTACAGTCTAAATGCATCCTTGATACAGAGTGGGATGGTTTCCCCTTAGAAAATGTCTTTCATTGCCTGTCTCATGTCTGGTGTTTACATTGCCATGGATCCTCCAGAAGAATTGTGCTCTTTTGTTTTCATCATGATCAACCCTTGGGGTCAAAGTCAGTTTCTCAGCCGCTTATTACAATAAAGAATTTGATTGGTTTTGTTTTTTTCCTTTACCGAACTGGGAGGACAGAGAAAAATGATTGTGTCTCCTGATTGCATACCAGAGCAAATGTTCTAGTGTGGGGACAGAAGCCATATGTAGATTGGCTTGCTAGTGTAATTATTTTATTATTATGGAGCTAGCAACTCCAACTGGGGATGTAAAATCAATTCTTATCTCATCAGACTTTTTATAATGTACTTTAATATAGTTTAACCTGAAATCTTCTTTTATCTCTTCTTACCCTTGTACTGATTTGATTCTGAAATATGTTAGCTCTTTTTTCAGAACTGAAAAAAAAGGTGGAACTGTTTTTACAAACAAAACAAACTTGACAGTTTTTATGGTAATATTCTGATTTCACAAGAACATATGACTGAAATCCAAAATCTCATTCTTTAGACAGGCCTTAATTCCTCTCATACCAATGTTTTCTTATGGTCTAAAATACATTTTTAATAGCAAATTCAAATGGAAGGCATCTAATGGAGAGGTTTGGTGGAAATGAAGGTAGTGATTTAGTTTAGTTTAGTTTATTGTCATTGCACCTCATACAATGAAATCAAACACCATCTTCAGTGCACATTGAAAATAAAACACAAACACACATCCTTCACCCTCCACACATTGAACTGAAAACTCCCGATACTGCACCAATACTGCACTATACAGCAGAATTCAAAAAAAGTTACTGCCCTGGGATAGAAGCTGTTTTTCAACCTATTTGTCCTTGTTTTTATTATTCTGTACCATCTACCAGATGGTAATAGTTCAAAAAAAGGGTGTCCAGGATGAGATGGATCTTTGAGAATGTTTTGAACTTTCTTAAGGTAGCGGGAGCTATAAAGCTCTTCCAAAGAGGGAAGAGGGCAACCAATGATCTTCTGGGCAATGACATTAACTCTCTGGAATGCTTTCCTATCTGCCACTATGCAATTGGCAAACCATACAGAGGTGCAGTAAGTTAAGATACTCTCCGTGGTGCAGCGGTAAAAGATCACCAGCAGTTTTTCATTCAGTTGTTGTTTTCTGAGAAGTCTCAGGTAGTATAATCTCTGCTGGGCCCTTTTGACCAGTGCTGCAATGTGAGCACCCCAGATCAGGTCCTCTTTTATGGTAACACCCAGAAACTTAAAATTGGCCATTTGCTCCACTCAGTCTCCATTGATAAGCAAGGGCTGGATGTCTGATAGGTTCCTTCTATAGTCTACTATAAGCTCCTTGGTCTTATTGGTGTTGAGGACCAAGTTATTGTCTGCACACCACAAAAGCAACCGGTCCACCTCATTTCGGTAGGTAGACTCATCCTCCCCAGAGATTAGTCCCTCCACTGTTGCATCATCTGCAAATTTAGCAATAGTATTACTAGTGTGAGTGGGAATGCAGTCATGCACATAAAGAGTATAGAGGAAGGGACTCAATTTCAGCTCAAATGGTGACTGGTGGCAAAGAGACATGAAGTAATAAAAGGATGGATAAACATTATGAAATACCCAGAATGACAAGAAAGACTTTGCAGGAGAAGGACTATGTTAGTTGGGGGTAGCCAAAAAAACAGGAGGCAGCATTCGTGGTACGTTTGGACAAGATGTGATTAAGCTGGGCTTCCAGTTTGAGCTTCTTCAGTGGCAGACTGAAACCTCGTCTCTGCGAGGCTTCGATCCGTGCTTGCTGCTGGAGTGCCCCGAGCCAGCTGGTTTCGGGGCTAAGCCACCCCGTAGAGGTGGTGAAGAGGGGGAAGATTGCCTGCAGGGTTGAGGAGAGCCACATCTCTCCTCCCCAGCTGGCCATTACTCCCTTTCCCAAAGGCGGTTGTAGCGGTGGTCAGAAATGGCCACCACAAAGAAGAACTCGACCGGAAAAGAATGTGCAGGAGGAAGATAAGAAGAGAAAGTTTTGGTTGACCAGGTCAAACAGCAAAAGCAACAAATAAGGTACCCTGGAATTGAAACTATTAAAAAACAATAACATTGTTCCCTAAGAAGATTTTTAAGCTGTGAAGGAGAGAGAAAAGGGAAAAGATTTGGTTTTCTTCTTTTCCTATACTGACAGCTAAGAGACTTAAGCAAGAAATTGGAAAAAAATCCACTTTGACATCAATAGGCATTTAATGCTGAAAATAAAAAGTCAAAGGGATAATAAAGATTTCTGGATAATTAAAAGCTTTTGAAAACAGGAAAGGAGAGAAAAAGAATAAAAGGGCAGGATCTGGAAGGGAGGAGACTGCCTGGAATTAAAAAAGAATTTACAGCAAAATCTCAACAAGACTTCCAAAAGATACATTCTAACTGAAATATTGCAACAAAAACCCCAGGAAAAGAAAGTCGAAATAGAAATAAGAAGATATAACTCAGGACTATCTGGATTACTTGATGATTTCTGGATTCTTGGTTATTGTTTTGAATGACTAAAATCAATCGGGTGGTTGTTTAAAACTGTTTAAAATGGCTCCACTTTTAGAAGAACTGAAAATGGAACTTAAAAAGTACAAAGAAGATGCACAAGAAGGGAGAGGTTCTTTTGGCTTCGTATTTCAGTTTTTAGAAATGGAGATTTGGAATTATGAGAAACAACAAGAAATGCCTGCAGAACAAGAAGATTGCGACAAAGAAGAAGCCATCTTTAATGAACAAGTAATCTTAGATGGGGGGGGGAAGGAAAGGGGGAAAGAGAATGGAAAGTTTAAGATTGGGAAAAACAACTCCAAAAAAATAGAGTGAAAAATAAGTATAAAATCAGAAAGCAACAGAAGAGAGAAATGCAGAAGAGAGAATTAGAACTAGAGAGACAAGGGGGTAAAAGGGGGAGGGAGAAGATGAGAGGGAAGAAAGAAAGGAAAAGAAGTTATAAAGGACAGAAGCAAAATATAGAGAAACAGGGCCTATTTAGAGATAATGGGTGAAAACTTAATGGAAAAAGGGATTCTGCAAAGGTACATAAGATAGTACGGTTATATTAGAAACAGAAATAATTTTAGAAAATATGAAACAATGTATGATTAAAATGTCTGATAAAATAGCTATCATAATACAGTGGAATGCTTGTCAATAAATAAATGTAACAAAAGGTATATTTAATGATTTATAAAACATATGTGAAGAGAAATAAGGGAAAAATTAATTATGATTATATCTGTTTTTAAGGAAGTATGATATTTAATTGAAAAGAAGTGTTAAAGATGTTAAGATTTTAATGATTATTAATGATAGAACTGAATTGGAATGGAATGAGGGTTTATAATTACATATATTTACAATCTTTCTTTTTCTTTTTTAAAGAATATAGTGTGTATTATAAGACTGTACCAAGCAGAATTCGATTGGAAGTTATGTATTATGTATTATATTGAAGGTCATAAACTTAAGGTATATGTTGAAGTTTAAATAAGAGTTGAATGGATGTAATTAAAAAATATAAAGGTGTCATACTCCAATTAGTAACTACAGGAGAAAATTTGTTTAATGAGAAAAGATAATATGAAATTGAAACAGAATAGACAAAAGTATAAATATAATGATTTGAATTGAGATGAGAATCAAAATAAAATTGAGAAAATTAAAAGAGGGGAAAAACTATATAGAAAATGTAAAATAGTATAAGATATGGAATAGAATACAAAAAGGAGCATGAAATTGCGTTTTGTGTCTGTATAAAGAAGTTCAACCCGGGACCATGCTATTTTCAAAAAAGATGTTTTACTTGTATTTTGTATGTGTGAAAACCCAAATAAAACTTTATTAAAAAAAAAGATGTGATTAAGCTACACAAGGGTTGAAACAAGCCACAGTTCAGCTGTATCTTAGAAACTTGTTTTTTTTAAAATCAGTACTAATCAAGATTAACCACAATCTTGATATGCTTAATTCTGAACAAAGGCTGGAAAAAGACTCACTTTTATAAAATTAAACTGTGATTCAACAACATGGTTCCCAAAGCATGCTAAGACATAAGGTGGTTTGGTAAGTACTGAATACTGTAGACTGAGAGTGCAAGAAATGTAGCATGAGAATCATATCCCATATGTAATATGCATTCATTTTGTGGTTCCTGGGGGTGCGGAAAATATTTTACCCTTTCCCAGATGTTTAAGGAACCTGTTTCACCCTTAAATCTTCTCCCCACAAAATAACTTCTTTCCCACCACCTGGGGAATATAGCTCTTACCACACCTGGGCAACACCTGGTAAGACTCACCAGCAAAGGAAGTTTTTCATTCCAGCATGAATCCAGCATCTGTGATTTGAAATTGATAGTTTATGTTTAATAAATTGTACAAATGCAGCCTACTTGTACTCTATTTACTAAGTTTTAGTTTGAAAGCCACAACATAATACAAGATGTGAGTCTGTCTACATCCAAATTCAGATAAAAAGTGTCATGGGAAATCTGAATAATTTCTTTTTAAATGTGCTTGAATAATTTGTAATTTAGCTTAAAAGCCCACAGTTTTGACATGTAATTTGCAGGTTTGCAAAAATGTGAGGCATATATTTGTCACTTTTATTAGGAATGCAATTCTTTATTCATCACAAGGAAAAGGTGAAAAGTAAACTTCCTTCTGGGGTGTCCCATCATACCTGCAACCACCATTTAAGACTTTTTAATTTTTTAATATATAATCTGATCTTTGAATTAGATTTGTTCTGCTAGAGAAATGTGATGGATTCCTTTAAGAAGTGGCTTTGGGGGAAGGCAAGTCTGGAGCAGAAACAAAACTGTTCCAATTCTGCACAATCTAGTCTCACTTTAAATAATATGAGAATTTCTGCCCTATCTGCTATGCTGATTTTTGTCAAAGCTGTTGAACCAATAAGCTGAAAAACTTCCAATTAGCATCATATGCAAATTTACCAAACTTTCCACTTACCTTTTTTTTAAAAAAAAAAAGTTGCAGTTTTCTGAAATTTGCAATAGTATTCGGTTTAAACAAATAGGCAAAAGAGGGGTATTTTAGGAAGAAATGTGGCTATAAAGACATAGCTAACTGAAAGCAGCATATCCAAAATTCAATCCTGTGAAGTAACGCTATTTGCAGAACATTAGAGGAAAACTATGCACTAAGATACCTGTATTAGAAGAAATAGCCTCAGGGGTGCCAGGTTTTTTTTAAAATTCTCAATCCAATACAGGCATATAATGAACCTGGATTAAAATGGGGAAATGAGAAATTGAAATTGATATTTGTTGATGTCTACTTAAATTGTTTTTTAAAGTTCTCTACACACCTTCTCCCAGGAACTGTGACTCATAGACCCCAAAATAAAAGCACCTCTCTAATTCAAAATTTATAAGAGACCCAAGGAGTTGTTGATGATGATCTCAGCCAGCAGCTGCACATACAAACTTGCTCAACATTCCTACAGAGTGAAGTCTACTCACCTGCAAGAGACAATAATGACCAACTAAGCATTAATGCTTGCAAATTCCATTTCCTTTTTATGGGTTACAGTACCACACTAATTGTACAACAGTTGTTCCAATCTAAGCAACTTAGCTCAGTAGACAGAAGACGATGTCCTACCTACAGGGAACTGAAAATGGCTATACATCACTTCCAAGATATGCCTCAAATATTATTTTTTAATAACAAAATGGGAATGTCACACTTCCTATACAAAGTGGGGTTGTACAAATAGGTCCCTTTCAGCTTTCGTATCGTAAACTCAGGTCATTTCTGCTTCCACCTGATATTTTTGTTTTCAAAACAGGAATATGAAAAATCCCTTTGATATACAAAATTTGTAAACAATTTCATACAAAGATTTTGTAAGCTGCAATATTTACGGTACTTTTACTACCATACGCATTCTTGCTGTCCTCTTTATATCAATTTTGTACTCTTTTTAATCAGATAAGGAGAAATGTCAATTTTAAATAATGGGTTTTTGTTTTACATGTTGATTATAATGCAAAATTACATAATTGAATATTAAATAGTGAAACAAGTTAATGTATCTCTCATTATGCCAAAGAGTTTAGATAAAACAGTTTCGTCTGCATAGCCATCTTGAAAGACAGAGTTGTTGGAGAAACAGCAAGTTTTATATATCACGATTAACATTTCAAGTTATATACTGTTGAAATCTTGCATTTAATTTAGAAGCTCCAATTCTTTAGAATTGCCAACTACTTTAAATCTTGGAGTCACATCCCATAGGCATTCTCCAAAAATTAGATAAGTCAATGCAAACATACCATCTGATTGCAGTCTAATAAAATAATAACATTTAATTAACATGATGGGTCCAAAGTATTAACTATTTTTATTGGGGTGCTATAAAAATATAATTTGGTGGTAACTTTTAGATGGGCATTGACAGTTATAACCAAAGCATTTGAGAAGCATTGAGCACTGGATTGCATATGCTTTTGAATCCCAATTATTGCAAAATATTACACAAATGTCCACTCCTTCAAATTTTGAATAAGATGATAAATATCTACACTTGGATGGCTAAATAAGGTACTAGTTGGTATTGAGAATTTTTGCCCATAAATCTGAAGAACATTAGATTGAGGAAAGTTGCCTTAATCTTAGAAGGAAATCTCAAATATGGTAATCAGGAAGGAACATAAGTATAACATTTCACACAAAGAGACAAGAAATATTATCATAGCAGCCCCTGGTAAAGGCAGTGAAGAAGGAAAAATACACAGAAAACAAGGTAAGTCTCAGTGATGGGTTTCCAAAAAAAAATTTACTACTGGTTCTGTGGGCATGGCTTGGTGGGCATGGTGTGGCTTGGTGGGCATGGTGTGGCTTGGTGTGGCTTGGTGGGCATGGCTTGGTGGGCATGGCTTGGTGGGCATGGCAGGGGAAGGTTACTGCGAAATCCCATTACCTCCCCACCTCACTAACCTGCTTTCCAGCTCCATTCTGCTGTGCAGGGCAACAAAAGAAGACCCAGCCAATCAGCTAGGATTCGGGAGGCAGAGAACAGATGGGGACAGGGCCAGTCAGAGGTGGTATTTGCCGGTTCTCTGAACTACTCAAAATTTCCGCTACCAGTTCTCCAGAACTGGTCAGAACCTGCTGAATACCACCTCTAGTAAGTCTTCCAAAAGATCTCCAAACCCAGAAGAAATTTTGAACCTCAAATTCTTATGCTGAAGCACACCAATGGAAGATAGTTACTGATTCAGTAGAATTGACACTGAGGAGGTGATAGCTTCTGTGTTTTGGGATTGACTATAAACACTAAAAAAAAATCAGCAGTCAAGAAATATGGCAGTTGGGTGATATGATGCGTCTTATCAAAAATTGAAATCATGCAGCCAGTGGATGTCAAAGTTAGACTTCAAAGAAGCCGGACAGAAAGAATATTGATGGATGCTGAAGAAAACAAACAAATGGATGATAATATAAATCAAGTCAGAGTTCTCATTCAAGGCACAAATGTCCAGACTCAAATTATCATATTTTGGACACATTGTGGGAACCAGCTCCCTTGAGAAATCCATAACGGTACGAAAAGTGCAAGGAAAGAATAACAGAAAAACAGAATTGGAAGGAATTTTCGGGTCTTCTGGTCCACCCCCCACCCCACTCAAGCAGGATTTCATTTCAGACAGATGGTTGATCAATCTCTTCTTAAAAAACCTCCACCCATGACTTCTGTAGACAAATAGTTCCACTGGTTTATTGTCAGGAAATTTCTCCTTAATTCTAGGTTGAAAAGGACCTAGAACTGGAAAAGGAGAAGAGAATGATGGTAGGTAGATGGACTAAGACATCATTCCCCAACCTTTCTGGCTTTGCAGAACAGAGGATGGTTCCACACGAGTGGTGAGCGAGCACGTGTGTGCAGCTCCATTTGCACAAGCGGTGGGCACACACAACTGCTGGTTGCGCAAATGGAGCTATGCGCATTCTCACCCACCTCTTCCGTGGCCCAGTTACAAACTGGGCCATGGCCCGGGGACCCCAAACTAAGGTACAGCACTGATGGGATGTGCTGTTGATGACCAAAAGGCAGATGTAGAACAGATCGTCTGGGATAAAATATTTCTATACAAGAATCAATACCAACTTGATGGAACATAACCAACTGTATAGAAAACAGGTGATAGGTATATTAAGTAACTGGAACAGGAGCGGGGGGAGGAATAGAAAAACATCCCTTCTAAATCAACTAGTTGGAGTTAAAAAATGCTAGTTTGGACTTCGTAATGAAAGCACCCAATCTGTTGCTTATCAAAAAGGCAGCTGTTTCGTTATAAAGCATCTTCCCCACCCATTTTTCCAGAATGAGCTAAAAGCTTTTCTGCAAAATCAACACAAGCCTTCATTACAAAATGCACCATATACAAGACTTCAAGTTGGATTAATTGTACCCCACTACTGGAAACAAAGGGGAAAAAAGTACACATATTTCATCAATGCTACGGTTTTCACTCAGTGAACTTCACATTTCCGCCCTCTGCTGAAGTCTATAATCTCCTGTCCTATCGCACCCAAAGATAAATAGTTAATGTGCTTAATTTATCTTCTAAAATGGCACACTAACTTCATAAGCAAAAGGGTGGATTAGAACCGGAAGGTAAATAAATTTATAAATACAGTTCTATACTCTCCTTAGAATTGTCTCATGAGTTCACGGGACATTTTCATGAGTCGATAAGCACAGAACTGATGCCTAAACCATTTTGGTCTGTGTGGGAGAGAACAGATTTAAACCATATATTATGGGAAGTACAGCAAAAAAGAATAAGTGAAATGTTCAAAGGCAAAGGGGTAAAAGATATATCTACCTAAGGCTTAAGTTTCTGAAAGCTATTACAATTTATGAAATGAGCTTTGTGTTTAGATTACAAATGGGCTGGTCAGGCTCTTTGCCACGTCTGGAGAATATCAATCACAATGCTGGCAATAAGCCAATACTGTCACAATAAATCTACAAAATAATGATCATAGCTAGAATTTTATTAGGAGGAAAAAATTCTATGCTTGGCCAACATTTTCTTCTAAGGAAGCCAAATTCTACAAATGATGCACATCATGCAAATTAACCAGATTTATTTCTTTAAAACCTTTTATTGTGGGTCTACTGCCTGTAAAGCATTGTCTATTTAATAGAATAAAGCAACAATTAAAATATGGCTGGCGGAAAATGGCACAATCCCCTTGAAAGCATCCTTGATAGAACTTAATTTTAATTCTCTCTCCAATCTCAGGAGAAGAAAATCCAACCTCAGAAATACTTGTCAGTGGTTGTTAGGGATATACACCCTAGCAGAACCTGCACGGCAGTCAGGCAGGCAGGCAAATATGTGAGATAAACGTTTTTTGTAGCTTACACTCAGTAAAACAGATACAATGTGCTAGTTAAATAGTTTATTCCAGTAATAGTTTTTAGCATAGTCAAACAGTCCATATATCATACACTATTTCAGTCCATCCGGGGATTATTCAGTTGCAAAGTCCAGTGTCGAAAAAGAGGTCAGTAAACTTACAAATATCAGTCCAGCAATTTATCTCTTCTCAGTAGAGATATGAAGAAGTCAAACCTCTTTTCTTCCTTCAGCAACAGCAGAGAACACTCAGTTAACAATTCATCATCGTCAGCAAGCAATCCAGTAAGCCAGCAATCAATCCAGTTCTCTTGCTCCCTCTTATGGCAATTTACAGCCGCACCCAAAATTACATGCTTTGCAGTTAAAGTGACACACACTTAAACTCACTATCATAGTTTATATATATTATTTTACCCAAACCACGTTAGGTAACCTATGTTATTCCTAACAGTGGTTAAGAAACTTCTCAGGCCAAATTCTTGAGATCAAAAGTCCAGGAACTAACTTCATTTAATCTATGTTGGTCTTGTTTCCTGTAGTGGGAATCATCGTCATCCAATGGACCAGGGAATGAAGGAAAAAAGTTGATATTCTCCCACATCAACTGAAGCCCAACAAGAGTACTCTTTTCTCGAAGGGTGCTGTATTTAAATTGTCTGCAATAATGACATTCATTAAACATGTTTAATTGTCATATTAAATTAATATGTTAACATGTTTTCTGTGTTTGCATAATATACCAAAATTCAACTAACCACATGGTTCATACAACATGCTAGGCTACTTGTACACAACTCGAATTAGGGGACTGGAGGCTAAAATATATAAAGAATGGTTGCTGCATGTTGTATTGGGTATGTCTAGTTTAATGAAAAGAAGGACCAAGGGTGACATGATAGCAATATTCCAATATCTAAGGGGCTGCTACAAAGAAGAGGGTGAGGGCAGGACAAGAAGCAATGGGTGGAAACTAATCAAGGAGAGAAGCAACCTAGAACTAAGGAGGAATTTCCTGAGAGTTAGAACAATTAATCAGTGGAACAATTTGCCCCCAGAAGTTGTGAATGCTCCAACACTGGAAGTTTTAAAGAAGAGATTGAACAACTATTTGTCTGAAATGATATAGGGTATCCTGCCTAAGCAGGGGGTTAGACTAGAAGACCTCCAAGGTCCCTTCCAATTCTATTCTATTCTATTCTATTCTATTTGCCCCTGGCAAATGTGTCGAACATTGGAACCCACTTTCCTTCAATAGAAATTAATTTCAACCACTTCCCCAGCATTTTTCTCTCCAGTAAGGATCACCATCACACTTTTACATGTACCTTCATAAACTGAAGGACTAGAAACTTTACCCTTTTGCAATATGACAGATGTGCTTAATAGGCCAAAATCAAAATACCCAGGTGTGAAATTTGCTGTTGAAACCATTAATTTTATCTAAAAAATTATGCCATTTATTTGTCTTTAAAACTCTAAAAGCAGCCAAACTAAAAGTAACAATTAAGCCCCTTTAAAAAAAATCAAAATAGAGGTAACAGGCATAAGAAAGAAGAAAATATTCCTAGCAGCAAGGAAATAATAAACTACAATGCAGCATTTTTATTTTTATTTTAAAAGGAAATTTCCATGAGCTTGTAGACAGTGCTACTGAAGATGCTCGAGTGGAATTAAGAAAGCTTTAGTAGCAGTAACTGGAGCTTTGTCCTATCCAGCCAAAGGCTTCCCTGCATAACCACATCGTCTGTAGATGCTTATTTATGTAGCATGCTCATAAACAGAATTCCTTCACAATCCACGCCAATATTAAAAACATACCTCTGTTTTCTTGGCAGGAAAAAATGACACAGGCTCCAAGTCAGCCTTGCTGTTATGGATTTTCAAATGTCAGTAGGCAGATGAGCCAATGGCAGGCCTTCAGCTGGGCTGCAGCCTGCGGAAAGGTATCTAATAAATGATGTTCGTTAAATCAGATAACCCATCCAACTCCTATGAACCATTACAGGAGTTGACTTTTTCTTTTTTAATAATGCTTACCTGCACAATCATCATCATCATTTATCACCCCATCGTTATCTTTCTTACCTGCCTTTTTATCCAATTTAAAAACATACTTAAGATTCTGATTTTCAAAATAGGCTGAAACTCTTTCATGGACCATGACTTCTGATTTGAAAAAACCTGCCTCTTCTTTTTTTTTAAAAAAAAATGTTTTTTTAAATTTAATTTTTTATTAATCACACGTCTTAGCACTTAATAAACATCATGTTGTCTGGGTATTTAATTTGCTTGACAATACAGGTGCCATTTTTACTCTCCAACCCATATTTTCCAACCACTGGTAATGTTGGAAGAATTATCCTTCTGGGTTCAGTTCCAAGTGGGGAAACAGACACTGGAAACATGGAGACTGTTTGGAAAGGTGGTTTAGTGGTGGACAGGACCACATGGCTTGGAGCTCCAAAGTGAAAAGGATGACCACATGCTTCAAGATGTTGGGTGAAGGAAAAGAAGAGGTGATATGCTGAGAGTGCCTGGGTTTTATACCCTCTGCTGGGATTTGAATTTGAGCTTGTGTTCTGATTGGCTGTCAGACTCCCATGGAGCCATGCAGGGGCAACTCTATAGGCTGTCCTTAGTCCCAGGCTTGGTTGACCCTTACAAGATGATGATGTAATGAAAGGGCTTTGGGCAAGTCCTATTATAGCTCTACCTGGAGTAGATCTTTGTTATGTAAAATAGACTGGCCCAGGCCAGAGTAATGGTCCATTAGCAAAGGTGTGGGGGCTGAGTTTCTGCCTCTTTGAATTTCTACTTTTCTTTTTAGGGGAAATATTCTATCTTTTTAGTATTTCCTAGAATATTTCATTTTTCTAGGAGAGGGGTGGGTTTTAACTTCCAACAGTAAAATAAGTTCCATGTTTAATAATCTTCTGTGTCTATCTGATTCTCAATGTAAGTCTATCCATTTCTGCACAATCTAATATCTTCTTAATTGTCTCTTCATATTGCGGTGTTTCTTCATCTTTCCAATATTGTGCAAGGATAATCCTCACTGCTATTAAAGCATGTAGTACTAAACAAATACTTTGCTTATTGATTTTTTTCTGATATCATCCCTAATTTTTTTTTTTAAAAAAAAAAGTCCTGCCTTTTCCATCAGCAGTGAATTGTTGTTCATTGGCTGTTGGCTACCTTTCTCTTTAAATTTTTTCCTCGCATTTAATTTTTGTTAGCTTAATTCCTTCTCGCTTTCATTCTTTGCTCTCATGCTTTTGGAGGAGACCAAAAAGCAAAGCAAAAGCAAATTATTCAGGGGGAGAGAGGAACACAAAGGAATCAGAATGCTTTCATATCCAAAGTACTTTGAAAAAAAAAATAACATCAAAACAAAACCCTAAAGTGCTTAATTTATTTTAAGTAAATAGGAAAATGCTGCCAGTTTTTAAAAACCAATTAAATTAATGCAAGAGAAAAATCTCCTGGATGAAGCATAATTATATGCTTTGCAATGGTTTAAGGGCTGTTTTTGTTTTGTGTTGTTTTTAATCAAATTGCCTTGGGGGATTTTTTTTTTCCTGCAGTGTTTGGAATCAGCCTTTTAATTCTAAATCAGTTACTAATAGTTGTTCTTTCACAGTCCTGTATGTATGATACAGCAGTGATATCCTCTGTCTCTTCTATGGAAAAATATTACAATATCTCGTGTTAATAAACAATTTGTTCTCATTTCACAATTTCAAAACAGATTTTCTCTAACCTCTTAATTAGAAAGATACATCCAATGCTCAATAAGTTGTGCACATTGATAAATTATTTTTATTAAAAAAAATAAGATACAATAAAAGAATAAAGCAATAAAGGGAGAATTAAAAATAAATAAATAAAAAGAAAACATAGAATTACGACTTCTGGTCTTCTTTCTATCAAGTCGTTCCATCTTATTTTTCTTTTCTTTTTTTATTACTTCCCCTTCCCTCTAACCTTTTTTAGTCCCCAAATTCATAAATTATCAATTCAGTCTTCTCTTCTTTTAATAAAAAGTCCATATAAGGTTTCCAGTCTTTCAAAAAAAGGGGGCCTTTTTCGATTTTCCCCTCACCAACGTGGTTCAGCTTTGCCATTTATGCAAGTTTTATCAGTTTTATAATCCAATCTTCCACTGTGGGTGTTTTATTATTCTTCTACATTGCTAAATTCCTTTTTTGTTCTCATTCCATTTTTTTTTATTTTTAAAAACAAACATACACATACAAAACATAAAAACATAAAACCATCTTCCATTTTATACAGTGTGCCAGTTGGTTACGTATCTTTTGTGCTATCCTTTTGTAGTCATTTACTCACAATTTATATCAGTCTTCACATTGTCAAACTAACATATGCTTATATATTTATCAGTTATTAATCATCCATGACTAAACTATTTATTCCATCATTTTATACGAGATGTTCCAAGTTTTGTCTTAAAATTTGTGTTATACTTTCAACCAGTGGTTATATATATATATATTATGTTTTATATCAATCTATTAAATTTCTATCACAAAATTATCTAGTCTATTACATTACCATGCCTTTTTATCCAACCATTGATAAAACAAATCCCATATCATATAAAATTGCTTGTCTTCTTGTTCTCTAATTTCAAATGTCAGTTTACTCATTTCAGCACAGTCCATAATTTTTTGATAACTTCCTCCTGCATAGGTATTTTGTCATTTTTCCAGTTCTTCACAAATACAATTCTAGCCGCTGTTAAAACATTTACAATCAAATATTTCAATTCTTTATTGTATACGTCCGGTATGACTCCCAATAAAAAGATCTCTGGTTTAAAGTCTATATGTTGTTTTATTCTTAATGGGTTGGACACAAACTTTAGGGCTGATGATTCAAAACTCAGAAGCACATAGCAAAAGTGTTATGTATTCTGTCAGAACTGAAATATTTAGAAATTGGTTATGTGAGCATTGGCATTGAGCATTTCTGTTAAAGTCCATGAATTAAAATTTGACATTAGCATGCAAATTTGGTTGTTTTAGTGAGTTGTAAAGCTCTGAGGAGATTTAGTAAAATGGCAAGATTTTGTTCTGAATTCTGCCATAAGTTATCAATAAAAACAGCCAAATGTTACTGCTATACACACAGGACCTTAGATAGTGAAGTGAGCTCAGGGCAGGCAATTGATCTGCAAATCATCCAGATATTTATTTCATATTAGTGAAGTTTTGCTCCCAGGGAGAGGCACTTGAAGGCTTTTCTGCTTCAATTGCAAAAATAACTTGGCCTCTCTTGAATATTATGTATGTAGATGTGGGAAGGAACTTTCAGGGTTGGCTCAAAGAGTGAGGAGTGTTATATTTTGGGAATCATGTTAGAGTGGCAAGCTTTTACTTTTATTAGTTATTATATTTTTATCCCAAGGAATGGGAAGAATTGTTTGTGGGGATTTTTTTCCTTCTCAAGCTTGGTAACTTAAATCACACTGGAGTTGAAGTCCACATGTATCCAAGCTGCCAAAGTTGAGACACATGTTCTAGATGTATACTAGAACTAGACTAGAATACTTCAGAATGTGGTTGGGTTCATGTTCACAATTGTGTCAATACATGGATGCTCTTTTCTGTGCTTTCTCAAACAACAAAGCACTTAGAGAAAGCATCATCTTCAATTGGGCACCATCAATTGCCAGGTACTACCCAAATACTAATTTTAGGGAAAGAAACTTGAGATGTCAAATTATGATGGTCAAGAGTAGATATCTGCCAAATATGAAATCACTCCAAGAGTGTTCGGTGTTTCTCAGTCTTGACAACTTTAACAACTTTAAGCCAGCATGTTGGCTGGGGAATTCTGGGAATTGAAGTCCACAGATCTGAAAGTTGCTGAGGCTGAGAAACACTGGTTTAAACCACTGATAGTAAATGCAAAATTCTATTGACCCTTTTTGGGAAGGTAAAGAGATAGATAGCTGGTTGTCATTGATAGTCAGATCATTTCTGATCAGGGACGAATTACATTATTTAGGGTGAGGGCTCCACTTATCTTTGGATATCACACTAAAGGCTACATTCAGAGACAGAAGTAGGAGAAAATTTTAAAACAAAAATCATGAAAATACAGGTAGTATTATTATTTCCAATCCATTCCCCTGCAATTCCCCTATTCTGTCACATTAAGATTATTCTTTTGGAAAGGATGGTAGATCTCCGATACATAATATACATGACAACAAACTGTGGTTTCATGATAAATGACTTAGGCAATGAATGATTTTGGAAGCAGGCTTCCAACATTTTATTTCAAGCCGCTTATCCAAGAAGAGAAATTGCTTTACATTCTTTGTTGAAGCCTATAATTATACCAGCAATTATGCTTCTCCACAACAAAGTTCACCGTTACTCCTTCCATGTATTTTATGCAATCAATTTGTAGAACTGACTAAAGCTGATGCTGCAATAACATTTCCAAAACACCATGATAGAACTCAAATTGCTTTGATCTCATATCAACAAATAATAAGCATAATTATAGGTTTTGAGTTAATTATCCCTGATCCACCCACTCAGATGACTTCTGGATATTTACTCCCAAAAGTCAATGCGGACATACTTTTCATTGTACCTACCTTCCATGAACTCTGTTTTGGCTGGTAGCCTGAAGTGGGATGACGTGGGGGATGATGGTGATGATTGGGATGATAAAATTTGGGTGCCAAACATTACAAGAAACCTGATTGAACTAGAAAGTGTTTACATATGTTATTGGGTAAATGTCACAAGCAACTTGAGCTGAAACTTTGAGAAAGTTCTAATTGTTGTTTCTTGCAAAAACAAAAAAAACCCTAACATTTGAAGAATGCTAACTGAACTCTAACGAGTCAGAATAGCCCTGGATATGGGGGCTTGTGGAGGTAAATTTATTGATGGCACTATCCCAGATAGATGCTGTTGGAAATCTAGGGATACTTCCAGACTCACAACTTCTGTTCAAAAAGCAAATAGCAGACATGGCTAGGAGGGCCTTTGCACAACTTTGCATTGTGCACTAGTTGTGCCCTTTCTTGGACCACTCAGTGACTTATGCCCTGGTCACCAGTAGAATGGATTACTGTCACACACTTTATATAGGGCTCCTCTTGAAGAGTATCTGGAACCTTCAGCTGGTGCAGAATGCAGTTGCACAGACAGCTATGTACAGCCCTGGGGTGGTGCACATTACACTCTGTTCCACAAGCTACGTTGGCTGCCAGTTTGGATGTAATTCTAAGTAAGGTGCTGGTTTTGCCCTACATGGCATGGGGCCAGGTTGTCTAAGGAACTGCCTTTTCCTGATTAATCTACCCACCCCATCAGGTCCAGCTGAAGAGGCATGCTTCGGATTCCATCTGCGAAAGAGTCCCATCTGGTGGGAATCAGATGTGTTCCTTTTCCTGCTGTGACCCTTGCCCTCTGGAGCATTATTCCTCCTATTATTACCTTCATTGTCAGAGTACAACATGTGTACAATGAGATTGGCTGAGCCTCCCTTCGTGCACCCCCTCCTCCAACTCAACTCACAGTGAGGACAGAAATCCCTAACCCAGTCCCAATCTTATTACACTTGATCTTATTACACTAATCCTGAGGAGAGATTGGTCTCATACCTGCTTACCTTTTGGAAGGCCCTGCAAACATAGTTTTTCCATCAACCCCCAGGCATCCAAGGTGATTCTATAATATCAAGTAATGGCTGTTTTCTCACTGTTTTGGATTTTTATGTTTTCTGGGTGGGGGGGGGGGAGTATTTATTTTTGAGTGTTTTATGGTTTTAACTGTTTTTCTAGATTGCATGCCATCCAGAGTCACATTTTGTGAGATGTAGGTTACATAAATTTGCTAAATAAATAAATGTCTATACCAGTCAATGTTTTGTTCCAAGATAAATGTTAATCTCCCCATTCCACTTAGATGTTTTGCTTACATTTTAAGAAAAATGAGAAATGAATCGTGACTATCAATGCAGGTTTACAAGCAGAAGAACTGAGACTGATGTTGGTATATATCACCGTTCTCCAAAGGATGGACTTTCAGCTGGGCTGGGACCAACTTCTCAACATTTCCAGTTCATAGAAGGTGGTGGTAATGATTTAAATATACTTTCATTATTTGGAACACTAATAAGAATAAAGAAAATAGAAATTTGTTGTAGACGAGCCATAAGATCCTACAGAACTATTAAAATAAAATAAAAAATCTATTTAATTGCTAAAGTGAGCATGCTGACTAGAGGTGTGTTTTATGCCTGTCCTCACTCTCTCTCTGCATTTATTGATCAAAACAGCATATAGAAACTGATCTATGCTTGACAACACTGGAAACAACATCAAACTCCATCAGAAGAAATGATTATTGAAAAAATCTCAAAATGCGCAGAAATGGATAAATTGACTTTGGGGCTAAAAACAAAGACACTTCACTATACTACGATAGTTGGAATTGTTGGTATAATTGGATTGACCAAAGATACATTATATATCATAAGGCATAAAAGAAAAGTATCAACCCATAATAACGAGGTAGCGATATAAGTAAAAAACAGGTGTGGTTATATGACACAAGTTAAGGTTATGAAAACAAAAGAAGATCTTGCAAACTGTTAAAATAAGAATACTTTTAACCTTGTAACCTCCTTCTTTCTCTCTTCCCCCTTTCTTTTTCTTTCCTTTCCCAAATTCTTTCCCTCTCTTCCTTTCCTCTTTTCCTTCTTTTCCTTTCTTTTGCTTATTTGTGTATGTATTGTGACTGGTTTTAATTGTAAAAATTAATAAACTATATTTAAAAAAAAGAAAGAAACTGATCTATGCTTGGAAGGTTATAGCTACACACCAGCGGTATACTCAAAACTGGCATTAATCCTTACAAAAGTATCCAAATATCTTTCAGGAATGTGTCGCACCCTTTACATGCAGCCAAACTTTTCTTAATTCCTTCTCTAGCACCCACATGTATTCTACGAATAGCAGGCTGTATCTTGCTTTATGATTTGATATACAGTCAGTTCTATCCTTAGGGTTCAGGTGTAGGTAAAATAAATATTGTCAGAAATCTCCTCCACTCTTTTATACTATTCCATTTACTACTTAGATCCACCAAAGTCAACTTGAATTGCTTCCATCATTTTTGAAAAAACTTCCTGTAGACTAAACCTTGGCAAGTACAGAGAAGAACATTCTGGGATGGGGCGGGGTGTAGAGTTTGTAGACTTTCACCATCACTTTACACCGTATTCAAACTAGGACAAGATGTTAAACTACGAAGTCCCAGAATTCTCAGTGATGTAGGCTGGAAATTCTGGCAATTGAAGTTCAATATCCTTGGAGGGTATTTGTTTGAGGGGTATTTATGCAACCAAATTTATCTTTCTCTTTTAGACGTGACAGAACAAAGGAATCATGTGGATCAATTTAAATTAATCTACATCACTGCAGAATGAGCACTCACACACAGTGGTGGATTCAATTTTTTTTACTTCCGGTTGTGTGGGTGTGGCTTGTTGGGCGTGGCAGCGGAAGGATACTGTAAAATCTCCAGTCAGAGGTGGTATTTGCTGGTTCTCCGAACTACTCAAAATTTCCACTACCGGTTTTCCAGAACTGGTCAGAACCTGCTGAATACTACCTCTGATCAGACAACATTCTGTTCAGTCCAATATTTCGAAGAACCTTTTTTAAAAAGAGAAAATGCATTCCCCAAATTTGAAGTTTTATATAGATCTGGGTTGTCAATATATGTAGTGTTGTATGAATTGTGTGTTGCAAGGGATATAAGTATCCATAATTTACATGGTTTTTTTAAGCTGTTCCCATTATATACATTACCTCTAATATATACTTGTATTAATTGCATTTTATTCTAACGTATTAAATTTCTTAAGACGAACTCCCAAAATACTTATTGCTTATTTTCTTACTATTAGCATTTAATTTTGGTTTTTGGCAAAACTGGTCAAAATTTGTTTGCTAAACAACTGTAATGTTGGTTTACTGACTACTTCAAAGAAGATTGTTAAATTGCGTCATTCACAAAAGTGACCTGCTTTGCTTCATGACTTACAACCAGGTTCTGTTATGCTTGCAAGTGAACGACTACCTCTATCTCCCTGTTTGCTCCTTATCTAAGAGATTGCTAATCAGAGGTCACTTCCTTCTGCCTTTCTTCCCAGATACACAAAAACGGAGCATGTGTTCTGAGACTTCTGGTAGGATGTAGCCAGATTCTTCAGTTCTCCTGAACTTCTTAAATACGTGTAACTTCCTTCAGGTCTGCATCAAAGAATCAAATCTAACTAAGCTGTGTCCCAGTGTTGGAAGAATTATACAGATACAGATCATCAGAGTTGGAAGGGACCTTGTAGGTTATCTAGTCCAACCCCCTGCCCAAGCGGGAGACCCTATACCATTTCTGACAAATGGCAGTCCAATCTCTTCTTGAAGGTCTCAACTGATGGCGCTCCCACAACTTCCGAGGGCAAGCTGTTCCATTGGTTGATTGTTCTCACTGTCAGAAAGTTTATCCTTGTTTCCAGGTTAAATCTCTCCTTGTTCAGTTTCCATCCATTATTCCTTGTCTGGCCTACAGGAGCTTTAGAAAATAGCTTGACCCCTTCCTCCCTGTGGTAGCCCCTCAAATATTGGAAGACCGCTATCATGTCTCCCCTGGTCCTTCTCTTCACTAGACAAGCCAAGCCCAGTTCCCGCAACCGTTCGTTGTATGTTTTAGCCTCCAGTCCCCTAATCATCCTGGTTGCTCTTCTCTGTACTTTTTCTAGAGTCTCAACTTTTTCTAGAGTCTCAACATTATCCTTCTGGGTTCAGTTCCAAGTGGGGAAAAAGACACTGGAAACATGGAGGCTGTTTGGAAAGATGGTTTAATGGTGGACAGGACCACATGGCTTGGAGCTCCAAAGTGAAAAGGATGATCACATGATTCAAGGTGAAGGAAAAGAGGGAAGGAAGGACCAAGATGCTGGGAGACCCTCTGTTGGGCCCCACCTTACTGTTTTCTGTTCCTGTGCAAGAAATGTATCCCATTGGCTGCCAGACTCCCAGGGGTGGGGTGTTAGATTGGGTAGCCACGCGGCTTTTCTTATAGAGCCGGTCGGCGGCTCGGTGGCCAATGACAGCGCTTTGAATCTCCCGCGATCGGCTCGTCCAATCGCGGTAGATTCTTAAGCGCACCAATCACAGATGTTTAGTTAGCCAATCAGGTTGCGGTCCGTGTGGACCAATCAGAACTCAGGATTTGGAGAATGTTAATATAGAACATGGGGGTCTTAGCTAACTTTGTAGGCTTTGTCTGGACCACATGGCTTCACCTGAACTCCAGGCTTGGTTGAGCCTTGCTGGATGATGATGTAATGACAGGGCTTTAGGCAATTTGTATCGCTCTACCTGGAGATCTTTGTTATGAAAAATATTCTGGCCCAGGCCTTAACGGCCCACCCATTAACAAAGGTGGGGGTGAGCTTCTGCTTCTGAGGTGAGTTTCTGCTTCTGAGTTTCTACTCTTTTTAGGGAAAATATTCTGCCTTTTTAGTATTTCCTAGGATATTTCATTTTTCTAGGAAAGGGGTGGGTGCTAACTTCCTACACCCTAAATTTCTGCTGAGAAGTGCTCATAAAATACATAAAATACAGGATGCCGTCTGAGCAGTATCAGGCTAGAAAGCACCATCCTGAATGATTAAAGCAGGGGTGTCAAAATCAAGGGCTGCGGGCCGAATCCAGCCCATGGGGTGCTTAGATCTGGTCTGCAAGGCCATCTTAGAAACAGCAAGAGATCGGCCCGTGGTGCCTCTGCCAGCAAAAATGGAGGCTCCAAGGCTACTTTTTCAGGCGTGACAGCCTCCTGCAGTCCTCTGGCAGCAAAAATGAAGTTTGGGGAGGCTGCACAGGGCACATCTAGGATCTGTTTTCAGCCATGACTGCTTCCTGCGGCCCTCTGCCAGCAAAAATGGAGCCCCGGAGATCCGCATATAGCCTCCCCAAGCTCCATTTTTGCTAGCAGAAGGCTGCATGAGGCCTTCGTGGCTGAAAAAGGAGCCTTTATGAGTGATGTCAAGCTGGCCATGCTCCCTGGCCACGCCCACCCTAAGGTCAAACACAACCTTGTTGCAGCCCTCAATGAAATTGAGTTTGGATTAAAATAGTGTGGTACAGGTAGCATTCACTTAACAACCGGTTGATTACTGTCCATTAGAAGTTACAACAGACCCTCCCCCCCAAAAAAGGCTCTTATGACCCAGATTCAAAGTTTCAATGACTACCAAATCCTCATGGTCACATGATCGCATTTTGGATGCTTGGCCCACAATTTATGGCCATTTGCAGCATCCTGCAGACACATGACTGCAATTTACAATTTGTTTTGCTGTAAACAAGTGTTTACTTCCAGTTACCAGCAAAAAAAAAAAAAATCCATTGCAGACAATGGGTTCACTTAACAGCTGTTAATGAATGCTGTGTTCACTTAATGACCACCACAAAAGATGTCCTATAATTAGGTAGGTAAACAAGGGTGCCTCAACTTATGACAATCGTGACATATGATGGAAAGTCCATTACGATTGTAAGTCAAGGACTACCTATGTGGTCATCCTGTAAGCTTTGCACATGCACATGCATGTAATGATACAACACATGAAGAAAAGAAAGAAAAGGGTTTGTGCATAGGCACACCAACGTGCCTACCATCCCTGTCCTATTGTTTCTTTTATACATATTTTTTATTTTTCTTATATGTATCCATGTATTCATAACTATGTTTTTTTTTATAAATATAGTTTATTAATTTTTACAATTAAAACCAGTCACAATACATACACAAATAAGCAAAAGAAAGAAAAAGAAAGAAGAGAGAAGAGGAAGAGAGGGAAAGAATTTTGAGAAAAGAAAGAAAAAGAAAGGGGGAAGAAAGAAAGAAAGAGGTTACAAGATAAAAAGTATTCTTATTTTAACAGTTTGCAAGATCTTCTTTTGTTTTCATAACCTTAACTTGTGTCATATAACCACACCTGTTTTTAACTTATATCGCTACCTCGTTATTATGGATTGATACTTTTCTTTTATGCCTTATGATATATAATTTATCTTTGGTCAATCCAATTATACCAACAATTCCAGCTATCGTAGTATAGTGAAGTGTCTTTGTTTTTAGCGCCAAAGTCAATCGATCCGTTTCTGCGCATTTTGAGATTTTTCAATAATCATTTCTTCTGATGGAATTTGATGTTGTTTCCAGTGTTGAGCGAAGGCTAATCTGGCCGCTGTTAAAATGTGTATTGTTATGTATTTGGTTTTTTTGGAAATTTGCTTATCAAAAATCCCTAGTAGGAAGGACTCTGGTTTGTATTCGATCTGCTCTTTGGTGATTTCTTCCAACCAAGTTTTGATTTTCTTCCAATACTTTTGGGTTTCTGCATAAGACCACCACATATGGAAAAAGGTTCCTTCTTTTTTCCTACCATTCATAACTATGTTTTTACTTATACCTATTATCTTGTAAGCAATTGACAAATAAAATAAATAAATAAACTTCAGGATAGCATTTTCTTCAATCTGAACCCTCCAACTATCCCCATGCCATAAATGCTGCTGCTTTGCAAAATGTGGAATGTTACTATGTTTTGAACACTGTAAAATACAACACTCTACCTGCTTCTCTCTCTCTCTTGCTATAAGCTTGCATTAGTCTAATACTGTACCAATCCAGGCATGACTTCAATACCCACAAAATGTCTCTAAATAGTTTTTAGATTCACATAGGAAGTGCCTCCGCAACAGATGGTAGGTATTGTATAACAACCTCCCCTGCCTGTGTTTTTGCAGTTATAAAAACAAAGCTTAAAACTCCCCCTTACAATCTCGGTGGGAGCCTGACAGGTGCCATCAGCAATAAAGTCAACCATGATCAAACCTGCAGGTGATAAATAATATTAAAAGAGCTGTCCAGGCTGAAGAGTCCGTGACAAATACCAAGCATTACATCCTGTAGGGGCTTATGAAAAGGTTCCATTTAAAAATTGTACTAAAAATGTTGGGCAAAGTTGATGGTGAATTGCCCAGAATTGCCTTTTGTCGTCTGCGGAGTTTAGAATCATAAATAAATTTGGGGTTTGGGTAGATTAAAAATCAACAACACCTTTCAATTCTCTAAATTTGTAAATTGTAAATATGACTCTATAATATTAAGCATCATCTTTGTTTTATAGATATAGTTTTAAGATACATAACAGTTGTCTTAAGACTCTAAGAGGCCCAGGAGCAGAACATTAATGTGAAGTTCACCAACCAGCTTAGAGTCCATCTGCTTTTTATTCATTTCATTTCATTTATTCATTAAATTTAAATACCATCCATCTCGTTATCAAGCAACTCTTGGTGGCATATAAATTTAATTCCTTTCGTTGAGACTTTTATCACTGACATTATAGAACCAGTAAATAGGAACTGGTAGTGGAAAAAACTCAAGATGGCAGCCAGAATAGTGCAATTGAAGTGTGTATGTGTATTTTGATACACACAAAAAAAGCCAGGCAGTTTTAATCATATTATCATGGTTGCCATCTTCTTGACTTGATTCAGATTAACAGAGCTGGAAAGGATCTTGTAGGCCATTTAGTCCAACCCCCCACCCATCCAAGCAGGAGACCATATACCATTTCTGACAGATGGCAGTCCAGTCTCTTCTTAAAAACTTCCAGTGATGAAGCTCCCACAACTTCTGAAGGTGAGCTGTTCCATTGGTTGATTGTTCTCACTGTCAGAAAGTTTCTCATTTCCAGGTTGAATCTCTCCTTGTTCAGATTCCATCCATTATTCCTTATCTGGTCTTTGGATGCTTTGGAAAATAGCTTGACCCCCACTCCTCTCTGTAGCAGCCCCTCAAATATTGGAAGATTGCTATCATGTCTCCCCTGCTCCTTCTCTTCACTAGACTAGCCATGCCCAGTTCCTGCAACCGTTCAGTGTGTTTTAGCCTCCAGTCCCCTAATCATCTTAGTTATTCTTCTCTGCACTCTTTCTAGAGTCTCAACATCTTTTTTATAGTATGGTAACCAAAACTGGATGCGGTACTCTAGGTGTGGTCTTACTAAGGCTTAATAGAGTGGTATTAGTACCTCACTTGATCTTGATTGTATCCCTCTGTTAATGCAATTTAGGATTGCATTGGCTTTTTTGGCTGCCACCACACACTGTTGGGTCATATTTTATTGATTGTCCATTAAGGCTCGAAGATCCCTCTCACACATTTTTGAGCATACCTCATGAACAGCCCTGAGAACCAAAAATACTGAAATAATTCTCTTTGAAATCTTATCTATCTCAACAGTGAATCCCATTTAATCTCACCTAGGAGAGGGATCCCCTCCATTTATGAGGCTGAAGGCAATTATACTGTATTTTTTAGTGCAGCACTCTTGAGTCAGTGTGGATTCCTAGGGACTGCCTGGATGAGTCCTTGAGGTTTTCCTGGTAAGATTTCAGAAATGGTTTGCCATTGATTGCTTCCTAGGGCTGAAAAAGAGTGACTGAACTCAGAGTCACCCATTTGGCTTAATGCTTCAGGCAGGACTACAACTCCCAGTGTCTTGGTTTCCAGCTTGTTGCCCTAACTATGTCATCAAGCGGACTCTCCTCTTTATTGCCCTACTTTTTGACATTAAAAAATATGCCCAATTCCAAATGTACTCAAGAAAATAATTTATCTTCTTCAGTTCTTCTGTCTTTCCTAACGTTATGAGGATTGAAGTCAGAGGTGGTATTCAGCAGGTTCTGACCGGTTCTGGAGAACTGGTAGCAGAAATTTTGAGTAGTTCAGAGACCTGACAAATACCACCTCTGACTGGCCCCGCCACCACCTATTCTCTACCTCCTGAGTCCTAGCTGATTGGTTAGGTCTTCTTTTGTTGCCCTGCACAGGAGAACAGAGCTGGAAAGCAGGTTAGTGGGGTGGGAAGGGAATGGGATTTTGCGGTAACCTTCCCCTGGAGCGGGGTGGGAATGGAAATTTTACAGTATCCTTCCTCTGCCATGCCCACCAAGCCACACCACGCCCACCAAGCCACGCCCACAGAACCGGTAGTAAAAAAAATTGAATCCCACCACTGATTGAAGTCCAATGCTTCTGCATGCCATGAGACTAGGGAAAACTAGAGAATGCAATAGATTGCTAGACAGATCATGAGGCTGGTTGAGGCAGGCTGGTATGTTTTTATGGAAATTCAAGAGGGTGCAGGGTTTTTTTATTTTATTTTTATTTATTTGATTTGATTTGCCAATTGTTTACAAGATAATAAGTATAAGTGTATACATAGTTGTGAATACATGAAATGGGTACATATAAGAAAAATAAAAGAAGAATAAGAGAAACAATAGGACAGGGACGGTAGGCACGTTGGTGCGCTTATGCACGCCCCCTACAGACCTCTTAGGAAAGTGGTGAGGTCAATAGTAGACAGTCTAAGGTTAAAGTTTTTGGGGTTTGGGGAAGAAACTACAGAGTCGGGTAGAGTATTCCAGACATTGACCACTCTATTGCTGAAGTCATATTTCCTGCAATCAAGTTTGGTGCGGTTAACATTGAGTTTGTATCTATTGTGTGCTCTTGTGTTGTTATGGTTGAAGCTGAAGTATTCATTGACAGGTAGGACATTGCAATGTATGATTTTATATACCATGCTTAAATCAGACCGAAGACGGCGTAATTCAAGGTTTTCTAGTTCTAGAATTTCAAGTCTGGTGGCATAAGGTATTCTACAACGAGTAGAGGGTAGAGGAAATATTTCTTGTGAAATATTTCTGGACTTTCTCAATTGTGCTAATATCAGATATGTAATGTGGGTTCCAGACTGATGAGTCAACATCTTTGTGGCTGGGGCTGGGAATATGCCAGAAACCAAATGATGGTGACTTCTTAAGCCACCCCCCCCACACACACACCCCATGGAAAGACCAAGAGAAATGGCTTTTTACAGCTTCTAGGACGAGAGAAAACTCTGCAGGGTCACTCCATTACTTTGAAGCCAATAGCCCAGTAAATACCTGAGGAGTGTAACCAGGAGCCAAGGAAACAAGGGAAACATTATAGTTTAAGAAACTTGTGGAAGTTACAACAAGGTCACAATTTATGGACTATGGAGTAAATAAATATTCGGTCCTCATTAATGCAGATGGGAGCTAAGTGGCTAATCCTCTCCATATTTTGTAAAGGATTTACCCTTCTGCCTTTTATAGGGCAGATTAATTTATGACCGCCTCGTGTAAGAGGCTGAGAAAATAAGAAAGAGCTCAGAACAAGACTATTTACTGCTGCTGCTTCTCCTTTTTTTTTTTTTTTAAAATGGGGCCTTTGGAACTAACACAAGAATTGGAGGTTGAAGAGAAGGAAATTTTAGATGAACTGTCAATGGAACTGCTCTCTATGAATCAGTTATCAGTTACTATGAATTAGTTGCCAAGCATCTGAATTTTGATCACATGACCATGCTGCCAAGGTTATAAGCGTGAAAAATGATCATAAGTCACTTTTTTCAGTAGTAACTTTGAACAGTCACTAAATGAACTGTTGTAAATCAAGGATTACCCATACTATGCGCACAAAGCATTTTTCAAGTATATATATTTCTCTTATTTGATTTCCTTGATATTGTTCCTTTCGGCAACTTTTAAAACAGAATAGAACACTTTTGCTAAATGTTCTTCTATTTCCCACATTTAACTTCAACATGTAGTTCGCTCAAGCTTGATTGCAAAGCACAACTCAACTCACAAAATAGCATTTGGTCCAAACATAAGTAAATGAGAAGGGAAACCAGTAGCAGTGATAAACATGAATTGAAAAGTTGGCATATTGACTAACTGAATTTTCTGTTTGAAACTAACATTCCTGACATATCTATTATTTTTTTTATGGGATCAACCTGAGAGAAATGATATATGGTCCCCAACATGCAGTCTATTACATTTCTCAAATATATTTCCTTTCAAAATCTTGAATTTGAACCTGAGAGAAACGATATATGGTCCCCAACATGCAGGCTATTACATTTCTCAAATATATTTCCTTTCAAAATCTTGAATTTGATCTGAGTGAGTCCTAGCAGATAATCCATCATTTGTTGCAGGAATTATCAAAGAGCCCATACAGTTAGAGAGGGCACTTTCACAGCCCTCTCTAAGTGGTTTACAGACTTAGCATATTGCCCCCAACAATCTGGGTCCTCATTTTACCCACCTCTGAAGGATGGAAGGCTGAGTCAACCTTGAGCCTGGTGAGATTCGAACTGCCAAATTGCAAGCAAATAGTTGATGTATTGCAAAATTTGACAATATTTCTCAGAATTTAGTGCTCCAGAATTTATAGCCCCATGATTCAAGCTATTTCATAAAGTCTCAACAAATACAATAAGGTTTTAGCACATTACAGTACAATTGTTAATTGATAAAATACTTGTAAATTTTCCCATATGCAGCCTGCATCTACTGTATATGTCCATTTTGTCTTTGTCACCTTCCCCATCCCCCCACTTCTTCCCAATTAAAATCCTAAATTAGGATTTAAATGTCTCCATGCATCATATGAAATGAGATATATCTCACCAAAATGTAGGTCTTTTAATACATTTTGTTAATCTGAAAAATCTGCTACCAGTTTCTTTCTGGTCCATAGCAGGAATGAGGGTAGGTGGGGGGAAGCAATTTGCATTCATTTGACCTCTAGTGCTGTGTTTCTTAACCTTGACAGCTTGAAGATGTGAAGACTACAACTTCCAGAATTCCCCAGCCAACATCTGGAAGGCGAAATCCACACATTTTCAAGTGGCCAAGGTTGAGAAACACACTAGCATTAGCTCATTTCAAGAAAATTCCTCAAGGAGTCACTGGTACTCCAACCACACATTCCAACATTTGTTGGAGAAGGTTGTCGATGACACAAAATAGGAATTGTTGGTTTATCTTGACGATTTAACTGTCTTTGGAAATATATTAAAATAACTTGAATGCAGATTTATGAAAGTCCTTGATAAAGTAGAAGCCTGTGGTTTAAAGTTGTCACTGGCTAAGGGTCACCTTTGTCACTGCAAATAACTTGAGTTGGTAGGACTTAAAAAGGATATTTCAAAAAAACTGGCTAAGACGGAGAATGTAACTATATGGAATCATACATAAATTGTTTTATAGTCATTCTGGGGTCCCCCCCCAGATTCTGTAGTTTTATAAGCAATTTGTAAAATGAAACTATTCCTCTCTCATTCCACAACAATAACAAACGAATAAAAAAAGATTTGGCACATCATCTGCCAGGAATCAAAATCCCTTGAAACAGATGAGATGATAAATTGTTTGAAAAACCTTTCCACAACACTGTGTTCTGTTTCAGTCACATTTCTGGCTTGGTTTTTTGCTGAGATCAGTAAAAGGCAAGTGTTTTGCAGACTGATGCCAGCTTGAGTGGCCTTGGCACTGTTTTATATCAGGACCAGGCTAAGGAATTACAGGTAGTCCTCAACTTACGACCTCAATTGAGCACCAAATTTATGATATGCGTTATGTGAATTTTGCCCTGTTTTACAACCCGCAGCCGTCCCGAGCTCTGTTTTCATTGGCATCTGTTTTTCATTTTCATCTGTTTTCACTGTTTTACCTTTGCTGTTTCCAGGACAGCCCCGTGGGCCAGATCTAAGCACCCTGTGGGCCAGATTTGGCCTCCAGGCCTTGAGTTTGACCCCCCTGATCAAGGACAAGGATCCACTACCCCTGAGCTGTGACCCACTACTGGGTCGTAACCTATTCACAACTGGCCTGCATAAGCAGCAGGCCAGAAGGCACATGCTCAGCTTGCAAAAGTTGAACTGTGCACGCATGCGTGTGTCTACCACTCACACAAGTTGATCTGTGTGCATGCATGCGCAAGCCAGCTCACCACTCCGATCTCCCCTCCCCTCTGCCAGGCCACCAAGACAAGGTTGGGGACCGCTGACCTAGGATGAAATCAGTGTAAATTTATAGCTTTACTCTGATTTTGTCCCATGTCAATTATTTCAATCTTAGAGATAGCAGCTACAGAAAGAGACAGCTTATAACTTAGACAGCTAATAAAACTTTCTGCTGAATTAAAATACCTTCAATAACAGGATGTTGGATCATCCTTCCAAAAAAAAAAAAAAAAAAACCCATCTGATCTTGCTGAATATAAAACTGATATTAGTGTAGGTTTTCCAACATAAGGCTTTTTGGAGACGCATCTTAGAGATTGCAAGGAATCACCATCAGTTTTATTCAATAGCCTTTGAACTCTTTGAGAAGCATCCAAGCATTCAGGATTGATTTTTATGATGATAATATGGTCTTGCCATTTGTTTAAATGTCTTAGTTAAATGCGCAAATTTGCACTGGTCTCTATTACAGCCAGTATACTATTGTTCTCACTTGGCTAGGCACATACATGTGATTATGGATACTGCCTAATTCTAATTATTCTCTATTCCATAAAGAAAAATCCAGCATTACAATGCATAGTTTTTGTATAGTTAACTTTGCTTGCGTAGTCAAACCTTTTTACTAGTTAAAAGAACAAATACTGCAAATATTGTTCATACCTGTCACTGAAAATTATAGTAATGTATTGTCCAGCAAAAACTTTGCAGAACTAATTTGCGGTCTTCACGGTAATCACTATATTCCAATCAATGCCTTGGGAATATTGAAATCATTGGGAAATATTACCATTTGTTATTGGAGCTAAATATGTTTAAATATAAGGATATTTGTTAATGCTTGCCAACTATACTCCTTGGTAAGAAACCTGATATTTGCTTAAGAGAGTTTTGGGGTGAAAATGTGTTGGAAATTGAAATGTTCTATATGCACACGAGAGTCTTCTGGGCAGTGAGAATCTGATCTGAGCAATGATTAGTGAAGCAGTTTTAAAGTTATATGAGAAAAGAGATGACTCTATAGGGAATGCATTTTAGGGAAAGCAAAGGCCAACTCCTAGGTAGCTCCATCCTACCAGGAGAAGAATGCAATAGCACGTGTTTCACATATTTATGCCTGAGATGAAGTCCCTTGAGTAACTGCGGAGTCAAAAGAGAGAGAGAAAATGACAAACAGGAGATACAGAGTAAATCAGGGTGGACAACTATGGCAATTTTATGACCTGTGGACTTCTACTCCCAGAATTCCTAAGCCAGCATTGCTGTTGAGGTCGCCAGGTCATAAATTTGCCATATTTACCCAACCCTGAAGTAAATCCTTAACTCTCTATCTACATCCTACTGCCCTCTTGTGGCCAGGAGGAGTTGAAGAGTCAATGGGATTGATGTTTACTGCAACTTGCATCTTCTGAGCAATAAAAATGGGCTTTTATTACCTTGAATAAGATTAGTTGTATGGTGAAATTTGTTTTCCTGGTAATTTTTCCAAAAAATTACTGTGCTGTTATTGTAGACCTCTGACTTCAAGATCTAAATACTAGCTTAGCCAGTTGACCTTATAATCTATCTGGCACTGAGTGATCTGTGTTCAAATGAGCCAAAAAGCATTTGAACTGACTTGAAAGCAAAAAAATTTGGACAACGAAGGACTTTGATATGAAAGAGTTGACTTACTTTAAATTAAGCATGTTTAATTCCATGTTTTAACCAAACATGCTAAAAACAGAAATCTTGCAAGTTTCATACCAGCCTATCCAGAGGTGATATTCAGCAGGTTCTGACCAGTTCTGGAGAACTGATAGCAGAAATTTTGAGTAGTTCGGAGAACCGGCAAATACCACCTCTGACTGGCCCCACCCCCATCTATTCTCTGCCTCCTGAGTCCCAGCTGATCGGCTGGGTCTTCTTTTGTTGCCCTGCACAGGAGAAAGGTTAGTGGGGTGGGGAGGGAATGGGGTTTTGCAGTATCCTTCCCCTGCCATGCCCACCAAGCCACACCCACCAAGCAATGCCATGCCCACCAAGCCCACCAAGAACCTGTAGTAAAAAAAAATGAATCCCACCACTGAGCCTATCTCCATTAGAATCATATTATGCAAAACCTTTGTGTAAAAAAATATAGAAGCTGATAAGTAGTAGGATACCATGGCCAGAATTTTAAAAATCAACCTTTATACAATACCAGCCTTGATATTTCCAATATGTATCTATTTCAAAGATAATATATGGAGAAAGTATCATTTAAAATGATTCATGAAAAATAAGTATTACTGTTTTACTAATCTTGTATTTTCACTGAAAGTCTCAGGGCAAACAGAACCACAGGTGGTTTCACAGGTGATTCCTTGATTAGGATGTTGATTATTCCTTGATTAGGCCTCTTCACCAGCAATCAACACCCAAATGAGCAGAAATTGATACCAAGATTAACATTAGACCAGGAGTGTCAAACTTGCAGCCTGCAGCCCGGATGCGTCATACGCTTGCCACACCCAGCCCCAGTTTAGCAAAGGGAAAAAAAGTTGTGACACAACACATGACGACAATGTGACACTGCGAGTTTGACACCCCTGCATTAGACCAACAATCAAGGAGGCAGGAACGACTGTACCAACTCAGACAGTAAAGAGCCCAACCAAGATATCTCCTGCCAATACTGACAGGGCAAGTACTATACCAGTATATAAAATTAAATGCAAATGCCACCCCCTACTAGCACTGCTGATGTTATCTAGTTTGGTAATGAACCGCCAGCAAGAAGTCAACCAAGCTCAGAGAGCACCATGGACTCCTCAGTTCAATTCTGAGCTATACATATTCTCTTCCATAGGTCCTTAATTAAACCACAGGGCCTCCAGAGGTAGAAGTTATTTTGCATCTTATGGGTAAAGAGTATGCAGCTGGTGCACCAGACATAGGTTAAAAAAGATGTTCATGGTCACTGCAGCACTACTTGAGACTCAGAAACATTTAATAACATATATAGAGTGTCTATGTCTTTCTTATCTCACATCAGTATGAATTATGCAGGAGTATTATAAAAAGTGGATTACAGGTTCTCTTCCTTGGAAATGCAAAACATTTAAGCTGTACAGAAACCATGTACTTCTACACCTGGTTAAGCACTGAGGCCCCCTTTCATAACCAGAATTCTTGAGCATGCTTCCAGATCCCATTTAAGACCTCCCATCAAAATGTAATTTCTTACCAGACAGAAAACAAGGGAAGGGATTACTAAAAGCACTGAATTAACTTCATTTCAATAACTGAATGTCTGAATCAAACCTAGATTTTATCCTAGCTCCAATTATGTTTGGCCTTTGGCTCCCAATGGGTTACTCAGTGGCCAAATGCAGCTTCAGATCTATTCATTTGTTTGTTTGTTGATCAGGTTTATATTCCACCTTTATTACTTTATAAGTAATTCAAGGTAATGAACATACCTACTACTTCTTCCTTCTATTTTCCCCACAACAAAAATCCTGTGAGGTGGATTTGGCTGAAAAGATGAATGGGCCAAAGTCACACAACTGGCTTTCATGCCTAAGGTAGGACGGTCTCCTGGTGATTCACGGTCTCCTGGTGATGGGCCCAAACTCTCACAGTTGGTTTTCATTTATTTATTTAACAAACATATATTGCCCATTTCCCTGAAGTGATTTTGCCTAAGGCAGGACTATAACTCCGAGTCTCCTCATCTCTCAAAATCACCCAGTAGACTTTCACTCCTAAGGCCAGACTAGAACTCACTGACTCCTGATGTCTAGGCCGGCAGCCTTGTCTCGAAGGATGTTATGCTTTCCACAGATGTGTGCTGTAAGAATGACGGATAGGTGTGTCTTTCTCCTGTCTCGGAACTCCTAGTTGCAATGGAAACTTACAGCTTCTGTCTTCCTTTTCTTCCCAAAAATGTAAAATGAAAGTAACCTGCAGGTTCCTTTCACAGCCAAAGATGCAGTCCCACCCAAGCTGTCCAGGCGACACCAAATTCATGACACGTCGAGTTTTCCACTGATGTAAAAAGAATCTGTTTTTTTTTAATTATGAGAAAGAATAGAAAGAAAAGGCACATTTGAATATGCTTCCATTGAGAAGTTATTTACTGTCTAGTAAATCCATTTATAACCACACCACATTTCACATCTGAATATTCTGAAGGACACACATGCTGTATATCAGCCATTATCAGGCACTGGAAGCTTTTGCAATGGTTCCCAGGCACCATTTCGAGACTGCCAAAGAATTCAGTACAACAGAGTTTGGAACGCTATGATTTTTCCCCACAACTCATACTGCCTGGGCTCAAAAAAAAAGGAAAAGAAAAGGAAGAATGCATTGAGGCTAGTGTGCCAAACTGATAGGCAATTCCTGGCCATAAAAAGAACAGATTTTGCCCTAGTCTTTCTTCCACATTAAGGTTACCAGATGTCTGGTAAAAGGAGGGTATGTCTTCCTTTTTTGTCCTAATTCCCAGGCTTAGTCTAAAAATCAAATACATGTAGTCTTATGACCATCATGAATTACAACCATAATGGATGGGCTTCATTAAGGTCGTAACTCAAGGACTACCTGCATTGTCCAGCTTTTTGAGTGTTTTAGTTGTTTTCTGGAGCGTTTTTACTTCAGTATCATTCAAATTTTCCTGCATGGTGACCTTGTAAGTTGTCTTCAGACACAACAGCCTAGATTTATGTTATCTCATTTATTTCCTGATTTCAGCCATCCCCTTCAGATCTACGATCATTGTCATCTGTAGAGCACAGGACCTGTTATACGTTTCGATTCTTTATTATCCCTTTTAAGTTCTTGAAAATAAAGATTGGTTGGAAAATAAAAAGTAAGTTCATATACATGTGTGCTTAAGTACAAGTGTTGCTGTTTTTCAGTGTAGCTTTTGTCATAGATGTCCAGAAAATAAAACACTTTCTGTTTTCTGTGTCCTCGTTTCCTAGTTCTGATATCTGGATAACTCTATAGACAGACCTATGAACAGGACTCCTTTTGAAGATCTATAAATTTTTCTCACAAAGTAGAGAAGGGCATAAAAGAATAATTAAAAAGCAAAATTTTCCACAAGTTTAACCAATAACTTCATGATGGACCATCCATACTTCTACTAAATATGGAGGAGGCTTGTTGTGGCCTTTTTTCCCACATGTTTTCCAAACTTCTTGGTCTAGTCTATAGCCCTGAAAATGGCCAATACTTTCCTATCCCTCGACTAATCAGACTTTGTTCTATTTAATTTGAGGCTTCCCCCCAAATTACCCAGATGATGTCAAAAGCATGGTAATGTACAGGATTTGCAGCCTATGCTAAGGATTTGCAGTCTATGCTAAGCTATAAACTGTTTGACCATGATTGTGGAATCCTTGGTGCTCACACTGATGATGTTACCTACTTGGGTAATAAAATGTCTGCAAGCAACCAACCAACCAGAGAGCACCAAGAAAGTCCAGAAATATTTCACAAGAAGAGTTCTCCACTCCTCTACTTGTTGCAGAATACCTTATACCGCCAGACTTGAAATTCTAGACCTAGAAAACCTTGAATTACGCCGTCTTCGGTCTGATTTAAGCATGGTATATAAAATCATACATTGCAATGTCCTACCTGTCAATGAATACTTCAGCTTCAACCATAACAATACAAGAGCAAACAATAGATACAAACTCAAGGTTAATCGCACCAAACTTGATTGCAGGAAATACGACTTCAGCAACAGAGTGGTCAATGTCTGGAATACTCTACCTGACTCTGTGGTTTCTTCCCCAAACCCCAAAAACTTTAACCTTAGACTGTCTACTATTGACCTCACCCCTTTCCCAAGAGGTCTGTAGGGGGCATGCATAAGCACACCAATGTGCCTACTGTCCCTGTCCTATTGTTTCTTTTTATTTTTCTTATATGTATTCATAACTATGTTTTTACTTATACCTATTATCTTGTAAGCAATTGACAAACCAAATAAAATAAAAATAAAAATAAAGAACTTCACAGTTCAACCCTGAGCTATAAATATTCTCTTCTATATGTTATATGGTCTATAGTAAAACTACAATTAATTGGATCCATGCAACTTCCTAAACTATAAAGGATGATTTATGCATCACAAAGATCGGGTTCCAAAATCTAAATTGGAATCAAGCAAACTACATTTATAGCTTAACATAAGACATAATCCCAGCCAAAGTTTCTTTTTCTAAACAAGCACTTCAAAGGAGGAAAGTCTCCCTCAGCTGTTATCGATTTTGACTTTAGGCTGGAAAAATGAAGCATTAAATGTTCCCAATTGCGGCTTTACATCCTTCCAACTCTTTGGTGATTTCCAAATGTGCCAAACTATAACTCCCATCATCCACAACTAGTGTCATACTGTCAAGGATGCTGGAAATAATATGTGGTCAGCAGCTGGTTGGGCCAGTCTCCCTTCAGATACAAAACAAGAATATCTGGAAGAAGTTCTACCATGCTGTTAAAACAGTATGCAGATGTTTCTCAACCTGGGTGACTTTAAGACACGTGGACTTCAACTCCCAGAATTCCCTAGCCAGCATAGTATAACTGGCTGGGAATTTCTGGGAGTTCAATCAATCAGAATAAAGCTGGAAGGTACCTTGGAGGTCTTCTAGTCCAGCCCCCTGCTTAAGCAGAAGATCCTATACCAAGGGTGTCAAACTTGCCACATCACATTGCCATCATATGATGTTTCATGATGTTTTTCCCCATCACGGAGCTGGGGTGGGCATAGCCTGTGCATGATGCATCCGGCCTAGGGGCCACCAGTTTGACACCCCTTCCTATACCATTTCAGACAACTGACTGTCCAGTCCCTTAAAAACCTCCAGTGATGAAGAACCCACAACTTCTGAAGGCGAGCTGTTCCGTTGGTTAATTGTCCTCACTGTTAGGAAGTTATTCCTCAATTCCAAGGTTGCTTCTCTCCTTGATTAGTTCCCATCCATTGTTTCTTGATTCCAAAGGCTTCTGGTGCTTTGGGAAATAAATTGACCCCCACTCCTCTTTGTGACAGCCTCTCAAATACTGGAATACTGCTATCATGTCCCCCCTAGTCCTTCTTTTCTCTAGATTTAGCCAAACCCAAATCCTGCAACTGTTCATATTCGTCATATGTTTTAGTCTCCAGGCCTTTAATCACCTTTGTTGCTCTTCTTTGCACTTTTTCCAAATTCTCAACATCTTTTTTGTAAAGTTGAAGTCCACGTGTCTTAAAGTCACCAAGGTTGAGAAACACCACAGAATGCTAATCTTCTCTGGGTAAGGAAAGGGGGAAAGCAGTTAATCCTACATTCTTGGCTCGCTGTCTGAAACAGAACAGACCATGAACATTTTTATCATGTACAGTAATGAGCTACTGGACGAGGTGATTTTTGATTATATGGGAAGTTGATGTCTGGAGTTGAACATAAGCTTCCTACGTGTTCATGCTTATCTTGGACTAAACCCCACCTAACTCAATGAGATTGACTTCTGTGCAAGCATGGACAGAATTGTACTGCATGATGGCATTTCTTATATGCATTTATTAAAAAGAGCAACCCCCCTCCTCCATTAAATTCCAAGTCACTTCCAAGTAAATAGGCATAGCCCCAGGCTACAAGGCAGTTGTCAAAATGAGTGGGCAAGAGCATTGTGTGTCTACCACGCTTCGCTCCCTTTGAATGTTCTGACACACCCTAAGAGCGTGTTGTTGCAGATAGAGCCAACAGATTAAAAAAAAAATACTTAATTGCTCTGTAAATGGGCCCAGTTCATTCCAAGGCATATATGAGCATCCTGCTGAGATGATTGGCAGGTGACAAAAGGATTGCTTAAAATAATAGAATAGAATAACAGAATTGGAAGGGATCTTGGAGGTCTTCTAGTCCAACCCCCTGCTCAGGCAGGAAACCATACACCACTTCAGACAAATGGTTATCTAATCTCTTCTTAAAAACCTCCAGTGTTGGAGCGCCCACAACTTCTGAAGGCAAGTTGTTCCACTGCTTAATAGTTCTGTCAGGAAATTTCTTCTTAGGTTGCTTCTCTCCTTGATTAGTCTCCTTCCATTGCTTCTTGTCCTGCCCTCAGGTGCTTTATAGAATAGATTGACTCCCTCTTCTTTGTGGCAACCTCTGAGATATTAGAACATTGCTATAATGTCACCCCTAATCCAAAGAATTAACTGGGTGACGATGTGGTTAGTTTTCACTGGCCTCCGTTGAGTTGGATCCTGCCTACAGAGATAGCTTCTGTGTTCTCTTCTGCTTGCCAAGAGTATACCTTGTCTCTTTAATAATTCATTTAGCTTTGCTGATAAGTTTCTTTAAAAAGAATAAAAGAAAAACAAAACAAGGCTAACCGCCAAGCTAAAAATGTTCCTGTTGTCTTAAAAACTTAAAACATATCACTGTGGGAAATTTAAATTGTCCAGATTGCTTCAGAAAGCACTGGGGATGAGGGAACAAGAAAGCTACAATAATACACTTTGTTATTTTAATCTCTTTTGCTCCCCTTCCTCTCCATCTAATGCTTAATTTTCTGCACACATTACGAGGTGCTTAAAAGCCTCTTTCCTTTAGTTCAGAATGGTAGTACTAATTGGCCCAGTCTGCACAGTATTTTGCCAAGACAGATAGTTGCTGCATATCAAAGAAAATGCATATCAACTTTTATCTTTGTTGCTGGAAAAACAATGTTGGAAAAATAGACAGAGCATTACAAACCTACAGTGCAATGCCTCTATATCAGTGCTTTTTAACCCCAGCAGCTTTAAGATATGTGGACTTCAATTCCCAGGATTCCCCCGCCAGCATGCTGCCCTAAAGACAGAGCTTCTTTGCGCCACAGGGGAATGAGTCATTTTGATGAAACCAAAGAGAACAGCTCTCAGATGTGTACTATCAATGATTAATGGACTCCCTTAAAGAAGGAACAGTTTTAATTATGTGCAAGTATGTGTAACTGAAGGGCTCACAGTTTGCCTTCCTCTATTTCCCTTCTCTCTCTTTCTTGTTTGCTTGTGTTGGAATTCTGGATTAAAATTGAGAGATTCTCTTTTTATATACCATAATCAACAGTAGAATAGAAAAACAGGATGTCCCTGGAATTTTCTCTGGTGAAATGAAGCCAAGATGGCTGAACAATTAAGATGCAAATTAGTGTGTTTCTGTACACATACACAGATCCACATAGTATTAAGTTGAATTTATTCTTAACCTTTAAATTTTATTCTAAGACTCAATGTAGCTTGCAACAATAAGAGTTGGGGGAGAGGGGAACAAGCCAGCATCTGTTGACTCAAAAGTACAGAAGAAATAACTCCAAGAGTTCAACACTGGGCATATAGGTATTCCCATAAATTATATCTGGCTATTCTGCAGCTGGGTCTCCAGGCAGAAGCTATTTGGAGGCAATAGGAGACTGGATGGCTGCAGGAACTGGGTATGTCTACAACATGAAAAGAACATTTAGGGGATGACATGATAGCACTCTTTCAATATTTAAGGGCCTACTAAAAAGAAGAGGGAGTCAACCTAGTTTCCAAAGAACCTGAAGGCAGGACGTGGGTCAGCTTTTGCCTTCAGAAATTGTGGCAACTTCATCCCTGGAAGCTTTTAAGAAGACTGCCATCTGTCAGAAATGGTGCAGAACCTCCTGCTTGGGCAGGGGGTTGGACTAGATGACCTACAAGGTCCCTTCCAACTCTGTTAATCTGAATCTAAGAAGTAATGGATGGAAACTTATCAAAGAGAGAGCCAACCTAGAACTAAGGAGAAATTCCTGATCGTAAAAACAATTAATAAGTGAAACCTCCAGAAGTTGTGGGTGTTCCATCACTGGAGGTTTTCATGAAGAGATTGGACAGCCATTTGTCTGACATGGTATATGGCAGGGCTGTCAAACTCATGTTGTCATGGTAGTCATGTGACATATGGCAACTTTTTTCCCTTTTGCTAAACTGGGCATGGCCGGTGAGTTTGACAGCCCTGGTATAGGGTCTCTGCTTGAGTAGGTTAGAAGACCTCCAAGGTACCCTCCAACACTGTTATTCTGAAGAACAGGAATAGTAGAGCTACCTGCCTGACACAACCTAGATTTGAAAAGGGGATTTCGGAATGCAAAAGCATTGGTCCTTATACCAAGGAAGAATTGTTACAGGAGCATGCTTGTATCAAGCTATATTTGAATCCTGACATGGTGGACACTACTCAAAAAAATGGGATTTGGCCAAGAATGGCTAGATGTGGATCAAAGAAGTCAAAATAAATGCTTTAGACCAAAATGTCGGACAGCGGAGTGAGAGATAGGATCCCCTCTCGACTGTCTCAGTGCTACTGATTCCTTAAAGGTATTTACTATAATTGCACAATTGAGTGTAGTATAAAAAACCCAAACTTTCCCCAAAGGAGCAATAAAATAAATATCCCCCACAATCACCTCATATTAAACCCAGTGGAGCCCACCTAATACACAGCCTACAGTTATGTTCTGCCTCCTAACCCAATGATCTTGGTATTAAAAAACTAAGAGATCACAGAAGTTAGAGTTAGGAAAATGAGTCTAGCAAATTTAAAAGCATGGGAATAGAAGCATAAATAAAACTACAAAAAGGCAGAGTAATGGGGTTTTGATATCTACAAATTATGAAGCTTGAGAGGACAGGGTAAAGTTTGCTTGGGTCCTATTATATCTAGGGTAGTCAACTTTCTCACTTCTGAAGGCACAGTGGAAGCCTCCAGAGATGTTCTCAGCTGACAGGCCAGTTCCAATGGGAGAATGCCTCCATGGAGAAAGTCCCTTTGAAAGAGATGAAATGCAACTCATGGCGCTCTTAATTCCTTCTCTGTTTCCATATCTACTTCCCACGTTTTCTCTTCGTTTTCTGGTTCAAGAAAGCCTACCCATGTCTGCTTTTTTGGCAATAACCATTCAGAAGTTCTTGCCAAGCATACTACATAAACACCAGCAACTCAACACTCTGAATAAAGCAGCGCTGAAGTATGTGATTTTTTTCACACACGACCATTGCTTATTGTCTTACGAGGGTTGGTTAATGACGTCTATCTCTTGTGGTCATGCCAAGACTGGCCTCTTTGCAGCTTCTCATGGGTAGGGAAAGTCATTTTCTCCCTTAAGTGAGTTAGGATACATGTGTTTGGTGGTGGAGTTTGTTTAAGTTTAAGTTTCTACAACTTTAACCATATAAAATTAAACACTTGTTGGAAGAAATTCCCGAAGCATCACTTAGAGAGGTTTTATATTATATTTATAAAATAAATATAAAATGTATATGTTAAAACAGATCACATGACAGATCAGCAGTGGTGGGCAAAGTGCTATGACTTTGGCTACAATACAGGGCAATGTTGTTTGTCTGAAGTCCGACAGAGTTTTCAAAGGAGGTGAATGGCTTAGATCAATGCTATGTCAGCCATTTTAGAGGCAGATCAGCCATTATATTTGGAGTAATCTAAAATGGCAGATATGAGCTAAGTGTGACATCTGAATGACTTTCCTCAATCTTGAAAAGCTCAGTAGGTCTGGATGTGTTTAATGCTTAGATGTGGACCATCATAAAATATCATGACCATAGCCTATACTGGGAAATAAAAACACAAGCATTATAGAAGAAGAGAGTGACAATTTCTGTATTATAGGTAGTCCTTGACTTACAGCCATTCATTTAATGACCATTTGAAGTTATAACAGTGCTTTTAAAATGACCTATGACTGGTTAGCACACTTAACGAGTGTTGTAGTATGATAAAAATTCAAGCACTTGGGAGCTGGAACTGTCCCGGGGCTTATCTGATCATCATTTGTAACCTTCTCAGCCAGCTTCTAACAACCAAAGTCTATGGGAGAAGCCAGATTCGCTTAACGACTACATGATTTGCTTAACAACAATGGCAAAATAAGTCATAAAATGAGCACAGCTTACTAACAATTTCCTTGTTTAGGAACAGAAATTTTGACTTCAACTGTGGTCCTAAGTCAAGGACCACCTGTATTCCCAAGCAAATTACATTCATGTCCATGTCTAGCAAGTATAGCAGCATTCCAATGTTTGAGGGGCTCCTACAAAGATGAAGGGGTCAAACTATTTTCCAAAGCACCAGAAGGCAAGACAAAAAAACAATGGGTGGAAACTAATCTCGGGGAAAAGCAGCCTAGAACTAAGGAGAAATTTCCTAATGTAAGAGCAACAAACCAATGGAATAGCTCGCCTCCGGGGTTGTGGGTGCTCCATCACTGCAGTAAAGAGACAGCCCTTTGTCTGAAATGGTATTGGGTCTCCTGTTCAAGCAGGAGGATTGGACCAGAAGACTTCCAGGGTCCCTTCCAACTCTATTATTCCATGTTTTATAGAGTTTGACTTGAAGTAGATTTTAAGATGTTAGACAGCTTAAGCAGAGTGTACTGGAATCATCACATCCGTCAACCACAATTCATTTTATCAGCTCCCTTTTAACTTATTTCCCCCAGCAGGTCCTATCATTTTTCATAGGAACCAAAACTCCACTGCAGACACACACACCCCCATAGAACACATCTGGGCGTTGAATTGTGGGAGTCAGCAGAAGCTTGGAATCAGGCAGAAGGAAGTCAATGCAGAATTTGACTGTGATGTGTGCTATAAATAGTGCCAGGCCTGAGGGGGCACTAAATTCTGGCGTTTCCTACGCTAAAATATATTTATAGCAATCTTCCCCAGTGCCCCTATGCAGCAAGACTCAGACTGAAAAAAAAGGAGTGAATTATTCCATATGTAGACTAAGGCATGATTCATGTAATCAGAAAGCAGTGCTAGTCACCATATGGGCACACATTTTAAGCCTCACTTAAATATCTCTCAAATGATGTCATTCTCCTAAAAAAAAAAAAACCCACCTGTGCAGTGCAAATATCTAAAGCAGAACAATCTTTTTGTGTTAAACTGTTTTGTAATCCATGCAAGATGCTGACAGCATGAAAACCAACAATTGTGAAACCAACAAAATCACAATTGCATGTATAGGTGTGTAGCCCCTCTTACAGACATCGAAGGGTCAATTTCATCTAAGCAGAACTTATGGGGCATGTTCAGATAGTACGTGATTTTTTTCTAAAATGCCTGATAGTCTCATTTTTCACAACACGGTTCAATGTAAGGCATTAAATGTTTTTAGTGATTTAGTGACCAACTACGTTATCCTCCAGATGTATGAGCTACCAGATGTATCAGAAATGGTCTCAGAAAATGTTGGGAATTCCAGCATTAGAGAAGACTATTGTATTCATTTGTTGGGAAAGCAGCCATAATACCATATATGAAATCCCACCAATTTATATTTAATTATTCCATTTTCTTCTGCTTTTCCATTTTTGGTCTTTCTGACATTTTTCAAAATGAAAGAAACTATAGAAATGTGATAAGCCACATGGGCATATAAGAAAGAATTTGGGTAGGTGCAGGCAAAGACACAAATCCAACACAATAATTGCTTTAGAAATCATACTAGGGAAATATTTAAATCTGGCAAGTAGCCCTTTGTTTAGGGCTCACCATCATCCAAGCTTGTTCTTCTACTCAGGATGTGTAGGCCCACTTTTAGCAATGCCCTTTCTGTATTGTCATGGTTTTTCAGTGGCTTTGTAATGTTGGAAGAAATATCCATCTGGTTCAGTTCCAAGATGGGGAAAAGACACTGGAAACATGGAGGTTGATTGGAAAGATGGTTTAATGATGAACAGAACCACCAGAGTTTATGGTTCTGGGTGCAGCTGACAAAATGGAGTTGAGAGTGAGGGTTTTTTAAATACTTTCTTTGTATTTGAGCTTCCTGTTTCCGTGCAAGAATATGTATTCTATTGGCTGTTGCCAGATTCCTATGGGGTCATGTAGGGGTTATGCAGGCGTCATAGCTGGCTCTATAGGCAAAAGAGGAAATGGAAATCCTAGGTGTTTGTCTGAGCTAATCTGGTCAGCCACTGGCTTATTGTTTATCTGAGCTTCCAGGTGACGTTTGGACCTCTCTGGGATGGTGCAATGAAGGCTTGTGTTCTGAAAGGGTGTTGGGCAATTCCTATTGTGGCTTAATGGCTTTCCTCCTGTTTTGGCTCTTGGGTGAGGGGCTGCCTCTAATCCTACCATTCTGCCTTTGTTCAGACATTGCTGCAGGGAGTTTCAAAATATCCTGTCTTGAATGGATTACCAAATCTGCATTTCTAAAAGTTAGCCTCCTCAGTTTCTGCTTGGGAGCAGGGAGACAGTGGCTGGTTTAAGATCATGTTTCTCCATTTCTCCCTTTGGGGAAATATAATATTTTGTCTTTTTAATATTCCTCAAAATATTTCATTCTTCTAGGGGAGGGCTTCCCACAGTAATTTTCAATGAGGTCCACTTCTGAACTTTTCCTTCCCCCAAGGTACAAGTTGCAAGGGACGTAGGAAGAGGCATGGCCAACTGTTCAGTGAAACTCAAAGGAACTATTGGTGGCAGTTTAAAATGCCAAGCAGTTGGAGAAAGTTGACTGTGCATTCAAAACTGAAGCAGCAGCTGCTCTTTTAAAAAAAATTAACTCAGTAAAACTGGCCTTTAAACTTGCATGCTGTATTCATACAGCAAGGTGCAAGTCACATTTATTTGGAAGGAAATCTCAATGCATTCAATAAACCTATTTGAGAGAGAATCTACATACACCTATGCTCTGGGAATGCCTTACAGATATTTTAGTGTGTACTCACACATGCATTTAGGCATTTGAGGTGCAGACCTCAAAACTGCTATTTTGACAGCAATTTGTTACAACCGTGGGAATTTCATTCAACCACTCATGTTCATTATTGATTAGATGGTGAATGCTTCTTGATGGACTTTTTAATTATGTATTCTAAGGAACTCTATGCCATTTTGCTATAAAATATGACCGGCTTCACACTTAGATTTATACCACAGATACCAAATGTGCTCCTGGAAGCTATTCAAATGCCTGCCAGCTTTCCTTCCCCCTTGATTTTAAGGTTCTTTTAATAACAAAGATTTAATGGGAATCCAGCATGCTGCAAAGAGAGCACAAACATTAGAGGTAGCATTTTCTTTCTTTCTGAGAATGTTCCCAAGCTCTCCAAACTGCACTGTAAATGAAAACACAGTGAGTGGTTGCAGCCATTTTTTTCTGGTTTGGAAGCAAGAAAAACTAAGATGGCAGAGAGGATTCTGTGGACAAGTTGTGCATAGACTATGGTCAAAAAAAGTCAAGATGGTGGTAACAAGAGATGGTGGTAAATGCACATAATTGGTTTCAGAGGTGATATTCATCAGGTTCTGACCAGTTCTGGAGAACCGGTAGCGGAAATTTTGAGTAGTTCGGAGAACCAGCAAATCCCACCTTTGACTGGAGATTTTACAGTATCCTTCCCCTGCCACGCCCACCAAGCCACGCCCAGAGAACCGGTAGTAAAACAAATTGAATCCCACCACTGATTGATTTTCTTTATCATGCCCTGTTATGGAACCCCCTTCTTGGGGAGACCAGAGGAAGTGACAGGGACTGACCAGTTTGTCTATGCCACATCAGCCATTTTGTAAACAGTAAATGGAGTAGTCCACTGTTTCTCAACCGGGGTCATTTTAAGATGGGTGGACAGGAATTCTGGGAGTTAAGGTTCACCCATCTTAAATTGACCCAGGTTGAGAAAAACGCTGGAGTAGTCAATTAATCCTTCCTGTTCATTCTTTGAAAGACCTCAATGCTTCAAAGGAAATAAATGGAGCTGAAATACAATGTATTCTCTGAGGGTAGCCAGGGTCTGGTTTATTTCTTCTTTGGCCATGTGCATAATATTATGGGATGGAGTTCTTCATGGAACATTTTCTTATTTTAAAAGGATAACCAGCATCTCCTACTTCCTTGATTGGAAGCAACCCACTCAGATAATGAAGCAAAAACGTCTCGGGCTCGATTTTGGATGTTTATTTTATTTCATCATTAATCCCTCCTATAATGAACATTCCTTTTGGCAGTGAAGATATCTAATCTGTCCAAACCACATAGAATTTGTCCACAGCCAGTACTATATCTCTGACTGCAGAGTTGTTTGCTCAGCTACTCTTGCCAAGAAAGTCAAGCAGCTGAAACTGAAAATTGGAAAAGGGTTGCGGTTACGGTCTCAATGAACAAAGACGGTTCTCTCCTGTTTTAGATACCACTGAAGTCCAGCGTATACTTGACATTCTGCCTTTATCTAGGAATGGAGAGCAAAAGAGTCTAGATACACTACCAAGAGACTTTGAAGGGGTCAAAAAAGGAAAGGTGGGAGTGGCATTCAGAGCCGTGCCTCCTTTTGTGTTGCACACAAAAAGCTTTCAAGGAAGACCAGACTAGGAAACCAAAGTTATGAATACTAATGCTACTTCTACTCTAAAGTTATAGTAACAGAATCTTAACAAGTCTGAATGTCTGTCTTCCTTCCTTCCTTCCTTCCTTCCTTCCTTCCTTCCTTCCTTCCTTCCTTCCTTCCTTCCTTCCTTCCTTCCTTCCTTCCTTCCTTCCTTCCCATGGTGGTGCAATGATTAGAATACAGTATTGTAGGCTAATTCAACACACTGCCAGGAGTTTGATCCTCACAGGCTCAAGGTTAACTCAGCCTTTCATCCTTCCAAGGTCGGTAAAATGAGGACCCAGATTGTTGGGGGCAATATGCTGACTCTATATATTGCTTAGAGGATGCTATAAAGCACTATGAATATTTCCCTTTTTTGGCTGTTTTTTTAGGTCTTAAATTCTCCATTCTCTCTCCCCCCTTTCCCCTTTCTTCCCCAGATAAAGCTACTTGTTCATTAAAGATGGCTTCTTCTTTGTCCCAATCTTCTTGTTGCGCAGTCTTTTCTTGTAGTTTCTCATAGGTACAGATCGCCATTTCCAAGAATTGAAAAACGGAGCCAAAAGAGCCCTTCTCTTCTTGTTTCTCTTCTTTATATTTTTTAAATTCCATTTTCAGTTCATCCACAAGTGATGCCATTGTAGATTTTGTTTTTAAACAACCACCCAATTGTTTTTAGTCATTCAAATATAATTTCCAAAAGTCACAAAGTCACCAAGCAATCCAAATACACACAAGCTGTTTCTTTTAACACTTTCTTCTTTTTTCACTTTCTCTTCCAGGGGTTACTATTTAGTTGCAAAGTTCCAGTTAAAATGTATCTTTTAGTCTAAGTTATTAGTCCAAGTGCTATTGTTATTCCTTGCTTCCTTGCTTCCTTCCTCTTTGTGAGAACAAGGAAGAGTCTTGCCTGAGATGCTTACATAGATTACAATTCTGCCCTGGACTCAAATCTCTGTTATCCAACTGTTATCTTGGTTGCTGCTCTTCCCTCTGCTCCTCATGGTTATTCCTTCTGCGCATTATCAAGAGATGGGACTTCAATTTCATAATTGCAGTTGCCATCTTGCCTTTTTGATCCCCCTCCCCACAGGTACACCAGCACAGCATGTTCTCTTAGGTATGTGAGTCAAGTCACTTTGCAGGCAGAAGTGATATGTTTCTTATTCAGACTTTTGTAGAATAATTGGCTGGGAATTACAGTCGGTGCTAAGTGTTGTTTGCTGGGAATCAGCTTCTCTCACTGGAAAGCAAGAGGCAGAAGACACATTTTATCCAAAGGAGAATACTGACTTTAAAAGGAGTGCCAGGAAGTAATGCAGTGAGAAATGTTTCACCAATCATCACTGCTTTGTCATCAGTTTTTATGTTTCAGGCTCATTTTTCTGAATTGCCCAGTGCAGTTTGCCAATATAATGCAGTATATAAGGTATATTAAAAAGTCTGCCAAAAAGTGCATAGATTTATACAAATAAGGTACAGGAATGCCTCTCTACTGGAGAAAAGGATGCAAAAACAGCAGACAGTTATGTGGATGCTTGGAAAAAAATGATCATATGCACAGAGTTTAGGGTGAACTTTCTTTCTTAAAAAATCTATTAGGTTAGAATAGGAATTGCATGTACTGAACTTAGCAAATGGCAAAGGAGAAATGGAATATAACTGGTAGTATTTAATACCAGATAAATTATCAAAGATTCATAAGGGTGTTTTGAATATAAAAGTACAATGAAAAAAAAACTAGCAAGGAACATTTGTACCATGATTAGAAGTAAGTTGAGAGACCCATGATAAAAGGTGGACTCAAGATGGATTGGGAAATTGTAACGTCCATTGTAATGCAAACTAGTTTCATATTAATTTTTAAGATTTTGTGGAATGAGGAATTAAGAGGAAACAAAATTGACATATTATGTAGCCCACCTATGTCTTTTTATTCTCCCTGGTGGAAAGTCCCTAAATAGCCGAGCACCAAGGGCTGCCATCCCAGTCTCTTTTTTTGCATCTGTTGCTTCTGATCTTTGCCAAAGGTTTAGGCTGAGAAGAGGAAGGAACATCAATCTTGGAACTGATGAGAAAAGAGAAAAGGGTGTAGCCTACAAGGATATACCATCCATTCTAAGTAATTAATTGTCATTTGAAATGAGGATTTCTAACCAGCCAGCTTAAAAAAAAGAGGGCCAGTATGAAATGAACAATGTGATTAATCTACAAGCTGTACAGCCAATATATTTTAAGCAAACTTTGAAAGAGTAATTTAAGTGGCCATTTAATTTACAGACAGTAACATCTTCCTTAAATTATGCATTCAATTGCTTTATTAAAATACACTCTTTTCACAGTACTTTTATTTGATTAACTAATAAAATCATAGACTCTTAGATCATTTGGAAGGAACTTTATAAATCATCTAATCTTGGCTCAGTGGAAAATCTCCAATATTACACAGGTCATTTTAATTATTACATATCCCTAAAATAGATTTAAAGAAAACATTCACTATTAAAATGGAATATTATATTTAAATGTAACTCTGATTATTTTAAAAGCCTGTGTGGGAAGCTAGATAACTACATTCTACACTGGAAACTGTAATGAAGTGCCATTGATGTGCAGTTTTAGCATTTTGGATCCAAGTTGCAACTCTGACATATTAGCTCATGTAGCTGCAGAGTTGTTACCCAGATCTCAATTAATTCAATGTAAAATTCTACTGCTTGCAGTTGAGCACCTAGGGGCATATCCAGGTTTCTTTGATGAGTCATGCGGTTTTCAATAGCCCAAGGGCAACAAACAAATGGAGAACCAGCTTTGTCCAAAACAAAATTGTGAAATGTTTTGAAGTTTCTCCACTGACATGCTTTTATCCCATGTGATTTTTCCTAGGACTAACACAACTGTACTACCAATCTCAGAAATGTGATTTTAATGTGACATAATTGCTGTCTTTATTGGAAGCTGTACTTTATGGGAGGATAATGTACTTCATGGTTTGGTCTACATCTAACCCATTGGAAAAATTGTGATGGGTTCTCATGAATATAATTATCCCTGAAATGATTAAAGAGTTGGTACCATAGTCTATGAAAGTAGGGTTGTGGTCAAAGGCACCGGGTCAGAAATTAGAGCAACAGCATGAACATCTTGATGCAGTCACCAGGAGTTAAGACTGACTTGAAGAGTATAGGTAGAGAGATAGTCTTGTACGTGGACAAGACCTTTGTCACAATAGTAAAACATTCTGGAAGTGAAAAATACAAGATTAACTTCTCCTGTTTCCAGCCAGGGAAATACTAACAGCTAGTGTATTTATATTCTTGCTTTGTGGAATCTATTGGTTTGTACTCTTGGTTGAGATGCTACATCAACTTTATCACTATCTCTTATTCCTTTATTTCTTGGCTGATACTTGCCAGAGTCTGCTTTCTTTCTTTGCTTTAAAGCCCAGATAACTACATGCTGACAATTTGTCCATTTTTAGAAAAACCATTGTCATTCAGGTTGAAAAAGAGATACAGCTTTCATGGTTATTTGAAGGAAATGAAAATTTTCATGGCTAAAGTGAGAACATGTAGCACAAGATGATTGAAAGGTATGTGCAACTGACCTCTCTTTCTACAAATATTTCCCTGAGGAAGGGACCTATCCAAAGAAGTATGAATAGTGGCCAGATATGTAGATTGAATGACCCCAACCATTATTATTTCTTCCTTGGTCTATGAATTTCCATTAGATGCTACTGCTACTAAGTTTGGCAATGTTCAGTCATTCCCCTGAGGATCCTCTGGTCAGGATTGAACTCCTGGCAGTGGGCAGAGTAAGCCTCCAATACTGCATTTGAAGAATTGACTCTAACTTCCCAAGAAGCTAGAATGACATCATGAAGGAACTAACTTGTGAGAATTAATTCTTAACATCAGAAGAAGAAGAAAACAACTCAATATCAGATTTGTCTGTTACCAAAACAAGAGACAGATGGAAACCAGACCAGCTATCCAAAGCAGAAGGTCACCCGGTCTGTTGCATAACTTCAGCAGCAGAAAGAGGTACAAGAATCCAAATATTAATTTCACTGTAAACAGGTTTCATATTTGATAAACAGCAATTACTGGAATTCTTTTCTAACAGCCTCTTACCTTTTTTTAAACAATAACATAACAGAATAACAGAGACCTTGCAATTCTGTTATTCTATTGCAAAAAAATGGTAAGGTACTGTTATAAAAGAATAAAACTACTTAAAAATAAAATATAAATAAATAAAATATGAATAAATAAAATTACTTATCAGAAATTCTTGGATTTTATGTCCTGCTTAGTTGAGTCCTGTTTAGTTGCTGGGAAAAGCATAGCTTTATGCAGCTCTCAAAAATTTTCAAAATATCCAGGCCTCTTCTGCACTCTGGTGCAGACACACACAAATGCCCATCATAAATAGCCATTTTCCCCCTATACCTAGAACTCATTAAAACGTGCTTTTCCTTCATTGAAATCAGATGTGGACATAATGCCAAAACTCTTCCATCCTTGAGAAAGAACAATTGTCATTGCTTGACTTTCCCTCCTAGGTCTTGTGTTAATAATGATAAGGTATTTCTGAGGTAGAAACCCAAAATCACGTCTCAATTGCAACACTGGGTTCATTTCTGTTTTTTTTTTTTTTTTCAGTTAGGGGCCATTTCTTCTATCTCTTCTGATTACAGTAGCTTCCATACCCAGCTGGACCTGTGCACTAAGTAGGGTGGAAATTCTGCAAAGATGGTATTTGTTCTGTACGATCCATTAACATACTTGCAAGCGCCGCATTGTGATTGGTCAGAACGCACGGCAACCTGATTGGCTGAGCGAGCCGCACTGATTGGCCTGCCGCGAATCCCCCGCGATTGGTGGAAACTAATCGCGGGAGATTCAAAGCGGTGCCATTGGCCACGGCCGCCGCAGCCAGAGAATAAAAGCCGCCACTTTTCTTCTGTAGCCCGGGCCGATCTCGGGACTTAATAAAGAGCTGAACTAAGTCACTGGCTCCCGAGTCTCCTTTCCCTGCGACGGACACGACAGTATTCTTTTGAGAACTGTGGAACATGTGGAGACTTAATTCATGCTACAAGCTAGAACAGTTTTTGGCATGAATGGAAAATGTACTTCATCTCTCTGTGGTCTTCCTTTGGCTTCCTTCCTTTGCCATATTATTCTTGAATAGCATGCAAAAGGCACTTCACTGCTAGCTCCATTTTGTCAATCCAATCCAACCCTTCCTGGCTTCTGGGTGGTCTCAGGGAAAGAGGAGAAAACCACACTGTGCTAGGGTGATATAATAAGCACAACAAATACTGATGTTGTTGTGTCAGGGGGCTTCCAAATCATTGTAACAATGGGATGTTTCCACCACCTAACCTTTCATTTCATTTCCTTTTCTCTTCTACTTCCTTCCTTCCTTCCTTCCTCCCTCCCTCCCTGCCTGCCTGCCTTCTTTTTATATATAAAGCTTTTATGAGAAAAATAGTATGTGTCCCTGAATGCTAGGTACAAAGTAGGGAATTACATTTTTAAAAGGTGATGATGCACTGGGAAAATATGATACAGTGGTTTAAAGCAATGGGCCAGGACTAAGATCTGTGTTAAAGTCCGATCTCAGCCACTGAAAGTCAATGGGTGATTTTGGGCGAGTCTTCTCTTTTTATTCCACTCAGCCTGCCTCCCAGGGTTGTTATTGTGGGTATAAAATAAAGTCACTTTGAGCTCTTGAAGAAAACATGAGATATAAAGATAACAAGTCTGTACTGGGAAAATTTCTTTTAAAAATAACAATGTGGAGTTAACTCAACACTGAATCCTATATGTTTGAAGACACTTTTTTTAAAAAAAAAAACAGCTCTGATGTTAGGATATAGTAGTTGGCAAGTAAAGTGAATTCAGATTTTTAATTTTGTTTTGTTTTTAAATAAAAACAGTGGAATGGAATACTAATTTCTAGCCAGTAAAAGAAATTTTTTCCTGACCAACAAGAGTTCATGGCATTTTTTTGTAACACCAAGCATTTTTGCAAAATTAGGCGTATTGTTACAATGCTTTTCTGAAAATTAACAATGCTGCTTTTCATACGGGTGAAAAAATTTGAAATAAACTGGAGTGTGCATGCCTGCAAATGCATAAAATATGATTTTCCTCAACAGATGGGGAAGGGTTTCTTGCCCTGTCTTTTTTAATTACCCCAGATCCTTATTTTCATATTAGATGTGCAGATTCCTGATATGGATTGAATACGAACCCAGCTTTTCTGGAAACCAGTGAAAAAGAAGAAAAGAAAATTTGTTCAACAAGGCTGTTCCTTAAAACTGAGTTCAACCTAAGATGATATGCTGCTCATAAATTTTCCATTGTTCTTGAGTTACGTTGACTTGATTTTACATGAGTAATAGTTTTATTCAGCGTTTTAAAATATGTGTGCCAATTTGTGAAGCTTTCCAGGAAAAGAAAGGGAGTAAGAAAATTATAGACTTTTTGTGGAAATTGGCTCTTCCAATGCTTGGCAAATTCAGAATTTGGAAATCCAGTGTACTAATTTATCAGTAAATCAGATATGTACTACCACACAAATTTATTTTTAGGATACGGCCATTTTGATCTGTTGCAGTGGAAAAATAACAGACTCCCACCACAGCATAATAGCTAATGTACTTTCTCCAACTTTTATAGGTATGAAAATACATTTCCCATTGATTACAGCAAATGCAGTGGGAGCTGTAATCCAATAACTGATTGCACAATTCAGTGGCTTAAAACCTGACTAAAATAATACATCAAATCACCTTCATAATTAAACCATTCAAAAAAATTAATTGAGGTAATTGTATCTTAGCACGTTTACACATTTAATAGGTTTTTGAGGTATACAAAAATAAAAAGATATACAAAAGATGTAAATGCTCTTTTGACCAATAGAATAAATATTAATGGATTTAAAAGTGTTCCCTGTATTCTACTTAAAATCTTTAAACTCAAGATGGATCTTCATTAATTATGACTCAAGCATCTCCAGAAAGAGATGGCTGGAATAGTGGTGGTCCCTGTTCATCTATATTTATAGTAGTTGTCAAAATTCAATAAATGTTTTGTAATTACTTATTGATTCACCTCTCTGCCCTGTATGTCTTTCAAAAGGGCAACGAAGGAGAATGTCTGTAACCAACTTGAATGAATAGTTCTACTCCATTTTTCAATATTGCATTAGGCTGCATAAAGAATATTAGTGATGATATTAGCTCTTAGGATTATGTTTTGTAACAGGTTCTAACAGATTATAAAACTAAAGACAGATTGAATGCAATTATGTAAGACTGGATTATGTTCTCCAATTATTTTTGATTTTTAAAAAAGTGATGCGGCATTGCCACCACTGTAGTTCTCAATTTATGACGGGGTGCTTAGTCCCAATTTGCAATTACATCTAACCCCAAAAATGGCACTTTAACATTTGAAGTTCTGACATCGGCCTAACCTGCCCATAGTCATGTGACCACATTTTGGGCCCTTAGCAACTGGCCCAGATTTACAACTTTTTGCAGCATTCTGCTGTCTCATGATCACAACTTAACAAAGTTTCCCCCCCCAGAAACTTGTGTTTACTTTGAGCAAAAAAAAAAAAAGCCCCATAGCAAATAATGGGTTCACTTAATGACTGCCACATTCATTTTACGATGGCCACATTCATTTAATGATGGCTATATCCACTTAATGAACTCTGTGAAAAAGGTCATAAAACCAGGCACAGTCACATGATGAGCCACTTTTCAACGAAATTATCACTCAATGAAATCATGTATCAAGGACCATAGGTTTGTGTTGAATTTATATTTACTGCGGAAGCAGTATGCTCCATCCCATATTTGGGTAGATCAGGTTACCCTCACTGGAAAAAAAAACATTCAAGGACCATAGGCTTTCTGCATTTTGACACCTTTCTAAATGTGGAAAAACTCATCACAATATCCCAGAGAACGTATGCCTTCGTTTGGGAATAACACAGCAGAAGAATACGTAGGAGATGACGTAGGAGATGGCTGAGCCTGAGGGAGGGGTCAAACGCATCATCAGTCTTGAATCCCTGTGCACCCACAAGTCCAGTACACTTTGAATGTCTTTCTTATCTCCTGCAAATTTCCCTTGACTGTTAGTAGCTCAGATTCTTGTAGAGAGCTTAAGATTCTAATAAATCTGTATACTCATCTGAATTGCCTGATTCTCCCGATTTCCCTGACAGAATATCCTCTTTCGTGTAGTTACTATGTTCCACTGCATATTAGGTAATTTAGAAGAGCCCTAAAAAATTTGCAATCCTCCAAGCCACATTTGCACCATCATTTACGTTCTTGACAAACAGGCAAGCAAGAAGTTTATTACATCCACAGCAAATGAAAACAAATGGTAGTTGGTTTCAAAGACATTGTCATCTGCTGTATCCCATTCTGCAATTTCCAATGCATCAACTCTTCTTTAAGAACCACCTGTTGAGAATATAGAAAGAGCTACCTATTTCAATAGTAACCAACAATACAGTAATAATTATTACTAACTTCATCATAGACGTAGTCCACAACTTACAATCATTCATCTAATGACTGCTTGAAGTTACAATAGCCCTGAGAAAAGAGTGATCCTTCACTCCCTTCCCAACGCAGCAGCAAGAAATTGACTCATAAGGCATAAACATAGTCTCCATCTTCCCATATTTCTTCACAGCAGCCCTGTAAGGAAGGTTGGACTGAAAGTCATCAAAGTCTCCGTCTGTGGCAGAGGTGGTATTCAGCAGGTTTTGACCAGTTCTGGAGAACCAGGTAGCGGAAATTTTGAGTAGTTCGGAGAACCAGCAAATACCACCGCTAACTGGCCCCGCCCACATCTATTCCCTGCCTCCCAAGTCCCAGCTGATCAGCTGGCTCTTCTTTTGTTGCCCTGCACAGGAGAATGGAGCTGGAAAGCAGGTTAGTGGGGGTGGGGAGGGAATGAAATTTTGCAGTAACTTTCCCCTGCCATGCCCACCAAGCCACGCCCACAGAACCAGTAGTAAAAATATTTGAATCCTACCACTGATCTGTGGCTACAGATATAGTAGAAACAGAATCTCTCTGGTATCGGTCAAATACATTAGACTCTACACCTGAGTCCTTGGCCTTTCCTATTTCATTTTTCAATGGTGTCCTACTCTGACGGGGTGGAGTGGTGGCTCAGCAGTTAAGATGCTGGGCTTGTCAGCTCGAAAGCCAGCAGCCCAGCTTCAAGACCCAAGAGCCATGCAACAGTGTGAGCTCCCATCCTTGCCCCAATTCCTGCCAACCTAGCAATTCGAAAGTATGCAAATGTGAGTAGATAAATAGGTACCATTTTAGTGGGAAGGTAACAGTGCTCCGTGATGTCATGCTGGCCACATGATCATAGAAATGTCTTCAGATAGCACTGGCTCAATGGCATTGAAACGGAGATGAGCACCACTCCAGTAGTGGGATTCAAAATTTTTTACTATTCCTTGGTGGGCATGGCTTGGTGGACATGGCAGGGGAAGGATACTGTAAAATCTCCCTTCCCTCCCCACCCCACTAACCTGCTTTCCCACTCCGTTCTCCTGTGTAGGGCAACAAAAGAAGATCCAGCCAATCAGCTGGGACTCGGGAGGCGGAGAATAGATGGGGGCAGGGCCAGTCTCAGGTGGTATTTGCCAGTTCTCCAAACTACTCAAAATTTCCGCTACCGGTTCTCCAGAACTGGTCAGAACCTGCTGAATACCACCTCTGACCCATTCCCTATAACCAGCAACTATTAGCAGAGTAAAATCCACAGGGATTCTTTTTTTTGTTTTAACTTACTCTGATGCTGAGGGTGGACTACCCTTTTCTTTGGTTGCTGGAGATCAGGTTGACTGGTCCCACCCTACCCCTCTGGATATCCTGTGATCCTATTTTTAAGGCATCAATGTTGCTGAAAATACTGGGTGATGCCACAGGAATAGCAACCTCTCCATCTCTCCTAACTTTAGCAAGGATCAAATTGGAACCATCTCTGAAAGGATAGTCATGAGTTGTCTAATAAATATTAAGAGGAACAACTGGTACCTTCTTCTCCTGCTGGTAGCTGATGTTTTGGTGGAAAAGTGGGGAATGACAATAAGGAATCAACCAATCACTTTCCTTCACTTGGTCCACATCAAAAGCATAAGGCCAATAGCGTTTAATTCTTGCAGCTTAATTCTTGTAGGCACTTTTCTCTAGCAATTTGAGCATTCAAAGAATGGTTTAAGATTGAAGGATTAGAAAAGGCCAGGGGTGGGATTCTACTGGTTTGGGCCAGTTCTATACAACCGGTTGTTATGATTCTACGCAGCTCGGAGAACCAGCAAATCGTGCCCCTAGCCAGCCCCGCCCCTCTCTGCCCACCCCTCCCCACCCAGTCCTTTTCATGCATGCGCAACATTGCACACATTGGTGACTGGATTCTTCCCTGCCCAGTCACTCCTTAAAGTATTCCTTTTATTTTTTCCCCCTCCTGACCATCAACCGTTCCTATGAACAGATGTGCCGGGATTCCCCTCACTCAGGCTTCCCTGAGGTCCAGGAAGGCAAAACATGGAGGGGGCGCGCAGCATCATCCCCACCCCACCCCGCGCTCCATTTTTTTCCTTCCTGGGCCCCAGGGAAACTTCTTGGGAGCAAAAATGCCCCCAGAAGGCTTTCCTGAGGCCCAGAAGGCTCCAAAATGGAGGAGGGGTATGTGTGCCAAAAAACCCCAAGCCACGCCCACCCAGTCACATGGCCATGCCCACCTAGCCATGCCCACAGAACCGGTTGTTAAAAAATTTGAATCCCACCCCTAGAAAAAACTAAGATAATTGTTAAAGAAGAACCCTTCAATAGTGGCTATCCTCCACCATTAGCCATGCTTAGTTGAAGTTGCTTGGAGCTGGTTCTCCCATTCCTTACATCAGAAGTAGGTAGAGGCTTAGGAATATTCTTGCTTTTATCTGCTCCGGTAAACCCAGCAGCTGACTTCAACAACACCCTGACAAACCACACAGATTCCATCAATTTCCTATTTCTATACTATGAAGCACTGCATACATGCGCAAACTTGGCCGAGCAAATTCAAAAACTTCTTGATTTTCCATGATTAGAGTTTAACATTTCCTTTGGCTAAAAAACGGATGGAAAAATATGTCCAGCTATTTAGCCAAATCTTACTGCAGATCTACTCCCAGTCCACCTGATGTCAGAATAAGGAGGAGCAATTACATTGCAATAAGGATTTTCTCTTTTATTCATTTGTCATGCTTATTGCATTCCCCCCAAACCTCAGTGGCTAGTTGCTTTTTTGGGTGCACTCCAGAGGTTTGGCCCAACTCTCATTTTACTGATGTCACATTGGGAAGGATGAATGGAAATGTAAAGGGACACAGGGCTTGCATCGTTTGGGGCTGGTGAATCATCTCAGGCTTACTTGGGGAGCGGGGTTTGCAAATGGGCTTGGGGAGGCTTGGCCACGGCTTACATGAAAATGTAAACAGGCACCCTGAGTACAATGGACTTGAAGGGGGAGGGTCTTCCTCACTGTTTGTTTTTCTGAAAGGAGGTTGGAGTTGGAGGGGGGGGGACTAAGGGGGAGCCCAGCACAAAAAACAGAGATGGCAAATGGCTGCTAAATCATAGCAAAGAAGAAACCGGGGAGTAGGTAGAGTGCTATAAACTGTTCAAGTTGCTTTCATTTCCCCTTGTGATGTCAACAGGAATCCTTTGCATGGCCATAGAGTTGTTATCAATCATCCGCCATCTGCTTTTCCTCCCTACTGTACGGTATAGTAGGAGGCATTGGGGTGAAAACAGTTTGCAAAGGCAGCTGGAATCTCTAAGCCTTGAATGAACGCCAGTGGGCTGTGCAGATTGCTCCGAAAATCCAAGCAATTAATCTCCAAAGTCTGAAGATAACGCAGCCCAACTGTTGTAGGTTGGGATTTCCAAACAACCCGATAACCCTCATTATTGTGAAGATATCAATGCTATTATTAGGAGTTGGGGGATGATTTAAGCCCATCTAGATATAGCTTCCAGGGCCATGAGTAAATGAGTGGGGGGTTTTAAAAGCAAGATATGAGTAAATAACACAATACAGAACTTCATTCTTCAAAGGCTAGTGAGTCTGTTATCGTTTTCTCTCTCTCTTTTTTTGTTCCCTATTTTTCCTTTCGTTGTGGTCACTAGCAAGACATGCTATTGCAGTTACAGGTCTGCCTCGTCTTATGACCACAACTGAGCCCCAAATTCCCGGTGCTAAGTGAGACATTGAGTTTTGCTCCATTTTACGACCTTTCTTGCCACAATTGTTAAGTGGATCCCTGCATTCGTAAGGCAGTTAAGTGAATCTGGCTTCCTCATTGACTTGGCTTGTCAGAAGGTCTCAGTAGGTGAACACGTGAGCCCAGGATATTGCAAACTTCATAAATATGAGTCAAGTTTCCAAGAGTCTGAATTTTAGACTGTGGGGATGCTGCAATGGTCATAAGTATGAAAAATGGTCATAAGTCATTTTTTTCAGTGCCATTATCAACTCATAAAACATTCCTATGCCTGTTTTAGCAGTTGCCATAAAAAGGGGGTAAAGGAAAAGTGCATCCCAATCCTTATCTTTAAAAGATGGTAACTAAAATACCAGAGTTTTTGCCCATGAATATATTTAATTGGAGAACATAAATGATGACACCCAGCCTGTGAACCTGTTCAATTGGAGAATCTGGTTTATGAGACATCCAGGGGGGAGGGGGGAAACAGGGTCACAGGTGACTGTAAATTAGGTATGCCAGAGTTGGCTTCATACAGGGCAGTGCCAGTATGTGTTCTGACCCAAACCCTTTTCCAGTAAAACAAACATGAACCAAAGGGAACAGAAACCTTTTAATGATTCTTACGAATCCCTGGTTAAAAGGCTGCTGCAAACTAATTAACTTTGATAAGCACGAGCCACGCCAAAACTGTGCGAGGCTGCCAAGAATAACAGATAAGGTTACCTAGAGATAACAACAACACAAGAGTCTTCAAATACCAACTAAGAACAACTCACCCCTTTCCTAAGAGGTCTGTAGGGGGCGTGCATAAGCGCACCAACGTGCCTGTCCTATTGTTTCTCTTATTCTTTTATTTTTCTTATATGTACCCATTTCATGTATTCACAACTATGTATACACTTATACTTATTATCTTGTAAACAATTGGCAAATCAAATAAATAAATAAATAAATAAATAAAATGTCCACAAGGCTTGAGTTTCAAATCGTCTTTGCTTCCTACAAAGAATGTTCAATTCACAGCTGGTTTTTTTCTTCTTGAAGGAGGGGCCATTACCTTGCAGCCTTATTCCTGAGTTACCCGTGCTGCTGCAACTGCTCTTTCCTGTGAATAGCCCTGGCACACTTGGCACAGGCTCCTCGGGAACCTCCTCATCGCTGCTGCCAGCCCCCACAATTTCTGAAGGCAGCAGTCCACTCCCTAATGGTCCTGGCCACTCATCTGAATCCTCGCTCTCTTCAGCTGTCCGCACCTGCTACCGGCTAACGACAACAGTATGTCGCCTCTAATGAATCCTTTGAAGTTTATTGAAGTTTGGCTCGAGAATCATGATTTAATTAGAGAGATTGCTGGAATCCTGACAGCCGTTGTAACTTTGAATGGTCACTAAACAAATTGTTGTAAATCGAGACTACCTGTACTACTGAAGATAATGGATGGTGATTTGGGTTTGGACTTCAGAGAGACTTACATCCTCTTCATTTTTGATTCATTTTAGTGCATTTTAGAAAGGCAAACAATCTTCACTGTTCTGCCTTGCATGGGGAATTTTCAGAAGCCACAGTGGTTCTTCACTTCATAAAGGTAAAGGTTCCCCTCGCATATACATGCTAGTCGTGTCTGAAGACGTCTCCATGGTCATGTGGATGGCATGATTAAATGCCGAAAACACACAGAATGCTGTTACCTTCCCATCAAAGGTGTCCCTATTTTTCTACTTGCATTTTTACATGCTTTCAAACTGTTTGGTTGGAAGAAGCTGGGAGCTCACCCCATTACGTGGCGCTAGGGATTCAAACCGCCGACCTTTCTGATCGACAAGCTCAGCGTCTTAGCTGCTGAGCCACAGCGTCCCCTTCTTCACTTCATACCACCAAGTAATTACCCTCTGTTTTTTATTCTAATTACAGTGTTGTTTTTTTAAAGAAATGTTTTCATTTCAGTTTTATGAAAGAGCCAGGACACCTAAAGGCACCATCTGCTTCCTGGTTTATGATAAAAATTATTCAAAAATTCAAAAGGCTAAATCTGTCAAAATCTTGTGAGGCTTTGAAGATTCCATAGAAGATGATTTGAAGCCTGACTTGAGAACAGCTGAACTCCTGCATATAATGTGGTCGAATACCACCATCTCATGCCCAGATTATGAGATTTCAGAATTCTGTTTTGGAGTGTTAGGAGATCAGGAGTTTTGACAAGTGGCTTAAAGATCTGCAAGTTTTAAAGCATCTCTTGTGCTCCTTAAACCTTCCAGTGCCCCAGGTTCAAAAAAAAAAGAAAAAAGAAAGTCAATATTTCTGGCACCCATCCTACCATCTGGAAAGGCTGAAAAAGAAATGGTGGCAGACAGCAAGTTTTTTGCACTCCTATTCTGCACAATGCAAAATGGCAGCATCAAGCCGATTTTGCTCAATCTTAGAAAGCCGAGTAAGTTAGTTCTTGGATGATTGACACCCAAACATTCCCAGACTGTAGACTAGACTGGGAAAGAAACATTCCAGCATGGAAAATCACCTCCATACTGTTGCCAACAAATTACATCGATAGGCCCAGGAGAACACCAAAAGTCCAGCTCAGTTCAAAGGAGGTTTTATTTATATGTACGATCCAGACAATTACAGGTCCTAAGCTATTGATGAGACATCATTGGCAACTTCAATGCTGGCAGTTTGCCTTACCACCTGCCACCTTTCCATTAAGTCCTTGCCTAAAGTAAAACTTGTGACTGTTTCTGTACTGCTTCAATAAACACACCTGGACCCCACGCTCTGCTTCTCCTGCTTTCAATTTCTTCAAAGAGGTTTTGGAGATATTGAGGACTTGTTTTTTGCAGCAAAAGGTGCCACAGAATATGGGATACCCACTTTTGATCACCACATTACAAAAAACATGTTGAGACTTTGGAAAAAGTGCAAAGAAGAACAATTAAGATGATCAAAGGCCTGGAGACTATAATATATCAAGAATGATTGCAGGATTTGGGTCTGGCTAGTCTAAAGAAAAGAAAAATTAGGGGTGACATGGTAACAGTATTCCAGAATTTGAGGGGTTGCCACAAAGAATAGGGGGTCAAATATTCCTCAAAACCCCAGAAGGCAGGAGAAGAAACAATGAATGGAAACTAAATCAAGGAGAAAAGCAACCTGGAATTAAGCAGAAACTTCTGAACAGTGAGGACAATTAACCAGTGGAACAGCTTTGCCTTCAGAAATTGTGGGTGCTTCATCACTGGAGGCTGTTAAGAAGAGACTGGACAGCCACTTGTCTGAAATGGTATAGGACCGTGATGGCGAACCTATGGCACACGTGCCAGAAATGGCATGCAGAGCCACTTCTGCCGGCATGCAAGAGGTCACCCAGAAGAGCCCCACTGTGCATGTGCGTATGCGCTCCACCAGCCAGTTGATTGTCGGATATCTGCCGTACATGTGCAGGGGGAGACGCACACATGGGAAATGCACACAAATGCACAGAGGCATGTGGCATGCGGGGGGGTTGTGTGCGCATACGTGGGGTGGGGTGCCGGCACGTGAGGGCACGCGCACGCACTTTTGGCATGCAACGTGGAAAAGGTTAGCCACCACTGGTATAGGATCTCCTGCTTAAGTAGGGGGTTGGACTAGAAGACCTCCGAGGTCCCTTCCAGCTCTATTCTGATTCTGATTCACTTTTGGCCCTTGCCATTGTCATCACACTCAGCTGTGGCAGCCCACAGTTGCCTTCATTTTGGAAACTGTCGTAAAGAAGATGAGTATCATTCTTCGATACACACGAAGGTAACCTTGGCCAGATGCCGTCGCAAACCAGCCAAGCCAGAGCATCCAACCGCTGCTCACTAGAAATGTAGGGAAACTTTATCGCCCAGAAAGGAGAAATGAGGTGTATTCAGCCAACAGCCATTTCTGCTCATTGACTGGTTAAAAATGTAATTGATGGCAATTTCCATAACAAAAATCCAGAATGTAGAGTCCAGTGAAAAGGTAAGCAAGCCAATGCTAGTGGGAATGGAAATATATTTTATTTCTTGTAGACTCTGTTAACTTAGGAGGAGATTTGAGATGATTTTTTTTAAAAAAGCAAACAAATCTGCCAACGTAACGAAGACTTCTTTCTTTTGGGCTGATATTTTTTCTTTCTAAGAAGTCAGAGTAAGGCTACATGCAGTCTTCAACTTACAACAGTTCATTTAGTGACCATTCAAAGTTACGACAGCAAGAAAAAACTGACTTATGGCCATTTTTCACACTTACAACCTTTGTAGCAGCCCTCGATCATGTGATCAAAATTTAGATGTATGGCAACTGGTTCATACTTATGACCGTTGCTGTGTCCCAAGGTCATGGGGTCACGTTTTGTGACCTTTTGACAATCAAAATCATTGGAGAAGCCAGATTCATTTAACAACCGGGTTACTAACTTATCAACTTGCAGTGATTCACTTAAGAACTCTGACAAGAAAGGTCGTAAAATGAGACTAAAACTCACTTAACAAATGTCTCCGTTAACCACAGAAATTTTGGGCTCAATTGTGGTCGTAAGTCGAGGACCACTTCTACAAAAGTATTATCTCTTCCTGATGTTGGCAACTGAGTTTGGAATGGAAATTTTTTTTTGCCCATTTTTAGTCCACCAAATAAGGATTTCTGTCTGTACATTTAGAAGCAGGAAGTTTTGTACAGGTAGTCCTCAACTTATGACTGGTCACTTAGTAAGTGTTCAAAGTTACGACCAACTCGAAAAAGGAGACTTACAACCAGGGGTGGGATTCTACCAGTTAGGCCCAGTTCGGCCGAATCCCTTTCCCCGAAAATCAGCTGGCAGCAAACCGGTTCGCTGCAACTAGTTGGCCCGCTTGCCCACCCCTACACTTTACCTACCTATATCCTCTCAACTGATTAGTGCAGCACAGTGGATTGCCACTTCTCAGCTGTGTTACTCAAGTGCTATGCATGCATGCAAATCACGTGATCAGCGAACCGGTTGTTAAACCTGGAGAATCCCACCCCTGCTTACAATTCAGGTTCGAAATTCCAATGGCTGAGCCCCCTCTCCAGTCACGTGATCCGAGCAGATGCTCAGCAAGATGGCTGCATTTATGGGTGTTTACAGCATCATGCAGTCACATGACCATGTTTTACATGGCTTTTGCCAATAACTGGTACTTACTTCCATTTTTTGGCAAAAGTGCACCCAAAGCAGACCATTGGTTTCCTTAAAGACCATTGTATTTGCTTAAGGACTGTGGCATTTGCTTAACAGCCATGATGTTTTCTGAATGACTGCCACAAAAATGATCTTAAAATTGGCTGGGTCAGTTTTATGGCCATCACATCATATGACCGTAATGGGCAGGCTCCATTACAGTCATATGTCAAGGATTACCTGTATGGTTGACATAGGTACTATTGGGTGCAAAATGAAATTATCTGCCATAAACCCTATGGAAAAGAGTGTTATGAGTCTTTTGATGTGATATTTTTAGGCAATAAAAAGCCTTAAAATTATATAATAATAATGCTAATTATTTATATGCAAAGAATCGTTCAGAACAATTTGCCTCAATCTGGCAGCCTTTCAACCTGTTAGATTATAACTCAACTTGCAACCAGCATAGCCAACACATCCTCAAATTACAAATTACCTATTGTTCAACTGAATGAGTATCAATCATCCTCTAACTCTCATCCTTTTTTTTCCTTTTGGACTCAGTTGTGAGACACAGCTGAAATTTATTATGTTATGGACTTTTCATAAAGGTGAATTTAAAATCACATTTTTTTTAAAAAAGGAAACTAATTAAATACTTTAAAAAGCCAAATGTAAATGAATGAATGAATGAATGAATGAATCTACCTACCTACCTACCTACCTAGCTATCTATCTCAGCTGGTATATTTGTCAGCCAGTAGAACTCTTTTAGTATCACAACTCTCAGCTTTAAAACTAAATACACATATTAAAAATAAATAAATATTCTAGTGGGACAAGCACAACCATCAATCCTTCTAAAAGCCTAGAGGACAATTTTGTCCCCATTCTTTTGGTTTCTGCTATACTGTAAATGTCTGCTTCTACCTCTGCTTTTCCAAGGAATTTTGAAGAGGGAGAGGTAATGTTGTGGCATGTACTCCTAACACTGAGTAAATTACCTACTTGAGACCTGATAAAATCATTACAGGGAAAGGAATTGGTCATGGGGTTGCCAGCTTCCTTTTCCAAATTACCATTAAGGAGATAAAATGGTGTATTTATTCAAGAAGTTTTCCTGCCGGGGATCTAGATGAAAGGAAAGGAAGTGGGAGAGAAGGGATTGAAGAAGCAGTATGAGCTTGAAATGGCTGGAGACCTTGCAAATTACATCTGAGCTCTTCTCCTAAAGCTCTTCTTTATACAAGTTGAAAATTAGTCATAGTTCAAACCCCCTACAGACTGCACTTAACAGAATAAGAGTTGAAAGGGACCTTGGAGGTCTTCTAATCTGACCCACTGCTTAGGCAGGAAATCCTATACTGTTTTGGACAAACGGTTTTCCAATCTCTTCTTAAAAACCTCCCATTTTGGAGCATCCACAACTTCTGAATGCAAGCCATTCCACTGGTTAATTTATTTATTTTTATTTATTTATTTTATTTTGTCAAGCGATTATAAGATAACGGGTATAAGTATAAACATAGTTATGATTACATGAAATGAATACATATAAGAAAAAGAAACAATAGGACAGGGATGGTAGGCACGTTGGTGCACTTATGCACGCTCCCTACAGACCTCTTAGGAAAGGGGTGAGGTCAATAGTAGACAGTCTAAGGTTAAAGTTTTGGGGGTTTGGGGAAGAAACCACAGAGTCAGGTAGAGTATTCCAGACATTGACCACTCTGTTGCTGAAGTCGTATTTCCTGCAATCAAGTTTGATGTGGTTAACCTTGAGTTTGTATCTATTGTGTGCTCTTGTATTCTTATGATTGAAGCTGAAGTATTCATTTGCAGGTAGGACATTGCAATGTATGATTTTATATACTATACTTAGATCGGACCGAAGGCGGCGTAGTTCTAGGTTTTCTAGGTCTAGAGTTTCAAGTCTGGTGGCATAAGGTATTCTGCAATGAGTAGAGGAGCGGAAAACTCTTCTTGTGAAATATTTCTGGACTTTCTCAACTGTGTTAATATCAGATATGTATTCTCATTGTCATGAAATTTGTCCTTAGTTCTAGGTTGGTTCTAGGTTGGTTGATTAGTTTCCATCCATCGCTTCTTGTTCTGCCTTCCAGTGCTTTTGGAGAATAGTTGTCCCCCTCTCCTTTATGGCAGTCACTTAGATATTAGAACACTATCATGTCATCCTTTTGCAGTTTATAGTATAGAATTATAGTTATAAGGTGTTGGCCAAGAATTAGGGAGACCCAAGTTAAAAGCTCTATGGAATTTTTTGCATGGTTGAGCTACCGGTAATCACTATTTTCAGCCCAGCTTTCATAGAGTTTTTTAGAGGAACATATCCTCTCCATCATCTTCTGTCTCATGTCATAGAATAAGGATGGGATGAATTTTGGGCTGCCTCAGCTTTGTTGAGGAAGTATTCTCCAGACCTGTTGGGATTTCAGCTCCCAGAATCCCCAACCAGCACACTTCTGGAAACCTGGGAGTTATAGTATCTCATCTAGGGAGCACCAGACTGAAGAATTATATAGCATGTATAATTCATCTCTCTTTTTGTGAAGTAGTTAATCCTTCCTATATCCCTGGGATGGAAGCTCTCATTGGTACCAGCAGTTCCCCATCTCTGTTAAAGAATGTTATCAGCAGATACATATTTCATTCTTCATATACCCAACGATAGGGCTGAGCTATTGCTAAGCCTTAGTTTATTTATTTTTCAGGTTTGCCCTCTACCATAATCAAAAGAATCTTAACAGCTGTCATCATGAAAGCATAGAATATTTGGCAAGTTAGCAGAATCTCACAAAATATTACAATAATAATAAAATATTCATCTGGGCTAACAAACCAAGATCCTGCAAGCCCCATCATTCTCTAGATATTCTCCATTCTGTTTTAGCCAACTTCCAAAGCCATCTGCTGCATACCAACCTGATTTCAACCCTTCAAAGGGCCCAGAAATTAAATCCAAACTGCTTGAGAACCACATAAGGAAAGCAGTGGAAGAGGTCAAAAAGTCAACAGTGAATGGAGCCATCTGGATCAGGATGATGAAGGCTCTTGGAGACTGAGCCAAGTGGAAGAGCCATTCCTTCTGCTCTAATGAGGAGGAGGTTTAGGAAAGCACATTTTAATATTTTAACATTAATTGCAGAGGGACAAACAAAAAGAGAGAGAGGTCAGAAAAGGAAAATCTCTTCACATCTGGGTCAAAATTTTATTTTTCTTAAAATAAGTTTATGGAGATTCTCAATCATCCAGGTCATGGTCGTCCCAAAGGTGCTTTTCAAGAGGCAACTGGACTTTCTAGTTTTTCTTTGAAGACATTTCACTTCTCATCCAAGAAGCTTTTTCAGTTCTGAGTAAGTAGTGGGGAATGGAAGGATTTTCTACTCCTTGTAGACAGCTGGTCATTTGCATTCTTTTTCCCCTTACAATAAAGCTGTGGGTGAGTAAGACTGTCCAATTCTCCATTTATTTAATACAGGTAGTCCTCACTTTGCAACTATCTGTTTAATGGCAATTCAAAGTTATGAAGTTACATTGAAAAAAATAGCTCATCCTTGAAGTTATGACTGTGGCACCGTCTTTGTGGTCATATGATTGAGGTTTGCAGCTTCCAACAAGCAAAGTCAATAGAAGAATTTGGATTTATTTAACAAGCATGAGGATTTCATTAAAAACTGTGGTAAAAATGATTGTAAAATCAGATCTAGTTATGAGATGAGTCAACAAATTACTAAAGGACTGAAATTCCAGTCCCAGCTGTGGCCATAAGTTGAAGATTACATCTGACCACTTAAGGGCTGCACAATGAGGGTGCCCTTACAATATAGGGACTTCTTTAAAAGAAATGGAGAAGATTTAGTCCCCCAAATTAAATTGACTTTCATTTTGCCTCACTGTCCTTTTCTTATGTTTTTCATTCAGTCATGCTGCGAACTGATATAAAGCTGTCCTTGTCCATGTATAAAGATAAATTTGCTTGTACAAATCTGAGTTATTTCACTGATTATAGGGATAATCATTCACAGAATAACAGAGTTGGAAGGGTCCTGGGAGGTCTTCTAGTCCAACCCCTTGCACAAGCAGAAGACCTTGTACCATTCCAGACAAGTAGCTGTCTAATTTTTTTATTAAAAACCTCCAGTGATGGAGCACCCACAACTTCTGGAGGCAAGTCGTTCCACTGATTAATTGTTCTAAATGTCAGGAAATTTCTCCTCCGTTCTAGTTTGCTTCTCTCCTTGATTAGTCTCCATCCATCTATTCCCTCTTGTCTTGCCTTCTGGTGCTTTGGAATATAGGTTGACTCCCCTCTTTAAACTTATATGCCACACAATTAAATTAAAAATGAAAGAAGATGTATATGCCACACAATTCCCAGTGACGATGGGTAGTTTACAAAGGCTTAAAAACATACAAAAGGAAACATACACACACACACACACACCAAAAAAAACCCTCACAAAAACAACAAAAGCAGCATGACTGCTTTTCAGCAGAGGTGGTATTCAGCAGGTACTGACCAGTTCTGGAGAATCAGTAGCGGAAATTTTGAGTAGTTCAAAGAACCAGCAAATACCACCTCTGCCTGGCCCCGCCCCCATCTATTCTCTGCCTCCCGAGTCCCAGCTGATTGGCTGGGTTTTCTTTTGTTGCCCTGCACAGGAGAACGGAGCTGGAAAGCAGGTAAATGGGGTGGGGAGGGAATGGGGATTTTATAGTATTCTTCCCCTGGAGTGGGGTGAGAATGGAGATGTTAGAGTATCCTTCCCCTGCCATGCCCACCAAGCCACACCCACCAAGCCACACTATGCCCACCAAGTCACGCCCACAGAACCAGTAGTAAAAATAAATAAATACCACCACTACTTTTTAGGTACCAAATGACCCAAAGCTACTTGTTGGAGAAAATCCATGTTTTCCATTTTTAAACAGAAAAGAATTTAAACCCAGCAGTAACGTTCTGGAGTTTGGCCTTACAGATTAGACTGGCCCCATTCTAACACTTTCGGAAGGGCCTGAAGACGTGGTTCTGTCAGTGGGCCTGGGGAGCCCAGAGTGAGATGGAACCCATTAAATGGCCAGGATGAATGTGTGTTGTTGCCAGGGTCCAGGGTGTGTTTGTGTTATTATTTTATTATTTTTCTTTTTATTGTTTTTATTTCTTGTATATGGTGTTTTTATATCCTAGTCAGCACCTTGAGCCATGTGCAAGTAAGTGATAATATAAATTTTCTAAATAAATACATAAATAAATAAATAGTACTTTTAATACTTGGGGTGGCGCAATACCTCAGCAGTTAAGAGACTGGGCTTGTCGGCTGGCAAGCTGGCAAGCCAGGTTCGAGACCTGAGGACCAAGTGACTGGGTGAGCCCCCATCATTTGTCTCAATTCCTGCCAACCTAGCAGTTCAAAAGCATACAAATGCAAGTAGATAAATAGGTACCACTTCGGTGGGAAGGTAACATCGCTCTGTGAAGCGGTGGGATTCAAAAATTTTTTACTACCGGTTCTGTGGGTGTGGCACGGGAAGGATATTGTAAAATCTCCAGAGGTGGTATTTGCCAGTTCTCTGAACTTCTCAAAATTTCCACTACCAGTTCTCCAGAACTGGTCAGAACCTGCTGAATACCACCTCTGGCTCTGTGACGTCATGCTGGCCACATGACCATGGAAATATTCTTGGACAGCGCTGGCTCAATGGCCTCTAAACAAAGATGAACATCACCCCCTAGAGTCGGCAATGACTAGCAGAGTAAAATCTACAGGGACTCCTTTACTTTAATACTGGTTTTTATTATTTATGGTTTACTTGTGTATCAAGCAGTCTTCTCTCCAAACTGATCTCCCTATTCAATTCCTTTTTCAATATGAAGTTATTTTTCTTCCTGGGAAATTTTTATGATTCTATTCTCTCACTCTGCACTCTCCTGGCGGCATCCAGGAGTTGCGGTTTCTATGTGCAACTGAGTGATACATTTTCCAGTCTTTTGCTCTTCTGCCTCTTACAGGAAGATGTGATTTTAAAGCTGAAGATCCCGTTTTGCAAGAATTTTCACCGCCTTTCTCCTTCGAACCTCAGGAAAGGGAAGAGAGATTTACAAGCAAAAAAAATGAAAGTTGTTTGGTTTACCTTTTTCAACATTGTCTTCTGTGTCGATATGTATTAGATGTCATTGTTGTTATCTGTGTGCGGCTAGAAATACTTGATCCATTGCATGTTTACAAATACTGAGCGAAGAATGTGTTAAAAGATGTTGGCTTTAATGGTGTCGTCGTTGCAGTCTTTACCATCAGGTCCTATCAAGGGGAGGATGGTTGCTTGAGTCTTTTAGTTTGTTGTTTACAAAATTGGCAAAAGCACGGGTGGAATTGGTGCTTAGAAGGTTTTTCCTCTTGTTTAATGTGGTTAATTGGTGCATTTTAATTTGACACATTAGTGCATTTCAATTTGACACAATTCCAAGTTGACACATACTGAATGGAACATTTTATATATATATTGACTTAGGACCACAATTGAACCCAAAATTTATGTTGCTAAGTGAAGCGTTTGTTAATTGAGTTTTGCCCCATTTTACGACTTTTCTTGCCACTAATCAGCCATCTAATCAGTCTTTGAAGAAAATATGAATGGAATGTACTTTTGATTCCATACTGTTGCCTGCTCTTTGAAACTCCCCCACCTTCTTTATACAAAATGTTTTATGAGTTGACATTGCTATTAAGTGAGTCATTGCCATAGTGAATTTAGTATCCTGGTTGTTAAGTGAATCTGGCTTCCCCATTGACTTCGTTTGTCAGAAGGTCACCAAAGCTGATCACATGACCCTGGATACTGCAACAATCACAAATCTGAACCAGTTGCCAAGCACCTGAATTTTGATCATGTACCATGGGGGATGCTACAACAATCACAAATGTGAAAAATGGTTACAACAATCAAAAGTGTGAAAAATTGCTACCATAAATCACTTTTTTTGGTGCCGTTTTAACTTTGAATGGTTACTAAATGGACTATTGTAAGTGGAGGACTACCTGTAATAGGCTGTGGCTTATGGAATGTGATCGTGTCATCAGCAAAAGGAATGCACTGATGTCTTTGGCACTAAGTTACATTATAGTTGCGCTGGGACTCACACGTTCATTGGAATGTGCCTAGGAAAAGCCATTGCTTTCAGAAAACAGACCATTCTAGCAATGCTTCAGATCCTATGTTACGTTAGCCAACTCTGGCTAAAGAGACCATTTCACCAAGGCTGCTGTTGGTGGCGCCATCTTGGCAACCAAACAAGACAGACGCAGACTTCAACAGATAATTAGGACTGCAGAAAAAACAATTGCTACCAACCTGCCTTCCATTGAGGACCTGTATACTGCATGAGTCAAAAAGAGGGCTGTGAAAATATCTACAGACCCCTCACACCCTGGACATAAATTGTTTCAACTCCTGCCCTCAAAATGACACTATAGAGCACTGCATACCAGAACAACTAGACACAAGGACAGTTTTTTCCCGAACGCCATCACTCTGCTAAATAAATAATTCCCTCAACACTGTCAAACTATTTAATAAGGCTGTATTACTATTATTCTTCTCATCTTTCCTATTACCTATCTCCTATTCTACTTATGACTATAACCTTGTTGCTTGTATCTTTATGGTTTATATTGTTTTATTTAGTTTCCTAGTATGATTTTGATTGTTATTTAGCACCCTATGACTATCACTGTTGTATCTTATGATTGAAGATGAATGTATTTATGATAACTATGATCATGATTTATCACTTATATCTTTTATGTACACTGAGAGCTTATGCACCGAAGAGGAATTCCTTGTGTGTCCAATCACACTTGGCCAATAAAGAATTCTATTCCATTCCATTCCATTCCAACTCTGGTCAATGACCCTGGATGACCTTCAAACAGTTATGCAAGTTTGATATGGCTACTGTATAAAAGGGAGGCCAGGTTTGCAAGACCAGATTGAAGAACTGAAAAAATACCCTGAAGAAAGGCAATTCCAAAAAATAAAATAAAAAAAGAACCCCCGAGTTTCGTATTTTTGCTAAAAAGAAGAAACACAGGCTGGATGTCTCAATGGCGTCCTAAGAACTCAAGAGAGATTTCACCTTTTTAACCACGATGTCCTCACTACATTGTCAAGCATGCCTGAGAAAGAACAATACTGGAGTTGTTTGCACTCGCTTTTCTCCTCTCAAACTTTTAATGGCATGTTAGAGATTAAGCTCTCGATCTTCTTCGCAGCCAACAATTGTTATGTGACACCTCTGTGCAACATAAATAGAAGCAATCTCTGTTTTTGATCAGAGCACGCTGGAATGCTGTGCAATCACGCATTCTGATTCCTCCAGTTTGTCTTATTTACTTAGCACCTGGGAAGTGAAATGTTGTGATAGTTTTTTTTGGCAGAGTTGTGACTAGAGAGGCTTCCACGGAGGTGTGGTTGCTGGTGAGGAATGCTACTTACTTGTCCTTTTTACTCGAGGACAGCATCCGTGCAGGATTTGAGGCATTTAAACATGCCACTATTGGGGGCTGTTTCCAAGAACATTAGATGCAGAGCCCCCAAAACAGAAATGTCTTTCTATATGGCATTTTAACGATTGATTTTTTTCCCCCAACACCTTGTAGGCCATTTGTGCATATCCCAGTCTTGAAACAATAATGCAAGACCCCATCTTTGCATAACCAGATGGAAGGAGAACAACGGCTGCAGTAGTGCTGTATTTATTTCAATTGGTGTTTTTCAAACTTTACAACTTTAAAATGTGTGGACTTCAATTCCCAGAATTCCCCAGCCAGCAACTTAAAAGTTGGCATATTTGAAAACACTTATTTAAATTGTGGCAATCCTATTGAATGAAATGGGATCAGGTTGTGAACAGCTGTCAAAGATTTATATTAAAAAAAAAAAATTATAAAAGGAAACAGGTTCATACAACTGCTACAAGGGGAAGATATTTCCTTGCTGGTGGCTTCCATGCTTTAAAAAAAAAACCTTTTCTGTAGTCCTCGGGATACAGGTAGTCCTTGACTTATGACCACAATTTAGCTCCAAAGTTCCATTGCTAAACAAGGCAGTTAAGTGATTTGTGCCTCATTTTACAACAGTTTTGCCACCATTATTAAATGAATCACTGCAGTTTTTAAGTGAATCATGCCATCATTAAGTGAATCTGTCTTCTCCCACTGACTTTGCTTGTCAAAAGCCAGCTGGGAAGATGGTGATCACATCACCCCAACACAATCCAACTGTCACAGTGCATAGAGTCACGAAAGGGTTGGGGTTTGGATTAGGGAAAGAGGTTAGGGTTTATTGAAAAAGAAAGAAAGGAAAAGATTTTCCTCCACTCGTCATTGCTGACCAGAGGGGGCAGTGCTCATCTCCATTTCAAAGGCCGCTGAGCCAGCTCTGTCTGAAGATGTTTCCAACGTCATGTGGACAGCAAGACATCACGGAGTGTTTTGTTTCCTCCCACCGAAGTGGTACCTATTTATCTATTTGCACTTTCATGCTTTTGCTGGAAGAAATATCTTTCTGGGTTCAGTTCCAAGCGGGGAAGAAAGACACCAGAAACATGGTGACTGCCTGGAAAGATGGTTTAATGGTGAACAGGACCACATGGCTTAGAGCTCCAAAGTGAAAAGGATGATCACATACTTCAACATGTTGGGTGAAGTAAAAGAAAAGGGGCAAGATGCTGAGAGAACCTTAGTTTTATACGCCCTGTTGGGCCACACCTTAGTGTTTCCTGTTCCTGTGTAAGAAATGTATCCCACTGGCTGTCAGACTCCCAGCAGCAGGGGTCTTACCTAACTTTGTAGGCTTCACCTGAGTGCTGGCTGATGCAATCTTCCCAGGCCAAGTGGTGAGGTGGATAGAGGGCTTTGTTATGTAGAATACTCTGGCCCGGGCCTTAATGGCCCACCCATTAACAAAGGTGGGGATGAGCTTCTGCTTCTGAGGTGAGTTTCTGCATCTGAGTTTCTACTTCTCTTTTAGGGGAAATATTCTGCCTTTTTAATATATCCTAAAGTATTTCATTTTTCTAGGAGGGGGGTGGGTTATAACTTCCAGCACTTTTGAACTGCTAGGTGGGCAGGAGCTAGGCAAAGACAGGCGCTCACCCTATTGTGCAACGCTTGGGTTTCTAACTCAGGTTGTCAGCTTTCTGACAAAGCCCAGCATCTTAACCACTGAGCCATTGCGCCATTGTTGAAAAGACATATCTGAAAATGAAAGAAGAAATGCAAGGTAAAGTACAGGACTTTCTTACTGAAAAAACAAAAAACAAAAGAAATAAGCAGTACTGACCTACTTGTTGTAACAATGCCCTTCTGTATAATGCCAAGAATGGCATTTCAGTGGAAGTACTTTATGCTTTGCCAGTTTGCCTTTTGACACTGCATCGCATGCTCAGGAAATGTGTGAAACATTAAGCATTTCATACTTTTGACATTCCATTTTTGGCACGCTATGCATTTCCTGGTATTCTATAAAATGCTTAATTTCACACACACTGACGGTAACATATATACCAGGCACAACCAGCAGCACTTAAATTCTGCCTGCTAATGAGCTACATTTAGCTCATTGTCCGATGTTATACAATAAAGTGATTTTTCTCACCATTTCCCAGCAACCCATAAACTATTATTCTCATCCAAGGGATGGGAAAAGATGATATTTCCCAATTTTGGCTCTGCAGATAATGTCACACTACAGCAGCCAAAGCTCTAACGCTCCTTCATCGCCCCTCACCTCATAAGTTAAATGACAGGAGAAAGTGCAATCAAGAGTGACCATCCTAGCTGGCCAAAGTCAACCATTTCTCTTCTCTCCAGCTCCCAGCCAAGTCATTAGCAGCAAGAGAATATAACTTATTGCTGCTTACAAAGAATCGAACAGCTTCTTTGTTGCCTGAAGTTCTCACAGCTCAGCTCAGAATATTTTGGATCAAGGAGCCAGGGGACAATAAAATAAGTAGTGGGATCCTACCTTAATAACTACCGGTTTGGTGGGTGATTGATTGCGTGCCCCACCCCCAGTGGTGGGATTCAAATATTTTTACCACTGGTTTGGTGGGCGTGGCTTGGTGGACACGCTTTGCACGCATATGCACACACTTTGCGTGTGCGCGTGTGCCAAACACGCACTTTGCATAGGCGTTTGCACAGAGGCGTTCTAACTCACCTCCTGCAAGCCTGCATGATCCTGGTCGCTTCAGCAGCTGCCGCGCACGGCACTCTTCTGTGCCGCGCGAAGCAGCTGCGCTTCAAATTCAGAAGATAAATGTGAGTATGGGAGCCCGGGCAGGCAGGTGGGCCCAACAGCAGCTCGGCCGACCTCACCCCTTTCCTAAGAGGTCTGTAGGGGGCGTGCATAAGCGCACCAACGTGCCTACCGTCCCTGTCCTATTGTTTCTCTTATTCTTCTTTTATTTTTCTTATATGTACCCATTTCATGTATTCACAACTATGTATACACTTATACTTATTATCTTGTAAACAATTGGCAAATCAAATAAATAAAAATAAAAAAATAAACATTGGGAGTCACCTTCCCCGTCCCCTCTCTCCATTTTTTCTTAATTTACACCAATGATCTCTTCATCAGATATCCCCTCTCTTATCCATAAGCAAATCCTTAAAGCATCATGATTTCAATCTTGGTGTCAGCAAAAGTCCTTTAAGAGTCAGAAGTAACATGTTTTAACATTGATCAAATAAACCAATTTTATATCCCTTCTTTTACTTCTAATACTCTTTGGTCCATTCAAGTAATGTCAATAAAATTTGATTTCTTTTCTTTCCTTTTTTTTTTTTGCAAGATTCATACAAACTTTAAAAAAACCTCTTTTGCAAATCCAATATATAAGAATTATCCAAGTCACTCTCAGTTTTTTATTTGTAATTCCCTTTTAAATTTTAAAGCATCGACTGATTTCTTTTGTATGTCCAATGAGACATCTCTTTCCATGTCATTCTTTTAGCCTTCATTTGTAGATTCACTTTCATTTCAACTGGGTCTCTCCTGTCAGTTAAAACTTGTTTTTTCTGCCAAAACATATTAAAATTTGTTCCTTTTCTTCCAAAACATATTTTAGACACAGTCTACCGATAGAAGCAAACATCACTATTGACATTGTTGTTGTTTTTTGAAAACAATTTTATTGATTTTCTACAAACAAGACAAACAAAACATTAAAACATCAACTCTCTTATGTAGTAAGTACATATTGACATGTTGATATTAACTTGGTTCCATTTTTTAAAAGTGTCCATCAGTATTTCCAATGTTATATTTTGTGTTATTTTATAGCTGTTAATTAGATTTATGTATTTTTCTCCTTTAATTAAAATCTTTAGTTTCCTCTAGTGTCCAATTTTGAAAATGGCATAGCTTTCTTATATTTTAGAAAAAAATTCAAACCAAGTCTATTTTCCCGTGGGAAGATTTCTTCATAATTAATTCTGAAATCTTATTTTATGCTATCTGGATCCTTAATCCATTTACAACTTTCTAAAATGCAAGTCTTAATCAGCTTTCTGCTGTTTATATCAATTTTTTAAAAAAATTCTTAACCTTGTAGTCAATTTTTTCTTTCATTGGGGATTGAAATCAGACCCAACTGCGTTTTTCTAGACTTGTTGATCCAAAGATCTCTAAAACGTGAAAAGTAGTTAACAAGCAAATTAAAGTTAACAAGCAGAGGGAAGATCAGCAACCAAGATAACAGTCGGATAACAGAGATTTGAGTCCAGGGCAGAATTGTAATCTGTGTAAGCATCTCAGGCAAGACTCTTCCTTGTTCTCACAAAGAGGAAGGAAGCAAGGAAGCAACAAATAACAATAGCACTTAGACTAATATACTACTTCACAGTGCTTTACAGCCCTCTCTAAACGGTTTGCAGAGATAGCACATTTTACCAACCTCGGAAGCAGTGGTGGGATTCAAAAAATTTTAATACTGGTTCTGTGGGCATGGCTTGGTGGGCGTGGCAGGGGAAGGATACTGTAAAATATCCAGTCAGAGGTGGTATTTGCTAGTTGTCCGAACTACTCAAAATTTCTACTACGGTTCTCCAGAACTGGTCAGAACCTGCTGAATACCACCTCTGCTCGGAAGGATGAAAGACTGAAGCAGCCTTGAGCCAATGGGAATTGAATTGCTGAACTGCAGCTGCCAGAAGTAGCCTGCAGTACTGCATTCTAACCACTGCGCCACCACGGCTCACCCATTATCTCTGAAGGCTCAAAATCCACAGGAAACTGCTGTCTTTTGGTTTCCTTGTGAGAAGCAACTGTCTGAAGCACTTGTGGGTGATCTCCTGCCCTCTCTGCCTGGAGAAGATTCAAGCACCAGTCTAGTCACCTATTCTTTGTTGTTTTCTGTGGTTGTTGGCTCCACTTTTCACTGGAACCATCTTCACACTTTATGACTTTTTTCCCTCTGGAAGTCCATAGCACTTAAAGTGTTAAAACAACAAGAAGACATTAGTGACAATATTTATTTATTTATTTTATTTATTTATTTATTTGATTTGCCAATTGTTTACAAGATAATAAGTATAAGTGTATACATAGTTGTGAATACATGAAATGGGTACATATAAGAAAAATAAAAGAATAAGAGAAACAATAGGACAGGGACGGTACGCACGTTGGTGCGCTTATGCACGCCCCCTACAGACCTCTTAGGAAAGGGGTGAGGTCAATAGTAGACAGTCTAAGGAATATAAGGAATATGGAAAGAGTTATATTATTCTTTCTTTCTCCCGTAGAACACTACTGTATAACATAAATATCTGGTAAAGGTGTTCAGCACTGAATCTGCAAAAAGAATTTTATGGCAGCAAACCCTAATGATTCATTATCCACACACACACACAAAAAGAGGATTTGGACTGGAACCTGTGAGCAAGTGTCTTCACATAGCAATCCCAAACTCCTAAATTGTATCAGATGAAATGGAAACCCCCCCTCCCCCATCTTTAATGCTCTTGGCTAACATCTTCCATGCAGGGGAGGAAGCGGTGGTCCAAATAAGCAAATTCCTGACCATTAAGATGTTACAACTGGTTTCCTGCTGGCACTGCAGAGCATTACTACAGCTGCTTCATACTTTCAGAATGGACCCCTGTAAAATGTGAAGCAATGAGCAATAATTAGAGTAGCATCTGTGTCCTTGCATTTCTCTTATTTACAAAATCTGCCTCATTTGCAAAAAAACAACAGGGCTTAATGGACGTAAACATTCCTCATCCGCTATCATGCTGAAGAAAAGCAGGTGGTGATTTGAAGGCCCCATCCCTACTGTTGGATGCTCTTTGCAATCATTTCAGAAGCTGAAGCTTTCTTCATTTCCCAAGGCTTTAACGAGTCCACATGCCCAAGTATTCAAGGAGTTCATCCAAAGTACAAAATGTACTAAATAAAAGGAAAATGAATCAGACTTGCTCTCGCCATCCCGTCCTCTTCTGATTCACTTTGGGAGGTGAAGTTTGCTCCCGGGTTCTTCAAAATATCTTTCTCCAAAATGCAAATTGCTTTGAAAGGAAAATTTGGTACTGTGGTTTTCTTCAGACAGAATTCCTTTGTCATTCAGGCTTTATTCAGGCTCTTAAAAGAAAGGCACAGAGAGACAATCTGGTTCTCCTCAGAAAATATTTGAGTGCTGTTGTAAATGTCCTTCTTCTGTTTTAATAGTTTATTATTGTATAGACTGCCTAGAGTTGCTTCAATGAATGAGGCATCTAATAAATTTGACAAACAAGCAAAAACAAACCCAATTTACTTTTGAACTTTCTTTCCTTTCAGCTATACGTTTGTGCAAAGCTGCAACCAGACACGTGAAATGCTGGATCTGCAGAGATGAGAATGAGAGTTGAAGCCAACGCTTCATTCTGCCAATACATCCTCTTCACTTGTTCTTCCAGATATGCAGAGAACACAAAGATAAACGGAACTGGGGTGGTGTGCCTAGTGGTAGAATGGGACAACTTACCATGGCCAACTCGTTGTGGCTCATCGAGGGACATTTCAACAATTCAATGTAATTATTTAAAATAATATATATATTTTTATTGTTATCATTCACATTTCATTTTGTCCGTCCACCATTTCTTCAATATATGTAATTCTTGTCCTATAGCAAGCTGTCCCACAGTGAGTTGGCCATGGTGAGTTGGCCATGGTAAGTTGGCTGCAGCAAATTGACCACTGCAAGTTGTCTGTGGCGAGTTGGCCATGGTGGGTTGGCTGCAGTGAGTTGGTCATGGCAAGCTGGCTGGGGTGAGTTGTCCCAGACTCCTTGGTGGACAGTTGTACTCATTGCCCAAGGAAGAACATCTGCACCTCAAGTCTTTTTTGGAAGCTAAAGAGGTTCTCCATTATAGTCTTTGTAAGAGGAGAGTTGTGTTTGTCTATGGTGGCAAAAAATAAAAATAAATCAGAAGTCCCACAGCAATTTTTCTGACAAACTTTATTAAAAAGGCATAAGCTTTTGTGAGTTTGCATCTGATCAAGCAAGCTGCAGCTCACACAAGCTTATGCCTTTTAATAATATTTATTAGTTGAAAAAGGTGTTAGCATATTCTTTTGATTTCTACTAAAGTCCAAATGTTTTCAGAATTAGCTATGATACCTTAGTAAAACCACACTTGGAATATTGCATCCAATTTTTGTTGCTATGATATATATATATAAAAGAAGAGACTTTAGAAAGAGTGCAAAGAAGAGCAACAAAGATGATTAGGGGACTGGAGGTTAAAACATATAAAGAACACTAGACATGAGTATGTCTAGTTTAATGAAAAGAAGGACTGGGGGTGACATGATAGCAGTGTTCCAATACCTGAGGGGTTGCCACAAAGAAGAGGGAGTCAAGCTATTCTCCAAAGCACCTGAGGGCAGGACAAGGAGCAATGGGTGGAAACTAATCAAGGAAAGAAGCAACCTAGAACTAAGGAGACATTTCCTGACAGTTAGAACGATTAATCAGTGGAACAACTTGTCTCCAGAAGTTATGGGTACTCCAACACTGGAGGTTTTTAAGAAGAGATTGGACAACGATTTGTCCAAAATTATATAGGTGCAGTGGGTTGGACTAGAAAGAAGACCTCCAAGGTCCCTTTCAACTCTGTTATTCTGATCGTCAGTGCACAAAGCGATCTATCTCCAAAGACTGGAAGCTGATGGCTATTATTGAACTGGCATGTGTGGAGTGAAATTGGCTGTGGTGGACTTAATAGGGCAATTCTTCTTTTGTTTGCTTTCTGGCCCAATTTATTCTAACAGTCTTGGTTGTAGTTCCAAGAATGGCAACCTTCCCAAGATGTTCCATATTTGTCGTCTGGAATGTTGTTTTCCGTGATATACAGCTATCTTCTTAGTCCTATGGGACACTATTTGGGGCAGGAAAATTTGAAAGCCTTCTGCCTTCAGACATCATCACCATCATCTATTAAATGTATATGTCACTCAACTCCCAGCAACACATACTGGTATGTGCTTTACTTTCAAGTAAAAGTTCTTACAGTGTGTGTACATAAGTATAGGCAATAGAGCATAGATCGTAGAACAACAGAGTTGGAAGGGACCTTGGAGGTCATATAGTCCAACCCCCTGCTCGAGCAGGAAAGTCTATTCCAAATATTAGCTTCTAGCATTCATTTACTAATGGTTCAAAATTACAACAGCCTTGGAAAAAATGACTTACGACCAGTTGCAATGTCCTGTAATCACGTGATCATGATTTTTCGTCTGTTTTGCTGATTTCCAGCAAAAAAAACGACCATTGGGAAACCTGGATTTGCTTAATGACTGCAGGATTCACTTAACATCCATGGTGATTTGCTTAACAACCACCATAAAATTGTCATAAAATTGGGTCCAACTCGACTTATGACCACAATGATTTACGATGGAAATTTTGGTCACCGATATGGTCGTAAATCAAAGACTACCTATAGTTCTCCTTCAAAGAAGCAGAACAGACATATAGTCTATGTCTGTGTGTTCTGTGTTTTCACTGTACATTAATGTTCTTAGACAAATAATTCTGGTTAAGGCATATGGTTTTGTAATAAAGCATCCACGTTACTCAACATTTTCCCCAATGTTCATTCACTCAACATACTTATCTTCTCACCTTAAATCAGCCAAGTCATCCAAATCCTAAAACTCTGCAGCATCTCAGTTAAGGGGAAGGGGCTGCATTTTTGGGGTCTTGTGGCTGTGATATATTTGGAAGCTGGAGAATGCCTGGATAATTCCACTGATTGTCATTTATTGTACTGCACAGACTTCCTTATTCTTTAATAAAGAATTCAAATCTCTACAAATAGTGTCCACTCTTTAGTGTTACAATTATCAGTGCACATGAATTCTTACAGAAAATAAAATTTAAATGCACGGCAGAGGTAATAAAATTTGTGCTGCACCAGGCAAATGACACAATGGAGTACAGAATATATTGATCAAGGAAGAGTCAAGCCCTCAAACATCATTCTTGCGCACCCCCTGCTGTTCACAATGGGAAGTACTAAAAATTGGTAGCCCATTTTTCCAAATTCCACTCCTGAAAAAGGCTACTGGGGAAATAACATTTAATATAAAACAGAATGAAGTTGTTTTCACTACAGTTCCAAGAATAAAATAAACATTATGCAATCTTTCTGAATGTTATATTTTTATATTTATTTTACATTTAAATGGCTAGCAATAAGTCATTACTTTGGAAAGACGTCTTGTTTAAGTAGGATAGAAATCTGCCTTGAATTTGAATTATTATTCCTGGAATATTCTTATTAGCACAAGCACTTCTTTATCAATCAACTTGCTCCATTCTTCTAACAATGCGAAATATCCCGAGGCAAGAATAGTGGGAAAGGAACTGGACATTATAATGAAAAAAATATTACGGGATCAGAAAAACTACAAACACAAATAGAGAAAACACAGGCATCTAAGGTTACGTTTCTTACATGTACCCAAAAATGTGTTTTCCACTGGCATAGATATGAAAGATAGAGTACAACTCAGTGGACGAAGATCACACTTTATTTATTTATTGTGGAGTTCTAGCATGCAAAGGAAGAAGAATGGAGAACATTAAAAAAAGAATGATTATAAGAGTTTTGAACTGTGGGCAGAAAATTCTAGGACTCTGATTTGCTCTCAGGATCTTGGGACCATTTAGGGAAAACCAAATAAGTCTGATTGTGTACTATTATGAGATCTTTTTTGCTGTTAAGGGGAAAACGTATTTAGATGCAGCAGCTATGCTGAAAATAACCTCTGTCTCTTGTTCATACTGTAAGCGATGGATGTGGATAGGATTTTGTCCCATCAACAAATTAACTTTGTTACAACTGCCTTATGAAGCTTGCCTTAAATTAAAATGAACTTACCATAAAGCTAAAGGCAAGGGGAAAAAAACCAAATATACAGGTAGAGAAGAGGTGGTATCTGGTACAATAGTGTGAGAGGGATCTTGGAATAATAGCAGACAATTATTTAAATATGAGCCAGCAGTGTGCTGCAGCTGCCAAAAAAAGCCAATGCAGTCAGTCCTAGGCTGTATTAACAGAAGTATAAAATCAAGATCAAGTGAAGTGTTAATACCACTTGATAAGGTCACACTTGGAATACTGCATCCAGTTTTGATTGCCATGATATAAAAAAACCTTGATATTCTAGAAAGAGTACAGAAAAAAAAAAAGAATATTAGGGACTGGAGACTAAAACATATGAAGAACAGTTGCAGGAATTAGGTATGTTTAATTTAATAGAAAGAAGGACTAGGGGTGACATAATAGCAGTGTTCTTATACTTTAGTGGCTGCCACAAAGAGGATGGATAGCAACTAATCAAGGAGAGATCCAACCTAGAACTAAGGAGAAATTCTTGCCTTCAGAAGTTGTGGACGCATCATTACTGGAGGTTTTCAAGAAGAGATTGGAGCACAGTTTGCCTAAAATGATATAAGGTCTCCTGCTTGAGCTAGAAGATCTCCAAGGTTCCTTCCAACTCTGTTATTCTGTTTTTCAGTTATTCTGTTAAATGCACAGGACAATGGTAACTTGTGGGGTGCGGGACTTCAAGTCCTAGAAATCCCACAGCCAACACGATTCCTTTGGGCCTGACAGTGTTATGTAAAGTGAGATTTTGAATCTTGTCCCTGTCACATTTGCAAGGTCTGGGAGAAATATCCTGGACATAAACTCTTATGTCATTTCAGCTATAATAATCCTAGCAGAAACTTTTATTTTTATATATATATAAAAATAAATATATGTATATATGTATATATGTATATATGTATATGTATATGTATATGTATATGTGTGTATATGTATATGTGTGTGTGTGTATATATATATATATATATATATATATATATATATATATATATATATATATATATATATATATATATACCGTGTTTCTCATATAATAAGGCAGGGTCTTATTTTTTTTTGAGCCCCCCAAAAATGGCTAGGCCGTCTTTTCGGGGGTGACTTAATTCCCCCCCCTTGCATCTTCAGGCAGGCGGCGACAGCTTGGATGTTGACCTCGGCATTGGTGGGGCACTTCGTATCGGGGTCAACGCAGGCAGCACCATATCTGAGTGTGCAACAAAAGTACTTCCTAATGGCAAGCCCCCCCACCATTCCCCCCATTTTGCATGTTTTAATATAGGTCTTAATTTGGGGGGAGGGGCTTAATTTCATTTCATGCCTATAAAACATGCTGGGACTTCCTATTGGGGGAGGCCATATTGTTGGAGAAACAGGGTATATATATATATATATATAAATATATTTATATTTATATTTATATTTATATTTATATTTATATTTATATTTATATTTATTTATTTATTTATTTAAAGCTCATCACTGCATTTAAGCCCCAGATTCTAACTACTCCGAGTTCAGGGGTGGGATTCTACCAGTTCGGACCGACTATATAGAACGGGTTGTTATGATTCTGCGCAGTTCAGAGAACCGGTAAATCATACCCCGAGCTGGCCCTGCCCCTCTCTGCCCACCCCTCCCCTTCCCTTCCCGCCCAGTCAGTCCTTGTCACGCATGTGCAACACTGCGCACATGTCAGACATCGCTGGCTGCATTCTCCCACATCCAGTCACTTCATAAGATATTTCTTTTTTTCCCCTCCCGACGATCAGCTGTGCTGGGATCCCCCTCGCTGTCTTACTGCTTCGCCCAGGAGGCTTCCCTGCAGCCCAAAAACGGAGGCAAAAAAAGGGGGCAGGGGGTGCTACAAACAATGCCACGCCCACCCAGTCACATGGCCATGCCCACCTAGCCACGCCCACAAAACCAGTTGTTAAAAAATTTGAATCCCACCCCTGGGTGAACCCCTTGCTCTGAAGATCAGCTATCTCCAAACCGGTTTGCTGCGACGAGCATGTGGGACTGTCCACCTGCCCCTGCTCTTTCCTGTCCTTTACTTCATTTAGAGCACAGCTGATTCGCATGGCAAGGCGGTTTGCCGCGGCTCAGCTGTTTTCTTCACAGGGACTGCTGTAGAAGGTAATTATAGATGTTTGAAATGCGGAGCACGCGCCCAGAACACGCGATCACCGAACCAATTGTTATATCAGTGGAATCCCAGCCCTGTCTGAGTTCTGCAGAAATAGGCAAGAGGCAAGACAGAATGGACCCTATTCTACAAATCACAATTGTTTACAATTGCACATTAATCAAAGAAATCATATTACATCTCCTTAGGGTATATGATTTTGACACATATATTAGATTCGACTACAGATAGTCCTCAACGTACGACCAAAACTGAGCCTGGAATTAGTCATGACAGTGATTAAGGGGTCACAACATGACTGAGCCAATTTTACAACCTTTTTTACACAGTTGTTAAGCAAACACTGCTGTTGTTAAATGAACACTGCAGTTGTTAACGAATGTAGTGTTATTAAGCAAAGCCATTGTAATCATTGGGCTTTATTTTCCAGAAGCTGGAAATAAATTCTGGTTTCCAAGAACAACATTGTAAATTGCAGTCACATGAGTGCAGGATTCTGCAAATGGAAATAGGTGGCATAAAAATTAATAAATAAATAAAGGAAATTTTTTAAAAAATAAAAATAAATGTAAGACAGCTGCCAAGCACCCAGAATGCAATCTCATGATTGCCAAGAGAGGCAGACATCAGAACTCTGAAACCAGGTCCTAGGTAGCTCTGGAGATGTCTATTGTAAATTCAAACAGTTGCTAAGCAACCAGTCATAAATTGAAAGTTACCTCTACTTTGTTGGAACAACTAAGGAAAGGCCAAAACTTTATTTTAAATGAACTTTGGGGTGGAGGTACCGTGTTTCTCCAACAATACGGCCTCCACCAATAGGAAGGCCTAGCATGTTTTATTGGCATAAAATCAAATTAAGCCCCTCCCCCCAAATTAAGGCCTATATTAAACATGCGAAATGGGGGGGAATAGGAAGTACTTTTGTTGCATACCTGGACATGGTGTTGCCTGCATTGACTTTGGTGTTGGTGGGGCACTTCGTATCGGGACACCTTCCGTCACCATTGCTTTCCCTTCTCCCTTGGTGCCGCGGCGTTTAGAGCAACACCACGGCATTTGGCGCAGCCACGTGTGGCCAGCCAGGGCTCCTCCCTGCAACCGGAGCCTGGCGGAGACACTCGGTTTCAGGCGCTCCTGTCGCTGCCTTCCCTTCGCATTTGAAGGCAAAGCCAATTCTTTTAAAAACGACACCCTACTACTGGTATGACAAAGCCTCCCCTGCTCGAGAGGGCAGCCTAACCCCACGTGGGAGGCAAATCTCCCGGGCCGCAGCACAGGATCGGCCCACCCGGGAGAAGCACCCAGTCGCCATCCCTGCCTGGCGACGGGCAGGTAAGAGCTTCACCTGGGGCACCCAGCGCAGTTGACAGGTGGGCCCTCCTGCCTGGAGGCAAAGCTCTTGCCAAGGCAGCGAGCGCCTGCCCGCTGGACCGTCTGCTCATCCTGTCAGGGCCGCGCCAGAGCCGTGCGGGCTGGGCAAAGCCGGGAAAGCAAGCTGCAGGTGCACGCCCGCCTGCCAAGCGAAAGAGCCGGGCCAAGAAAGCTTGGCTTCCTTCCCAAGTCCCTCCAGCCCGAACCCGAAGGGGCCACCGGGAGGCCGCCCGAGGCAGTGATAGCGCCCACCCATCCGTGGACAGGGAGGCAAGGTGACAGCCTGCGCTGCGTCCTCCTCCGAGCTGAGCCCCGCCGAGTCAGCGCCTCTGCCTGATGCCCGTTCCGCTGCAGCGTTTGGAGCTGCCAGCGCATTTGGAAGATGCGTGGGGACGGGGACGGGCTGGGCGAGGGTGGAAAGGATGGGCGGCTTCGGGCTCTCTCTGCCAGCCAGGAAGCAGCGCTGCCATCACCTCGCCTCCCTGTCCGCAGGCAGTGGGCGCTATCACTGCCTCGGGCAGCCTCTCCCAGTGGCCCCTTCGGGTTCGCGCTGGAGGGACTTGGGAAGGAAGCCAAGCTCAGGTCAGCCCAGCTCTCTTGCTTGGCAGGCGGGCGCGCACCTGCGGCTCGCTTTCCCAGCTCTACCCAGCCCACACTGCTGTGGCGGGATGAGCAGAGGGCCCAGCAGGGAGGCGCTCACTGCCTTGGCGAGAGCTCCGCCGCCGGGCAGGAGGGCCTGCCTGTCAGCTGCGCTGGGCGCCCCAGGCAAAGCTCTTCACACTCTGCCTGGCACCAGGCAGGGATGGCGGCTGGGCGCTTCTCCCGAGGTGGGCCAATCCTGCACTGCAGCCCCGGGAGATTTGCCTCCCCACGTGGGGTTGTGTTGCTCTCTCGGGCAGGGGAGTCTTTGTTGTAGTAGGGCGTCGTTTTTAAAATAATTGGCTTTACCTTCGAAGGCAAAGGGAAGGCGGTGACAGGAGCGCCTGAAGCCAAGTGTCTTCAAAGGGAGGAGCCCTGGCTGGCCGCACGTGGCTGTGCCAAACGCCACGGCGTTGCTCTAAATGCCACGGCAGCAAGGGAGAAGGAAAAGCAACAGTGGCGGAAGGTCTCCGATGCCCCACCAATGCTGAAGTCAACATCCAAGCTGTCGCTGCCTGCCCACCCAAGGATGCAAGGGGGGAATTACGTCACCCTGAAAAGACGGCCTAGCCTTTTTCAGGGGTTTAAAAAAAAAAGGCCCGGCCTTATTTTGTGAGAAACACGGTAGCAAAGCATGAAATAAATCCTCTATAAATCCTGTGAATTTATACAGCCTTCTTTGAAGTAGATCTAATTTTGGAAAAATATTAGAACCAAAATGGTAAATTCTATATTTTCATTATTTATGTATTTATTTTTTATTTATTTATTTATTTGATTTGTCAATTGTTTACAAGATAATAAGTACAAGTGTATACATAGTTGTGAATATATGAAATGGGTACATATAAGAAAAATAATAGAATAAGAGAAACAATAGGACAGGGACGGTAGGCACGTTGGTGCGCTTATGCACGCCCCTACAGACCTCTTAGGAAAGGGGTGAGGTCAATAGTAGACAGTCTAAGGTTAAAGTTTTTGGGGTTTGGGGAGGAGACTACAGAGTCGGGTAGAGTATTCCAGACATTGACCACTCTATTGCTGAAGTTGTATTTCCTGCAATCAAGTTTGGTGCGGTTTACTTTGAGTTTGTATCTGTTGTGTGCTCTTGTGTTGTTATGGTTAAAGCTGAAGTATTCATTGACAGGTAGGACATTGCAATGTATGATTTTATATACCATGCTTAAGTCGGACCGAAGACGGCGTAATTCAAGGTTTTCTAGTTTTAGAATTTCGAGTCTGGTGGCATAAGGTATTCTACAACGAGTAGAAGAGTGGAGAACTCTTCTTGTGAAATACTTCTGGACTTTCTCAATTGTGCTAATATCACATACGTAATAAGGATTCCAGACTGATGAACTGTATTCGAGTATTGGTCTAGCAAATGTTTTGTATGCTCTGGTTAGTAGTGAGATATTACCAGAGAAAAAGCAACGTAGGATTAGGTTAACAACTCTTAATGCCTTTTTGGCTATGTAGTTGCAGTGGGCTCTAGCACTTAGATCATTAGAGGTGAGTATTCCCAGGTCCTTTACAGAGCTTGGGTCATCAACAAGATCTTGACTATTCAGCTTGTATTTTATTTTCTGATTTTTTTACCAATATGTAAGACAGAGCATTTATTTGTTGAGATTTGAAGTTGCCATATGTTAGACCATTCAGATACATAGTCTAGGTCTTTTTGTAGGGTAGTAGTATTGTCTGTGGTATTGAACAGCTTTACATCATCAGCGAAGAGAACGCAATTGCTCTTGATATGATCACAAAGGTCGTTTATGTAGATTATGAAGAGAGTTGGTCCTAGAACACTGCCTTGGGGAACACCACTATTGACAGGTACTGGATTTGATAGGGCGTTCCCGATTTTGACCATTTGTTGTCTGTTTGACAGGAATGCTTCTATCCAGTTATTCAGTTGTCCAGAGATACCATAAGATTTTATTTTTAGGAGTAGTTTGTCGTGTACCACTGAATCAAAGGCTTTACAGAAGTCTATGTAGATTGCGTCTATTGCTTTGCCCTGGTCGAGTTGTGTAGTCCATATGTTTTTGCAGTGTAAGAGTTGCAGATTACAGGATAGTTTTTTCTGAAACCAAATTGTTTATTGGAGAGTAGGTTGTTTGTCTCTAAATGGAGGATGATGGATTGGTTAATAATTGATTCCATGACTTTACAGGTGACGCAGCATAAGGAGATTGGTCTGTAATTTTCAACTAGGCTTGGGTCTCCCTTTTTGAAGATAGGGATGACTGTGGCTTGTAACCATAGGTTAGGCAAGGAGCTGGTCCTGAAAGATTTTTCAAAGATTATGCTTAGAGGTTTGGCTATGGCAGTGGATAGCTTTCTTAAGAAGTAGGCACATATTCCATCCGGTCCAATAGATAGAGATGGTTTTAGATTGCGTAGTGCTTTTTCAACGTTGTCTACTGTAAAATCGATATGTATTAGATCATTGTTGTTATCTGTGGTACGGCTAGGAAACATTGGGCATGATCCATTACTGTTTACAAACACTGAGCCGAAGAATGTGTTAAAGATGTTGGCTTTAATGGTGTCGTCGCTGCAGTCTTTACCATCAGGTCCTATCAAGGGAGGGATGGACCTTGAGTCTTTTAGTTTGTTGTTTACAAAATTGTAAAAAGCACGGGTGGAATTGGTGCTTAGGTTTTCCTCTTGTTTAATGTGATAATTGGTGCATTCGGTCTTTATCTGGTGGCATAAATTTTTGTATCGGTTTTTGAAATTAGCAACGTGACCAGATTTGTTTTTTCGCCAGAGTGATCTCTTTTTGGATTGAAGTTTCCTTATTGATATGGGTAATCTGCTTTTTGTTTTGTTTTTGGAGTTGTTGTTGGAACATATAGTTTGATGACTCTTTTGACTTCAAGTAAAAAATGTTGTAATGGTCTTCAACAGTATTGCATCCAGTGAATAGAGATTGCCAATCGAGGGATGAGAGATCGTTATCTATAAGATCATAGTTGCCTTTTTGAAGTTACAATTAGGGATGACATCATTGTGGTGATTTTTGTGTGGACGTATGTTGAGCTAATTATGCATTAGCTCCATCTACTGTCCTTTCAAACTGCGTATAAAAAGTACGAAACGAGGATTTCCGGTCTTCAGCGCTTGAGCAGGCAGGAATCCGCGACTGTGCGCGGTTCCTGCCTGTGTTCACTGCCTGAGTGCCCCAAGCCATTTGGCTTGGGGCTAAGCCACCTCCGTAGAAGGTGGCGAAGACAGGGGGTCTGGCAGGGTCGAGAGATATCGCACCTCTCTTCCCTAGCCAGCAAAACCTCCTTTTCCAAAGGCAGCTGAGCGGCGGTCAGCAATGGCATAACATAGAAGAGCTCAGCCGGAAAAAGAAAGTGCAGGAAGAGCTGTGAAGAAGTGAAAGTGATCTTTGCTGACCGGGACAAGTAACAGTGAAAGTATCCTGGAATTTGGACTTCCTGTTTGTGAGGCTTCGGCGGCGGCAGGGTTCCGCGATCCAGCGCGATCCCTGCCGGGCTCATCGACTAGGTTCCCCCGATCCACTTGGATTTGGGGGATATAGCTGCCCTGTAGGGGCTGCTGAAGACAGGGGATCTGGAAAGGGGGTAGGGGGTGTCGCAGACCCCTCCCCAGCCAGCTAAACCCCTTTTCCCTAGGCGGAGGAGCGGCGGTCAGCAATGGCCGCCTCAAAGAAACCTGCAGACGGATAAGAATGTGCAGGAGGAAGAGAATCGGAGAATCGTGAGAGTTGCCTATGGTCCAGGATAAAGTTGCTAAGCAAGGAACCTCCGGGATCGGAGAACTGTTGGAGAAGTTGCTACATTGTTTCCAGAGAGAGTTACAAGCCATGGATAGAACTCTTAAAGGGAAAGTTTTTTTTTCTTTTCACTCTCCTTCCTAACGTGACAGCTGTGGAACAGTAAGAGAAATCTGAAAATCCAGGTAATTAAACACTGAAGAGATAAGGATTTCTGAATGTTTTTTTTCTTTCTTAAAAGAAAAAACTTTTAAAAAATTTTTTTATGCTGTGAGTGGGAAGGGAGAGTGAAAGCTGGACTATAATTTGGAAATGAGGAGTATGCCTGGAATTTTAAGGAGATATAAATATTAACAAGGCTTCTGAAGATATATATTAAATGCAACTTTGTGATCCAATTTTAACCCCAGAAAGAGAAATTGAGGAAGGAGAAGGTGCCTAAAGAAATGATCTACTTGGACTGCTTGGTGATTTTATTACTTTTGAAAATTATCTTTAATTAAAAACATCTGGGTGGTTGTTTGGGAAAACTTTTTCTCTTCACAATGACATCATTTGTGGATGATTTGGAACTTTTACGTCAAAAAATTCAAGAGGAAAAGCGAGAAGGGAAGGATGTTTTTGATACTCTGTGTCAGTATTTAGAAATGGCGGTTTATGCTTATGTGGAAGGGATTGAATACCAAGAAGATTTGGAGGAAGAAGAAGCCATCTTGGAGGAACAAGTCACTTTGGCTGGGCAAAGAAAGGAGAAGGAGAAAAAGGAAAAAGAGACTTTAAGATCTGTAAAAGCAATCCAAAAAAAGAAAAATAAGATGAAAAGGAGGTATTATGTTAGAAAACTGCAGAGGGGAGGAAGCTGGAGAGGAAGAGAGGTGGAGAGACGAAGGGGTAATGAGGACAGAGAGAAGAACAAGCAAGGGAGAAAAGGGATGAGAGGCCTCAGTAGTAGAGAGCAAGATGTAAAGAAACAAATCTTTTTTTAGAGACAATGGGTAATCTTATTGATGAAGGGATTCTAAAGGTACACAAGATTGTTTTTTATATTTGTACTTAGAAATAACTTTTAGAAGGTTGGAAATAAAGTGTAATTTAAAATGTGGTAAAATATTTAATATAACTTAGTGAAATTGGTGTTAAGGAAAGGGGAACATTTTATGAAATAAAGATTGGAGATATGATGTGGGGGGGAAATAACTGTGGAAAATATAACTATTATCAAAAAGATATGATATTAAATTTAATGGATAAAATGGTTAAGGTATAAAAGAATGTTGGGGAGAGGAGGAGAAGGAGGATTACCTTAATGAAATAATGATTTAAAATATGTGATGTGGGGAGAATAATTGGAAAGTAGGTCCTCCCACAAAAGTATGTTAATTAATTGAAAAGCAATGTGCTAAGTTTTTTATGTTATAAAAGAATATGAATATTAATGAATAGATTAGTTCTGGTAGTGATAATATTGTATAATTTTTGAATGTACCAAGCAGGATCCCAATGTAAGTTAGGTGTTTTATATTAAATATTATAAATGTAGAGGAAAGAGGTAAAGGCGTTATACTCCAATTAGTGGACAGGAGAAGTTTTATTTTTTATTTTAAGGAAGAAAGCAAATGGATAGCTGGAAATAAACAGACAAAGAATAATAAATATTATGATTTGAACTGAGATGAGATGAATAAAATAAAATTAAGAGAATTTAAGAGAGAAAATAAACTATATATAAAAGTGAAGATGGTAATAAGATATGAATGATATATAAAATGAATATGAATTTGAAGTTGTGTCTGTATAAAGAGTTTTGACCGGGATTGAGCAACCTTCAGAAAAGATGATTTTTTATTTTCTTTATGTTATGTCTTATGTTATATGTATTTGTGTTTGTTTTTAATAAAACTTGTTTAAAAAAAAAAAAAAAAAAGAAAGTATCCTGGAATTTGAAACTTGCTAAAGAAACATCGTTTCCAGAATGTGTCAAGCGGCGAATGTAAATTAAAGGAAAAGCTTTTTTTTTCTTTTCACTCTCCTTCCGAACGTGACAACGATAGAACTTTAAAAGAAATCGGAAAACCCGCATTGGAGGTATGGATTTCTGAACATTTAAAGGAAAATTGTTGTTATAAGTGGGAAGGGAGAGGAAAAAAAATTGGAGCAGAATTTGAAAAAGAAGATTGCCTAGAACTTTAAAGAGCTTGAATATTAATACGGCTTCTAAAAGATATATTTTAATTGGAACTCTTTGATCAAACAGCAACCCCAGAAAGAGAAATGGAAGAAAGAAAAAAGTATTAAAAGAAATAGTTTATTTGGATTCTTTGGTGACTTTGGAACTTTTGGGAATTATTCTTGATTATTCTTGATTAAAAACACTCGGGTGGTTGTTTTGGAAAAAAAATTTCTCTTCACGATGGCATTGCTTGTGGATGAACTAAAAATTGAATATAAAAAATATAAAAAAGAAGAACAAGATGGAAAAGATACTTTGGGCACTCTTTTTTCAATTTCTAGAAATGGCGGTATGCACTTATGAAAAATTGACTGCGCAGCAGGATGACTGGGACAAAGAAGAAGCCATCTTTGATGAACAAACGGTTTTATTTGGGGAGGAGGAGAAAGAGGAAAAGAAAAAGGGGATTTTAAGGCTTGAAAAAACAACCAAAAAAGAGAAAAATGAGGTGAAAGGTGGATACAAGGTTAGAAAACAACAGAAAGGGGGAAAGCAGAAGAAGAAAAGGGAGGAGGAGAGACAAAGGGGTAAAAAGGGCAAGGAGAAGAATAAGCAAGAGAGAAAGGAGGGGATGAGAAGCCTTAATGGTGGGAAGCAAGATTTAAAGAAACAAAACTCATTTAGAGACAATGGGTAAATTTAATTGAAAAAAGGGATTCTGTAGTGTAAGGTACATAAGATTGTGTTTTTATATGTGTATTTAGAATAAAATGCTTAAGATATAAATGAGTATTAATATGTATGATTAGTTTCTTAATGGCATTGATAGTGGTCTTATATGCTTTTTCTTTGCTATTGTTGTTTTTTTCCTTTCTTATAAAATTCATTGTGTAATTTTAGAATGTACTAAACAGAATCCCAATATAAGCTAAGTGTTATATTAAGTATTATTAAGCTAGGGGAAAGAGTTAAAGGCGTCACTCCAATCAGTGTACAGGAGAAGTTTGTTTAAAGAGAAAAGATGAATGGATAGCTGGAAATAGAACAGACAAAGAATGATAAGTATTATGAATTGAACTGAGATGAGATAAATAAAACTAAGAAAGATAAAAGAGGGAAGAAGCTATATAGAAAATTGAAAATGGTTATAAGATATGGAATGGTATATAAAGTGAATATGATTTTTGAATTTGTGTCTGTGCGAAGAGTTTTAACCCGGGATCAAGCAACTTTCAGAAAAGATGTTTTATGTTTTTATGTTCTACGTTTTGTTTGTTTGTGTATTGTTTTTGAAAAGCAATGAAATTTTAATTAGCAAGAAATATAATTTGGATAATAGAATGAAAAGGGGAAGTTGGGATAAGATACGAAGTTGAACAGATAACGTAAATATATATATTATAATTTATATATATAATTTGGAATTATTTTGTATGTTCTATTGGTTTTTTTCAGAAAAGATCTTTTATGTTATTATGCCTTGTTTGTTTGTGTATTGTTTTGTAAAACTAATAAAACTTGTCTTTTTTTTTAAAAAAAAGTACGAAACGAAAGTTGTAAGAACTTCCAACAGAAAAATCAGATGTGCATTTATTTTGACAACTGCCCGAGAAGAACAGAGGATATAACTTCCTAATGATGATCCAATACTGTAAAAGACTTGAATGGAATTGTATTCCCAACATATCTCTCTGCCTAGTAAGTAATGAACGCGAATAGCCGCAGAGGTACAGAGGGCAAGTTCACTTCTCTCCAGCAGCCGAATCCACACAAGACTAGGCCCAGATTTACAAACTGAAATTGCATAAAGTGTTATGCCAAATACATTATGTATTAACAAGCTGGCCTGGCTCCTATAACATGCTAAGACCAAAGCTGCATTCTCACATTTAAATTAATCAGAATAGAGCTATTAGGGACCTTGGGAGTTCTTCTAGGCCAACCCCTTGCTCAAGCAGGAAACATGCAATTTGAGATGTGTCTGTCCTCCTCCTCCTCCTCCTCCTTCTTCTTCAGTATTAGCTTTTATTTAAAGTCACATCATGTAAAGGAAGTACATGTCTACTAATTTTTCAGAGCAAATGTAGCTACATCATAGCCTGTTATACCGGTAGAAAATATTTGTGGAAGCTTCGTATTTCTTCTTAAAGACCCCCAGTTACCCTGATTTCTTTCCTGCAATTTCTGCTAGGAGGATGGGCAGAATGCACGATTAATATTTACAGGGAGAAGGATCAATTAATTTTATACATGGGATTACAGTGGTAAGATTCAATTTTTTTTACTACCGGTTCTGTGGGCGTGGCTTAGTGGGCGTGGTGTGGCTTAGTGGGCATGGCAGGGGAAGGATACTGCAAAATCTCCATTCCCTCCCCACCCCACTAACCTGCTTTCCAGCTCCGTTCTCCTGTGCAGGGCAACCAAAGAAGACCCAGCCAATCAGCTGGGACTAGGGAGGCAGAGAATAGAAGGGGCAGGGGCAGTCAGAGGTGGGATTTGCTGGTGCTCTGAACTACTCAAAATTTCCGCTACCAGAACTGATTAGAACCTGCTAAATACCACCTCTGATGGGATGCCTTATTTTTCAGGCCATTACTTTCAATCAGTGGTTACTTAGATTTGATCAGTTACTTCCGTAAATGAAAATCGATTCTACTTAGCCTTGTCTAATGCGTTGCATGAATTCAGTGAGGCTTGCAAATTAAGGCGGTTCTGAACCGGTGACTTAATCTAACCGAAATCTCCCCACATCTCAAAATTGCTGAGGTTGAGAGAAATACCGTCCTTAACCGGACTCTCCCCACTTTCTCCTCCTCCTTCAGGCCACGCAGGCGGACCGAATTTTGCGCATCGAACGGGAGCCAGCGATAGAGGGTCAGCCCCAAAGCGCCGAGCCTCTTTATCCCGCTTCTACTGCTGCTGCTCCTCCTCCTCCTCCGGAACTTTTAGTAACCACGCCTCTTTCGGGGAAGGATTTGAGCGCCGGACTAGGCGGAAGTGAGCCGAGCCGGGCCCGTGATTGCAGTCGGGGTGGGTGGGGGGAAGTAAGCAAGAGTAGGGTAGTCGGAGGGAGTCGGGGCTGGTTCCCTTCTCTTCCGTGCCCGGCCAGCGGCGGGGAGGAGGAACAAAACAGCCGCATCGCCGCCCGCGGAAAACCTTCCAGGGCTTGCCTTGGGGGTGTGGGGGAGGTTGCTTGCAGGGAGACTAACACGGGGAGGCTCCGCGGGCTACTCCCGGGGGCGTCTGGGTGGGGAAAGGGAGCAGTTTCCCCTTAGGAGAAGGCACTTCCTTGGATGAAAGGAGCAGTCCGGTGGAAGGGCTGAAGAACCGCATGGGGAACCCTTGCAGGGAAAGCCCCCACGAGAACCCCTTTGCAACGGCCGCTCCACAACACCGGGGGCCGTTTTAAGAACCGGGGTCCCGCCTGGAAACTACCCCGGTTGTGGGGGTGGGGGAGGATCCCTTGGGGTTAAGCCTGAGTAGTGGGGCGGGGGCTCCTGCAGTCTCTCAGCGAAGCGGGTCGGGGAGGGTGGGGGGGTCCTACAAGGACCTCTAGGAAACTTTCAGGCATGGCCACCCGGCGTTTAACAGACGCGTACTTGTTGTTGCGGAACAACGCGATCCAAAGCCGGCAGCTGCTGGCCGAGCAAGTGAGTAGTTACAGCTCCTCCAGTCCTCTGACTTCACGTAGCATGGCTGCTGCGGTGAGTCTCCCTTCCTCCTACTGTATCCCACATGACGCTTGTTTTGTATGCCAACCGCTTGAGATAGCGAGCATGTCTTTAGGGGTCCCCCCACTTTCCCCAAGGTCTGAATCCTCTCCGCTTTTCTCCCATCTATGAGATCTGGCTGACCGTCCAAACGGGTTTATTTCGCGTGTATTTTCCCCTTTGATGCTAGGCAGCCCTAGGTAGCATGTGGACTTAACTATAAATGCACCTGGTCGGCTTCTGGGTGACACAGAATGCTGGATTAGATGGGCCTGGTCCAGCAAAGCTCTTATTTTCATAATGCGGGCTGCCAATCTGGTTCAGTCTGATCAAAGAAGGTTGGACTGATTAGTGGGTGTTAACTGGGATCAATGGCTGTGTTATGCCAACATATTGAAGGCCATCTACTGGGAGACCAGTGGGCTTCCTTAGGCAGATGGTTGCCCTCCCCCCCAAAGACTGCTGAATGTAGGGATGTAGTCCAGCAGGGCACTAGTTTAACTTTTTATGTTTTTATTATACTCTGTGATTCCATAATAAAGCTAATAAGGCTTTTTCTAAAGATGGATCATTCTATACATTTGTTGTGGAAAAACATGATCTGTAAAGATGTGGCCAGTTTTGGTTTTTAAAACCAGCTAAGGATAATAACAAAGGGACCAGAAATAGAAGGTGTTCTTTATTGCCCGGGAAGTAAATTCCCCCAATATTTAATTCATTTTGTTGGGTTGGATTTTTTGTTTTTGGATGAGGGAATATTTATTTCTTCCCCATTTTCTAATCAGTAGTGCATGTATAATTATTTTATAATGCAAAATGATCAATCCTTATTCATCCTATCAATTGAAACTGCTTATTGCCAGATATTGGTATAGCTCAGAAGCTGAGAGAGTTGAAATAGACTTGCCTGGCTGATTTTCTTTTGATTTGCCATCCACCTGGCAAGGACACACTCAGAAAAACTCAGGGTTTTTTTTAACAAGCATTTTTATGCCATAACTGTGGAGGTGCACTAAAAAATAAAACTAGTGAATACTTGTCATTATGATTGGAAATATTTGTGTGGACCTAGGCTGTGTTTCGTTATGTTTGAAATGCCTTTTATCATTATACAGGTAGACATAAAGGGGAAGTTAAAATTAATATAGCCCTGTACTTTCTCATGCCATCTTTAAGCAATTGATTGCCTTTGAACAAGCTTCTTGGCAGTATGAAATGGCCTGTTTCAGTATCAAAATAGAATGTGTTGAGGTCAGGATATTTCTTTTAAAGTTGGAATACCTGTTTCAAACTCCTAATGTTCCTGGGCACAACTATTTAGAGTACATAATGGGGAGTTTCAGGCTCACAGTAGTATTAATACAGTATCTTTTGAACACCTTCTGAAAACCTTTCATCTAGTATTAAACACAGAAAGTTGATGGTGCAAAGTTAGCAATAGTTCATATGGTTCTATTGATATAATGCTGATAGAATCACATTTTTCTTGAGAGTGGATGTATGAAACTAATTTATAGCTGAGGTACAGACTTTAGAAAATCATCTAATTTATCTTCAAATGTTTTTGAATTAGATTAAAGAAGGGATTCTCAAATTCTTCAGCTCATTGACCTCTCCATGAAGTTTCAGATTGTTTATTGACACCCCCAAACATTTATATTTGAAAATATAATAAATACTATTTTAACCTTTACCTCTTTTTACCTTTACTATGAATGACATCAGCTCCTTGAATAGTTCATTCAGCCTTTGGGGTTGATATTGACCACTTTGGAAAACGGAACTAGAGGAATGTTTCTTCCTCATCCTTTATATGCAATGGATCTGCTAATGGAGCCCAGAATTCCCATCATAAGTCACGACAGTCATAAGTTGAGGCACTTGTGGGACCACCCCTGAGTTTACAACTGAAATTTTAATAAAATAATCCCTCACTTTCCTCCCCAGCAGGTAACTGGCAGGATATATCATTTTTTCATTTTACTGTCTTAGCTGGCAGTATGAAAATTTCCAAGGTTTAAGCAGATACATTATCCAGCCCTCTCTCCTTAAGGGGCTGATTCCTGCAGTGTGCATTCAGAATAGTTGTTATTTTGGTCTTGTATTATTTCCAGAATTATTCCTCAAGGGAATAGAGTTGAAATGACTGAAAATGCTGTATAAAGTCACTATGGAGTTCACAGCAGTTTTGAAATGCTGGAGAAGAGTATAATCAATCAATTAAAGAAGACTATAAAACAATAATCAGCTTAATGTAAAAGGCATGCCACATTGCCTTTTGATGTGGACTGTGCTCTGTGGGTGTGATCAAAGGAGGCAGTTGAAGCCAGAAGAAATAGCTGAATAATCCTGATGCATTACATTTATAGACCTTTATAACACTGAAACAAAAGGAGTTTAAGCAAACAGGCATATTGGTGTTAAAGGAAGACAGACAGGTATCTGCAGAATAGAGCAGCATTCTTAGTATCATAAATTATTGGAATGAACTAAATTGTTAATAGAAAGAAGGATGGTCAGCAATATAAGCTGACAGGCTTCATACGTCATCTATCGTTGTTCCAGCACTAATGAAGAGCAGATTAAGTCTCCATAAGAAGCCCTTAGTAAGGCATCCATTTCTGTCTACGTCAGGGGTGTCAAACTGGTGGCCTGTGGGCCAGATGTATCACGTGCGGGCCACACCCACCCCAGCTCCGTGAATGGGGAAAACATCACGAAATGTCACATGATGGCATTGTGATGCGGCAAGTTTGACTCCCATGATCTACATGAACCAATTGTACCTGTGCTTTCCTTTTACTTTTTAAACTGGCCTAGTTTCCCCCTCCCCCCAGTGACATCACCCCTACAGGTTATGCCTTATTTCTCATTACCTTTTTTGACCCGCTAGAAAGGATAATTGTTTAAACAGGCAAAAAAGCATAAGACTAAATGAGGGATGGAAGTTACGACTAGATAGCAAAATTGTAGGATCGAAAGTATCCTCAAGAATTCATCCTGTCCTCCTAATTAGGAAATCCATTAGTGCAATTCTCTGAATTAAGAAGAGACGCCTTCTTAAAAATAGGAACAGCGCTGAATGTGAGAATTCTTTTGGCTTCCACTTGGCCACACTTGATTCTGAAACTAATCCAATTTAGAGATTGGTTAATGAATGTTGCAAATACAGACTTTCTGTAATGAATGATCTGCATGTAAACTTTGACTATTTTTCCTGTTTCATTACAACGTCATATGTACATAAGCCAGTAGATTCTTTTTAGACATCTCATGGCTACATAACTTAAATCTTAAATTTAAGATCCCCTACTTATTGTTTCAGTGTTTATCATGCATTTTAATTGAATGTTTGTAAGCCACCCTAGAGTCGCTTTGGCAAGATTTACCAATTTGGTAAATAAATAGTTGTGTTATTTTGAAGTGTCATGTAACTGCATTAAGATCAGAACTGAATCAGATCCTCTAAACTAGGAATCAGTGAACAAGTTTGGATTGAATGATTTCTTTTAATGGCTAGGTTAAGTAGAAAGTTCTGGACCCACTATCATATTAAGAATTAGCAATTTATACTGTTTGTGAGAGTCTTTCTTGGTTTTTTTATTTCCTTAATGAACTTTTAAAAAGTTTGTTTTGTAAAGCTCCTAAAATGTGCATTTCTTTACAGATCAAGAATATGATTAGAAATATATTGAAAGGAAAAATACAATATGCAGCTATTCCCCAAGGCTGAATGCCAAATCCACTTGAAAACTGATACTGCTTTAAAAGACTGTTTTGTTTTCTGTGATAATCTGCCAATGTTGATCAATAAAATACTTGCATTCCTTCATCTGACTGTACCCTGTGCTCTGTCCTGTTCTTTTTGTTTCCCTCTCTTAAAATTTTTGCTGTCTCTATATGGATGGGCTGATGTGATCAACAAACCATCTCAGGAGCTGGATGAGGTATAGTGCTGTTTGTCTAATCTGTTCTTTCAAATAAAATGTCATCCAAAGTTGCCTTGTTCCGGCAAGGCAACTACTGCATTTAACTTAGGGTTATCCTCCTGGGGGTTTTTCCAAAGAGAAACCAGGAGACTGCTTTGCAAATAGTCATCTGGAATTTGTCTCTGGTTTACTTCATTTCCTTACTTACAGCCGTATGCATGGATATTTTAAGTGGCCAGGATTTAAAATATTACTATTTAAACCAGGTATATCCAATCCATGGCCCACGGATCGCATGCAGACCTGGCAGCTAGTAATGTGGGCCCCACAAAATAATAATAACAATAAAAACCATCCTACTTGGAACAGCTTATATCCTCCGACGCTACCTGAACAGTTCCTGGGACCTTGAGCTGTTGAGCTACCAACCAGCCCCAAAGGCTGTGAATCTCACTAAAGACTAATAATAATAATAATAATAATAATAATAATAATAATAATAATAATAATAATAATAATAATAATAGAAAATACCTAGGATGCTGGCAGCAACCCATATAAACCATCAGTGCCAATCAATGATACGTGATACATTTTTAAATGTTCAGTTGACTGAGTTTCATGTTTAATGAATAAAAGAGATAATGATGTTAATAATAATAGATATATGATATCCAACAATGCAATACAACTAGAAATACAATACAACGTAACTAAATAAAACAATACAACTAGAAATATAATACAAAATAACTGGAATATAGAATAACAGAGTTGGAAGGGACCTTGGAGGTCTTCTAGTCCTCAGGCAGGAAACCCTAGACCATTTCAGACAAGTGGTTGTCCAATCTCTTCTTTAAAAACTTCCAGTGTTGTAGCATTCACAACTTCACGAGGCAAGTTGTTCCACGTATTATATATGCAGCCCAGACAATTCCCCTTCGCTCAATGTGGCCCAGTCAATCCAAAAGGTTGGATAACCACTGTATTTTATCACAACTACCTTCTCTGAAATACTATAGTTCAGAGTGATTAATGCCATAGAGTGGGCTTTTTGTAGCGAATGCCACAATTAATGCCATAAAGTAGGCCTTTTGTAGCTTTTTGATCAGTGATTAATGCCAAAGAGTAGACTTTTTGTAGCGAACCTTACTTTTATGCTTGCTAAACATACTGTATATAGTGGTCACAAATTAAAATGTCTAGTAGAAGAAAGTTCAGACTGGTTCATTCTGATTTTCTAAGTTCATTTCCCAAATTTTACAGTGGTAATCCTAAATGCCTATACTCTAACAAATGTGCATTGCTTAACTAGCATGCTTGCTATTAATGCAGTATATCTGTTAGTTCAGTTACGTGCTTATTTGCCTTCTACTCAGGAGATAATGTGACTTTGTTTTTCTCCTCATGAGAGTTGTGTGAAGCACTAAGTTATTTCTTAGAATGTTTAGACGGGAGAGTAGAAGATGATTGCCTGGTGTATTAATAAATTTAAGTCTTCTAAGTGGACTGTTCCATTCTGATGCCTTAATAGAAATCTTAACAGAAATAATAACAACAACAACAACAACAACAACAATAATTTGTGGCTTTTGAAGTGGGAGCAAGGGCTGGGAATAATACCTGCCCTCTGGGTTAGGCTCTACACAACACCTGTGACTGCTCCCTGTGGCTGTACCAGGAAACCAACACAACCTAGCTGGACCCTGCAACCCATATTTAAGAGTCCAGACAATTCTTCCCCAGGGGAGAACTAGCTCAGTTATTTTTCTGCTTCCTTGCACTCCGGTCCCAACTATGTACAATGCAATCGGCACAGGAGGATGTGAACATTTGCTGTTTATCCAGGTATTTATATTTAGAGGAACAAAAACTGGAGCTGACTATTGCCCCAAACATTTTCCCTTTTTATATTCGCTTTTAAAGCTATGGATATATGGAGACACTTTTTATTAGCTTAGCTTCAGCGTAATTGCCATTTCCTTTTTCTAGAAAGGACTAAAGCCCAACAATACCCAAATGTCTTAACTGGAATGTTCACTTGGAAATGAAAGAAATATAGAGTTTGACTTTGTGGGTAGGTTTTTAGGCTTTAAATATATCGCTAGGAAGACCCTGAGGGCCACTTTTAAAAACATAGCTGCCACTGCAGATGAGCCACCCTGTCTAACAGGGTGGATTGTTTTAAAAGTTCCTTAAGTGCAACATTTTCTCAAACCAGGAGCTAACAAGGTCTGAACAAAAGAGGTTGTAAGCTATAAATAATTTTAATATATCAAGCCTACCACTTCCTTTAATTATAAAGCCAACTGTAGATTTTTATATAGCTTCCTGAAGAAACAATACCCTTTCATGGGTTCTATTGTGAGAGGCAGCCAGCAACTACTTGTCCTTAATAAGCAGATGTTGCCTGGATGTTAAGTGGAAGAATGTAGTGCCAATATAGACCGGGACCCAGAGCTAGCTAAATTCTCAGATCTAAAGATTAATTTGGAATGGATGCCCAAAATCAGCTCCCTCTAGCCTGTTTTTTCCCCACTATGCTCTTTGGGCTTCGGTTTCATTCACTCTGTCTGGCTTACTGTGCACATCCAGCTAAGTTGTTATTTATTAAACCGTGACTTGTTAAATGAATTATATTAGGATGGTTTTGTCCAACTTGCTGAAACATACAGTTTGCTAAATATAGTGGCTGGATTCTTTCGACATGCTTTGCCAAACCACATTTTGGCTAAGTCCAGTCTAGTAGATTTGCGCTTTTTAAAACCCCATTATTCCAAAGGTTAAGCATGTTATATCAAATGTAGAATTTGCTTCAAACTCAATCGTGGTTTAAACCAGAATGAAGGTATTTATACCTATCTTCATTTTTGATGAAGTTGATAATGGATAGACAGCTAAGCTGGTACATAAAATGTTCCTTGGTCTTTGAAAAGAAAATAGTAAAATAAACTTGTTTAATAGTTACCAGCTTGGCCCAAAATAATTTATCAGGTATTAACCCTCACTTCAGTTGCATAAAAAGCACACGTATGTTTGGAAAGTAACATAGAAAATAACAAAAGCTGAATTAATTTCATACTACCTATTTTGTTTTCTTTATAACTTTTTAAAGGGGTCCAAAACTAAATTTTGCTTTAATCAAATTGCAGTGTGAGCCTTCTTTCCATTTGCCCTAAATTCTTCAAGCCCTTCTTTTTCCTTGTGCATCTACTTTTCTTGCCTAACTAGATTTACTTTTTCAAACTTGGCTTCTGTTTTAAGTAAAACTTTGCATTTATATGCAGCGTATTTAACATCAGTGTAAAATGAAGCTTGGCCTGGGAATTTGTTTGTCAAATGGTATGAATGAATCATTAGTTGAAATATTTTAGGTATTATGTACAGAGCCACAGCCTTTCCCTTACGCCAATGGTTTTAAACCTGAGATAACTTTGTACATCAACTTGTCTGTGATTTTCTGCCATAGAACCCTTGCAAATTGCAGAGTTCTGAAGAGAGGACACTGGATGCATGTTTGTTTGCAAGTATGTTGGCCTAGTTTGTGGGTTCTTATAATGTCTTACATGACTATCTCAAGAAATACATTCAGCTCTCCTTTGCAAATCTAAATTAAAATGAAGTGATCTAACAATGGTCAGACTTCACTTGTCTCTCATTACAGTTATAGAGTCAGTTTGGTCTACTGGTTAAAGCACCAGACTAGAAACTGGGAGACTGTGAATTCTAGTCCTTCGTTAGCCACCAAAGCCAGCTGGGTGACTTTGGGCCAGTCACTCTCGCTCTAAGCCAAACCAACCACACAGAGTTGTTGGGGGAGAAAATAGGTGGAAGAAGCTGCATTGGATATGTCTGTTGCCTTGAGTTATTTGTCAAAAAATGTGGGATATAGCAATAGCACTTAGACTTGTATACCGCTTTACAGTGCTTTACAGCCCCCTCTAAACTGTTTACAGAATCAGCATATTGCCCCCCCCAACAATTTGGGTCCTCATTTTACCCACCTCAGAAGGATGGAAGCCAACCTTGTATTTATACAAGTCAACCTTGTATAAATAAATAAATAACCATATTTCTGACCAGAGAATCTTGGTTAGCATCCAAGAAATCTCAAGAGTTGCAAAGAATCAGAAAACCATTAGCTTGAGCCCTAAATGCTCAAGTTATTTTCCTCTGAATATGGAAGCTGTGTCATTTTGATTCACAACAGTCTAAACACATTTCTTCTATTTTTTTCTCCAGCTTGCAGATGATCGCATGGCGCTGGTATCAGGTATCAGTTTAGATCCTGAAGCAGCTGTCTGTGTATCTAGGAGGTTATCTCCCAAGTGGATTGATGGTATAGAAGAAGTAAGTATATAAAGAATGTAATCACATGCATAATTCTGGAAAAGCAGTAGTAAAAACTGGCAGTATTTTGTTCACTTCATTTTTACCTTCCGATGTTCAGAGCAGAATGTAAAATTTAAAAAAATGATGTTTAGAGTTACAGTTCTAAAAATAAAACTCCATGAAATAGTCAAAGGTGAATTTGCTTTTTACAATTTTACAAGTTGTACTATTCTTTACAATATATTACAGTATTTCAGGTTTTAAGACAGAGAGGAATGGGGGAGCATAGTATAGAAATATATGGTATTTTATTCTCCCATTTATAAAGGATGTTCAGAGTATTGCAGCATAAATTCAGTGCCAGAAAAATAAACACAGATGACTGAGGCTTCATTTAACTTCTTTATAAACATGTAAAGTAAATTTTACAATACCAGTTGTAGATTTCTCCAACATGGAGCAAACGCAAACAGAAGCAGATATGTTACAGGTTCAGAGCAGAGCTCTAGTTTTCAGCAAGCAAGTTAGTTTCTCTTTCACTTTAGAGCTGAGCATGGAACAGAGATAAATCACACCCAGATTCTCTTTTTTAGTTTCAGCCCTCAATTCAGCTCTCATTGGCTGACCTTGTTACTGAGCTCTATTCCAGTTCATGAATATACTCTGACAAAGGAGGAGGGTTTTGATAGGGGGATCCATTTGATTTACAAAAGTTCAAGTTGCTAGCATTAGCTGGAAGAGGAAATGCATAGGGTTGAAGACAATAACATTCCTAAGGCAATAGTTGGATTATATCTTGCTGAAATTGCACTTAAAAAGGAATAAGTGAAATTACAGGTAATGCTTGATTTATGACCACAACAGAGCCCAAAATTTCCATTGCTAAGCAAGACAGTTAAGTACATTTTCCCCCATTATACGACCTTTCTTGTTGAGTTGTTAAGTGAATCCCCTGCGGTTGTTAAGTTAATAACATGGTTATTAAATGAATCTGGTTTCCTCATTGACTTTGCTTTTGTAAGATGGTCGCCAAAGGTGATTACATGCTCCTGGGACAATGTAGCCCTCATAAATAAATGCCAGTTGCCAAGCGTCCGAATTTTAGTCATGTGACCGTGGGAATGTTGCAATAATCATAAGTGTGTAAAACAGTCATAAGTAACTTTTTTCAGTGCCATTGTTACTTCAGATCGTCACTAAATGAATAGTTGTAAGTCGAGAACAACCTGTATTTCCATCAGTTTACTTTTGACTGAATTCAGTTTCTTGGTCAAGACAGTGAGAGATCAACCATTTCGGAAGTGATCTGAACCCAAAATATGCTGACTTTCCCCCCCCCCTCTCCCCCCCCCCATGGATCCAACCCTAAGTCTGAAAAGGGTAAAAGCATTCCACTTCTGTGTATATAGCTGAAATTGAATAGCATTTTTTTTTATAAAAAGCCAATGTGATTGTTTGAAATATAATCAACTTTTTTTAAAAAAACTTTACTATTGTCTGGAATGTTTTCTTCTCTTAAGTTTCTTTGTTTCTAATTTTGCCCTTTTTTTTTTAAATTTCATTTTAAGATTCAATATGAGATATCCAGGATAAAGCAGAAGATGAAAGAACTAGCCAGTTTGCATGACAAGTATTTAAACAGACCGACTTTGGATGATAGCAGCGAGGAAGAGCATGCAATAGAAATAACCACTCAAGAAATTACACAGGTGCCACTGTGGTTCTCTTTTCAAAATAGAATTGGGTTTTACCAAATGCAGATATGTGAGTAAGTTGCCCTTATGCCCTCTTGGATAAAGGGAAAAATCCAGCAGCCAGAAGTCAATTTTGTTTTACTTTTTAAACAAAAAAATTAAAAATTGCAATATTGTACTGATATATGAATACATATGTAATTTTAAGAAGAAAAATGCAAAGATTTTAAACATCCACAGTCAAGAATTCCAACCAAAACACATTTGTGTAGATTGATGGTAATGGGAAAATGTTATTACTATTTTAAACAATGGAAACCCAATTTGAATAAAACAGTACTTGAGATTCTGTGCTATAGATTTAATTGTTCAGCTGTTGCAACTACATATAATTTAAATGCCACTAATGCAAATAAAGATTTATTTCAGTTTAACAACATTTCGCAGCAATCTAACACTTGAAGAAGAAATTTTTGGGTTGCCTGGTTTATAAGACTTGGGAAAAGGTTGTTGAATAATTTCCCACTTTTCTTGAAAAAAAATCAAATGCGCTCTGCCAGCAAAGATAATAGAATTTGGTTAGAAACCCTCTGATGCTAAATCTACCTAATCTTATGGATTCTTTTGCTGGGCCGGTGTTGCAGATCCCATGGTTACTTGTCCTTGGGGATTTCAGTTTCCCACTATGTGACAAGGAGTCTGGAATTTCTCAAGCCATGAAGCTTGGTAGCTCCAGAGCAACCATGGACTTGCCCCAGGTCATTGACAGTCCAGCACAAATTGGAGGTTGCACATTGCATCTGAGTTGTTGTTTTTACTTGGAGCAAATGTGGCATGATCTGGTTTTAGAGGTTATTACCATCCATCCATTGCCCTGGTCAAATCACTTTCTGATTGCTTTTTGGCTTGCTGGGGTGAGCCATCTTGAATATGAGCCATCTTGAACCCACTGGCTCAAGATGGCTCATGTTCTACTGGGGAGGAATAAGACCTAAGAACTTCTATCGAACCCTTATATAAGGATTATTTTTGCTACGGTATCTTGCTGGCAAATAAAGTCACTGTGATCTCCTCCCAGTTGGAATCCAGTGGGCAGGCCCTGTTGAGATGCCGGAAGTGGAGTCTTGCAGTTATCTGGGGCAAATTTGAGACTATGACTCATGAGGAAGTGGACATAGTTCTCCAGATTGTGAACCCGGATATCTGTTTGCTAGATCCAGGTCCATCCTGATTGGTCAAATCTTCCTGTGAATTGATCTTTGAAGTTGTTTCCTGGGTTTTGAAAGAGGTAATGGTATACCAGTCCTTCAAGAGACCATTGGTGGACTCAGTGATTCTGGACAATCTTCATCCAGTCTCCATCCTTCCCTTTGAGGACAAGGTGGTTGAATGGAATCTGCTTCCTGCACTATTTTGAAATTTTCAAGAGAGCCTGACTAACTGTACGTAGGCTCCTTATTGCTGTATACCTCAGTCTGGATTTTGTTCTGTTTTTTCATAAAGGTCAACACAGCTGCTTTTGCTTTTTATCAAGGAGATATCACAATAGCTTCAGTTATTGTGATAAACTATATGCATATTCTCAACTCTTGAGATGCATATATTCTCTTCTCTTGGCTTCAGTTATTCTCCACACAGTGAAAATCACCAGATACTCAGCACAAAAAAATTACTGCGATTCAATTAAATAAGGCTTTAAGACACAGTTGAATGCTACAGCTCTAGAAGATAAGCTTAGTTTAAAGAAATAGTTTCTTGGGTATTCTTTGTTGTTGTTAATTGCACGAGCACTGCTTGTTCCTGTTTCACTATAAAAATGATTTGTCTTCTCTCTCCCTCTCTTCTGCAGCTATTTCACAGGTGTCAGAGAGCAGTCCAGGGTTTGCACAGCAAGTCTCGAAGCTGTACGGACCAAGAGTGCCGTCTTCTGAAGAATGTTGTGTGTTCCTTAGCTCAGTGTCTGCAGGACCTCTCCAGCAGCTTTAGACACGGGCAGTCTGACTATCTCAAACGTAAGTGTTAAGCCTGGATTCCCCAACGGGTGTTAAGGAAAACAAACTAAACAGAACGTGCAGCGAAGTCAGATAGGAAGACAGGTAAATGTGTGAGATAAGTTTTCTAGTTAACACGCAGTAAAAATACAGATACGCTTGTGCTATCAAAAATATAGTTTATTCCATTTAAGAATTATAGCTTAGTCAAATAAACGGTCCATTAGTCATATATCAATTTCAGTCAAGTCTTGTCGGGGATATTCTATTTGCAAAGTCCGTGTTGAATAGCCAATGTCAGTACAATTACAATAAATCAGTCCAATCTTCTCTCCATTGAGAAAATCAACACTCCTTTTTCTCTCCCCGTTTCAGCAAGAACGCAGTCATCAATCCATCCAGTAATTAGAGATCAGTAAGCCAGAGAGAGCGAGCTGCAATTGCCTCGCTTCTTATATAGTGCTTTTACAACCACACCCTTAATTACATTCTTGCTGTTAAAGTTACACACACTTTAACTAACAAACCATGATACCATATTTATTATTTTTACCCAAACCAGTTAGAGTAAACAATGTTATCCCTAACAGTAAGCCATGGACCATTTGCCTCCTTTTATAACAGGGCCTCTTCCCTCTGTGGCTGAGAATTCTTAGTGACTTCTTAGTGAATAATCTTCTTGTTCCTGTAGGCATGAAAAATCGAGAAGAAAGATCCAAACATTTCTTTGATACCTCGGTCTCTCTTATGGATGATGGGGAGGATATGACACTCTATGACAGGGTAGGTGCCAAATTGTCAACTGGGTTATTTTTTTATGAAAAAGTACAAAGCGTCTGGTGTTCATTTGCCTGCTATGAAGAATTTATTTATTTATTTATTTATTTGATTTGCCAATTGTTTACAAGATAATAAGTATAAATGTATACATAGTTGTGAATACATGAAATGGGTACATATAAGAAAAATAAAAAGAATAAGAGAAACAATAGGACAGGGACGGTAGGCACGTTGGTGCGCTTTATGCACGCCCCTACAGACCTCTTAGGAAAGGGGTGAGGTCAATAGTAGACAGTCTAAGGTTAAAGTTTTTGGGGTTTGGGGAAGAAACTACAGAGTCGGGTAGAGTATTCCAGACATTGACCACTCTATTGCTGAATTTTAAAGCAATGATTTTAATGATTTTTAAAGCAATGATTTTAATGATTTTTAAAGCAATGATTTTAATGATAAAAAAAATGATTTTTGCTGAATTTTAAAGCAATGATTGCATGCATCAGTTAAGTTTAGTGAGTCTCTCTTGTATTAAGGTACAAATTTCTCAGAAGAGATGAACTTTTAAAAACTACATGCTATTAGCTGGCATGCCAAAGAATCAAGAGCACTAACACCACCCCCTTCTCCCTCCTTCTCCCTCTCCCTCTCCCTTTCTGACATTTTTCTCTATTTCTGATCACCCAGCAAGCTGCAAGGGAAATGATAAATCACTCTTGCAGGAGGGCTTTAGAATTAAGCTTAGAGTCCCATATTATCCTCTGGCTTAAGGCTGACTACCTGCTGTTAAAAAAAATTGGTCTCTAGAATATCTGCCAAAAATCATCCTCACACTTGCTAGGAAAAATGGGGTTGCTGCTGGATTTTTGGACACTTGGTTATAAACTGATTCATTGGAACTCTCAAAGGGTGCAGCTGGGCTCAGAATTATGCCACAATTATAGTGCTTATCTTTTTTAAAAGAGAACTTTTAAGACAAAGATTAAAGAGATTGCAGAGAGTAGGAGGAGAACAATGTTTTAAAAAATAAAGGAGGAATATTACATTGTATATTTGTATGGGAAGCTATGCGTATCCAGTTCGGTTTGAAAAACTTTTGGTTTTTTTTAATGCATTTTGAATGGTGCAATATTTAGCTATTTACAGTCTGACATTTTTGTTTTTATTTCAATAAGGGTTTTACAGATGACCAGTTAGTATTAGTGGAACAAAACACTATGTTGGTGGAAGAGCGGGAACGAGAAATTCGACAAATTGTACAGTCCATTACTGATCTTAATGAAATTTTCAGGGATTTAGGAGCAATGGTAGTTGAACAGGTAAGTGGTTCCTTGATATCAATGCTGTTTGCATCTTATAAGATCTCGGGTTAGAACATTATATGTCTTCCTGGAGTTCACCTGAAGAAAAGCAGGATGGGAACATAATAAAAAATCAGGTGGGCTGGACCTAACCACATTGAAGTAGCATCACTGAAAAAATGGTCTGTTAGATCTAATCATTTTACTTTGACTTATCAGCTGAGGGTAATTCTGAAACTTGTCCAAACCTAATTAAAATTAATCGTTTTATTTTGTATTTCTGTTTGTGTTTGCCTTAATTAGGAATGATTACTACTGTCAGGATTAAAACATTTCTATGCATGTTTTGGAGTTGCCAACTGCTTTCAAACATTGTCAGAAATCCTGAGTTTTGCTAGGTATCTTGTCTTTAATTTTGTACCAACTCTGTGAATACACTTAGAAAGCATACTGATGGAGTCCTATGCATTCAGAGGCTATAGTAAGTGCAGAGTGCAGCAGTGTGGGCAGTTTTGGGAGTGGCCCATGTAACACCACTACTCCGTAAACTGCACTGGCTGCTGGTTTGCTTCCAGGTTGGTAATCACCTTGAAAGCGCTTCATGACATGGGTCCAGGCTACTTGCAGGACCATCTCATCCCACTGGGATTGGCCAGCCCCATCTGTGTCAGCAGATCCTGCAGGCCCCATCGCCCGCGATATTATGGCTGGCGGGTGTCCAGGAGAAAAGCCTTCTCTGCCATTGCACCTTCCCCCTGGAACATCTTGCCACCTGGACTGAGGTTGGCTCCAACTCACCTGACCTTCCGCAAGAGCTTAAAGACCAGGCTGTGCCCAGTGGCTTGGGGCTCCAATGAGGCTGGGGTGGGGGCTTCACGGGGGGGTAGTTTGACAGACTAATAACACATCCCACCTCCCCCAACACGCACACCCCGCTGGTCCTATTCCGTCTCTCCCCATCTTTTAGTTAGGGTTGGGTATTTACCTTTTTATATTATTTGGATTTTGTAAAGCGTTATCCGTTTAATATTGACAATCACCCAGAGTCACCTGGTGATCAGATGGGTGATCAGTTAGATGGATGGATGGATGGACGGACGGACATACATCCTAAAGTAGGAGGGTCTCATTTGGATCATCAGAAAGGTTGTGGGCAAAACTCACTTAACTGTGTCACTTAGCAACATAAATGTTGGGCTTAATTGTGATTGTTAGTCACAATTGTATGTGTACATACAAGAAGCAAGAAAAGGATGAATTATCTGCATTTGGTTCTTCAATTTATTTTGATATTGAAATATAGAATATTAAATATTTCTATATTGAAGAATGTGTGTGTGTGTGTGTGTGTTTATATATACCTGCACACCCACATACATTATTAGAGGTGTAGAGGAAAGCTTCACTTATTTTTGAACATGCTTTATTTTCATGTGCTGGTTTACCATCATATGCCGGTTTTCCAGCATTCAGTAGCCAACCTATAGTTTATATTAATAGAAAACGTTCTATAATTTAAGCCTATCTTAATACATATTGCATTTCAATCAATCAATCTTTATTATGATCACAGACCAGCATTCCAGTGTACAGAACTGATGCATATTTTTTTCTTCAGGGTACCGTACTCGATAGGATTGACTACAATGTTGAACAATCATGCATAAAAACAGAAGAAGGATTTAAACAACTACATAAAGTAAGCAGATAATGTGTTTCCGAGGTCTTATTCTGAATGCCACCATTTCATACTGTTGAGGATCTTGTTATTACCATTCCAGAAATGTGAGGCATAACATTGTCTCTTTCCATAGCTATTGTTTTAGAAGTTAAAAGGACAATAATGGGAGTTAGCTAAAATTAAGGAAATGAGACAAATGGCTCCTATCCTAGATATCTCAATATCTAGCATTTAATGATTGCACATGAATGTGATTACGTATTTCCTGATTATTCCTCTGTGCAGTTCTCCCCCAAATCTCTTTGCAGTTGGCAGATGAGTATTGTACCCATTTCTTTTTACCCGCAGAACTGTAAAATAGTCTAGGTGTAAAGGTTGAGTTCACCTTTGAGTTCATAGAGTTGAGTTCTATGAGGATTAAGATAATTCCTTATCTTATTTGTGGGATATAAATCAGTTATTAAGACTTACACTACATACACTTGTGCCAGAAAGGGAAACACCACTGATGTATTTATAATCTAATAATAATTTTGTCATAGGACCAAACTTCCTATGAGTTTACATAATGAAAAAAAAGGTGCAAATTTATTGTCTGTCGACAAAACAAAGTCCAGAAAACAACAAAAACAAAAAAAAGAAAAGAAAAGTTCAGAAAACAAAGGAACCATTAGAAATAAACTCAAACTGGTTCTGTCCTTACTCCCTGGGATATAAGAGGAGTGAAGAGAATATGCTATCAAGCTTTTTAAAGACTTTGAGGTAGGTCATACCAGTCAGTCTGAGCCCATTATTTATTTCTGTCTTTTCCAAACTTAAAGCACATTTTTGTGCACATTGTCATCATCTCTTCTCAGTTTCTCCAAGGTGATTTCTATGGCTCTCTACAAATTATTCCTTATTTAGAGTAATTTATCTACAGGAAAGAATCTGTGTTAAAAGTCCTCTTTTCTGTATCTGCAGGCCGAGCATTATCAAAAGAAGAATCGGAAGATGCTCATCATTTTAATTTTGTTTGTCATAGTTATTATCCTTATCATTGTCCTTATTGCTGTAAAATTTCGCTAGGCGATGTGCCGGTGATGCTTTCCTTTTTCTCTGTGTTTGTCTGAGAGGTAGCCACAAATTTTTGTGTGTTGTGTTTCTCCCGTTTTGTTCCTGACAGGAATGGTTGAGCCTCTCTGCTCTTGAAAGCTGCCTGTTGGATGAATGTATGGGATCTAATGGTGCAAAGTCTGTGCAATGTTCATACAGAAAACCTCTGTTTTACATGTTCAGTGAATATGGAAGGCAGTGATTTGTAAAAAAAAATCAGAAATGTGCAGAAACGTCAGAATTTCTGAGAAAAGCTACCAAATCAGGCATTACCCAGGCCATTGAAATGCTAGAATGCATTTTTAAAAATGATTTAAACATTTTGGAAAATGCTTTCACTAAACAGGAATAATAATGTGCTTTCTGTTATGGCTTAGCCTACGGTTAATTTTAGGGTAAACTGTCCAAATTGTGATTGTGGACATCATTCGCAAAATTATTAAGTTGGAGATTTTTTTTAAAAAATGCCTTAAAGGTAAAATATTTCCTCTTTACCATCTTCCCCTCCAGAGTTAATATTGGTATGGGTTCACAGAAGTAAAAAAACGATTTCTAATTTCATTCTTTTATCCCAAAAGTGGCTGTTGGCATTATCAATAATACTCTAACCACAGAGAGTATTATTGTTTTAAGATTATTTTTAAGTTTTAAATAATCAGGAATGTGTTTTGATTATTTCCACCCCTTCCCACTATTGAACTGAAAGATGTTTCTCTGATCTTTCTGAATCTTCCTTCCCAAACTGAATCTGTTAATATACAGCAGCAGTTAACATATTTCATCTTATTATTTTCATAGCGCAAACGGAAAAAGGCATGGTACAATTCACACACGGTTTAAATTGAACTCTAATGGCAGTATCAGGAACCTACATTTAAATAAAATCACTTTTGTTCTCAGCTGTGGGATCTCAGGAGAATTTGGAATCCTGTTCAGAGCAAATGTTGCTTTGCGTCAGTATTTCTTGTTTCATTGTAGGTGGCTCTGTTTAAAAAGAAAGTTTTCGTGATTAAAAAAAAAAAATCTCGTCCTTTTAAGTGCAACTTAAAATTGCTGCACTATTTGGGTGTTCAGTCATTTTTTTTAAAGCACCCTCTATCGAAGAATTAAAAAGTTGTACTTTGCATCTCTTTTTGCTGTGATTTAGCAACACCAATGGCCAACTTTTTTTTTTAACTGCCTTAGATTCTTATTCATTTGATCGTGGAATAATTGCAATGCTGCCTGTATACTTGTTACACCTTGTTTTCTTCCTTTCATCCAGCTCTTTGCATCATTCAGATTTCTTGTATCTGATGACAGGGAAACAGAAATCATAGTCCTACTTTGGGTCTCTGGAAGATTCTGCTTGCTAGATAAAGGGAAAATCCAAATCTGTAGTTGAAACCCCTTTGACGTAAAGAGGATTTTCACAAGAGAATTGTGTTTAGCTGCTGCTGTGATTCTGTCAGTGAGAAGGTGAAGAAGTGCTCTTGGTGAACTCTGCTCAGCTATTTTGACTTACCTCAGTGTCGCAGTGATTGTAGTATTGCAGGCTACTTCTGCTGACTGCGGGCTGCCTGCAGTTTGGCAATTCAAATCCCACCAGGCTCAGTGTTGACTCAGCCTTCCGAGGTGGGTAAAATGACCCAAATCAGTGGTGAACCTTTTTGTTGTAGTGTGCCGAAAGTGTGCGCGCATCAGCACCCACAATGCAATGTGCCCTGCCCTTCTTGCACATGCGTGCACAACCCCCACTTACCTGCACTGCGTATGCAGAATGGAATTCAATCTCTTTATGTTATCCTTTGCAGCAACTACAGTATCAGTTGTACAGGTAGATTTGTGACTTGAACAAGTTCTATTTGGCCCAGCCAAATAGCAGTGAATAACAAGATACCAGGATAGCATGAGAAATATAGAAAATAAACATACTGTACTTTATGCACGTGCAAAAATCCATTTGCTCTTTATGCATGCATAAAATAGAGAAAAATGTGCCACGAATGATAGTTGCCAGAGTCTGATCTGTATTTTCCAACTGGATAACCACTTATATTTACTGAAAGTATTATTTTGTTACCTAAAGTAGAATACCAATTACACACTGGACTTCTTTCCTTTCAAAACAAGGAAAAGCTGAGCATCAGTTGATTTACATTTCTCCATGATTTGCTCAAGATAACAAATTTCAGCAGGCCATGCTTAACCTCCTTCTGCCATTTATGCTTATTATTAACATCTTTAATCAATTTTATTAGGTTTCATAACAAGAAAAAAATATTTATAAACACGTACTTAAAACCAGTGGCATGATTTAGAAAAGGCCATCTTGGCTGCAGTCTAAATCGGGTTGCCAACCTTTTGGACCTCGGGGACCACCAAACTCATAATTTTAAATGCCGGGGACCACTAATATGAATTTTGACTGACGGTGGCTTGCTGACATTGGTGGGAGGGAGGGAGGGGGAGAGAGAGAGAGAGAGATCTGATCTAACCTCTCTCTTTCCCTCTCTCTATCTCATACACACACACACACACACACACACACACACACACACACACAAACACAAACACACAGAGGCAGGGGTGGGATTCAAATTTCTTAACCGGTTCTTGGGTGTGGCCTAATTTGTGGGTGTGACTTGATGGTCATGTGACTGGCTGGGCATGGCTTGTATGTAAATATTATAAATATTTATGTAAATATTGAAGTTTTTATAAAAAAAGAGCAACTTTTACCCAAAATCAGGCAAAGCAGGCAGGTAGATTGAGTTGCTCACAGAATCACAGATTCAGAGATCTATCTTTCTGCCATCGGCTACCTGAGTCAGTCACAAAAAATTTGCTTGCAAGCAAACTCACAAAATAAACTCACAACACACCATGTATGTTAATACAGAATTTTTTATTTAAAAAAAGTAATTTTTACCCAAAGCAGGCAAAGCAGGCAGGCAGATTGAGTTGCTCACAGAATCACAGATTCACTTAGAGATCTCTGTTTCTGCCATCAGCTATCTGAGTGCACTGAATAATAGAACCTTCAGTCCTAAGGGAGGTTTGGCTCTGTTTAAAAGCAGAGCCGAAGATCTAAAGATTATCTAGAAAGCAAGAAATCCAACGATTTCCTGCTTTCTAGCTAATCTAAATCTCCCAGCACAGCAGAACAGCTGGTGGTTGGGGGGGGGGGGAGGAAAAATAGCAACTTAGCAGGCAAGTTTGCCAGGTAAGGAGTGAGTGGGCGGAGAGGGTTCCCATGGGCCATGTGGGCAGGGCAGACTTGTGTTCCAGCACAGCTTGGATTAATTTCTTTGGGGGTGCTCTGGGCGTGACATTTCTCTGCGGACCACCAAAATTTTCTCACAGATCACCAGTAGGCTCACCAGTTGGCCACCACTTGTCTAAATTGGTGCATGTCAATGCGTGTGTGTCCTTGAAGTCAACCTTTAATCCTTGACTACTCTGGATACTCTACTGTCACATCTCTTCAAAAGTATATGAAAATGGTTTATCATTGCCTTTTCTCTGGATGATTTCTAGACTTCCTAGTGTGGCCTACACCTTGGAGACCCCACTGCTTAGCTCTGAAAATATGCACACATGTATAAATATTGCAATCTGTGTATCACTGTGGGTTTAATTAAGACTGGATCAATTGGATACAGAAACAGATTTTACTTCCTTCTCCCCCCTCTTCCCCCCAGAAGAGGACCAGGAAATAGGGAATCATGGAAAAGCATTGAGCCAAGAGAGAAATGTGTTCTCTAAAGAGGATGGTGGATAGAACAAGCTGGATGTTTGGAAGAAAAAGGTATTTTGCTGCTAAAAAAAATCACTGCTATTCTCCTTACAGGAAAAAAAAATGTCTTTTGCAAGAGAAAAAGTTATTTTCATGCCACCACCACCCCAACCGTACGTTGGTTAATATAATTTGCCATGTTATTGCCACTAAGGTTATTTGTGGATACTGTTTTGAAGTTTCATTTGTATTTCTGTCTACTGCAATATATTTTTGGAATTCTCCCCAATCCACAGATTCTCTAAAGTCTTTTTAAAAAAAATCTTAAATCATGAGAACAAATCAGTGTAAGATATGTACATTCCAAGGGGTGGGTTTTGCAGTTTGGAGATTCCTTGTGGTCATTGGTTTCATATAGCATCACTGTACTTTGGGAAGAATTTTTTTTAAGTTTATTTAAAATTATTTATTTAAAATGCAATAGTTTAATGGTGGCAGGGGCGTTTCTACGTTGAAGATTTGTCTGACCCATTGGTGAAAAACTAAACTTGACTTGTAGTTTAACTGGACCGAAAAAGGGTCAGGCAAGAGATAAGTTAGCAATTTACAAAAGAATGGCCTGAGATTTGATCATTCTTGTCTGCCTTATTTGGTGCTTCTCTGTTTTGGTAGATTTGTTGCATAAAATTTACTGGGATGTTTTCTCTGTACCAACTCCCCCCAACCAGCAACTCCTCTAGCAGACTCGATCTCCAGAAAAATTGCTGGATGCTTTATTTCTCAGGCTAATATTATTCTTGGTAAGCCTTTTTATTTCCTAAATAAATTGGCTCCCTACAACCCTGCCCTCTTTGCAAAACTGGAAAACCAAAGCTGAGAAGTAGTAGCACCCTTTTACCCAAAGAACCAGTGGTTACAGCCTGATTTGAACCGAGTCTATTAATCGGGTGAAAAAGAGATGTACAGTAACTCTGACTTTCGTGTGACCGTTCACTGTTGAATGATGCTTGTGGTGTGTTCCGGAAGGTCTTCCCTTCAGCCTGCTTCAGGGTTGAATGCATTTGGGATTAAACGGGATTTAAAGCTACAAAGGAAATCTCCACAGCCTGTCATAGAGGTTCAGCCCCGTCGCTTTGTGGTATTGCTGCCAAACAGCCTTTCAGCAAAACTCCACACCTTGGTTGGGCCCAGAGTGAAGGCTCCTGATACACCCAATAAAGGAGAATCATCCTTAAATGAGAAGTCATTAACTGGATACATCGCGTAGGGACTCCAGTAGGACCAACGGTGGTTTCAAGCAATGATGGATTTGCTTTTAAATCAAATGTATTTATGGTGTATGTAACGGAAGGGATCTGTTTTTACCCAACAATGTACAGTCTATTTTCATCCATTTCTGTGGACAATTTGTAATGTATAAATAAACTATTCAACTCTAACTAGAAGCTGATTTCTTCTCCCTTCTCCCCCTTTAAAACTCGTCACAGGACCACTTGGTCTTCGGCGAGCACCACCGGCCCATTAAAATCTAGTATTTCCATCTATTAATTTGTTTAACAATAATCCAAGGGGTCTTCTATTAATTTGTTTAACATAAAAATCCAGTGGAACAACTTGCCTCCAGAAGTTGTGGGCACTCCAACACTGGAAGAGACTGGACAACCATTTGTCTAAAATGGCAGGAGGTTGGACTAAAAAGACCTCCAAGGTCCCTTCCAACTCTGGGTCTACTACTGGGCTCATTCCTCCCCTTTCCTTATTTTAACAGATTAGCAGAATTGGAAGAGACCTTGAAGGTCATCTAGTCCAACCCCAGTCCCCAAGCAGAAGACCCTACATCATTTCTGACAGATGTCAGTCCAGTCTCTTCTTGAAAGCTTCGAGTGATGAAGCTCCCACTACTTCTGAAGGCAACTTCTGTTTCCATTGATTGATTGCTCTCGCTGTGAGGAAATTTGAAAGGCTCCATCAATTCAGTTTTGTCCTACTCCCTGTGAAAACTCTAGATTTCAATCTGGATTCAACCTTGGAGCAGTTTTTTTCGTGGGCAATGCAACGAGGGTGGGGTGGGGTGGGGGTCACAGGGCTGCTGTTTCCGGCCCACGTGGTGTAGGATCTCCTGCTTGAGCAGAGGGGTGGACTAGAAGACCTCCAAGATCCCTTCCAGCTCTACTCTTGAGTCTTTCAATACCTTCCTGTGAAGCTTGGCAGAGGCACGTTCCTCTTTGCCTGCTGCTTCTCCTACCTGTGAATTTTCTAGCGGGACCAGACTTCAGTTTAATCTAGCTGGGCCCCCAGGAAACAACCTCCCTGACCCTGACGATGATCCACTGCAAAGAAGGCCAACGGCAGCCGCCGGTGGCATATCGGGATGGCCCGTTTCGACGCGTGGAAACCCGGCCGGCCCTGCGGCGGCTCCAGTCGGCGGCCTCCTCCTCCTCCTTCCGCGCTGCCCTTCTTCTTACGGCCGCGGGAGGCAGGCGCGGCACCTGCCTGGGAGGAGCCGCCGCGCCGCAGGCAGAAAGATGGCGAGCGTGCAGCTGGAGTTCCAGGCCAGCGCTGGCGAGGCGGACCCGCAAAGCCGCCCGGTGCTGGTGCTGGGCCAGCTGCAGAACCTCCACCGGCTGCCGTGGGCTCACGTGCGGGGCAAGCTGCAGCCCAGGGTCACCGAGGAGGTAACGCGGAGTCGGGCTGGCATCGCTTCGCCTCCTGGGGCGGGCTTGCCTGCCGAACGCCCCCTTCGCCCTTTGGAAGGGGCGCTGCCCCCACCGCCGATTTGCAGCCGCGGCTTCCCACCCCAGCGCGTTGTTCTTGCAGCCGCGGCCCCTGCTTGCTTCGAGCCGGGGTCGCCCTCCCCTCGCCCTTTCTCTTTCCCGGCAGGCCTAGGCTGAGCCGGGAACCGCTCCAGCCGCGGCGGTCGGGTTGAATCCCTTCGCCTCTCCCGGCGCCCTGCTCGGGAGCGGAGTTCCTTCGGTGCTGCCCGACTTGGGTGGTTTGCCTGCAGATGTTTCATTATCTGAACTAAACTAGAATAGAGTAGAATAAACAGAGTTGGGAAAGGGACCCTGGAGGTCTTCTAGTCCAACCCCCTGCTCAGGCAGGCAGGAGAGGCTATATAACCATTTCAGACAAATGGTTGTCCAGTCTCGTCTTTTTTAAAAAAAAAACCTTCCAGTGTTGATGACTAGCACGGATGGTGTTACCTAGTGGGGTAATGAAATGTCACCAAGCTCAGAGACAACCTGTGACTCCACAATTCGACCCTGACCTACAGATACTCACTTCCATTGGTAGAATAGTTTTCTGCAGGGGGGGGGTTGCAGCCCTTTGCCCCCATGGAGAGCTTTGCAAGATGGAGAGAGGTGTGTGGGGAGCAGCGGTGCTCTGGTCTTCATTGCTGTTGGTGCAGATTCCGCATGAAGTGGATTTTGAAATTGCTAACCTCGTGGCAATCTGCTGCCTGCGCTTTATCCCCCTCCCCTGTCCCCCCCCAGCCCTTTTCCCCCAGTTAACCAGATAGGCTTCCAGGTGTTTGCCTGCCTCTTTATCATATCTTCCTAAGAGAGATATACAATGTCCTTCAGAGAGATTTATTGCTTGGTAATGCTATGTGAAGTCACAGATTTTTGGGCTGGGCCAAAATGTTGCTTGCTTCTTTGAGGCCGTTGGGTAAACCTAATCTTTGTGCCTAGTAAAGAGTTGTTTGTGGTTTAAGGTGTTATGTGAGTTCGGCCAATTGTGTTTGAATCAATATGATTAAGCAAAATAAATAATATAAGATGTGGTGTGAATGGAGCCTTAGATCATGCTGGCTGGGGAATTTTCTGAGTTGAAGTCCATCCATGTGAGAGTTCCTGAGATTAAGAAACGCTGCTCTAGATTTTATTCCATTTTCCCCAAGGTTCTTAAATTAACAAGGAAATTGAATGGATTTCCTTACAGGTGATCCTCGACTTAACAACCATTCATTTAGCGATCATTCGAAGGCCAGGAATAAAGTATAGGCGTAGAAATTTAACAAATAAATGAATAAATGATGAAAAAAGTAACCTATGACCTATCCTCGCACTTACAGCCATCATAGTTCCCCAAGGTCACATGAACAAAATTTGGGTTTTTGGCTACTACTATTTACAGCTGTTGTGACATCCTGGGATCGTGTGATCACCATTTGCAATCTTCCCAGCTGGCTTCTAACAAGCAAAGTCAGAGGGGAAGTCAGGTTTGTTTAACAGCTGCATGATTCACTTTACAACAGTGGCAAAAAAAGGTCATAAAATCAGGCATGACTTATTTAACAACCGCCCCGCATAGCAATGGAAATTCTGGTCAACTAGTTGTGACTGTAAATTGAAGATTAGCGGGATTTTTCAGTCTCAGCACTCTGAAGACAAATAATTTCACAATGGGAGTATGAAATTCAAGCTTTTTAAGATTTAAGGTGTTGAACTAGGGCCTAGGGCTAGGCCTACCCTCAGCCATGGAAACACATGGAGGATGTGCTACTTCCCAGTCACTCACAGCCCAATTTACAGGATTATTGTTGAGAAGAATTGAAGAATGCTACAAATGCAGGCTTGGCCTTCTGGTGAGCTTTAAATCTAACAAACGTTATATAGAGCTGAAATAGAACAGTATTTCTCAACCTTGGCAGCTTTAAAGCGTGTGGACTTCAACTCCCAGAATAATTCCCCAGCCAGCATGCGGAGAGGAAGAATGCTCATCGCCAGCACAGACAGACAGACAGACAGACAGACAGACACACACACACACACCAGTAGTGGGATTCAATTTTGTTTTACTACCGGTTCTATGGGCGTGGCTTAGTGGGCGTGGTGTGGCTTGGTGGGCATGGTGGGGGAAGGTTACTGCAAAATCCCCATTCCCTCCCCATCCCACTAACCTGCTTTCCAGCTCTGTTCTCCTGTGCAGGGCAACAAAAGAAGACCCAGCCAATCAGCTGGGACTCAGGAGGCAGAGAATAGATGGGGGTGGGGCCAGTCAGAGGTGGTATTTGCCGGTTCTCCGAACTACTCGAAATTTCTGCTACCGGTTCTCCAGAACTGGTCAGAACCTGCTGAATACCACCTCTGACACACACCATCCTTACCCTGTCAGCAGGCATGTGAGATGCTTCCTCATTTTCCCCCTCAACAGCTACCACTATTAAAAGATATCAGATGCCCAAAGCAGCCAGTGGCCACTCACTTATTGGGTCTTGCTACCAGCCAGTTGAGTACAGGGGCCAGAGGGAGGCAGGAATAAAGGTGGGAATACACCCCTTCCATCTTCCCTTGTGCTGTGCAACCTATGGGCTTCTGGGAAGTGTTGTCAGAAGCTTTGGCACAATTCTCATCCCCACAGAAATTATAGATCCCAGCATTCTTTAAAACTAGCCCATTTAAGTTATTGTAGTTCAATCACTCTTACCCTAGTCTTTCCTATTTTGTCTCATGGAAGGTTACAAGGCACCAGACGCAAGAGTTTTAGCATTTTATATATAGGCAGAGTGCCACATAAGCCATAATTTGCTCTGCTGAGCCAGGAGAGACGTGCAGGTTCTGTTTTGATTAATCGGGATGTTATTCTCCCAGTTGAGCAATACTGGCACAGCATCAGGGCCATATCATATCATACACTTGAGAAGCATTTTGTGAAAGTGTGTGCCAACAGTTACATTAAGGACACTTCCCCTTTTAATGACTTTCCCCAGCTATTTTTATTTACTTTTCAACAGCTGGACTTCCCCGTGATTGGAGAATGGTTTTGAATCTGGACTGAAGCCTTTGGGATCCTGGTGGTGTACAAATTTAATTGTAATAATAATAACAGCAACAGCAGCTTTTTATGGCCTTTTTTGAAACAACCCCCTTCTTGGGGATTCTTTAAATAGGCCCATAATTCTTCAGGGGAACTATTAATAGTTAGTATTTGCTTTCTCTAATATTTCCTTCCCCTTTCTCTGAAAAAGATGGGGACTGCCATGAGAAATCCATGTTTAAAATATTGTCTATCTGGGCTCTCCCAGTGCACTAAGACAGAGATAGGCTTGACTTAAAACCATATCTAGTTTTGGCCATTGCAATTTATGAATCATTAGCTTTCACCCAGCCAAAAGAGTCTAACCAAAAAAAAAAAGCTATACTTAGCATGATGTGCGAAAGCAGCCACTTAAATGCAAAAGAATCTTCAGATTGTCTAGAAAAGGATTACACATGCATACATTTTTAAAGGACTATAAGTTAGGACTCGCTGGTAAATCCCCCAGCCATAGAGGGGAACTAATGAAGGGTTCCTTTACATGCCCACACTCCCGTTGCACTGGGGGTAATGAGTGATTTCTGTTTCCTGTATTAACCGCTATGGGAAGCACTGATGTTGACTGCTATTCCTACATTGACTGCTGTGCCAAAATGTAGGGCTGCAAAAGTACAGGTAACTGCTGGATAGCAGTAAAGAGCTGGAATTTTCTATATTTCTCTGCTACCATCTTGTACTCATCTGGACTGATAGGGTACAGATCTGATAGCTCTATAAAAATTAGATTTTGGAGGCTCAGACCAATAGGGATGACAGCCATATATGTAGGTTAACTCAAATGACTTGATTGCCCCTGAATTGCCCAGAGAACTGTCCCTCTCTCTGGCCAGTGGGCCTATAAGAGCAGTTAATCATAGCTGCACGTTTTTTTTGGACAGGTTGATTGGTATAATTTTGCTTGATAAAGCCACCCGAATTCAAAGGCAGCTCTGGGTAGCATACAATTAAAACCAGTGCCCTCTTTAAAAACAGCAACAAAAACTCAGAACATTACATATTGTAATCAAAACCAGCACTACCTGTCAGATTGCCACACCATCAACTTTTTGAGGGGAAAAAAACAAGTTCTTAAAAGAGGCTTGTACGATTAGAGGGATCTGAATGTTGGGAGGAGATATCATTCCAGAGGAAAAGTCCGCTTCTTAAGTGCTAGGACAACGTTGCTGTTGGTTACATGCATACTTTACATCAGGGCTGTTAAATCCCGGCTCATAGGCCGGATGCATCACACACCAGCCATGCCCACGCCCGGTTTAGCGAAGTGGAGGAAGTCTCAATATGTCACGTGACGACGTGAGTTTGACACCACTGCTTTACATTGAGGAGCATATAACAATGTGGTAATTAAGTGGCAAATTAAATTACACTTTTGAGCCTTGTTCAATCTAGACATCACCCAGATGTTGTACTTTAGTTCCAGATAACAGATAATCAGAGTTGGAAGGGACTTGTAGGTCATCTAGTCCAACCTTCCACCCAAGCGGGAGACCCTACACCATTTCTGACAGATGGGAGTCCAATCTCTTCTTGAAAGTCTCAAGTGATGGCGCTCCCACAGCTTCCGAGGGCAACTTCTGTTCCAGGGGTTGATTGTTCTCACTGTCAGAAAGTTTCTTCCCGGAATCCCCAGCCATTGCCAAGAATTCTGGGAGTTCAGGAGAAACCACTTGGCAACCGTTCAGTCTAGAAAAAGAACATTGTTGACTTTCCAGTATCTCATGATTTTTAACTTTTGGTAGAGGGATGAGAAAATAATCTCCCATAGACAGTAGCAAATTGTCACTTGGTAAATGGTTGCATGCAGGTTTAAGAATAAGAATAAGAATAAGAATTTATTTATTTGTCATTACACTCGCAAGCGGGTGCAACGAAATGAGGTGCTCTTCCACAAAGTAAAAACTGGACAAACACCACTAAAAAGAAAAAAATTAAACTAAACACAACCAACCATACAATCATCTCTATGCAATTTAAAAATGTAAATACCCCATTACTCTCAGCCATTTAATTCCACAAAAATCTTATGACCCTGCATTCAAACTCAAAACTGCACTTTATGACCCTGCATTCAAACTCAAAACTACCCCATCATAATAAGAGTACACTTAAAAAAAAAAAACACCTTGAATTTTAAATGCTCCCATTATCCCTGCCAGTTGCATCAGTCTTTTCTGTGCAGGAAAACCTTCAGGCATCACAGAAAGAAGAGTCCCAACATGGTTCAGATCAGACAAGGGTATCCATCCCATAAGAGCCCAGGTGGCACAGTGGTTAGAATGCAGTACTGCAGGCAAACTGCCCACAGCCTGGAGTTCAATCCTGACGGGGCTCAAGGTTGACTCTGCCTTCCATCCTTCTGAGGTCGATAAAATGAGGAGCCAGATTGTTGGGGAGAATACTCAAATAATGCTTGTACATTGTAAACCACCTAGAGAGTGCTTCAAAGCACTACAGGGCAGTATTTAAGCCTAAATGCTGGGTATGGTCCAAAAAGGACCATGATGGCAACCACAAGGGTACAATTGAAGCTCTGCCTGTTTTTTTATATACCACACACATAAAAAAATGGGCAGAGTTTCAGGTGCACCCTTGTGGTTGCCATCTCGACTTTTTGGACCTACCTTTGAGGATTTCCCTGGGCTGAAGATTCTGCTTAAAGAACAGTGTGCCTGCTGAAGACCGAACTGTCAACTCATAAAATATTTCTATGGTCTTTTTAGAGTTGCCAACAGAAAGGGAGCGGGGCGCAGTGCAGCCACTTGCAAACTGAAACTGCATTCCATAAATGTTTTCAAAGATAGTAACTAGGTGACCAAAGTTTCTGCCGTGCAAAATTCTAACTGGAGAGCATGATTGATGACTCTGGGCTATGGATATGTCCCTTTGGAGAATATGAATTACGATACACCCAGGGGGTGGGTGGGTGGAAACCAGGGTGAAGGATGACAATGAATTATGTGTCTCATAGTCGGCTACACCGAGGTAGTGCTGGACATTTTAACTCACAATAAATCCTTTTGAAGTTTTGGCTCAAGACTCATGATTTAAATGGGGGTAACTGCCGGAATCTTGACACTAACCTTTTCCCCTCTGTTCTTAGATATGGCAAGCGGCATTAAATACTTTGAACCCCAACCCCACCGACAGCTGTCCCCTCTACCTGAACCATGCCACAGTAGCTGCTTTACCTTCCCGGGTGAGCCGACATAACAGCCCATCTGCTGCTCAGTTCCTGACCCGGGTTATCCGAACATGCTTGCCTGGAGGAACCAAGAGATGCATCCTTGTAAGTGAAGATGGGAGAGAAAGCACTCAAGGTGGAAAGGGGGTGATTTTTCTTAAAAGCCAACTTGCAATTTGGAGGTGTCCTCATTTCGTGATTGTTCTCAGTTATGAAGTCACCTTGTGACCAATCATTGCATTGATAATCTTTGCAGATCTGTAAAGCAAATCTGTAATTAAATGAAACTGCAACTGTGGTTATGATCTGTAAAGCTGGAGGAAGATCATAACCACAGTTGCAGTTTCATTTTATGGCCACTTCGCTTAACAACCAAGTTGCTGGTTCCAATTGTGGTTGCTAAACAAGGACTAACTTTAGTTAATTTCTAAAATGGAGGTGAATATATACTTGAGACTAAGTGTGTATCAGTTAAAGGCCTGGCAATTGTCTCTTTGTAGCGTGCAAAATATTGGTGAGATTTTTTTTCTATGGTGTGTTGTAGTAACCCAGACCAATTGGTTATCTTACCGAGAATATGCCAATCCAGAAACCCATCAGATTAATTGGTTGTGTAAATGCAATTGCTGCGATCTGAATGTTTGCTGTAATTCTCTCTGCGGTCTAAATCAATTCACCTTCTCTGCAATGGACTGTACAAATTGTCACTATTCAAGCAAAGACCAGTTTCTGTGTGGGTGGACTACATAACAACAAAGCAATTATCATTCTTCCAGGAAATTAGCCATCCATCATAATGCTTTGCTTATTTTAATCTTTTAGCCTGCTTTCTGTGTCTAGAGACACAGAAGGGAAATGGAACAAAATAATTGTCTCCAGCTTCATTGCAACTCAAAAGCCATTGATGAAAATTACTCCTAAGGCTGTAATTTTCCAAGTATAAGTGTGTAAGATGATAGAAGGGATTTTGAAGCTTTTTCAAGCTACAGAGCCCATTGATTCTTTTTTTTTTCATCCTCAGAATTGCTGACCAAAAAGCAAAGCTCTAGCGTAGTGTTTTTCTACCAGAGCAACTTCAAGATATGTAGACTTCAGCTCCCAGAATTCCCTACCCAGACATGTTGCCTGAAGAATTCTGAGAATTGAAGGTCGTACTCCTTAAATCTGCCCAGGCTAAAAAAAAAAAACATTGCTCTTGTGTTACAAAATGAATATTTTGGTTTTTCTTTGTCTCTTGCAGAACATCACCGGGTTCTTGTGGGGTTCAGGGGTTCCAGGGAAGAAGTTTGAAAAACATGGATTAAACTCCTTTTATCTAAGTGAAAACTAGTTCAACGTACTTGTTGTTTTTTTTTTAATCAGTGTTGGTTATCTATTTCAGATGGTATGTGAGCGCTCAGAGGTCTTCGCTTCAGCTTGTGCCATAGCTCGGGCCTTCCCACTTTTCACCCTTCGCTCCAGTTCATCTAGACGTACGGAGAAGAAGACAGTGGTTGTGGAGTTTTTCTTAATTGGGCAGAACAATGGCCCAGTAGAAGTCGAGATGCTGAAAGTAAGTTGACATTTTCCAGAGAGTTCTTCAGATTACAAACAAATTATTTACAGGTAACCTACAGGAATTGGAACCAGAACCAAAACCAGGGACGCGGTGGCTCAGTGGCTAAGATGCTGAGCTTGTTCATCAGAAAGATCAGCAGTTCGAATCCCTAGCACCGCGTAATGGAGTGAGCTTCTTTTACTTGTCCCAGCTTCTGCCAACCTAGCAGTTCAAAAGCATGTAAAAAATGCAAGTGGAAAAATAGGGACCACTTTGGTGGGAAGGTAACAGCGTTTAGTCATGCCAGCCACATGACCACAGAGGCATCTTCGGACAACTCTGGCTCTTCGGCTTTGTAATGGAGATGAGCACCGCCCCCTAGAGCTGGAAATGACTAGCACGTATGTGTGAGGGGAACCTTTACCTTTAAGCAATGCATTTGTAAAGCATGACATCAAGTGACTGTGCCACTTGGCGTCGGCAGTTTTCGCAGTGCCCGGTTGCCGTTACTAAGCAAATCATTATGGATGAAGTCACATGATTGCAATGTCCAACTTCCTGCCAACTTCCCCATTGACTTTGCTACTGGGAAGCTGACAGGAAAAATCTCAAATTGTGATCACATGATTGTAGGACACGGCAATGGTCAGAAATCCAAGCCAGTTGCCAAGTGACCAGACTGCAATCACATGACTGGGGAGGCTCTGCAACAGCTAGAACTTCGAGGTTCAGTCATGACTACCATTTGTTCAGCGCTGTCTCAAGTTCAGTCACTGCACTAGTGATCTGTCAGATGGTGCTCCATTCAAAATCCAAGAAAGAAATACTCAAGACTCCATTATTTAGAGAAAAGATATCTTTTACTGGAAATCAAGCGGTAGCAACAAAAGAATTCTGAATCTGAGAAAATGAGCACATAAATCACATATACAAAGTGATGGCAACGTTCCCACCCCCAATAGTTCAATTGGCTCATCCAATTAAAAGTTGTGTACCACATCATGTGGGCATCTCCAGGTGGTGATGAGGCCTCTGTCCATTGACCTTGACATATTTTGATAGAGTTGTGGCTGTGCGTAGCATAAGATAGAAGCCTAAGCAAGAACCTTTCCCCCACCCCAATTTATACAGTTCTGTTTTGTAAAATCCTCCAGCTCGCTTCCCATAATCATGTCCCCCCTCCTCCCCCCGTTACTTAATGACAGCCGAAAGATGCAAAGCAAAGGAAGAAAATCCTGAAGGCTGACATGATCCTTAAGTGAGGACCAGCTGTGCTGATCTCTTCCACCAGGGCATGGTCCAACCTGCCATTAAAATGAACAATGAAATTAAAATGTGCACATATCAAACATATCAGTGGTTGCAAAAAATGACCATCAACAAGCTTTTTCGAATATAACATCCTACATGTAGAAGTTCGCATTTCCTGAATAGATACCCTGCAGAGACGTTGGATGATAACACCCATTATCCCCAACACAAGCATTTTTCCTTCCCGGACTCCGAAGGCTTTCCTCAAGCCTCCGGGAGGGCGATAACAGCTTCCCCGGGCTCCAGAGGCTCTCTCTGGAAGCTGGAAACAGGCCCGTTTTCAGCCTTCCCAAACTTCTGGGAAGCCTGTTTTTTGCCCTCCCCGAGCCTCCGTGGGCACCCTGCACTTACGTGCATCCAAAATGGGCCATGTGAGGACTCCTGGGAGGGGAGGAGGGAAGGGGTAGGCCAGCCAGGAGTGGGATTTGGGGGGTTCTCCGAACTGTGAAGAATCTTAGCTAGAGGTTTTCCTGAACCCCCGCGAACCCCTAGCAGCCCACCCCTGATAATCCATTTGTAAAAGTCTATGGGCAGTAAAAATGCACTGTTTGGATGAAACAAAACTCCGCCAACACAGACTCCCTTTATTTCTTTTATTCTTTTAGTGTCTAGAAAGTGCTACAGAAGGGGTTAGATTGGCAGCTCGAATCGTTGACACCCCTTGCAATGAAATGAACACTGACAAGTTCCTGGAGGTTGGTGATGCCTTTCAAACATTGGTATTTTTCCAGTGAATTTGAAAAATGCTATGTAGGATTCATTTTTATATCTACCGAACTCTTGTTTTTTTTCCTGGTAGCTCAAAAGGGTGAAGGTCTTTACTTACTATTTTATCCTGAAATAATTCACAGTTACAAACTTAGTTTTATGAAGCAGAGCTTAGAATCGTTATGTTCCCACACATGGTCCGTCCTCCTCTGAATTTGGCTGATCCTTATCTGGCACCAATTTAATGCTGAACTTTATTTAGTTGACCAAATTCCTGTGTATAGGCTTGAATAATTAAATGTTCTAACCTTATGAATAGTCCTGATTCTTTACGCCTGATATTAATCCATTTGTGGGAATACAAGGACTCTAAACTTAATGCTTAACTCTGTCCCCAAACTCTATGTCCTCTTCTCCTGCACTAATATATCTTCCAGTGCTGGGTCCAAGAAGGCCCCACTGGCACCACAGATACCAGATTGGAGCCCCAAGAGACATTTGAAAACTTGTTCAGTGTGTGTTGAGGTATGAATAGTTGAAGTAGGTGGTGATATGTTTTTGATTATAGGATTTGAATTATTGTGACTGAATTCCATTATAATATTCTTATAACTTTGATTTGTTTTATGAGGATTGTAATTCTTAACATTGTTTTTTGCTGCTTGTGAGAAGCTTAGAGATAAAACACTTGAAGCAGCATTAAAGCACTTCTAATGAATAATAACTGTCCAACCAACAGAATTGATTGAGATTGGAGGAGAGGTGCCAGTGATAGAAAATTAACCAAAATATTAATTTGCTTGCCCTTTTCTAATTTCTTAAACAAATCACCTAGGGTGGCTGCCTCATTATTTCATAGTAGAACCTACTGTTGAACTTCTAAATTCTTTCAGGATAATAGTTTATAATTCTGCCATTCCTAATCACTCAAGATCAGAGATTTTTCCATACTGCTTTCTCTTAAAATCAGAACAGAAATGATAAGCCTTCTTCTTTCAAAGCAGCTTTCCCACCGAATGTTCTCCATAATAACAATGGAAAAATACTGTAAAATCCCCCATGTAGAAATTATAATTTCACTGCATATGGGGACTCCTTGCTGTTAGGACCTGTTATGGCCTCTAAAGTTTCTCATACATACCCCCACATTTTTTAAAATGAAAAATATTGATCTGTAATATTAGTAAGGATTATTTAATTTTTTTTCTAGATAGATGTGCGTGCTTCAGCACATCCTTTTTCACATGGCAACTCAACACTGCAGAGTAGAAATGATATTATTGGCCCAATGGCCCTTAAAGTCCATCATTTTTAACTGACCATGGTAGACAAGACCTTGCCCTTGTCAAAAGGGCGAGAGAGTGGGGACTATAGTGAAGAGGCAGGAACAGTCCCCACCAGCAAGTAAAATGGATCAGCAGCAACTCACAAGTTATTGGCTTTGCAACAAAATGACATCTGAGGGTGAAATACAGGGAGTAGATGATAAATGAGGTAGAAAGAAAAAGCTCTCAGGTGAGAGAATTCTGCCTTTCTTGCAAAGAAACCCTGTAATAAGGACCCAGGGGAATTGGGTGTGTAAGGCCCGAGAGTTGCAATGACATAGCTTAAATGTTGGACTTTACAATATGGTTTTGTGTTTTCAACATTGTTGAAAGCGATTGGTCATTTGATGATGATCAAGTGATGCCTTCTTTCACTTTTTTTTTTTTTTTTGAAAGGAAATCAGAAAAGTGGGAAAGGATTTGGGGATTGTGCCAACTATTTTTCAAAATGAAGAACTAAAGGAGAAAGGATTTGGAGGTCAGTCAAAGCAGTAAAATTTATTTTTCTTTCTTTCTCCTCCTCCTATACCCTAGAGAATTATTTCTTAATTCAGCCTTTCCCAGATGGCACTAGAGTTCTTAAGAGTTTGCTGTGCTGGATGAGAACTGTAGTCCTAGCCTGATTAGGGAAGACTGGCATCTTATGATTTCAACCCCTTCCTCATTCTGTTGATCAAAGTCATTGATTGATCATGTAACGTCAAGTCAGTCTATAGGTAGACCTTGCTTAGTGACTGTTCAAAGCTACAACAGACTCCTTAAAAATCTACTTACAACTTGGTCCAGGAATTCCAATTGATTGATTTGTTCAGTGATCCATTTGTTTGTTTTCTTAACTACCATGGGATTATCAAGAGTCTTCAGCACAAAATTTCAAAAGCATCAATGCTCTTTATCCTGCTTCTTCAAAATCCTCTAATGATTTGGGTCTTGGGTCTTGAAATCTCAAATAAGATTTCACTGGTCATTGTTCTAGACTTAATTCTTAAAATTTGTCTGATGCTGTTCAGAAATTTAAGGCTTGTAGAACAACTTTAAAAATAGGAAAGTGAGGAGCATGGGAGAACCTCAAAGATGTTACAGACTTGGTGCAACTCTTTGAGCTCCTGCCATGTATTTTACAAGTCCCTCTACCCATCTCTTAAGTAGAACAACGATACCTGACGATATCATGCTTAAAGTACAGATAGTCCTTGTGTGGTGACTGAAATTGATTTCAGCAAAATGGTTGCAAAATGAACCACATGACTGATGAGGGAAAGAGAGAGAGAGAGAATAATTTCTTAGTATCTTCCTTCTTCTCCAGGCATCTATGGGGTTGGGAAAGCAGCCATTCACCCACCCGCTCTGGCTGTGCTCAGTCATACCCCAGAAGGAGCCACCCAGACTATTGCTTGGGTTGGAAAGGGCATTGTCTATGACACTGGAGGACTCAGCATCAAAGGAAAGGTAAGTTCAGAGTCCTGGAAAGACTCCTGGCAGATATTACTCTAATATCCATGAGTTAAATGGACTCCAAGAAATGTTCTCCTTTCCCTTACTCACATCTACCCCTCGACATCTAAACCGAAAGCATAACTGATGACTAACTGGCATTAGTTAATTAGTTGGTCAAATATGCAGCAGCATCACAAATTAGGATTTATACTTACCCTTAACCATTTCAGACTAAATTTTGACAAGGAAGGAGAGGCAAAGATAAGCATGGAAGGAAGAGATGGAAATGTTGTCTTTAGGTCACATCTGGTACCTTGAGTTGGAGGAAGTTCCACTGAACTTGTTGCACTTCGCTTTTGAGAAGAAGGACGTGCAGCTGTTAGCCGGGGATACTTTGTCCTTCAATGGCTTTGAGATAAATGCTTGCATTTCTGCTTTTATTTTGCTAGACAACAATGCCTGGAATGAAACGAGACTGTGGTGGGGCTGCTGCTATTTTGGGTGCCTTCAAGGCCACTGTGAAACAAGTAAGTGAAATTCTGTAGATCACTGAAGAAAGTTGGTATTAACTATCTATGGTTAAGCCATCTGGCAATAATGAGATTGATTTATTTATATTTATTTATATTTCGTGTTTCTTAATCACCCATCTGCCTCAGAGATGGCCTTTTGGGGGTTTTGAAGATACTTTATCTGAATCTGACCCATAGTAAACAAGGGGGTTAGCTTAATAACTCTGATGTTCGCTTAATGACCACCACAAAAAAAGTTAAAGGGCAGGCTCCATTTTGGTTGTAAGTTGAGAACTGCCTATAATCCCTTTTCCTCAGATTGTAAAGAAACTGTTTTGGCTAGAGGTAACATGGATACTCAGGTCCTGTGTATATGAATGCATGCACACAATTCTCCAAATCTCATCCAAGTCATGGAGCCATATATTCACAGTTCTAAATGAACTTTGCAAGTAGTGTTTCAATATAGGATATCTTTCACATTCACTTTGAAATGCTTGTGATAAAGTTGGGACATCATTGGAGAATTTGAAAAGTTCTGCACACCTGTAGACATTTGATTTGATTTTATTGTAATTCTAAATACTGTGTGCATGGTTTTTTTTTTCCCTTTTCATACAAGGAAGGCATCTGGAATGGCTTACAAAGAAAGTCACGGTAAAAAATCAAATGGAATGTAAATCAGTAGAATACATATACAATATATGCACAAATTCAGCCAGATGACAATAGCACAGCAATTAAAGTAATGTCATCAAAAACGTAGCATCCATTCAATAACATTATGTGCATACTTGGCAATCAGTATGTCTATAAATGAAGAAAAAAGAATCTTCCAAAGTTCTACATTTCAAAATTTCAACCTTGCAACAGAGAAACCTTAATTCTCACCCCCTCTCTAAAAAATGAAAACTTCCTTATCTTCAGCTTGACACTTCCGGTTAAGCTGTGAGTCTTGTGTGATGGAGTATAGAAGTATGAACTATAAAGCATATTTGAAGTTCTCAGTAAGGAAATCTAATCTGATAAATATGCCAAATTATGATTTGTTCATTATTTTGTTCCTTCTATTAAGAAGAATCTTTGCTACCAGGCTCCATTTCCCCTAGAATTCATATAGAGGCATGTTCAAGATGCGCAGTGGCCATTTTCATTGTCACTGTGCTCTCAGCTTGTCTGTGTGTGTTCTTCGGTTGAAGTCAGATTCAGCAAATCACTGTGTTGACTTCTGGCTCTGCTGGGAACCCCTGGGAACAACATACGAAGTTGGAAGGAAGCCACCAGCTGCTCCCTTCTCTTGATCTCAATTTATCTTTAGGACCAAGCTCTTGAGTCCATCCACCTCCCCTGTTGGTTGGCAGGAGCCATGCTATCAGATTTAGACAATAATTTTCCCCCAACCCTACATGGAAATCCAAGGGATTGAATTTGGGATTTCAACAAAGCACATGCCTTTCTACTAAGCTCCTTCTCATCCATAGAGCAGGGGTGTCAAATTTGATTTCATGGAGGACCGCATCAGAGTTGTGTTTGACCTGGGTGAGGGGGCATGGCTGGGGTGGGCATGGACAGCTCACTCATGTCGGGGGCACCTGTGGTGGCCCGAGCACTCTGCCAGTGAAAACAGGTTCCTGAGCTCCATTTTTGGCTACGGTGGCCTCCTGCAAGCTTCTGCCACTGAAAACGGAGCGCAGGAATCCCATTTTCACTGGCAGAGGCACCATGGGCCGGTCCTTCGCTGTTTCCAGAGCGGTCCTGTGGGCCAGAAGTAAGCACCCCATGGGCCGGATCCGGGCCCCGGGCCTTGAGTTTAACACCCCTGCCATAGAGTATCATCTTCTATCTTCTTCATTCTGCTGCAGTTTGGGAATGTATGAAAGTGGGGTTGTTCTCTTTGCTAGATTTGTCCTTCCTGGCATTTCTGTACAAATGTTGACTTCAGAAATTAAATCCCATGCACCTGAACCAAACAAGTCACAAAGATGTGAGCCCAAATATTTTCCACTTGGTCAAGTTTGACAATATCAAAGCTGTATAACAGTTTATTGCCGGTCACACCTTCATTTCCTTTTCTCTAAATATTCCCCAGATAGGACTAGGATCAATATTTTTACATCAAATGATTCAGTGGAGCAGATTGGATCCTGAGATGAATATGCTAATTGTAAACACACTCAATTAATAGGAAAAAATTCAGATGCAAAATTATTCGTTGCTGATCATTACATAAAATTGAATGTTACATGATTTTTACTTATCACCCAGATATGGAGGATAGATGGAATAGACAGTGAAAACACAAGGGTTGGAATATTCAGACATTCGAAGTCTTATTGAAGACTTTTTTTTCTAAAAAGAAATACGGAAGAAATTTCATTCCCACAGTAAATCCTATTGCTGTGAAGCTTGCTGGCAGCTCTGATGCACTTTGTCCCTTACACCAACTGCCTGGGGATCCAGATCTGTAAACACATTCTCTGCAATAATTTAATGAACAGTAGGCCAGCCAAGAAAATTGGTCAGAAGATTACTTAAATGTTAAATTAGCATTTTCCTGGGCAATTGCTTTAAACAGCATCTCTGTTAGAAAAAGGAGTTGTATCAAAAGTTTGTTAGCAGTCCCTAGTGAACCTTCCTCAAGTGAAAGCTAATTATTTAGATCTCTCCAAATCAAGCCAAATGAAAACATAAGAGAGATGCTTTCAAGTTTTTTAAACATTACATTTAAAAGGAGGGAAGATAAAGGGATGTGTTCCAAGTTAACCAAATTCAGTAGATTCAGCTTTTTTTTAAAAACAGGGACTTTTTGATAACAATTCAGTTTTAACTTTTCTTATCTAAGCTCTTCTATATTTAATTTTTGCTTATATTAATTTCTAGTATTGTTTTGGTAGTATGTTAATTTTGCCTATAATTTTTAATCTTAACTTGTATGTTGTATGCATAGGAATAAGAATAGAATAGAATAGGAATAGGAATAGGAATAGAACAGCATATAGAATATAGAATGGAATGGAATAACTTTATTGTCACTTTAAATGTATATTAATATTAAATGTATATACATTAAAACGAGATTTAGTTGCATACAGCTCTCAAAGGGTAACCAACTCCAATCTATAACTATATAAACATAACAAAAAAAAGTATTTATATATCCACATACACACATATATATGACCCAGAGAAACAACACAGTCTAGTTCAGATGTATGTATATACAGGGCGAGAAAAAAATCTTGTGAGTTTATCAGACAGATGGTATAGGGGACAAAGCTGTTACAGAATCTGGTAGTCCTGCTAGAAATAGTTTGAAACCTCCTCCCAGAGGGGAGCAATAGAAACAGACTATAAAGTGGGCTTAAATGTGTAAGTTGGAGGGCAGTGTGTGTGTGCATGCACATGTGTGACTCTATTTGTGTAATGTGCTGTCTAGTATTTTTGCATGACTTGAGCCAGGGATACTGTAAAATGCACAGGCATATATCTATAGTTTGGCTATGGTACATGGACATTTTACATTTCTTTGTATGCCTTCCATTCCCAAAAGCTGTTTTGAAGCAGATAACCAACAAATTTTAAAAGGAGAAAAAAAAATGAAGAAAAAAGAAACCTAAGGGAGGGAGCTGTGTCTCCTAGAGAGGTGCTGGTTGGATTCATTGATCCATCATTTGATGTCTTCTTTTTCTTCCTGTAACAGGGCTTTAAAGACAACCTTCATGCAGTGTTTTGCTTGGCTGAGAATTCTGTTGGACCAAATGCAACAAGACCTGATGACATTCACGTTCTTTACTCGGGAAAGTAAGTTTAATCTGCTCACTGTCTCTGTTGCTTCATTAAATAAATTTACCACCTGCTTTCTATTTTTCATTTTGTGATTATTTAATTTTGTTAGGTTCCTTCAGTACTCACCAGGGTTGAAAAACAGGATAAAAGAAGGAGGGAGGGAGGATTGGGAATCTTTTTTTTTTCACATTAATCTTTAAATTTTCCTTTTCTGGTTGGCTTTTACTTGGACAAATAATTGAAAGAGCCCACATCTCTTTAATCAAACAATGCCGTGAATGCCTCTCAATGGAGGTGCCAGCCCCCTTGAACAAAATTACCATATAGATAGCTGCCACCCTATTTTATTTTATTTTTGTCTTTTAAAGACCCCATGATCCCTTACATTGGGGTGGAGTCGGGGCAACTGAGTGAAGCTGAGTGTTTACTGGCTGGAGGCCCTTCCTGTCACCAATGTGGAGCTCGCAGCAGATATATTCTCATTGTGCCCAGAGAGAAATATCTGCCTCTACGTAGGATCGAACTCACAGCCTCCCGATTGTGAGGCGAGAGCTCCACCTCTAGGCCACCGCACCACTTTGTTACCACCCTAATGATGTTCTGAAAATCTTTAACAACTTCACTGTTGTGGGGTAGGATGTTTGCATAGCCCTATAGATGATGCATTTGCTGATATGGGATTTTCTTCTTTTTAAATCTGTTTTCTATTTTTAATGTAAGCTGCCCAGAATAATACTTGGGTCAAATGACCTCTAAATCTCATAAATAAATATTCTGTCGCTACTATATTAAAAACACAGCTTACCACAAGAAAGGAAGCCTGTGAAATTAACGTAGGAATGTTAACACTAACTTGGGTGGTGGTTGTATATAAATGAACCATTACCGCCTTTTGCCTCTTTCTAAGAACTGTGGAAATCAACAATACCGATGCAGAGGGGCGTCTGGTGCTTGCTGACGGCGTCTCCTATGCTTGCAAAGACCTTGGGGCTGACATCATTCTTGACATGGCCACTCTCACAGGTGCTCAGGTACAGTTGGTGAACACATAAATAGCATTGCTTGCCTCCATTCTGCTTTAAGCTGAAGGGGGGTGGGGAGAGATCCTTCTGACACCCCACCCAAGGGAGATGGTGCTTGCACGAGTTTGTGTGCGAAGTCCTTCCCGAGAGACTCAGCAGAGTTTGAAACGAAGGTTCTTCCACAAATGCAAAAAAGCTATCATTGATCTGGTTAATAATATCAAGAGAATAATGGCAGGAGGAAGCAGGGGGGAATTGTTACTTGTATGGTTTGCACTGTAATTAACAATTCATATCCTGTCATTCAGAATAACATCATGTTCTTGCTAGTAGTCCTCAATTTACAACCACAGTTGGGATTGGAAAACTCATCATGAAGCAGTGTGGTCATTAAGTGAGGCACCATGTGACCACACATCCAATTTGATTAAATGTTTGTCTCATTCGTTAAGTGAACCCCTGCAGCTGTTAAACGAGACGCCATGTGATCGTATTTTGCAGTCTTCTCTGCTGGCTTCCCCATTGACTTCTTGGAAGCCAGCTGGGACAGTTGCAAATGATAACCATACGATCGCAGGCACTGCAGCAGTTATAAGTGCAAGGACTGGTCATAAATCATTTTCTTGAGCTCCCTTCTAACTTTGAGTAGTCGTTAAACGAACAGTTGTAAGTTGAGGACTACCTGTACAATAGCTTAGTGAAGAAACAGGACAGCATCTCTCAACATTAACAGTAGTTCATTAAATGTATGTATATATGTATACATGCACACACACACACACACACACACACACACACACTTATATGCTGCTTATTTATTTTAGTTCTTTAACATATAACAGGATATAAAAGCCACGGTAGCGCAGTGGTTAGAATGCAGTATTGCATGAATTCAACGCTGATTGTCAGAGGTTCAATTCTTACTGCCTCAAGGTTGACTCAGCCTTCCAAGGTCAGTAAAATGAGGACCCAAATTGTAGGGGACAATATGCTGACTCTGTAAACTGCTTAGAGAGGACTGTAAAGCACTGTGGAGTAGTATATATAGTCTAGGTGCTATTGCCATTGCTTGACTCCCAACAACTCCCAGGGAACAAAAATCCTGAACCTATGTTTCCTAGGTCACCAATAGTTCGGGAACCCCCTGATTTACCTACAGCATCCTTTCAGAGTAAGGATCCCGACTTCTTTACAGGTCACAGAGGATACAGAGATACATTCTCTGTCTCCCCATCACGTTTTCAGCATCTGAAAAAGAAGGAGGAACTCTTAACCCCAGTGCATGGGGAGGCATCTGGCTGAAACACTTCTAAGTGCACATTCGGATAACTTCTGCTTTTACCTTTTGCCCTTATACCCCTTCTAGGGAATCGCCACCGGGAAGTACCACGCGGCTGTCCTCACCAATAACGAAGAGTGGGAACAGGCCTGTATCAAAGCAGGCAGAAACTGTGGTGATCTGATTCACCCCCTCGTCTATTGCCCAGAGCTCCATTTTAGTGAATTTACCTCAGCTGTAGCCGACATGAAGAACTCAGTGGCAGTAGGTTTGCTTCATTTATAATAATTTATCAATTTATAATTTGTAATGTCAACTGCCAGGCTGTTTTCTGTCCTCTGGTTTTTTACAACATGGTTTTTGTTTTTTTGTTTTTTTAGATAGTAGCTTTGCAAATGTATTGTGCATCCTGTATTGTGTGGGCTAACGGCTCCTCAAAATCAGATTATTTTATGTATAAGGCCAACCATGAAAAAAGGCAGGGGAGGGGGAAAATTTGAAAAAAAGATTCCAGATCTCCAACTACACTGCCTGAAGGATTTTGAAAATGGGATTCTTCTATAGGATTCTTCTGCTTTAGGAGCCATAGCAAACTGTAGCATTTTGCAGTGATGGCAGACTGATGTTGTCATCCTGCAAATGCTGATATTGCACATTCCTATTCTCTGATGAGTATATTTACTCATCTCTGCAGAAGTCCATGTCTCAGTTTTAAATTTGATGTTCTAAAGCAGGGGGTCCCCAACCCACAGGCCACTGCCGGGCCGTGGCCTGTTCACAACCAGGCCTCACATGTGGTGGGCCGGTGCACACACACACACACACACACACACAGCTTGACTCACGCAAGTGGCTGGCTGGTGCACATACATGCAAGCTCAACTTGCAGTCGAGTTGCATGTGCATGCACATGTGTGCCAGCTTGCCACTGACACGGGGTCTGGTCTCTCCCCCCCACCCCCCCAACCAAGCCATTAAGCTGCAAAGTTTGGGAACTGCTATTCTAAAGCAGACTGAAATGAATTAAAGGCAGCTCCCCTGTGTTGTGTTTTTCTTTAGGACCGGGATAACTCCCCCAGCTCCTGTGCTGGACTTTTCATTGCTTCACACATCGGGTTTGATTGGCCTGGTGTTTGGGTCCACATAGATATTGCAGCTCCCGTCCATGCGGTGAGTAAAAAAGATTTTTCTTAATGCTCTGTCTGCTGCTTGTCTTTCTGGAGCTTTGTCCCAGTTATTTACGTCCTTGACAAAAACTTTTTCCTGATACATAAATGTTTGTTTCTTTCAATTATGATAAAACACAGGGTTTTTTCCCCCTCTAATGTTATGTCCACTGTAACTGTTTTCCCATTTGTTTTTTCTATTCTTTTATCTAATTAATACATACAGTCTCACTATGTGATTTCATGGTTCTGGATTGACTGCTGAGTTGGTTGCATCTATGACTGTCCTTGACAGTTTTCTGGAAACTAAAAGCCGTACATTCAAATCATAACTGGCGGTAATTGTAAGCTTCTCACCTGAATCGAGTATTGGGAATACTCCATTGCTTAAAGAAATACACAGGCTTGCAGATGGCTTTTGGAATGTGGTACAGATAGTCCTTGATATACGACCACAGTTGGGAACCGAATTTCCATTGCTAAGCAAAGCCGTTGTTAAGTGAGTTCTGCCCAATTTTACAACCCTTTCTTTGCCATGGTTGTTAAATGGACCACTGCAGTTGTTAAATGAATCATGTCATTAAGCAAATCTAGCTTCCCCAATTGTCTTTGCTTGTTAGAACCTGGTTGGGAAGGTCACAAATGGTGATCACATGACCCTGAGACACACAACTGTCATAAATTCATTTTAGTTGCCAAATGCCTGAATTATGATCATGTGACTGTGGGGAAGTTGGTCTGGTTGTAAATCACTTTTTAGCGCTATTACAATTTCAAATGGTTGCTGAACGAACACTTGGAAGTCAAGTACTACCTGTATCAATCTTTAAAGCATTCAAGATTTCCCTGGTGTTTGCATGGATGTCTTTTGGGGGTTCAGCAAACTCAATCATGCTGTATTCTTTGAAAATATTATAAAATATTCTTCTCGGGAGTTGTGTGTAGGATTTCTTTATATTAGTTTTAGGAAAAATTTAAACAATTGTTTGTTCTTCAGTGGTAACTCCTAAGTTACAATAAGAAAAAAATTACAATGGAATATTGTGGATGTTACAGATGCTTTCTGCATTTTACTTCTTTTAACAAGCAGTGGTTGGTCTTTACATCTTTCTTGAATCCTTTTCCCTAAAGTTTCTTCTCTCTTGAGAAGAAGGGACTTGTTTGACTGACAGATGTGCTTCATTATATTTTCTTTTTTTTAAATGTAACTGTAGATTCAGGTGTGCACCCTTTATGCTACATTTGGATAACTAGAATTTACTGAATAAACCCAAGTGGTTTTGGTTCACACAATAGCCTGAGCCAGTCCCAAACAAGCTGCTTGTGTGAATGGACATTTGGCATCAGTGTCCAGAGTTTTCTCCTAGTGTTTTGTGTGTGTTTTGGGCTCAAAGGCTAACCATCTGAGATGCCTTTCTGTTTGCCTCTAGGGAGAGAGAGCCACTGGCTACGGTGTGGCTTTGTTGCTGTCACTCTTTGGGCGTGCCTCTGAAGACCCTCTGCTGAATATGGTCTCACCATTGGGCTGCAGCGGAGACTCCTTGGAAGACGACATGGGGAGAGATAGCAAGAGACGGCGCTTAGTTTAATTCCCCTCCTCTCCCTATTTTGGAGCTGGCATGCCAGAATTACCTCACTTTGCACTGATCAATTTCCTAATCCTAAAATAGCATGTGTCAGAAATGGCCATTTCAAGTGTAAAAAGAGAATAGACACAAAAGTTGTGGTTGCTTGTATTCTGGTTTTCCCTGATGATGAAAAGTCCAGTTTTACTGGTTTCTAAGAATGGTTTGCATTACAGGTTTTTTTTTTTTTGCGAATGTGTAACAGCTTGCAGCTCCCAGCAGCCCTTGTTGAGGAGGGCCAAGAAATGTTTCTCATCTCTTCTCTTTCAAAAACTATCTGAGCCTATTAATAACAACTGCTTGATTTCTTACTTCCTATAGAGTTTTTTTAGTTAGTTTCTGGATTCTCACTCTTGTCAGGGCTTCCTTAGCCCCTTGTCTTTCACAATATATAAAGTAGAGGGGGAAACACCACACAGTTGTCACCATACAGTCTAGACCAGTGGTCACCAACTAGTGGGCCGGGAGGGTGGCCCTTGAGAAAATGTTGGTGGTCTGCAGTGAAATGTCACCCCCAAAGCAATTAATCCAGGCTGTGCGGGAACACAAGGCTGCACCGCCCACATGGCCCTCAGGAACACCAGGCTTCCATCGCATTGCGAGCAACACGAGGTAGTGAAGGGAGGGGGGAAAAGGCAGAGGGGGGAACTTGCCCCACTCACCCCACGTGCCTCGCCTGGCCACCTGGCTGCTTCTTTCCACTTCCTTCTGCTTTTGGCTGCATGCAAGGAAAGCAGCAAAAGCCTTTCTTTCTCTCCCCCAAACTCTGCCAGAAATGAGTCTTTGGGACCCTGCAAGGCCTCCTGCTCCAAGGGGCTGCACCAGCAAAGACTCATTTCTGGCGGAGTTTGGAGGAGAGAAAGAAAGACTTCTGCAGCTTCTGCTGCTTTCCTTGCATGAAGCCAAAAGTCTCTCTCCCCCCCCCCCTCCGAGAATGGGATCCCAAATAAAGATCTGTAGGAAAACAGGGTGGGGAATTTTCCTGCAGACTTTTTTGAGGATTTTCCAAGGGTCTCTGGTCTGCAGGATTTAAAATTATAAGTTTAGTGGTCCCTGAAGTCCAAAAGGTTGGTGACCCCTAGTCTAGACCAGTGTTTCTCAATCTGGGCATCTTTAAAATGTGTAGACTTCAACCTGGCTGGCTGGAGAATTCTAGGAGTTAAAGTCCACACATCTTAAAGTTGTGACCAAGTACATACTTCATGGTTAAAGGCACTCTGTTTCCAGACATTCTGCTTCTTGGACATCTCAGTCTGCATTTTTGTCCCCTGCAGGTCGGTAAGCAGGAACTAAAGAGGGAAGATTTGGAAGAAACAATGTCTCTCTTGCCCTGCATCACACTGGGAAATGTGAAGCCCAACACCTGCTTAAGTTGTAAGGTGGCAATCTTGGGATAACAATCACTTTGGACTCTGCTGTCTCCCATGACATTAATGGAAGCCTTAATCTCTTTCTTTAAAAATAAGCTTTAAACAAAATACTTCCCCACATGCTTTTCTTGCATGATTATTTTATTAGTGTGACCCAGTGCACATCTCCATGAAGTTCTTAACATGCTTGTGCTGATGAATTACATTAATGTTTAGAATTAAAGACCTTGTGGGAGGTAACCACGCCAGAATAAAGCTTCTCTTGTTTCAACATTGTTTGGGTTTTTAAATCAGATTTACAATGCATTTTTTGGCTAATTCCTGAAGGTGTTCCAAAGATGGTAGAGAAATTTATGGAAGAATTGAAGATACACAGATTGCTATGTTGATGGAAGGCAGCTAAATGCAGCTGAAGCAGTTAATGTCTCATGAGTAAGTCATGAGAGCAATTGAAACCATGGAGGTTCCAAGAAAAGCAATCTCTCTTGCTCTTCTTGGCACCTCCATGGGGTCTCTGGTTGGCCAGTCCTTTCTGGAAACAAAGAGCTGGATTGGCTGGAATGCATTTTTATTATACCTTTTGTGTCAAAGGCCTAAAGTGGGATCATGCTAGGAAAGTCACTCTGTCTTTTAACCCATTACTAACATTAAAACCTTAGTGTCAATGAGTAAGGACTACCAAGACCATGATATCCAACTAAGCATCCACTGCAGGAATCGTAGCACTTATGACAGATGCTCTGCTTGAATATATCCAGCAAAAGGGAGTTACTATCTTTATAGATAGAATTGGTTCTATTATTGAAGTGCTGTCACTATTTAGAAAACCTTTTAACCTTCAGGCAGACACTTATTTTCCTAGGGCAAAGTCATTCTGTGTTTTATTTTATTTGTATGCCTATGTAACATTTTATTTTGTTCATGCCACAATTATTTGACAAAGACATAATTCCTAATTCATTGCTAACTTTACTGCCCTGTTGAATTGAATTGGTAATTTGGAATCAGACTGCATACAATTAAAAGGGGGGGGGATCATAGGAGCAGTTAACATTTACTGAGGATTTCCCCTGGCCCAAATCACTGTACAGCATTATAAATTCCAATCTCTGTGCAATATAAAACTGCATATCACACCCTGGATATTAAATCTTACATGTAGTTGCACACCTCCACAATGTAGATTAAATATTCAATACACCAAAACAACATTGCCTTGATGTCCTGTGAAGTGATGCCCAACTCCCAAGTGCAGGCCCTGTTTTTCGTAGAGTTTCTTAGTGGTAATCTCCCATCCATGCTGCTTTTTATTTTTCCTTGCGTTCTCTGGTCCATTTGATCATTGTTTCAGGTGATCTGTACAGAAAAATGAGTTTAGCAAAAAGCTGCTCTTCTAGCTCCAATTCTCCAGCCTCTCTGGCCAAGAAGATATCTGTGCAGAGTTTCAGGATGCGGTCCACATTGGGCAGCTCTTCGAACATGATGGAACGTGAGAGACCATTGAAATACTGTCGGATGAATTTCCCAATAACCAAAACAAATGACATATAGAGACCGGCAATGCTGGTGTTTGGAGAAAAGAAAAGCCAAGGTTAGTTTCAGAGTGAGTAGTGTAAGATTTGAAATGCATTTTCCTGTTTCTGGCCCTCTGAAGTTATCTTCCAAGGCAAGTCGCTATAGCCCAAACTCTTTCTCATATGTTCCCAAATTTGTATATCTGTATGTGTACCCTGCCTTTGAATTACTGAGCTTCCTGGGCAAGTGAAATCTTAACCCTGATCAAATATCCAAGAGTTGAATCTGACAGTTAACCACAAAAACTATATCAAAATAATATATACAGTCCATTGTCCTTAAGCTCTCAAAGCAAAAACACACGGATGTTACATTAGGTCATGTTCTCATGTTTACATGATTTTAATTTCTCTTGGAGAATTTTGCTCGGAAGTTTATCTGCTCGGAAGTTTAACGATCATGGATTTTATATACCATTCTGACAGACTATCTCTTCCTACAATGTTGGATGGTTTCTGTATAAAGTCTTAAAGTGGAACAGTCCATGAGTTCAATTCCTGGTAAAGTATTAAAACCTCACAGAATAAAATCTGGCTGTTTATGTCTGATGAGTTCCAGTATAGGATGAAACCAGTCATGTAGTGCTTCCTATTAGTGAATATAAGTAAAAGCTATGTTCAGTAAATTGCTAAGCAGGGTTTTCCCAGAGGATTTTATTCTAGAGCAATCTCTTCCTACAACGTTGGATGGTTTCTGTATAAAGTCTTAAAGTGGAACAGTCCATGAGTTCAATTCCTGGTAAAGTATTAAAACCTTACAGAATAAAATCTGGCTGTTTATGTCTGATGAGTTCCAGTATAGGATGAAACCAGTCATGTAGTGCTTCCTATTAGTGAATATAAGTAAAAGCTATGTTCAGTAAATTGCTAAACGGGGTTTTCCCAGAGGATTTTATTCTAGAGCAAAGCTATTCTAAGGCTTTAAAGAGGCTAGATTTTTAGTACTTAAAGTTAACCCTTGTTTTTTAATCACAGATTAGCTAGCATTTGGGTGTAAAATACAATATAAAAATAACCATTATAATTTAAAAAACTGACAACTCCTGCTCCCTTTTTTGAAATTGTACATAGTGGGAAACTTAGAACACTTCTAAGGCTTGCATGCTACAGCTTGTGAATAAATAAAACATTGGAGATAAGATTGGTGATATAATGAGATTTCTTTTTTATGTTCTCATTAGTTTATGAGAAAGTTGCCAACTCCCTTTGCATATTTGGATCAACCACCTATAGCACTACTACCTCAAAAACATTGTAAAGTGTGGGCTATAACTACCAAGGAAACTCTAAATCTCTAGGACATGGGTGTCAAACTCGTGGTGTCACATTGCCGTCAAGAGACGTTTTGTGACATTTTTTCCCCTTCACGAAACTGGGGTGGGCGGGGCCTGCGCTTGATGCATCCATCCTGTGGGCCACCAGTTTGACACCCCTGCTCTAGGACAACTTCCTCAAGTTGGTGGCGTTCAGGTTCATTTAACTCCAATTCTGTCAATGGCTGATTAGGGAGTCAGAGCAGGAAATGTTGGCTCTACTATCCTTACCCATATCCACTGATGAATCCCAGGCCAGAAGGACTAACTTTATCGTTACAAATTATAATCTCCATATTCTTGCTGCATCTGTTATCCAAACAGAGAGGTATCTGCTCTTTAACAATCCACCATTCAGAAACGTGACTTGAAGACTTGTCTGGCAAGCGCTGCAGCTTTATGGTTATATTTCTGAAGAAGGCCATTGCATCAATGTCTTCTACCTTCTGGGAATGAACTGTTGAAAGCAAGTTAATTTCTGTTTCCCACACTTTCTCCCTGATAAAGAACAGATGCCTGTGCTGCTCTCAATTCTATTTACATCTTATAATAAGACAGGGAGCAAAACACTGGGTTCTGGCTGGGGAATTCTGGGAGTTAAAGTCAAAATATCTTAGTTGCCAAATCTTAAAAACACTGCTTTAGGCTGTGTATAACGCTAAGTTATAATTGGCTCTATTTTCTTTTGTTTTCATATGAATATGTGAAACCATTTATTAGGGTTTTTAGGGCATTATAACTTATTAAATTGAAAATGATGATTTAATATTATGTATGAACAGTCAAAAGTGGTTTGCACACTCACATCTTCTATCTTCTGATTGTACAGTCAAAACTATAGAGCACACTAGCATCCCCCTATTTGTGTGCAATTATTACCAAATGCTTCAAAACACAGGAAAAATGTAGTCTACTACAACTGGGCTCGTCCATTCTATTAAATTATAATTTGTTTTAACCATGGTTTGCTAATTAAGCTAGAGTGATCTAGTTCACATGAGATGTTAAACATTGACTATGATTTTCATGCATTGCAATAACCCCTAACCAATCCAAGCAAACGAATATAGCTCATTGTGATGTGAAATACTCTTTTTTTTTCAAGACATAGGAACTAGCTAGCTATGATGGGTAAGCATATGTATTTGATTTTAAATACAAAAAAGGCTTTATATCTTCTCCCAGCTTCTACTCAGCCAAGCAACAGTTATAAAATTTGTCTGTTTCTTAATAGCAGTTTAGAAATTGGATTACAGGGCAGTATCTCAAAGTAGACAGCACATGTTAATCTGCCAATCATAGAACTTACCAACTTTCAAGCTATTTGCTATTTTAGCATCTGCCTCATTAGTTGTTCTGAGATATTTTGGTAGAACACCAGGAAGTATACTTGAGAAGGAAAAAAGAATAACATTGTTATTTTTACAAGCTTCCAAACCAATGCTAATGCTGAATTTCATTTTTTAAACACACTCATCCAGCCTACATATTTTACTGCCTAAAGTGGAGCAAAAATATTGTATCTTCTCCATCCAGATCAAGAAACATTGTGCCTAAAGCTAGAAAAACAATTATAAACTTGAATCTGAAACCCAAGAAGCATTAGCCTTAACACTGGAAATACAAAAATAGCCTTCCCCAAAAAATCTAATAATGATATTGCATTATTTGATCATGCAATTGCATCACCACCTTGACTTGTTGCAGACATTCCTGGTTATTGGCCAGAGTGAACTTTTAGACTAAAACAAAAAATACTACCTACATTGGTTCAGTCCGAGTCCCAGAGAGCATGTGAACGATTTGATCCCTTATTTTCTTCTCTCCATATCGCATGGTATGTACGCCAGATGCTTCAATATTTGTCACAAGAGAAGCATTCCTGATTTCATAAGGAAATGAACAATAATCTTAAATTAACACCACAGAAGCCACTTGGGGAAGGTCTGATGCATCTTTCTGATATTTTCTGGACTGTACATATTTGTGAAAGCATAACGAATAGGGATTTAAGAAGGGTGCCTCTTTTTGGAAAAGAATATTTGCCTTCGAGGAGGATTACGAGTCTGATGTACATCTAATGCTGCATCATAATATGATTGCTTTGGCTTCAGTGGAATTTGGGAAACCACCTCAAGATGTTTGTAGACAGGGTCAAGGGCAGACAAATGATGGAAGCAGCATTACATGAATATAATGCAAGCCCCACCTCTTCTACATAGATCAGCACATTGCATACACAATGTTCACAAAGAGGCAGGGCTTAAGTTGCAATAGCACAATACTGGTTTCATCCTTTTTAGAAAAGCGCAGAGATGCCTCTGAATCTGCTTGACGTTGTTTAGTGTTACAGAGGAACCAGGCCAGGGTCCCTTGTTAAACCATCTATGGTTTAAAAAGAACCTAATATAACATGGGAACCAGGCCACAATGTAAGGAAATTAATGCAATAACTAAGGACTGTATTTCATTTTCTAAGCTAGCTTCAATATGTGCATAAAATACATTCTTTTGTTTTTCTTTTACCTGGTAAGTGTCCAGTGGAAGTTGACATAAACTGCAGAGGAATTGGAGAGCTCTGCGATCATAGCTTTCCGATTCCCTGGACTGATGCTCCAGAGCAGGCTGGCATTGCCTTTTATCTTAGCAATTACAATGTCCTCTGGGCTATACCGATCTATAAAGTACGAGGCAAACTATAGGGAAAATAAAATAAATTTGAAAACAGTTTTAAAAGCACAATGTAAAACTCACAGTTTACCCCAACCCAAGAACTTCCAAAGATATTGGAATTGCAGGCCTTAGGGTTTCTAGCCAACTCAAAACAACAACAAATTTTCTATCAATCTATGAATCTATCCATCTATCAATCAATCTATCTATCAATCTATCAGTATCTATCTAATTTAGGTATCACTCATCTCTCAGCAATTATTATTATGGCTGGTTGCACAGTCAATCAGATGCTTACACTGGATTTGGCTTCCCAAGAACCCAGATATCTTAGTGTATTGGTGTAGTATATATGCAGATCCAAGCAGTGTTGTCTTTTGTAATTGTCAAATGGAAATTTTGTCAATGTGCAGATTTTCAAAGTGTCATTCAAGATTTTTTGGACAGGTGCCAGTGGGCCAATAATCGCCAAGATCACAACAACTGGTATATGCCACTATCTTTCAATTCTGATGTTCAGATCTTATGATTATACCATTTTATTCGTAGTTTGAATTTTTTTTAATATCAAGAATATGCCAAGAGAGCCCAGAAACATGTGAACAGTCCCAATCCAGTGGCGTGCTGAATTGTCTCATGCCAATTGTGAGATCCAGTTGTTACATTTTCTGGACTTTTGTGAGCTGGTTGAGTGTAGGCTAAGCCATAATCATTTATTGATGGCATGGCATGGAGCCAGCAGAGCTAGTTTGAATGCATTTAACAGGACACCACTTCCCCAATGTGCCCTGCTTTCTATTTCATTATGAAAACGTGATAGCATAAGAAATAGGCTACAGTCGACCTGGGAAATTCCTTCCAGGCATCTGGTAACCAACACATTTTACGCTGAATGCAAAGGAGGGGAAGAATACAACTTCCAGCCAACAGCTCCTGCTTTTCATTACGAAAGCAGCTAGTAATTGAAAAAGGGAAGATAACCAATAACAACGTGCATTATCCCTGCTTCTAAAGCTGTAATATGGACAACACTCCCTAAGAGAGTTGGTTCAGTTTGTTGTACTGATTCAGTTACATCTTCTTTTCCATAATTCTGTTGTTTTAGGGCTTGAATTGAATTTAAATCAGAACTCACCAACACCCTGGGCCAAGAACTGGTTTCTCAGACCAGGATTAAAACCAGGAATAATATGAAATTAACAGTAAAACGGGATGCGGAATGTATTTTTCTCAAAAATGAAGTAACAAAGCCAAATTTGGAGATACATTGTAATATATGCTGTATATATTTAGTTTTGGATTGTTTCTGTTGGTTTTAAGTGCTTTATTGTTTTAGAATTGTAAGCCACCTAGAATCATTTGGTTGAGATGGGTGACCATAGAAATTAAATAAATTTCCTTGAAATCTGCAATGTGTTTTTATGGGGCAACTGGAAGAAACAATGCAGTTCACATTGGAAACATGATCCCTGCAGTTCACATTGTCTTTGTGTGTGTATATACAGTACATATATTTACGGTATTCAGCTTTGTTCAGGTATTTTCCCACGTCATTATAGTTGTGCTTTTAAAATTGTAGCAACGTTTCGGCAGAATCTCACCTGCCATCATCAGGCTTCTGTATTGTGTTCGTCTGTGAGTCAGACTTTCACAGCTGTTTCTGTTTTAAATTTGGTGCTAGCCTACTAGCTATGCTAGTTATGCTAGCAGAACACAGCAAACTCCAAGACCAATAAACTCAGACCAAGACTCCCAACCAATCAGGATGAAGAAAAAACCATTCTGGCACAGCAGCCTGATGATGGCAGATGAGATTCTGCCGAAACGTTGCTACAACTTTAAAAGCACAACTATAATGACGTGGGAAAATACCCGAACAAAGCTGAAGGCCATACATATAAATACCCGCGAAAACTTAAGAAAATAAAGTACATATATTGTGTATATACAAAGGTACATATAAACTTACAGGGTAGAGAGCATATTGAGCGGTTAATTGGTTATATGCTGCACGAGTGAAAGGAACCAGATTTTGTTGCTGAGCACTCATGGTGAACAAGGACTGGGGGGAAAAAAATGAAGACTACATTACAAACTTTTGCTGTGCTAGAAATGTAACTCACTGTATTAACTCTTGTAAATTGGCTTATATTAGCCTTGCGCTAATGCAGCAATGCAGCTCTTTGGATTCATCTCCAAATAATGCTCCAAAGGTGTGGGCCAGGAATTTCACAGCATTGTTTTCCAAATTACACAACTTGTGTTATTTATGTGATGACATCATGACACCTGTGATGTCATCATGGCTTCTATCAGACATTTAAGTCTCCAGCTGACCATTATCTCCTCCACCCATTCTTTTCAGATGTGCTCAATTACAATTTCCAGGATGGGCTCCCAAATTTGGAACAAGTTGGGGAAAAATTATCTATTCTGATCAGGAAGAAAAATCTTCCACATCACCAACTGTGTAATTCTTTCTGATAGAGATAACAAAGACTGAATGAGGCCTTATTAATTTAATAAGTAAAAATCTTTTTCAGGCGAGGATCTGCTTAACCACAGACCCATAGCTCCCTTCTTCTTTTAGTTGATTTAAATTGAGCAGTGGAAATGGAGCTATCGTACTTGTAAAAGCTTTAAATGTTCTCTTCTCAATTGTCCTCTCTGTTACCTCATAACCACTGATGGTAATTTTGACAGAAATATCCAGGGGCTGGTTGGTGACATTTGCCACAGATTTCAATGACATAAGAAGTGGAAACCATACAATGAAGACAAGTAAGAAGACAGTGAAGCCACCCATCACAGATTTCATAATTGGTTTCTTCTTCTGCCCAGGAGGTTGGGGATATTTCTGGAGGGGAAAGAGAAGTTAATTGACAAAGACTTTGGTTATTCCATATACATACTGAAATAATAGCAATAGCAATTAGACTTATATACCACCTCATAGTGATTTACTGCATTCTCTATGACAGAGTCAGCACATTGCCCCCAACAATCATTTTACCAACCTTGAAAGGATGGAACGCTGAGTCAACCTTGAGCGAGTCAGGATTGAACTTCTGGCAGTGGGCAGAATTAGCCTGCAAAGTTTGCTTTCTAATCACTTTGCCACCACGGCTCAATAAGTAAATAGTATAACCAATCTATACAGTATAGAGCCAACTGAAGCCAGAACCAGGAGCAGCAACCTTAAAATTCTACACAAGGGCTTCAGCATTGCTAATTTTGATTTTGAAGGTGATCAAAACTAGCAACGCAGCATGTTCTGAATTCTATTTCCTAAGCTCTGGTGATCAAAGCTACACTGGTGGTGGTAATATTCCAAGGCAATGCATGACTCAATGTTTTTCTCCCTTTCCCTTCTCCCTCTCAAATAACAAGGCAGGGAGAGTCAGCTACAGCAGTGATCCCCAACCTTTTTGACGCCGCGGCCCGGTACCGGCATCAGCTGGGCGCCGCCATCTTTTTTTGATGAAAAAGTGCTTCCAGTGACCTCACCGGAAGCACTTTTTCGTCAAAAAAGATGGCGCCAGCGCTTCCGGTGAGCTTTTTCGGGTAGAAATGGCTTTCTACCCGGAAAAGCTCACCGGAAGCGCTGGCGACGCCATCTTTTTTTGATGAAAAAGTGCTTCCGGTGAGCTTTCTACCCGGAAAAGCTCACCGGAAGCACTTTTTTACCAAAAAAAAGATGGCGGCGCCCAGCAACCAGCGGCCCGGTAAGACTTGTTTTGCGGACCGGTACCGGTCCGCGGACCGGCGGTTGGGGACCCCTGAGCTACAGGATCTAAGTAAATTGTGGGAAGTGGCATATAATTTGAATAATTTTAAAAGGGGACTGGAGAGGTTCATGGAAGACAGGGATAACAGTGATTACTGAGATTTCTGCCCTCTGAATTATGAGCAATGGGCCTTAGTACTGACTGCTAAGAAATTCCAGTAAATTGCCTTCTGGTCCAGGGTTGTTAGTTTCCCCAATTATCTAGTTGAACACTGGAGGACACCGATTTATTAATTTATGTACTGCTCATAACAACACTGGGCTAGATGGGCTTAGGGTCTGATCCAGAAGAATTCTGATAAGATTTTTAAGACTATTTTTTTTTCTTAAACAAAAAAAAAAAAAAAACCAGCATCTAGGACATACACATAACTGAAAACTCTATCCCTGCTGATGATATGCATCAAGCCCAGCAACCAAGGAAAGCATATTTTTGTAGGTATAATACAATTTTTCCAGTGCCAAATATTTCAAAATCCCTTTATGAGTTATCACACAAATGTACAATGATCTCAGTGTTTTCATATCAGTGTTTCCAAAAACCACGTTGTTGCCATATTTCCATATATGAGCAAAAAGATGGCTATCACAGAAGTTGGAAATCTTAAATACAGTGTTTATTGTAATATGGCTAATGAAAACCAACCGTTTCAGAGGTTGACTACTAGACCATCCCAGACTTACCCACCCACCCAACCTGACACTTTGTAGAAGTTTTACTCTACAATTTCCAGAGTTCCCAGCAAGTTTATCCTGTGTCACCTGCATTAAGAGGGTTAGCAAGATCCAGAAAAAATACCACTCACTTTTTCACATTCTCTCTGACATTTTAGAATGAAAATATTTGCATAAATATCCTCTAGGCAGATCCAACTGGACAAGCTGAGTGTAGAATCAGTCCAGATCCAGTCCATGGCAGCCTTCAGCTCAATCAAGAAAGGCATTATGCGGAATCTATCCATGAGAGAATAAAAAAGGGAAATTGATATTGGTACTAGCATTTTGTAATAAACAGTTCAAACATAAACATTTGATAAATTAATTTTAGGAGTTTATTCAAAGGCTTTCCTCTAAAGAAAAATCTGCAGAGAACTATCGATCTTTAATTTGGATACCAATAATATCCTGATATCGGTAATTCATCTTTCAAAGAATTACAAATCAAAGCATCTACACTCATTTTAAATGTACACTGCAGAAATGTTCTGCAAATAAATAATTTAACCAATGCTGCTAACACTGGAGCTTCCCTATATGTTTTCAGGTACAAAATATTAAGACAGAATGAAAATGATAAATTGTACTTTTTTACAAGTGGCATAGAGGCAACCCAAAAAATCATATATTATTGATTGACTAATTGATTGATTTTAGGACCAGTCACTCATAGATTTCCATTTATAACTTAAACAAAAGGATGACTCATAAAAAATTTACAATCGTAGTTTTATGGCTGTTTATAAAAAAATCTATTCAAATTGTCAAAACTAAGTGATTTATTACTACATGAAAAAGGAAATGGGGATAGCCAGGACTGTTCCTTGATTCCGTTGTCTGGGAGCCACAGAGTTCTGATTATCATTCTACTTAAACATAGACATACTCTTGAACATAGACCTACTAGTTCCCCCCCCCCCATAAATCATATTCAGTAAATCAATCCCAGTGCATCTATGCTAAGCAAATGGCTACCCAATCTTCTTTCTTGAAAATCTCCAGTGATAGAACATTTACAACAGGTGCTGCTCTCAGTCAGGAATTTCTCCTTATTCCATGTTTGGATCCCTCTTAAGTTTCACTTGCCAGTTTTGTCTTGCCCTTAGATGCTCTGGAGAAATAAATCCAGACCTTCTGATGTTCCTTCATGCATCTGAAGACTGCTTCCATGTCTTCCCTGATCTTTCTCTTCTTTAAGCTAATCCTATTAAGTTCCTTTACTCAATCTTCAGAGGATTTAGCCCTCAAGCCTCTTGCTAGTTTTGTATTCTTCTCTGCACTCTTTCCAACTCTTCAGCATCTTTTTTCACATTGTGAACTCCAGATGCTCAAGGAGGCATGTTTAGCACTTTTTCCTCTAATTGCCCCTCCCACATAAACCCTCTAAATCTAGGAAGTTTGATTGAAAGAGATTTATCAACCTAAAGACAACTAGTGACCTTCCTTAATTGAAGGTGGAGTAGATCTTGGGTCTTCTAATTCCTCATTCAGTACCATAACAACTACTGGTTGTTGGGCTGGAAAGAAAAAGTGATTGAAAGTTACCTAGTGAACTTCTGTGCCTGAGGGAGGACTAGTACTTCGTCTTCCAACCTTAGTCCCACATTTTAACCATAAGGTCATATTGTTTAGAATATTGTTTAGAAATATGTTTGGAGTTGTAGAATAGAGCTCACTTTCCCTTCCCACAATCTATATCAGTAGAATAGTTTGGGCCAAAGAAGAATCTTTTTGCTGCTGAAGTTATTTTATTAGTATGAGAGTCTAAAACCTACCAGTTAGTTCAGTGGTGGGATCAAAAAATGTTAACTACCAGTTCTATGGGCATGGCTTGGTGGGCATGCCGTAGCTTGGTGGGTGTGGCTTGGTGAGTGTGGCAGGGGAAGGATACTGCAAAATCCCCATTCCTTCCCCACCCCACTAACCTGTTTTCCAGCTCCATTCTCCTGTGCAGGGCAACAAAAGGAGACCCAGCCGATCAGCTGGGCCTCAGGGGGCAGAGAATAGATGAGGGCGGGGCCAGTCAGAGGTGGCATTTGCGGGTTCTCTGAACTACTCAAAATTTCCGTTACTGGTTCTCCAGAACTGGTCAAAACCCGCTGAATACCACCTCTGAGTTCGTTCCAATCTCTCTTCTGGCCACCTTTTTCTAAGTGAGCACATCAGATGTGGTATTCAGCAGGTTCTGACCAATTCTGGAGAACCGGTAGCGGAAAATTTGAGTAGTTTGGAGAACCAGCAAATACCACCTCTGACTGGAGATTTTACAGTACCTTCCCCTGCCACGCCTACAAAGCCACAGAACTGGTAGTAAAAGAATTTGAATCCCACCATTGGAGCACATGTCCTGTCATGAAATTACTACTTACCCTTGGAATAAGTAGAGGTTTATATAGTTGTAATTCTTGGTTAAAAAGTGGCCTGTGGTCCGATTTGCGTAGCCACATTTGATCTGATATGCAGACAAACCAAAATAAATGCACTTGACCAAATACCACACCTGAGCCAATCTATTCCTGTTAAATCTCCTGCAAAGGAACAGAAAAATAAAAATTTTCTTAGTTCTTGGCTGTTACTTAATTTAGTGTCTATGTACAGCCTTGTGAGGGGACAGACAGAATTGTCATTAATTACACACGAATTACATTATGTATTCACAGGGGAAGAGTTCAAAATCTGCAGGATGGCAGGCACAACATCACAATGAAGCTCTGCCACTTTTGTACATGTGAGTTAAATAGATGCATGGACCAAGATGACAGGGATACTATTGCCACACTGTGCTTGCCATCTTACAAATTTTGATAAATACTGCAGACCAGTTGTGGATGCACAGAAGAGAGAAAAGAGAAGAGTTAAATCCTCTTCTTCATTCCCTCAATAACAACTGGAGGCTATATAAAGTAAAGGGTTACAGCTTTATTAGGGACATGAACTACATGCAGATAATTCTGTACCTTATATTTATCAGTTAATGAATGAATTGAGGGCAGATTCTATGAAGCATTAGGATGGCTATAAATATAAGACTTTATTTTCTCCTGGAGAATTGTTCATCGATATACTAATGTAAGCATGCACAATAAATAAATAAACAAACAAACATAATCCCCAAGTACAAATATATGTTCTACTGCTTAGATCTGGGTATACTTTCTGCAGCACAAGTATCATAAACTCAAGTTCCTTGTATACATGGCTATCAAAAACTTTAGGTGCATCCCCCAAAGATCACAAACATTTTCACCAATTTGCATTATTTTAATGTGGCAGAAGAAGAAACATATTAAATACATACTTGGAAAGTAATCTGACTAGTTACCTATATACTACCATGTTTCTCCAACAATACGCCCCCCCCAATAGGAAGACCCAGCATGTTTTCTAGGCATAAAATGAAATTAACCCCTCCCCCCAAATTTAGGCCTAGTTTAAAACATGTGAAATTGGGGGGGAGGCAGGGGGGATCTTGCCATTAGGAGTGCCCCGCGGGCAGCTATGCCTCACCATCAGCCGCTCCTAACACCATGGTGGAGCATGGAGGGCTCCCTTACCTCTCCCTTACCCAGGTCAGCAGGCGGGCGGTGTTGGTGTGGATGTCCAGCAGCGTTTCAGCCGCTTCTGAGGCCTCCGTAACTTCCACAGTTCCCACCAATGCTGGCACCTCTCTCGCCAGCGCTGTCTCCAACAACAGCGTCTGAGTTGCTCCCGCTTTTCCCCCAACCCCGTAACAACAAGAAAAAAAACATTTTGAGGTACCTGAGAGCACTGTGCACTGCATTTTGGTTTAATCCCGAGCGGCTGGGTGGGCGTGAGAAGAGCTGAGCGAGCGTCTCTGCTGCTGCTACCCTTGGTGCTCCACCCTCGGGCTCTGCAAGTTTGCAAAAGTCCCAATGTTCCTGCATTGCAGCTGCAGCTGTCCCTCTCTCCAGCGCCGTCTCCAATAACAGCGGCAGTAGCGGCGGGAACCGTGGAAGTGTTTCAGCCACTTCTCGGGTGGGGGAGCCGCCTCTGTAACTTCCACGGTTCCCCCCGTTGCTGCTGCTTTTATTGGAGATGGCGCTGGTGAGAGAGGGACAGCTGCAGCTCGGCCTGGGCGCTTAGAATGCAGGAACGGGCTAGACACCGGGACTTTTGCAAACTTGCAGAGCCCGAGGCTGGAGCACCAAGGGTAGCAGCAGCAGAGATGCTCACTGCTCTTCTCACGCTCACCCAGCCGCCGGGATTAAACCAAAACGCAGCGCACGGCGCTCCCAGGTACCTCAAAATCTTTTTTTTCTTGTTGTTACGGGGGATGGGGGGAAAGTGGGAGCGACTCAGATGCTGTTGTTGGAGACGGTGCTGGTGTGCGGGAGGGGAGAAATTAATTCACCCCCAAAAAGACATCCTAGCCATTTTTTCAGGGCTCAAAAAAAAATAAAATAAAAAATAAGGCCCGGCCTTATTTTGTGAGAAACACAGTACTAAAACTATCCTGTCTTTTTTTTTTTCATTTCAAATGCAATAATATTTGTACTTTATGCCTGAAAGTAACTAAAGACACTAAACAGAATCATCAATATCTAAAATGGTATTTAACACTCTCAGTCTAAAGAACAATACATATTTCAAACAATCTTTAAAATGATAATTAAAGCAATAAATTATGAAATGCCCAATTACATTCAACAATGACTGAAGGAACATTCCACAATGTGGGTGCAACCACCAACATGAATCTAAAACAGAACTAGGTAAACCATAGGCCATACACAGTACCTAAATTTGAGTAATCTCCAGAATTCCTTCTTTCATTGCTTCTGAAATCTGGTAGCACCTTTTTGGTATTTTTTTCATTTCTTAATCATTTGAAACCATTACATCTGTTAATTTAAGTTTCATGTTCCTATAAAGAACACTTTCACTATAATTCAGCTTTGTAAAGGGTCTTTTTCCTGGACCTACTCATGACTTTTTGTACAGCCCACCACATCAAATTAATACAAAATATAATACTCAACCTGAGAAGACTTGGTTATCCTTGAGGACTTGAAGTAATACCTCGAAGCACACAGAAAAGACACATATAGAATAAAGGCCATTCCACCCACTGAATATATATCTCCCATTTGAATTGAGCCCCAAAAGATCTTTGCAGGAAGCAACTCCCAGTTCCTTCCTGGATGTTGCCATACCGTTGTGTTACTTGTGGCAAAATGAAACACATCCAAATATGAACGCCAAAGACCAAGATCATTTGGAAAACACACTTCCCAAACGTGTTCTTTCTTAGGTAGAGTGCCCTATCAATTATCATGGTGCCAAACTGTATCAAGAGTATCACAAGCCAAGGTACAGGGACTTCATCTTCCAAAAGGGATTCTGCGAAATCATCCTCTGAATGTTTCTGAAATATGTTAGAAAAAATTAATAATAACACCGTGACAAAAGAAAGCAAAAGACAGTATTAATAGCAATAGATACCTTGCAATCCCAAAACATGTGAAAGACCACTTGAATAGCATCAGCACTGACAAAAACCCTTAACATCTCTGCCTATCCCAGGCCCTTGGGAAAGACTCCATTGGTGGATAAAAATACCAAGTTGAATCTAAACATCTAGCTAAACATATATGACCAAACATCATCATAATAATGCCAAATAAAACTAGATTACGTTAAATTTCCTCTTTTTTTTCTGAACTCCAATTTCTTTTGTCTACGACTTTTTATACAGTATTTCTGCACTTTGCTTAGTGCTGTTTATTCCAAAGGAATAGTATGAGACATATGTATTAATATCAATAACCATAACAATAAAAAATCAATGTATTCACACATATAATGGTTCCACACTTTAGACTGGCATTTAAAATCATTTAAAGTTTTAAATGCAAATACTTGCATTTTATTTTCAAATCCAGCTTCATAAGTTTATTTAACAAGTATTATCTCTAATTTCCATTGTATCATATAGAAGCCATATTGCTCCTATGTTCCATAGACTCAGTTCCAAATATGCTTCATCAACTTCGGGTTTACTTTTTGCTTTAAAGCATTTGAGTCCTATCCTCTTAGATCTGTAGTGTCTTCTAATATCATTTTCCTTTCCTTTCCTTTCCTTTCCCTTCCCTGCAAGGTAATCATCTTTTATATTAGGGTCACAATGACTGCATGAGCTAACAGTTCTTAGCTCAAGGTCACCTAGTGAACTCCACAATTAAGTGGGGATTTAAATCCAGGCCCAATAATCGAAAACTAAAATTACTACCCCAAATTGGTTCTTGAGCATTCATACATTCACAAGACATCACATATTCTTGCAACAAAAATATCTAAAGATACTTTTATAAGAGCATTTATTTCATTGAACTTGAAATTGTTCTGGACTGAAGAACTTGAAATTGAAAAGTATTCATGGATTTGGAACTTTTGAAATAATAGCAAAATAGTAATAGCTTTTGAGCACATCATGAGCATATGAGTATTTCTTCTTCATCACTGAGGGAAGCATTATCTGTTTGAAATTCTGGAGAAAAAAAAAAACCTTTCTTCCAGACCCACCAAAACATACTCTACAAAACCTTTCTGTTAGAATCTCAACAACACACATTGCTACTTACCCCAAATGCCCCATAGCCAAAGATGGTAATAATAAAATTAATCACATCAGCAATAAAGATGTAACCATAGATATCGCAGACTGGACTGCTCTTGAGATAAATGATGTCATAGAAGAATTGCTTGATAGGCCGATAAATCCAAAGCACACTGGGGGTAAGAATTTATCTAGATCCGTCAAAGTGCAAAGTAGAGTCATATTTGTTAAGATAAAGTCCTTGCTTAAAATTCAAGAAAAAAGTGATAGCATTATAGCAGACACTGCAGAAAACACATATGCTAGCTAGTTGAGATGAGGTTGTAGACCCAAAAAGTGGTCTAAATGTGAACTAAGGAACCCATCATTTCAGGACCTCCTATTTCTAGGGCTGGATACCTCCTCCTCCATCTGTTCTTTCACACATACAGTAGTCTGATGCACATTACTTTTTGGTTGGGTCAGATATCAAGCCGATATATCTGATTTCATTCTAGGACATCTCAACTCAGATAACCATGAAAAGACAGTTATTGTAATCATAAATGAAAGCAAACCACAGGATGTTATTCTATTTTACATCATCTATCTTTATGACAAAAATTTCATCCCGTCTTATTATGGCTAAATTGGAGGGCAAGGTGTGTGAGGGAGGCTGAGTCTGTTTCTCAGCAATTGACTGATTTGTCTATTCATAAAGCCATGATCACAGAGGCATCCCCAGAAGTAAGCAAATGACAAAATGAGCATTACACCGTTGTGATTAAGCTCTGCCCATTTTGTCCATGCATTGTGTTGTGACACATACATACAAAACATGCAGAACTTAAGTACAACAGTGCAGTACTTCTTGCATCATTCTGACCCCAGATCTTCTCTCAGAGCTATGTTTTTTGCATCATCAAGTCAGCTAAACAAACTCTCAAAGATCTTGACCATTTTATAGTCAGAAGCAAATGTAGCATGTTTCTTTCTTGTAGAATTCTATGTAGAAGCATTGTTTTTTCAGGCATGGTCATCATCAGGCAATGTCTACTCTTCCTGACATCCCTTGCCCTACTTGCAACTCTGCTCATTCGGGTTGCAACACCTTACTTTCTCTAGGTCAGTGTTTCTCCATCTTGGCAACTTTAAGATGGGTGGATTTCAACTCCTAGAATTCCCCAGCCAAGGGAAGTTGAAGTCTGACCATCTTAAAGTTGTCAAGGTCAGGAAATACTGTTTTAGAATAAAAGGAAAGGAAACCCTCCATTTACATTTTAATCAGCAACTTTTTAGTCTTAAGTATCTTCTGGTTCCTTGTTTCTTTAGAATGTCTCTTCTTGCCAGAGGGAGGTTTTCTGAAAAGGCTGCATGTCTTCTCTTCTTTCAGAGATTTGTCTGTCAAGAGTAAAGGAAAACATTCATTATGCTATCTGAGAAGCTTTCACATGACAGGATAAATTTTTTAAATGCTCCCCAACTTCTGATGCGGTTCCATTCCCAAGCACATAACAATTGATCTTCAGTCCAATCATGTCTTCTGAAACATTAAAAGAAATGCCCCTGTGCAAATTCCTGTGTGGGAGAATCCCTCCCCAAATGGCAACAAAAGAATCTAATGAACACAGAGCGATCAAACTTTCACTTTTTGATTGCAAAAGAAATGTGAAACTTCTCAACATAAACCAAACCACAGCAATAACAGTAAAAGTGAGCAAGCTGTTAGGACAGGGAGAGGCCATTTGGTGGAGGTTGAGAGACACAGTGGACAGAGTAATTAAAAAAGGGAAAACCCTTGGATTTTCTATTTTTATTTCCATTTTTAAGGTAGGGGCTACTTTTGTTTCTCAAATAGATTGAGTTTATTTTACAGTTTAAGCTACATTTGTACTCTCAAAATGATGGGAAATCACACTGCCCATTTTCAGCAATGGCACTGTAGTTGGAGAAGTTTCTAGAATCACAAAAGGGGATTCCGAGCCTATGGTTACTCACTCTAAGATAGGATAACAACAAATGCAAATGGACTTCCGGTTTGCTCCTCGTTGGAGTTGGAGCAGAATCCGCGATTGTGCGCAGTTTCGCCTGAGCTCACTTGCTGGAGGGTCTCGGTTGAGACCAGAATCACCCTGTAGGGGTGGTGAAGAAGGGGGGAATAGCCTGGAGGGTTGAGGGGAGCCACAACTCCCCTCCCTAACAGGGAAAAACCCTCCCAAAGGCAAGCTGCAGCGGTAGTCTTAAAATGGCCACCACAAAGACAAAGAACACTCTGGGAAAATAAGTTTTGTGCTGGAGCAGAGAAGTCGTGAGCAGAGTGTGAACCAGGCAAAAGACATCATTTTTGAGGTACCCTGGACTTAAAATAAAGGGCTATCTTGGAGGAAAGTATGTGGAAGTGGTGACCAAAGAAAGTGAGAAGGAAATTGGATTTTATAAAATTCAGATTGAATTACTGTATTGGATTAATTTGGAGGAGAAAATTTAAAGGAAAATACTTTAACACAATAAAGGTTTAGAAATTAAACTGGATAACTATTGAACTACTAATGCTAAAATTGAGTGTGTTGAAAAGAAAAGAAATAACAGCTAATGATTGAAGTTAGCGAACTTAATAAAAGTATTACATTTAATAAAGAAAGTTAAAGGCAAAAGACTCAAGAGTGCCATCTGATGGTACAGGAAAGTTTTAGTATGTTTTAAAAAGTGTCTGGTCTTCTCTAGAGTTTGGATTTTGGAACTTAAAAGAAACTTTATTATTGTCATAGAACCACCCGGTTACTTGGGAAATAGTTGGGGCCAATTAGAAGACCTGGAACAAAGGATCAAGAGTATGGATTGTTGAAAATAAATTGGCTGAAATAATATACTGGACCCTGGGATTGAATATATTAAAGAAGAGGATTTTAGCTATTAAGGAAGAGGAAAGAAAAAGAGAAAAAAAGAGAAGATATAATGGAGGAACTTTTTGTTGATATAAGACTGGACTTACAAGATACAAGATTGGACTTGCAAGATATAAGGGACACGATAAAAATTAAACTTGAAATGTGTAATTACGTATTACAGAAATTAGAAACGGTGACTCAGCATACACAAGAACAAAGTAAACCAGAGGGGGAGGAGGTCTACAAAGAGGAAGCCAACTTTGAAGGACAAATGGAACAACAATTACTTAAACAGGGGGGGAAAGGAATTAGAATTAAAAATTTGTGGTCTGATGGGATGGTAAAAGGGAGAATGGTTCAGGAAATGGATAAAGGGAGAGGGAAAAAGCAGAAAAGGGAAGTGCAAAAGAAAAATTGAAAGAGGGGGAGAGAAAAGTTCAAAAACTGGAATGAGAAATGGAGGGGAATAAGAATAAGAATGGGGGAAAGGGGAATTAAGAAAAAGGACTAGAAAATAAAGAGGAGCTGGAAACAAACAAGGATGAAAAGAAGTTACATTGTCCAAAGAGTGAGAGATAATGGGTGAAAAAAAAATAGATAAGGAAGGAGATTCTGCAAGGTAATATGTTGTGATGTATAAGAATATATTGAGAATAGTATTTTGTAATGTATAGATGATTTATAAGGTGTTTGAGAAAATGTAATGAAGAATCTGAGATTATATATATATATATATCCACATATATATAGATCATATATATATATATATATATATATATATATATATATATATATATATATATATATATATATATATATATATATATATTTGTGCTATAATCTAGGTAGAGAGATTGATATTAAGGTAGAATGAAGGTGGTTAGCTCGAATTATTAATTAGAGGGGACAATTATATTTATAGATAAGGATTAATAAAATGACAAATGTGACAGAAAAAAGTAATATGAGAAATGAATATAGAAATGTGATGAGAATTTTAGATAACATGGTAAAAATGAACATAGAAAGGTGATGAGAATTTTAGATAACATTGTAAAATAAGATATGAGAATATACTAACATAACATGAATTGGAACTGGATAAGGTAAGCTTAATATTTAATAATAATAAGAATGATGCAATATGAAATTAAACAAATAAAATGAATAGGTAACTATGGTCATGTCTATATTGAGATGTGAAACCTGGAACCACACTGCTTGCCAAATGAGAATTTTTTATTTAAAAAAATAAAAGCAGGGAGAAAATTGAATAATGGAATTACTAGGTATATTTAATTGATATGGTGGTAGGCATTTGGGGAGAGTATTGAAAGATTGAAAATAAGTAATGAAGGATTATGAACTAATGTCAATGTATGCATTGAGAGATATGATTGGTACTATTAATTTGCCTATACTAAAATGTATGATATATTGATGCCACGCTGCTAATATATCATTGTGTATGTGTAGATTGAAATAAAAAAAAATTATAAAAAAGAACAAATGCAAATGAAATTTGAAAGGATCACCTCAAATTATTTCCTCTCTCAATACGAGAGAGCTTAAGACATTTCTTTAATGGGCCCTCTTCCTTTGAGAGGCAGATTAGGATCATCCGTGGGTTTTCTGATCCCCACAGAACAGAAGAGCAAAAATCACAGGCGGGAGGCTGTCAAGGGGAGTGCAGGTTATTATTTTATATTTCTGTCAGATCTTAAGAGTGAGTTTAAATTAAGGATATATATCAGGTGCCAAAATATAACTAGGCTTTTGTATTCATCTTGACTGAGTAGGAAGCTGCTGTTAGCTTCTCCCACTCTGGCAATAAAATGTTCACTTCTCCAGCTCTTCTTGCCCTCGGAAATTGTGGGAGTGTCATCACTTGAGACTTTCAAGAAGAGATTGGACTGCCATTTGCCAGAAATAGTGCAGGGTCTCCTGCTTGGGTGGGCGGTTGGACTAGATGACCTACAAGGTCTCTTCTACTTCTGATTATCTGTTACCTATTTTATTAGTATATTTTTGACTTTTACTCTTCCTGCTGATCAGGAGGGACAGGATTACCCTTTTCTCTTCCTCTCCTCCTTTCATAGCAAGAATATTTTGTCCACATATTTGCATTTATCTACCTCTATTAGTCCTCTTAAAAATGTTCCTAGAGAGATGCCATCGTTCTGAGCTAGACTTGGGTTCCTTCGAATGACCTTTGCAACCTTTCTTCTTAGATTTCTTGGCCATGTCCTTTTGTTTAGGATCTAGTATTTTAGAATCCCAGAGACCTTGACACTGTGGGACAAAACAAAGTAAAAGTTATTCATGTGGGAATCTTAAACCACATTTAAAAGAAGTGAAAGAGAATGCTGGATCAATACATGCATAATTCCCATACATGTCAGAGCACAGAGCAGGAAAAATAATTGGAGCTTTCACGAAGAAAGTTGGCTGTCAAATAACCACCCAAATTTCGGTATTTGAGGGAACTCAGACTGATGCTTTAGGACAGAAAAACATTTGAAGAGATGATCCTTCAAATATTATGACCATAACATTGACTACATTTGCTCTATGACAAGTCTATTATAGAATTAGGGAAACTTCAGTGATATAGCTGGAGGAGTTTTGTGTTAAAAATTACAGCTTGGGAGATTTTAGTTGAAAAAAGAAAATAATTGGGAAAAGAAAGAAAGGTGTAAATAATTATACACAGTATGAAGAATATCCAAACAAGGAACATCTCTCTTTCTCAATGATAGTACAAAACAACTGGCTACTCAGGACAGACCAAACGAAATGTTTTGTTACAAAATATTTGGCCAAGCTATAGAATTTTTTGTTTCCAGAAGCTGAGAAGTTACAGACATTAATGGAGCATAAGGCTGCCAATGGATATTAGCTGCAGTTTCAAAGGTAATATATTAGCAATGACATTTCCATCTGCTAGAAAACCTGAGTGTCATTCTCTACTGTATTCTCTATTGCATCAATGTTCTTCTGCTGGGACATGGTTGATCACTATGGGAAAGTGACCGAAAGTGACTGGACTAGATAGTTTTTTGATTCACAGGACTCTTCTGAGGTTATCATAGACATCTGCTATACATGTTAACAAATCCATGCTTGAAAAGGTGGATTAAAGTCTTTCTTCCTTATTAAGGATAGTTTGCAGTACCTTCAAGATGTACCTGTGCAAGAACAAGGCTAGGAGCTGCACTAAATCATACTGTGCATATCCGTCTTTCTTCTCCATCCCAATTAGATTTGGCAAGGCAAATGGTGCTTCTGCACTGATACTGCAATATAACTTAGAAGACCAAGGAAAGAATCCAAATTGGGAAATACATTTGATCACAATCATTATCTGGCAGAGGAAGGAAACATATGTAGATTTACTATTATCATAAAATGATAATTCTTCAAGATTTCTAAAACAGTGAGCAATGCTAAAGTGCGGGGTAGTGATCTGTTCTATGACACAGGCTTCGTATTTTTATCCTGCTTATTAATAATAATCTTTTCAAAGGAGACAGTCAATAGAAACTGTGGGACAATATTAAAATTTATCTTGTAGGATTCAGCTGAAATCAGTGTTTTCCATTCTTATCCATGTGTTTTCCCAGGATAATTAGCAGGACATATATTCCAGATACAAATCACCAAAAGGCCTGTATTGGAAGATACTAATAAGAAGTCCTGTTTTCCTAAACTTGTATAAGATGTTTTATAGATGGCATTTTGCACCAATGTGGTTGGCAAGGATGTTTAAAGACAAATCAGCTAAATGCTGGAAGTGCCACCAAATACCTGGGTCATATTATCATATGTGGTGGACTTGCCCAAAAGCAAAAAAATACTGGACAAAAATACATCTGTAATTGGGAAAAAATGATAAAACAGCATATTGATTTAAAACCAGAAATATTTCTATTGGAGATTCTACCCAAAAAATACATTTAGGAAAATGCATATTTAGTTATTCATATATTAACTGCTGCTAGAATTGTATTTGCAAAAAATTGGAAGAGTGAAGATGTGATTAGGAAATGTGTAGAAATGAGTAGATTAACATTGGCAATTAAGGAGAAAGAGCAAACTGAATACTATATGGAATGGGATCTATTTTATCAATGGTTACATAATAAAAGTTAGAAACAGGGAAACAAAATTAAGAAGATATGTTAAAAGAGATAAGTAAATATGACTAGTATGTTGAATATTACTATTTTAATATTCTAGAATATATGGAATATTACTATTTTAATATTATAGAATTAATATTAATGTAACAAATGATGTTGCATTTGTTAAAAAGATATTTGTATTCAGACAACACACTGTTCAATTAAAGATGGAATTATTACAGTAAACTTTTTTTTAAAAAGAAAAGAAAAAAATGTCCTGCTTTCCTCCTTTTTGCCTGAGACCTTGTACCATGCTCTGTTCTAGTTTTCTTTCCAATGTGATCAGTAGTTGCTTCCAAGTCAGAGACTAAAATTCTCAGGTAGGCTTGTGACCCCTTAGTATCTAGTCAGTTCTTTATTTCAATGAAGCTCAAAGAGGAGTGAAAATGATATACGGAGAAGACTAAAGCAGCTAAATGCAGCATCTACTGAACACTTACCTCAGTGTAAATGATTGCTATCATCCAAAAGAATTTGGAAGGCCTTGGAATGGACAACATAGGCCACAGGAATATCAAGATGGAGAGAACCGAAGTAAGAATGGAAGCAGAAACCATGTGGTTGATAATGATAACAAAATAACAAAGCATTTCTGATGTAGAGGCCATAACATGGTACAAAGCAACTCCCAGCTTCAAGGGACAAGGAAGGCACTGGTAAAATTTATCAGACTGCTCCAGCTCATTGTCATGAAGAATGCTAGACCATATTTAAGGAAAAAGCACAAAAAATGTCATTAACTAATGCTACTTATTTCCCCTTCTTAGCATTTTCCCTCAGGTGCAGGGTCCTTTTTTTGGATCAACCAAATATTGATCCATTGGTTGTGACAAGAATTAACAAAGTACTTTGTTGTCTGAGGCTGACATTATGGGCTGAGAAAGACTCACCCAGACATCTTTTATGCCAAAGGCGGGATAACTCACAGTCTCCTGTTTCTAGCCTGGCTCCTTAACCATCAGACCGAACTAGCTCACAATTAATAATTGTAACTAAAATAATATATACCAGCACAAATATATTCTAGAATAAATAATATCCTGAACTTTAGATACAGTTCATTATGAACACCTCCTTCATTTTTCCCCCGCACTGGGGATTTTTAAGGTAGTAGGTCAGCCTTCCACAGCTGAAGTCATCTAAATGTGGGATTGTGAATCTCGGCATTTGACCCAGTGTGTTGAAGAACATAATAGAGCTTTGAGATGTCTGCTTTGGGTTATGTCAAAACAGCAAACAAGAGTCACTCACTGAAATACTGTGGACCTAAGGATTTTGCAATCTTGAATTCATGCTCTTTGAAAGCAAAGTGAGGTCAGAAGGCAGTTTTAATAAAAGCATAATGGGATATGCCTTGCCTGTTAAGCACCAGCTCACTGGTTGTCATCATAGGAGATATTTCACCTAATGGCTTGTTGGCTTTTGGACTTCTAGTAAACAAGGAATCTGCAGACTCTTGAATTTCTGATGGAGAGCTGGAAAGAACGGCAGGTTCTGCACAGGAAGTGGCCAGAGTGAATCCTTGGGAGAGGGCTTCTTTTTCATTTCCCCCTTCTATCTTCTCAGTCCCCATTACATCTTTGTCAGTTTCACTGGCTCTCCTGATTTCCAAAGACATAAAAAATTGCCCAGAAGTCTTTTAGTAGCTTCAAGACTGAGAGGCATTTTTACAATGGTGCTTCTTCCAAAGAGCTGTTAAAAACAATTCATTATCCTTCACTTCTGAACCATTTTTACCATCAGGGATTTATGCATTTTTACCACCCAGTATAGTTAGGCTGGGAGAGACCACACATTTGATCCAACAGGTTACTTAATCTTGTTTTAAAACATAAAAATCTAATGAATATTTTCTTTGTTCAAAGCCAAGTTGAAAAATCTAAAAAAGCAAAGCACCAAAAAAGTGGGTTTTGTGTTCCTTCTCAGTGTGCACAGAATGTCTCTGTGGGAGTCATAAAATCATAGGTTTGTAAGGGATACTTGAGATCATCTAGTCAACCTCACAGTATCCAGTGCTTTTGGAGAACACCTAACTGTAACCTGCCCAGTGTAGAAATCCTCATGCTTGTTTATTTATTTGTTTATTTATTTCAAACTCCTGTGGCTGTCCATCCTAAAAGCACAGTTCTGAACAGTTTACAACCATTATATAAAAAATCAATGAAAGCAAAAACAAACAAACAATAAATCAGAAAGAAAAACCTGACATCACAACCACTCTTCTATTATGCATCCAATGCTGGTACCTTCCAAATCTCACTTCTCTCTATCCTAGTGTTTGCCAGTGGAGCCAAGAAAAATGGCTGTGATGAAAGATAGTGTCATATTGCAAAACTCACAATGTTTCTGCTTGCATCAACATGTACAAAGGATGTAAATATGCAGTGGAGGGATGTGCACCATGACATTGATACCACAGTGTGCATTTCATCAATTTAATGTAATTTTGGTGCACCAAAATTGTCTGTTTGCATGCTCCTTTTCTGTCAAAAGGATTTTCTTGCATACACCCTTTATATGTTGGTAGAAGCAATATCTGCCATCCAAGTCCAAACTTATCTTAAACAGTCATATTATCTGGAAAGGCAGCCACCTTTGAAGGTTTCCATTTATGAAGACCACTTCAGCTCTCCTTCCCCTGTACCTGCAGTGTGAAGACTGCCAGCACTCTTTGCTTTAAAGACAGCCTTCCTCAACCTTGGCAACTTTAAGATGTGTGAACTTCAACTCTCAGAATTGTCAAGTAGCATGCTGTCTATGGAATTTTAGGAGTTGGAAGTGCACACATCTTAAAGTTGCTGAGGTTGACAAATACTGCTTTAAAGGATCAAAGACAAAAGCTGTGATAATGTCTTTGTGGTTATGTTTTAATGGGCAAAAGAGATACTACAGATTCAAAATATATATAAATGTACATTATCTGTTCCCCAACATCACAGTATATTTCCTAATGTACAGGAATATTATAAGAACCTGAAGAAAAAATACTGGAGGTTTCCATCTTGTGGCAGGTACTTCTTACCTGAGTTGCAGAGATGAAGGCTCAGTATTCTCAGTCGGTGGAGATTCAGATACCTTGCCTTGGCTTTCCTCAGTTCTTATTACTTTGGCTTTATATTCTCCATAAACTGACTGATTATTCTCAAATCTGTAATGTTGTAGAACCATATCTACTGAAACCTCATTTCCCTTTAGAAAATAATCCAGAGCACAGTTAATTGGGTGGAAAAAGAACAGTAAAGGAGAATTAAATGGAATTGCTTCAGTTTATGAAAGCTCAAAAGAAATTAGTATTATCTGGAATTGATCTTATAATCATAGAATAATAGAGTTGGAAGGGATCTTGGAGGTCATCTAGTCCAACCCTCTACCTGAGCAGGAGAGTCTATTCCAAATATTAGCCCCTACCTAGGATGCAAAAAATTCCAGTGAAGAGAAAAGCTCAACACATTCCACTGTCTTTAGTAGAAATTAGTTGTTAGTCAATGCTAACTAACATTGCCTACATTATACATTGAGAAATGCATACGGCTGTCTTATTCCTGATAATTCTAAGTAAAAAAAACATAATACATTAAACTGCACAGCAATATTCCATCATAGTACCACAAAGTCCCATGCATTCTACATTTATACTTGCTGAATTCATCCTAGCAGTCTGAAAGCAATCACTCCAGCAAAGATTGGCCATCTGAGTGAACACCAAATGCAATTCAGGACAACTATCTACAAAGTCACTATGAATTGACATCAACTAGCAACAATACAACTAAGCCCAGTAAAAATAATAAAACTCAAATCCAATTTCGTAAATTCAAATTGCAACTAAAACACAAAGCCTCTATAAACTGAATGTAAGCTACAGTACTTCAAAATCCAGGAACCTTACCTTGTACATCTGCTGCCAAAGAATATGTTTTTCCATCCTCAATGCATTAGCAATGTCCAAATTATCTTTAACAAGGGAATTAAGAGCTTCTATAGTTCCATACATCAATGCATGCATCAAGATGGAGATAAGCTTAATAATGTTGATTATTCTTTGCACAATACTTTCTGTTGTGAAGGGAACAAGCATAACCCACATATTATAGTTATAAAAACTGCTTCACTAATCTTGCTCTCAGGAATACTCATACACATATAGAGAATATTTCAATCTCTTTAACATTCAGATTTTCAAAATGCAAATAGTCTTAATTAATCTGGTGGAGCTACAGAGAGAGAAAAATTTATCTGAGTATCTTATCCTACTACATTCCTTAAGAAAACCCTTTCTCTGAAGTTGATACTTTGGGGGAAAGTACTCTAAAACTGTCACTGTGATTTTCTCCCAATTCTCCAAAAATTCTTCTTTTACAAAGAGATTTTTCTGAGTTCTGAGTTCACCAGGAGAAGAAAGAGTTAAATACCTCCCTTGCTTGTGATTTTAATAATTGCTATCAACTGTTGCAAAGTGCAAAAATGCATTTAATGTGATATCCATGGAGATATCTTCATATCTCCATGGAAAATTTTATTATACCTGCTTGATCACAGTTAAAATCCCTGCAGTTAAATATACCTGCAATATAATATTAACAAGATAATAAAGTTGGAGATACATGGAATAATAATGAAATAGAAACTGTATCAGAAAGTCATGATTATTCTTGGTAGATATGGTAAGCTTATTGACTCAAAATTTACTGTAGAATCTGTCCCTTCAAAGCAGCATAAAAATGTCACCAGTATCACTATCATGGAATTAATCCCATTAAAATTTAATTTGCAGGGCATTTGTACACTGTAGCCCTCAGCTACTTGTCTCCCATGCATAAACTGGAAATGAAAACATCTTAAGAAATCCCAAATAGACAGAATAATAGCCAGGTGTCCTGTCTCTACTGCAATTAGCACAGATCCTCATTGGTGGATTCCCCTGCTTCCCCTTTGATGACATGGCCTTGCCACCCTTCCAAGACTGGTAGGCTGAGTTATAGCCCTGAATACCTTGATGATTACTCACCTGTGACCTACATGAGAGATAGATGATTGACTCATTAATTTGTACGCTAATGATTTCTGTACAATGGAATTAATTACCTGACTTATCCAAGTCCTCTTCAGAAGCCAGTATCTCGATATTTTCATCAGAGGATTCCAAACTGACATTACCTAAACACACAAAACAAAACAAAAACTAAAAAATCAGAACAGCATCCCAGAATTATGACTTAGGCCAATGCCCTTGATGAAGGGACCAAAGTTGTATATTGAGGTTTCCACCTTTCCATCAACAAGAATTTAAATTTATTTTTAAGTGGAAAAGTTTCTCAAATATATTAATACGTGGTGGTGGGTGCTTTAAAATACAGTATTGTCCATTTCTAACCAATCATAAGTATAAGTACTCCTACCTTTTTCAATCCCTGGCAATTGCTCGTTTTTCCTTTCCTCCTCTTTTGTATTTTTTTGACTACTGATTTCATCTTGCTCTCTCATATTTTGAGCTGATTTTGTATTCCTCATCGAGGCTTCATATGCAAGCTGCAAAGAGGACAGAATCTTATTTAGCAATGGCTAACCTGGGGTAGAATATATTAAATTATCTCCTACTGAATTTCTGCCTATCTTTAAACAAAATGGTGAGTTTTGTACAACAGCCAAAACAAAGAATAACATTGATGTACTGAAAGAAAATAGAATCTAGTTCCTCTCCCCAGTTTAACTACTTCTGAAGCCATTAGGGGAGGACAACCATTGACATGAGGCGGTTGTTAAGTGAATTGCTGCAATTGTTAAGTAAGAGTAACAGTTAAGTGAATCTAACTTCCCCACTGACTTTGCTTGTCAGAAGTCAGCTGGAAAGTTTGCAAATGGCCATCACATGACACTGGAATACTGTAATTTGGGTTTCAGTGATCACATGACCCTGGGAATGCTGCAATGGTTGTAAATGCGAGGACCAGATGTAAGTCACGTTTTTCAGTGCCATTGCAACTTTGAATGGTTGCTAAATGAATGGTTGTAAGTCAAGGGTATAGAATTGTATTCCCACAAAGTGTGAATGAGCTGTTTTTCCTACCATTTAAAAATAACTACATGCCTATGTGCTATTTTCATTTGTTCTCAATCACTTCCCCAGCACAGGTTTTTTCCCTTCAGAAATTGGTCACACCTGCCATGCTGTTTTCTTTTTAAATAATTCTTTTTTTTTCATTTCAGAGTGTTCATGTTCTTCTTCATCTTCACTATCTGTATCAAAAAGGCAATAGCTCCCACTTCGAACCACTGAAATTGACAGGAAATCCAGATATTAAAAACCTCTTATGGAATTATGTGCCACATGGACAAAACTCAGATTTTTCAGCCAAGTTTTCTGCTTCTCAAAGATTGCAGCTCTGCTGCCACATTACTTACTCACAAATACTAAAATCAATTAAAATAGCTTTTTATCTAATCTAGTGTCCTGCAGATGGAATTAACTTCAGCTCCCCTCTATTCAAGCCAATTGTAGCCTAACCCATCAGAAGAAAATTAGGTAGAAAAGATGGAAAACCGTAATTGTTTAGCCAAACATTTTACTGTTAAGCTACTGCACTTGCATGAAAGAGAGCTATATGCAGTACCTGAAGATGACACCTATATTTTTTGTAAGTCCTTTTCATTACATATATTTTTTAAAAAAACTTTGACTATTAACTCAAAGACATCTTTTTGATCTACCAAAATGTTTTTAACCAACTGATTTAACTCATTGATCATGCTTTTTCAAGCCTAGTAATAATCATTTTACAACATAAACGTCAAAAAAACCATGAAGGACAAGTTGAAAAGATGGAAGATTCTGTTCAAAGGGGATACCAAGTAAATAGACCTTTTCTTAGTAAGCACAGGTAATTTACCTGAATTATGTGTCACCCATGGCTGCCACCAATTATTTTTATTCTTTTTTTCTATCTTGCTGGTATCATCTCCTGCAGAAAAGACAAAAAGAATTACTCAGTAAAAAGTGCCTTAAGAAAAAGAGAAAAACTTTACTCAACCTGTCACTCTCCAAATATCTAGAAATTGGAGTTCCCAGAATCCCCAGATTTCATGACCAAGCATGGGCATCCATAGGGTCAGGGGGTAAGTAATGATGTGCAAATGACATTGTCACACAAACATTGTGGCTAATACAGTCATTGTAGCAACAGCAAAATTTGAGAGTGCCATCATTACCAAAATACCCATGTAATTTTAGTGTTGTTTATTTTCAAGATAAACAGAAATAATACTTGTTATATATCAGCATCGAGCTGACCTTGGTTTATCTCAAAAGCTAATTTGGTAAAAGCCCTTTTCATGTTTGGAATCCAGTGGAATTCCAGGACTCTAGACTGGTTTGAGAAGCTGAAAACAATAAAAGACAATCCATGTCTATGTTGATAAGAAAAGTACACAGATGTGTTCATGAAATTAATGGGATTATTCAAAAGAAATTTTAGAAGTGCAGTCATTCACACCAAACAAATACTTAATATGTGTGTGAGAGATATATACAGATAGTTCTTAACTTATGACCATAATTGATCACAAAATTTATGTTGCTAAGTGAGACATTTGTTAAGTGAGTTTTGCCTCATTTTATTACTTTTCTTGCCATGGTTGTTTAATAAATCATCGCAGTTGTTAAGTTAATAACCTGGTTATTCAATGGATTTGATTTCCCCATTGACTTTGTTATCAGAAGGTTGCAAAAGGTCTGGGATTTTCTAAGCAATAAGGCTTAGGTGTTTTGTGAAAAAAAAATGAGGGTTTTTACCTGGATCCTCCTCTTCCAATTTCTGATCAGATTCTGCTTCTAGTATTTTGCAGGAACTTTGGTTTTTAAATTTTGGTTTAATCAGGTCCATCCTCAAAAAAATCACAAAAGAACAGATAATTTCCTGCCTCCCCAAAAAGTCAAGGATGCTTTTATACTAATATAACTGAGATTTTTGAAAGACTATGCTAGTATTATGATTTCTCTCCTTTCTTTCTTTTGTGGCCTCTTGCTTGCCAATGTATAATTGAGCATATATTCTTCCTATGAAGCCTAAAGTACAAGATATCTGAAATTTGAGCTTATTTTCCCCAATAATATGTACCACATTTCCGTATTTGTGATGAGTGCTATCAAGGAGCAAAATTTCCATTTAGCATCTTTAATATATCAAGATCCTTTCATTGAGAAGATGTTTGGGGATATTTCACACCAGCTGTAAGTATTTTTGCAGTTATGATATGGATTTAGACATGCAGACTTCTTTGGACTACTGAAGACAACAATAAATATGTATTTGTATTTGTAAATTGTCTCAAATTTCACAGATTTTATCTCATGAACATGTTGTATGAGATAACTACAGTTTATGCTACAGCTGAAGAAAAAGCTGCCACAAAACAAAATTTAAGAAAGAAAGACGAAGTATCTATCCAATACTTCTGGTCACAAAGAACAATCTGATTGAAAGCTATCCAGCCTACATGGGTGACATTAATAATATTGACATGCTAAACTGAAACTTTTTGCCTTTAAGCTGAAGACCCATCTTTACTGCCTTTGGTGGGGGAAGAAAGAAAGGGGAAAGGCGGAGAAAACCTCAGCTTTAAAAAGAAAATTTTTTTAGGATAAAGGATGAAATATAATTTTCTGTAAGAAAGATTCTGCTAAGGTACAGAAGATGGTATTGTAACATTTATATTTGAAATAGTAAATTAGAATGCTTTAAGATTTAATAAGAAATTAAAATGTTGAAGTTTTTATTAATGATTGATTTTTAAAATGTAATAAAATATCGAAGGAAAGGAGGATACAATGTATTTAAACATTTTTGGTGGATAGAATGTACCAAGCAGAACCAAATTGGGTATTTGTTATGTTGAATGTTAATTTTACTAACTTAGGGGGAGGATAGAAAGGCATCATACTCTGATTAGTGATTTCAGGAGAAATTTTTTCTTTTATTATAAGAAGAGATAGAGGGATAAATGAATGGGCAAAAGATACAATTTAATGATTTATTAAGATGGATTAAATAAGATAGAAATGTGAAGAGTGATATGTGTTATTATTTTAGCCCATGCAAAGAGAGGTAACTGGGGCCAAGGTACTTTACTAAAAGATTTTTTTTTATGTTTGTTTGTGTTTGTTTGTGTTTTATGAGAATATTGGGGAAATTATTGTAGAAAAACAGGGAAAGATTCAATATGTAATGATTTGTTTGTTGTTGAAACTTTTAATAAAACTTGTTTTAAAAAAAAAAAAAAAAAAGAAAGAGAGCTATATGCAGTACCTGAAGATGACACCTATATTTTTTGTAAGTCCTTTTCATTACATATATTTTTTTAAAAAAACTTTGACTATTAACTCAAAGACATCTTTTTGATCTACCAAAATGTTTTTAACCAACTGATTTAACTCATTGATCATGCTTTTTCAAGCCTAGTAATAATCATTTTACAACATAAACGTCAAAAAAACCATGAAGGACAAGTTGAAAAGATGGAAGATTCTGTTCAAAGGGGATACCAAGTAAATAGACCTTTTCTTAGTAAGCACAGGTAATTTACCTGAATTATGTGTCACCCATGGCTGCCACCAATTATTTTTATTCTTTTTTTCTATCTTGCTGGTATCATCTCCTGCAGAAAAGACAAAAAGAATTACTCAGTAAAAAGTGCCTTAAGAAAAAAGAGAAAAACTTTACTCAACCTGTCACTCTTCAAATATCTAGAAATTGGAGTTCCCAGAATTCCCAGATTTCATGACCAAGCATGGGCATCCATAGGGTCAGGGGGTAAGTAGTGATGTGCAAATGACATTGTCACACAAACATTGTGGCTAATACAGTCATTGTAGCAACAGGAAAATTTGAGAGTGCCATCATTACCAAAATACCCATGTAATTTTAGTGTTGTTTATTTTCAAGATAAACAGAAATAATACTTGTTATATATCAGCATCGAGCTGACCTTGGTTTATCTCAAAAGCTAATTTGGTAAAAGCCCTTTTCATGTTTGGAATCCAGTGGAATTCCAGGACTCTAGACTGGTTTGAGAAGTTGAAAACAATAAAAGACAATCCATGTCTATGTTGATAAGAAAAGTACACAGATGTGTTCATGAAATTAATGGGATTATTCAAAAGAAATTTTAGAAGTGCAGTCATTCACACCAAACAAATACTTAATATGTGTGTGAGAGATATATACAGATAGTTCTTAACTTATGACCATAATTGATCACAAAATTTATGTTGCTAAGTGAGACATTTGTTAAGTGAGTTTTGCCTCATTTTATTACTTTTCTTGACATGGTTGTTTAATAAATCATCGCAGTTGTTAAGTTAATAACCTGGTTATTCAGTGGATTTGATTTCCCCATTGACTTTGTTATCAGAAGGTTGCAAAAGGTCTGGGATTTTCTAAGCAATAAGGCTTAGGTGTTTTGTGAAAAAAAAATGAGGGTTTTTACCTGGATCCTCCTCTTCCAATTTCTGATCAGATTCTGCTTCTAGTATTTTGCAGGAACTTTGGTTTTTAAATTTTGGTTTAATCAGGTCCATCCTCAAAAAAATCACAAAAGAACAGATAATTTCCTGCCTCCCCAAAAAGTCAAAGATGCTTTTATACTAATATAACTGAGACTTTTTGAAAGACTATGCTAGTATTATGATTTCTCTCCTTTCTTTCTTTTGTGGGCTTCTCTTGCTTGCCAATGTAGAATTGAGCATATATTCTTCCTATGAAGCCTAAAGTACAAGATATCTGAAATTTGAGCTTATTTTTCCCCCAATAATATGTACCACATTTCCGTATTTGTGATGAGTGCTATCAAGGAGCAAAATTTCCATTTAGCATCTTTAATATATCAAGATCCTTTCATCGAGAAGATGTTTGGGGGATATTTCACACCAGCTGTAAGTATTTTTTGCAGTTATGATATGGATTTAGACATGCAGACTTCTTTGGACTACTGAAGACAACAATAAATATGTATTTGTATTTGTAAATTGTCTCAAATTTCACAGATTTTATCTCATGAACATGTTGTATGAGATAACTACAGTTTATGCTACAGCTGAAGAAAAAGCTGCCACAAAAACAAAATTTAAGAAAGAAAGATGAAGTATCTATCCAATACTTCTGGTCACAAAGAACAATCTGATTGAAAGCTATCCAGCCTACATGGGTGACATTAATAATATTGACATGCTAAACTGAAACTTTTTGCCTTTAAGCTGAAGACCCATCTTTACTGCCTTTCCCTACCTCAGAAGAAAATAGGTTTGTCATATTTCCTAGGTATGTTTTTTGATGCTGCTGAAACTAAATGAAGAAACTTACTGCTTTTTCATGATTTCCGTTGCTTTTCTATTTTGTTCCATCTGAGAAGTCACCTTTTTTTTCAGCTTCAACTCAAACATCTCAGCTGCCCTGTTTTGAAAAATAAGTTGAAAAAAATATTTCCAAAATTGTGCCTTGTTAGATCAAGGATCTAATATATCCAGCATTACTATTTTTTTCTACATTAGAATGGTAGCCAGTGAGCTGCCTTTGTAGGAAACCTATGAAGCTTACAGATTGCTATATTGATAATATTCAGATGTGTACTATCTCCAAACAGATGTGTATGCAAAGGAACTATTTAATTAATATTGCTAACAGCAGAGGAATCTACAACAAAATTTTAGAACATGGAATGCACCTATTATTTTCTATTGTCTGTACCATGTGGCTTTTTCTTCCAACAATAATCAACAATAGTCAATAAACATGCCCAGTCTTTGCTGTTTTGGAATCATCTCCCTTTAATCTTGGCAACTGAAGATCAGAACTGTTATGTTTGTAGGCTGGATCCCTCAAATATGTGGGGTTGAAATTCGCAGAATTTTCAGGCAGCATAAACTGAAATTCCCTACAATTAATTATTTATATAATATTAAGATTTTTAAAGATCACATAAAAACTAACACAAACTATGAAAATCCCTACAATTACTGAAAATTTTAGACATTGCCATTCCAATAAATGTAAAAATCATTCGGCTGAAAAAGCAATTTAATTAAGTATACTTCAGACAGAAAAAAGTTATAAATCAAGCCATTTATATATATGTGTGTGTGTATGCCAACCAATTAAAAAAATCACAATCCATTAATAATCAGCAATTTATTAGACAACTGCATTTATAGAAACTTTAATTCTCCAAAACCTCAAAATATTATTTTCATAAAGAAGATAGTTCCCCTTATGCATAACAATCTAATTAAAAATGTGCAGTGAAATTCATTGTTGGAGAATTATTTTCCCTTATATCACATCTGGAAATAGAACATATTAGCAACCAACAGTGCTGAAAAATATAAGCAAATCAAAGCCTAATCAGGAATGCTATAACTTGAAAACATGATATATTATGACTAGAGACACACTTCTAAAAAAAGCTACTCCTTTTTTTAGAAATTGTGGGAATGATTCCATGATATTAGGAACCCACATTTGCCCAGGAAATTTGAATAGGTAATCCATATTAATTGGATTATGTTGTTCTGAAAAATCACCACAATCCTTGCTCAATCCTGTAGTGGTTTTAAATACATCACGTGATTAGAAGGACATAGTCACCAGTTTCCCTAGTAAATTCAAGAAAAGCTTAAAGAGAATAACTTTAAGGCAATGTTAAAATTTTCAGGGCACTAGATTTATTTTATTTATTTATTTTGTCAAGCGATTATTAGATAACAGGTATAAGTATAAACATGGTTATGAATACATGAAATGGATTACGAATAAGAAAAAAAAGAAACAATAGGACAGGGATGGTAGACACGTTGGTGCGCTTATGCAGGCCCCCTATAGACCTCTTAGGAAAGGGGTGAGGTCAATAGTAGACAGTCTAAGGTTAACGTTTTTGGGGTTTGGGGAAGAAACCACAGAGTCAGGTAGAGTATTCCAGATATTGAATAGATGCTTTAACATCCCACTTAGTTCCATGTTAGTTATCTGCTTAGATGTTAATTACATCAGTTCATCTCCCATCTTTAGCCTTGTTTCCATCTCCACTTACAATAAACAATTGCAATATTTTAAATTCAAATATTGTTTATAAATACCTGGAGGCTAAGAAAGCTGTAGCCTTGAGATCAGTCACAATATAGAGATAATAGTGGCTCATAAAAACTCTTCTCTGAATCAGCAAGAATGTGAAACATACTGCATCCCACAGTATTCCTGCTTCATTTTTGGGCAATTCACATATCTCATTATTAGGTGGATCTGTGCAGAAACAATATATACAAACTTGTTTTTCTAGATGGTAGGTTGGAAATGTAGATCATACAGTTTCCCTACAGGAAGAATCATGTTGTTGTTGTTGCTGCTGTTGCTGTTGTTAATATTAACAGATTTATACAAATTTGCATTTTGTGCAATGCAATGTGAATATTGTGGAGACCATTAATGAAATTATTTTTCAAAGATAGCAAAGATAACTTTAGCTCTCCCAAAGAAAACAAATCACAAACTATGTTTACTTTTATTTATCCACAAAACAAAACAAATAAATTCATTACGGCTTCTCTATCACATTATATGGATAAAATTCCACAAAATTTAAAGTATATGCTATTGTAAAGTAACTCTAACTCTCAACAGAGAATATATTTTTGCATAGAAATAATCCAAGCTATCACCTTCCATACATTTGATTTAAGGGAAAGTGTCCTTTTAGTTAAACTTTATTACTGGTGAACATAAAGTTGCTAATTTCTTGGTAATGATACAGAAAAGATTTACCATTGTTTTCTTTCAGGATATGTTTTCAATTCCCAATCTAGTCTAAAGTCTTGGGAATTCTTGATAGTCTCTATTAATCCTACAGAACCTTTTTGATCTGAGTTTAAAAACTTGCTTTTCTGCTTAGGCAACATGAATCTCCTGAATCTATAGAACATATTTATAAAATTCAATCGAATCTTGTATAGCAAACCTACATTACTATGTATGAAGGCTCTCATAATTTAATGTACCAGTGGAGAAGTTTCCAGCTATCTGTATCAATCTGAAACTCATGAAGGAGCACAACAGATGAATGAGTACAGGCAATTAGAATATCGTGCAAAAGTTCATTTATTTCAGTAATGCAACGTAAAAGATGAAACTAATATATGAGATAGACTCATTACATGCAAGGCAAGATAGTTCAAGCCATGATTTGTCATAATTGAGATGATTATGGCTTACAGCTCATGAAAACCCCAAATCCACAATCTCAGAAAATTAGAATATTACATGCAATCAATAAAACAAGGATTGTACATAGAACAATATTGGACCTCTGAAAAGTATAAGCATGCATATGTACTCAGTACTTGGTTTGGGCCCCTTTTGCAGCAATTACTGCCTCAGTGCGGCGTGGCATGGAAGCTATCAGCCTGTGGCACTGCTGAGGTGTTATGGAAGACCAGGATGCTTCAATAGCGGCCTTCAGCTCTTCTGCATTGTTCGGTCTCATGTCTCTCATCTTTCTCTTGGCAATGCCCCATAGATTCGCTATGGGGTTCGGGTCAGGTGAGTTTGCTGGCCAATCAAGCACAGTAATCCCACGGTCATTGAACCAGGTTTTGGTGCTTTTGGCAGTGTGGGCAGGTGCCAAGTCCTGCTGGAAAATGAAGTCAGCATCCCCATAAAGCTCATCTGTGGAAGGAAGCATGAAGTGCTCCAAAATCTCCTGGTAGATGGCTGCATTGACCCTGGACTTAATGAAGCACAGTGGACCAACACCAACAGATGACATGGCTCCCCAAATCAACACAGACTGGAAACTTCACACTGGACTTCAAGCATCTTGCGGTGTGTGCCTCTCCATTCTTCCTCCAGACTCTGGGTCCTTGGTTTCCAAATGAGATGAAAAAGTTGCTCTCATCAGAAAAGAGGACTTTGGACCACTGAGCAAGAGACCAGTTCTGTTTTTCTTTAGCCCAGGTAAGATGCTTCTGATGTTGTTTGTTGTTCAGGAGTGGCTTGACAAGAGGAATATGACATTTGAAGCCCATGTCCAGGATCCGTCTGTGTGTGGTGACTCTTGATGCACTGACTCCAGCCTCAGTCCACTCCTTGTGAAAGTCCCCAACACTTTTGAATGGCCTTTACCTGACAATCCTCTCCAGGCTGTGGTCATCCCTGCTGCTTGTGCACCTTTTTCTTCCACACTTTTCCCTTCCACATAACTTTTTATTAATGTGCTTTGATACAGCACTTTGGGAACATCCAACTTCTTTTGCAATTACCTTTTGAGGCTTTCCCTCCTTATGGAGGGTGTCAATGATGGTTTTCTGCACAACTGTCAGGTCAGCAGTCTTTCCCATTATTGTGCTTCCTACTGAACCAGACTGAGAGACCATTTAAAGGCTCAGGAACCCTTTGCAGGTGTTATGGCTTCATTAGCTGATTAGAGTGGGACACTTTGAGCCTAGAATATTGAACCTTTTCACAATATTCTAATTTTCTGAGATTGTGGATTTGGGGTTTTCATGAGCTGTAAGCCATAATCATCTCAATTATGACACATCAGGGCGTGAACTATCTTGCTTTGCATGTAATGAGTCTATCTGATATATTAGGTTCACCTTTTAAGTTGCATCACTGAAATAAATGAACTTTTGCACGATATTCTAATTTTTCGAGTTTCACCTGTACTTTCAGAATAATTATCTGTCTTATTCTGGATAAGAGTTCTTATCTAGCTGTCCTCACATTACCTACTGTGATTGGCCACTGCTTTTTAAGATTTTTCCAAGGACTCAGGAACAATTGAGACTAAGATTTTTTGCATGGAAATCAAACATTCTACTATTAAGCTTCTTCTCCAGATGCAACATTTTATATTCTTTTTGGTTACTTGTGGTACTTATCCATATATACATGAATGCCTGTGGTGACATCGATACATGCAAGTGGGAAGATTAGAGAAAGAAAAAATAATAATTAAAAACCTTTCTGCCAGTTTCAGACTAAAATTTCTATTTTCATGGCAAGAGTCATAATCATTATACTATTAGGTGTTCATGCTAAGGGAACTCAAAGGTGCTTTTTCAAAAGGCTACTGGGCTTTTGTTGTTTTTTCTTGAAGATGTTTCACTTCTCATCCAAGAAGCTTCTTTAGTTCTGACTGAATGTGGAGAATAGAAGGATTTATATTTCTTGCAATCATCTTGTTATCAACACTCTCTCTGAGAGTTGTTGAGGCCACTTGGAGTTTTATCTGTGTCACCTGAACAGTGCAAATGGGTGTGGAACCTTCTTGGAACTGCTGAAAGGACAGTGTTGTAAACATGTGATAGGTTGTATTGTATTCCTCCCCTTCTGTTGAGAGACGGCTGTTCAATTTCAATGTAGATGGCCTCTTTGACCCCTCTTCAAACCAGCAGTCCTCTCTGTTCAGAATGTGGACTGTCTTCAAAAGAGTGTCTTCAAAAGAATGGCCTTTGTCTTTCGAACGCAGATGGACTGCCGAATTCTCTCCTGATGGGTTTTTTCTCCTATGTTGTGCCATGCTTTGTTTCTCCAATGTATTGTAGAATTAACACCACTACATTGAAAGACCATAATCTACCATCCAGGTCCAGTGCAGATCAATAGATAGATTATTTTGACTTTCTAGCCCCAGGCTGAGGGAAATGCCCCAGAATCACTCATTTGGCTTTTGTGCCCAAGGGAGGACTAGAACTTGAATCTCTCAACTCCTAGTCTTACAACTTAGCACACACAAACTCAGGAAGTAAAGTGGATAAATAATTTTCTTTTAGGAATATTTGGGGTGCCTTATAATATAAAGACTTATAATATAAAGACTTATTGACAAATCAAATAAATAAATAAAATAAATAAATAAAAGACACTTTCTATTGAATTGCTTCCCACTTACCTACTTCATATCCTGGTATTGTGCAATACATAGCAAAGGTCTGAATTAGCCAACAATAGTTTATTTGTAATTTATTAAGGTATGCACATGATCCAACCTGTAGAAAAAAAAGGGAGGAAAAAGAACAATTTAGCAGGGATTAGGACTCCAAATCTTTTATCAGTTATCAGAAATAACCACCTATCATGTATTTCTCTTTTAGATTTTGAAGAAGCATGTTGGAAGCTGCATAATCCCAACCTCTGCAACCAATTGTACTGCATCCCTTTAAGAATTATGAGCAGTGTCTAACATGTCTTATTTCCCAATGAGAATTACAATGTACTGCACTTAAATTGCTCCTGCATCAACAGTGGTTCCAAACTATATTTCTAAAGATTATGCCAAAATATTGACATTTCTCTCATTACCCCTTAAAAAAGAGGCTTAAATTTCTCTTTTTCTACCTTCTTCTTAGAATACTTGAGAATTTCCTTTAAATTTCTCTTCTTGGTACTTTGAAGCCTAGTTAATTTTGGAATTGCTCTCTGTTGTTTTCTGCTGCCTAGCTTTCCACCATTCTCAAGCTTCTTTAGCCATCCTAATTTCTCAATTTCAAAAATGCCCAGTGGGATAAATTACTTAAGAAAATGTCCTTGGGATCAAATCAAATTCCTTTAAGATTTAAATATAAGAAGCTATGAAGATTGCAGATCTCTGAAAATCAATTTGTATGCCAAAAAACAGGACCTCCATATCTACTTCGTATCTAAAAAGAGCAAAAACATGAGAAACTCTTCTATCTTTTGAAACACCATTTCAAAACAAATAAACAAATCTTTTTCCATCCAATTAAAGAGTGTTAGAAATAAATGTAGAATAGCTGTTTTTCTGAGGCAGTTTACAATAAAGAAATACCTTTGCCCAGCCTCACCCAGTTAATCACAAACATTAACCCACTACGTACAGCAAGAAGATTCTTTACTGTTATAACCAAAGTAGTGTAGGCAATCAAGTAGTCCCATGGTCTAAGAATGTCTCTGAGGGGCTTCAGCTGAAGGCTTTGTCCAAAGTGCATAAAGTAAAAGCAGGCAACAAAGTAGCCCACAGAGAAAATATTGATCCTGGCTGTCGCAGTCACAAAAATTAGGCAAAGGACAATCCAGAAGAGGTACTTGAATATAAGCACTTTCATCAGATCCAAATAAGATCTGTTCAGAAGAAAATCATGAGAATAGAATTAATGTCAGCGTTCCAGCTAAACTCTCCATCCCAAATTCAGCACTCAGAGACAAAGTCCATCCAAGTAAGAATGTATTGAGAAGTCATATTGGCACATCTGAGGGAAACCTGAATCTGAATTCCCACATTTTCTGCCCTCTGCACTAAAACTCACACCCTGCCCTATTGATGACTCTCAAGTCACACTCTCCAATCCACCTCAATTCTGAACTGTCACCAAGTCCAGTCACTCCCCTCTAAATCCCAGTGACTTGACCTTGAGCTATGGTGAAAGAATGTTGTTGTGGCTATCCTCCCTTTTCACTACTCTCCCATTCCCGCAGCGTGCCCATCCCCCACTGTGGCAGCCCTAAATCTGAATCAAGATGTATCCAGTGCTGACAATTAATAGAAACTAGATTGTATAGTAACAAGGAAATCAAAGACAGAATTGGCTATAGGTTCTACAGAATGTGCTGATTCAAATCACTCACTGTATAAAGTAAGTTTGTTTATAACTATGGCCTTTTGGGATTAGAGTTAGGGTTAGGGTTGACATAAGGTCCCAAAATGTAGGAGCCACCAATGCTGCCACTTCTTCCAAATTATTCTAAAAATGAAAACCTGTGCATTAGCAGGTGGTGGCACCACCAGTTAACATTGGCACCATATACCTTGAGCTGGCACTGCTCTCAATACCTGAAAAAATCCACATTATATTAAGAAGCAGTCCCAAATTCCAATAGTTGTACCAGCCAGGAATTATGAGGGCTTTAATCCTACATATCTAGAGGACAGTATATTGTAAAGTTGGTCTGTTCCTGGAGAAACCCCAAACATAAACATGTTTTCCTTTATTTCTTACCTGCAATGGATAAAGTTTGGTACCCAACTGAATTCACTGAGACCTGCTGGGCCCAAATCTTGATTAATCTCTGAGTTATCTCCAGCTTGCAGCCTGACTACAAGCTGATCCTCATCTTCAAAAACTTGCCATTGGAAGGAAGCAAAAAGCAGAAGAAGGAAATCATCTGCCATAAAGAAGGAAAGATATATATGTGTGTGTGTGTGTATATATATATATATGCGTGTGTGTGTGTGTGTGTGTGTGTGTGTGTGTGTGTGTGTGTATAAATAAATCTGGAAGATTTCAACTCTACCTTCTTACCATAACATGTTTCTCCAAGAAGGCACTTTTTAGCATCTGTGATAAGTAGTCATATAAAAATGTCATCTTGCTATCAATTACAGAAAGGGCCATGCTCTAAAAATAAGTTACATTTCCTCATTAAGCAGATATTACCCTTTCCAAATTATACTTACACAGGAGAAAATTAGTATTGGGTCTTTCAGCAAAATCAGGCAGATAAAGCCACTTAATCAGATTTGAAGGGAACAACCAATGGGAACTTCTCCATGGATAATCTGCCAGCAAAGAGATCAACCTCATTATACAAAACTTCATAAAGTAATTTACAAATTTGCTGTCCATATAAGTTTGATGCAAAGGGAGCTGCTGAACATCAGTGGCAAAGCCAGCCCTCTGCTCAATTATGGCTATTACCCTCCGCATGACATATCTCTGCTTCCCCACACAGTGCTGCATTCACCTTGGCACAAAGCAGGTGGGAGACCAATACAAAGCAAATACTGAAAGGCCACAATGCTGGCAAGGAAGAAACAGTATTTTGGCCAGACTTGGGCTATTGCTTTCCTCTGACGGTAGCTCAACAGGTAAGTCAGCCAACTTGCATGGATAAGTGCATAGAGGTCCATGCGTTGCCCAATCACATTAACTGCCGCCACAAAGCATATCTGAAAAAAGGAAAAGAGGCAGCTGAGCTAGCATTACAATGGCTCCAGGCTGAAGGGACTTAACACTGAGTGCAAGAACTGAATCTGCATACAGGTAGTACTCAACATATAACTATAAAGAGCCTGCCCATTGTGGTCATATGTTGTGATGATTATATAACTGGTACATCACAATGTTTCTTGTGATGGTTGTTAAGCACTGCGGTTGTTAAGCAAACCAATGGTTCACTATGGGCATTTTTGTGTTTTACCTTCTATAGACAGACAAACTCACAGTACTTCATTAAATGAATTATATACAAGTAGGGGAAAGGGCAATTTTGATACACCAGTGACAGCAATTCACCATCTGTACAATCCAACATAGATGAATTCAGTATTTCCTAATCCAGTAACTTTGAGGTCTGTTATGATTATAACTTCCAGAGTCCCCAATTAACATGCCTAGAAGAGTATTTTTTTGTGTAATATGGCTAAAGAATTGTGGATATCAGTCTCAAAACATTTGAAAACATTGGACAGGAGTACGGAGTCTTATCTACATGTTTGTAAGGAAGACAGATGGATTTCTCTCTGAATTCCCAAAACTATAAACTGAGATAGTCCATAATGTGAACCAGGTGTCAGAAAGCTTCACCTTGCCACAGCACTTGGCTCTCTAGCGCCACGTCAGATTATTTCCTACTTGAAACCAAACATCTTTTGTCTTCTAAGCTGCCTGTCTCATTCCCCAATACCAAGAAGTTATGCTCCTTTCTTACCAACATTTTCTCACCTCCAGTCCAAATTTGTAAAAACTATAGTTGAGACAGTATTTGATGCAGTTGAGTAGCCCTTCGTCCAAGTTCTCCCGGCCAATATTATTAAAAAGGCTACCTGTGACAGGTGGTAATATTTGATTCTGAGTCCAGTAAAAATATTGGTGGCGATACACAGTTGCTTCTAAAGCCATTAGAATCAGAATGGTAAGATGGTTCTAAGAAATATAGGAAAATACATCCTTCATAAGAATGTTCAGTTCCCCAAGTACCCTACCTACCTAAAGCATCTATGTTTTTCCTCTTCAATAGCTCACCCTACTGAGACAACTATATACTTGTTTATGATGGTCATTATTCACGAATCATTCTCTTTGGTGGAAGACAGAACTATCTTTCTTATGATCCTCCTTAATAGTAGATGAATGGAAATCAAGTACTAGTGCAAAAGTATGATTTAGGTCTGCTTCTGAACATCTAACAGACCATCTGTTTTAAATAGCAAAATGTCTTGAATCAGTCTTGTTCCTAATTTTAAAATGATATTACAAAGTTAACTGATATTATTAGGCAAACATCAGTTTTCTCATTAGAAGAACTAATCTCAAAATCACTGTCTTAAAAGCAAAAAGATACATTTTGTAATATTCTCTTGCTTACCATAATATTAGTGGCTAAATAGAGTCCTACCTTTAGAGAAAGAAAAATATTGTCACTGCACTTCATCAGCCCTCCAATCCAAAGTGCTGGGTCAATTGGTGCTACGTACAAAGATGATTTCTCCAAAAACTCATCAACATTGATAGAACGGTAAGTTATATTCAAATGCAGATCCTGAAGAGATGGACATTTTATTCACTCATTCATTCATTCTTCATTCATTCAGTTTATATGGCATCTATTAGCCAAACACTTCTGTTTTCAAAATTCTATTACTTCATATTTAATTTATATGGTAGCTCATTGGCCAAATGACTCTACAGTATACAATTGTACTTCTTGTTTTCATTTTTAAAGAAAAAGAACAGGCAAAAAAGCCTTCAAAGGAAAAAAGAAGGGGGCTTTATTTCATAAAAATACACTCTCATTTCTTTATTTTCTTCAAACCTCCCCACTTCTACTCCATACTAATCATAAGTCATACCGGTTGGAAATTTTGGGATTGCAATTCCAATATATCTTGAAGATACCAAATTGTAGAAAGTTAAGTTAATCATCAGAAATGTGCAAAACATTCTGTATATGATTAAGGGAGCTGGAATACCTTCAAGGAAGTATAAAAAAATGCTTGAGGAATTTGGATCTATTAGCACACTGACCTGAGTGCAGTTTGAGGAATAATTCCAGGGCTTGATAAATTTTAGCTGATATAACATTTTACAGATGACCATCACACAAGACCAAAATGTACAGATTCTTGAGGCATACAGACGAAATTTGGAATAAGGAATAGCAAATGTCCACACAAGAAAGAAAACGTAATTCATCAAACACACCTACAGAAAATTGGAGACAAGCAAAGAAAGTAAAAAGCAACATATTTGCAAACAATTCATTTTCAGTCTTGATCAAGTGAAGCAGATGATCTAATCCAGGTTGGAAAATTTACCCTCAAACTTAACCATAGTAATAGCAGTTTGATTTTTCATGCATCTGTAGCTAGGTACAATATATAATATACAGATCAAGATGTTGATGAAGAAACACACTATATCTATAATCACAACTAAATTTTAGAGCCTTTGTAACTTGAAGAACCCATAACATACCTAAATAACATTCTAAGTTATTAATTTATTAATGCAAATCTACATTAAATATTAACAAATCAACTTCATGAAGAAAAGGAGTGTTCTTTTCTTCAAAATTTATATCCAGATTTATTTTGTTCTGCTTTCTTGACTGAATTACCTTACTTCCTGGTTTTTCCTTTGAACTATTTCCCAGATGCGATAGTTATTTACTAACCTCTTGAAGTGTGATCCAGATAGTGCAAGTGGACACAATCTTAAGGATGTGCAGCTCCAGAAATCTCCATGCAAACACCTGCATATCCTGAGCTATTGCTATGATCTTCAGAAGACAAAGTGCCAAATTGTCTACCTCTTCTGCCCATTTATTCCTCTTTACCTCTAAAAAGAACAGTAATAGATTTTAAAAAAAGCAGACTGAAAAAGGACCTGGGATTTGCCCAAAAGTTTGCACTTTAAAAATTTCTCAATGAACGGATAAATGAATAACATGGCAGAGAGAAATATGATAAAACTACTGCTGTGACCACCGAAAAAATATTAGTTTGATTAAAATACTGGTAATTCTTTTTGAAAATATGCAATTATGTAAATAGAAGTATGACTATTAAACTGGGTTGGATTTGCATATGAATTCATCCACTCTTGGCTTCTTAGGGAATTCTGGGAATTGAAATTCATACACCTTAAAGTTGTCAAGTTTGAGAAATATTGATTCAAAGTGTGATGCTGTAATCTGCACCAGCCAAGAATATCTGCCAGAAATTCATCAGTGGGGAGATTCATCCCACTGATGAATTTTGTTCCTCAAATCAAAAAACAGCAAAAAAAAAAACCATGTTGTTTTGTAGTGGGATTGGGAGACAAAATATTACATTTACAAAATGAATGCCAAATGAATTAAAATAAAGCAAACCATTACTTTCTATATTTTCAATAGAAGAGTTCACTTTTCCACCTTACCATTTTCTGTGGTATTCTCAGACTTGTCCAGTCCATCTGGAAAAGACTGTTGTAATGGCTCAGGAGCCAGCCTGTTTAAAATACGTTAGAATAGCTATTGCATGGTTAATGAAACAAGATACATCTTAGGTCATTCAGGTAATTTTTTAAAGTTATTTTTCTTTATTGTGTATTTATTGATCAAATTTACATGCTGTTCATCTTGTGTTGTATTACAGATAATGAGGGAGACAATAACTTCTGACAAGTAAATATTTTCCAGGAATATTTTAAGAAAACCTAAAGAAAAGGAATGTTAGACTTGCATTCTACATGGCACTGCCCTCAAAAACCACCCAGTATCTTCAACTACCAGTAGTTCAGAATGCAGCAGCACAGGCAGTGTTGGGCATGCTGGTCACTACTTGTAAAGCCTTTCATGGCAAAGGGTCAGGATGCTTGAGGAACCACCTGTCTCCCATTGTGTCTGATCCACTCTGGTAGAGCTGGCATTGCATTATTTAATCAGTAGGATCTACTGATTAAATAACGCAACTTTCAGGACATTGGAAGTGGGCTTTCTCTGTTGCAGCCTCAGTCTTCTGTAATAAGATTCCCCTTAGATTCAAGTGGCCTTGATTCTTCTGGTATTTAGAAAGGCCTTGAAGACATAGCTTTTCACTCAGCCCTCTGTGAATCCTTTTCCTTTTTCCCATTTTTTCTTGCAGTTTCTTATATTTTTTATCTATTTTTAAATATTTTTTTAAAAATGTTAAACTACCGAGAGTTTCTGGGAGTCAGGTTGCATATCAGTTTAATAAACTCATTCTCCATAGGACTGTCCTAAAGACCAACCAAAAACTTAGTTGGTCTAAATTGAAATGACCCATATAGTTAATCAGTACTGCACTGATTAGCTATATATTTTCAAGTGCAACTCAAGGCACTACTTTTATAGTATTGAATGGTTCAGAGTCTAGGTAACTTTTTTTCTGATAAAATCTGTCCACCTGACCTGCATAGGTTTCAAAGGTTAAGCAGATTCAAAAATTTAATATTTTATGCATTTCAATCTCACCCACTTTGCAGTTTTTGGAGTGTTTCTTTAACCCTGAAAAGATTAAAAAAAAAACAAGTGACATTGCCAGTTCAGAATTTCCCCAAATCTGGATTTTAGACAAAGACTTTTCCAACTGCTACCAGAAACATCTAACTGGAAATGCCAGTTAAGGGCATCAATAACCTTTCAATGAGCTACAGCTCTTTTAGCAGGATCTTATAGTGCAAGTATTTACATATATATTTAGAAATAAGAGTGTTTGAATTCAAGCTCACTTACTTCAAGCAAATCTACTTATGATTGCAACACTCAGCACCCTAACGATATGCAGAAATGCATCCCTTCCTGGAACATGACATTTCAATAATTGCTGACTCTGATTTCATACTTTCATATTTTATTTTATCCGGGTTTTAAAAGTACTTATGGTTTAACTCTAGTAATCAAGTTAATAATCTCTTAACTTTGGCTAGCTTTCAGCTTGATCAATAACTGGCAAAGGTGTGCCAATCCTTCAACAAAAGTGTTTCACAACACAAAGGAGTGCATGTATAAAGCATCTCTTCAAAGCATTAAAGTACTGCATCTTTTTTCAGTCTTACACAGCTGCCTCAAAGTCTGCTTCAGGCTGACTCTTCATATGTATGTATGCACATCCTTGTGGGATTTTTTTTGAAAAGGATTTGCATAGCTAGTATCTGTTAAGCAAGCATGGCTAAAGTAGAAGCCTGTCAGAGACACAAATGACTGACAATGGAAACAAGAGTTAACATCACAAACTCAGATGTACCTGGAAACATTTATTTTCTTATTTATGTATTAACCATGTTTTACACTGTCTTACTGAACACTTCAAAATAGTTTACAAGAAGTTGCATATGAAACATAAAAACACACTACATGAAATTGTACCATTCTTTTTTTCTAGACAACGTGTCATTTGCAAGAGAAAGTTTCAAAAGATAAAGCTAACTCACCTATTAGCCAAAAGACACACAAGAATTTCCATTTGCTTGTCACTGGAGAGAAACAGAACATAAATCTCAGTATTTATTCAATTCCAATTACTGAAAGCCAGTATCATATTAGCAAAGATATTCTATCCCTTAAAGAGAAAATCTTTCTGGTTTCACTTTCCATATTCTATAGCCCTCCCATATTTGATAATCTGCCTCAACAGACAGCAGTATCTGATAAACCTCAATTGGTCTAGGAAACTAATTTGTGGATTGAAACACTCAAAATGGGAGACCTTCCAAGTCTGTGAGCCAGATTGCCAGTTAAAAAAATCTAGAAGACACTGGTAAACCATTTCATTATCATACCAAGAAAATTGCAGACATAGGTTCATATAAATCATGTGGACCAGCTAGGTTTGAAGGAGACCCAACTTGACTCTTAACTTCCCAGGTAGAACAACAAATAATTTGGCTAAAAACTCAACATTCTGAAAATTGTAGGAAATGTAGCACAACAGGCCCAGAGAAAGAAGCAAGCTGGAGAAAAGCTGATGTAATAAAAAACCAATTACTTCACACAGGAGTTATGACAACCAATTAGAAATGAAGAATAATAAAAGTTAAGATAGTTGCCTTGCAAGTGCTACTTGTCTTCATGGTCATGGACTCTAAGAAAGCCAGATTTATGATGAGACAGAAAATTGTGATAACTTTTTGCTGAATGTGAGTAGAACTTTATACTCCAGAGAATGAATGATACGAGAAGACACTGAGGTTGGAGACAGCGTGCATAGTCCCAACACCTTTCAGTTTCAAGCAGTTACACATTTAAGCAAAACCCTAAATAGGATTGGAGAATAAAAACAAGGTGGGAGAGTATGTTGAAGCCAAAAAAATAACCAAGTATGTTGAAGCCAGATAAATAACCAAATATCAAAAAGAGGAAGGAATAGATGAGAATATTTAGTATTTTTATTTGACATGTACTTATTTTCCAATAACAACAACCACCTATGAGTTAGGTTGGCTTGAGATAAAATGAATAGTTATGACCTGAATGTCCATGGGGATGGAGTAGAAGCTGGATTTTCCCCATTCCAAATTTAACACTTTAACCACTATGTTGGATCTCAAATTTTGGGCCAACCCATATCAGTGCCATTTTAACAACCCAGTGACATCTCTTAAAAAAACTAAGTAGATCTTCCTCCATGAAGGTTGGCACATATATTTATGGGAGAAAAAGGGTAAAACATAAGCTTATTTTAATAGACATCAAATAAGAGATTCCTTACTACAAACATGGAGAAAAATCAGAAAGAAACACTGCACAAGAATACCGCGCTGGCTGTCAACCATGGAAGCCATGATACATCCTAACAGACTAGATTTAGGCAAAATGATAAAATACAAGGATCTATTAGATACCCAAGGAAGATTAAAATCAAATCAAGAATTAAAAGAACAAGGAATTACAATTGATTGGTGGCCATATCTCCAAATTCAAAATAGATACAAAACAGATTCAGAAGAATTTGAGTTTGATATGGGACAGAATCAATTGAATAAGATATTAATTGGACCAGAGCAAAAATTTATATCTAAAGCTTATAAATACCTGCTAGATTTTAGAATGGAAGAAGAAAAAGTAAAAAAATACAATGATAGTATGGGCACGGAATTTTGGTTACAATATAAACTTAGATGAGTGGGAAAAACTATGGAGTACAAATTATAAATTAACAATGGCCGCAACATACAAGGAAAATTTATATAAAATATTCTATCGGTGGCACTTAGCCCCGACAAGACTAGCCAAGATATATCGAATGCCAATCCAAAATGTTGGAAATGCCAACGAGTTGATGGTACCTACTATCAAATGTTGTGGCTATGTCCTCAGGCCAGGACCTATTGGAATAAAATTAGGAAGTGGACACAAGAAATTATTGGATGCCAAATTGAATTCAAACCGGAAATCTATTTACTTGGGATTATACAAAAACAATATCAAAAAAAGATTAAATATTTAATTTTACACATATTGACAGCGGCCAGAATAGCTTACACGCAAATGTGGAAAGAGCAGAGGATTCCAACTGAAGAGTTAATCATACAAAAAATAGCAGACTGTGCTGAGGACATGCTCACACTTAGAATGAGAGAGAAAGAAGAATCAGAATGCTACTCGATTTGGCATAGATAGTACATGTGGATAGAAAAAGAGTGATAAGAATTAGAAAAGATGACTAAATAAGAATTCTCAAGAAAGTGATATACAAGATATAATAGGATAGACAGAAAGATCAAAGATGTATAATAATAAGTGTAATATATGTATTAAAGATAGGTATGAATAGATGTTAAAAGAATAAGACAATATTAAGGATGTATAATAATAACTATAATATATGTATCGATGATTAATGATAAACAAAGATAATATATACTAAGATAGGTACGAATAGATGTTAAAGTATAAGACAATATTATATGTGGATGTCAACGTTGTTGAAAAAGTATTAAGATTTGTATTGGTGGAAAATAATAAAAATTTATTTAAAAAAACAAAACCCTAAGGCGATCTAGGAGCCGTGGTGGCACAGTGGTTAGAATGCAGTATTGCAGGCTAATTCAGCTCACTGCCAGGAGTTTGATCCTCATTAGGCTCCAGATTGATTCAGCCTTCTATCCTTCTGAGGTTGGTAAAATGAGGACCTGACTGTCGAGGGCGATATGCTGACTCTGTAAACCACTTAGAGAGTGATGTAGAACACTATAAAGCAGCATATAAGTCTAAGTGCTATTGCTATCTAATTAGCACTTGTCCTGAGGGCTAGCTTTGGAACTATTTATTTGCAAGAAATTATATCCCTGAGCAATTAACTTTCCATATGAAATACAGGAGGTATGAACAGAAGTGGGATGCTACCAGTTCGGCCCGGTTCTGCCGAGCCAGTAGCTCTGAAGGTCAGCTGAGACCAAACTAGTTCTCTCAGATGATCTGCTGTTGGGCCCAACCGCCTGCCCGGGTTCCCATAATGACCTTTATTTCCTGCTTTTGAAGTGTAGCTGCTTTGTGCAGCACAGCAGATTGCTATGTGTCAGCTGTTGAAGACATAAGGAGCGTGCAGCATTGCAGGAGGTGAGTAGGAAAGCCTCTGTGCATGCGCAAACTGTGCGTTTGGCATGTGTGCACGTGGGCACACCCACCTAGCCGCACCCACCAAACCGGTGGTAAACCACTTTGAAAACCATCACTGGATATGAAGCAAAAATAATCTACCTTGCCATCTCTGTAGAGCAAAAAAAACAAAATAGTTCCTAGGGGTTATTAGCTCCATGACCCAATAAGCCAATCAAAAGGGAAGATGTGTGTACACATACTGTAGATTCATTACTAAGAATACATATACTTAAAACATATTTATTTCTAAAGAGGAGTTTCTCTCTCTGTGTGTCTCTCTCTCTCTTCTTTTTCCTTCTCTCTTCCTTTCTCCATTTCTTTTTCTTTTCTGTCTCTGTCTCTCACACTCAAACACCCATCCATCCATATCTTTTCTACTATAGAGTGCAGATTAAATACAGTAGTCTGCATATAATACCTGGCAGATGAAGAAGATGGATTCACAGAAATATTGGTCAGATCTATGATATTCAGGAAATCTTTATGGAAATAATGCAGCTGAACAATACAAACCAGAAGAAAGGCACAGAGTAATATAATCTTTGCAAAAAGTTCCTTTGTGCTGAACCACTCAAGGCCCAAATCTTTTAATCTGCCAAATGAAAAGACAAAAATATATGCAGAGTCAGCTGATGAAAAGGAAGAAAAGAATTATTTCACATTACAGATATTAAACATGTCAATATATGTATAATTATTAATTTAAAAGAATGATGACACTAGCCAGTTATTTGGAGAAAAGGGGCATTCTCTAACCTTTATCAGGTAAACATATTTCAGGACAATATGAGTGTGAACCTGCACACCTGTGGCCACCTTGACTACCCATCAGGCCTCAATCTAGCTCATTATAGTCCTGTCAACAGCTCTGTATTTAACAGGTAAATAGGGTGAATGTGGAAAGTTATTTCTGTAAATAATATTCTAAATGTGTAGCTCATAGGTCTTTGCAGGAAAAAACTTTGACAGGACTTATATGTAATAATCTGATACAGCTCTCCAAAGAACACTTTTCCCTAAAGAAGAAGAAATGTCATCTCATGGGATAATGTGTTGATTGAACCTAATAACTAGGCCAAGTAACTTGTCTAACTATTTAACCCTATTATGAAAAGGCATCAAGATTAGCTTAGCCAGCTGTTTCCTCTTACAGAAAGTAAGGGGCTGCCACAGAGAGGAAGGGGTCAAGCTATTTTCTAAAGTGCCTGTAGGCCAGACAAGGAATAATGGATGGAAACTGAACAAGGAGAGATTTAACCTGGAAATAAGGAGAAACTTTCTGACAGTGAGAACAATCAACCAATGGAACAGCTTGCCCTCAGAAGTTGTGGGAGCGCCATCACTTGTGACTTTCAAGAAGAGAATGGACTCCCATCTGTCAGAAATGGTGTAGGGTCTCCTGCTCGGGTGGCGGGTTGGACTAGATGACCTACAAGGTCCTTTCCAACTCTGACGATCTGTTATCTGTTAAATTCCTTTAGATACCCTTCTCTGGGCAAAGAAGATAATCAGTGATGAGCCTCCATTTAGAAATTCCAAGGAATACTAGAGGCATTTTTCAACCTTATTGATTTAAAAAGCAACAGAATGTAGCTAAAATTTCCCATTGCCATATTATTAATCTCAGTAAGCAATTCTTACCTGACACTTTGTATAACCTAACAGGACCCACCATATATGCACATATACATATGAAACCCAGTTTGGTGTGGTGGTTAACCACAAGTTCTAGTTCTGCCTTAGGCATGAAAGTCAGTTAAGTGATTTTGGGTCAGTTATTCTTTTTCTACCTCACCTCACCTCACCTCATAGGCTTATTGTTATGGAGAAAATAGGAGGAGAAAGGAGTATTATATATGTTCACTAGCATGAGTAAAGTATGTATACACTTATACTTATTATCTTGTAAACAATTGACAAATCAAATAAATAAAAATAAATAAATAAATAAAGGTGGGATAAAAAAACAATCTAATAATAAATATATCTGTGCTTTGCATTGCCTCATTTCCATCATTTATATGGCCTTTTCCCAATAATTTATTACACCTTAAATCTAACTCCCACAAGGCATACCAGAGCTACCTATCAGACTGAGAAATTGACAAAAAAACAACAACCCACTTCTATATTACTACAGAATGGTAATTGGGACTGGAATTTCAAATTTCAGCACTTCCAGTTCCTACACTTAAGCAAATCCAATGCCATTTTAATCATGATGGCCATTGCCTTTGGTTGTGTAGGTCCCAAATGGTGAGGTGTTGCAACACTGTAATTGCAGGCTAGTTACTAAACACCTGTATCACAATCAGGTGATGCAAGTACATTTCAATTACTGGAACTTTGAGGACTCATTGTAAGTCACCCTCATTCAGGGCCATATGTGTGTGCCATGACGTGCCCATAGTTGAATTAGATTTGGAGAAGATTTGAAAGATGTAGTTGACTTCATCTAGTACTGGCATTTATATTTTAATACCACAACACATTCTTTATTTGTTTCTTAACACAAGAGAATCTGGGGAAAAAATTTCAAGATACAATAGCAATATAGAATCTTAAATTAAAGTTCTTACCTTTCCTCTGATATTTCCAAAGTTTTTAGGAAAAATTCAGAAACCATCTCAAACTGGTAAGTATATAAAGCAATGAGGATTATCATTGAATAGGAGACACTTATCAGCCAAAATCCCTTCAGGATTCGTCGCCATCCTTCATAATGAATCTAGAACCAACAAATTTAATTTTGTAGCCTTAGTATTGAATATAATCAAATAACCTACTGGAAGGCTTATAGTAGAGTCACAACAAATCAAGCTGAGCTACAGAGTTTTCAAAGTCCATTTGTCTTTATATTGATATCAAAATGCATCTATAGACAAATGTAGTGGGTCTGCAATTATTTTCTTTCCTGAGAAATTTCAACTTCTTCTGCAATCCTCAGAAATTAAAAAAAGAAAACTCTCAGTAATCATAGCTACTTTATGAGGCATAGACAGTTTCTCCCATGTGAATTAAAATAACATGGCTAGACTATAGAATAAGGGGATTATTTTTATTGTAATTTAATATGAATCTATCACAGGCATGCATTTCTGAAGCCAAGGAATGAACTAATTTTAAAGTACTTCTAAGTCACTTTTGCAAATAGAATAGCACCTGGAATGTGATATAAGATTATAGATAGTTATACACCTTTGGGAAAAATATACAAATACACGGAAATGTATTTTTCTGCAAACTTCCACACAAATTACAAATTAATGTAGAAATAGAAAAAGATTAAAATTTCAAAGATAAAGCATCAAAAGAACTGCAAACTAACAGATTTGATTTGGCAGTCCTTTTTTCCCCCTTCAGATGTTAGGAATCAAACAGAAGTCTCAAATTCCAGATCTGCTTACCTGATATAAAGCCACACAGAACAGAAAAAATATAACGTAAGGAATTTTATACAGGACCACTTTGCCATTGAAGCTGACAATAAAGAACATGATGGAACAGAAGTATATCCAGTATTTTACTAGGATCCTCTTAAATATAGAACTGAGTATTTCTATAATCAGATTTTGCGATGTGCCCATTTCTGCAACAGGAATGTACATTCAATCAGGAGCATCATTAATAGTTAATGGACCAGAATACTTTTTAGGATAAATGTCATTGCATTTGACTAACTATTTATGGTATAATATTATAATCCAGAGTATGCTTATTTAGCCACAAGTCTCATTGGATTCCATGGGATTTCCTACTGAACAGCTCTAAATAAGACTGAGCTTGGAATAAGCACAGAATACCCATTTTTCCTCCACCTCCACTGAAATGCTACCTATATATGCATATATGCCCCCTCTTTTTTCTTAAGAATGAAATATTTTACATCTAATGCCTATGCTTTATTGAACTTTTCTATTTATACAAAGCATAATGTATATAGCATCTGTCTCATCCCCAACAATGCATATTCTTCTTGTTCATTCTAATAGACTTATTCATTTTCAGACTGTACAGTTTTCACTCCCTTTCCAACCAGTTTTAATACAGCATCAATCATCCCCATGCCTAGTGGTTCCAAACCACATGAGTCAAATTGTTTTCCCTTTCATTCACCAATAGAAGAGTACAAAAAATGAGACTGAAACATAGCCACTGAGTGTCCCTGGCTTCCAGAATAATACAAATAATTTTGACCTCAGTCAATAGAAAGAAAAAAATAGCTAGCATGCATCCATGGGCATACACACATATATGCTTTCAATGCTATGAGATGGTGGTGAGAATAATGGATTTCTTGAACCCAGAAATTGGGAGCAGGTGTGGGGAGCAGAATCTGGTGCTCAACTCACTGATTTTTAAACAGGGAAATCAATCTTTTTTTAAATGAAGGCTGTGAAATAGAGTAGAAAGATTAAGTTTAAGTTCACTAATAGGGTTGCCTGTATTTCTCTCCTGACATACTGAAGTTGCAGTGAAGTTGTAGAAGAGACGGAAGTACACCTATCTGCCTTGAGATATGGTGAAGCAAGACCAAAGCCAATAGAAAAACATAGTTTATAAGCCCTAGTAGTGTTTCTCAACTTTGGCAAATTCTACAGCCAGCAAGTTTTCAACTGACAAATACTTCTCCAGAGTTACAAAAAAATCCAAATTGAAGAATTCATGATTCATGGCTACCCAGGTTCAACCTAAACATATCTTAGAAAACCCCTAAATAAGTTGTACTCTCAAACTGCTTCTACAATAAAGTAGATTTTTCCCCTAACCATCAGATAGAATCTTTCTTTGTATAACTTAGGACTATTTCCTAACTTAATTTCTCTGCCACCATTCCTGGACTGAATGAAAACTTTTAAAATCCATTTTAAAGAGAGGGGCAAAGGATCAGGGTAATTTTACCCAATGTTCTTACCAGTTTGATGTACTATCACTTCTTTAAGAAATTCCTCCTCTTTTTGCTTCTGTATTTGCATCACATACTGCCTCAACAATAACCAGAAAGTTAACTGATATAAAATCTGCAACAGAACCACATAGGTATTTTAATGAGGAATATGTACATGAGAACTAGCCAGCACTGGAAGCATGCCTTCAATTTTACTGTCTCTTCAGCACCCTGCAACCTCTACTGATCACAAGGACAGGAGGGTATAAAGAGTGTCTTTTGGAAATGTATTTACTTATTGCTTGTTTGTTTATATTGTATTATTTTTAATAAACAATTTAAGGTAGTAAAAATATCTAATAGTTCTTCCACCTCCTATTTTCCCCATAGCAACAATCTGTGAGGTATGTTGGGCTGAGTGAAAGTTACTAGCCCAAGATCACCTAACTGGTTTTCATGCCTAAGGCAGGACTGGAACCCACAGTCTCCCAGTTTCTAGCTTAATGCCACTAGACTGAAGTAGCAGTTCATTTTAGCAAGTATATGCTTACCTTGGCTCCCAGATGGACACAGGGAAGAGAATAAGGTTTCAAATCTAAGTCAATGAGTAATGAAGTTGCTACTCCTGGAAATAATTCCTCTTGCGAAAGATTCAGTCCCACAATAAAATTAAGAATCACCAGTACATTTCCATAGATGACAAGAAAAGGTAAACTGCGCAAGGCATAGAGATGACGGTCATGTACCATCCAAATTATACAGGACCAGATTAGCAGAACAAAAGTTAGCCAGCTGTTGTAGGTGATACTCCAAACCTATGAATGAATACATAGCAATTATGTATTTTAAAGCAGACAGATTTTGATAAAATTGCAGTTTCATAGACCAATTGGATAATAGGACAGTAAAAATATAGCCAGTATATAACAAGACACATTTCTTATATTCATTTCATTCTGCTACATTCGTGTCTGATTTCTGGCAACTTTATAGGCAAATGTTCTCCATGTTACCGTATCAAGCACAGTTCTTTTAGTTGTTGAATGTTTATCTTTGTATCAGTTTTGATAGTATCAAACCATCGAGTTCTTTGATTGCTTCTTCTTTTTGATCCACTAACCATCCTAGCAGTTCCCCAATGAATTTGCACACATGACTTGGCTAAAGTAAATCAGGCATAGCCTTGTGATTTTGGCTTCTAGTGATATTTCTAGTTTTATACAATTCATAACCTCTCTATTGGTTGTCCCATCTGTCCATGCTATATGCAAATATTATTCTCTCTTAAGTGACTATCTACCAGATGCACTTGTAGAATGTACTTCTCTGATGTTCACCTTTTGTAGTGTAACATGTGCAAACTTACTGCATTTGGTTAGTTTATGTTTAGTATATTGTGCAAATCTTGAATGTGGATGCATTCAATAGTTAGATTAACCCTATTTTATGAATGAAGCCATAATTTTAATCTTAACAACTTTATACAAAAATATACCTAAATATAACTCCAGAATAATCACATAAATATCATTATGGTATAATTTTGATTTAAGACACGAGCCTTTTAAATGGAGAAGTGGAAAGCATAACATCATAAGATTGTGAACAGGGTGAGCAAAATCAAGTTCAAAGTAGATATGCATTCAGATATGCAAATTAATAATTCCCCAAATTCCTGTTCAGATGACTTTGAAAATTTGATTTATTAAGAAAGTACACAGCCAACTTGGAAATGCTTCTGGTCATTTGAAAGGCAATGGGTTCTCTAAAACAGCAATGCAGGGATGCCTGGTTGCTGATGCTGGTAACAGCTCTTAAAAAGACCACAAAAGGAAGTTCTTACCATCATAGTAATCAATGCAATGACATAGCTCTGATTTGCAATGAATTGTGCCAATGCTAAGAATGCACCAGATTTTTTTTCCATGTTACATTTTTCATTAACTTCTTGTGAGGTTTCAGAATATATTGTGTGCTCTGCAAAATATATAAATTTGGAAAAATGACAAATTACAAGTAATGTCCAGGTTTCTTGAAGTCCGTTTTCAATTTATTTTATTTGGTGAAAACAACCCAGTGTCCTTGAAACTCACTTTGAAAAATTCAAAAAAAGGGGGGGGGGAGGAAGGGAGGGAGGAAGGAAATGAGGAACAAGCATTAATTATATATGAGCATTTTCTTATTCAGTGTTTTACTTCTGTGCTATACATACTCATTCCTCCGATTCTGCCTTCTATTTCCAGCAAACCATTGTTACATTGAAACTAATACTTAAAAGGGGTCTTAGGAGTGGGTATTTGAAAGGTAAAATCAACTGACTCGCAAGGGCTCTCTTACTCATTTCCTTATAAATCTCCCTTATAAATGACCTATATTGATCACTATAGGTGATTTGATGAAACATGACATGCTGAGTTTGACTGAAATTATAGTCCAACACTCCTGCAGGGCATAAATATGAATAAAAATATGTGGTAAGTGTCCACATTTTCTGATAGTAACAAAGAGCTACTGGCTCCTTCAAGAATAATAGATTTAATGTAATTTACTTTCAGGAGAATAAGAAGTTGCCTTATGTTGAATCATACCATATAATTCAGGATTAAAGACCATGATTAGAAGCAGCTTGTAGGCTAGACAGATTTTCTTATAGACTTATTTGGACATGCCTGGGATTAATCCTGGCCCTTGTGTCAGGAATATGACATGGTCTAATGCCTAAGCACAGTTATTTATGGATTCAAGTTCATTTCACCAAATGCAAGAAGTATTACAATTAATTAATTACAATTACAATTAATCACCACAATGATGTAATCCCCAATTGTAACTTCAAAAAAGGCAACTATGATCTTATACACAACGATCTCTCATCCCTTGATTGGCAATCTCTATTCACTGGATGCAATACTGTTGAAGACCATTACAACATATTTTTACTTGAAGTCAAAAGAGTCATCAAACTATATGTACCAACAACAACTCCCAAAACAAAACAAAAAAGCAGATTACCCATATCAATAAGGAAACTTCAATCCAAAAAGAGATCACTCTGGCGGAAAAACAAATCTGGTCACGTTGCCAATTTCAAAAACCGATACAAAAATTTATGCCACCAGATAAAGACCGAATGCACCAATTATCACATTAAACAAGAGGAAAACCTTCTAAGCACCAATTCCACCCGTGCTTTTACAATTTTGTAAACAACAAACTAAAAGACTCAAGGTCCATCCCTCCCTTGATAGGACCTGATGGTAAAGACTGCAACGACGACACCATTAAAGCCAACATCTTTAACACATTCTTCGCTCAGTATTTGTAAACAGCAATGGATCATGCCCAGTATTTCCTAGCCGTACCACAGATAACAACAATGATCTAATACATATCGATTTCACAGAAGACAATGTTGAAAAAGCACTACGCAACCTAAAACCATCTCTATCTATTGGACCGGATGGAATATGTGCCTACTTCTTAAGAAAGCTATCCACTGCCATAGCCAAACCTCTAAGCATAATCTTTGAAAAATCTTTCAGAACCAGCTCCTTGCCTAACCTATGGTCACAAGCCACAGTCATCCCCATCTTCAAAAAGGGAGACCCAAGCCTAGTTGAAAATTACAGGCCAATCTCCTTATGCTGCGTCACCTGTAAAGTCATGGAATCAATTATTAACCAATCCATCATCCTTCACTTAGAGACAAATAACCTACTCTCCAATAAACAATTTGGTTTCAGAAAAAACTATCCTGTAATCTGCAACTCTTACACTGCAAAAACATATGGACGACACAACTCGACCAGGGCAAAGCAATAGACGCAATCTACATAGACTTCTGTAAAGCCTTTGATTCAGTGGTACACGACAAACTACTCCTAAAAATAAAATCCTATGGTATCTCTGGACAACTGAATAACTGGATAGAAGCATTCCTGTCAAACAGACAACAAATGGTCAAAATCGGGAGCGTACTATCAAATCCAGTACCTGTCAATAGTGGTGTTCCCCAAGGCAGTGTTCTAGGACCAACTCTCTTCATACTCTACATAAACGACCTCTGTGATCATATTAAGAGCAATTGCGTTCTCTTCGCTGATGATGTAAAGCTGTTCAATACCACAGACAATACTGCTACCCTACAAAAAGATCTTGACTATGTATCAGAGTGGTCAAACAAATGGCAACTTCAAATCTCAACAAATAAATGCTCTGTCTTACATATTGGCAAAAAAATCAGAAAATAAAATACAAGCTGAATAGTCAAGATCTTGTTGATGACTCAAGCTCTGTAAAGGACCTTGGAATACTCACCTCTAATGATCTAAGTGCTAGAGCCCACTGCAACTACATAGCCAAAAAGGCATTAAGAGTTGTTAACCTAATCCTACGTAGCTTTTTCTCTGGTAATATCACACTACTAACCAGAGCATACAAAACATTTGCTAGACCAATACTCGAATACAGTTCATCAGTCTGGAACCCACACTACGTATCTGATATTAGCACAATTGAGAAAGTCCAGAAATATTTCACAAGAAGAGTTCTCCACTCCTCTACTCGTTGTAGAATACCTTATGCCACCAGACTTGAAATTCTAGAACTTGAAAACCTTGAATTACGCCGTCTTCGGTCTGACTTAAGCATGGTATATAAAATCATACATTGCAATGTCCTACCTGTCAATGAATACTTCAGCTTCAACCATAACAACACAAGAGCACACAATAGATACAAACTCAAAGTAAACCGCACCAAACTTGATTGCAGGAAATACGACTTCAGCAATAGAGTGGTCAATGTCTAGAATACTCTACCCGACTCTGTAGTTTCTTCCCCAAACCCCAAAAACTTTAACCTTAGACTGTCTACTATTGACCTCACCCCTTTCCTAAGAGGTCTGTAGGGGGCGTGCATAAGCGCACCAACGTGCCTACCGTCCCTGTCCTATTGTTTCTCTTATTCTTTTATTTTTCTTATATGTACCCATTTCATGTATTCACAACTATGTATACATTTATACTTATTATCTTGTAAACAATTGGCAAATCAAATAAATAAATAAATAAAATAAATAAATAATTGGCAGTGATACATTAGCATTTGTTCAAAACATTCATGCACAGATATTCAGAAGACAATAGCAGACAGGAAATATTTTTGCAATAATTCTATGCAAAACTAATGATACTTGAGTGAAATAACTGTCAGAAAAACAATCTGACCATACATTCTGCATTTTACATTTTGCATTTGGTTCTGCTTTAACATTCCATGCATCCTGAAGTTCATGCAACAATGTTAGATTTTAAAAAAATTAAATCTATTATATTAAATGTTTAAATATTTAATATTTAAATATTAAATAAATATTACAAGATGTTTAATTGTTTATTTTTAATTATTTACTATAAAATAAATATTCAATTATTTTAATATTAAACAAATATTTCATTAAAATAAAATATTTTAAATATTTAAATGTTAGATTTTAAAAGAATGGTTGCAGGAATTGGGTACGTCCAGTCTAGTAGTGAAAAGAAGGTTTAGATGATAGCAGTATTCCAACACTTGAGGAAGTAACACAAAGCACCCTGACAGTGAGAACAATAAACCAGGAGTTGTGAGTGCTCCATCACTGGAAGCTTTTAAAAAGAGAGTGGACAACTACTTGTCTGGAAAGGTATAGGGTCTCCTGCTTGAGCAGGAGGTTGGACTAGAAGACCTCAAAGGTACCTTCCAACTTTGTTGTTCTGCTATTCTGTTAAAATGATATATTTCTCTGTTGTTAGTATAGCTGCTCTATGCATCAGTGTAGTAACTATTTCTCTGTACAGTATTTTTTTAGAGCAAACAGAATGATCTGGCATTCAATATACAACATGCAATATGCTATGTACAGTATACCTGATAGAGAAATTCTGTGTCCTTGATTAATACAGCCATCCATACTGCAACTGCTATGATTCTGATTTTGCAAAAGGAAGCATTCCTGTGGAATTTCACTCGAAAGAGAAGCCACCTAGACAAACAATGGAAGTGTTTTTATTTTATACAAAGAGGGGGGGTTTACAGAGGTATCACACTCAAGGTAAAAACACTGCTACACCTTTTCTTTTGTCTAAAAGCACTATTATTATTATTTTCATTTTTGTTAGGTCCCAAAAGTTTCATAGGCTCTTAGCACTGTGCCTCTTATGCCTAATCTAGGTTACAGGCATGCTACAGTAAGAACTTTTATGGACTATCTTGGGAAGATAAACTAGAGACTTTGGGTTATTGAAAAGTACAAGATATATGTACAACTTGAACATAACTGGAAACAAATAGCAAACTATCCATACAAACACTATTCCCAATACCTAATAACAAATCAAAATTCATTGGACCATTTTTTTTCATTTTATCAGTCTTCACTTCATATTGTATTTTTTTCTTATGTACACCTGAAGATTTATTTTTAGAAGGCAGCAATAAAGGGCCATAGAGTGTTTTTCTCTAATTATCTCTCTCACTCCAAGGATTCCAAAACGGTCCCTATATCAAGAAATTATTTGCCTGAACACCCTGGGTTATTGTTAAGTGATTTCATTGACAAGGATTATGATCACTCCAGAATTTTTAATACCGGTAGCATTTTACCTTGCCATTGGCATCCATGCTCACCTGAAGCGTAGAATGCATCTTAATTTCTACATAGTCTTCAGAATGAAATTGAATAACTTCTTTGGATCCCTATATGATGCATGAATTTAAATGGAGGAAAGCCATCATGAAAACAATAAAACATACTATTTTTATGTCCATAGTTTACACCCAACCTGAGCTATATGTTTAAACCTGGATCTATAATCATTTTATAGCAGGTGAAGTGATCTCTTTAAGGAACAGAAGGTATAAAAGTAAATAATGTAGAATCTTCTCAGTAGCTAGGACTATCTTCTCATAGCCCTTTATTTCTGCCATTTTTCTCTCAGCTAAAAGCCTGATACTTGATATTAGCCAAATAACCCAGTTTCTCTTTCTTGTGTGCATCCTTTGCTTTTTAAATGAGATCTCATACAATTAGAATAGATCATCTAGTTTTAAAGGTTGATTATAGAATTTAGGATCATTGCAGGCATTGTAATTGTAATCTGATTTACTGGCAAGATCTAATACATGTATCTTCTTAGCAGAACTAACACAAGACTGCAACAGAGTTGGGGAGGTTTCCCCTGAGGCACTAGAAACAATATGGTAAAAAACTGAAACCTACGTTCTGCTTAATAGAACATGCAGTTTATTCACCTGACTAATGTCATAATAAATTATTTAGCATATCCATGGTTATTAAATATAACTGCTGTAGCTAATAGGGATTATGTTTTACTTCTTGCATTATCTCATGTGTCCTTTGAGCAGAAGACTGAGTTAAATATGCTTGTACTGTAGTAGCTATGTACATGAGTGTACATATGTGCATGTGTGTGTATCAAATATTTTTTAAAAAACTTGTGACTAAAATAGAAGAAATATCTTCCACTAATAATAAGATCAGGAATATAAGCCAAATTAAATCATTCTGTATCCTTGAGAGGAAATCTCAAAGGTCTCACTTATTCATACTTAATTTTAATATACACCATACCTTAGCAGGCACTGCCCACTGCTGCAACATTCTGACCAATAAATAATACAGGGCAAGAAGGAAAAAAGGATTCAAAGCGACTGGCCACTTTAGGTGAGGATGAATATGCAGTTTCCAAGGTGCAGTAATGTTTGTCTTAATAAGTGGTACTATGCCCAAGATCCTAGAGAAAAAGACAATAGAAGAAAATCTGCAGAGAATTATTTTTTTTATAAAAATGAAAAATAATAGGGCCACAATATATTAGTCTACTAATATATCATCATTACATAATAACAGCAGTATCAATTCAGCTTTCTTAATAGCTCAATGCAATAGTAGTAAGTCATAACACAGAATTTTTACTACCATTTCATACAAGCCAATCTATATGGCTTGTTGACTTACAACATGGTTAAAACAAATTGGCTTTGTAATATGATTAATGCACAGATTAAAGGATTACAGTTCTGGACAGTGTCATCTCTAGCAAAAGGAGAAAGTCACAAAATGTTCTGCAGAACTACGCAATATATTACCTTTTTTTCTTTTTGATGCTCCAGTTTATTTTTTCAAAGATTTAAAATAAAACAGAATAAAAAACTCAGATTCATACATGTTGGAGGAGTGGATCCAAGAGAACTAATTCCTCAACATCTAATTTAATCCTAACCAGTTGATCACATGTATCATGTTGATACATGGCATTAAGGATTTTTTCTGTGTCTTCTTTGCTCATCATTCTTTGCTCATCATTCTTTTTCTCAGAGACTGTTAATCTGGCTCAAATTGTTCTATCTTTCTTCCCAGGCATACAAAAAGAGAACACAAGTCATTGAGTCTCTCCCTGATAGGTTATAGCAATGTAGATGTTAGGCTTTGCTCCATGCATATGTAGAACAAGAACAGAGATGTCCTTGAACAAGTGATTGAAAAGGTGTTGCATAAACAAGAGTTTAGCCTGAGAAGAGGGAGTCAGAAAAAACTCAAAATTGCCTAGCTTTGAAAAAAAGAGGGAATGTAAAGGAAACAGTGTCAGAGTGCTAGATTTCTCTTATTATATCTTGTAATTAAAAAATAGAGTTTGGATAGACTTTTTCCTGATTTGGACTGCTTGAAAAAAATAGCTTTAATCTTGAAAACCTGACAGGTTCTCTCTCCCTCCCCTTCTTCCAAGTGATGCCCAAGAAAATACAAACAGAGCAATCTTGAGTGTCTTTCTCACTTCCTCCTCCCTTGCCAGGCTAAGCTGGTGTTTCCATAATGGTTGCCAAATACTATTTTCAGAGCTATCTTCAAACTTTAACATTCTACCATATTTTCTGTTATAATTATAGAACCAAACAACTTTCTATTGTAATTACTACACCTGCCGAGCTAATCATTGGTCAGATTAGATTCCCGCTATCAGGAATACATAATATATACTGTACATCAACCTCAAATAAAACACAATTTTAAAAAGCAAACTTCCCTGAATCTGCAAGTTCTACTGCTTCAGTCTATTTCAGGCTTCTGCTTTTGGGTGCATCTGGTGGACTTTATTTTCCAAAATTCCCTGTCAAGTACAACAAAACTTCAGAATGCTGAACACATCTGAAGAGGGCAAGCAAGTTGGTAATATCTGTTCTGCTTCATAATTCAGTGAAATATGTATAATATTTTCCTCTGAGTAGAGCCATTTCAAATAATAATTTGTGAATACATAAATGTGAATGAGCAAATCTATAATCTTAACTATTATGGTACTTAGAATGATTCTGCAAATAATTTAGATGCACCTGTACATAGGAAGCACTGAGAACTGGTAGCTTTTCCTAGGATAATGATCTCAAAGCACCCTGCTTTATTTTTCTTCTTATTTTCCTTTTCCTAAATCTAAAACTAAACAGAAATAATGATAAAATAAACAAAATAAAAATTTCAGAATTATTTTGTATGCTATGTGCTCTGTACTTCTTCAACTCAAATCATTTTTTCCAGTGGCAAACTACAATCAAGACTTGAAGTGAGTGATACGGTGAATACAAGGTTTTATTACCTTCTACCAAAATGACTGAGATAATCAAGTTTAAATAAAATAAGCACAGTCAATTGTGGTTTCATCTTCATGCTTTCTCATCTGTGAGATTTGTTTTTACCTGACATAAATGATTTCAGAAGAAATAAGGTCTTGGAAGTATGGCAGTTGGTACAAGTAAAGCACAATGATGTGTCCCGTGGAAAATATTGCAAGAAAAACACACAAACTATTGAAGAGAACTGGGCTGATTGGACAATTCCAGGACCACCAGGTGCACAAACCCAGGAAGGTAAAGAAATAAACTGCTGAGCATGCAGAAGGTAGAATTATACCTAGGGATAAGGAAATATGATTTACTTGGTTATAAAGTCCAGTTTATACCATTGGAAAACCATCACAAAATTAAGAATACCTCCATAGAAATAAAAGCTCTCGGGATGTAATAAGTAAAATAATAAAATAAAATAAAATGGAATGGAATACAGGTAATCCTCATATACAGTACCAATAGTCTCGTTTAATGACCAAAGTTACGATGGTGTAAAAAAAACCACTTCTCACATTTACATCCATTGTCTATGGAGATTCTCAATCAGGTCATGGTTGTTGCAAAATGTTTTCCAAAAGAGAATTGGAATTTGTTGTTTTTTTTCCTCATCCAATAAATATCTGAAGAACTGAAAAAGCTTCTTGGATGAGAAGCTAAATGCTTTTTTTCCTTTAAAAAAAAACCCAGGAAAGTCTAGTTGCCTTAGAAAAGCACCTTGGAATATACATCCATTATAGACTTAAAATAACTTTAGACTTAGAATAACTTTATTGTCACTTTGAATGTATACTAATTGGCATACATTAAAATGAAATATCATTGTATATGGCTCTCAAAGTGTCACCACCTCCAATATATGCTACATAAACATGACAAAATAAATAAATAAACAGATACAAAATTATGCATATACCCACATATATTACATGGCACAGAGAAACAACACAGTCTAGTTCGGATGTATAATAAGTATGGAGAAGTCTGCATTGGTGGATGTGGGAAGACACAGATGAAAAGCAAAAGCTAGTCCAGTGAACACTTCCAAGTTACTACTACTATGGGGCCAAGCTTGCCATTTATGACTTCTTCATGTGGAGAAAGAGGGATCATTATTAACTGAAACAAACCAGGAGATACCTGTTCTCTATTTGGTATAATCTGTAGTATCTTGTCATACAAATACCCCATTGTTGTATCCAGATTTAAAAATGCCAAAGATCACCTTCCCTTTTCTTTCCTCTTGTGGGGGCACTATGTGCCTAACCTAACCCACTGCCCCACAAATATGTGAAGCAACTTGTACCTGTTGAGCCTAACAGAAGCATAATGAAGACTTTGCCAGCAGTTCTAAGTGTGTCTTCACAAAGAATCTCCAAGTCTGTTAGGAACAAAGTGAATTTCAGAAAGAAACCTGAATGGCAGCATCTTAAACAATCCTTTTCAAGCAGACAACCAATGTCTATGTCCTCAGTATCTTCAGTTTCTGCTTCAGATTCCTGCGGACATGGAATACAATATATTGATCAAGAATCTGTACTCAACACAAACAGCAATACCATCAGACAACAGGAGGGCCAGAGATTCTGTTACAATTCTGTGTAAGGAATTGTTGTTTCTCCAAATAAAGAACTTAAAACAAATCCAATTGGGGGGAATGTTGATGGATTATTTCATCTTCTTAAAGACTGATACCCTATCAATAAATAAATAAATAAAATAATAAATAATAATAAAAATAAATAAATAAAAGGCTCTGTTGATATACCAATGTATTCAATATATCTGTGCTGTCTTGTTTTTTAAAAATAGACAAAACAAAAAACTATTTTCTTATCTGATAAATGTGGAAAGGCTATCTACTTTTGGAAGGAATATGAGAAATTAGACATATCTAGCATGGATATTTCTTTCTGTGCTCTTCAATGAGTACAACACTTGTTTGACTGAGATCTATCTAGGAGATGCAAATTTCTCTAGTTTTTAATGTAATCTTTTTAAAAGGTATTTTAGGCTGTAGCTATGTTTATACTTTGATTCAGCTCCTCTGAATTTAGTCAGATTTATTTCTGAATAGATATGTATCACAGAAGGCTAATGAGTCCAAATCAAACATTTGTACACAATTATTGCTACTTAATTATAAGGATTACACACAGATTATTAGGTAGTTTAAAGTTCAAGTTCAAGCCAAATAACTCATTTGATGAATTATTTCCATTTCCAATTAACTGATTATATCCCATTTCTCAGACTTTGAAGTATGTTAAGCCTCAATTTCTGTCATCATAGTTCAGTAAATAAAGCAAAATTGACTGAGCCATAAGTTACTATACAAAAGTCTTCAATGCAAAAGTCTGAGCTAAAAACTAACCAACCATACTACACTTGTGTAGATTAAGATTTTGATTCATGTTATTTATACTTGACAGTTATATTTACACAAATATTTTATGAAACTAACTCAGTTCTATGGATTTGCATGACATATTTGTGTATATATGTGATGCATATAAGAAGAATGAAGAGCTTTGACTGCACAATTGTGGCCACACATTTTGACAACGTCTGACAAACAGACATTGAAATAAAAATAAATAACACAGTTTAAAATAGCACAAGGTACAAGGCTAAAAAATGGCTGCTAATTTGAGGTTCAGAATATCATGTAAATTAAGTCACTGGCTGCTTCTATTATAAAGGATAAAGGAAGACCCTCTCCCTTTCCTTTTCTAATCTTCATCTGTTTCTGTTACACTAAGAAATGAAACATATGCAGCATCTCTACCGTCTCTTTCATGTCTTCTTCCTCATCCGAAGAGAACTGATCATGGTCTCCAGATGGAAGCTCACTTTTCCGGTTGTTGAGTTTCACTGTCTTACGGCAAAGCAGCATGACAGTCAGACCAAAAAGAAACATGCCAATGTCAGGAGCCAAAAGATGTATAATGTTTCCAGCATCAAGCCTGCTAAACCTACAGGATACATGGAATGTTAGTATTTTATAAAGCTAAGATTTTTACAATCTAGTAGGAGAAACTTCTTTATTTTTGCTCCATTTGCAATAAACCAGGTTCTGATTTAGGCAAAGCAATACAAGCTTTTCCTTAATCCTTGGAGCTCAGAAATCTGGAGAGTGTCTAACACCATCCAATTGCATTTTAAATCCACGTGCCTGGAAATAAATTCTACTCCTAGCAGTAGGATTTAGGTCCAGTTTATTCACTGAGAAAAGAGAAACCATGCACCAGCCAGTTACCTTGCATCACAGTTGAAGTTGTCATTTCTGTATTCATCTATCCTCCTGCATCTTATAGATAAATCTTCTTCAGTCAGTAAAATGTTGTGTGTTAAACTTTAATCCACATAATTAAGGCTATCCAATATATTTTAAACTTTAATTCCCATAATTAAGGCTACCACTACAGAAATCTAAATAACCATTGGATGGAAACAGAGAGATACAGAAAACAAATTATTTGCTGCCATCGACAAGTCTGCTGAAGGTTTGAAAAAACCAAATTTAGTAGGCAGTATTAATAAAATGGCATTTGCACTACTGGCATGTGACTTCACCATACTAGAGGGTACCAAATGATAATGAGTTTGAGAAATAAGAGGATGCCACCAATGTTTTATGCTCCCAAACATTCACAGCACAATTTACAAGCATCCTCTTAATTTCTGTTGCCTTTTTGCTGATTTCTTATCCTTCAGCTTCCAAGAGGCAAGTGCAAAGAACATCTTAGAATTAATCTCCTGCCCCATCCAAACTTCCACCATATAACAAAAGTCCCCTCTATTTTCATGCCACACACAAAGAAAATAAAAATGTGAGCACATATTTTCCCTTCCTTCCTTTTCAATACTTGTATTTGTTACTGGGTGCATGTCCCCAAAGCTGTGGCCATTATTGCAAATTGCTCTGGTGGCTGGATTGGGGAAAGGGGGATATTTTCTGGTAAAGAATGGGTTGCTTCCCCAAAAAGCATTAAGCAGACTCTTTGTCCTGACCAAACACCTTTTATTAAACGAATGTGAATTTATTGCATTCCCATTCAGCCAACGGCCTGGCAAACAGTCTTTCTAGGGTATAATTAGGAGCTCAAACCTTATCTATCTTGGAAAGCTGCCCAGTAAATATTTCCAAACTCAGTGCTGACAAGGAAGGGCTGAGCACAGAGCCTCTAGGATGCAGACAGTCTCTAGATCTTCACAATGAGGGAACGAACAAACGAATGAATGGATTCCTGCAAAAGCCCCCTCTCCTTTTGCTCTTCTTTTAATTCTTATGGGAGGGGGCCATTAATCGTCCATCTGTGGCCTTACTCCTACGTCGATCCTGAGTTTGTAATTGTTCTTTCCTTTTGGCAGCTCTGCGCATGCGCAGGCTGGGAACCAGTTCCAGCTGCTCCCCCTGCCTCACTGCTATCCAAACCCAAAGACAGCTGATGACTGCCAGCCTGCCCTGGCCCCATCTTTGCCTCTGATGCAGATTCCTCATCCAAGTCTTCCTCAGCCTCCAAGACTGTCCCAGGTTCCTCCCCAACCTCTTCGCTGTCCGACTCTGCTGCCAGCTCCACCAGCCGCTGGCAGGCCACAACAAGAGGAAAGATAAAGAGAGGAATCCTTGGCTTAAACTTGGGAGCCAAGATGTGAGAGTTGCTATTATGAGTAGAACAGACTGCCCACCAGGTCTGAAATCAAGAGATTCAAAGGAAAATACTATCTACAAAATACTGGAGAAGAGTCATTAACGTATTGATTCATTTTCTCCAAAACAGACAGCATCATGAGATCAGTTAGGGCTGGAGCCAATCCCAGAGTTGTGCAAAGTAGACGTGTCTTTTAGAGCTTTCCGTAATGAAAATGGAATAACCTAAGATGGGTCACTAAAAAACAACTTGCACCAGTGAAGCTGCTACAAACAGGCCCCAATGCATAGGTTGAGGGTCCCAGCCCAGTAAGGTCACAAGCTATGCCAGAGTGAAAAACAATTGGTGTGTCAAAAATGCCAATAACTCAAAATGGAAGCAGATGCGGCATACATTTAAATAGGTTTTCCCAAAGTGTGAGGAACAAGCCACTAGATCCATCAGATCTGGCTGTCAAAAAGACAGCAGCATTGAGCTTTCCTTGTGACTTTCTAGAACCTTTGGAAATTGGTTAGCAATGGGAGAGGAAGGCTTGTCTGCCATAACTGATATTTATATATATATTTATCAAAATATTAAATTATTTATAAATATATAGAAATAATAAAATATTTATTCAAAGACTCCAGTTATTACCCCGGATGGTGCAATCAAAGCTCTGTGGCACACATAAAAAATGAGCAGAGTTTCAATTGTATTTCATGGCTGCTATTTTGACTTTTTTCAACTATGGATGCCTAGTTCCCATGCCAACAATAAAATCAGGCAATTTAATTAAGATCTTACCGTACAATACCAAAATGTGACAGCACTTCCTCCCCAAAAAAATCTGTGAAAAGAAAAAAACATTGGTTTGGAAACGGCCATTATGTTCCATTCCTCAATATTTTAACGTATTGTTTGTACTAAAAAATGTATATTTTGGTGGAACTGGGGTGTGTTTGGGGATGTGTATTTTACACATGGATTGTGTTATTGGCAAAAACTTTAAAATGAAACATTTGCAGTTTGTAAATATGAATGTCTTAGAATTTTGAAATTGGCAAGGAAATAAGTGCAAAACAATGTCATTCTAATTCAAATTAAATCAATTTATACAGTATAAACATGAGGGACATGTCACTATCCAAGTCATGCTTGGCTTGAACCCTATGAGTAATAACAAATGTTTTTAATAAGCTATTTCTGATAAGTTTCAAATGGCCTCACATCACCAAAATCAGAAAATAATTTTATCCCCAAATAACACTTTTAAAAATCTTTGTGTCTAGCTTTTGAACAAAGTAACTTGAGCATTTTATAAGATTTTTTTGGAAGATTCCAGAAAAGGGAAAAAAATTCTAAACATACAAGAAACAATTTCCCAGTAATTCAGATTTATCTTACACTGCAAAAACATATGGACACACAACTCGACCAGGGCAAAGCAATAGACTTCTGTAAAGCCTTTGATTCAGTGGTACACGCTCAAACTACTCCTAAAAATAAAATCCTATGGTATCTCTGGACAACTGCATAACTGGATAGAAGCATTCCTGGCAAACAGACAACAAATGGTCAAAATTGGGAGCGTACTATCAAATTCTGTACCTGTCAATAGTGGTGTCCCCCAAGGCAGTGTTCTAGGACCAACTCTCTTCATACTCTACATAAATGACCTCTGTGATCATATTAAGAGCAATTGCGCTTTTTCGCTGATGATGTAAAGCTGTTCAATACCACAGACAATACTGCTACCCTACAAAAAGATCTTGATTATGTATCAGAATGGTCAAACAAATGGCAACTTCAAATCTCAACAAATAAATGCTCTGTCTTACATATTGGCAAAAAAATCAGAAAATAAAATACAAGCTGAATAGTCAAGATCTTGTTGATGACCCAAGCTCTGTAAAGGACCTAAAGATAAATTTACATGGAACTAGACATTGTTATTTTGTAACTGTAAGTACCTTCTAGACTTTCTTTCTTCAAAAAACTTAACACGATAGCTTACTAAACCACACATAAGCCAAGTCTTTGCATACTAAAATATATTCTATACCCTATTTCTATTTCTTTTTCTATAGAGATATTGTAAAGCAATAATGTAGAAGCCACTTTGAATTTCTCAAATTTCAAACCACCTCAGAACAAATCACTCTGAGGTAATGTTTAAAACTTGAGAAATTCAAAATGGCCACCCAGAATTTTACCTATGATTGCTATCAAGAAGATTGGAAGCTACTTCTCTCTTCTCTTTTTTTTTTCTTTACTTTTACCTTCTTTTCTGGATTTTTTAACTTTTTCTTTGACTTCTTCTTCTTTTCTGTTTCTTACTTTACATTAGTTAAAATTAGTTTTAATCTTTTATTTGAGTTTACAAATATTTCAGTCAGCTCTAATTGATGGTGTTTTCAAAGAACACAAACTCCTGGTTAAGGAATCAACATTAATTATGTTGAACAAAAATATCATTCATAAATTATTCCAAGTCTGATCTCTAGTTGTAATGGCTTTTTACCAGGGATGGGATTCAAATTTTTAACAACCAGTTCTGTGGGTGTGGCTTAGGTGGTGGGCGTGACTTGGTGGTCATGTGATTGGGTAGACGTGGCTTGGTGGTCATGTTATTGGCTGGGCGTGGCCAACTCAATATCACATCGAGGCACGCATCTCCTTGCCTGGCCTCTCATGACTGTGGGGATGCTGCAACAGTCGTAAGTGTGAAAAATGGTCATAAGTCACTTTTTTCAGTGCCATTGTAACTTTGAATGGTCACTCCACACAAGCAAAGTACCAGCAAAGGAGGGGAGAAAAACTCCAGAGATGTTCCTGAGACAGGAAGTCTAGTCCTGCCAAGAAATGTAATAAGGGTTAACGGAGAGGCAGTTTCTGTAAGCAACACCAGAATGTTTCCTCCCTGTCTTCCTTACAGGATTAGGCCAGTAATTTCTTCTAACAAACGGTTCTCTGAACTGCTTAGAATGTTAACAACCAGTTCTAGCGAATAGGTGCAAACTGGTAGAATCCCACCCCTGCTTTTTACCCCTAGAATAAATTATTGCCATGAAATTTTGAACTGATCTGTACCATTAGGTGGTAAGTAGTAGAAAGCAATTTGAAAAGACACTTGTAACATAAGGAAAATGAAGCTGGTATAGCTGATGGTTCTAAGCAAGTGCCCAGTGAACCCTGAAAGACAAAAATGAAAGATAAACATTATTAACATTCAATATAAATTCAATAAATAAATAAAATAAATAAAACATTTCTATTCATCACACAATCTTTTTTTTTAAATGCAACAAAGGAGTAAAAGCCTATAATTTAAAAAGTTGCTTTCTAAATTATGATGCTACTATTTATGAGAGAGAAAATATCTGCCTTCCAGAATGGAATTAATCATAAAGGGATATCTAATTAAAATTAAATTATGATCTAATTAAAGCCAATTAAAGTCAAGTATGTGTAGATAAATTAAATTAGTCACAGATTTTCAGACCAACATTGAAATAGTGCTGTGGCTCTTCAATATGATCCAAAGAATATTGTGATTTAAAAGATTCTGTGGGAAATGTTCTGAGGCAGAAGCAACAAGTGCAGATCAGAGACCATAAAAGATGCAGTCTAGCAGTTTATTCCACTTTAGTCAACCTTTTACTTATTCATTTCCATACAATCTTTATTATTTTTATAAATAACTCAAGACAGTGAACATTAACTTCCTTTCTCCTCCAGCTCTTGTCAGGTGACTTGGGCTAAGAGAAAGTGACTGGCCCAAAGTTATCCAGCTGGCTTTCATGGCTAAGGTGGAAGGAACTAGAACTTACAGCCCTGTTTCTAGCCTGGTACTTTAATCACAAGACTAAATTGATTAAATTATATATGATATAATTTAGTTAATTTAGTCTAGTGGTTAAAGTCATAAAGTACTACTAGATTACTAAATTATACACTATAATTAACCTGACTGTAGTTCAACATGCTATAGTCAACATGGCACCCTCAATGGGTTGAAACTATGATTCCCAGAATTCTGTAGGCATTTGGCTTTGTCAATATTGACTGTAAAATATGGACACTAATCAATACCTACCTGGAGGTCATCAAAAGGTGAATTAGGATTTGGTGGATGTTTGCCTACCTTGCATTGTAATATCATTTGGTCTGGGGCACAGTGGGAGAATTAGCAGGAAGATGAGGTAGACCACAGATAGCCCATTGTATCTGAAACCTATAGCTGTGAAAATAGCAAAATATTATTCTAAATTTGTGTAATTTTACTATAATACTAAGACAAATGAATACAAACATAGTTGAATATTTGTCTTTTTAAAATATGTTTGTTCCAAAATATTTTACATTATTAGCTAGCTGTTCATTTTCTCTGAAATGCAAATGATTTCACCCAGATTTCTCTCTGCTGACGTAGCCAATTCAGTGATAAATGTCTCTGAAACCATCTCTGATTATCTAACAATAGCAGGAAAGTTTTAAAAAATGCATATCCAGTGTAAATACATTGATTTTACATATACATTAATTAAAATTTAAGTTATATAAACTATACATGAAAGTGTACCTTGTGTAATAATGCTTATAAACACATCTTTCACTTCTGAAGATTATTTATTTTATTTATTCATGATTTTAATTACATTTTAATTTATGCCTTTCTTTTGTTCCCTGCCATCCTCTTTTCCATCTCTTTTTATATTGCTCACTTTTTAGTGTGACTCTCAACATACCACATAATTTGTTCTTTGACACACATATATACCCATAGTTTATTCTAGAATAGAATAGAATACCTTTATTGTCATTGCATTCTACAAATACAATGAAATTTGAAAGCTACTCCAGCACAGTGTCCCAAACACCACATAACAATCACACTACAGAGTATTTAAAAATTAAAATAATTAAAATAATAATTTTAATTATTATAAAATAATAATAATATTCTACCTATGTCATGAGACTTTTTCCATATAAAAATGGCTTTCACATCTTTAGTTATTCTTCTAAACTTTTTGCTTCAACCCTAGACTTGTGACTGTAACTAAGCCCATTGTACTTTTAAATGATGGCTGCATTTTTTTTCCTTTTTGCATAAAAAGATGGGAGATTCCATTGAATTTAGTTGGACTTCCTCACAAATAAACATGCATGCACTTGCACTCAGGCAAATCGCTATTTTCCAGCAAGCCTGCCAATCTGGTTATAAAAAGTAAATTTTTCTTCAAATTGAGGTTGATTCTGATGATTACAAATTACAGATTAACAGAATTGGAAAGGACCTTGTAGAGTCATCTAGTCCAACCCCCTGCCCAAGCAGGAGACCCTATACTATTTCTGACAAATGGCACACTATGTTGATTTCTTGGCAAGAATGCAGAAGTTATTTGCTGTTGTCTCTTCCTAGGAAGGTTTAAGTTTTAAGCCTTGTAATTCCCAACTAGCACTAACCAGATTAAATAGATTAAACAGATTAAACACTTACTAGTTTAGCCAAACAAACTCAATTAAAAGCTGTATCCACCCTCTTTAAATGAATTCCCTGATTTGAATAACATTTTGTAATTGTTTCCGCTTATCAAAACAAAACAGCAATTGTATGTTTTAATGGAAATATAGAAAAGTCTGTAAATTTTCAATCTGAAAAAATATACAGCATTCCCAGCCAGCTGTTCCTTTTGGACAAGCATTCCAGTATCCCCATCAATTTTGTTTTTCACTGAAACCGGTACTAAATATTTCACAGCTACAGAGCGTATCTGCTTTGCTTGGTGCACGCTGTATTTCCTTTCTATTTTATATTGTACTTAATATCATGTACCTTCAAATCACCCCCTGGGTTTGCTTTACATGATAGATAGTATATGTTTTAAAATAAATAATATTAAGCCTAAGCAAACAACCAATTCTTATCCATCCTGCTGATTAGGTCTAATTCCCTTCTTCTGTCATTTTCTCCATTTCATCTACATATTCTAAAATTGAATTCTTCAGTTTCAACTATTATAAAAGTATCTTGAAACTATTAGAAGCCACAGTCTTTATATCTTTGATCTATATTCATTCTAGTAAATATGAAATTATAAGAAATAATTTCAAAACAGGTCAATCTTCACTACAATTTCATCTAGAATCAAGAAACACAATTTGTAGAATCTAGAAGGACTCAAGGCAGTTTTGTTGATTCCTACAGAACAAATGTAAACCTGCGCATAAGCATAAGAGAATACTACAAGAAAACCTGTTCTGTGTCTAACCAAATTTGAAAGTGAAGCTGTTTCATTATTTTCTTAACTCCACACTAATATGCACAATTTTTTCCCTATGACCTTAACACAACATAAATGCATAATCTTATTTTCCCTATGACCTTATTACAACAAAAATGGAAATGTCTTACCTGCTATTAAAAATAGTGGTAGTCCTATTTTGAAAACGAATCTATAGATTAAACAATTTCCCATGATCTTGTTCGTTTAGCATAAAGTTGCAGATAGGAAGATATCAACAGAAGCAGTGAATAGCATGAATGACTTGTCTTACACAACTTGGCTAGAATAAGTAACTTCAGACAACCCAACCTCTTTCCACTGTCCATTTCACTGTAAATATGAATTCCCCACACCTTTTAAAACCTTACTCCAAATAGCCTCAGTTTACTGATCAATTGCTCTGTATTAATTTTTTACAAAATGTAAAATGAAAATGGGTGAATCTCCATTGATCTTCATGTTATATAAAATGGGAAATATTGATCCACTTGGCTCTCCTTCTCTGACTCTGCACTTTAATCCTATTTCTTCTTTGCTGTCAAACAAGTACTCAGAAACCTGGCTGTTGGATCATCATTGATCTATTTCCTTTTCCCAAGTTCTCTTTGTTTGGTTCCTTTTCAGATCCAAGTAATCCACTACAGCAGTACCAAATGGCTGTAGAATTACTTCAGTAGCTACATATACTGTATTTTGTACTTTCTTCCTTTACTAAAATTTCAGTGTGAAATTCCTTTAGACATTAAAAATCTCATTTACCTATTAATCTTAATACAATTAAGAACATTCAGTTCCAAATCACTTTGGCAGCTTTGAAATTCAGCTGCCGCATTTTTTAGAGAGTTAGAGGAGTTGAAAAGTTCAAGGTTATTCTGTGTGTCGTAATAAGAATTTCTAGTTGCAGTTAATTGGTTCTCGTGATTTATGAAGTGGGAGGAGAGAAGGTGGGTTCTGTGTAATGCGCCAAAAAACTTTCACTTGGGAAATTGCTTTTGAACATGCCAGATCTGTTCCTAATAAATCAATTGGAGAGATAACATCTCGGAGTGATTGATATCATGGATACTTTCTGGATGAATGACATTTATTTCCCAACTCTAACTTTTATTTTTTGAATGGGCTTGGCTGATGCCCCTGGAGTTCTTTTCCCAGAAATGGACAAAGAGCAGCAATCAGTCGAAGTTGGAGGTGTGCAGGGGGGAGCGTGTGGGGGCCCTCCCTCCGGAGCATTAATTGAACCTGCCAGCCCTTGTTTGGAGGAGATGATGGATGCTTTCAGGATGGCAGTAGGAGAAAGAGATTTGGGAGCTATACCGAAGTGTTTCAACTCAAAAAGTTGTTATAACCCAGAGGTAACCCAGCTGTCTGAAGAGAAATCTTTCTCTAGCCCCAGGCATATGGCTATTTTGTCGGATTGGAGGGAAGAGAGACAATTGGGGTCGTATTTCTTTCAAGAAGACAACCCCCAGATTATTCCTGGAAGTCCATCAAGGGCAGATTTACATCAACAGTTCCAGAATTTAAAGATGACAGATTTGGTTTCACAGTCTGTTTGGACAGGTGGAAGCTTGAGACCACCCATATTCACTTACCCAAATATCGTGAGGAACAAGGAGACTATACAGATGCCAGTTGGAGGAAGCTAGAAAGAAGCATCAACTAACAGAGGTATGTTGCAGTCTCAGAGACAATCCCCTCATTTCCCAGAAGGAATTTTGCCCCCTGCAGAGAGTATCCCTCCAGGGTGGGGATTTTATCCAGGCCACGGGTGGATTCAATGCCAATGGCAGCCAGCACCAACACAGCCCTGGTCTGAAGGGGGGTTGCCCAGACAGCAGACAACAGCCACATCACCTCCACCTGACCAGGGAACCAGGCCACACCCATCTTCCTCCTGGCAACCACAATTGCAGCCCCAACCAGAAGCAAGGCCACAGGGACCCCTATTCCAGAGAGGCACTACCCAGCCAGGATTCAGGGGGCCTACCCAGCCTATGTACGCCACCTGGCCTGTTCCTTCCATTCCAGTACAACCTGCAGGAGCCTGGCATGTGCCACCTCTGCAACCACAACCCAGGCCGGACTGAATACCCTTTGAGGCCATCACGAACATTTCAATTACTTCCTCACTCAAATCCGATCCCATATAGAACAATTTGGAGATCAATATGCTACAGAGCGCAATCTGGTTACAGCCATAATAAATGGGATGAAAGAAGGGGATGCTTCAGACTGGGTGGCCCAACTACACAATGAACAAGCCCCCAAATTACACGATGTAAACGGATTTATCCAATTATTAAGACTCAGATTTGAAAATCCAGACAGGGTAGCAGAGAATTTTAAGAGAAGTTAATGGAAATGAGGCAAGGCAAGCAACCATTGTCAGAATTCATTCAGGACTTTAGAAGGGTCACGAGCCACCTCATGGATTGGCCTGAAAGAATGACTTTACACTATTTTTAAAAAGCCATTGATCCAGAAGTAAAGAAGGCCTGTGAAATTAGGCAAATCCCAGAGACCTTACAGTCGTGGTATACTGCCTCCCTCAGCTTAGGTCGCAACATCAACCCACACAGGAAACCCCTTCCGGCAGCCCCGACTAAGAGAATTGTGGCGAGGAAACCGCTGACCGGACCAGCCGAACCTGCTCATATCCGACTCACCAGGGTGCTGAAATGTTACTGATGTGACCAAACCAGTCATAGGGCAACAAACTGTCTAGCCCCTACTCCTGTGCCACAAGCTCCGCAGTCAAAGCCTAATACAGCTGTTAGAGGTCAGAAGAATCAAGGAAGACCTCTGGGCAGAGATGGGTTGAACAATTGGGCATAAAGCTAAAACGCCCAATCAGATTTGAGCACGTGGATGAAACCTTAATTGGGGGGGGCAGCCATTCAATTGACAGAATTAATCAAGATTGAATTAGGGCCCCATCACGAACTCATACATTTCATAGTGCCCCCAAAGATGTCAGAATCAATAATACTGGGACTTGCTTGGTTAGACAAATGAGCCCCAACGATCAAATGGAAGGATGGATTCAGAAAAATCCATATTGGACTGGGCCCATTGCCCCCTCTTCCACCCACTACAAAGCCACCAGTCAGCTTGAACCCAGAGCCTGAGCCAGCATCCATGGCATCCCACCTTCTCCCAGATAACCACCAGGTACCTGACCAATAGAAAGATTTGGCTAAAGTATTCAGTGAAGAAGAGTGTAATGTTTTACCTCCCCATCGAGCCACTGATTGTGCCATAGAATTAGAGTCCGGGGCGAAATTACCAAAACCAAAGATGTATTCCATGATGCCTGCTGAAATGACTGAATTAAGGAAATACATTGACAGCAATTTGGAACAAAGTTTTATTGAGCCTGCCAAATCAAGATTAGCTGCCCCTGTGTTGTTCAAGGAGAAGAAAGATGGTGGATTGAGATTGTGTGTTGACTTTAGAGGCGTGAACGCAGTATGCATCAAAAACATGTATCCTCTCCCTTTTATGAAGGACTTATTGAATCACCTGTCGAAGGGCAAAGTATTCACCAAGCTAGATCTCATGGAAGCTTACTACCGGGTCTGCATCAAAGAGGGACATGAGTGGAAAACTTTTAACTGCCCTCTGGGTAGCTTCCAATTCAAAGTTATGCCTTTCGGACTTCAGGGGGGTCCTGCAATGTTTATACAGCTCATCAATGAGGTGCTACACCTGCACCTTTACCGGCGGGTCCTCGTGTACTTGGATGACATCCTTATCTTCAGCAAAACCATGGAAGAACATGTTCAATTGGTCCGACAGGTTCTAGAAAAACTTCTAGCCACCAAATTATATGTGAAACTCTCAAAATGCGAATTCCACAAAGAGTCGCTAGACCACCTAGGCTACCGCATATCCAACCTGGGTATTGAAATGGACCCCGGAAAGGTGAAAGCGGTGCTGGACTGGCAACCCCCCAGAACCCAGAAAAAACTTGGGGTTTCTTGAGGTTTGCCAACTTCTATAGACAATTCATTCTGTCCTTTGCTGAAGTTGCCCTCCTGTTGACAGAGCTATTAAAAACGGTCCTGTCACCCAAAACCTTTCACTTGGGAAATTGCTTTTGAGCATGCCAGATCTGTTCCTAATAAATCAATTGGAGAGGTAACGTCTCAGAGTGATTGATATCATGGATACTTTCTGGATGAATGACACACTTTTGTTCACATCCCGAGTCATAAATTAAGACTCCTCAGTTTTACTTCATTCTTACAGAAACTCTAATTAAAATATTTATTCATCATAATTCATTTTATATATGTAAAATAAAAATTTGGAATTGTATTGAACCCTATAAAGAGAGTCCATTAACATCAATATTATTGAACATTTTATTTAAGCAAAATAGATTTTGAATTAAGTGTTTACTGAATATATGAAACACACTAGATTTTCTTTGGTAATTGATCTATTTATTACCATTTATAAACCATCTTATTCTCAGGTTTCCAGGCAGCAATTTATTAACAAAATGTTTGGCAAACTTATCATAGCAACCCATATGGAGATCTTCTGATCTGACCGTAATTCAAGAGAAAGTTGATGTCAGAAATTCTGTGAAAATGTTAAATAAGAAAGAAATTAGTTTGTTAAGTGTATCTTGTTTGGCAGAATTCTAACTGAAAGGGTATGTAAGGTAGCATTAGTAAAATTTGTGCACAGCAATTTTTCATTCTTCTGAAATCACAGAGAAATGCATATCAGAAAGAAAGTTTATTGATTGAAGAAATATGCATGTTAATAAAAAAAAAAGCATTTGATAAAATGAAAAGGGTTGAATTATAAAAAGTTTTGTACAAAGATTAAATTGTGTTGTTGAATGCAATAAGAGCAATATACAATGGAGGAAAAGACAATGGGGAAAAAGAATGGAAATAAGACAAAATATAGATTTCCAGTACAATCATGGGGATAAAAAAGCTTCTTGCTCTGACCCCCAATACTTCAAAGTATTATGATAAACACCAACAGAATCCAAATTTTGTATAAAAAGTTCAGCCTTTACGTATTGGCTGTGGAGCTTGCAGACTGCTGAACTGAGAGCCTGAAAAGCAAAAACCTATCAATTCTGGGTTGTTGCCATACCAAAATTGGACACCAACTGGCAAGGTATCACTCTCTCAACTCAGATTTTGGATAGTCGGAATTTTCCCCATAACTGATTTGAAATTCTGTAAAGACTCACTGAGTTTCTGGTATGGCTACCAAAGACCCAAAAAAGAAACAAGACAGTTTGATTGCTCTTTCTTGGCCTGCCTGACCTCCAAGGCCATATCTATCATTTGCTCAATAATGGAAGTTTGCTCTCTGCCTCAACCCCATTCTGAAGGCTCTATCTATCACTTTAAAAGTGATTTTACAAATAAATAAAATATAACCACGCAGTAAGTTTCCCCAACACATTTTCACAGATAATACAGGGAACACAATACATAACATTAAATAAAATAGGATAAAAGCTTCCATGCTGAATAGCATAGTGGCAATTAACCTGCACTGTAAAATAGAGTGAGCAGTTAATAGCCACAGCATTGGTGCAACCGTACATTGTAAACTGCAAAGTAAACACAATGCTGAACTATTTATCATATGGACAGGGCAAGGCAAGCTTCATGGATGGCTCAGGCAAGAACCTTCATCTGAACAGATTGATTTTTTCTCAGATCCTTTCATTTAAAAACAAAAACTATCGACAATTTTGGTTGACTAAAAAGGAAATCTCAAGCTTCTTAAGAGGAACTTAAGCTTCTTAAAATTCTTCCTGGAAAAATAATATTCAAATTACTGTTAATACCTCCACTGTACTCCTAAACAAGGCTGTATCTTAGTGTCATGCCCTTGTTAGAGTCAGACTTTGAGGAAGAGGAGGAACAGCCGACAGGGAGTGGAGGTGTGGCTCTGGAAGTTGTGGAGGAGGCTGGGGAAGGGCAGAGGCCGGCTGGACAGTCAGAGGAAGAACCAGGGCCATCCTCTCTTCATCCTAGTACACGCAGGGAGGAATGGAGAAGGAAACAACTTGGCTTATGATAGAGGAAACGGCCATGATCCCCCTCATTGGTTGCAGCTGGGGAGAATAGTATATGAGAGACGGTTAAAACACAGCATTGCCAGAAGTAAAGCATGTTTTATTTTGGGCTGAAGTTATCTTGGTTGGTGTCCTTCCAACAGACTGTGCCTTGTTATCTCCTTGAAGTTGGTAATTACTAATCCTGGTCCGTTGTGAAAATTCCTTCATTGTAGTCTGTTTTGTTTTTTTATTTCACCTCTATCTGCTCATTAAGTTCGAACTGTATTGCTTTCTTTTGAAGACTATTTTTGAATAAGTTTTATCTCCAACTGAGAATTATTGAATAGTGGGGCCAAGTTGGAGGCATTAAAGGATATTTATTTACGTTTTAGATTTTGTTACATTTGTATTACACTCCGGGTTATCACACTTAGACATTAATTTCTACAGTAGGCAGAAAAGTCCCCAGACAGAGATATTTTAACATGCTTCATGGTAGGTAAATATGGGCTAAACACTGAGGCAAAATCAGTGTTTCTCAATTTTGGGAACTTTGAGATATGTGAATTTCAACTCCCAGAATTCCCCAGCTAGCTTCACTGGCTAGATGCGTTTGTTAGACACCACTGTCTAAAACTGAGCCTTAGAAAATGCATACCATGTCAACTTGTCACAGGTAAAGCTCCCAGGTTCTTTTAAGGACATTCCTTGTAATCTCTTTGATCCCACCTAGCCATATTATCTCGTAACTTCCCTCAATTCTGCCAAGCCTACTCATTTTTCCTAAAATGAAGACAGCAGTTTCAGTGGCAGCCACAGATTTGCAAAAGATGCAGCAGTTAAAATATTTTTCAAGAAAGATATTTTATCTGCTCGTACCTTTTTTAAAGATGGTGCATAACCCAAATGATCTTTCCATCTCATTTCACCAGATCTCATTTCCAGCAAGCTGTTCATCTTTCTTATTATTTATATTTCCAGTCTGTTTAACCAATGGAACCCATTAGATCATCTAATTCCCAGAATTCTTCAAGGACCTGATTTGAAATTATTCATTATATTTACTAAAGAGTCAGTCTCTCTCTTATCTCACAAGACGGCTCCAAAGAGTACTTTGTGTATTGTCAGGAAGATGGTTAACATGGAAATATCTGCCTTGGCAGCAGTGTTTTGGTAGAAAGCATTTTTGATAATGGAAACTTGTAAACCAGATTGAGAAGTAAGCACTTAGGATGTAATTGCTATAGATTGAAAGGTATCATTTTGAAATGGAACAGAAAATAAAGGTGCTGACAAAAAGATAGTAAGGCACATGAGATGAAGTACCTCCCTTTATGGAGAATAATAGATGGGACACTCTTTTGTTGACTATTCTGTCCTTCCTGAAGAATCAGCACCTTGATGTTAGTATGGATGCTTATGGCTCCGTAGTTCCAGTGATCCAAAATATGTTGGCAACAACACAAATCCTTGCTGATAATGTTGAAAGGATAAGGGTGACAATAAAAGTAATTAAGGAGTAATTAAGAGTAATTAATTAATTAGGAGTAATTAAGAGTAATTAAGGGGCTTGCATAAGTGCACCATCATCCCTGTCCTATTGTCCCCATTTAATTGTACCTATTTTCTGTATTCTTACTCATGTTTATACTTATACCTATTATTTTGTAAGCAATTGACAAATCAAAATAAATAAAAAAATAAACAATAAGAGTACTTCATAATGAAGTGAAAAAAGCAAAGGTCTACAGCTATGTAAAGGATCTCCAAGACCAATCTCAGTAGAAGACCATTGCAAGCAACTTCAAAATTGTTACTAAGAATGTAGCTGGACATTTTTGGATACTTGGCAACCAGCTCACCTTTACAGCTGTTTGCAGTGTCCTATGATTACATGACCATGATTTGCAATGTTTTTTGCCATGATTTAATGCTCTTTCACAATTCATCCTGCAATATGAGCATCACATTCCCTTGGGAATAAACTAAATTGAGTTAAGTATATCTGAAATTGTGCTTGCATCCAACCATGCTGATCCTGCACAAAATGTACAACACATTCTTATATATGCCTAAACAAGTAACACTTCCCTAGTGATGCTGTGCCTTCATGTTTCTTCTAGGTACAATATGGAGGCAATTCACCAATTCCATTTTGGGATTTACATGAGCAAGTCCAGAAGTATTTTACAAGAAGAGTACTACACTCCTCTGTTCACAAGAGAATACCCTACACCACCAGGCTTGAGATTCTAGACTTAGACAACCGTGAACTACACCGGCTAAGATTGGACTTAAGCATAGTACATAAAATTATCTGTTATAATGTCTTACCAGTTAATGACTATTTCAGCTTTAACCACAATACAAGAGCACACAACAGATATAAACTTAATGTAAACCACTCCAAACTTGATTGCAGGAAGTATGATTTCAGCAACAGAGTGGTCAATGTCTGGAACTCACTACCTGACTCTGTTGTCACATGCTCAAACCCCCACTACCCTCAAACTAACCTCTACTGACCTCATCCCATTCCTAAGAGGTCTGTAAGGGGCGTGCATAAGCCCCCATCGTGCCTACCATCCCTGTCCTATTGTCCCCAATTATTCGTATATTTATGTTTATTCTTATTTCTATTATATTGTAAGTGTTTGACAAATCCGATAAATAAAAAATAAATATATCAACTACAATTATATTCAACTGAGGGATTTAGTTCCAAATAAATATTTTTGGGATTATAGCCAAAGCCATAATACTGCACAAATTTACCAGAAAAGGAACCTGTTAACAGAATGGTTTTGGATTTTTACTGATAAAGTATTTTCTTTTTCCCTTTAAATTATTAAAAGTTCTTTTTTTCCTTTACATTCTGAACATCCCTTTAAATTCCTTTAAATTATTAAAAGTTCTTTTTTTCCTTTACATTCTGAACAATGTGTTGTATTGTTCCTGTTGTATCATTTCTTGGTAAATTGTCCGATCACAAACTACAAGGCCATTCTTCTTCTTGTACTTTCTAAAAAAAGAGGAAAGAAAAAACGTGCCAACCACAGAGAGGACTATTCATTAAACTTTTTCTATGTAACTGATATAATTTATCAGTTATTGCAATACCAAAGTACTGTATTATGTTTACTGTCTTAGATGGTTCTTATAGATCTAGTTTGCAGTGTTTATATTGCCTTTGATAGGATTGTATTACTCTATTTTAAATTTCTAGGCTTCGTGCTGCATATCAGTTTGCCTTTAATACTCGCACCTTCCAAATGTTGGAAGAGTGAAGATACGTTACATGTTTGGTTCCTTTGGATTGCTAAAACCTATTATCACTCCTATGATATACATTCCATTTACACATGTATACTCTGAGTACAGCTCTCGTAGCATAGGAATCCCACCAATAGATGAATCCAGGCTCACTGCTTCCTCATCCAATATCTAGGAGATCACTCCTCAAATGCTGTCAGCATCTCTTTCTCTGTTCCTTAGCATGAAACTAAAGCAAACTGGAGAGTGACTGGAACAGAGAGAATACCTAACCGCAACTTAGATGTAGTGCAAAGTTATTTGTTATCATATTGGGAAGTGAAGAATATTTATTTTATTTCTTTATTAAATTTGTTTGCCATCCATCTCACTGTGAATAGGAAATGATTGATTAACAGAATCCAAAGACCTGTGGAAATAAGTGTTTTAAGCCAGTAAATAAATACCCTCAGGAAGGGAAACACAAATGACTTTGGCTTGGATGCTGTCTCAGTATGAAGAAAGTGTAGTTGAAGAGCAGAATATATGATCATGGCAGACTGCAGAAGGTAAACATGTGAGCCACAACATGGATGGAGGAGTCCCAGATGTGTTGGCTAGACCCTGCAATTGAAAAAGATTTCTTGAAAAGAGGCCATTGCATACAATTTCTCCATTAATACTAAGAAAACTACATAATTGAAATCAACAAGTATTAAGGTTTTTGCGGTTTTGTGCACTGCACATTCTGAGAACAAATTTCAATGCAAAAACTTTGCTTTAACTGCTTATATTAACAAAAAAATAAGTTGTTGGGGTAGGTCAAAAATTTATTTCATTAAAAACTTGTTTTCCAATTGTCCAGAATTTAGGGAAAGATTCTTTAGAGATCTTTCTAAAACAATATCCAAATCTTCACTCCATTGACACCCTCAAAGATCAGAGGAATAGTCTTTTACAGACAAATTTTAAAGGGCACAAAGAATTTTTTTAGTACAGACTATCATTATAGAGGTATCATTTAGGAGCCAGATTGTTGGGGGCAACATGCTGACTCTATAAACTGCTTAGAGAGAGCTGTAAAGCACTGTGAAGGTGTATAGGTCTAAGTGCTATTGCTATTTATGGCTGGAGGAACAATGGAACTTTTCTTCACCATATTTGCTATACATCAGCTAAAACGTTTTGCCTGGGAGATTAACTATGATTGTCTTATTGAAATCAAAAAGATAACCTGGTCCTTAACCCAGACTGGTTGGTGCCCAACTATGTGCATATATTGCTTTCAGTAAGTCTCTCTTCGCAAGGAATTAAGATTGTCGCGCGCTCTCTTGTCCCTTGCAACAGCGAAGTGTGTGGAGTAGATCGGAAGGAAAAAGAGGAGAAAGTACGAAGCAGCAGTGCTTAAACATTTAAATAAACCTAAAGAAGGAAGCAAAGGCAGCGTCGCGGTAGGAAGTAGTTTTTCGCTCTTCGATTTCTGGAGAATACGGTAAATTCGGCTCAGTCACGTGCTTTGCGGTCGGACACCCGCACACACCCAAATACACAAGCACAAAATACACACGCACAGACTGAAAGAGAGAAATAGACAGAAACACACATACATACATACATACATACATACATACATACATACATACATACACACATACATAAAGCAAAAGAGGGAGACTAATTTGAAAGAGGGGAAGTAGCAGCCAAGGAAGAGCAAGGCAAAACGCGTCGCTGGGTTCCGAGGAAAAGTTTCCACCACTCTTGAAAGTCTATGGAGGTTCTCGGGGGCCGCCACTTTGAAAGTCGCCCAACTTGGGAGAACTGGCAGAGACTCCCAAAGTCCGCCCGGCACGCGCGGAGCGAATAACAAACGCGCAGAGAAAAGCGAGCGTGCCTTTCTACACGCTCTCCCTCCTCGGCAGCATGGGGATGTGCTATAGCCTTCGCTCCGGGGGAGACCACCTGCCCATCCCCGCCTATCCCGCAGGCGGAGAGGCGGCGGAGTTGCAAGCCGCCAAGAAGAACAGCAGAATCAAAGAAAAAGCGGATCGGAAGCGCAGCCAAAGCATCGACAAGTCCCTCAAAGCCGAGAAGAGGGAGTACAAGCAGACGCACAGGCTGCTTTTGCTAGGTGAGAGGGAGCGAGCCGGGCGCGAAGGCGGCGGCGGGGGGCGTGTGTGGTTGGCGGGAACCGTCGAAGGGAGGCGGTTGGCATCTGTCTGGCATTACATCCATCTCTTCCCCCGCCTGTCATCACATACACACCACATCCTGGCGCCCTGTTGGTTTGGGACACCTCTCCCCCTCACCAGCCACTCTGGCAGGGACGGCAACGGGCGTAGTTCACCACGCTTCGAGGGCGTCACCTGTTTGCCTCGCCTTTTCCCCGTCGCCTTTCTTTGCTTTGTAATTCAGTTTGCTCCTCCTCCTTCCCTCTTCCTTTTTACGGCGCCACATAAAACAGGACAGTCACTGTGGAAAGGGAAGTTTTCCAGCGTTTGCGTTTGCCTTTTGTGGGATTCGATATTTATATTACTAGCGTTATTGTTTCTCTCCGCTGTAGAGTCCGCCCGCCCAACTAACTAACTAGCTAACTAACTAACCAACCAACCAACCAATCAATCCCTCGGTGCCTACCAAGACGTTTTTGCAAAGATGATGCAGAAAAGGGAGGGTTCTGTTTATGTCCAAAAGTTTGGGAGCTGTAAATTATACTGTTGTTCCAACATGACTTTCTCCCACCACACCCACTAATCACCCAGATTAGTATTTGAAAAAGCATGAGCCTAGCCAACCTGCCTTGAGGGCCAAGTAGCTGAGAAGAGAGGAATTATCCTGGGACCTATGTTGGGGAAGGTACAATTTAGCTATTGTGAAAAGTGTATGGAAAGGGATGATTTGTTAGGGCTCCTCTGGAGAGTGGTTCAAATCTAGTCCCAGGAAGAGCAGTGGCCGACATGGGGATGTTTGGATGGAGCACGCTTGAATCAAGTGCCCAAGGTTTAATAAATAAACTTTAATAAATCAAAAACTCAGAGGGAGAAAAGCTTTATCCTCTTGAAATCCATGGAGAGCCCCAATGTGTGTTGGCAGTCGCTTCTTCCAGATGGTTAAATGGCTTCTTATGAAAAAAAAAATTTAATAGTTTATCTTAAAACTTTAATTAATGTAAAGTTTATCTTACATTAAAATGTAAATTAAATCAAGGAGATGAACTTTTCACTCTCTTCCCTGCCTGGCTCTGAACTCTTCCTGTAAGTGAGGAGCTAAGTCATGGCTCTTCTTCCTCCTTACTGACCAGGAGGATCTGGGCGAGAATTGATTGTAGTAATTATGAAAGGATTATTCAGGGCAGCCTTGCATTCTTCTAGTCTTCGCTGAAAATATTTGATTTATCCAACAGAAGTCCATATGTGTAGCTGAGGGTTGAACTGTGGTGTCCTTGGTGCTTTCTGTGCTTGGTTGTGCACTTCCAGATATTTCAGTACCCAACTGGGTATACAGTAGTAACTTCACTGCAAGTAAGTCTGGGACTCCACAGTTCAACCCTCAGCTGTATATATATTCATATTTATTGGTACTTGTGGTAGTGCATAACATTGAGCAGTGATGTTCATAGGGAGAGGAGAGATCAAAAAAGGCAAAATGGTGGAAGTAGTGTCATGATGCCAGCCCCCCTTGTAGCCACTGCAGCCCTCCACTCTTCTACTAAGCAGGGATGTGACCTGGCAGACCAAAAGGGGGCAGGGGGTTGCACTATGATGCTATTTCCACCATGTTGACTTTTTTTTTTTATCCACCCACATCTCTGACACTGCTGAAAAAATTGCTTCCTTCACACAAACACACACACACACATACACAAGGGGTGTGTGTGTGTGAGTGTAGTGAGAGAGAGAGAATGCTTTATTACAGACATAGGCAGCCCAAGAAAAATATCATTCCACAGTACGAACAAGTTAATGTAAAATCAATGAAACTGTATAGAAATATAATGCATAAATATAAACAATCTACTGAATAAACAAATATGGCTAAAATAGGTGATGATCAATACAGTCAGACAATATCTAAGAGCTGCTTAAAGGCTGTGGTGTATTGTATAGAGAGTGGAACAATATTTGGAGATGTTCCGCAAAATAGAATCAGATTCATCTGCTGATAACAGGTACTAGAGATAAAAAGAGCAGAACAACCAGAACATTTGACTAAAAATGGAGGCATGTCTCCTCTGATATAGATAATATACACCCCGGTGTTCCTCCTGGTAATTTCCTGTGTTCCTAAAGGTAACTGGGCAGATACCACTTCATTCCTCATCCAAAGTTTCTACGGTAGTAGCTCATATCTCAGTCAGAAGTGAAATACACAGGCATATGTCACATTTTAAGCATTACAACACACATAAAAAATTCCATGTTCAGCTTCTGACATGTCCAAGAAGGGCTAAATAGTGTTGGAGAATTGTGGCCAATCATTATGGACAATACTGCTGGGCAGCACTTGGGTTTCTGTAAAAAAATAAGGGGGCACAAATGTAGCATCCATCTACGACTCTTTAAAACAGCCACTTCTTCTCCAAGCATTGTGTAGTTGTGTATTTTCCTGATATAATGTGGCAGGTGTAGAAGACTTTACCTTTTGGAATCAAACCCAAAGCCCTAGTAGATACAAGTGGCCTATATGAGCTTTTCCTATGACTTATGTCACCAGGTGTCCATCCCAAAATAAAGCATACATCTGTTGTATATCCTAATACAGCCACACCGTTGTCTTCCCTTTCATTCATATTTATACAGCTGCATCATGGAGATAGAACTGAATGTCAGATTGGGACTTCACCCTAGGCAGCGGGGGAGTGGGCTGATGATCTCCTCTTAACATCATCTTATTATTTCATGCAGAAGAACTAGGAAGTGATGCTGTTTGTCTCCTGCATACAGAAACCTTGTTCTTCATCAGCATCTGTTTTTTTCCCTTCAAAGGGAAATAACTTTATTTTAGCTTAATGTTGACATGTTAGCTTCCATGATGGACAAAGGTGTTGAACGTGGCAGCTTTGATGTAGGCTTCTCGTGTGATCATGGAGCATTTATTGTTTATTTTCAGTTGGGGCATGTTTTGCAATCTGCTGGACCAGTTCCTCTCCTGTGGTTTGGCACCAAGCCTTTCAGACAAGGCTGCTGAAGCTTAGAAAAACCAACCATTTCCAAGTAAATGTTGTTTGTGTTCCCACCTGTCCTGGATATTTAATGACCCCTCCATAAAGTTCAAACAAGAGGCCCCAGAGAAATGGAAGGGCCTCATTTTTTTTTCCAATTTTTGTAATTCTTCTTTTTGTCTTCATTGATTAAAAAAATTGAGAATTTATGTCAGTTATTTAGTTATGTTGTTGTATCATCCCTATATTGCCATTCTGCTAGTAGCTTAGAAGAATTAATGCATAAGATTTTTGTTGTGTTATCAAGGTTGCTTATTCTGTCATGGCTTTAGAGGATAACTCTGGTTTCTAGCCCAATAAGTTGGCTAAGTTGACTTGGACTGCAGAGATTTTTAAGATCAGGACTAGGATATTTTATTTATTTTATTTATTTGTATCCTGCTTTTATTATTTTTACAAATAACTCAAGGCAGTGAACATATCTAATATGCCTTCCTCCTCCCTATTTTCTCCAGAACAACAACCCTGTGAGGTGAGTTGGGCTGAGAGCGTAACTGGCCCAAGGTCATCCAGTTGGCTTTCATGGCTAAGGCAGGACTAGAACTCGCCACCTCCTGCTTTAGCATTCATCCTTCATGATCTGTTCCTAAACTGTTTGTAAGGACAGATTAGCTTTTTTTTCTGTTGTTTTTCATTCTCTTCATTAGAATTGTTTAGAAATAGACATTTATTTATTTTTAAACAAATTTATAGTTGACTCTGGTCTGGGCAGCAAACAACAATCAATAAAACAATGTACCTGTACCATATTTTTAAAAATACATTAATAGGTTAATAACAATGTAACTGTTTGTTGAGGATTCTTTTAATAACAATTCCTATCCTTTTAAAGCTTTTGCCCAAAAGCAGAAGATTCGATCACTCTTGTTAATGTAAACACTTCTCTTAACTTACTCTACACTTTAGAACATAGAATAATAGGGATGGAAGGACTTTGGAGATGTAGTCCAACCTCCTGCTCAAATTCTAGACAAATGGCTGTCCAGTTTCTTCTTGAAAACCTCAAGTGATGAACCACACACAACTTCCAGAGGTAAGCCCTTCCACTGATTAATTGTTCTCACTATTAGGAAATTTCTCCTTAGTTCTAGTTTGGATCTCTCTCCTCAGATGCTTTGGAGACCCCATCTTCTCTGTGACAGCCACTCAAGTACTGGAAGATGTCTACCATGTCACCCCTAGTCCTTCTCTTTATTAGACTAGAGATATACCTAGTTCCCACAATTGGTCCCTTCTCATCTTTGTTGTTGATGAGCCTATATCCTTTTGGGTATGTTTGTTGAGACAGCTTTAGATGGTCTTGGATGCAGGGGAATATTTAGGCCTATTTCACTGCAATTTTCTTTTTTAGTAAACGCATTTAATATTTTTACTCAGTTCTTGACTGATGCTACTGCATCCAATGTATTTCTGCTCAGAAATAAGTACGGGACCTGATTCTTCTAAGTGGGTACAAGATTGCTGCCTCAGTAGTAACACATTAATATATTAATTCATTGGAGAGTTTACATCCCTTTGTTGGAATTATTTCCAGAAAAATAATGTTGATATGTAAGAGCATGAAAATGGACACAAATTAGATAACCATTGTAATAAAAATGTAAAGACAACTTGAAAGGGCACTTCCCTAAGACATGATGTTCAGTGTTTGTCTTTTGAGCATTCTGATTGGCAAAAACTGGGACTATTGGTTCATTCAAGAGTTTGGAGTTAAGAAGAGCAGCCTGCCAATGGCTTAATGTACATCTCCATACATAGGATGTTAGTATGGTAGAGGAAGGCGATGTAACTTGTTATGTATTTAGCCATATGTAGTTAGAAATGTTATGTAAACTTCTTTCTCTGAAGAATAACCCTTTTCACCTACTTGAATTTCACAAAAGGCACTTCTCTTCCATTGCCCTCTGAAAAGCTCTGATTCTCCTGGAAATTATATAGGGCACGTCACACATGTCTTAAATGTCGACTTGCTTGATAATGCCTTTCTAAGGAACTATTGTATTCTAGAAAGGCTCTCAGCAAGAAGCCAAATCTTACTGGCTTTAATTTTAAGAAAAGAAAGAGGAAGGGGGATATAACTTGGAAGATTGGATATTGGAAATGAGGTCTTCTCACTGTTGTAAGGAGGCTAAGGATGGGTTAACCGTGGCTCCAAAAGAAAGAAAAGTCTGGGAGATGGGGGAAAAGGGATTTGTGCAAACACCGACAAAAATCCTTCCATTCAATCCCAAAGACAACTATTAACAGAATAACCAAATAACAGAGTTGGAAGGGACCTTGGAGGTCTTCTAGTCCAATCCCCTGCTCAAGCAGGAGACCCTATACAATTTCAGACAAATGGTTGTTCAATCTCTTCTTAAAAACCACCACTGATAAACACTTGTGAAGGAAAGCTGTTCCACTGATTAATTGTTCTAACTGTCAGGAAATGTCACCTTAGTTCTAAGTTGCTTCTCTCCTTGATTAGTTTCCATCCATTGCTTCTTGTCCTGCCTTCTGGTGCTTTGGAGAATAGCTTGACTCCCTCTTCTTTGTGGAAGCCCCTTCGATATTGGAACAGTGCTATCATGTCACCCCTAGACTTTCTTTTCATTAAACTAGACATGCCCAATTCCTGCAGCCGTTCTTCCTATGCTTTAGCCTCGTTCTTCCTTTGCTTTAGCCTCATTCTTCCTTTGCTTTAGCCTCGTTCTTCCTTTGCTTTACCCTCGTTCTTCCTATGCTTTAGCCTAGTTCTTCCTTTGCTTTAGCCTCCAGTCCCCTAATCATCTTGGCTGTTCTTCTCTGCACTCTTCCAAGAGTCTCAACTTTATATCATGGCAACCAAAACTGGATGCAATTTTCCAAGTATGGCCACTTGGAATTCCACATTTCAAGTGACCACACTTCGAATATTGCATCTAGGCTTGGTCACCGCAATATAAAAAATATGTTGTGACTCTTAAGTGGTTACTTAAAAGGGTGTCAGTGTTGTGGCACTTTCCGGGCAAACTATTGGTAGTTGTATAGGCCTCCTAATGCTCATGAATTCATAAAGCAATTGTTTCTCTGTGTTAGGATAAGGGTTGGAGTTCATGGACCTCTCCTTTGGTAGTCCCTGAGTTCAGTACCCCAAATGACTGTCAGTGGAAAGATTGCTTATAAGGATTTTTTTTTTTTCATCACCATCATCACCACAAACAGTCCCTACATCAACCAGTTGCTAAGTGAGGATTACCTGTATATGAAAAGGAGACTCGGGAGAGAGAGAAGAGAGGAAAATATAGTGGCCAGTTCTTCTAGCTGAACTATGAATTTCCAGCAATCACCAGGACTCAGTGCGGACCCAAAGGTACACATAGCTAATGAATATGAAGGCTCTTGGAACAATAAGGATAACGAGTATTCCTTGTTTATTGGTTTCTAATAGATGAGAGTATTTGTAGCTCAGGGTTGAAATGAGCAGTCCTGGGTGAGCAGTCTGGGCTTCGTGGTTTTCTTGCAGACATTTCATGACCCAATAAGGTACTAGCTAGGTGTACTGATGATGTTACCTAGTTGGGCAATGAAATGTCTACAAGAAAGTAACCAAGCTCAGAGAGCACAAATGTGCTCTTCAACTTATGACAACAACTGAGCCCAACATTTCTGTTGCTGAGCGAGACATTTGTTAAGTGGAGTTTTGCTCAATGTTATGACCTTTCTGGCCATAGTTATTAAGTGAATCCCTGAAGTTCAATCGGTAAGACGGCGGTTAAGTGAATCTAGTTTCCTCATTGACTTTGCTTGTCAGAAGGTCACAAAAGGGATCACATGACCCTGGGACAATGCAACCGTCGTAAATATGACTCAGTTGCCAACTACTCAAATTTTGATCATGTGACCATGGGGATGCTGCAATGGTCATATCCCTTTTTTCCAGTGTTGTTGTAACTTTGAATGGTCACTAAATGAACTGTTGTAAGTCAAGGACTATAAAATTCTTCTTTCCAGATTTATCACTATCTGGATTAAATTGCCATTTATGAGACTCAACCATTGTCTTTTAATCATTTAAGTCTATTTTTCTTCCATTTTCTTCTCATATTCTTTACAGTCTGTCACAAGCAGGGGTGGGATTCTACTGGTTTGGACCAGTTCGTGCGAACCGGATGTTAAATTTGCATCTGGTTTGCGGAACTGGTATTTGAACCGATCGGCTGGCCCTGCCCACCCCACCCTACCCTCCCAGGAGTCCCCATGCAGCCCATTTTCGATGCGGATAAGTGCAGGATCCACGTAGAGGCTCTGGGAGGGGGAAAACTGGGCCTTCCGGAGGTCCAGAAATGGGCCTATTTCTGGCTCCAGAGCCCGGGGGAGGCCATTTTCGCCCTCCCAGAGGACCCTTGGGAAGGCAAAAAATGGCCCTCCCGGAAATTCCGATAGGCCATGCCCACCATGGCCACGCCCACCCAGTTGCTGGGATTTTTGAATCCCACCCTTGGTCACAAGCTCTCTTATTTTTTGTCCTTCGTGGGCAACCCACCCTTCTTGGAACCCATGTCTAGGCATCCAGTGGTGGTATTAAGCCGGTTCGCTCTGGATCGGGGGAACCGGTAGCAAGAATTTGGTGTGGGTCGCCAAACCTGTAGTAAATTCTGGCTGGCCACGCCCCCAACCTGGTCGCCCTCCTGCCCAATGCTTGCTCACTCCGCCTGTCTGACGTTTGCCTAAGGTATTTCTTCTTTTTTTTTTACCCCTCCCGACAATCAGCTGTACATAGATCAGCTGTGCCGGAATTCCCATTGCTGAGGCCCAGGAAGGCAAAAAATGGCTCAGCCCCCACCGTCCATTTCTTTTCTTCCTGAGCCTCAGGGGAGCAAAAATGCCCCCCCAGGCTTTTCTGAGGCCCAGAAGGCCCCCAAAATGGGTGGGGGCTGCAAAAAAAGGAAAGCCATGCCCACCAATGGAATGGAGGCACTACCTTCGTTTTTTAAATACACGCCCTCCCCTTCATTTGCAAGATATATATTAGTAAAATTAGTATATATTAACATAACAATTTGAATTTCCCATGAATAAAGAGTAAGTTCACTTCCTCCTGTTCTCTATAACATGTAGTATTTATTAAGAACTTACTGAGGAAAACAGGATATCTGTACAAGCTACGCTAGCATCCCAAAATAACTAAATTATGTCATTTAATCTTGTACAGACACCCATGCCAGGAACTAAGCTTCCTTTTCCTTCAGAATTAGGAATGATCCATTTATTTATTTGTATCACATGTTTCTAATCTGAAGATCCCCAGACGTTTTCCAGGCAATTGCCGATAGGAATATAGATCTGCTTTCTTGTCTCAGCACAAGGATGCCCAACCGTTTCCAGAGCAGGTGCTCTTCATGCCTCCACCTGTATCTCAGCATCTTACTGTAGCAGAGACCGCCATGAACAACTTAAGGCTTTGTGGCTCCATTTGGTTCTACTGGTTTTCTGTTGGACCTTCTTCTTGAATCTAATCCCTGACCCCTTCTTCCACTCAATAGTCCCTTTCTGGCGAGAAATACGACTGGAACTCTGGCTTTTGCAGCTGCTGCCACCGAATGGTCAAAATGCTGAACAAGCTCAGAGCACCAAGGACCTCTCATTTCATCCAGGATCTACAATATATTATTCTCCTTTATTGGCAGAACAAGCAGTCTGTCAGTCTACCCAAAATTGGACAAAATTTTCTTTCGGGTAATGACAGGGTGGGAAAAAATTATTTTTTTAAAAAAATAAAAAAATAAAAAAATTGGATTTTTTGATTTAAATCGGATTTTTTGATTTTTTTATCAAATTTAAGGCAATCTATCTAAATATAGTTTTCTATTTAAGATACATTAATAACTTAGTTTATTCAGCATGAAATGGAATTCAGTTATTTAGCATGAGGCTGTATATTCTTCAATATTTACATTTTTGGTAAACTCATTCAATGTTCTGCAAGCTGACATAACATGCACTGCTTCGATGCATTCACACAATTTCACAGTAACCATGAGATAAAACATCCAAAAGTTCAGGAATATTCCTTTATCCCATTGTTTTGTCAATCTGTGTACACTACAAACTGTATGATTGTTTGAAGAGAAATGCATCTGTACCACCAGGTTCCAAGCGTGAGGAGGAAGGGCAAGCAGTAAAAATGAAAGTGAAATCTTCTAAGCAGCTTATAAATATAATATTAGTGCACCTGTCATTTCAGATCCATCATGGCAGCGCCTGTTAGAGGGCATCCCTTCATCTGTTGCCTGCCACGTCCCTCACCTTGTTGTATCACTGCCACATCACCAGACGTCCCATTAAAGTGAATGGGACTGTTGGTGAGTCAATAGGGGTCAGAGGAGGAGCTGCTGCAGGACAGAGATGACAGCTGCTCTTTAAAAATTATGATTTAAATCGCTTTGATTTAAATCAGGGGTGTCCAACCTTTCACCTTCCCTGGGCCACATTAGAAGATGAAAATTTGGTTTGGGCCGCACATAAAATAAAATAAAATAATAAAATAAAATAAAATAAAATAAAATTAAATTAAAATAAAATTAAAATTAAATTAAATTAAAATAAAATAAAATAATAAAATAATAATAAAATAAAATAAAATAAAATAAAATAAAATAAAATAAAATAATAAAATAAAAATAAAATAAAATAAAATAAAATAAAATAATAAAATAATAAAATAAAATAAAATAAATAATAAAATAAAATAAAATAAAATAAAATAATTTTTTTTTTATTATTTATTATTAATTAAAAATTATTTATTTTTATTTTATAATTTTCCGCCAAATTTTGCGGGGTGGGGGAGGGGAAAGAAAGCTCGCCCGCCTCGCGCCTACCTCTCCTCCTGCAAATGCAGCAGTAGCGGCGGGGCAGAAGCAGCGGTGGCGGCGGCAACAGCAGGAGGTGGCGGGGTGGGACTTTTGGGCTGCGGCTGCCCGCCTTTTCTGTTGCTCGCCTCGCCCGCCTCGCGCTTGCCTCTCCTCCTCCTCCTCCTCGCTGGATCTTTCACGAAGGTTGGGGTGGGCGTTGGGCTGCATTACGAGGCGACCTGGGCCGCATGCGGCCCATGGGCCACGAGGTTGGACAAGCCTGTTTTAAATCAAGCCTTTTTACTAGTGATTTAAATCATGATTTAAACTGTGATTTAAATCAAATCCATTCTGGGTAATGATACAGGAATCTATGATCCAATCACAACAGGATCATTTAAATAAGGACTTTCTTATTTAGTGAAAGAAAAGGTTTGGGAAACCCTGACCTCCAGAGTCCAAAGCAGTGTTGGCTTGGAGGACGTGGCAGGGGAAGGATACTGTAAAATCTCCAGTCAGAGGGGGTATTTGCTGGTTCTCCCAACTACTCAAAATTTCCGCTACCGGTTCTCCAGAACTGGTCAGAATACCACCTCTGGTCCAAAGCCTTGAAATTAGCTTGCCAGGACCCTGCTTAACACCTGTAATGCTTATAAAGGACTTATACTGTGGCTTTTGGGGTTGGGAATTGCTTCCCATTGGCTGCTCAATGGATGGATTGATTTTAGAAATGTATAAAGCTGCTCAACATTTCAGGTAGTCCTCAACTTATGACCACAACTGAGACCAGGATTTCTGTGGTTAAACGAGACAGTTTTTAAGTGAGTCATGCCCAGTTTTATGATCTTTTTTGACATAGTTGTTTAAGGGAATCACAACTGCAGTTGTTAAGTGAATCATGCAGTCATTAACAAGTTTGGCTGCCCCCAGTGTCTTTGTTTGTCAGAAGCCAACTGGGAAGGTGTCAGATGGCATTCACATGACCACGGGATGCTGCAATCGTGATAAGCACATGCTGGCTGCCAAGCGCCCAAATTTTGAACATGTGACTGTGGAGATGCTGTGCAACAGTTGTAAGTGCGAGTACTGATTATAAGTCACTTTTTTCAATGCCATTGTAACTGAGGACATATGTCCGCCCCACCAGAGCTGATAAGGTGAGCACATTCCCACCCTCCCACTCTTATTCCTGACTCGGGAATTCTGGGAGTTGAAAGTGCACAGGTTGTAAAGGGACCATAGTTGTCTACCTCTGCCTTAAACATTGCCATCTTGTGGGTCCTTGGAAGTGTGCCTTTTCCCCTGTAGTTCCTATCCCATGAAACATTGTCTCTAAGATCCAACAAGCCCCCACCCTTCTATCCTTCCAGAAAGTACTTAAAACTTGTTTCTTTCCCAGATATTGGGATAGGTTGAGGCTAGGGTGGGACAAGGCTAGGGTGGGACAGAAAAGTGTCATTGTGATGCCAGGTTTTTCTGTTTTGTTTTATTGATGTTGGTTTTATACTGTTTTATATTGTTTTATTGGCTGTCCAGAGTTGTCTTAAGGTGGGCACTTATATAAATGTTTTAAATAAATAAATTGCCCAATCTGTAGTTGAGATTGAGTATCATTAGCTATGATTGTCTTCCTCTCCTAATATTGTGTTGTTACAACTCCCATATTAATCCCTGCAGCAAACTTCAGGTCTTCAGCAGCATTTAACTGCTGCGTAAATACAGATGACTACCAGACGGCAGCCAAGAGATATAGTATAAAACCCTAACCCTAGGATTTTGCTGCCACATATTGGTTGATAGATCAGACAGTCATTTGGTCAACTCATAATTCCAAGGAACACAAACAAAAGTTCAGTCAGTCCTCAGTAAATCAGAAACTCCTGCCTATCTGTGTGAAATTTGCAGTTCATCTTTTTACTCTCAGTATCCAGGGAATACAACCACTTATCTTGCACTGATTATTCTCATTAATATAAAGGGACAAGTAATTTCCTACATCATTCCCTCTTGCCCATTTCTAACACGTATAGAGACATTCTTTGTAGCTCAACACTCAGCTGGAACCAGAGGGCTCCCAAAATCAATTAGCCACACATTTCTTAAATTACGCCACTTCATGGATTCTGTGCAGTGTTCCTACAGGCAACTTTTGAAGAAGGCAAGGAATCTGAGCAAGGCAGCATAAAAGTTATACGTTGCTGGGTTCCTAAAATAAATCTGTTTATTGAAGGAACATTCTGCACTTTGAGCTCAGGATACACACCCAGGATTTGGGGGACTGTAAAATTGCTATTGGGGGGGCAAAGGCTCTTGAAACTATCACAGCTCATAAGCTGTAAACGGTACTCATAAATAAAGGCTACATTCAGAATGGGGTGGTTTAAATCAATTGCACGTTTTGTACTTAGGCAGAATGCCACATTATTCCATTTACTTCAGCTCTCAATTTTATTTGGGGAAAATAGGCTGTGCTTTTCTGAAGATGGTATGTGTCAGCTATGGCCCCACACTGTTTTTTCTCAGCCTTGTTTAATGTTTATGGAGAAAATTGTATACTATTTTAGTACATATTATTCCTTTCAGTTAACTTTCTCTCAACCAAATCCGTTTCACATTGTATAAAGAAAAATAGGAGTACACCCTGTGTACCCTTCTTAGGTTCTCGTGCAAAAGTCAGGATATAAATAAATGAGCAAATAAGTGTTTTTACATGTGCATTCTGCTTTTTCTTCAGGAGCTCAAGGCAATTTGAACAGAGATTGCTTTCTTTTTATCCTTACAACATCAATCCTGAGTGCTCAGAGAGAAATGGATTATCCCAAAGTCACTCGTGAAGTTTCCATGGCTGGAGTGGGCTTGAATCTGGGTCTCCATGATCTGGATTGTAGTGTTTTTGTTAAGATATTGGAGATTTAAGAGCTGACCAGCTGTTGTAAGGCTGCTGTAAATGCTAATGCAATGAGAATGATTCAGCAGAGTATTGCCGTTTTAAGACAGAGGTTGGGTCAACAGGGTTTTACCACTTTAAGAAGCTGTATATATAAATGAGGCCGTAAGAGGGCGTACCTCTCTCTCCTTGAGTTCTGTCTCGATTGTGATTCTCTGTGCAGAGTAAAGAAGACTGATTGCTTGCTAGGTATTTGCCACATATATTTATGTATATAGCAGCCTTGTATATAAACCACTGTTAAAAGACAAAGCCTCAGTATGCTGTGTTTTGCTTCTGGGTTGTCTCACAATGGTAGTCACGCTGCAGACACTCTGATAGTTTTCAACTCTGGCTTTCTTTTCTGTTTCACCCCATCTAATTTCCTTTCTAAGTTAAAATGGGGCTGTTTCCTTGAAGCTGATGACACTGGGTTGAGAGAAATTGCAATCCAAAACATTTAGAAAGGCACCAGCTTGGAAACAGCTAAAGCAGAACCTAAGCAATTCCAAAGATGTGGTGCAATTGCTCACAATTGTAAGTATTCTTGTGGCACGTTTATTAACACATTTATGGTGACATAAATTTAATGCATTAAAGCCCATTGTGCCGGATACAAATTCGCGAATGTTTATGTCACAATGATTTATTTATTGGGTATCATTAGTATTTATTATCATTTATTCATTCATTCTTGTTAATGCTTTGGGGCTGTTTTCAGCAGAATGCATCCCGGCTGTGCCCAAACCACAAAACACAACCCCAGTAGCATCAGAAAGTCATTAATTCAGTAACACCACCATAATAAAAACCTAATAGAAACAACAGAAAGCCACACACAAAAAAATAGTTTACTGAAGTGGAGTTTTGATTATAACTGTGAAAGGAATCTGTTTAATTTGGAACTAAGAGCCTTTAAGGCAGGAATGAGTGTAGGATGTTCATAGGATGCAGTCCAAAAAAATGAAAATGGCTGCCACAATGAAGCTTCATATACAATAAACAATAGCTAGAGCTTCAGTTGTGCCATTGTGGCTGCCATCTGCATTTTTTGGACTACACCTTCTGGATACCCTGAGTCAGCAACTTGGTGTCTATAGGTAGTTTTCAACTTATGACCTAACTGTTTGAAGTTACGATAGACTTGAAATGGGGGGGGGGTTATGACCCAGATCCAAAATTCTGACACACCTATGGCCAGTTTTCAGCTGTTTGTAGTGTCCTGTGATCACATAACTGCGTTTTGCAATGGTTTTGCTGAAAACTAGTACTTACTTCTGGTTCTCAGCAAAATCAGACCATAGCAAAACAATGGGTTTGCTTAACAATTGCAGATTCACTCAACAACCACCACAAAAAAAAAGATTGTAAACTCAGGTTGGTCACATAACTGACCTGTTTTACAATGTATGACCTATGATTATAATAGTAGAAGAGAATATAGCTCAGGGTTGTATTATGGGGTCCTTGGTGCTCTCTAAGGCTGGTTATTTTGTTACAGATGTTTCATTATCAAACTAGGAAACATCATGTTGGACCCAGGGGTGGGAAAGTACCAGCAAAGGAAGGGAAAAAAACTCCAGAGAAGTTCCTGAGACAGGAAGTCTAGTCCTGCCAAGAATGTAATAAGGGTTAACAGAGAGGCAGTTTCTGTAAGCAACACCAGAATGTTTCCTTCCTGCCTTCCTTACAGGATTAGGCCAGTAATTTCTTCTAACAACCGGTTCTCCGAACTGCTTAGAATGTTAACAACTGGTTCTAGTGAATAGGTGTGAACCTGTAGAATCCCACCCCTGGTTGGACCCCATAGTTGTGGGCAAAATTCACTTAACAACTTTCTTGCTTAGCAATTTTGGGCTCAATTGTGGTCGTAAGTTAAGAATTAGCTGTCGTGTCTCATTTCTCAGAGAATGTGAAACAATCTTTCTAATAAAATCCCACCATTCCCATACCAACTGTAAGATTACCTTGGAGAAACGATATTGATTTTTTCTTCTGCAAGTCTTACTCTTCTGGGTGCTTTATTTCTTTCTTTTTTTTTAAATTGATATCTCTATTGTTCATCCCAGAATTGATATTAGGTTAACCAGTCTATACTTTTCTGGATCTTCTCTGTATCCTCTGCAGCTCTGTATGCTACAATCCTTTGAAATCTTTCCTGAAATCTTTCCATGTGAAGAAACTTTTCCCTTTCTAAAAATCCCAGTTTATAAAATCTCTTTTAACTTGTTGGCTTTTGCAACCCAGCATTTACTAATAATATTTTTTAAAGATTTGCTCTTTGAGTGGAAATAAATTAATATATTTCCCCTATTGATTTTGTAAAGAAAGAAAATAATCTTACGTGATTACAAAATATAGTCAATTATATTAAGTAATTGGCCAATACATTTTATATATAAATAAAAATAAATAAGTTATTTGTGAAATATCATCAAAGTTCAACTCAACTTTACTAGAAGTTCACAGTTTCAAAATATTGGTTATGAAAGCCAGATAAACTTTTAAAGTTGGGCTATACTCCTGCTTGTTCTGCAACAAAAATGTAATAAAAATCAAACTGGCCTTGTTAGAAAAATTCCTTGATGAAAACAGAGTTTGGGTTGATGTGTGGGTGAAGGGTATCAGTTGAAGGTGTAGCTTGGTTTTGCATAAGATGAATCCCCTAATGATTAAATGAGGTCATGACTAGCAATTTTAAGACATTTTGATTTATTCATGTTTTTCCCACTATGGACTGTGAAACTTCCATTTATAAGGAGCTGTTGCTGTTTCAGAAATCTCTGAAGATCCAGTTTATTCTTCTATCAGAAGGGATAGTTTTGCTCTGTCCTTGAAATCCTGGTGTCATGATGAACTGAAATGCTAATATATCACCATGATGGGCACAGGAGGGGAACATAATCTCTTTTCTTTTTGTGTGTGTGTGTGAAAAGTTGGAAGCATGGGCCTGAGCTGTGAAACTAAATTACTAGTCAGTGCTTAGTCACTATTGTCAGAAGAATAATTTGGGGTTCCAACTCGAGCCGGGACTACACAAGAAAAAGTATAAAAATGAGGTCCAGTCAGCTGTTAGGAAAGAAGAAATATTTATTCCTAAAAGGAAAACAGTTTGTATTTAGGGCCAGGCTGCTGAGAAATGGGGTACAGCAGCAGATTTTTATAGGGAGAGCTTATCTGGGGTGTTACGTGCTGATTCTAGGGTAACACTGTAGGAGCATGTATGTGTGTATGTTTATTCTTGATAACATGCATTTCCACTGGGAAACCTAAGTTAATTGAATCTGTTTTTGTAGACCTTATCCTTTGATATGCAGATTAGGTCTGGGTAATTTATTTGAGGGATTGAGGAAGTTAGAGGAAGGGATTTGCCCCTGTTTGCTATTTTTATTGATTAATTTAGTTTCAGCTTCATCATCAATTACCTAGTGGAGACACTGATTCTTAGACCATTGTGGATACTGTTAATATTTTAAGGGAAGATGGAAACATTATAAAGAGTAAAACATATTTTTACATATCTCACACTATTGATTCATTTCTATTCTCTATCTTAAGTTATTGTTCAGAAAGGACAAATTATAGGTTCTGTACAAGTTCTACATACAAACAAAATGCCAAAGCATAGCCATTTTTATAGCCTCTAGATGTTGAAAATAATAAAAATAGTCTGAATCAATCCAAACAATTTTTAATCTAAAATCAAAGAAATTACTTGGAATGACCATCACAGATGAAGTATCCTAACTACTTGCTTGGGTAAGATGAAATGCCTCGCTCAGAGGCAACTTAGTATCTGATCCACCCATCTTTTTTCTAGTTTTCATGGGAATTTCTGAGCTTTCCCTCTACATGAAAAGCTGAACATTGAAATTATATTGCCTAAAAATTGTGGCTTTTTCTGCCTTCCAAAGAATTCTGGGAATTGTAGATTGATGAGGTAGTGAGCGTTTTCAATTAATTAAGGATCATTTATTTAGTGTTAGTTTGTATACTTGTTTTAATGTTTATTTAATATTTAGTTTGAATTAGCTTATTGATTTTATTTATTATTGATTACATTGTTTATTTAATGTTAGTTTTCATATGCTTTGTAAAACTTTTATTTAAAAAATTAGGATAGTTTATGGGAGGATGAGGACTGTTTAAATAAGCTACAGCTAGAATACAATGTTTTCACTCAGTGGGGTGTTTCTCCACATCAGAGATGTAAAATGTCTTGGAATCTGTCATGGATAATGCATTTATATAAACCTTTGGAGACATCTGCCAAGTGCAAATGAGCAATCTGGCTGAGGTTTTACATTTATAAAGCAATTAAAATAAGAACCTTTTAAAGTTGCTTGGGTAGAAACCACTCCAGATGATATGCAATCTATTGCCATTCAAGAATTATGACCTAAAATTGTTTACAGCTTTGACAAATCAATAACTTGTGCCTCTTAAAATGTGCAGAACGGGTTGTATTGGCTTCTCTGGATAGGATTATTCAGCTCCATACTAGGAATGAGGAAAATAATACGTGGAAAACGAAGCGTTGTATTAACATGAGGTTCTTCACACATCTGAAGTTTCCCAAAGATGAATTGAGAAATCTGTTTTCCTCTTGCAAATTCCATGATTTCCCCCAGTAGAGGTAATGACCTGTTGTTTTGTTTCAGCAAGTTTTCATCCCACGTGAGTGACTATAGGCATATATTGTGGGTTTTGATTTTGGGCTGGATTTCCAATATCGATTTGAGTTTCCGTTATCATTGTTTTTATTTGGTGTTGAAGTTGTAGGCTGCCCAAAATCCTTCAGGATTGGGACACATTATAAATACAGGTAATATTTGGTTAAGAATAGTAATTGTGACCAGCAACTCCATTGCCAAACAATGTGATTGTAAAATGCAATATCATATGACAGCAGATCCAGTTGCAGTCGTGATCATTAAGCACAATGTCACATGATCATCATTTGTTACTTCCTGCTGCTTCCTCTTGATTTTGCTTGTCAGAAGCTGACAGCAAAGGTCACAAGAGGCCATCACGTGACCATGGGACAATATGACCATTTCAATTGCGAGCTGGTTGCCAGGTGCCCAACAGCCACAACTACAAAGAAGCTGTTGTAAGTTCCACTTGTTCAGCACTGTCATAACCAGGGGTGAGATTCTACAGGTTCGCACCTATTCTCTAGAACTGGTTAACATTCTAAGCAGTTCAGAGAACCCATTGATAGAAGAAATTACTGGCCTAATCCTGTAAGGAAGGCAGGAAGGAAGTATTCTGGTGTTGCTTACAGAAACTGCCTCTCCGTTAACCCTTATTATGTTCTTGGCAGGACTAGACTTCCTGTCTCAGGAACTTCTCTGGAGTTTTTTTCCCCTCCTTTGCTGGTACTTTGCTTGTGTGGAATGACCATTCAAAGTTACAATGGCACTGAAAGAGTGACTTATGACCATTTCCCACACTTATGACTGTTGCAGCATCCCCACAGTCATGAAAGGCCAGGCGAGGAGATGCGTGCCTCGATGTGAGTGATATTGAGTTGGCCACGCCCACCAAGTAAGCCACACCCACAGAACCGGTTGTTAAAAAACTTGAATCCCAGCCCTGGTCATAACTTCAAACATTTACTGAACAAGTGGCTGTTAACCAAGGACTACCTATACTATAGAGATATATGATCTCCCAGGAAGCAAGATCTGGTCAATTCGACCAAGGTAACTGTGATAACAGATATAACCGATAACATAGCAGATGATTGGAAAAGTGTGTCTAGTGGCAGCTTGCTGTATCATCTGGTGCAGCATCCATAAGTAAACTGTCTCTGTCTCCTATTAGCACCAAAGCTGGCGTAATGTGCTATGTGAACATTTTCAAGGACTGGTCACCAGAGGTAAACTGACTCCTGCCCCACTCCAGTGCAAATGAATGGGAGGATTTACACCATAAACCAGGTTAAAACTAATTTGACATGGGAGCTCAGCCTTTGTGGTTAGTTTGTGACCCAGTGCAGTGAAACCCAGCAATTCGTTAAAGTTCACACTCAGAACTGGATGAATGTGAATAAACTATGGGTTAGCATATCAGGTGAATAGACCTAATCAATTAGGAAAATCTTATCCAGAATTCCCATTTAACATCTGAATTAGAATTCACTTCAGTGCTGGAGGAAAGAAAACCAGGTATTTCTAAATAGAAAATCATCCTCTAATCATACCACATCACTACCAGTATTTTCAAGAATTCCCACTTCCCAATCTTTACATCCTAATTTTGACACATATTTCAAAAATAAAAGAAAGCAGGGAAGTTTTGAAAGTTTAATTTTACAAAAGCAGTTTTCTCTAAAATGTTCTTTCTTCATTTCCTTCAATTTGCCATCGTTTTTCCTTGAAAGTATTTTAGATTGTAATGTGGAATTAAACCATGGGATGGTTTTTTTGTTTTCAGTTCTGTTTCTTGTTTAGAGTCATAGGGATGCTGTGGAAAAAAAAAAAAAGAAGGTCAATAGCTGGCTAGATTTGCATTTTTTTTTTCTCAAAAAATTTTTGGATTCTTTGGAAGGAATGAAAACTGACTCAACAGCGGCCTCCTGTGTTGGATTAGCAGAATAGTCTTACCTTAAACCTGTTTGTTTAAGTCTTCGGGGGGGCAATTCTTACACTATTTTTGTGGTCAGTTATGAGACTGCAAGATAAACACTCTCTTTGTACTTCTGAACAGTGATTTTAATATAATTGTGCACAGGGGACCAATCTGCATCTGTATTTACACGAATATGAGAGGAAAGCAGTGTGTACAGGTAGTCCTTGACTTAAAACAGTTCACTTAGTGGCCATTCAAAGTTATAACAGCTCTGAAAAAAAGTGACCTATGACTATTTTTCACACTTATGACCATTGCAACATCCCAATAGTCACATGATTTATATTCGGATGCTTGACCACTGACTCATACTTATGACTTTTGCCGTGTCCTCGGATCATGAGATCCCCTTTTGCAACCTTCTGAGAAGAAAAATGAATGAGGAAGCCAGATTCACTTAATGACCATGTTACTAATTTAACAACTGCAGGGATTTGCTTAACAAATGTGGCAAGAAAAGTCGTAAAATGGGGCAAAGCTCACTTAACAAATGTCTCACTTAGCAGCAATAATTTTGGGCTCAATTGTGGTTGCAAGTTGAGGACTACCTATATCTATATTCAAGAGAAGGATTTGCAGTTCTCTCTAAATGCTTCCTCCTGCATAAATACTCCATAACAATAACTCCATAACCCATAACTCAATAACAAAGGAGAAACATCTAATAAGTAAATATATATCGTACTGATAAGTTGTGAGATTTCTGCAATGATTTGCCACCTTACGATGTGTCACTGGGAGGAGGCATTGCATAACAGCAGCAAGAGAGCTGTAAGTGAAGACCTGGATCCAAGTGCCACTCTTCCTAATCTGCTGCCTAAAGAGGCTGCTTCTCTGTTGCTTCTGGAGGATTCCACTGTTGGAGCGAAGGATTCAACAGAACTGATATGAAGCTACTTCAGATAAATCTATGGATGGTCCATGGATGTGCAGATGTTCCTTAATAATCTCATCAGAGGTGGATATAGAGACTTGCCCTTGTTTACCTGGGGCTTAGCAGGCAAGAATGATCCTGGCTACAACCTATTCTGGACTGCATCAATCAGGACTTGAGGAATGGAGTAGAAAGAGAAGAAAACTCTGCAACCAACTAGAATAGAAGGTTTGCACCTGGTTTTCAGCAGAATTAGGATTTAAGAGAATCTAAACATCTGGGGCCCATGGCTTTATCTTCACTAGACATCATAATCTGACCTGAGAAACTCTGGGTTGTTTTATTTTATTTTTTATTTTTTTGCTTCTCACTGATCTTTGATCTGGACTTCTACTTTATCATGCCTTTCATTTAAAAAAATCCTGGCTAGAGAAACCCCACTTTTGAGTGTGTGACCAGGACATGACTATTTCATCAGGTTCAGAAAGTCTTTTTTGAAACGTTGGTCATGTAATCATGTATTCTTATTGGGAAGCCCCATTGATTTCAAAATGCTGATGTATTATACCGTAACAGTGAGCTCGACATTTGGGTTGCTCTGGAATCTTGCAAGGGAATTATACCCACCTCCCAGCTTTATATCAGGCACCTAGATGGGTGTCAGGAAGCATAAGGAGCTTCCTAAGAGCCCTGGTGGCACAGTGGTTAAAGTGCAGTATTGCAGGCAAACTCTGCCCAAGCCTGGAGTTCGATCCTGATGGAACTTGAGGTTGACTCGGCCTTCCATCCTTCTGAGGTCAATAAAATGAAGACACAGATTGCTGGGGGAAATATGCAAATAATTCTTACATTGTAAACAACCCAGAGAGTGCTGTAAAGAGCCATGGAGGGTATATAGGCCTAAATGCTATGGCCACTGGTATAAGCCACGTCTGCATTGATTTTGCATTTGTCACAAAGACCCTTGAACATGCTATAGTCACCCTTGATTTTCTGGTTTATTTACTCTCCATGGTCATGACATTATTTTGTGAGCATATAAATATAATGCCTCTGCCAAGAACCATAGAAATCCAGTGCTTTAAAGATGGAATAAATAAATCGATACCCCGCACAAGGGAATTCTTATTTCACCCACTTGCAACATGAATAAGATGATGAGGAAAATCCCTGTTTTGGACCAATGCCTAGATTAGTGGTTCTTTGTCCAAATGAAAAGTCTGAGACCAGAGTTTGTAGCTCTGACAGCCCATAGATCAGCCACAATCCCAGTAAAGTTTAATAATAATAAAGCCTATTTTCATGCAGAAATGCTGCCAGAAGTATTAACATGAGACCTTGTGCAAACAAGAGCTCTTTTCTGTAGAGAAGATATTCCCTTGGCCTGGATTCTGGAGTTGCATAGTTTGGGTAGACCTATAACTATGCAGCTCAATTCACAAATCCTGTAATGCCATAATGTCCTTGGTCTCACCCAGCTTGAGGCACTGGATTCTGGATGACGCTGTTACGGTTTGTAGAAGCAAGATTTAGAATTTCATGGTATCCAGATCTAGCCAATTGGGGTTTATTCATGAAACTGTGGCTTGGCTTGATCAGCTAGACTTGTAACTAAGGGGCGAGGAAGGGAGGTGCAGCATTTATTTATTCATTTGTTCATTCACTCATTCATTCGTTTGTTCATTCTTTGGTTCGTTCATTCTTGGGGCTTACATGCTGCTCCAATCAGTCCAGCTCACAAACTTCCCAATGCAATAAAACTGCATTAAACATAAGATAAATATAAATGTAAGAACTAAATGATCAAGCAGGCTGGTTACTTGATGAGTTTGAGGAGTTTGGGATGTAAAGATACATAGATTTGTTCTTTGAGCGTGGATTGGAATAGCACTTTGACAGACAGTAAGGGAACTGCTGTAAGCAAAGTATGTTTTCCAATGTATTTGAGATTCCTATACAAACTAAAAAAAAAAGAAATTTGGGGCCCTTTAAAGACCAGCATATCTATTCAATTTGCTCTTCTAAAGTGCACGCAATTCTGTGATGGTTTTACAGCAAGGGCTACCCATCTGGAGTCACTGTGGTATACAATCCAGGAAAGAGCTGTGAATTTTACCTTGTTTAAAATTCAGTCCAATGGAAGAGAAGTTGCAGAAGCAAATTTAGATCCAGACTGAGTTAATGAAAGATGGCTCCTTTAAATTCATATGAGCTCAGGTAGAAGGACCACAAACCACGCCTCTTCTTCCCCAGCAGATCCAGGGCACGTCTGGCCAGTTATAAATGGATCACGCCTTGCTATTTTTAGCTTAAGAGAGGCTTGTAAATATAAAAGGGTATAAAGTGCAAACGTAGCAACGGCAGCAGCAGCGTTTGTTTGCTTTATTCCCTCTCCCCCACCCCCCTCTTCTTCTTGGCAGGAGGGTGTTTCGAAGGGGAGAATGAAAGCTGGAGTTAAAAGAGGCTTGTTGGGTGATCAGATGAGGACTTTGCACTCTGAACTACTTCCCCATCTCAAAGGCAGCATGGATTATGCAGAGAGGAAAGGAGAGTGTTTTTTTCTTTTCTTTTCATGGACTCTTTTGAGAAAGTAGTTTTGCCAAATTCCTTATGCTGGGGAAGGGAGAGCCCCGTGCGAAGAGTGTAGAAGGAGTGGGAGAGAAATGGAAGGAAAGGCTATGATAGAAACGACAAGGAAGCATTTGTGAAGGAAGAACAAAGGGTGGAGGAGCAGAAAAGAAGCATCAGCTTGGAACCAGCTATCACAATAATATTAGGCACACATGGTTAGGCCCTTGAGTTCTGTGGGTATGGATCTTTTTTTATAATAGTTATTTTATCATTAAAAAGTAAAACAGAAAACAGAAAAAAAAAATCATGCATTCAATATCAGCAACAACAAAAAGGGTGAGGGAATCTGTTCATTTGTACACTCCTAAGAGAAAGTTTTTTTTTCCCTTTTTGCTGTGGGTATAAATCCTGATCATAAGTCAAATCTCTTTATTAAGTCAAACCTGACTTAGTGGGATGTTTTGTGACCATTTGAAATAACTTGGCCATTCCTTTCTTTTGACTCTTACTTCCTGGTCTAGCCCACAGCCCTGGGATCTCTTGACAGTTTTCATTCAGGTTCAAAGACTATTTGATCTTTTTTAGAGCATCAGCGAAGAGTGCCACCTAATCAGTTGTGTCAGAGCTGCCATTCTTGTACAATTACTTCCCCTTGGGAGTGTGCAAATGAACAGACTTTTGTTTTTGCATTTTTGTTCAAACCAGCTTTCTGTACTTAGTGAATATGTAATTCAAAAAAAACCTGGAGACTTAAGAAAAAGTACAGAGAAAAGCAAACAGGACGATTAGGGGACTGGAGACTAAAACATACAATGAACGGTTGCAGGAACTGGGCTTGGCTAGTCTGGTAAAGAGAAGGACCAGGGGAGACATGATAGCAGTCTTCCAATATTGGAGGGGCTGCCACAGGGAGGAAGGGGTCAAGCTATTTTCTAAAGCACCCGAAGGCCAGACAAGGAATAATGGATGGAAACTGAACAAGGACAGATTTAATCTGGAAATAAGGAGAAACTTTCTGAGAGTGGGAACAATCAACCAATGGAACAAAAGTTGCTCTCAGAAGGATTTCCGGTTTGCTAGCCTTCGGCGGCGGCAGGGATTTGCGACCGCGCGATCCCTGCTGCGTTCGCCGCCAAGGTTCCCCCGATCCATTTGGATCTGGGGGATATAGCTGCCCCGTAGAGGCAGCTGAAGATAGGGGGGATCCGGCAAGGGGTTTGGGGGTGCTGCAAACCCCTTCCCCAGCCGGCTAAACTCCCTTTTCCCGAGGCGGAGGAACGGCGGTCAGTAATGGCCGCCACGAAGAAAGCTGCAGCCGGGTAAGCAAGTGCAGGAGGGAGAAAGCTGGAGAAAGTGAAAGGTGCTTTTAACCGGGACAAGACGGGAGAAAGTGATTTGGAACCTTGAAAGCTGTTAAGGATATATTGTTCCTTGTGAGAGCCACAAGCTGCGAATACCCTAAAGGGGAAAGTTTTTTTTTTCTTTGTTCTACTCTCCTTCCTAAAGTGACAGCGGGGAAAAAAAATCTTTTTGGCTGTGAGTGGGAAGGGAGAGTGAAAAAAAATCAGAGCAAAATTTGAAAATAAGGAGAAGATTGCCTAGAATTGCAAAGAGTTTAAAAACTTCCAAAAATATATTTGAAAAGGATTTGTGATTACTTTAACCTCAGAAAGAAAAAGTGAAGAAGAAGAAGGTATTTAAAAGAAACAGTCTGTTTGGATTGTTTGGTGATTTTGGAACCTTTGGAAATTATTTCTGATTAAATCATCTGGGTGGTTGTTTGGAAAAACTTTTTCTCTACACAATGGCATCAACTGTGGATGGATTGGAACTTATATATCAAAAATATGAAAGAAAAAAACAAGGAGGGGAAGATGGACTTGGCACTATTTTTCAATACTTAGAAATGGTGGTTTATATTTATGCGAAGCAGAATGAGGATGATGGGGACAAAGAAGAAGAAGAAGCCATCTTTGATGAAAAAAGGATTTTGATTGGAGACGGGAAAAAGCAAGAGAAAAAGGAAAAGAGGTCTTTAAGATCTGAAAAAACAGCCCAAAAAGAGAAGAATAAGGTGAAAAAGGGACATTATGTTAAGAAACAACAGAAAGGGGGAAAGCAGAATAAAAGGGAGGTGGAGAGACAAGGGGTTAAAGAGGACAAGGAGAAGAAGAAGCAAGGGAGAAAGGAAGGGATGAGAAACTCTAATGGTGGGGAGCAAGATATTAAGAAGCAAAAGTTTTTCAGAGATAATGGATAGATCTTATTGTTAATGGGATTCTAGAAAGGTACATAAGATTGCATTTTTATATCTGTATTTAGAAGTAATTATAGAAAATTAGAAATAATATGTAGCTTAAAATGTGATAAAATATCTAACATAAATAAGTGAAATTTTTGTTAAGAAAAAGAGAGTACTGTAATGAAATATGATTCAAGATTGTGATGTGGGGGTAATAATCGTGGAAAGCATAAGTGTTCCCACAAAGGCATGATATTCAATTGAAATGGATAAAATGTTTAAGATATAAATGATTGTTAAAATTAATGATTAGAACATGGTATACTAGCAAAATCTTTTGTGAAATGAGATTTGAAGTAGAAGGAGGAACATTTCAACGAAATATTGAGCTATAATATGTGATGTGGGGGGGGGATAATTATGGAAAATAGGGCTCTCATAAAAGTATGTGATTTAATTGAAAAGTAATGAGTTAAACGTCTAAGATATGAATGAATATCAATACTAATGAATAGATTTGTATTATTTTTGATAATATAGTATAATTTTAGAATGTACCAGACAGAATCCCAATGTATGTTATGTATTTTATATTAGGTACTATAAATATAAGGGAAAAAGATAAAGGCATCATACTCCATATAGTGTACAGGAGAAGTATTTCTTCTTTTTTTTAAAGAAGAAAAATAAATGATTGACTGGAATAGAACAGACAAAGAATAATAAATATTAGAATATGAATTAAGAGTAGGAAAAAAAATTGAGAAAATTTAAAGGAGAGGAGAAGTTATATAGAAAATTGAAAATGTTAATAAGATACGAAATGGTATGTAAAATGAATATGAAACTGAACTTGTGTCTGTACCAAGAGTTTTAACCCGGGACTAAGCAACTTTCAGAAAAGAGATTTTTTATGCTTTTATGTTTTGTGTTTATGTGTATTTATGTATTGTTTGTCTTGAAAATAAAACTTGTTTTTTAAAAAAAAGTTGCTCTCAGAAGTTGTGGGAGTGCCATCACTTGAGACCTTCAAGAAGAGATTGGACTGCCATTTGTCAGAAATGGTCTAGGGCTTCCCGCTTGGGCAGGGGGTTGGATTAGATTACTTATAAGGTCCCTTCTAATTCTGATTATCTGTTATCTTATCTGCTTGACTAAGGCTGGTTTAAGTGTAAAATGTTGGCTTATCGGATTGACTTAAAAGCCCACTCTCTTGATCTCAGATTAGAAAATGGCTCTTCAAAAAGATCATTGGCTGAAGATCAATATGCTGGCTCCCCCTTTGATGTTGCCTGGATTCTCACCAGATTTTTTCATCTTGTTTGATCCAGAGGTCTTTTTCATAATGAAAGGAGACTTAATTTTTCTTCTCTAATCCAGGAAACAAATAAGGTCATAGGATTTGGAACTGGTTCACAGTGGCTGTTGAAGAGGAAGCTTGAACTGAAATCTGTACAGTAGAAGAATGCTTCTCAACTTTGGAAACTTTAAGATGCATGGACTTCCAACTCCCAGGAATTCTCGGAATTGAAGCCCAGACATCTTAAAGTTGCTAAGCTTGAAAAACACTGTGTTAGACTACAATTCTCTGCATTCTCAGTTACAAGGGCTGAACGCTAAATTGTAATGACCACGACACTAACACGAGAGCTAAAATGATAAAATTCAAATTATAAAAGCAGCATTCATCAAACTAGTTTAAAGCATATCATGGTGCTACAAGCTATTTTTGAATAGCATCTGTGTATTCTGTGTGTGCGGCTGCTGCATTGAAGTGTGCTGGCTGGAGAATTGTGGGAGTTGCAAGTCCATGCACCTTAATGTTCCCAAGGTTGAGAAACGCTGCTTTAACTGGGAATTTTAAGCATTACAGACCCTCCCCAAAAGGGCCTGGAACAAGTTTATCACCCCAGAACGCCTATGGTCCCCCGGAGGCCTTTTTTCTGGCCAACTTATAATTTATGATGTGGCAAAAAAGGAAACAATATATAAATTACACCACAAGAAGATTATATTGTCATTAAATACAAACCAACTTTAGTCTTGATCCCCTTCCCACCCACTAATTTGGGGTGGTGGAGCTTTTAGCATATTATTCGAATGTCAGATTTGCCTTTTAGCCTGAAAAATAGTTTTTGAAGAGGGGAAAGGAAAGGAAAAGAAAAGAAAAGAAAGGAAAGGAAAGGAAAGGAAAGGAAAGGAAAGGAAAGGAAAGGAAAATTTAGCCTATGAATGACTGTGAGTGTGTATGTGCACACAGGCTTGTGTGTATAAAGAAAAAGTAAGCTGGGGTGGGGCTGGAATAGGAGAAGCTGCCATGTGAAAAATGAGGTGTGTTTGGAGCCAAGAGAAACATGGGTGGGGGGAGGGGGAGAAGGAGGAGGCAGGGGCTGCCTGGGGCAACTGTGGGGAGAAATTACTTGTTGCCAGGATGAGGTGAAGGTTCAGCAGCCTTGTCTAAAAATAGCAGCAGCTCTGTTAAAAATAGCAGTTGTTGAAAATGTCTGGTGGAACTTTGTAGGAACTTCTGTTTCCTTTCCTTTTCTCCTTTCTTCTCTCTCTCTCTCTCTCTCTCTCTCCCTCCCTTATGTACTGATTTTGCTGATTGTTCAAAATCTACTTTCAGTGATTCTTTGAAATCTCTATATGGTAATTATTATAAATTTGGAAGGGAGGAGAGGTGGGTTCCTTTTATCAAGGCCAGCTTGGAATATTATTTTCCTCCTCCAATTTGTAAAATGTTGAGGGAAATGGGAAACACCAGTAGCACAACCAAATCTTTGGCATTGTTACCTAATTTACAACAATTAAAATATCTCACATATAAATCATTTGTGGCATGTTTCAGTTATTTTATATCTAAGTCTTCCTTGTAATAAGAATTTTTTTCTTAGTCTGATGTTAATAGTCAACAAAATGGGAGCGCTGATAATTTCCAGATGCAAAGCAACATATTCCAAGGAATCTTCTACTGTTTTTATTGTTCTGTGGTTTGGGTGGATTGGAATGAAATAAATTGATTAATTAAAAGTGATTTATCATTTCCTCTTTCCTCTCTAAAATATTCCCAGCACAAAGATATCACATTGTTACTTAAAAGCTGTGTCGTATTTTTGAAATCTGATCTTAAACCACCTTCCTTCCAAGTTTCTATGCCCAGTTGTGCAGTTTGAGATAAAAGGATGAAACAGCAAGTGTCAATATTTAATGATATTTTAAAATATTTAACCAAAAGTTTTTGGTTAGTAGCATTATTTTTTATTTTTACTTTTTAAGATAAATTGTACATTCCTACACTTTTTTCCATAGATCTTTTTAAAAAATTATATGTTATACAAGTAAAGCCTATAATCATTTAATTGCATAGAAAATAGAGAGACTCTATTTTCTATCCTGTCTGCAGGAGGAGGGAAATATTCTAACAGAATGCAGAATTGTGTTTTGTTGAATCTGAGCTATACATTTTGAGGGGAAGAAAGAAGAAAATAATACTGGTAGTAGAAACATATACATCTCTAGACTTTGACTCTATAAGACAAAGAAATAATAGATTTGCTTTTCTTATCCCCAGTCTATAAATCCAGGAAACACCTAAAATCTGATTATTTCACAATGAATTCAAATATAAAGTATTAGACTATTTGTGGGACTACTGAAAAACATTATGTGGATTTAATCACCAGCAGATCTTAAAATGATAATATGTACTCAATAGTATTGTAGAAAGTTAGCATCCACACCTGTCATAGAAAAATGAAATATTCTAGGGGTGGGTGCGAGCTTTCTAGAGTATCATCAGGTCTGTCCTAGGAACACTTCTTGTATTTTCAAAATACAACTTTCTCTTAGAGAGATTCTTTTTCTCCATTATTCTAGATGCTGATAAAGTAATGGAAAGTTAAGAAAAGTAATATTCTAAATATACTTCAGGCATATACTACCCTGTTTAGGTTTACTTGGCAATATGTTTTATTTGGTTCACTAGGTTTTCTGTGAATTTTCAGAAGAAAACTTCAAAGAATTCAGTTCTGTTCTTTCCCATGCAGGGTTCTAGGTAAGATATCTGATTATATTACGGATATCCTGCTCCATGACTCACAGATTAGTGAATCTATGTCTGACTTACAATTGATGTTGAAAAAGTAACTCTAATGAGCAAACGGCCCAAATAACTAACATAAACTCTGTTTATTTTTTGCTTTTGCTTTTTTTCTAACTAGCAGCTATATATGAAAACTAACCAGTTTCTGGCAGAGCTATCAAAAACAGAGGATCTATTAACTCCATTTTTGTTTCAATATTTCTTTAGTATTTAATAATATTAATAAATGTTTTAGTAACAGAATAAAGTTGGAATAAAGATACTCCTGTATTGATAAATTGAATTATCAACTGGGTGTTTATAACAAACATATTGCATGCATATTGCGTATGTTGCCTATAGTTTCCATTTATGGATTTTTCAGACTTAACTCCTTTATGAACAGTTTTCACCAAGAAAATAGCAATATTCATTAAGTGTCATAGAATCTTAACTTTCCTGCCTTTATTAATAAATTTAACCAATGAAAAATATTTCAGTTTGAATAGGAGAGAGAGAGAGAACACATGCAATTCTTGTAAAATGCTGCTTCCAAATAAAAACGTAACAAATAATAATGAGGTTAGTATGTAATATTTGGGCTGTCAAGAATGTTCATTAACATACTTATTGTTGAATAAATTTGGACGAACTGCATGAGGCTTATGTCTGAGAAACACAAAGGATTCTTTTGCACATTATAAAGAACAAGAAAAGTTAGGAAAAATTATTCACCGCTTTGTTGTTTTGAGACAAATAATTCAGATGTTTAAATTTAATAAGGAATGAAGAAGAGGAAAAAGTATTCTAGTTATGAGTGATAACTTGGTTTATGAAATTAGAACATGATAAAATATTTCATATTCTCTCTTTTCATAAGTGTTGGCATTACATTTCTTCATATCTGTATATAAATGTTCGTTTAGTGAAGCTTATAGACAGGGGTGGGCTTAAAAAAATTTAGCAACAGGTTCTCTGCCTGGTTGCTGGGTGGGCATGGCCTAGTCAGCCTCCTGCATCACAGCCAGGTGGGGCATTTTTTCCCTTCCCGGGCTTTGGAAGCTTTCCTTGAATCTCCGGGAGGGCGAAAACGGCCTCCCCGGGCTCTGGAAGCTCTCTGGAAGCCAGAAACAGGCCCATTTCCAGCCTTCCCGAACTTCCAGGAGGCCTGTTTTTTGCCCTCCCCGGCCTCCGCACACGCCCTGCACTTACCTGCATCCAAAACGGGCCGCGTGGGGACTCCTGGGAAAGGTGGGTGGTGCCAGCCAGGAGTGGGATTTGGGTTTTTTCCAAACTGTGCAGAATCTTAGATAGAGGATCTCCCGAACCCCTGCGAACCCCCAGCAGCGTACCCCTGCTTATAGATATTTGTTTTATAAACTTAGTTGTTAAGTTCTACCAGTAATATGTAAATTTGATGAAGAAAGATTATTACTCAAAATGTTCCTGCATTTTAAAATACATTATTTAATAATCTAAATTAGATTTCATGTAAAACAATTTACTAAATTGTTATGTTATAGGAAGAATAGAAGGACATTTTCCTCACTTCTGAGCCGTTCATCTTCAAATTAGCAGAAGCTTCTCACATCTCTGAAAGAAAGTAGCTAGCAACTGATTGGGAAACCTGATAGTAGTTGCTTATATACTTTCATGATGTGTTTGTTTATTTAATTTGTATGGCTACCTGTCTCACCATAGCAACTCTGGGTGGGTAACGAAAAAAAATAACATCTATAATAATAAACAACAATAGGTTAGGCCTTGTATGGCTACCTGTCTCACCATAGCAACTCTGGGTGGCTAACGAAAAAAATAACATTTACAATAATAAACAACAATAGGTTAGGCCCAAATCTGCAATATCTGCATCTATCTCTACCTAAATGGCCAATAGCAATAGCACTTAGACTTATATACCACTTTACAGTGTTTTTCAGCCCTCTCTAAGCAGTTTATAGAGTCAACGCATTGTCCCCAACAATCTGGGTCCTCAACTCTCAACCGTTTGTTTAGTGACCATTTAAAGTTACAATGGCACTAAAAAAAACAAGTTATGACACAGCCATTGAAGCATCCTTATGGTCACATGATCAAAATTCAGACGCTTGGCACTAACTCATATTTATGACATTTGCAGTGTTCCCGGGTAATGTGATCACCTTTTGTGACTTTTTGACAAGCAAAGTCAATAGAGAAGGCAGATTCACTTAACAACCGCGTTGCTAACAACTGCAGTGACTCACTTAAGAGTCATAAGGAGAGATCATAAAAATGGGACCAAACTCACTCAACAGATGTCTCACTTAGCAATGGGAGTTTGGGGTACAGTTGTGGTCGCAAGTCAAGGACTACCTGTATTTCCCCCCAACAATCTGGGCTCTTATTTTACCAACCTCAGAAGGATGGAAGCCTTGAATGGGTGAGAATTGAACTGCTGTCAGTCAGCAGAGTTAGCCTGCAATACTTCATTATAACCACTGCGCCACCATGGCTCCCCAATGCTAACAATAAAAAACACAAACTCAAGCTAACTTCCTGGCCCCCACACCTCGGAGTACATCCAAGTCTTTGAAGCTTTCTAAAAGGCTGGCAAGATCAGGGCACGTCAAAACTCAAGGACACCATGTTCTAAAAGGTTGGTTCTGCAGCCAAAAACAGCTGCTTTCTCGGTTCTGCTAGTCAAGAACCATTAGTTGTTGGGGCCCAGTGCATGCCTCTCCTGTTGGACCTGGTGTGATGGATACAAACATAGAAATAGTCCTATAAATGGGGGCACTTATGATGGTGTTTATGATAGAGGCAAATTGTGCTCTATGTATAATAAATGGCAAGAACTAGGACAAGGGTCTTCAAACTTGGAAAGTTTAAAACTTGTGGACTTCAACTCCCAGAATTCCTGAGCTAACATGACTGGAGGAGGAATTCCGGGAGTTGAAGTCTACAAGTCTTAAAGATGTCAAGTTTGAAGACCCCTGAACTAGGACTTCATATTAAGCCACAATATAATTCATTTGTTGGAGCACACTTAGTAAATTCACAAATAGCATTTTATTATTTCTGGTTTAGAGTTTCACATCTTGTGTGAGCTAGACGTGTTAGGAAAGCCCTGTTCATAAACTGAAATGAGTGACGATTGGGTACATAAGACATAGGGAATTCCATTCCTAATCTTAATTCTTACCATCAAAGTAAAGAACAAGCAGTCAAGAAACATGCTCCAGACTAGCCCTCCATAGCGCAGACATGAAAAAGCTGTTCAAAGGCTGTAATGTATATCTACAAAGATCAGAATCAGGCAAGCTGTGATATTCCTTACACTCTATGGAGAGGTGAAAGCTAGACTCTTAAATACCAAGATGTGAAATGTTTTGACCCTTTTTCTTCTGCTGGAGAAAATACCTGAGAATACTGTGGACAGCCAAGGAAATAATTGAACAAATCAACCCAGAGTTCTGACTAACACACAATTGACCAGATTCAAATTATCCTACTTTGTACACATTACGTGAAGATCTAGTTCTCTGGAGAAGGCTCTAATGCTGGGAAATGTTTCAAGGAAAGAGAAGATGATGACCACCTGGAAGGTGGATGGACACAGTTTATAGTGATGATGAGTGTAGAGGCAACAGCTAAAAGGAGCAAGTTAGGGACAGATTGTCATGGACAAAATCTTAATTACTAATAGTTGACAATGATTTGATGGCATATAATTAATAATCAAAGAAAATGAAAATTTAAGGCAGACCTATGAGGAAGTTATCTGTCAAGGGAGAGATATGGATAGGTAATTTAAGATTAGGTTAAATGGTCCTACCAAGGTTCCTTCTGTAAAAAGCAATGGATTGGATCAAGATATTTAGAAAAGATCCATTGAAGTTGGTGAAAGCTTTATTAGTTGGAAGAAGCAATTCCCAATTGCCTTTGTCGAAGATTGGAAACCACTCTTTCATATAGCATGATAAGCTATCAATTGTTTAACAAGAGCGTAACTAATAAACCACAGAGATGTAAATTCTACCATGACCATTTACAAACTGTAACTGACTGAATTCACACAAAACAAACACCTTATGGCTTAGTGTGAGGTATGAATCCATACTGAGTGAGGCAAGACATTCCTTCTACAAAGCCTCAAGAGCTGTTTCTTTTTCTAAATATTCCACTATTGAAAATAGATTCTTGGGTTGCCTCCTGAATTTGTTGTAAATGTTTACTTTTTAAAAGTTTGAAAAACAAAACAAAAACCATGGTAGCAGAAAGAACATGCTGAGATTGTCCTTAGCAAGACAGTTACTAAAAATGTTTTTTCCTTTGGTTAGCTGTAACAGCAGTGAGACATAGACAGCAAATTGGAGAATTAGGATCAGGAAGAGGCCAGCTTTCATTGCAGACATTTATTAAATTCTTCGCCTTTTTATGTTTGCAGAGATTCATTGGAAAACATAATGGAACAAAATGTTTTAAAACACTGAAAGTAAGCCTGGTTGTAAAGACTTGTTTTTTTAGTACTTCGAAGTCAATATTTTATTATCTTTCTCCCAAAGTCTCTGACTTTCATCTATTTTTTTCCTCAACTCTCCACTACATCTTTCCATATATTATGTTGTTTTTCATTTTCTTAACTGTAGAGAGAAAAGTAAAAATGTCTATCTAATAATCATTCTCCAGTGTTTACATTTTTAATACTTTGATCATATAAATTAGAATAATAAAATTATTCTGCCAATCCTTACTGATCTATCATGCCCTTGGAAATGCTGTCCTACCTGGAGATTCAAATAGCCCTAATCCTGTTAGTCTTTTGTGACACGCTGAAGATCAGGATGTTTCTCCAGGGATTTGGATCAGGAAGTTAGATGAGTGGGGTGTTTTATCCATGGTCATCATTGGTTGTATGTTGTGATTTTCCTGCTTCTGTTTCTTCTATGCCAACCACAGTTATTTGAGTTTACCTGTGTGGTAACTCTAGTCATATACATCATATTAAAAAAATAAACAATAAATGAATAAACTCAATTTGGGGTTTCTAAATATGTTGGACTTCAATACCCAGAATTCTTGAGAATTTGGGAACTTGAAAACATCTGGAGGGTACCAGATTGGGGAAGACTTATTCATTTGCAAATGAGTAACTGCAAAAATTCTGTCACCACATAAAAGGTTGTACCTGAATACAGGTAGTCCTCGACTTGGGGCTACAGTTTTGGTTGCTAAGCAAGGTAGTTATTAAGTGAGTCACTCCCGATTGTATGACATTTTTGCTACGATGGTTAAGCGAATCACTGCAGTTATGCAGTGAATCACGTGGTGATTAAGCAAATCTGATTTGCCCCATTGACTTTGCTTATTAGAGACCAGCTGGGAAGATCACAAAGAGCAAACACATGACCCCTGCAATGCTGTAATCCTTGTAAATAGATGCTGGTTGCCAAGCAACCAAATTTTGATCACGTGACCATGGGGTTTGTAAGTGTGAGAATTGGTTGTAACTCACTTTCTTCAGTGCCCTTGAAACTTTGAACGGTTGCTAAACAAATGATTGTAAATCAAAGACTACATCACAGACACCAGTTTCACTCCTGATCAACTTGTCTGATTCAACCTTTAGCGGAAGTTTAATGTAATTGACCCAGAAAAATCATACAATAAAAGGCATGATTATGTCTCATCCACATCTAGGGCGAGTGCTGGAAGAATAGACTTATTCATTAAAACTTCCCTGTAAGTAAAAGGCAAAAAGATTTATATGATTTGAAGACAAATTAGAGTATCTTTTTTCAGATAAACTGTAGAATCTGTACTTATTTTATTTTACCTTCTCTCTCTCCATTTTCTGTTTTTCTTTTCCAACTGAAACTCAAATGGCCCTCACTAATAATCACATTTAATTGGCTAGTAGATTAATTACGCAGATTCTCATATGATTTTATCTTTTTGCAAATTTGAAAATGGAGCTTTTCTCCCACATATTAATTTTATGAGTAATGTTGCACAGAATAGGGATAACCTGTCCCGTTATGTAGACAGGGGTGGGATTCTACTGGTTCTGACTGGTTCTATAGAACCGGTTGTTATGATTCTGCACAGTTTGGAGAACAGGTAAATCACACCACTGACTGCCCCACTCTTGGCCTGCCCCTTCCCTCCCTGCCCACTCAGTCCTTGTCGCGCATGCGCGGCATTGCCTGCAGCCTGCTTTTGCCCACCCGCCAGGCCAGCTATTGCTGCCTGCCTTCCGCTGTGGTCCTGCCTGATCATCTCCCTGGGTGAGGGAGGCTCTGCAAGCTCTGGGGCCCAATTGCCTACCTGCCACTGCTTGTCGCCTCCCCCCCTCACTTGCCTTTTGCCGCCTCCACTTGCTGGCCTAACCTGGGCAACCACTTTGCCATCCGGATGCCCCTTTGCCTGCCACCCCTTCCCTCTCCCATCAGCAGCCCCTTTGTCAGACCCGGAACAATCGCCCCTGGTTGGCTCCGCCATGTCTGCCTGGTCGCACCCGTGTCGGCAACAGGCGTCGTCATTTCAAAGTTGAGAGAGAAGTTGGGGAAGGAGGGTCCTGCAGTGGCCGGCACAGGAGTGCCACTGAGAAGCGGGGAAGTGGCCTTCTAATGGTCCGACCCGGCATTCAGGCCGGTGGGCCACGGGAAGTCAGAGCACCAAGGGAAAGGGGGATTTACCGGGGGAGCGCCCTCTCCATGCCAAATTGGGACCATTTGGGGTAGTCCTAGGAACTGGGTGAGCTGAGCCACAGCTCCTTGTCTTCTTAGCTCAGGAAATGGCCATTTTCTGCAGGAGGAGGACTGCAGAGGGGGGAGGTCTACCTGAGCGATTCCTCCGTCCACTGGATTATTTGGACACTTACAAGCGAGCACAGCTAAAGGCACTGCTGTCACACATAAGCCCAGGCCTCACCCCTGGCTCTGTAAAGCCAACACCAAAGAAGTGGGCATTCAGGTGAACCTGCGGTGCAATGCTCGCTGGGATTGCGGCTGCTCCAGGCCATCCGACCTCAAAGCTCCTTGGGCCGGCTGAGCCGGGAGCCGCCATTCCCAGGCTTCTACTTGCCTGTGCTTGGTCACCGCCTCGTCACCTTACCTGAAGCGGCTGGTCCTGCCCCTCACTCTCCCCTCCCTCGCCTGGCCTGAGAAGGTAAGGGCGATGGTGGGGGGCACCTGGGTCTCTATATTCCCCTCTCTCTCCCCCACACTCTCTCTCTGTGTATCTCTCTCTCTCTCTTTCTCTCTCCATGGCTGGACCAAGCCAGCAAGCTCTCCTTGGCACTCTTCGTTACTTCTTTCATTTGTTTTTTTTGGAATCTAGACTGGCTGAACAATGATCACCAGCCACGGTGGAAGCATCCCTTTGGGCGACCTTTCTCCTCCTCTTCCTCCTCCTCCTCCTCCTTCTCCTCTTGTGACTGTCGGCTTTGGTGGGGGAAGGAGGGTGCACATGAGTAGGGAGACGCTCCTCAAGTGAGTGCCAAAGCACAGCAAAACCGCACGGGGCGGGCGGCCGCTCGCTTGAGGAGGGTCTCACCGTGCATGTGTACCCTCTCAGCCCCACCACAGCTGATGGTCGTGAGAGGAGGAGGAGGGGGAGGAAGAGGAGGAGAAGGGTTGCCCAAAGGGACGCTTCCACTGCGGCTGGCGATTGTTGTTCAGCCAGTCTGGATTCCAAAAAGAAGAAATGAAAGAAGTAGCGAAGAGTACCAAGGAGAGCTTACTGGCTTGGCCCAGTCAGCTTTGAGAGAGAGAGAGAGACAGACAGAGAGACAGAGAGACAGACAGAGACAGAGACACAGAGGGGGGGAGAGGGGGGAGAGAGGGAGAGAGGCAGAGAGAGAGAGACACACACACACAGATACAGATACGGGGGGGAGAGCCATAGAGAGACACAGAGAGAGGGGGGAAGGGAGAGAGAGGGAAAGAGAGAAAAAGACAGGGAAAGAGGGAATGAGAGAGGGAAAGAGAAAAGAGAGAGACAAGAAAGAAAAGAAAGAAAAAAGAGAAAGAAAGAAAAAAGAGAAAGGAAGCAAAAGGAAGAAAAGGGATAGACAAAGGGAGAGATGGAAGGAACAAAGATAGAAAAAGAAAGAAAGAGAGGGAGGGAGGAGAAAGTGAATGAGATATATGGATGGATAGATACACGGAGGGAGAGAGAAAAATAGGAGAGGAAGGAAGGACACAAACCCTGGCTTCAGAAGACTCTGAAACAGCACAGCAATCTAGGGCTGGAAGGGATCTTGGAGGTCATCTTCTAGTCCAACCTCCTGCTCCAGCAGGAGATCCTTACAGAATCATAGAATAACAGGGTTAGAAGAGTGTGTGTGTGAGGGGGGGAGGGAGGGAGGGAAAGAAGAAAAACAGAGAAAGAAAGAAAGAAAGAAAGAAAGAAAGAAAGAAAGAAAGAAAGAAAGAAAGAAAGAAAGAAAGAAAGAAAGAAAGAAAGAAAGAGGAAGGGAGAGAAACAAAGAAAGAGAGAAAGAGAGGAAGGAGGAGGAAGGGAGAGAAAGAAGGAGAAAGGGGGAGAAAGAAAGAAAGAGCAAGAAAGAAAGGGAGAGAAAGAAAGAGAAAGAAGAAGGAAGGAAGAGAAAGAGAAAAAGAAAGAGAAAGGAAGGAAGGAAGGGAGAGAAAGAGAAAGAAAGAGAAAAAGTGGGAGAGAAAGAAATAGAGAAAAAAGAAATAGGAAGAAGGGGCAAGAGAGAAAACTCTGTGGTATTATTTTTAATTGTTCCATTATTTATAATATATTAATATTTTACACTGCCCCTACACCTAGAGTGATTTTACTGCCTTTCTTTTGCCCAGGTATTTTTCAGGGTTTACATGTCTATAGTCCAGAGCATAAATACATGTGTGTTTAACAGGGTTGAAAGGGACCTTGGAGGTCTTCTAATCCAATCTTGGAGGTCTTCTTTCCTGCTCAGGCAGGAAAACTGAGAATGCCAAACTCTGAGTAGAGGTCCTGGGAAAGGTGTCAGAATAACCAAATAACACTTAGAAGGGACCTTGGGGGGAATCCTATACCATTTCAGAGAAAAGGCTGTCCAGTTTTTTCTTTAAAACCTCCAGTGTTGGAGCACCCAGAACTTCTGGTGGCAAGCAGTTTCACTGGTTAATTGTTCTCATGGTCAGGAAGTTTCTCCTTAGTCTTAGTTTGCTTCTCTCTTTGTTCAGTTTCCATCCATTGCTTCTTGTTTGCCTTCTGGTGCTTTGGAAAATACATTGCCCCCCTCTTTCTGGCAGCCCCTTAAAAACCTGTTGCCTATCACACCCTTGAGCAAAGCATGTGAGCCATTTCCTCCTTTCAGTGGTCCATGAAAGCACATCTATAGTACGTAGATAATAAACTCAAAAAATGGTGTACAACATTTTTACAGAACTATAAAGTTGAGGCTGGGTGTGACAAAGAATGGCTGGGAGGGGAGGGGCCAGGCGAGGCACCCCTTGACGTGAGTGACATTGAGTTGGTCACGCCACAGTCACATGACCACCAAGCCACACCCAGACAGCAAGCCACACCCACAAATTAAGCCATGGCCATAGAATCGGTTGTTAAGAAATTTGAATCCCACCCCTGTATGTAGGTCACCCAAAAATTGTTGGATTTTAACTTCCAGCAGCTTCAGACAGTGATGAATACTGGAAACTGTAATTCAGCAACATCTGAATTACATTGGATGTCTTAGTTTGTGGGTTTTATTAATAAGATTTACTGTAATAAAAGCAGTAATAGAAGCCGCACTAGATGGAATTCAGTAGCATTGCTGCCAGGATAGAAATCCTAAGTAGGATTGTGCAACGCTTTGAAAATAATTTTGAAAAGATACTTTGCAGCTCATGAAACAGTCCCAGGGAATGACACAGCTGCTGTAAAGAATGGCAAATAGGTGCTATGTTTGCATTCCATTCCATTCCCAAATTTGGGAATCAGATTTGTACAGCCTTATTTGTTTCTAAGCACAGTTCTTTATGACCTGTAGTCAATCCATACTTCTTTGATGCCAGAGTATGAGGATACAAAACAGAATGCAGAATACAGAACAACAGTGTTGGAAAGGATCTTGGAGGTCTTCTGCTCCAGCCCTCTAATCAAGAAGGAGATCCCATACGATTCCGGACAAAAATGTCCAATTTATTCTTAAAAATTTCTAGTGATAGAGCACCCACAACTTCTGGAGACAAGCCATTCCATTGATTAATTGTTCTCACTGTCAGGAAATTTCTCCTTAATTCTAGGTTGGATCTCTCTTTGATTAGTTTCCATCCATTGCTTTTTGTCCTTCAAGTACTTTGGAGAATAGATTGACCCTCTCTCCTCTTCTCTGCAACAGCTTCAAATATTGGAATACCGCTATCATGTCACGCCTAGTCCTTATCTTTGTTAGACAAGACATACCCAATTCCTGCAACCTTATTATCATTTGTCTTAACCTCCAGTCCCCTAATCAACTTTGTTGCTCTTTTCTGCACTCTTTCTAGAGTCTCAACATCTTTTTTATATCATGGTGACCAAAATCGGATGCAGTATTTCAAATGTGGTCTTTCTAGTGCAGTATGTTAAGATATTTAATAGCTGGAACAGTAAAGTGTATAATGGACCAGAACACACAGTTGCAGTTGATTGATTGGAGAGTGTGGGCTCCTGCATGAGGCAATCTACATTATGATTGGTTGCTGGGCATAAAGGGGGAGTTTCCCTTTTCCCCTGCCCCACCTTTTTCTTCTTCCTGCTCTGTATGCTGTTCTGTGATTTACCGAACAATTTACCTCATGATGTAATGACTATCTTGTTTGCTGTAAATATAAAATATATTTATTTATATAAACCTACCAAGTTCGTGTCAGCGTCTCTCTTCATTTGGACACCAGCTGCGCAATTTCCTGATATTAGTGACCAAAAGTGGATGTAGTATTCCAAGTTGTGGTCTTTCTAGCATAGTACAATACACTTCATGTGACTTTGATGCTATGCAGCCCAGGACTGTGTTGGTTTTTTTGGCAGCTGCGTAACACAATTATCCCCTAGGTCTCCAAGACCCCTCTCTTAGTTACTGCTGTTGAGCCACATACTATCTATTCTATACCTGTGTGTTTTATTATTCTTGCCTATCGTTTCAAGAGGGCAAGAACAGATGATGCCATCCTTAGCCTGCCTCTAAGAAGGTGGGATGGTGAGCTTTATCCATATTTTTTGCTCAGTATCAAAAGGATTTTCACTGGTGAGAGCAGGGCAGTTTGATTTATCTACTGCACTCCATCCCATCTTATGCAAACACCTCTGTTCCCATTAGCTACATTCTCTCTTTGATAGCTATTTTGTACTGGGCTGCTTCTGAAAGGCTGGATCTTTGGAAGGATTTTATTTTTTTAAAGGTTCAGTAACAGAAGGGTGAAGTGCTGCATCTTTGCTTTTACTTGGGAGGAAGGTCTCCTAGCCCAAATGACTAAACTGTAAAACCTGTCCTTTTTCCCACCAGCCTCCCTGGTTGGCACTTGGCATGGACAGCAGGATAAAAGAAGTGCAGAATCTGCCAATTGTTAACTGCATTTTGGACAGAACGCTTGCCTATTCCCATGGCCAGCATGGAGGAGGAGGCTGACATCTGGAAAGGGGTGCCTTAAGTGGCTTTATCTCCAGCCAGTTATTGCACAGCAGACAAGCAACTGAAGGTTACAGTGAAGGCTACAGTGTGGAAAATTCCTGAGAAAAAGAATGGGAGAAAATAGCTACATTTGCTGAGGATGTTGGAGACTGAGTTATTTGAGAAGGAAAATTTGGAGATAGCTCAGAAAATGCCACGTGAGGGTCAGGGCTGATTTTCTTGATTTGGCGTCCTCCTGTCCAGTCTCAAGAATGGAGAATTATGAACATTTTAGTCCAGTGCACCTAGAGGAAACCTGTTAGTGAAGAAATCCTCTAAATACATCTCGGATTACCTGCATAGGATTGTGGTGTTCATGAACACCAGGTGCCAAATTAATATTCACATTGACTTGTTGAAAACTGTTAATAACCTTGCAGCTTTTGTGTAGGTTTCACCTTTGGGATCCAATACTGGCCTTTTCATCCTTTCTCTTTTTTCCACCCGATGAAGAATATTCCCTTAGTTCCCTTAGTTCATATGTGCACATTGGTGTGGTTTGGGGATGGTGAGGTAAAAGTTGTGGGAGGGAGGACCTCCTACATAATTGACAATTTTAGAATTTAGATTCCTGCCCTCTTTTCCAACAGAGAGCAGTTCACAAATAACTTAGAACACAGACCTATATTCTCAGCTTTCTGCCAAAGACAGCAAGAACCCAACAATAGTTAATACGGTTGTTGGGAAGGAATCGAGTTTTTATCTTTTAATAATCTTGTCTCCAAACAGTGATTTCTCACATTGGAAACCAGCAGTCTACAAGCAAGATTATTGAGGCTGCAGGAAACCCATGTTGCTTTCCCATTCCTATCAGACAATCTGCTCACCTAACCTTGTTTGGGAAAGATTTGAGAATATATTCTCAAAATTGGCTTAAATCAAGACCTGGCATGCTTTGGCAAGCTGTAAAGACAAAAAAAAAAAACACTTCACATTTTGCTCATTAAATCTTCTGATTCAGTGGAAATTAAAACAAAAGCAAAAAAAAAAAGTTGTAGGCAATTTTGTCGTTTGGTATGGACCATTCTTTTATTCGATGAGTAATGTTGAGCTGAAACTAGTAGAATTAGAAGTCTGGCATGGCATGGCAGGTTCAGACTAAGCCATGGACACCTTGATTTTCATTTGTTCCTAAAGTCGTTTTCATGAGCTGCTTTGAACACAGACTTACTAAATTGTAATCATTCGGTTTGTATATAAAGGGTCACAGAACTATCCAAAAAAATCTCATGAGATAAAGGTGACAGTTAAGAAAAAAGATTTGTTTGAAACAAACCCCACAACGCAGAACCTTAACAGATATATCTAAAAGCTTTTTAAAAAAATAAATGAATGAATGGGTGGGGTTTTCATTGTTTTTATGAGCAAGTGAACTGCATTGCTTGAATTGAATTGAAATACCATGTTTGTTTACTAAATAAGAGGGCAGTTCTAATCTCCTGATGAAAATGGCTGAAGGAGCTTAGTCTAAACATCTGGCTGATTGTGCAATCAACCATAACAATAAAAACCCATTTAATATGGCAAAAACATAAAACCACAGAAAAAAGAATCCTATACCAGACCAGGTCAACAGGGAGCATATCAAATATTATAGTTCCTGGGCATCTGTTGACAAATGGATAAGGGGATTCATAAACTATGGCTGGGCAATCAGGGTTTAGCCTTGCAGGATTACTAGAAGAACTACAACCACAAAAAAGACAAAAAGTATACTCTATTTGAAAATTGCACCATTATGCCCCGCTATCATGAATCAGAACCAACACACTAGTTAAAGTGAATGTTTAAACTGCAGAATTTTTTTTATCCAAATTCAAATATCATTGAACCACAATTAGCTGATCAAAAGAAGTTCATTACCAGAAATAGAGTATTCAGGAATGTAGAACTGGAAGAGATTCAGAAAAATTGTGAAAATGGAAGAGCCCAAAACAATAGAAGAATAAAACAGTAGAAGGAACCATTGCAAATATAATGGTAAAGCTGATATGAACTACAGAAATGACAACTTAGAAGGAGTAATAACAACAGAGCCAGTATAGGCCAGTACTGAAACAACCCACGAATTGACCCCTGACAAGAATTAAAAGAGAAAATTATGGCATGGGAAGCATTGCCAATAGAACAACAAAGGCTTTGAAAGTAGTGGCCAGTAAAGGCTGCTCTTCAATGAAGGATGTATATAAGGTGGTAGCAAGAATTAAAATAACATTTATCAAACAGACTGATCAATTTGCCTACAGTACGATCAGCTTTGACTACAATATGATCAGCTTGGTTGGCTTCAGTGATTACACAAGAACTAGGTATCAAAATTAGAAAACCAAAAGTAAAATCATATTCAATCCCAAAGTGGAAGATCAGATTGGAAGCCAAGATAAAGAAATTAAGATCAGATGTAAGTAATTTAAAGAACATAAAAGAGCAAAAATGGAAAAATGTAAGGATCAAGACAAGTCTAATAAAAAAAAAATACTGGCTTAGTACCAGAAAAGCTGAAGAAGCTTTGGAAATCATAATAAAGCAACAAATAATAGCAATAGCAGAGAAGATGGAACGCCTGTGAGGCACGAATCTCCAAGTTAAGCATAATCAGCTATTTCAATCAGGCCAGAAGCAATTTTACCAAAGCAAGGCAATAGGAATTCTGAAAATGGAAAACCAAACAAAAAGGAAACTATCTACTTTTGGAAAGATGTATGGGAAACTCAAAAGGGCTATAATAAAAATGCTGAATGGATAAAAGAATTTGAAGATGAATTTAGTAAAAATCTAATTGAAGAAATAATAATAACAGCTGCAGAAATTGTTAAAAAATTGAAAAGGATTAAAAAGTGGACATCTGGAAATGATTAATTCCATGGGTTTTGGCTCAAATATCTGACTAGTTTACATCCAATTATAGCTAATCAGCTTAATGAAGTATTGCATAAAAGAAACATCAGTGATTGGTTAATAACTGGCAAACGTTAATAACTGGCAATATCTGATTCAAAAAGACCCAGCGAAAAGGACACCCGAAAACTATAGATCAATAACATGGTTGCCTAGTATGTTTAAATTACTTACGGGCATAATAGCAGGCAACACCCAAGATTATTTAGAAGAAAATAATGACCTTCCAGTAGAACAGAAAAATAAAGAAAAGGAAAAGCAGAGGTACAAAACATCAACTTCAGATTGATAAAATAATTTTGAAGAATTGTGAAAACCAATGTACCTATGACTGGATTATTTATAAAAAGGTGTTTGATTTGTTATCACATAGTCTGACCTTAAAATATTTAGAAACAACTGGTGTCAGTAAAAACATTACCATGTTTATAGAAAAAATAATGAAGCAGTGGAGGATAGAATTGGTGGTTGGAAATGAAAACTATGGACTTGTCAACTTTAGGAGAAGCATCTTCTAGGCTGACTCATTATCACCTTTATTATGGCGGGCAATAGAAGAAGCCATTCTCCTCTAATCATCAGTACATGTAGACCATGACTACCGAACCTGGAATTACGGTAATAAGTCATTGCGGTCATAAGCCGAAGCATCACATGGTTGGACCAATTTTTTAACATGTTTTGCAGCAGTCATTAAACAAACAGTGCAGTCAGGCAAATGCAGCAGTCATTTAAGTAAATCCTGTTTTTGCCAATGTTTTTTTTTTTTTTTGCTGAAACTAGAAGAAAACAATGGAAATGCACAAAAAAAGTCACAAATCATGGTCATGTGACCAAAGGATTCTGCAAATGGCCATAAAGCTGGGCCTGTTGCCAAGTGCCCAGAATGTGATAATGTGATCATTGGGGGTGGGGAAAGCTATTGTAACTTTGAAATAGGTCATAATAAGTATCTCTGGGATAATTGTTGTAACTTTCAAAGGTTGTTAAATGACTGTTCATAAGTCAAAGACTACCTGTAATCTTTGGCCATCACAGCTCCCATAAAATAATTCACCAATTACCCCAAGCAGAAGATGTGTTTGAGATGATTTAATTTGAAGTACTATACTGATTAGGAGTTAGATTTAGATTAAATGGCCACTTCAAGCTCCATGGTTCTTTATTACCAAATACTATGAGTTGTCAGTATCTGTGATGACCCGGGCGTGGCACAAAGGCAACACAATCAAATAAGCAATAAGAGTCCCTTTATTATCTCCAACTTTGCCCCCAATGTCCAGGTTACCTTCTGCTGGAGAAAAACTCTCCTAGGAACAGCCTTTAACTATAGAAAAACAAGATACATACAGACTGTAACTAAAAATCCAAACAAACAAAGCTGCAGTAATTAACTTGACAGGGCAGGAGAAAGACTTTCAGACTTGAAAGCACTGCAACGCTCACACAGTTGGGAAGACGCCAGGAACACAGATAAGCCACGACAATATCAGATAAATTCACGATTTGCTCAACTCAACTCCCAACAACTTGCTGTGCCCTTTTTAAACACTGTGTTCCCAGCTGCAGGTAATGAAGGGAATCAGGGCCTTTTCCTCCCCCAGTAAGCCACGCAACTCACGTTGCTCCCTTCTCTGTTCCTCCCTGTGTGCCCTAGGATGAAGAGAGGGTGGGCCTGGGTCTTCCTCTGAATTCCCTCTCCCTTGCTCTACCTGTTCCCTGCTCTGCCCATCCAGACTGTGCCCTTCCCCAGTTTCTTCCACAGCCAATGGAGCTACACTCCCACCCTCTGTCAGCTGTTTGGCCTCCCCCTCCAAATCAGATTCCAACAGGGGCATGACAATATCCTTTCAAGTGTGAGACATTGGTCAGGCTAATCAGCAGTGATAACTCTGCTTAAAAAAAAATCTGATTATTGTTATGGAATCAAGTATCACGTATTTTTACTGGGGGTTTTTTTCCTCTAGGTTTTTTCTCCCTTCCTCTTTATTTTGCTTTGATACTTCCAGGTATTTTGTGGAATTGGATGTGTGTATGAATAATGGAGCTAATATTTTTGTTCCTATGGATGAGGGGTCTCCAACCTTGGCATCTTTAAGCCTGGCGGACTTCAACTCCCAGAATTCCTCAGCCAGCTTTGCTGTTGAAGTCCTCCAGCCTTAAAGTTGCCAAGGTTGGAGACCCCTGCTATAGAAGATTTCCATCTTGTGATCTTTCAAAGCTGGCCTTTGCTCCTCCATGATTTCTGCTACTCCAGCCAGGGACAACAGTAAAAACTTTTCTTGGCAGAGCCCTCTCTCAGAAAGGCGAAGGGGTATCAAACAAGTCCTACAAGAAGCTACTATGGCAGCTTTTTTTTTTTTTTTTAAAAAAGAGAGTTTAATATGCTTGGTTTGCTGTCGTTGGCTTGCAGGCGCCTGCGTGGCCTCTGAGCCAGAAGTGTTGAGAAGTGCCTTGTGGTGCTCTTAGTGGCTTATCCTGGTGTTTACGCATTGATTTGGGGCTACAGTAAAAACAGTCCTTTGATGGGAAGTTGGCTGAATAGCTCGGCAGCAAAAGTGGTGCAGGAACAGAAGAGATTTCTTTGCTTTACAAATCATATAACTTGGTTCTCCAGCTGGCATTCCCAAAAGAATGCATCTGCCTCGTATAGATTCTACCACTGTTCAGTCTGAGCATCATTTGGCTCAACTGAATTGTGCCACAACTCATAAATGCACGTTTTTGGAAGGGAAGGGAATGGAATGGAATGGAGCACAACAGAACAGAATAAACTTTATTGTCATTTTTTTGTAGAAACAATGGCACACATTAAACTGAAATTCCAATAAATTGCTTTAAAAAACCCCCAATATTAAAGTAACAGTAGCAGCAGCTAAAAATGCCAACTTGTCCAAATACACACACACATACACACACACACACACACACACACACACACACACACACACACCAGAGGTAGTATTCAGCAGGTTCTGACCAGTTCTAGAGGACCAGTAGCGGATATTTTGAATTGTTCAGAGAACCGGCAAATACCACCTCTGACTGGAAATTTTACAGTATCCTTCCCCTGTCACGCCCACCAAGCCATGCCCACAGAACTGGTAGTAAAAAAAAATTGAATCCCAACACACACACACACACACACACACACAGAGAGAGAGAGAGAGAGAGAGAGAGAGAGAGATGCCACGTCCAATAATCTTTTCAGCCATCCTCGCCACTCTCTGCATAGCCATAGTTCCTTACTTATTGTGCGCATTGACCTCTCAGTTGTTTGTTGGCCTATATTAAACATTCTCAGGGTTACCTGAGGAAGAGTTTTCTTCCAGATATTTCTACCTATCCAGCCAGGATGGGCCTGTTCTAGGTTCTGTCAGATAAGGAAAGTCAGCTGGTGGAGACATGGCTTTTTTGATGTAGCATCTGCTCTCTGAAACACCCTCCCTCCTGAGATTAGGAGGGTCCCAATCTTGAAGACCTGGCTATGTGCCCAGTCCTAGGGTCTCAAGAGTGTGAAGGACCCCATTTCTTGGATATGCTGACATCAATAGATTGTAATATCTCTGGTGTCAGGGTTCCGATGGATGCCCTAATTAATTCATGAGCCTTGAGCCAAGTTTCAAAAGAAATCCAATTCCCAATTGACTTAATTTTTGTACTTAAATTTTTAATTGTGTTTTAATTGCTTTATCATCACTATTATGGATGGCTATGCAAATTGAATAAATAAATACCTTTGTTCCTATTTGGATCTCCCAGCTCTCCTATCAATAACCCAGAATGGCATAAATTGGATTTTTAAAATGTATTACTTTACAGTTATGTTGTATAGTAGAAAGTATTACACCGAAACTTGTAGAAACTTATACAATTTTTCCATTCATACAACATGCCCTGCTTATTTTTATCTTCACTACAACCCTGTGATGAAGGTTTAGCTGAGAAGTCCTGGCTAAATCTCATACTGTAATGCATTGATGCTCAAACAAAGCTTTTCAAAAAGCTGTTATGCTAAGCAGATTGATAAAGGAAAAATAAAGATATATACTACAATATTGGGAAAAGAAGGTAGATTCCAAATGAATCATTATGGTAATAATAAAAGGGCAAAACGGCCTGCTTGTGCTATAAACAGAAGTTGAGAAAAATGATCATATTGCTCAAAAATCTTCCTTGTCTCTCTGTTGAAAACAATAATCTAATTCAAATGTTTACAAATGACAGATTTCTATTGCTGCAAATCAGATGATCTCCTTCTAGTATTAGATAATATATTATTTTGGCCAGTCTCCATGTCTGAAAATCATATATTTTTAAAAATCATAGTTGGGTGAATTCACATGACACACTAAGACATAAACCAGTGGGTTTTTTTTTTTTCCACTTGGCAAGTTTAAGGTGCATTGACTTTATTTCTCAGAATGCTGGCCCCATGCTGCCTGAGGAATTCTGGGAGTTGAAGTCCACACATCTTTAAAGTTGCCAAGTTTAAAAAATATACTGCCATTTTGACCCCCTAATGGCTGGATCTGTACAAATCATAGACATTGCAGCTAAGTGTAACACAGTGTGAGAATTCTCTTAGTGTTGGAAACATAACCAGTTAGTTAGTTAGTTAGTTAGTTTGTTCAGGAAAGTTTGATATTCCATTAAGGAACCCTAGAGAGAAGCTCAGGATCTCCCCTGCAGGAGGCTTTTTAACAGACTCTTCTCTTTCTCTGATCAACCCAAGGCTGCTGAGTCTAGAAGAATTTTTTTAATTTCCTGCCAAGTTGTGGAGAGATACCAAATTGGACCCTGGATGAAATTCAAATGACAATTCCCGGAGCCAGTTGCCCTTGGTTGATAGTGAAATAAAAGAGTAAAGGGGAAGAGGGAGCAAATACACCCCCTGATGTTTAGCAAGGTTCTTTGCTGCACAGCTGGACTATTGCAATTCCTTGTTATGCTGGTTTTGAGATGTATTGAAGGTAAACCTAAGAGAACCCAGTTCTTTCAGAGTCTTGTTCCCTTATATTCACCCAAGACCCATTTTTGTCCCTGGAGTCTGTCTCTTTGCACTCCAAGCCCTCGTGCTCTACAAAAGTCTAATCCAGGGGTTTTGTGGAGAGGAATGGATAGTACCTATGTGTGCCTTTCTTGTAAACAGAGGAGGGAACTAAAGGGATTCCTCAACTTACAACAATTCATTTAATGATCGTTCAAAGTTGCAACGGCTCTGAGAAAAGTGACTTATGATCATGTTTCACACCTGAGTCCATTGCAGCATCCCTATAGTCACATGATCAAAATTCAGATGCTTGGCAACTGGTTCATATTTATGATGGCTACAGTGTCCTGGGGTCATGTCATCAGCATTTGTGACCTGACTAGCAAAGTCATTGGGGAATTAGATTCACTTAACAATCGTGCTACTAACTTAACAAATGCAATGATTCACTTAACACCCGTGGCAAGAAAAGTCATAAAATAGGGCAAACTTACTGAAGAAATGTTTCACTTAGCAACATAAATTTTGGGCTCAATTGTGGCCATAACTCGAGGACTACCTGTGTTAGTAGAGGATGAGTGAGCCAGTGCCTTCATTAGGGCATGGGTGGAAGAAATGGCTTCAAACAGTAATTGAAACTACAAAGTAACTGTTTATGCCAAGAGCTACTGAAGCCAATACAAGAACTGGAGGGAAATTCATAAGAAAATTAGCTGTATAGTGAAGGAGAGACCAGGAAATGTCAGGGCTGATTACTTAACAATCTCTTATTTTGCAAAATGTTAACTCTCCTATGGCAGGAAAGCTATGAATTTTGCCAGTGTTGTAATGATAGTCTGGTGTTTTTTTTCTCTTCCTTTTCCTCATTCCTTCTCTCCAGTTTTGAGTTTAAGAAGCAGAACAAAACTACGATTTGGCCTTTAAAATAACTACATGAAATGACAAGCTCATAGAAAAGGATCCTCTTTGAGGAACCTCAAAGGTGCTTTTCCAAAAGGCAACTGGACTTTCTTGTTGTTGTTGTTTTTCTTGAAAACATTTCACTTCTCATCCACGAGGCTTCTTCAGTTCTGATTGAATGGTGGGGAATAGAAGGATTTATATTCTTTGCAGTCATCTGGTCATTAGCACTCTGAGGGGCAGTTGTTAGCTCTTTGAGAGTAATTGGGGGTTTATCTGTATCCTCAGATTCACCTGAATAATAGGATACAGATAAACTCCCAATTGGCCTCAATGACTCTCAGAGAACAAACTAACTAAGAAAGTCCAAAAGGAAAAGCATATTTGGGACAACAGTGACCTAGATGATTGAGAATCTCCACAGACACTCCTTGAGGAATGCTTGAAGCAAGATTACATACTGAAAGTGTCCTGGGGGTATCAGAAGTGAACAGAAATATTTATGTTGTGAACAAAACTCAGACATTCTGCTTTTGGGATGAAGCTGGATTGCGTTTTTTCTGCTCTTCAAAGAATTTTAGGTATAATATGAGTTTATCATGTGAACAGGTTTAAATTCCCAATATATAGATATCCCTTTCTATCGTAAATATCAATATCTATGAATGGGTTGGGCGGGGGATAATGGCCCTTAAAGACTGTGCTGATCAGTTGGCTGGAGTCTTTACCAGGATCTTCAATCAGTCTTTATCCCAGTCCACTATTCCATCTTGTTTGAAGGCTTCCACCATTGTTCCTCTGCCAAAGAAGTTCCCTATCAATAACCTCAACAATTACAGACCAGTGGCACTCACTCCTATCATCATGGAGTGCTTTGAAAAATTGGTCTGCCAGCACATCATTTCTGGTCTTCCACATACATTTGATAAACACCAGTTTGCATACAGAAGAAATAGATCTACAGAGGACGCTATAGCCATCACTCTTCACACTGCTCTGACTCATCTAGAACGGGGGGAGGATATGTGAGAATGCTTTTTGTAGATTTTAATTCTGCATTTAACACAATTCTTCCACATAGACTAGTATCTAAACTTCTGGACTTTGGACTTTCTTATTCAATCTGCTTTGGGATTATGGATTTCCTGTCTGGCCACTCACAGAGGGTCAGATTAGGTAATCATACCACTTCAGCCCTTTTTCTTAACACTGGTACACCACAGAGTTGTGTGTTGAGTCCCTCACTCTATACTCTATTTATTTTTATTTATTTATTTGATTTGCCAATTGTTTACAAGATAATAAGTATAAGTGTATACATAGTTGTGAATACATGAAATGGGTACATATAAGAAAAATAAAAGAATAAGAGAAACAATAGGACAGGGACGGTAGGCACGATGGTGCGCTTATGCACGCCCCTACAGACCTCTTAGGAAAGGGGTGAGGTCAATAGTAGACAGTCTAAGGTTAAAGTTTTTGGGGTTTGGGGAAGAGACTATAGAGTCGGGTAGAGCAGGGATCCCAACCTTTCGACGCCGCGGCCCGGTTCCGGCGTCAGCTGGGCGCCGCGCCCGGTTCCGCGTCAGCTGGGCGCCGCCATCTTTTGACGAAAAATCACTTCCGGTGGCGTCACGGAAGTGATTTTTTCAAAAAAATGGCGGCGCCTAGCGCTCTGGTGAGCTTTTTCAGGTAGAAATGGCTTTCTACCGGAAAAGCTCACCCAAGCGCTGGCGCCGCCATCTTTTTGACAAAAATTGCTTTTTTACCAAAAAAGATGGCGGCGCTCACAGCAACCAGCGCCCGGTAAGGCTTGTTCCGCACCCGGTACCGGTCCGCGGACCGGCGGTTGGGGACCCTGGGGTAGAGTATTCAGACATTGACCACTCTATTGCTGAAGTCGTATTTCCTGCAATCAAGTTTGGTGCGGTTTACTTTGAGTTTGTATCTATTGTGTGCTCTTGTGTTGTTATGGTTGAAGCTGAAGTATTCATTGACAGGTAGGACATTGCAATGTATGATTTTATATACCATGCTTAGGTCAGACCGAAGACGGCGTAATTCAAGGTTTTCTAGTTTTAGAATTTCAAGTCTGGTGGCATAAGGTATTCTACAACGAGTAGAAGAGTGGAGAACTCTTCTTGTGAAATATTTCTGGACTTTCTCAATTGTGCTAATATCAGATACGTAATGAGGGTTCCAGACTGATGAACTGTATTCGAGTATTGGTCTAGCAAATGTTTTGTATGCTCTGGTTAGTAGTGTGATATTACCAGAGAAAAAACTACGTAGGATTAGGTTAACAACTCTTAATGCCTTTTTGGCTATGTAGTTGCAGTGGGCTCTAGCACTTAGATCATTAGAGGTGAGTATTCCAAGGTCCTTTACAGAGCTTGGGTCATCAACAAGATCTTGACTATTCAGCTTGTATTTTATTTTCTGATTTTTTTTGCCAATATGTAAGACAGAGCATTTATTTGTTGAGATTTGGAGTTGCCATTTGTTTGACCATTCAGATACATAGTCAAGGTCTTTTGTAAGGTAGCAGTATTGTCTGTGGTATTGAACAGCTTTACATCATCAGCGAAGAGAACGCAATTGCTCTTAATATGATCACAGAGGTCGTTTATGTAGAGTATGAAGAGAGTTGGTCCTAGAACACTGCCCTGGGGGACACCACTATTGACAGGTACTGGATTTGATAGAACGCTCCCGATTTTGACCATTTGTTGTCTGTTTGACAGGAATGCTTCTATCCAGTTATTCAGTTGTCCAGAGATACCATAGGATTTTATTTTTAGGAGTAGTTTGTCGTGTACCACTGAATCAAAGGCTTTACAGAAGTCTATGTAGATTGCGCAATTGCTTTGCCCTGGTCGAGTTGTGTCGTCCATATGTTTTTGCAGTGTAAGAGTTGCAGATTACAGGATAGTTTTTTTCTGAAACCAAATTGTTTATTGGAGAGTAGGTTGTTTGACTCTAAGTGGAGGATGATGGATTGGTTAATAATTGATTCCATGACTTTACAGGTGACGCAGCATAAGGAGATTGGCCTGTAATTTTCAACTAGGCTTGGGTCTCCCTTTTTGAAGATGGGGATGACTGTGGCTTGTGACCATAGGTTAGGCAAGGAGCTGGTCCTGAAAGATTTTTCAAAGATTATGCTTAGAGGTTTGGCTATGGCAGTGGATAGCTTTCTTAAGAAGTAGGCACATATTCCATCCGGTCCAATAGATAGAGATGGTTTTAGATTGCGTAGTGATTTTTCGACATGCGTAGTGATTTTTCGACACTTTATGTGTCGAATTATTTTTCGACTCTTTATGTGCATGATTGCATTCCCACTCACGCTAGTAATACTATTACTAAATTTGCAGATGATACAACAGTGGTAGGACTCATTTCTGGGGAGGATGAATCTGCCTACTGAGATGAGGTAGACCGGTTGCTTTCGTGGTGTGCAGACAATAACTTGGTCCTCAACACCAATAAGACCAAGGAGCTTATAGTGGACTATAGAAGGAACCTATTAGACCTCCAGCCCTGGCTTATCAATGGAGACCAAGTGGAGCAAGTGGCCAGTTTTAAGTTTCTGGGTGTTACCATAAAAGAGGACCTGACCTGGGGTGCTCACATTGCAGCTCTGGTCAAAAGGGCCCAGCAGAGATTGTACTACCTGAGACTTATCAGAAAACAACAACTGAATGAAAAACTGCTGGTGACCTTCTACCGCTGCACCATAGAGAGTATTTTAACATACTGCACCTCTGTATGGTTTGCCAATTGCACAGGGGCAGATAGGAAAGCACTCCAGAGGGTTAACGTCATTGCCCAGAGGATCATTGGTTGCCCTCTCCCCACTTTGTTCAAAACATTCTCAAAGATCCATCTCATCCTGGGAACCCTTTTTTTTTTTTTGAACTATTAAATCTGGCAGACGGTACAGAATAATAAAAACAAGCACAAATAGGCTGAAAAACAGCTCCTATCCCAGGGCAGTAACTCTTTTGAATTCTACTGTATAGTGCAGTGTTGGTGCAATATTAGGGGTTTCGGTTCAATGTGTGGAGTGTGAAGGATGTGTGTTTGTGTTTATTTTCATGGTCATGATGTGCACTGAAGATGGTGTTTGATTTCGTTGTATGAGGTGCAATGACAATAAACTAAACTAAACTAAACTTTCCCCTAATACAATGATAGACCTGCCTTTGGGCATTCTGATTACTGCTTTCATTTAGAAAAAATAATATTAATTCAGTAGAGATTTGTAAGGTATTTTTGGTTTTGTGTGTGTGTGTATACAAACACACACATGTATACATGCACGTGTGCGCATGCACGCACACACACCCAAACACAGAGGTATACTGTATGCCAAAAATTATTTTCCCCCTTTCATGGTGAAACAAATAGCATAGAATATATGCACAGAAAAAAAAATGCAAGCAGAAAGCATGCATATACTTCTTCCAAAGGCAGCTTGGCAGTTGTCAGAATGTGTTGTCCTGCCCAAGCTTTTCCCATGACTGTCCTACAATACCAACATTTACATTAAAGGTTATTCTGACACATTCAAATTCCCTTAAGTACAAAGATAAACTATTTTTTGTGGTTTAAGCCAGAGCCAATTCTATTGTTTGGGAGGAGAATATCTTTAACTTGTGTTCTCATGAAATGAGATGCTGTATATATTTTAATGTGTTAGAAACACTGCTGTTGTGTTGTGCATTTGGTGTTAAAAATGATTGGTCATTAAAAAGAAATGCCAGAAAAAAACGCATTGAATAAAAACCTTCAGTAGTTTAGGTATGCCAAATTCTGTTATCTTTTCAGCTCTCTGACTTTTTGTATACTCTGTTGCCAGTTTGGAATGGGAGAAGGCAGCATAATTTAAATGTGTGACATATTGGCCAAGCAATTCTATCTTTTTTTGAAAATACCTTCAATTTGCTCTTTTAACTTACAATCATTTAATAACTCTTCAATGCCACTGAAAAAAGTGACCAACAACTAGTCCTCACACTTATAACCATTGTAGCATCCCCACAGTCAAGTGAACAAAACTTAATGATTGAGTGGTTTACTTAAGAGCTACAGTGGTTTGCTTAACAACTATAGCAAAAAAAAGGTCTTAAAGTGGGTGTGACTCATTAGACAACCATTTCGCTTAGCAACAGAACTTCTGGTTCCAATCGTGGTCATAATTCAAGGACTAACAATACTGCTACGCTTCAAAAAGACCTTGACTATGTATCAGAATGGTCAAACAAATGGCAACTTCAAATCTCAACAAATAAATGCTCTGTTTTACATATTGGCAAAAAAAATCAGAAAATAAAATACAAGCTGAATAGTCAAGACCTTGTTGATGATCCAAACTTTGTCAAGGACCTTGGAGTATCTAATAATCTAAGTGCTAGAGCCCACTGTAACTACATAGCCAAAAAGGCATCAAGAGTTGTTAACCTAATCCTACATAGCTTTTTCTCTGGTAATATCACACTACTAACTAGAGCATACAAAACATTTGCTAGAGCAATACTTGAATACAGCTCATCAGTCTGGAACCCACATTATGTATCTGATATTAATACAGTTGAGAAAGTCCAGAAATATTTCACAAGAAGAGTTCTCCACTCCTCTACTCGTTGCAGAATACCTTATGCTACCAGACTTGACATTCTAGACCTAGAAAACCTAGAACTATGTCACCTTTGGTCCGATCTAAGTATAGTATATAAAATTATATATTGCAATGTCCTACCTGTCAATGAATACTTCAGCTTCAACCATAACAACACAAGAGCACACAATAGATACAAACTCAGGGTAAACTGCACCAAACTTGAGTACAGGAAATACGACTTCAGCAACAGAGTGGTCAATGTCTGGAATACTCTACCTGACTCTGTGGTTTCTTCCCCAAACCCCAAAAACTTTAACCTTAGACTGTCTACTATTGACCTCACCCCTTTCCTAAGAGGTCTGTAGGGGGCGTGCATAAGCGCACCAACGTGCCTACTGTCCCAGTCCTCTTGTTTCTTTTTATTTTTCTTATATATATATATATATATATATATCCATTTCATGTATTTATAACTATGTTATACTTATACCTGTTATCTTATAATCGCTTGACAAAATAAATAAATAAATAAAAATAACTGTACTGGGGATGAGGGCAGTAAAAATGTAATCATCCAGGTGTTCATCACTGGATTCAGGAAAGTATTGCCCCACCTTCTTGTAAAAATGTTTTTCACCTATGAAATGAACTCTCTGAGGAAGTGGGGTTCTTTGGGAGTCTATCAAGGCTCAGTCACTTGGTTGCAGGGCATCTGATTGTTTGTTTCCAGTTGAGGTTGCAAAAATCTTCCAAATGCATCTGTGCCTGCTGGGGAACAAACTGAGCCCTGTCTCAATAGTCCTATGATGTAGCTTGGAAAAGAAATGTTGCTTGGCTTTCTATGCCGAAGTTTCCAAGGTTAGCCCCAGGGAGCGACGAGAACAGCTCCTTCAATTTCAGGACATTTTTGTTGTTCATCCTCACATTGGAATCCAAGCCATCACAATGTGCTTTTGATATGCTACATTTCCCCCCTTTTTTGCTTGCTTATAAACTCCACTGCCAAGTTCCCCAAGAAGTTGTTTTTGTTACATTCTATACCTGTGACGTTAAGCATTTTTAAAGCTAAAACACTGATAGAATTCCTTTTCTTCAGCTAACTTCATAGTAGGGCATCAGTTCTCTAGCCTGTAATTAACAGCAATAGCATGTAGACATATATACCACTTCACAGTGCTTTACAGCCCGCTCTAAGCAGTTTACAAAGTCAAAAGTATTGCCCCCAACATTCTGGGTCCTCATTTTACTGACCTCAGAAGGATGGAAGGCTGAATCAACTCTGATAATAATAATAATAATAATAATAATAATAATAATAATAATAATAATAATAATAATAATAATAATAATAATAATAATAAAGTAAACTGATCAGCTGCAGAGCATTTTAATCACCACGAAGTCTTCCCCCCGGCATGTAGTACTAAAACTTAGGATACTGAACCAAAATGAGGCTTGGTTTGTTTTGCCAACCCAACCATTCTGATTGGAAAATCATGGTTTGTGAGTCAGTGTGTTGTGTGAACCCACCAGTTGTGACTTATTCAATACATTGTGATTAAAGAAGCCGTGGCAAAATGGAGTTTGTGAACTCTATCAGTGTTTTTTTTCCCCGTTGATTAAACTCATAACTCTGCTATTTTAAAAGCAAGCAGTGATTCTGCTTTTGTTATCAATTTACTGGGAATCCCAGAACATAAATTTCCCATTCCCATCTTGGGCAAGGGGGTGAATGAGAAGCATGGGTGGAGGAGGTCTAGGACAACTTGATGCAGCCAACTTGTGGCCAACTCACCACAAAACACCCCACCATGGTCAACTCGCTGAGGGACAACTTGCCCCAAGACAAGAGTTACACTAATATCAAAGAAATGGTAGAATAGAATGATTAAGGAAAGAATGCGAAAGGAGAGACAAAATGAAATGTGAATGACAAAAATTAATATATTTTTAAACTATTTTAAATAATTAAATTGAATTATTGAATTGTCCTGTGGACAAGTTACCCCACAGCGAGTTAGCAGGATAACTTGCCCACATGGTGAGTTGGTTGTGGAAAGTTGGCCATGGTGAGTTGGCTATGGCAAGTTGGCCATGGTGAGTTGGCTGTGTCAAGTTGGCCATGGTGGGTTGGCTATGGCAAGTTGGCCATGGTGAGTTGGCTTTGGCAAGTGGCCCATTCCATAGGAAAAGCCAGGCACAGCCTTGGGAAGGCCTTGCAAGATTTCAGGAATGCTATGTGTCGCCAGCAGCTACCTCACAAAGAGGCAAGACGGGTGCATCTCAGCAACAGCAGTAGAAAGAAGATCAACTGGGGGCAGCAGGGGTGGCAGCTTGCAGGATGATAGAGGTCCAGGAAGCAGGGGTGGCAGAGTGCAGGGCAGTGAAAAAGGCAGAGACAGATGAATGAGAGGAGTTGAAGCACAGCCTGCAGTTGTAAATGTGGGCAGGCTGTCAAGCCCATGAATTTTGATCACATGATTGTGGGGCACTCAGCAACTGTAAGTTTGAGAATTGGATATAACTACCATTTCTTCAGTGCTATCCTAAGTTTGAACAGTCACTGAATGAATGTTCATTAAGCGAGGACTACCTATACAATAAAAATAGATCTATCTGGCATTGGTTTCTGTGTTTGTTCTACATTGTTATGCTGACCCAAATTCACTTGTAAAATCCAACTTTATTATTTTGTCTCTTTACCTATCCTTATTTTCTTATACTATCCCTTCTTTTTCTTCCTGTCTACACTGATTCCAGCAAACTTTGTCCAACTATTCTGGTTTTGTCTTTTCAAAGCAAGCACTCCTTACACCAGGGGTCCCCAACCACCGGTCCCCGGACCGGTATCGGTCCGTGGATCATTTTTTACCGGGCCGCAAAGCTTGGGTGCCGCCATCTTGTTTTGACGGCGCTTCCGGGTTTTCGGTTGCTTCCGGGTTTTCGGTTAGAAAGTGCTTCTGGGTTTTCAGTTGGAAAGCGGCGTTTGGGTGCTCGCGCCTTAGTTTCGTCGAAGGGGGGAGTGGCTTCAAACGAAGAGCCGTCCTGATGGCGGTGGAGTCTCGTGTTACTCAGGTACCGGTCCGTGGAAGAATAAATAATCGTGAAACCGGTCCCTGGCTCAAAAAAGGTTGGGGGCCACTGCCTTACACAATGGGAACATTGCTTTGTCTGTAAAGATGCATAAAATACAATATGTCTGACCAACTGACCTGTGGCAGCTGGAACTGCAACAGGATGCCAATATAGTATACATTCATTTTAAAAATCTATTATCAAATTTCTGCCAATCATAGTTTCCAAGTAGGAGATGCTCATGTTATTATTTTCCAAGTGGTCTGTGATTTAACGGTGGTTTACCAATAATGCTATCCAGGTTTATATGTTAACAATAATTTACAAGCCCACTTTGAGTTACTTCTAGTCATTCCTTCTAATGTCATGTAATATTTTGTCAACTACTTGCACTTACTCTTTCCCTAGAATTGTCATTTAATATCTTGCCAACAAAGATATATAACAATGAAAAAAAGAATACTTTCCTAGACTAATTGCATATTCATGTGCTAAATTTTCAAGCTACAAGACTGTTTAAAAACAATGAATACAATTTTTCTCTTCGGAAGGGAAGCAAATTAATTTCCCATTTAAATCATTCCAAATAAGTTCTCAAATTAATTCATATCCATCCCAAATCTTCTTAAGCATTCTTTGTTCTAAATCAACCTCTCCTACAATAAATTCAAAATAAATAGAATATATAAACTCTGGATAGGTGGGTTCTCGAATTATGGCTGCACTTAGAAGAAGAGCTATGCAAGCCTGGCGATGATTCTTCCCCAGTTATCTATTCTAGAGTGCATAAAGAGATGGTTGAAACACTAAAAAAAAACCTCTACTTGCACCATCACTAATATAGCTGTTATAGTATTTTCAAATACTTCCTTTTCCAACTGTTCATTTTCTATGGCAGAGGTAGGCAACAGTATGTGTTTCTTCCATTGGCAACTTTTAGCACCATTGGTGGCAAGGAGCATGCTGGTTGGAATTTTTATTATTTATTTCATTGGTTAAGCTCAATACCATGTAAATAACCAATATAGTACTCACTCAATCAATACAGGACATGGTATAAAAACTCATCCATCAAGGAGGCCCTGTCTACCCCAATTCAAGGCCTGGGAGAACAGCCAGATCTTCAAGGCCTTCCAGAAAATGATCAGGGTGTGAGCCAAAGAAATTTCAGGGAGAATAGCAGTCTAAAATTTTCAGGTTGTACTACGATGTCTGTTTTTAGTATTAACTGAAGGTATCTTTCTTCTCCAGGCTGCATCTGTATATTTTCCAATAAAAAGTGAATTGAAATATAAAAATGACTAAATATCAGTTGCTTCAAACTAACTCCTGTCCCCAAAGCTCTGGCTATGATAGAATAGAATAAAATGGAATGGAATGGAATGGAATAGAATAGAATAGAATAGAATAGAATAGAATAGAATAGAATAGAATAGAATAGAATAGAATAGAATAGAATTCTTTATTGGCCAAGTAGGGTTGGACACAGGCCTTGAATTCTACCAGTTTGCACCTATTCGCTAGAATCGGTTGTTAACATTCTAAGCATTTCAGAGAACCGGTTGTTAGAAGAAATTACTGGCCTAATCCTGTAAGGAAGGCAGGAAGGAAACATTCTGGTGTTGCTTACAGAAACTGCCTCTCCATTGTCCCTTATTACATTCTTGGCAGGACTAGACTTCCTGTCTCAGGAATGTCTCTGGAGTTTTTTCCCCCTCCTTTGCTGGTACTTTGCTTGTGTGGAGTGACCATTCAAAGTTACAATGGCACTGAAAAAAGTGACTTATGACCATTTTTCACACTTACGACTGTTGCAGCATCCCTATAGTCACGAGAGGCCAAGCAAGGAGATGCGTGCCTCAATGTGAATGATATTGAGTTGGCCACACCCAGCCAATAACATGACACCAAGCCACGCCCACCCAGTCACATGACCACCAAGCCACGCCCACCAACTAAGCCATGCCCATAGAACCGGTTGTTAAAAAAATGGAATCCCATTCCTGGTTGGACACACAAGGGATTTGTCTTGGTGCAAATACTCTCAGTATACATAAAAGAAAAGATACATTCGTCAACCTCATGAGAGAGACCAGACTTGAAAATCAAGTCCACAAAAAAAATCTACTAAATAGGCTATAATGGGTAGAATTTTGCAAATCTGGATTGTGCTTTTCCTTCTTTCCTTTTTATATCCCAGTGAATGGCCAGCCTGGGTATCAGCCTCCATTTGGAATCGTAGAAACTCTGTTAATAAACCATGTTACTCACAGTTCTTTGTGGATAGATGTGTTTATTATAATCTGTTTCTTCCAACCACGGCAACAACGGCAATCCCGAGTTAAGCCAGTGCTGAGAGCATCTGCATCTCAGTGCCTTTTATGATCCAGGTCCACCCCTCCCATCTACCTAACATCCGCCCTCCCCATTAACCCAGCTCGCCTCCACCCCACAATGCTGATCGCTACTACCATTAAGTGATAATCACGTTTGCAATCCTTCTGCCCCCATTGCTGGCTGTTCCCCCCACCCATCCATCCCAAATACACCCACATCACACAGCAATGCTCAAAATCGACGCGGATCTCCGAATAACCGACAGTGTTCCCTTCCCCGAGCTCTGTAATGACGCCGCAAACATCGCCTTCAATCAACTGGTCCCGCTGAGCCAAGCATGAGAAGAGCGGTAAAACCCTCCCCCTAGCCAGTCTTTGCGTGTGGTACGTGCCGAGGTGAATTGTCTGGCTTCACTGCAATCGAGTTGAACCGGGAAGGACAAGAACGGAAAACCTTTCCCCAACCACGTCAATATGTTGGACTTCACGCTGTAGGACGGGCCGACAGGATCTTTGAAGCCCACCACTGGGTGTCTTCTTGATACGGGGAGTCCTCGACTTACAACAGTTTGTTTCATTTGCAGTGGTTGAGAATATCATTTAGTTCATTTAGTGACCACTGAAAGTTACAACGGCCTTGAAAATAGTGACTTATGACCGTTTTTCACAGTTATGACCTTTATAGCATACACCCCATGCTCATATGATCAAATTCAGATGTTTGTCAACTCGATCATATTTATATGACTGCTGCTGTATCCCAAGATCATGTGATAATTTTTTTTTGCAACCTTCTGACATGCAAAGTCAACGGAGAAGCTAGATTCACTTAACAACAGGGTTACTAACTTATCAACTGCTGTGATTCATTTAACAACTGGGGCAAGAAACATCGCAAAATGGGGGAAAAGTCACTTAACAAATATCTCACTTAACAACAGAAATTTTGGGTTGAATTGTGGTCATAAGTCAAGCACTATCTGTACTATCTCTGTTCCCAGGACTTAAGAAATGCTTCTGTCCTTTTTGCTTAATCTATGGTTTCTGAATATTTGCTTCAAGGCCATTTGCTTCCTGCCTTTCTATAGGTGTAAATCTTATGAGGGTTATTGATTTTAAAAAAACAACTCTGTTTCTATTTTAGCCCGCATAAATTTTCATAACTCAACCATAACTTGTTTAATGGTAGTTATTTCACCACTAATGATTTATAGGTTCATGAAGCCATCACTATGACAAAATCACTGTGTACAGGTTTTATGCCTGTTAAGAAATGATAACAGATAACATATAATCACAGTTGGAAGGGACCTTGAAGATCATCTAGTCCAACCTCCTGCCCAACCGGCAGACCTTACACCATTTCTGACAAATGGCAGTCCAATCTCTTCTTGAAATTCCCAAGTGATGGTGCTCCCACAATTTCCGAGGACAAGCTATTCTATTGGTTGATTGTTCTCACTGTCAGAAAGGTTCTCCTTATTTCCAGGTTAAATCTCTCCTTGTTCAGTTTCCATCCATTATTCCTTGTCTGGCCTACAGGTGCTTTAGAAAATAGTTTGACCCCTTCCTTTCTGTGGCAGCCCCTCAAATATTGGAAGACTGCTATCATGTCTCCCCTGGTCCTTCTCTTCACTAGACTAGCCATGCCCAGTTCCTGTAACCATTCTTGATATGTTTTAGTCTCCAGTCCCCTAATCATCCTGGTTGCTCTTCTCTGTACTTTTTCTAGAGTCTCAACATCTTTTTTACAATGTGGTGAACAAAACTGTATGCAGTACTCTAGGTGTGGCTTTACTAAGGTTGAATAATATTGTACTATAAAGATGCTAGAAGTTAGTAGTGAAGAAATGGCTTCTGGAGCAGTTCTTCATGTCTTTCCCAAGCCAGGTTTACTGCCTAGAATTAATATTGATATGCAAATCCCAGTTTGCATAATTATGGCATGTCAACCAATATACCAATGGATATTAATCCAACATTTTTGATGTAAAGATTGGTATGGTTCAGTTCACTAGCATTCTAAGCTAAAAATCGAATAAGGCTAGGTTTGCTGTGTTGTATGAACCTCACAGTAGTGATTTCTAAATCATGGTTTATGATTTAGCATAATATCTGAGTCCAGCCAATTATAATAGATTAAACATTGGCTTAGTGCAGTGCAAGAACCAGGTTTAAGAGGCAGTGCTGGACATTAAAAAGTCAGTATGGAAAAGGGTATGTTTTAAGAGCTCCACACCCACAAGTCATCAGTGTTAGCAAAAACTAAGGGATTTCTACTGTGAAAAAGGGAATTGTCCTCCTCAAAGGCCCATCTGTGTCTTGTGCACCGTTTTCTCATTGTCCTTCCACTTTCTGACCAAACAGTACCACTTCCCAGTGAAGGGGAATGGAATAAGGGCAAGCATCTGGGACGTTGACTTTCCTTGTTCCTCCATAACTAATGTGCTTTAATTGAGAGCCAGAAATGACAACGTGATATGGGTAAACTCCATTATAGGAGCTTTGCTGAATTTGTCACACTCTTTGATGCCATCTCCACCCATCTAAAGATGAAAAATCATGCATGCATAAAGGCTATCTTTTCTTCAATATGCTATTTTGCAACTTAAAAAAAAAACAATTCTAAGGCCCTGAAGTTTAGGAGATGCAACTTATATTAAGTAACTGATGTTTCATTTGTGAGGCCCATCTTGAATGTGCAGCATAACCAAATTTATACTACTCAGGCTGCATGTTACAAATTCACCACTTTTGCCTTTGAGAGAAAAGCACAATTGGTTAATACTTTATACTTAAAACACAAAGTCACTGGGCGAAAAATTAATCAATTGGTAATTCTAATTATGGTGTTTCATTTCAAAAAATTTTCCATCTGATTTAAAGAATCCGTGGCAGGGAATATTGTTGCAATAAAAAGTGGATATATCGCACAGTACAATCAGCAACTTTGTTACTGCTGCAAATGGCTTTGTGTTAAAATCGTGTTCATTTGGAAGAGGAAAACATAATTCATGCCATCTGTATTATTAACTTAGAGAAAAGAATATTTTGGTGGCAGGAAAACAACCTTTTTTTTCCTTGGGAGTATAATAGAATTTAAAGGGGATTTATTAATTGAAATAAAGCAGACTGGAATGGAACTTGGACACTGCAAGTACGCTTAAGGCTGTGGTGACAGGAATGAACATATGGTGATAAATGGCTCATAAAAATACTGAAATACTGTAATAGGAATGGTTATTATGATGCCTAAAACAACAATAGGGTAATAATTATTTCAAAAACATGGGAAACAATTGTTCCCAGCTAACATTTCTTATTTTGATATCAGCCTGTTTATCAAGGGTTATCCAAGCTTTAGATTGAACTTTTCTTACAAAAAAGTTTCATCCTCCCCAACTTAAAAAAAACCCTTCTGTCCGAACCACAACATGCCTCAAAACATCTACAAATATGCAGTTTATTTAATGCACATATTATACAGTCACAATCACACTGGGATTTGATGGGATAGGGGTGGGGTGGGACGTGAGTATTTGGTTTCTTCTTGGCATTATCTGAATTCCTATATTGTAGGAATTATCTGAAACTATATTGTAGAGTTTCTGGTACAAAATGAAACTTAATGTTACTAAATTCTGCTGTGGACAAGCACTCATTATTCCATGTGGTTAGTTGTCATTCACCCCACACCGCTCCTAAAAAAGAAGTTTTGAGAGGCCGGTGTTTGTTACAACATTTGGAAACAAACAGCAGTTCCCACTGAAATCAGAAATGCATTAAAATAGATAAATAGGCATCAAGAACTAGTGACAAGAAATAAGACCTAAATTATTCTTTTGTTTGCCCTAATTTAATATATTTTTTGCAATTGTATATAGTCAAAAATGATTTAATGACACAATCTAATAATACTAGATTGATTTTCAGGTGTCTGAATATTTGAAGTATCATTATCAATATGGGTCATACAATTGACATCAAGTAAGCAGAATTTCATTCTGAGGGACGATACCATGACTGAGACAAGTGAAATTTGAGTTAATGATAGGTCTCCATAGGACTGGAAAAACATGAAACACAGATAAATAATTATCTCAGGACGCAAACAACAAGAGTGACACTAATTTGCTTCCACAATAGCCCCTAACTGGCCTTCTACTTTCAAGGGTAATGAAAAATTGTATTTATTTATTATTGAATTTCTATCCATAGTGTCTTAAGGAATCAATCCCTGGTGGTATATATCACTGATTTAAATACTAAAGGCAACAATTGAAAAGAAGAAAAACAAGTGGTAAATATTGAGAAAACTATAGGCAGAATCATTTTATTTACACACAATAGTTATTCTAGTATTAAGGGAAGATTAAAGTTCAAGAATGATCTTCAGTTTCTTTGGTATGCGCAAAAGCAATCCAGAAAGGAAGAAATGGTGCCACCCCTGAAAAGGCTGTGACCTTGGTTTGTTTTTAATTTAATTTTTAATAGTTTTAATTATGCTAGATACCTAAGCAACCTGAAGGAATTGTTCTGTTAGACCACTAAGACTTAAAACATAACACAAACCTTGAAACCGGCTAAGAAAACAATAGAGACCCAGTACAGCTGAGCCAGGGCCAGGTATCCTGTGCTCCCAATGAGGAATACATGAGAGAAACTTGACTGCCTCAATTAATTACTAGTCCGTTTTAGGATTGAAATAAAATAATTTTGCTAGTTCAATTTTGATTTTGAACCCAGCAGGGAGAAACAGCACCCTCTCTGCCACTTCCGACAGCAGAACAATCTAAACCCTCCTGTCTATGCAGTTTACTGTGATACAAATTATTAGACTTCCTGGGTTTTCTTCATCCATCTAACCCAAAATGTGATGTGCTTCATTTTGAGTTAGTCAGTGTAACAGTTTAGTCAAACTATTGCAGCTACTCTAAAAATGATGGTGAAAAGCAATCATAGCTTGGTGTGTAGTATGAACTCAATTCTTTTATCCAATCTGGCTGTGATATCTGCTAAACAAAGGTTCATCAAAATGTGGAAATTAAAAGAATACAGGTAGCATGTAATCCAGAAAAAATAGGTATTCTTGGTTAACATCAATGTGACATGCAGGGCATTGTGAAGCTTTCTGGAAACTGTATTGTATAGGTTTAGGTCAGAATTTAGTGGTAGATAAGCTAGTTCACCTTGGACTCAATTTATGCAATGGCAAACTAGACCCATTAAAAATACATAATCAAGAGAATCTTTATTGGTATCAAAATCTAATCGTGTTAGGCCTTGGGAATGTCAGGGCCAAACAATGAACTTAGCATCCATCTCTGCCTGCAATACATTTTAACAGAATTAAATTTTCCCTTGTGGGCTAAGTGCAAATGACTCTGCATTGCACCTTATCTATGATTTAAGGCAAAATATATTTGTAATTATTGTGCTAAAAGCAGAATAGGAAGCATCTGCCTATTGATGGATTAAGAAGGTGAAACTCTTTAACTCTTCTGCTATCTCCTTTCTGAGTTCTTTTTATTGACTGCAAAAGTAAAAAGGTTGTTAAGGTTTAAGCTTGAAAAATATTTTGCAGATGAAGTTATTGTTTATCAAACAACCATATAGAAACCAAAAACCCTGCCTCCCATTTTACCTCAGACCTCACAAAGCTTATTTTGTTCCTGTTTTAATATCTGTAGACCAAAAGGTGCCCTGATATGATTGCATTGATTCAGAGAGGTAGATCAAAGATCTTTCATTACCAGCGTTTTTGTTTAGACATAAAGAGGACTGGCTACTTTTAAAATATTTTAAATTTGCTTGGTAAGCTGTTAAACTTTTAGTTCTAAAAGTTGTTGGAAAATAATTTTAGAAATATAATCCAAAATACTGTACTTCCTGGGTTTTATGCATAGCTTTCTTTTTGCTTTCCTTATAAACAGCACAATAGCATAACACAGAGCAAGAAAAAGAATGCATCACAAATTCTCTTTTGTGAGGGTACGCCAAAGCAAATGGTTATATTACAAAATGAATGCCCCCACCAGAAAGAGGTTTAAATAAACTGCATCGTACCGTATAATAACCCCTACCTGAAACATTTTACCTGCTCTCAGGAAAAGGGAGCAGCACTATTGTATCGGCTTCAGGAACCTTGCTGTACAAATTGACCATCTGCAATTAATTCGCGCACTGTATAAATAGTTTTGAAGACTGAATAGTTTGCATTCCGAATGGAACAGTCTATTTTTAGCTTTCGAAGCTGGCGTGTTTTGTGTTCTCTGCAGAGGCAGGAACATAGTTGTTGTTTTTTTAAAAATGCATGGAAGAGATGTTTTAATTACTCAAAAAGAAAATAATCAGAAGGGACATCAGGAAAAGAAATTTCTGAATAATCTTAAAATTCTATAAAGGTGGTTGCTGCACAGTGAAAAAACGAGAGAGAACAGATGTTTTATATAGGGTTTTTTCTTTTCTTTTTCCTATGCTTTTGTAATATCTATTGGTTACTGAACAAGCTTACTTGAAAGGGGTGAAATAACATAAAATTGTTATATTGCAGCCAAGATTGTTCAAGAGAGAATTATATCTGGAAAACTTCACCATGGCACCAAAGCATTAGAAAATACAAGATTAGAAAAGATCCAGAAAAATATTTTACCACATTCATCCCCTGTATTTTATTGTATTTTTATTAGTGAAAAGTCTTTTTAGAAGTCCTTAAGTCCTTTCTATTGAGGGAAGTCTATCCATACAATGATTAAGTTTTGTAACAAGTGAAATTTTGTTTGAAATGTAAAAAAAACATGGTCACTGCTTTTACATGACTTGGTTCAGGATCTACAACTTCTTCTTGGCCAAGGCCATATTTTGCCTATGAAAATCATGGTGAGGATGCACAGTCCAAAAAAGATAACTGGATCAGGAAAGGCATTTTATTTAATCTGCATTTACATTCAGCTTATAAAGAACTGAGCATCTTCGATCATGTATGGTTTCAATATCAATGGTTATCTTCTGTCACGTTTGAGGGCTCTGGAAATCAAATGCAGTTCTTGGCTTCTATGTCCCTCTAGTTGTCATCACACATTATAAAAAGATTAAAAAGTAGCAGTAATAGGTATTCTTAAACAATATGAGAAGAGAGTTGTGTAGGTCTACAGTAACTAAAAATCAGAAGGAGAAGGAGGTAGTATCTTTTCAGAACAATACATTTTATTATTAAAGGAATAAGCTTTTATGAACTGGAACTTACAAGCTGCACGGTAGACTGATGTAGGAATTCCTTTTTTTCTCTATTTTACACTCATGTACACATATATAAAGCCTATAATTTGTCTCTGACTGTAGCTTTGAAGTTTATATTTTTTTGTTTGTACTAGTTACTGAAATATTATCAGGCTTCTGCTTTATGTTTGTGACATTGTCTTAAAAAGTCTGTTTTTATATCCCCATGTTGCTGAAAAGTATAATATCATTGCACAAGTGTTGCTTTTAGGTTTCTATTACACTTCTGTGTTGGATGTTTGTAGTTTTATAGAAACTCATCCTTAATTAGCAAATACATGTGAGACTTCTCAGAAGAAAGTCCTCTCAAGCTGAGAGGGCTATTGCCAGCTAAAATGTTATAGGATTGGTTGCAGAATTAACATTGTTCAATTTTTGATCTCTTATTATAATTTTCTCCTTTTTCCTTTTTTTTTTTAAAGAACATTGTCTTTTCTAGTATAAACCATTGTTGTGAGAATGTGGATAATCAAATACCACCTACGTTTTCCACATCTCTGCAAGCTCAAGATCATTTAAAACTGTCCTTCCATAAGCATTATATATAAATGATGTAATTTTAAAATTCTAAATGTTATTCTGCCCTCTCCTAGTGGCTTGGAAAAAGGAACAAAAACAGATTCATGGAAAAACAGAATTTAACCAATTTCCATCCTTTTCCAGCTTAATCTGAGTCCAAAGAGAGACTCACAGAAGTAAATTAACAAAATTTCCACATGTTACTCAGACTAGGATTTCAGCAAATCCCATCCTTAGAAGAAAGGTTTCATATTGTTGCTGTCCGAACTTGGTATTTTGGGATAATCTAGGAATTATATTAAACATAATATGTAGTTGTTGAAGGAAATATGCCAGCCTGGAAAAAAACAATCCAGTGGGTTAAAAAAAAAATAGAATGGGGAAGTCATTGGGTTGGCAGCTTGGAACTAGGTTCAAATTTTGACTTAGTTGCATTTACATAAGCCATGGCTTAAAGCCGCAATTAGCTGGGTTCACACAAAACAAAAACCCCACGTTTGTTGAGTGTGTTACATGAATCCAGACAGAATTTCATTGAATGTTGAGTCCGAGAGGCTAATCACTTCTTGGAATAAAACCTAGAATGCAGATATGATGCAGTCAGTTACAAGGAAGGAATTCAGCATTTAACTCATCTATATTATTTGGAGAAAATCTGCTCCTTCCTCTGAAATAGGTATGTTTAAGCTGGGTTCACACATTGGTGGTTGTTCAGCATGCTTCCTTCACCTTAAAGTAGGACTGGTGAGTTAATTGTGTGGTCTTTTGACTCATGGTATAGGGTTTTTTGCTTGAACAGGGTTGGACTTAGAAGACTTCTAAGGTCGCTTCCAACTCTGTTAATCTGTTATATTGATGAATTTTCCAGATAGTTATGAACTTAATTGACAGTTCAGTGATATATGTATGTTTTTTAAAAAAATATATATGTGAAACTGCAGTCCATACTTATTGGGAACAAAATGAAGCAAGGTCTGCCCTGCCAGTTTAGGTATAATTGGACCTGAAAAATAGCTCATGTAATTTTCTCTTATTTTGAAATTCCAAATGGTTGAACAGATGTAAAACTAGCCTAAAATGTAAACAAAATAAATTCCAAATAATACTAATACTACATTTACCTTATAGCCAGCTGGGTTCTACACTTAAATAAGACATGATCTACCAAATGGCTGGAGCAAAGTGTACAGTATTAAGCCTGAATAAAATCAAATTGTATCTCAGCTTGATGTTGGCTAGAATTAAGGAGGATTGTGCTCTTAAATATCAGAAAGGCTCCAAGTTACCTATTGCTTTTCCCATTTTAGATATACCAGGAATAGTCAGTTGGATTGGGGTCATATAAGTGGTTGTAAATAGTTTGGAAAATAAAGCTCTTCATAATTTGGTTAGCAGTTGGAACTTGGGTTATATGCCTGCAAATTTTAGGGCTGAATTTTGCTATTTGCAGAGAAGAGCCTTTGGCCAAACACTGGTTTCAACTTACAGAAAGTTGAAGAGTCTCCTTGGGAGACTAGCATCTGTGTGGACTGAAGTAATGAAAACTGTCCTTCAAAAACACAAGGTAAGCATTATCAAACATAGTAATCCACAAAATGGATTAAAAAGTGCAGTCCTCTCTAACCAGCCCACAGTAGTTAGTGGAAAGTTCATAATAAGCTTTAGCCTGGAATAGCCAACAGATTAAACAGAAATAATAGTGATACTGAAAGGTAAATTAAAAAGATCTAACTAGTGAGCACACTGTGTGTATACTTGTGCACATATTCCTATTAAATCTTCTGTGTGTGTGTGTGTGTGTGTGTGTGTGTGCTGTATTTGCCAGGAAACTTACATGCTAAATGTTTTGAGCTTCTTTTTCATACAGGCTTTATGGAATTTATATATTTTCATTAGCTATTTTCAGATAGATTTTTTTTTAAGTAAATAAATAAGAACCGTGGGATTTTCAAGTTGGTAGAAATCACAGCACCTCTACTGCACCATCTCTTTGTGTGTGTTTTTTTAAATCATTGGGAAAATTTACTTTCATTCTCTGTATATCTCAAAATATAGTAATAAAAATTGACTTTGTCCCCAGTCTACCCCACAGGGTGGCTGTGGGTAAAAATGCAATTGGTATTGTTACGTACATCCAGGAGGAAATAAAAGATTCTTGCCTTGTTTCATGTCTTTTTAATTACAGGGACTAAAGCAGACTAAATCTTGGTAACTTTTAAGACCTGTGGTCTTAAGACCCCTGGCTGGCTGGGGAATTCTGGGAGTTGAAGTCCACTGGTCTTAAAGTTGCCAAGGTTGGACATCCTGGACTAAAGAGTAAATATGAAGGTCAAGACAAAAGAGTCCTTATTTATTTACTTATTTATGCTATAATTAGCTTGCCCCAATCCCAATGACCATATATGGAACCTAGTTTGGCATAAGAAAGACATTCTCCCAGTTAGTTTTTTCAGTATGATTTTATTGAAACTTTTAAACGAGGATAATGACTGATACAAGCTATTTATTATAAGAAAAAAGTGAAAGAAAAAAAGTTGAAGAAAAATACAAGAAAAAGAAATAAAGGGCTTCCAATATTTTTCACAAGACTTATTAGTTCAGTACAGTACCGATATAACTTCTTTCTCTAAATTGGTATCATAAAACTCTTCTTTATATAATCTATCCTGATTAATTATCAGAGGTATAAATCATAAGTTCATTTTTTCATTTTTATGCAAAAACTCCATAGGTTTTCGGTCATCAATATAGACAGACCTGTTTTTAGGTTCATTTACATGTTTTACCAAACATGATAAAATATGCCTTCATGTTGTTCACATTTGCAACATATATTTGAAGTGCCTTTATAGATACTAAATAATTTCTCTGGGATCGTATATCAATGAAGCATCACTTTATAACAATTCTCTTTTAAGACACAAGGTAAAATTCAAAGTTTTTCACCATGTATTTTCCCATATTATATATATATATAATATTATAACTAAAATTATATTATATATAATAATAATATATATATTATTATATATTATATATTATATTATATAATATATATTATAACCAAAATTCTTAGCCCACTTTATCATATATTGTTTAATTTGTTGTTCCTCTATTTGTGATTTTAAAAAAAGTTTATACATTTTAGTGATTACATGTTTAGCATCAGTGAGGGAACTATATTTCTAATTCTCTCTTAACTTTACTGCATGTCATATTTTTTGTCCATTTTGAATCTGATAACTGTAAATGGGAAAACCATTGACAAACATAAACTTCTGCTATCATCTCTTGGTTTAATTTTAAATTCCCCTTGATGGTTTTTCAATAATTCCTGATACATTAACCATTTTCCTTATCTGTGGTTTTGCTTTCATGATGTGCTTCTTGAGCTGAGATTCACAAGGGTGTTTTCAGCACAGCCTGGGTTTATTTCTACAGGTAATCCTTGACTACCTGAACCCTGGAGGCCCAGTAGTTAGTATGCAGTATTTGCATACTGCCTTCCACTGCCAGGAGTTTGATTTTGACCGGCTCAAGGCTGGCTCAGCCTTCCAGGTTGGTAAAATGAGGACCCAGATTGTTGGGGAAAATATGCTGACTCTGTAAGCTGTTTAGAGTGCTGTAAAGCTCTGTGAAATGATACATAAGTCTAAGTGCTATTGCTATTGACTTATGACCACACTGGCATTTAGAATTTTGGTCATAAATGGCAGTTGTGAGTTGAGACACCACATGACCAGAGTCAATCTTACAACCATCATAAAGGGAATCAGCATGGTTTTTAAGTGAATTACATGGTAGTTAAATTAAGAACCACCATGTGGTTCTTAATAGAACTCAGGATATCCAAAAGGCACTTTTTGCTGGAAAGCAAAAAAGTAATCACAAATCATGGTCATGTGATCATGGAAAACTATAACCGTTTGTAAAAGTGAGCCACATACCAAGCACCTGAAATGTGATCATGTTGTAACTTCGAGGATGAGTCATAAGATTTAAATCTGTTGTAGGTTCAAGTGGTCATTACACTACAAATCACAAGTTGAGGACTACCTTTATTCCATATTATTAATATGACACGTCTAATACTTTTTTTAAAAAATCCACTTTAAGTTTTCGTTTTATCGTATCATAAATATCCATGCCATCAGAACTTCAGGCTTTGATCTAACTCTAAATCTCTTGTCTCTCAGTGAGATCCATTCTTTCATCCAGACCAAACAACAAGCAGCAAAGTACAATTTCAAATTGTTCTTAGCATCTTCTAACACTTTATATTTAATTCAGTGTTTTTTGTTGCCATACACATTTAGATAAATATTTTTGCCATTGTGTAAATGGAGTATCAATTGTCAAAACAGGTATTGTCAGGAACAAAAGCATGATTCTTAGGGGGGAAATCATTTTATTACAGATGTTGATTGCCCAACAATCACCATTTTAATTTCTCCCATCTTAATTTCATTCCACGCCCCAACGTATTTTGAAAGAACATACAATTCATATTTGCCATAGGAATTCCCAATTTTTTCTCAGTCTGAAAATCAGTTTTCTCCATAAGTTCTATTTAATCTTCCAGTTTTAATATTTTTGTTAGCATCTTTGTCTTCCAAGTATTAATCTTAAAACCTCACATGCCAAAGTATCTTTTCCCATTAATACCTCTAGTGCAGGGGTGTCCAACCTTGGCAACTTTAAGACTTGTGGACTTCAACTCCCAGAATTCCTCAGCCAGCAAAGTTGAAGTCCACAAGTCTTAAAGTTGCCAAGGTTGGACACCCCTGCTCTAGTGGAATTCTAAAGCTAATACCAATCATTCACAGATACTCTTAAGTTTCTTTTTTATTCTCAATTCCCATAATTCTCTCATCTTGTCTCTATTCCGTACTTCAAGAACTAGAATGAACCAAATTGGAGATAGCAGAGAACCTTGTCTTGTCCTTTTGGAATCTCACAGGGTTTTGTTAGTTTCCATTAACAATTTTCAGCCGGGTAGTTATTCCACTACCCTGGAATAACAGATTCTCCAGTTATGTTGAACATCATGGGTTCTTATTCTTCCTCATATACCTCTGGGTCAAGACCATACTGAAGTTTGGCTAGAAGGCTGAAGCGCCACAGAAAAGATCGTTTTCTTCTTTGGAATGCTGTATCCTCCACCCATCCACATCCCCATGGTCTGTGGCTTGCATCTGACACATTATGGTGGCAGTTTTGGTAAAACTGTGGCTAAAGAATGTCACTCAGTTATTATCCTGCCTATTTTTATTTTACCTGCAAAGTAATATATCTGGTTATATACTATGGACTAATACATTTTTCCTTGAAAAATTTGCATCTTTACTCTCTCAGTGTTGACACAAAATAGATTATATTGCTGTCAGGCCCCAAATTTGATGGGCATTGAATGGCCCAGATTAATTCCATGTCTCTTATTTTCAGAAGCACAGTTGGTGAATGTACTGAGCCTCATTTAAATGGCTGTCAAATTTCAGTTGTGCATCTCTTCACTTTTTAGAAACTGGCAAAATTAATCTTGGCTCATTGAGCATTCACATACGGATGCCAGCATACATATACATAATCTAATATGAGCTCTGTCAAATTCTGGCACACACATATATTCTAGTTAATGTTATCCTAAAAAAAGATGAGGGAGAGCTGTTCCTAAAATAACATTTTAGCATCTATTTTGCTAACTCCAAAGCTAGACATAGTGACAGGTCCTCATCTGGGATATATCACTGTAACTCCCTGGGCCTGTTTTATTTTGACAAAAGGCATTTCAAATGTAAAAATAGTTGCATTGTTTTTCTCCAACTAATGCTCCTCTATTTACATGGAGTAAATTTTAACATGTGTTTTAACAAGCTAGAAGTCTGATTTCTTAGCTGACTTTGAGCAAATGAGATTGGGAAACCAAAAACAAAATTATACAGACGACTAAAAACGATTGATAGAGGTTTCGCTCTGTAGGGTTCTATTAAAGCCATTTTTAAAAAAAATCATGCTTGTCAAAAGTCAATTTTTAAAATTGAGATAACCCAGAAAGAAGACTTAACCTAAGTTTCAGCCTTTTTCTACTCACAGCCTTATAAGACGGATTTACTTCTAAGAAACTGCACCCATACGTTGATGCTTAAAATCAGAAAATAATCAAAATGTCTTGATCCTTTTGGGTTAAAATATTATTTTATTGTTCATGCACATAAACCGAAACTTTTTTCATTTTCATTAAATGGTGGACTTACAACCATTCAAAAGTTATGATACTGCATACATAACTTACAACTGGTCCTCGCACTTACTGTATAACCATTGCAGCATCTCCATGGTCACATGATCAAAATTAAACTGCTTGGCCACTGGCAGGTATTTGCAACCATTGCAGAATCCGGGGACCATGAGATTGCCATGTCCAACCTTCACAGCTGGCTTCCAGCAAGCAAAACAAATGGGGGAAGCTGGTTTTGCTTAATGACCATAGGATTCATTTAACGACTACAGTGATTCGCTAAAAAGGTGTAAATTCACCTAACTGCCTTGCTTGGCAAAGGAGATTCTGGTCCTAATTGTGGTTGTAAGTCGAGAACTTACCTGTATTCCAGTACGTGTCTTTTGGTATTGCTGAATAAGTCCTTTATTAAGACTGTCATTGGATATGGTTCTAAAAGAATCCTGACTTTTTCATGGAACATTTAATGCATCACAGATGTTTTTCTTCCAAAAAAATACACTGCTCAAAAAAATAAAGGGAACACTTAAGCAACACAATGTAACTTCAAGTCAATCACACTTCTGTGAAATCAAACTGTCCTCTTAGGTAGCAACACTGATTGACAATCAATTTCACATGCTGTTGTGCAAATGGAATAGACAACAGGTGGAAAGCATAGGCAGTTAGCAAGACATTCCCAATAAAGGAGTGGTTCTGCAGGTGGTGACCACAGATCACTTCTCAGTTCCTATGCTTTCTGGTTGATGGTTTGGTCACTTTTGAATGCTGGCGGTGCTTTTACTCTAGTAGTAGCATGAAACGGAGTCTACAACCCACACAAGTGGCTCAGGTAGTGCAGCTCATCCAGGATGGCACATCAATGCGAGCTATGGCAAGGTTTGCTGTGTCTGTCAGCATAGTGTCCAGAGCAGGGAGGCACTACGAGGAGACAGGCCAGTACAGCAGGAGACGTAGGAGGGCAACAACCCAGCATCAGGACCGCTAACTCCGCCTTTGTGCGCGGGACAGGAGGAGCACTGCCAGAGCCCTGCAAATGTGCATGTGGCTGCTCAAACGGTCAGAAAAAGACTCCATGAGGGTGGTATGAGGGCCCAACATCCACAGGTGGGGGTTGTGCTTACAGTCCAACACCGTGCAGGACGTTTGGCATTTGCCAGAGAACACCAAGATTGGCAAATTTGCCACTGGTGCCGTGCTCTTCACAGATGAAAGCAGGTTCACACTGAGCACATGTGACAGATATGACAGGGTCTGGAGACGCCGTGGAGAACGTTCTGCTGCCTGCAACATCCTCCAGCATGACCGGTTTGGCAGTGGGTCAGTAACAGTGTGGGGTGGCATTTCTTTAGGGGGCCACACAGCCCTCCATGTGCTCGCCAGAGGTAGCCTGACTGCCATTAGGTACTGAGATGAGATCCTCAGACCCCTTGTGAGACCATATGCTGGTGCGGTTGGCCCTGGGTTCCTCCTAATGCATGACAATGCTAGACCTCATGTGGCTGGAGTGTGTCAGCAGTTCCTGCAAGATGAAGGCATTGATGCTATGGACTGGCCTGCCCATTCCCCAGACCTGAATCCAATTGAGCACATCTGGGACATTATGTCTTGCTCCATCCACCAACACCACGTTGCACCACAGACTGTCCAGGAGTTGGGGGATGCTTTAGTCCAGGTGTGGGAGGAGATCCCTCAGGAGACCATCCGCCACCTCATCAGGAGCATGCCCAGGCGTTGTAGGGAGGTCATACAGGCACGTGGAGGCCACACACACTACTGAGCCTCATTTTGACTTGTTTTAAGGACATTACATCAAAGTTGGATCAGCCTGTAGTGTTTTTTTCCACTTTAATTTTGAGTGTAACTCCAAATCCAGACCTCCATGGGTTGCTAAATTTGATTTCCATTGATAATTTTTGTGTGATTTTGTTGTCAGCACATTCAACTATGTAATGAACAAAGTATTTAATAAGAATATTTCATTCATTCAGATCTAGGATGTCTTATTTTTGTGTTCCCTTTATTTTTTTGAGCAGTGTATGTCTGTGTATGTGTCCCCACTCCATTCATATCCCTCCTTGGCCTAAACAGCTTTTCTCTGACCTTGTGTGTTTTTTATTGCCCAACAACAACTTCATGCATTAATTAATTAAGAATAATAAGGCCACCCAATCAGGAGCCCAATTTAAAACATTAAAAATACAAACACTAAATCGGGCAGTTTCAAAATGGCAAAACCATCAGAATCTACCTGGTATAGTCAGCAAATCTACTTGAGTTGTGGGAAATTGGCAGGGTGAAATTGAGAATAAGAGATGGAAAGTGCTTGAAATGGAAAATGCTTGGAAGGAATTCAGATGGTCCTCAAATATCAGCTGGTGAAATTGATTTTAAAAATGGGTAATTCTGCAAAGGGAGAACAGTACAGACAGATCATTGGAGACTTTCAAGAAGAGATTGGACTGCCATTTGTCAGAACTGGTGTAGGGTCTCCCGCTTGGGTGGGGGGTTGGACTAGATGACTTATAAGGTCCCTTCCAACTCTGATTATCATTAGCCACACTAATTCTTCTTCAGCAACATGAATCTTCTGGCATAATTTATTTCTTCTGTTTATAAGGTATATATATTAGGCTGATGGTGTAAACACAGCAAGTACAGGTAATCCTCAACTTATGACCACAATTCAGTTCAAAGTTTCTGTTGCTAAGTGAGACATTTGTTGAGTTCTGCCCCATTTTACCACCTTTCTTGCCACGGCTGTTAAATGAATCATTGCAGTTGATAAGTTAGTAACACGGATAAGTGAATCTGGCTTGATTTTGCTTGTCAGAAGATTGCAAAAAATGATCACATGACCTTGGGATATGAGTCAGTTGCAAGGGGATCCTGCAATAGTTGTGTGAAAAAATGGCCGTAAGTTGTATCATTGTAACTTTGAATGGTCACTAAATGAATTGTTGTAAGTTGAGGACTACCTGTATTGCCCTGTAGTTTTCAAGTGCATTTCAGAAAAATATCACCTCATGTACAAAGGGTGTACCCACATCAGTGTTAAAATATGTTCTGATATTTTGTACTTTTTAATTATGCGCCTTTATTCAACATCAGAAAATTCAAGTGTACAGAATTACTAGAACAGTTTTGTTCTGCACCTGGGACAGGTGCAAAATCTGTCATGATAATTTCATCACAAAGTTAATTCAAATCTGACAGCTAGCCCGGTATTCAATGCCATCACATGTTACAGCAACCATTTTGCTAACAATGAATCAGTTGTCAGTATATATTTCGAAGTCTACCTTGCCAAGTTTCCTTTTCTGCAAATACATCTTCTCATACAAGTATTCAAACTAGTTCCCTGCATTTAAATCTTAAGGAGCTTTAACGTTTATAGGATATAACATTTATTCCACAGTAACACAATTCCACTAAATATATGTGAATTACCTTGCTATGTTAAATAGAAAACAATCTCTGTTTTCTATCTCTGACACAGTACATTGTAAATTATGGTTTACAATTATTTGTTTCATTAATATGTGATCAATAAATTGGGCTATCATATATTTCATTCCAACTCTAGCATTGCTCCTCTGAAAAGATGGAGGCACCTCTATTAATATCCCTATCTATTTCCATTCTTTGCTTCCTAGTCTTTAATCAGTTCTACCAATCTATAATGTGCATTCCTTCTCATCTCATGACTGCTAAGTTTGTTTTTAGTGTGACTCTGTCAAAACAAAACATACCTGCCATTTCATCTTTATCCACTGGTATATAGACATTCTAAATATATATTGTATATATTATATATATATAATCAATGAAAGAAGATGTCACTTGGAGGAACACTAATTCTTCTTCAGCAAGAATGTTTATTTTATCTTCAATAATTGCTCAGAACAGGTTTTAAGCTAGCCAGGGCAGTTTCCTAGTACCACAAGATTCCTTTCTTGTCCTCTAATGCAGAGGCCGATCTTGGAGAAGTATTTCTCCTAAGAATTCTTGGATGGCTACCATCTGGACTCTGATTTACTTTCAGTTTTCCAAGAAGATCTAAAACTTTTATCACTTTTCACCATGATTTTGCTTCAATTCCTCAGACTCTATTTTTCAAAATACTATTCCAGGCATAAAAAGTCATTCTACATTCTCTGAAAAGTGACATAAATAACTTTTAAAAAAATTGTATATTTTTTTACTCTCTAAATGTATTCTTTTTTGTGGATTCCAGTTCTGATGGACAGATTAGTATTTACTGTCATTAGCAATTTTCCCTCTATACCATGTACTACTCTTTAATGCCTACTCTTTATGCTCCCCCTCCATCTCATTTATAAATAGAAAATAAGGTCCATTCCTTTATCATCTAAGAAGCTAGGATATCCAAATTTGGATATATTTTAAGTCAAATGTGATTATATTGGACTTCCTTGGTAATTCATTTATATTTAGATTTAGGCTACTGTTACCAATGAATTCAACAATTTTCTTTCTTTCCAGGGTTCCATATTTAATAGGGAAAGATATATGTAATTCAGAAAGGATTCTGTTCTTTGAACAAAACTTGGTAATTAAAATGAATTATAAAAAAAATAACAAAGTTTACACTGTAATATTCTGAAGTTCTTACTATCAAGTCATATATTTCATTATTCTAAATCTGACATTTTGCACTCCTCACAACAGCCATTTTGTTAATGGACACTTTCCCCAAGAGAGACATTTTATGGCAGCAGTTCTAACACTTTTTGCAAAATTCCAAATCTGACCATTGCTGCTAAAATACAGGATATTTTTTTCTTATATTTTTCCCATATATTCCCTTCAATTAATTTTGGTTTCCCCTTTTATCCCCTTTGCAGCATGGGATATATGTACAGGTAGTGATCAATTTACAAAGGTTCATTTAGTGACCATTCAAAGTTACAGTGGCACTGAAAAAAGTAATTTATGACCATTGCAGCATCCCCATGATCATGGGATTAAAATTCAGACCCTTGGCAACTGACTCATATTTATGACTGCTGCAGTGTCACAGGGTCATGTGATCACCCTTTGCGACCTTCTGACAAGCAAAGCCATGGGGAATCCATATTCACTTATCAACCATGTTGCTAACTTAAGAACTGCAAGTGATTTACTTAACTGTAGCAAGGAAGGTGATAAAATGAGGCAAAATTCACTTAACAAATATCTCGCTTAGCAACAGAAATTTTGGGCTCCACTGGTCAAGGATTTACCTGTAGTTGCTTTTGAAATAAATAATCTCATAAACTAAGAACAAGTTAGGTTCATGACCATCTACTTTATACTTCTGTTGTCTAATATAATTCTATTATCCACTATTAAGACTTGAACTGAGGTTTAGAACTAGTTCTAATTGCTGGCCTTAACTTTTTTTGATATAATTTTTTATTTCACCTGGGATTAAGCTCAATTGGGCTCAGCCTTAACTCAGTATTGAATGGGTCTGGATATGAGACAAAGAATCTGGGAAGAAAGAAGGGCTTTGAATTGAGGTAAAGGTTAGATAAACTATAAAATAGTATCAGAAAAGGCCCTAATCTGCTCGAAGTAAAGCATGGAGAGAAAATAAGTTTGATTCTACTGAGGAATTTCCAAGTCTAATTGATCACCAAGGATTTTCTGTTCCCAGTGTTTTAACAATATGAGGAAAACAGCTTTTTAAAATAAGAAATATTTTAAACAAACACAGTATGACTAATTTTAGTATAACTAGGATCATGCCTAAATTAAATTCTAAAGTTTTGGTCAGTTGGTTTAACAGGCTATGTTAATCAGAGGCTCATTCACAACAAACTATAACTTAATCACTGCCTGTTTTCAAATATCTTGAAGACTTGGCTTTCTTTTTGGTGCATGGTTTGTGACCCGACTTTCCATTTACACTTTTGTAAGGTTTTATTATTATTATTGTTGTTGTTTCTGCACTATGAGTTCTTCTAGCTATTTTTTTGACGCATCTTGCCTTAAGCCTAATTATATATATTCCTTAAACGCATAATTTGCAGTTGTGATTGAAGCCGCCTATAAACTGATTATTTAGTAAAAAAAAAAAAAACAAAAAAAAACCTTGCCTTGAATTGTTGGAGGACAATAAATATTGTTGGCAACATTACTTGCCAACGTCGGGAAGATCCTATGTCTTCACCATGAAGATACATAATTAAATGAACAAGATTCAGACGCTGCTTAGTCTCGGAAGGAGGCAAAGGGACACGTTTATTCCCCCTGGGCCAAGGGCTTAAATACAGACAGGAATCGTAATTTATATCGTTGGAATAACAGTTATATTGGATCGATTCAGACACGATCGCAACCTAATCAACCTAAAATGGAGCCTCTCTTCGCTCTCCCCCCGTCACCTTCCAGGCTTTTGGCTCTCCCTGCCTCCCCCTCGCCAGTCAGATTATAGGGCTGGAAGGTCTTCCCTTCCCAGCCAGGATCCCCCAAACACCCTCCCCCCCACCACACTTTTCCCTTTAAGTCCTGCTTCGTCTCCTTTCATTGCCGGGATCGACGGCGTCGGCTCCAAGCTTCTCCCATTTCCCCCGCCTTCTCCTTCATTCCCCCAAAAAGATTTTTTTTTTCCAACAAGCAACCAGGATTTATTTCTCCTTTGGGTGGGGATCCATCTGCGCCCCTCCGTTTTCGGGGACGGGAAGGAGATTTGTGCGTTTTTGCGCCCGAGTCTACCTTTCCCTCAATCGGTCCGAGGAAAGTTGCGCTCGGAAGCGAAACTGCAAGCGTCCCCCCGCCCCTTCCCCCATGAAAAAGATTCTACCCCCCCACCCAACCCCTGTGTTAATAGGAAGAGCCCCCCGCCGCGCCTCCTACACAGGCACCTGGGCGGGGGAAGCCAGGAGGGAGCGGGCCAGGCAACACGTGCAGCCACCGCCCGTCGCCCCCCGCTCCGTCTTTCCCTGCGGGCGTTTGAAGAGGGCGCCTCTAGTCAGTTAACTCCTGACGTTTGGGTATCATGTGAATGATTGAGTTCCCATGGTTCACTCTGAGCCGAGGCTTGCCCCACCCCGTCGCTGCCTCGCTCGCGCTCCCTTGCCTCGCTCGATTTTAATATTAAAATCGGCTCCCCCCTCGCCCTCCTTCGCGGGGAAATGCGGGAAAGTGGAAGGGAAATTAAATAGGGAGTGGGGAGGGGGAGCGCGGAAGGAAAGCTCCCCATAGGAGAGTTATTTTTGTTTTGGGGGAGGAGATCCACACTGCGTTTTCCTCTCTGCTGCCTCTTTCCTCCTCCTTCTCCCCCCCCCTCCCGTCCCCTTTACCCCCTCGTCTCCCCGCATTTGCCGGAGAGGCGAGAGCCGATCGAGCCGCCTGGAAGCCGAATGTGAATAAGCAAAAGGGCGAGGAGGAGGAGGAGAGGGCCTTGGATTTGTACAAACCACCATTAAGGGCAGGAAGACGCGCCGCCGCCGCCGCCGCACCGCAGGCTGGAGAGAAGGAGGAAAATCTACCCAGCCCAGCCCGGAACGCAGAAGGGACTCGCCTTCTTTGCCTGCCCGACGCCGCGGAAAGGTTAGCGGTGACCCTTTCGGGCGCTTTCACCCACTTTGCAAGAAGTGCCTTGGAAGGGGAAGCCGCGAGGCGGAGGAGGAGACCGAGAGAAAACGGGCAATTTTTAGCAAAAGCAAAAGGAGAAAGAAAAAAAAAAAGGGGGGGGGCAGCCAAAGAAGAGAGACGTTTGCGAGAGCTTCGGTGCCCGGAGTTGGGAGGGTCTGATTCCCCCCCCTCCCCCCTCCCCTGGCTTTCTGGAGCTTGCTGCTGCCGTCGCCTCGATCCTGAAGGATTATATGTAAAGTGAAGAAGAAGAAGAAAAAAGACAGATTTGGCTTTTATTCTGTTCCCCACCAGCACCACCGGCCGAGGTGGCGTGGAAGCTGGAGATATTTAAAGAAAAACCCACCCAGATTTGGTGGTGGCTGTCCTTGCGGGGTTTGGGGGGAGAAGGAGGAAAAGGGAAGCCAATTTTTTAACCCGTGATCCTTCCCCCTTCGGGTGGCTGCCGACCTCTCTACGTGCCCTGCCCCCCCCCCCCAATTGCCTTCCCCCTCTTTTTGTGTTTGTGTGTGCGCGCTTTTTTTTTAATTGGGGGGGGGGGAAATCTGCATTGCGAGCGGATCTGGCGGCGGTGTTAGGGGAGAAGGAGGTGAAGGCCCGGCTTGAGCAGTAGCAAAGTCATCGCTCTCTTCCACCCCCACCCCTTTCCTCGGCCCCCACCCCGTTGTAGGCTCCGGGCTCTCCCATGTCTTTGGGTAGCGACAGCTGTGCGTGAAAGAATAATATTGAACGGGGGCAAGGAGACTCGCCGCCGCCTCGCCCGCCACCCCCGGTCGCTTCCTGCTTCCCCTCCTTTTCCCCTTCCCCCCTCCCCCTCCATTTCACCCCACCCCCAAGATGGGCTGTTTAGGGAACAGCAAGACTGAGGATCAGCGCAACGAGGAGAAGGCGCAGCGAGAGGCCAACAAGAAGATCGAGAAGCAGCTGCAGAAGGACAAGCAGGTCTATAGGGCCACGCACAGGCTCCTCTTGCTGGGTAAGGCGCGCGGGCGTCGGGGGCGGGAAGGGAGGAGAGAGGCCACCCTTCTCCTCGGGGCCCGGGGGGGCATCGGTGGGCTGGGTGGCGGAGACTGGGCAGGGGAGGTGGGGCCCTGCTGGGTAGCTCGACCGACCGCCGCCTCCAATGAAGCGGGCCCTGTGCCAGGAAGAGGACGGGGCGACGGAGGGGTTTTGCTTTCTGCCCTTTTCCCAGGCTGGCGGCCCCGGCTTGACATCTCCCGGTGTAAGGAAGCGGCCGAGATGCCAAGAGGAGGAGGGAGGGGGAATGCGAAGGGGCGGGGGGGGAGGTGTCGGGTTGTCGGGAAGAAGTAGGCCTCGGCCCTCCCTACTGGTGTCTCCCCATCTTGCAGTTTGGACTAAACCCCTTAGGGGGTGACCCTTGGGGGGGAGGAGAAAGTGCCCGTGAAGGGACTAGGAAGATCTTCAGGCGAGTTCCGGAGGGGAGGTGTCTTTCTCCCCTCCTCTTTTAAAATTACCCTTTTTGTGGGCTTAAGGTGGAAGGGGTGGCCTGGTCATTTCCTTGCCACAGATGACACATGATGATGATGATAATGTTATTATTTTAATAACACTCCTTTTTCTTCTCCCCCCATAAGACCCCATCCTCCTCCTTTGAAAGCCCTTGGTCTTTTGGGTTTGGGACTTTTTTGGCCCCCAACTTGGTTAATAAATAAAAATGGCTTCATTCTACCTCTGCCCTTCTGTTTCCATTGCTTGTCATTCGCTTGTGTAGGGTGATACAGGTGGGCAAAGCTTTGCCCCTCATGATTTGGGCAGCTGTTAACTGCCCAGTGAACTGTGGAAGGGAAAAAGTCACTTTTACATAAAGGAAATATCCTGATTGATATTGATGTGGTTGGCTTTGGGGATGCAACAGAATATTCGGCACTTCCGTTAAGGTACTTGATGCCACAGGCCCTTGGTGGGAACTGAAGTAAATATAGTGGATGGAAATAGAGGATATAAGGAGAATCAGGACTCACTGTGCTGTCTGCTGAAGATGGCACATTGAATTCTTGCAGGAAGTCTGTTGAATATTGATGAGGTAGAGAGAGAAAAATACAGGTATTTCTTTGGTGACATAAGGGAAAGGGAATGGGTTAAAAAAACCAATACTTGGTTAAATTTTAAATACTGGGATTGGGTTGCATTCTTCTGTGATATTTTTGTTGAAAATGTGACTGGGAATAAGTCTTTTTGTTCAAAGAGCTGGAGTTTTAGCATATGTCGGTCTTGATATCACAGAGTGGCTTATTCAGATATATTTTCCACAGGCCTTTCCTTTCTACAGTTTTATCTGAAAATCCCAAATAAAAATAAAGTGAATAGTACTGTTTTCTAACATGTATTTTATCTATATGTGATAGTGCTTGCTAGTAGAGTATTCCTTCTGAGTAGGCTGATTTTGGGGAGGAAGAAAATAAATAAGTGAGGTGTGTGAGTTTTACATTGTTGATTTGGAGGACTAAAGATCAATTCAAAGAATAACTATGTTTCCTATGATAAATGATTTGTCAAGATCTTGTTTAACTTAAGTTGGAATGAAATAGTTGACCTTATACATACATATTACAGACATCCCTTATTGCTAGGGTTACAATCTTAAGAATACATATAATGCTAGATATTAAAATCTTTTTAAAATCATTGGATTTACTTCCATATATGTATGTTTTAGGCTGAGGTAGCAGTCAATATGATTTTGAAATTCTGATGATCAGAAAAATGCCGAGAGAAAAGGTCAGATTCTTCATAGTTAGAACATGTCTTCCTTTTATGTTTGGCTGGGCCTAAAAGTATCATCATACATACAGTAGTAGTTTTATGATTGCACAAAATAGTTAACAGCAAGAAACCTTTGCTGTTGTAAATGCTACAAAACAGCACAAAGCAGATTATTTCAAGTATTCCAGCATATTATGAACATATTAATAAAAATTAAATGGGGGTGGAAGCTTTGTCCAATCTTATTTATAAGGCTTCATATTTAAGATGTTTAATGTACTGTCTCAACTAAGGAAACATTTAATTCACATATTAGTGACGAATGTTTTGTGGCTTCTATTTATATGAGAAAAATTAACACAGTTCTATTTGGTCTTTTATAGATCAATATTAACAATGTTGGAGTTAATATTTTCATTTAAATGTGTCATTGCTTCAGTTTTAATTTTTAAGTCTCCGGTATTATAAGACTTATATATATTTAGGCGGAAGGTGTGGGAAACACCCTTGCTTTTGATCAGTTCTTTTACTGATTGTTAGGAAAGACATATTACAGTTCTGTGACTGGCAAGGACTTGATGCAATTATTTGTCTGGCTGTGAGAAATGGGGAATTTGATTTTCACCATGGAATGAAAGGAAAAGGCAGTGAAAATTTAATATTTTGGTCTCACCGCGTTTAATGGTTGGATTTGAAGAAGGCTAAAAACATTAGCAGTATGCTATAGTAATCAGAGGCCAGAATGGCAGGGCAGATAAAGACAGACAAAGAGAAGGGCAAAATTGGAGCCTTCTGCAGCCAAATAGCCTTTGATATATAGCTGTTAAAATTTAGTTTTGTGTATGAGACTCAAAATGGAGGATTGTGCTGTAGTGAGTGCTAAGAGAAAGAGCTTGGCACCACAGATACTACTACAGTGCTTTCGTGAGCAATGCCCTCTTCAAGCAGTGTATCCTTTTTTATTTTCCTTCAGGCTGGTGGGAAGCTATCTTAGAAAATGAATTGCCACGCCAAAAGATACTGGGGTATCTGTGGGTCTGCGTTAGTAAAGCAAGTCTTGCGCTCCTGTAGAAGAAAAGGGTGCTTCTGTGTAAAAACAGTGCAAACTAATTTGGGCTGGAATATTTGGTACCTTCTGTCTGATTTTGTGGCTGAAACCATCCCCTGGGCTGGCTTGAGTGGGGGCAGATTTGGAGAAAGCTTGTTTCAAGAGGGGGAGAAGGAGAAAGGATAGGGAGCAGAACCAAGGATGTAGGGTAATCTGCTGGCTAGGCAGTTTAAGGTCATGCAGCATACGTGAAGTTGATGGAAAGACTGTTTTTTTGAGGGCAGATGGGAGATACAGCACAAAAGGAAACTTTTATGCAACATTGGAGTGAAGGGGGGAATGTGTATCTTCAATGTTCGGTGCATTTGACTGGCTGTGGAAGGTATGAAGGATCTCCAGACCAAACTGGCAAATGTTTTGCTCCGTATGGAGTGCGGCAATCTGGTCTTGCTACTTTCATGGGTTGGAAATGGTAATGGCATTATTAGACGGCTTACCTTTTTCCTCTTAAGGTATTGAAGTTCCTCTGTGCCTGTTTCAATAAAGACCCTGGAAAAAATGGGTAGTGAAACATTCCAAGCTTCCACTCTCACACATGACTTTAGCTTGGCATTTATTTTTAGTTACAGTTGCAGTTTCCAGTGGCAATTACTTTTTTTTTTTTCCCCTTCCAGTTTTCAAGTTCCGATTGCATCGTTCAGGTTTGGGAAATATTGCTTGTTGAACAGGAGCAGCCGCACACATCCTCCTGGATTTTTTCTATTATTTTCTGAAATGGATTTCTTTTTGCTTTCTAGGTGCTGGTGAATCTGGTAAAAGCACAATTGTCAAGCAAATGCGAATCTTGCACGTCAATGGATTTAATGCAGAGTAAGTATCTCGATTCCGTTTACATTCCTTGAAGATGCAGGTGTCATTTCATTTTGGGAATTATTTTGTGGGTTCCTCATCCCTCTCCCCGTGTTTCATTTAATCCAGGACATGGAGATTGGATTTCAGAAATACGTTTAAGGAAACTGTCATTAGCTAACTTCATCAAAGGTTCGCTTGTTAGGTTTTTATGAAGGCAAGGTTTTGGCTGCCATTTCTTCCTCATTGTGGCTGACATGCCAGCTTTTGCTGTCGCTCATTATTTTGTGCTGTTCTCAGTGCTTTCTTGCAAAGAAGAGTAAACATGAAGTAAACGCCACATACTTGATTATACAACATTAAGATTTACTGTACTTCAGGAAATTTTTCTTGCGGTGGTGTGCTGTTTTAGATTGTTGACATATGCTAACTGTAGTTGCATTTTGTTTTCCATAGATGGGTAAAACACTTTGATATTGTTTAACTCTATTGCTCTGATAGGCCACATGCTATGAAGTGTGAAGATATATTCCAAATTTAATTGACAGGCTTAAAAAAAACCCATGTAAATGTTACATTGCAACCAAGCCATTAATGTTAGATACTTCGAAACATTTCATTGAGCATTTATGCAGAAATGGAGTGAAGGGGAGAATGTGTGCCCAGAAACAAACTTTCTGTGAGAGGATCTATGCAAATTAATGGTCTTTTAATTAGTATTCTGGGTTGGAAGTACATGTTTTATAGAAAACTATGCTTGTAAGTAATTTCTTCAAAGTGACTGTTCAAAGATCATATTTCCCTTCAGGTTATGCCTTCATCATTTCTATAGGCTGTCCCCAAAACCCTTTGTTGGTAAACGCACCATAATCCAGCTATCGGCTCCAGTAATTTTGGATACCCAAAGTTCTTTTCTGCTTTTTTTTAAAAAATGGGATTACATGCAGAAAACTTAACAATAAGAAGAGGAAGGAGACATACAAAAGCAGTTTGTTACAATGGCATGTAGGAGCCAATTTGGGGTAGTGGTAAAGGCCTTTTGCTGGAAACCAGGAAATCGTGAGTTCTAGTTCAGCCTTAAGCAGGTAGCCTGCTGGGTTACTTTGCGCCATTCATTTTTTTATCAGCTCTGGGAAGGAGGCAATGGGAAATCCAATTCCAAAAATGTTGCCAGGGAAATTGCAGGCCTTATCCAGGCAGTTGCCAGGAGTTAAGGCTGATTCAAATGCACTGGAGGAAAAAACTGTAGAAGAAGCGGCTCCACCATTGGGAATCCGATGTCAGAAACCCTACAGATACAGTAGCTAAATAAAACGAGGCATTTAGACCCCAGTTTTGCACTCCTCATTAAGTTCACATCTGTTACATCATAGGAAGTTCCCTGCTTACCAGCCAGAAGGACTATGTTTTGATTCTGTCTGTCTCAGCAGGATGCCGATGCAGACTTTCTTGGAATTTTCTCCTCACCTTCCTCTCAAGTGTGTTCAGCAATATGTTGCTCCTGACCATGGCAGTTCTGTTTACATAGCGGGGCTAATTATTGCAAAGGACTTACCTTTGAATTCATTCAATTCCTCCTGAAAACGTTGCAAGCTAGCATGTTGTATTAAGAGATACTAATTACTGCTGAACAAATTTATTGCAATTTTGAATCATGAAAAAGTGTCTCCCCCACCCTAGATATTTTATAAAACCTCTTGGATTCTCCAAACCAACAAGTCATAATGATTTTGTTTTTCCCCTGGGGAGAAGTTGCTTGACTTTCATGATCAGGTTTTTTTATATCTTGCCCTACTTTATCTTTCAAAGAAGGAGTGATCTGTATCATACTTTAGTGTCCTAACAGAGCCTTATCATGCTTAATCTTTGCTAGTTTGGAAACTATTTTTGTTGCGGCTAACAAACTATGAATGGCTTGGCTCTTCTCAACCCTTTGAAAAGGGAGGCCTCATTTATTTCTCTCACTTTCTATCTTTTATCTTTATTGGTTTTATTATAATTTCTTTGATTGTATACAGATTTTATAAATTATTATAAACACGGCATGTGAAATAACAGCTGTGAGGTCTTTAACTATAGTGTTGGCCTTCATAGGCACTGAGTTCTTGCCAAGAACCCAGGATATTGTAATATAAATAAACACAGTGTTTATTTATTAAATTTGCTTGCCATCCATTTCGTATATGTGCAGATCACGCAGGTGGACTTTTGTAATTGACAGATGGAAATTTTGTCAATGTGTAGGCTTTCTAACTGCCATCCAAAGATATTTTTGTTGTGGTACTCAGTGTGCCAATAACCATTGGAATCACCATGACTGGTTTATGCTATAATCTTTCAACTTTTCGGATCTTGATATTTTGTGTTGTTCTCCAATTCATTGTCTTTTATTCTATTAATCCTCTGGTATTGCCACATTGATTATCCACACTTTACTTTTTTATTTTGTATAATTTTATTTTAACTTTTTATTGTTCACATTATTATGGTTCATTGCACAATCAAGACAGATGTTTAAAATTTGGATTATTAGATTTGGCATTATTATTGATAAGTCATCTGTGTAAAGGCTACATGAGGTCTCAGTGATCCATATGATGGTTCAGATAAGATAGTAGCTATATTTTGGCTGATATTCCGTCATAGTGTTACACCATTTCAAAAAGATGAACTTGAGTTAATGTAGCTTTCCCTTCAGAAAAAGGATATATTATGTATCTAGTATGTGGTTTTGGTTTTTATGTGCTGGGGTGGCACAGTGGTTAGAATGCAGTATTGCAGGCTAATTCAGCTGACTGCCAAGAGTTCAATTCTGACCTGCTCAATGTTGACTCAGCCTTCCATCCTGCCGAGGTGGGTAAAATGAGGACCAAGATTGTTGGGGGAAATATGCTGACTCCTAGTTTATGTGTTATGTTCCAAAAAATTATCTGCTTTTTCCAGTATATTTAAAGATTACGCCTTTTAGCATTATTTTTCCTTGTTTTCCAAAGAATTAGATATTAAGCAAGTTTAATATTTGCTACTGGACTTTGACTAGATAATGTATATAAAACCCCTCCTTATTTCATAGCATTTTGAACTTTTTCTAAATAATCAGTGTTTTATCTTCCCTTCCCCTCCCCCCCCCAACTACTCTATAAGGTAGATTGCAGTGAGGGAGGGTGGACTCACCCAAAATCACACAGGAAAAGCTTCTGGGCCTGAGGCTGAATTTGAACCTGGGTGTCTCTGGTGCTAGTTCACTCTGCCAAACCAGGTCTCCAGGGTTAAGAGCAAGGCACCTTAAAGAGCTAGACCTCAGAATAACATGTACTACATAAATCCAAGTATTAGTGTAACATTTTAACATTCAGAGTTTAAGAACCGTGAATCTTTGTTACATACGGTGTGTGCTGGTTAGGATTTCACCAGCTCTTATCATTTCTTATGTTTCTACAGTTGAATATGTTAATCTGAAAACTCCAAGCTTCTTCACTGTTGATAGATTACCATTTTACTCACAAAATGGTTATCATTCAAATGGATGTTTGTGCAGGCCTAGTAGGGTGTATACAATGCAAAGAACCCAGGAAAAAGTTTTTTTTTTTAATCTCTTTCAGTTTCCTTGGTCATGCTAAAGTTCAGTATCAATTGTAAATATGAAACTGACTTTCTAATTTACATCAATTAGTTTTTATGGATGTTACTACAATAGAAATTGTCCAAATGCTAATTTGGTCTTTTTCTGCTTTAGTAAAGGCCTTTTTAGCAGTGACTCTCATAAAGGTATTGTAGATTCTGCCTTTTGTAGCTATTATGAAGATCCCATAGACAATTTGATTTTATCAAGAGTTGTATTAATTTTATTTCTGGCCTATTTCTGTTTATGTAATGGTGTTTTTATTCTCGCTTGTCCACGCCATTATGATACTGATCTCAATATTTGTACACTAAGATGTTCCCTGAAGACTTTCCCTATAGGGTAGGAATAAATGAAATACTTTAATGCTTAATAGAAATTAATTTAATGGCATTTTATATTTTATAAAAAGTAGAAATAGTTGCACAAAATCTTGTATGTTTAATGCTTTATGAAGCATCTGGAAACGTTACTATAGTATGGTTTTGAAGTAAATGATAAAGTTAAACAAAACCCCATAAACAAATTATCTTCCTATGCTTTGGCTAAAGCTTCCCATACTTCCCAAAATTTGGGGGCAGATTCTTGTAAGGAGCTCCAGGGAAGTGAATAAAAATGGTTTGTTTTGCTGTTGTACAAGCTTTTATAAAGAAATAGTTTCTGTGAGATGCAATCCAAACAGTTGGAAAAGGGGGAGAGGGAATGAAAGGCAGAATGTACATAAAAATAAACACTAAATTACATGAAGTGCCACCATTATATCTACCTTATTTTTAAAAAAAATTCATTAAAACTGAATCCAGAATCTGCATTTATTAAGGATAGCACTTTTTCTTTCAATAGTTAGCAGAAGAGAACATGAAATATATCTTTTCAGGAGGCGAGCGTGATGTATCAACTTTTCAAGCTGTATTATCTCTGTCTTGTGGGAGCTGCAGAATATTCCAGAATCAATCTGGGCGTTACTCACATATTCATTAATTTATTTTATCATACATTTTAAATGACTCAAGGCAGTTTATAATTGAAAAAGTAAAAAAATTTAAAAAGTCATGAGCAGCTAATAAACAGAAAAACTGTCCCATCAAGGGCCCAGTCAACACCCTATCAAAAGCCTGGGAATTCAGAGCCATATCTGACAGTGAGAACAATCAACCAATGGAACAGCTTGCCCTCGGAAGTTGGGAGCTTCATCTCTGGAGGCTTTCAAGAAGATTGGACTGCCATTTGTCAGAAATGGTGTTGGGTCTCCTGCTTGGGCAAGGGTTGGACTAGATGACCACAAGGTCTCTTCCAACTCTGATTATCTGTTGTCTGAGGCTAACATCTTGAATTGCTTCTCGAACAACATCAAGGTGAGAGCCATCCAGATCTCAGGACTGGAATATCTTTCCAAAGGACAGGTGCTACTCAGGTATAGAGAAGGCAGGTTTCCAGGCTCCCACTATATCAGGGGTCCCCACACACCCAGCCATGGCTCATTACAGGGCCGTGAGCCATTTGGAACTGGGTTGCGGAAGTCATGGGTAAGCATGCGTATGCATCCCCACTTGTGCAAGCAACTGGCGAATATGTGGGCGCTTGCTCCATTTGTGGGAACAGGCACATGTGCCTGCCCAAAATCATCTCCTCCCCCCGCCAATCCACAAACCCAGAAAGATTGGGGAACTCTGCATTATATGACATTGCTTAACTGATGGGACATGAAACTGTTCCTTTGTCCCGCTGCCATTGTTTATTAATCATATATTAGATTTGTTTATATATTATTGATTGATTAGCCTATAGCTCATATCAACTTACAGGTTCAAACACATGTATATTTGATTACCTTTCAATTACGTTACATGTAATTACATTTTAATCAAATCTATATGGCCACCCATCTCATGGAGAGTGATTTTGGACAACATGCAACAACCCAATCCAATAAAACAGTAAAGTAAATAAAACCATCATTACCTAACATCATTATACAATAATGATTGAAAGAGCATTAAAAATAAAAAATCAGAACTAAATCAGGAAAAGAGAATAATAGATAATTAATACTGTTAATAATAATAGTGATACATGATTTTTCCTGTGATACCAATCAGATCTAATGGAATGGGGTAGAAATACTTGATCATTCAGCCCATTTCTTGTGTATTTTTAATTGATTGGATAATAGATTTGATCCCAAATTTTTGTAAGTTGCATGGCTGTCTAATTGTAGGAGAATACTTTTAATTTTATTTCCACATATTCAGGTATGCCAAGGCAAGTGTTTCAATCTTTATTCAGATTTATCCACATTCTAGTAATCAATTTTTTTAAAAAAGAGTTTCACTCAACAAAAATAAGCAGAGTTGAGAAGGCGGTTGTGTTCCAAGCAGAAAAGGCATATTTATTTCCCCTCAACATGATGTGAAACTCAGTTTTCAGTCCCTTTTTTTGTCCCTTATCACATCCTCTATATCAGGGGTGTCAAACTCAAGGCCCGCAGGCTGGATATAGCCCGCAGGGTGCTGTTCTGACCCAGGCTTTGTCTAAATTAAGGAAATACAAATTGAATGTAAAATCAAACCTTTTTTAATGTGACGCTGGGAATTTGTTGCATTCCCAGCCTAAACTCATTAAACACAATTCTCTGAGATAAGCTCATGCCTTCAGGGTTGTAGAAGGCTGCCAAGAAACAGAAGTCCACTTAATTAGAATATATACCGACAGAAGTTCCAGCAAAGACAAACCAGAATTAGCAAGGCTTCAATGAGGAATCAGAATCTAATGAACTACTTTGCTTCCTGCAAAGAGCACGTCACTGAGGACTGACTTTTATCCCTGATGGGAGGGGCAATCACCTTCCAGCCTTACTCCCAAGTCACCCTTGTTGCTTCAGCTGCTCTCTCCTTCGAGGAGCCCTGCGCACACGCGCACTCAGAACAGGCTCCCTGGGCCCCTCTGCTTGGCTGCTGCCAGACTCCGAAGGCAGCACCACATTCTCAGGTGGTCCTGGCCCCATTCCTGCATCGGATGCAGGACCCTCGTCCAAGTCCTCGCCAGGCTCCCTGACTGGTTCCCTTTCATCCTCAGTGTCCAATAACTCTGCCGGCTGCCGGCGAACCATAGCAGGTGCTTAGATCTGGCCTGTGGGGCCGTTCTGGAAACAGCGAAGCACCGTCCTGTGGTGCCTCTGCCAGCAAAAACAGAGCTTGGGAGCCCATGTTTTCTGGCAGAGCGCTCGGGCCACCACAAGCGCCTCCAACACAAGTGATGTTGAGCTGGCCATGCCGCCCTGATGCGGCCCTCAAAGAAATCAAGTTTGACAGCCCTGCTCTATAAACACCAATTTGGCTGTTGAGGGAAAAATATGGCAGGAAGTAAAGGTAAAGGTTTTCCTACCCAGTCATGTCTGAGTCTAAGGCACCTAACAGATAACAGATAATCAGAGTTGGAAGGGAACTTATAGGTCATCTAGTTCAACCCCCCACCCTCGCCCAAGCGGGAGACCCTACACCATTTCTGACAAACAACAGTCCAATCTCTTCTTGAAAGTCTCCAGTGATGGCTCTCACACAATTTCTGAGGGCAAGGTGTTCCATTGGTTGATTGTTCTCACTGTCAGAAAGTTTCTCCTTATTTCCAGGTTAAATCTCTCCTTGTTCAGCTTCTATCCATTATTCCTTGTCTGGCCTTCAGGTGCTTTAGAAAGTAGCTTGACCCCTTCCGCTCTGTGGCAGCCCCTGAAATATTGGAAGACTGCTATCATGTCTCCCCTGGTCCTTCTCTTCACTAGACTAGCCATGCCCAGTTCCTGAAACCGTTCTTCATATGTTTTAGTCTCCAGTCCCCTAATCATCCTGGTTGCTCTTCTTTGTACTTTTTCTTGAGTCTCAACATCTTTTTTATTATGTGGTGACCAAAACTGGATGCGGTACTTTAGATCTCGATTGTATCCCTCTGTTAATGCAATTTAGGATTGCATTGGCTTATTTTTGGCTGCTGCTGCACACTGCTGGCTCATATTTAGCTGGATCCAAGATCCCTGTCACAATTACTGCTGTTGAGCCTGGTTTCACCCAGTCTACCCTGTTTCTCCAACAATACGGCCTCCCCCATTAGGAAGTCCCAGCATGTTTTATAGGCATGAAATGAAATTAACCCCCTCCCCCCAAATTAAGGCCTATATTAAAACATGCGAAATGGGGGGGAATGGTGGGGGGGCTTGCCGTTAGGAAGTACTTTTGTTGCACACCCAGATAGGGTGCTGCCTGCGTTGACCCCGATACGAAGTGCCCCACCAACGCCGAGGTCAACATCCAAGCTGTCGCCACCCGCCCACCCAAAGATACAAGGGGGGGAATTAAGTCACCCCCGAAAAGACAGCCTAGCCATTTTTTTGGGGCTCAAAAAAAAAAAAAAAAAAAGACCTGGCCTTATTATATGAGAAACACGGTATATGTGTACTTTTGGTTTTTCTTGCCTATGTGTAGGACTTTACTTTTCTCTACATTGAATTTCATTTTGTTAGATACGGCCGAGTGTTCTAGTCTGTCAAGATCCATCTGGATCTTGAGCCTATCTTCTTGGGTGTTCGCTATTCCTGCCAGGTTGGGCTCAGTGCTCGTCTCTGTTTCTTGGCAGTGGTCGCCAAGATAGTCCAAAGTCATTTTCTGTGGTCATGTGGCCAGCATGCCGATATTTATGTATGTATGTATGTATTGATTGATTTTGTCAAAAGCTTACAATACAATATAAATAAGAATAAATGTAAGTTTAAGTATAAGAAATAGGAACTAATAATCGGGGACAATAGGACAGGGACGGTAGGCACGATTGTGCGCTTATGCACACCCCTTACAGACCTCTTAGGAATGGGGTGAGGTCGATAGAGGTTAGTTTGAGGGTAAAGGAGTGGGGGTTGAGCAGGTGACAACAGAATCAGGTAGTGAGTTCCAGACATTGATCACTCTGTTGCTGAAATCGTACTTCCTGCAATCAAGTTTGGAGTGGTTTACATTAAGTTTGTATCTGTTGTGTGCCAAAAGGCTCAAGGAATGCTATTGTACAGGTACTAAAATAGTACCTATTAATCTACTTGCATTTGCATGCTTTCAAAGTAAAAGACCCCAACTTGGTTCCAGTAGGAAGCTTTGGCCTAGCCCTGTTCTGTGGTTAAATCAAACTAGGAGACTCTTAATTGATCTGTATTCCATCCTGAACCTCTGGCCTCAGCACATGTTTGATGGAGCTTGTGGGTGGTTGTACTCCAAAACATTTAAAAGGAAGCAGGTTGCTACTTCAGCTGCCTGGCTTTAAATTTTCAATCAGGAAGTAAGTTAAAGAATTGTTCTAGCAATTTAGGAAATGTTATTTCTTGGATAATCTCGGGGGAAGTGGCTTCTCGGTGCTTGTGTATTCTTAATTCATAGCATTATTTATGCTATTCTTATGTATTTGCTCTTCATATTTGGTCATTAAGATAATATAAGATAGCGTGGTTTCATTTTAAGCTTTAGCGTTGCAAGATGAGACCAGGGATCTTACTCGATTTATTAAAGCCCCCAAATTTATTGGGAAAGATAAAATTTCATCTTGATTCTTTTGCTTCAAATCAAGCAGTAGTAGAAAACTTGAGACTTCAGTAAGGGTAACAACAATAAAATAAACAGTAAAGGTTCCTGGGCCATATATTTTGAAGGCCTAAAATAATAGCATTTCATAACTCATTTAGTAGGTACTTTCATTTTTAAGTCTTCCATCAAATTGCTGTTCCAACATAGTTTGTGCTACATTTGTATAAGTAGCACCTAAAAACTAATTTCTATAATAATTTCAAGGGCATCCTATATTTGTAGCAATTATGGTAATTATTTAACTAGATTTACAATGTAATTAGATTTGTATCCTTCTTTTCCTGCAGGAGCTCAGGGCATTGTATACCCACATCCATCCAAGAGGTGCCTGTCTATTCTGTATTTTCATACATATGTGTTATATAGGATAGAAGAAATGATCTATTTTAGCCTACAAATATGACCCTTGTCTCTGGTTTGGCTATTTATGGAAATTCTCTTTGCAGTCTAGTCCACCAAGAAGATGGAAAAGAATCTTTATAAAAAAAAGAGGTAAATGCTGAGATTCTGATCTTATTCGAGAAAATCAGCATTTGGACTATTACTCCAGAAAAGAGCATTGACTGTTTTAAGGATGCAGGTGTGCCCAAGTTTTGTCACCTTTTCCACTCCCCCTAGGACTGTAGATTTCATTTATGTATTCTAAAATATCAGTTGTCAGTTTGAATAGTTGAACAATTCGTCCCCTTTTTAGTTTACTTGTCCTATAGCTTGCATGGGCTTGAATTGAGCAAAATGCATGGATTTGAGGGTTACATTTTAATCACTTGCAGCTGCTTTTTAAAAAGAAAACTTGGCATTTCACACCCAACTACAACTTATGTTGGCAGGGTGAATGGAGAGATATTTGCTAAGTTTAGCATCTTGCATGATCGATGGGCTGGCCAGTAGATTCCTCCCCTCCATCCATACACCCACACCAACACAAAAGGTGTAAATACATGTAAATACAGGCCTAACTGGTCCGTTTCTTTGCTTTCCCAGTTCTCATATGATCCAACCATTATTTGTTTGTAAACTTTTAGATGATTCTCCTTCAAGAAACTTACAGACAAGATGCCGGTATCCTGGGAGTATATTTGCTGAAGCAACGTAGAAATAAATTGACCATATTCGTACATTTTCTTTTGCTGTCTTCAGACATTTAGTATCATTGAGTGCAGAATTTATCAGACCTAACTCTCCTTGTCAATATGGAAGGAAAAATTCATAGATACTTGGATTACATAAGCAATAGGGAGAGGTAGTAGGACTTAAGAAATACGGAATAAATAGTTTTATTTTTAAAAGTCCATGCTTAATCAGTACAGAAGTTGCAGATGAGGAAAAGCTTACCTAACATTTCATCTTGGTAACATTTGAAGGGCCAATTGGTTATTTATGTTACGATTTTTAAATGATCTAATTCAACGCCAGAACGTAGATTTTTTTAAAAAAAAAATTTATTATTTTTTCTTCCGTTCAGTTGTATCTTGATTCTCAGAGACTACTGGGACAAGTCTCTACAGTTTTGTTGGCAAGGTTTTTCAGAAGTGGCTTGCCCTTGCTTACTTCCTAGGGCTGTGAGAAAGAGACTGGTCCAAGGTCACACGGCTGGCTTTCTGCCTAAGGATGGACTAGAACTTTTGGGTCTGAGATTTAGATTTTATTAAAGTTTTACTAAAGTTTACTAAAGTCTCATTTTTTTAAAAAAAATCCTATCTCTAAAGATTTATTGAAATAGCTATTACAGGTAGTCCTAGATTCATGACTATTCATTTAGTGACCATTTGAGTGGTTCAGTGGTCTAGAGGTGGAGCTCTCGCCTCACCATCAGGAGGCTGTGATTTCGATCCTAGGTAGAGGCAGATATTTCTCTCTGGACACATTGAGATTATATCTGATTAATATAACTCTGCATTGGTAACAGGAAGGTCATCCGGCCAGTAAACACTCAGCTCCATTCAGTTGCCCAGACTTCCACCCCGCAAGGGATTATGGAGTCATTTAAAAGACTATGATTTATTGACCATTTGAAGTTATGGCAGTGTGTTGAAAAAAAATTACAGCTGATCCTTGCACTTACAACCAATACAGCATCTTTGTGGTTAGGTGATTAAAATTTGGGTGCTTGGCAATCAACATGTATTTACGATGTTTGCAGCATCCCTGGGTCATGTGATCGAAATATGTGACCTTCCCAGCCCATTTCCAATAAACAAAATATTGAGAGAGAAGTTGGATTTTTCTTAACAACCACATGATTCCCTTAACTATGGTGATTTGGTTATCAGCCATGACAGAAAGGTGGTAAAATTGGATGCAGCATGCTTAACGCTTAGCAAGAGAAGTTGTAGTCCCAGTTGTGGTTGTAAGTTGAGGACTACCTGTATAATTGCAAGTACCAGCACCAGTGTGGAAATAAAAGTAAACTGAAATAGCCTTTGGGAGTTGTGTTGTTTTTTTCCAGTAGAACTGGAATTGTAGAATTTTTGGAATTTCAGCTGGAAAAAGGAATGGCTGATCAAAGATATTTTAGGAAGTGGTGGGGGACATGAATAAGATTCTACTGCAGTTGGCCTCTGAGATTATTTGGAGGAACTGTGCTTGGACTTTGAGCTTTTCAAAATGATATTGTTTTATGAAACTGACGTTACAGCTGTAATGCTGAGAAATTCACATAAGGCATCTAACTAGCTAGCTGCCTATAAGTTGCAATTCCCTAACTTTCCCCCCTTATGCTGCTGTACTTTTATCCTTCTGAATTTTTTTTAACAAGGATAGGCACTTTTAAGATGACTATCTGTCTGAAATGGAACAGGTAGTCCTTGACTTGCAATAGTTCACTTAGTGACCATTCAAAGTTACAGCGGTGCTGAAAAAAAGTGACTTTTGGCCATTTTTCACACTTATGACCATTGCAGCATCTCCCATGGTCACCTGATTTACATTCGGATGCTTGGCAAATGACTCACATTTATGACAATTGCAGTATCCCGGTGTCATATGATCACCTTTTGCGACCTTCTGACAAAGTCAATGAGGAAACCAGATTCACTTAACAACTGTGATACCAATTTAACAACTTCAGTGATTCACTTAACAACAACACAGTAAACGTGGCAAGAAAAGTCATAAAATGGGGCAAAACTCCCTTAACAAATTTGTCACCTAGCAACAAGAAAATTTTGGGCTCCATTGTGGTGGTAAGTTGAGTGTACAGGGAGTTGAACTAGAACAGGGGTCTCTAACCTTTGGGACTTCAACTCCCAGAATTCCTCAGCCAGCAAAGCTGGTTGAGGAATTCTGGGAGTTGAAGTCCACAAGTCTTAAAGTTTCTAAGGTTGGAGACCCCCTGAACTAGAAGACATCTAAGGTACCTTCTGTTATTCTATTATTTTAAATTGTAACTTTTAACCTTGTTTTTAAATTCTGTTTTTAACTGTGCTTTTATCATGTTATGTGTTGTTTTATGTTGTTTGTAAACCACTCAGAGTTGCTTAAATGGGATGGGTGGTGTAGAAATTTAATACATAAATAAATTTGAACCAGTTCCTTGGAGTTGAAAAGTTTGACTCACAGAATAATGGTTGCTCTCTTTTCTTTTGGTCTAAACCAACCTTTTAAAAAATACCTCCTTAAAGTAAATCCTGAATTTTTTAAAACAAATCTGCGTTACTTCCACTGTGATGTCTCTCATTCAGTCTTTCATCAGTTTTAAGTGAACACATGTTTTAAATTACTATGGATGTATATATACATTTAGTACTGCCCCAGAGTGCTGCTTTAAATATTTTTTTGCTTAGTTGATTATTTCAGTGTTAAAGAGTTGTTTACTGTGTTGCTGTTAAATTCCGAACTAATTTTACTGAATTGATTTGGAATTACTGTATTTTTAAACCTTGTAGTAGTAGAGGAATGTCATAACACAAGTGGTCCTCAATGTACGACTACAATTGAGCCCAAAATTTATGTTGCTGAGTGAGACAGTTAAGTGAGTTTTGCTCCATTTTGCAACCTTCCTTGCCATAGCTGATAGGCAAATCACTGCAGATGTTAAGTCAGAAACCCGGTTGTTAGGTGAATCTGGCTTCTCCATTGACTTTGCTTCTCAGAAGGTGACAAAAAGGGATCACCTGACTTTGTGATACTGCAACAGACGTAAGTATGAACCAGTTAGCAGCCATCCAAATTTTGATCTCGTGACCACAGGGGTGCTGCAACGGTTGCAAGTGTGAAAAATGGTCATAAGTCATTTTTTCAGTGAAGTTGTAACTTTGAACGGTCACTAAATGAACTGTTGTAAGTCGAGGACTGCCTGTAATAAAGATTAAATCTCAAAGTCAGGGAGTGACAGTGTTGTTTGAACACAGTCTTTGAGGAGCTGGCTGATAGTTAGCACAGGATTGCACTGTGCTGTATAATTAAAACATTCCTTCCACCCCTTAATCCAGGGGGTGTCAAACTCGATTTCATTGAGGAACGCATCAGGGATGTGCTTGACATCGGGGGGGGGGGCGGTGTGTGTGTGTGTGGCCAGGGTGGGCATAGTCAGCTCAACGTCACTCATGCCTGTGATGGCCCAAGCACTCTGCCAGCAAAAATGGGCTCCCGAGCTCCATTTCCAGCTACGATGGCCTCCTGCAACCCTCCGCCAGCAAAAACGGAGCTCGGGAGGACTGCACAGGGCCCTCCCAAGCTCCGTTTTCACTGGCAGAGGCACTGCAGGCCAGTCCCTTGCTATTTCCAGGGTGGCATTGCAGGCCAGATCTAAGCACCCCGTGGGCCGCATCTGGCCAACGGGCCTTGAATTTGACACCTCTGCCTTAACTCCTTTGCTAAGGGACTCATAGGATATAAATCAGGTGTCTGGTAATGCTTTTTCAGACTAATAAATTTTATTAAAAGGGATAGATTTTTAGAGTTACAGCTGGTTTCATCAGATGCAATGAGACACAGATTCCTGATAAGTTTTCACTTGGCTAATTCTGTTTTTGCATTCTATTTTAAAGCCAACTAAACATTTCTTGGTGGCTGCTTTTTTTTTTTTTTTTTGTCCAAGAGGATTTAGTTATTTTGCTGACCACATTCTCATGCTAGATTGTTAAATATAGCCTATGCTTTTCATGCAGATATATATATGAAAGATTTCAACCTGGATTCTCCTGAGACCAGGTTAAGAGTTATTAATCCCATAAATGGTACAGTTCTACCTATAATACACAGCAACAAAGATCTTGCACTCTCTGTTGTAGGATTGGGGGTGCAACATTATTGTCAAAATCTAATTCAGTGTTTCCCAACCTTGACAATTTTAAGATGAGTGGACTAATCGATCTGATGGTTCTCATTGACCAAACCACAGGAAGAATACTCCACAAGAGCTTGTGAGAGTAAAAAAAGATGAACCGGATCCCTAATTATCTTTGTAATTTTATATTGGTGCAAAAGTAAAAGACTGCTTCATATACATAACCCCCAAAGTGTGCCTAGTATCTTGCTTGCGCTTGTTTTCTTTTTACAGCAGATGTTTATTATAAATGCATGCAGCTTTTCCCATAATAATGATTATAGAGTTAGTTCCTCTTTTCTCTAATGTCTGTTTGCTTGCTGTTTCCTATATTTTAATTTAACTTTATTTTAATTTAACTTTAATTTCCAAGAAATAAAAAAAATGGTCCAGATCCTGGAGTCATTTTATTTTAAAACTTGGAAAACTATTTTGTATGTGTGTTTAGCAGACATATTCAGACTTGATACCTTAAGTTTGCTAACCTAGCTTCATAAGGGTGGTTGCAATTCAGTTAATAGTCTATGCTTTTGGATATTAGATTTGATTTTGTTTGATACTGAATGTAGATAAGTCTCTATTGGTGAAGATGGAAATATGTGCGACTAGGGGTATTGCAAATCCTTTTTGCTGAGATGCCTATGAAAATCATTTGAGATTAATTGCTTTGGTAAACCTGTGTATGCCAAAAAAAAGCTCTAATTTATTAAAGTATTACTTAAAAGTGGTCTGGAAATGATTAAAGCGCCTTCAATTAGTCTAGATCAGGGGTATCAAACATCACGGTGGCGTCACATTACGTATCGGGACTTTTTTCCCCTTTGCTAAACCGGGCATGGGTGTGGCCAGTGCATGACGCATCCAGCCCACGGGCCAGGAGTTTGACAGCGCTGGTCTAGACTATCCCTGCTAACTAATTTTTACATCTAAGAAATTCTGTAACTGAGAAATTTTGTAACTTATTTCTCTATGAAGGTGGGCTATCGGGAGAGCTTAGTTCTAAGATTTTCTATTTTTATTATTTTAATGGAGCCATAAAAGGTATTACAGGGTTTTGGACAAATTTTACTATAACAGAAGAAAAAATGCCAGTTGTCTGCTTTAAGAATAAATGGTAAGATTGGCTATACCTTGCAACTATGCAAAGAGGGAATTAGACACCTTTATTTCTGTTTTAAGAAGACAGTTTATCAACTATGTCTAAATCTGAGCAAATTGTTCTTAATTTTAATGTATCATGTGTTGGGGTGGGGTTAAAAGTTGACTTTTTGGAAATGTCTTTTTGTTCAACCAAGTATGGCCCCATCCTTAAAATGATTATACTATTTTCCTTCCTTCCTTCCTTCTTCTTCCTTCCTTCCTTCCTTCCTTCTTCCTTCCTTCCTTCCTTCCCTCCCTCCCTCCCTCCCTCCTTCCTTCCCTCCCTCCCTCCCTCCCTCTGCCCTGAGAAGGGATTTGACAATCCCAAAAATAATTCAAGCATTGAGTTGGCCCTTTAGGGTTTTTTTCTCCATCACATAAAAAGCCCAGCTTAGCTTAAAGATGACGTGTTACATGGAAAGGCTTCTTGCCAAGTCTGGTCTATGAGTAAATTCACTGTTTTCCTAATGGATCGTTAAGATTAATCATAATGGAGAGTTTGGATAACATTAGAAATGGAATCTAGCTCTTCCAAATGTTTTCACTAGTGATAAAGAAGGACATCTAAGAGAGTATGGTGTCCAGAGCAGGTATTGATGAACAGGAAATCTAGCTAGCTGTCTTAGTATGTTCTAACACAGGATCACATTTGCTAGCAAAGTAGAACTGGGCTAAGGAAGATAAATTGTTCAAAAAAATGCAGGATTTCTTAATAAACATTTAGTTGATCTCAGTGTTTTGTATTAGGCTGTAAGAAATACATTTTCAGAAATAATTAAATACCTCATGTTCATTTGAAAAGTATAAGATTTCCTATGAGATAACCGAATCTAACAGAATAACAGATTCTGTTTGATTCTCTTACCTCATAGGAAATTCTATATTTTTTGAATGAACATGACATAAATGTATGTAAGGCTCAGTTATTCTTAAAGTAGTGAATGGGAAACCCCAATTTACTCAGGCCTATCCATCCCTTCCCCCATATTCACTCAGACTTATACAGTCTGGGCCACATGTGGGCCAGGCAGGCAATCCTGCAATGAGATATAAAATGCAGACAGATATCTGAGCAGACAGGCAGGAGGTTTTTTTGTCTGCAGAATCCAAGCCTTGGAAGAGGAAAGAAAGATCTGGAATCTGTAGGGCGAATGAGAGTTATGAGGAAGTGCTCTTTAAACATTCATTGAAGGCTACCGTCTATGGGAATCAAGAATTAGTCAGGACCAGGTAGCTGGTGAAGTGAGCTGTGGGAATTCCTTCCTCTCTTGAGATGAAGTTGAATTTGTAGGCAAATTTGTAGGATTTGTGATCTGATTCCTTTTGTTTAAATGAAGAGTCTCCCGCTTGGGCGGGGGGTTGGACTAGATGACCTACAAGGTCCCTTCCAACTCTGATTATCTGTTATCTGAATGCTGATTTGCATAATCTCTGATCCTTTGATGAATAGTATAATTTCAAGAAATGTGCCTCTGGTTTTGTATTAGATGTTTTGTTGTCTAGTGCTAACTCAGTGATGATATGTCTCGAAGGATGTAATAAAGCTTCCTGTCTATTTGTAGTATTTGGGTTTAAGTATAACTGAGAATATAATGACATTTCAAGGACATTCTTGTGTATCACGTCCCATTGAAAACACCCTATTTTTCAGTTGGAATGTTTGATACATAAGACCTTTTCATGATTAAGTAAAAAAGAAGCATACCTATATTGTGATGCTTTCTCACTATCATTCTTAATACCTTTTTCTCTTTCTCTCTCTTCATTGTGTTACTGATTACTCTTTCTCTTTTTCTGTCTACAGCCACCTAACTATAAAATGTAAGGTCCTCAGGAAAAATACTGCTTTGTTGCCTATGTTAGTTTATAACATGCGGTACCCACAGATGTTCTGCATAATTAACAATATTACCTGCAGTAATTTAAAAAAAAGAACATCGCTTTTGGAACTGGCTATAAATACTCTACATCTTTTCTCACCTCATGTTGCCATTCAAACAGTAGCCACTAAGGATTGGTTGGAAAGGCCTGGACTTTATTTGGCTTTACTGTTTAGGTTTATGATGTCCCAGAATTTACTGCTATTAAATAGAGGAATTTTCGCTGTGCCTCATGGTTGCCTGGACTTTTAAACAATTTTAAGCGATGTTGATTCATCCAGCAAAAATAGTAAAAGCTAATATGGCATGATTTTCATGGAATAAGATCCATTTTAAGATGATATGGAAATATGACTCCCAGTTGACAAATGTACATAGAGATAAGAGCTTGTAGAGTGGAACAGTGGGTCTAGATCAGGGGTGGGCAAACTTTTTGGCTCGGGGGCCGCATTGACTTTTAAAATTTGACAGACGGGCCGGGTCAGCACAAGATACGATACATATAAAAAACTGCATTTGTTAACAGTTCCCCTTTTCAAAGCGAGGGGAGGAAAGAGTTTTGTTTTTTAAGCGGGAGAGACGCCTGCCGTACTCGGGGTAGGAAAAATAACTATTTTTTTCTCCGAGACATCCTCCAAAACTCAAGTTTGGCGTCATAGTTAAATTTGCACAACATAGATAGATAGATAGATAGATAGATAGATAGACAGATTCTTCCCCTACGAATAAACGACTGTGTGTGTGTATGTGTGTATGAATGTACCCCCTCAGCTTACAAAAGTTGGCTACTTATAAGATAAAAAATAAATAAATGCCCACACCCCAAAACATAACTCCTCCGGTGCCCACGGATAAACTGTGAACCACCAATTAGTAGCAGGGCTGACCCTTCCTCTTGAACCAACGTCTAATTGGGGGAGCAGACCGGCCTTCAGTCTCTTGCGAGAAACTGCTGGCTAACCCTGCAAACCGCTTGCCGAGGTGTGTGTGTGGGGAGGCTTTCGCTTGCCTTTCCCCCCACCCACCGAGCGCCCATTCCGCCGCCGCTTTTGCCATTAAAGTCCTCCCGGGCGCTTGGGAAGCCCGCTCGGCAGGAAACATCTGCGCGCCTCTCCCAGGACCTACCGGCTCCGCCCAGCCTCCCCTCCCGGCTTACCTTGAAGGCCACGGGGAGGGTCTTGTTGCATCTCCAGTGGGAAAGCAGCACCAAGCACAAGAAGTTGGGGCTGTCGGGCCTCACCAGTTCTCCCGGATGATCGGCCAGGACGTCCACCACCGAACACACCTCGGTCTGGCTGCGAGGTCCCGGGACCGGCGCGCTGAGGGCGCCGCTGTTCTCTCCCATCTTACCGCAGGGGAAGGCCATGGAGGGAGGTGTGAGCGCCTGCTGGTGCTCGGGTCTACGGGAATACGCATCACAACAGCGGGCGTTAGGGGAGGAGGAGGTGGCGGCAGAGCTGCTGCTGCTGGCCGAGAGGTGAGGAAAGGCGCGCCTAGGGCGCAGCGAGCCAGATGCCCAAGATCACACAGTGGGCCGCTCCGAGCCGGGCGCAGGAGAAAACCGCCCAGCCCCACCTGTGCAGGTCGGGCCCTCGCCGCCACTGCCAGTCCCGGCCGCTCCGGCCACCAGTTGCTCCTTGGGGCGCAGCTTTTCCCATGGCCCCGTTGTGCTTCTCGTGAGACCGGTGCTTTCATGATTAAGAAAAAAGAAGCATACCTCGTCCCGTGGCTTGTGATGCTTTCTGCCCGCCACTATCATTCTTAATACCTTTTTGCCTCTTTCAAATCGTCTCTTCATTGTGTTACTGATTACTCTTTCTCTTTTTCTGTCTACAGCCACCTAACTATAAAATGTAAGGTCCTCAACAGGTTTCTCAGGAAAAAATACTGCTTTGTTGCCTATGTTAGTTTATAACATGCGTACCCACAGATGTTCTGCATAATTAACAATATTACCTGCACTTAAAAAAAGAACATCGCTTTTGAACTGGCTATAAATACTCTACATCTTTCTCACCTCATGTTGCCATTCAAACAGTAGCCACTAAGGATTGGTTGGAAAGGCCTGGACTTTATTTGGCTTTACTGTTTAGGTTTATGATGTCCTGTGAATTTACTGCTATTAAATAGAGGATTTTCGCTGTGCCTCATGGTTGCTCGACTTTTAAACAATTTTAAGCGATGCGTTGATTCATCCAGCAAAAATAGTAAAAGCTAATATGGCATGATTTTCATGGAATAAGATCCATTTAAGATGATATTATGGAAATATGACTCCCAGTTGACAAAATGTACATAGAGATAAGAGCTTGTAGAGTGGAACAGTGGGTCTAGATCATGGGTGTCAAATTTGCGGCATCAAGTTGCCGTCACGTAGTGTTTTGTGACGTTTTTCCCATTTGCAAAGGTGGGGCAGACATGACCTGCATGTGACACATCCAGTTTGACATCCGTGGTTTAGATTAACCGAATAGAAAGGGTCGTGAGTCCAGTTCCTGCCATCTCAGATACACCTCTCAATAACTACAAAGAAATGCTCTGGGTTGAAAAAAAAACTGAACTCAAAACTCAGCTAATAGATCAAGATAATCTCCATGCTACTCTTTGTGAAACCAAATTTTTACAAAATAAGAACACCAATTCATGATTATAATGTAGGACTGAAACTGGACCGTGTTGGGTTCACACTCCACTTGAACTGTGGAGTAAGGGGAAGGCCAGTGATGCTGCCGCTTATGGACAAATAATTATTCCAGTTTAATTTATCCCAAAGGGGAGTGAACAGAATAAAACGAGGAAAGCCATGTATGTACCTCAATGTGAATTGCTAGTGAAGGATATTATTTAAATTATTAGCATCTGATCTGTGCCAGTGGTTTACCCCAGTACCAGGACACTGGAACGATGTGTGCTCTTCAACTTGTTTTCTATCTGTATTCCATTTTTGTACTTTTAAAGAATCAGTCCAGTTTCTTTGCATTATTGTTTGCAGTGTAAATGAGGTAAACTTCTCATTGGAGGGAGGGATTTGAAAGCTGTAGAACCAAAGTTTCCTAATTGTGTGTCATGCAGCCCAGAGTGCTAAAACAAACTCACAAGAACACCATGGGAAATTTTATCATTTAATAAACATAATTGTCCCCAGGGCACCACAGTTCACCATTTGGGAACTGTAAGTGGTACCATGAAAAAAGAATTACTGAGACACCAGGAGGGCCTTGAAAAGAGAATGCTTGGGAACTTTCCTATAAAGCTTGCATTGTAGGGCTCTTCTCATCCTCTTCGACCTTGTTGTGGCAGGATGAGGTGAAATCCATGGTGGCTTCATCTTTTTTGGAAAAAGTAATTTTCACAGTATAAAGGTAGTAATTTTCACGATATAAAGGTAGTCCTTGACCAAATTGAACCCAAAATTTCTGTTGCTAAGTGAGACATTAATTAAGTGAATCACTGCAGTTGTTAAATTAGTAACACAGTTGTTAAATGAATTTGGCTTTCCCCATTGACTTTGCTTGTCAGAAAAGGTGACATGACCCTGGGAAATAGCAACTGTCATAAATATGAGTCAGTTGTCAGGCATCTGAATTTTGAGCATATGACCATCGAAGTGGCAACGGTCATAAGTATGAAAAACGGTCATAAGTGACTTTTTTCAGGGCCATTGAAACTTCTAATGGTCACTGAACGAACTGTTGTAAGTTGAGCACTACCTAACCATTTTTTCACCATGAATAAAACACAAACTTTTATTTTTAAATTTGTGTTTGTCTGCATTTCCTTACTAGACTTTTACAAGCCATCCAAAATAGCAGTATGAATGGAAACTAAAACCAGGGGTTCCGTGGATTTTTTTTTCCTATGGAGAAGAAGATAAAACTTATATTTCTTTGACTTGGGTGGAGTTGAACTGTATGTTTGTAGCAATCTGGACTCCTTGTCCAGCTAATGTGTGCATGCAACTTATTGGAGTCATAAAGAAAAAAGAAAGTACTTTAGGACTTTGCAACTCTGCCTGCTTCTTCTATAATTAGTGTATGGTATTGGTTTGTGACAGATACCCTGGTGTAGTTCTTACTGTGTGTCCAACAAGCAATTGCATTTTGGGGGAAAAACTAATTATTTAGAAGCAAAAAAGGGAGTCCTCAGCAGTCCCTGCCAAGGTGTTCAAATTTTGAAATTTGCAATGAGATCATAAGCATACATTAACTACCTTTTGATAAAATTAACTATCTCTCACTTGCTATATTCTCTGGTGTCCTATTATGTAGGCCGTTTTGCTTGCTCCTGTCTGTCGTCAAGGCTCCAGAAAACAATTATCTATCTCTGATGCATCCTTTCAGACTCCCAAGACACACAAATAATGGTACAGTCACTTGTGAAGACAGTGAATAGTCTCTTTAGTCACGTCTCTAAAATACTGTAAGTTTTTCCTTTCCAGAGCCCCCCAAAAAATTGAAATTAAAAGGTTATATTTTAAATGAAGAGCTTTTTGTCTGAAATGTTGTTTTGTGATGGCTGTAGAAAGAGAAGTCTTCCTGTAAAAGAACAAGGAAGTGAAAATTATAATCAAAAGTAATATTAAACAATAATGTATCTAAAGGTAAAAGCTGAGCTTCCACACCAAGGCCACTTTTCCTGTAAAGAATGAGTAAAAATATTAGAGTTTGCTCTGTAGTTTTGATTCTTGTAATTTTTGCAATTCTGAAGAATATTGTTTCTGATGCCCTTGCCCCTTTCCAGATACTCTTTTTTTTAACTTTTGTACCACTCTTCAGATTCTCATAACTACTTCAGATTTCTTCTTATAAGCAAGTATAAAGGAGTTCATATTTTTAATTCCTTTTTCTTACTTAATAATGACATGTTCATCAAAATCTTGTCCTCTGAAGTTTTGAGCAGTGTTTTTTCAAAAAGCAGATGTTTTAATCCCACTTTAATATCATTTTAATGAGTCAGTGTGTTTTTGCTGCTTTAATGTTGTTGTTGCATACTGTGTTGGTACCATTTGTTGAAAGGTAATAAATTTTCAATCCTTTTTTATTCTCCAATTCTGGGAGGCTGTTCCATTCAGTTATGATAAATATTTACTTTTTTCTATAATTTTCTTTCCTCAGTGAGAATTAGTTCATTTTCAGACTTCCATAAAGGAGCTTTTTTCTTATACTGCTAAAGATCTGTTGGTCTACATTTCCTTCTCCTTGACTTACCGCTGTTTTTAAATGCAAAGGATAACATTAAAATCTTACTTTTTTTCCTGCTGACTAGTTTTATTGATCCCCCCCCCATTTCTGCTACTTGCCTTCATTTCTTTGGTTGGTCATTCCTATCTTGTTTTGGACTCCATGCCTACAGTCTTTCAGGTTTTCAGTTATGTATGATAAAACTTTAGGTCATTTCTATTGTTGTCCTTGTCTCCTGCATAAGGAGTACCCAACCCTTGGCCACGGATGGGTACTGGTTTGTGGCCTGTTAGGAACTAGGTTGCACAGCTGGAGGTGAATGGCGGATGAACAAACCCTACTGAAAATTGTGCATACATGGGATCTAGGCTGTGCACTTCTCTCAGCCCAATGATGGAATTAATTTGTTTTTCCTCTTATTGATCTTAACTTTTGTTTCTACAGTATGTTTATTCCATATCACTTTTATTTGTCTAAGTAGGTTAGACATTAATCTATATCAATGATACAGAAATATCTATATTAATGGATTTCTGCATGTTGATTTCTGCATCTTGGTTCCTGAGCTTTTGCTATCTAATACTTTTATTTGCCCAGAATAAATTGGACAGAATCTGCATTTTATGTTAAATCTTCTATATATAAAAAGGCGAAATACCACTCACACATGATCACAAAATCTCCAGAACCATAAAGCCTACAAACTTGAAATTTGGCATGTATGTTCCTCTTGGCTTTTAGGTGCTCACTAAGAAAGGATTTTTTTGAAATGACCATCAGAGCATTAGTATTTCATATATATTTTTTTAACACACTGATGCTAAGGAGTTCTATTCCCCCTCCCCACCTGAAAACAAATCTGTTCCAAATACAAAACACAAGCAGAGGAGTGGAGTTTCAGTTTTAGTTTCACAGCACCAAGAAGCTTTAGTACAGAACAGTTGAGCTAAGCCACGCCCAAGCTCCTTGCTGTCTCCTTGCTCACACAGCAAATACTCTTTCAGTTTCCAAACAGGACGCTAGCCAGATGAATACCGATGGATGCTGGTAAGCAGAGGCACCTTTTCCCCCTTATTTTCTTCCCCCAAAACTAAGCCTGATCCAGGGGTGGGATGCAAATATTTTTACTACCAGTTCTGTGGGAGTGGCTAAGTGGGCATGGCCATGTGACTGGGTGGGCGTGGCTTTTTTTTTTGCAGTGTCCCCCCTCCCCCGCACTTAATTTTTTTGCCTCCTGGGAGGCCATTTTTGCAGCCAGGGTGGGGCAGGCGGGGGAGAATGCAGTCACACGTGTGCGATAAGGATTCTGGTTGTCCGAACTGCGCAGAATCGTAACAACCAGTTCTTCTGAACCGGTCCGAACTGGCCCTATCACATAGTTTCTTAGTGAAGCACAGGTATAGACCTAGTGTGCTTGAAACCTTCATGTATTTGTGCTGCTACTATACTGTACTGTAGTATATATGGTATAATATATATACTATAGCAGCACCAGCAGTAATTTAGCTTCAGTGCTGGCCAAGGACTTCTACATATGAATAAACCTACTGTTCAGTTTAAATTACAATATCAAAAATTCAGTCTGATTGAATTTATCATTAGTTGTTGAAGGGCATGTAATTTAATGTTGTCCCATTAAGTTCATTTATTTCTATTTCTTATTAAAATCTGCATGCAGAACAAATTTCAGAATCACATCAACTCATATCTCTAATGGAAATCAACATTTACTTATTTAATCTCTTTCTTGGTGTGGAATAACTATTTCTAGCGAGTCAAGACTGTCATCATCATCCTAGAATTTTTCTCGCAGGTCCACTTTTTGGATCTACAAGCGCCCTCTTGTGCGATCAAATGCAGCATCCGAGTGTAACTGGGCATTTTTCATGTCCACATTTATTGTATCTTGTTAGCTTTGTTTCGGCTTTCTTTGTTTTGTTTTCATCACAACCAAACGGGTTAAGACTATAAATATGAGGGAAATCTAACATTATGAAGAGACTTACTATACAAAAATGTTTGTATTCATGTTAGTAGTTACAGTATATCATACTTTTTAAATAGAGAAAGATAAAAAGTGGTCATATGATTATTAAATAGGTTATTTACTATTTTTTTTTAGCAAAGAACACTACTATTATTTTCTCTTATGATCCATATAATGAACTTTGCCAGAAGGAATAGGAATGTAGTTATGTGGTTTCTGTATTTCTTTATATCTGGGGAACTTTCCTCTTTACTAACTGGTCTTAAACTAAAATAATGAGAAATTTTGGATATATATGCTCATATATCTTTGATGTTTTTACATTGGTCAGAATGTCATTTAATATAATTATGACCTTCTTTAATGATTCCAAGGAGCTTGAAGATTTAAGCCAAAGTGTCGTCAATTCATTGATGATACCAAAAATGTTTCTTCTTTTCATCTAATGCAGCCAAGATGCGAGAAAATTCCAAAGAGATGTGTGCCATCAGTTATGGCACAAGATATAAAATAATTAACTGATCCACAGCTCAAGCAGAGGGTTGGGAAGTGAATTGATCCCAGAGTAGGTGGTCAGCCTGTTCTTGCTAGAATTTTATTCTTTCAGAGGATGAAGTTTACAGCTTGGTGATGGGCTTTTCTTTTCAAAGAGAAAGGAGGAGAAGGAGAACAGACTTCTCTGCCGTGGTTCCTGCCCTTTGGTACGTCTTACCCCCTGAGCTGAGATTGGTTCCCATCTTTCTAACTTGCCGTAAAATTAGCCTTAAGATCTGGTTCTGCCAGGTGACTTGAAGCCCCAATGGAGAAGCTTCAAAGTGGAGCTGGTCAATTAAGTAAGAGCTAATCCCCCTTCCCCCTTTGCATCCCGCTTCCCTCTTCTCCATCTTGTGTCCATGATTTTATTCTGTTTGTATTGCCATTTTATTGAGTATTTTTATATTTGACAATTTATATTGTAAGCTGCCCGGAATCATTTTGAAACAAGATGGACAGCAAATAACACCCGTCAAGCGCCAAGGAAATCAAGAGGTCCAGGAAGTTCAAATGGGTACAAAGCTTTATTGTAAACTTAAGCTCCTACAAGAATCTGAACTATTAACGGCCCAAGCAAATGGGCGGTAGATAAGAGTCACTGGAATTCAAGCTGGGCTGGACTTAGATCTCTTGTGGGCATGAAGGGACTCATGACTGATGATGTCTTTCAAGCTCAGTCTGGCCATCTCCTACATCAGGGGTCCTCAAACTATGGCCCGTGGGCCGGATATGGCTTGCTGAGGCCATTAATCTGGCCTGCACAGGACCATGAGGATGCCCCACCCACATCGCCCCACCTATCCACTGGCCCCCACCCACCTTCTGGAAGCTGAGGAGGCCAAAAAACAGGCCTGTTTTTGGTTGGCAGAGTGGTTTTGGAGGCCAAGGAGGCCAAAAATGGGCCTGTTTTTGGCTTCCCCAGCCTCCACAGAGATAGGGAGGGAGGGAGAGAGAGAGAAACACACACACAAACGTCCCTCACCCCCCCCCCAAGGCAGCCACATCCTTTCACTAACCTGCTTTCCACCCCCAGGAGCATAACAAATTAAAGTTTAATTTGTGTGTATTGTTTAATCGACTACTAATTTGGCCATGCCCACCCAGTCACATGCCCACCCAGTCACATGACCACTTAGCCACGCCCACCCAGCCAGTCCAGTCCCCCAAAAGTCTGAGGAACCATGAATTGGCCCCCTGTTAAAAAAGTTTGAGGACCCCTGTCCTACATCATCATCGGCATTGGCAAATTCGCCATCAATCAGTTGCAAAAGACAGATTTACTTGGAACCGCTTACATCCTTTGATGATATCTGTACACCACCAAACATCCACATCTGCCTATCCCAAATCCTTGGAGAAGATTTGATAGGTAGGTAAAATGCCAAATCTAGTCTGAACATCTAACTAACTATTCAAATAACAACAATAACAATAGGTTTTGCTCTGGCACACATGGTGTCCAGAATCCTTTTTAACAGTATAGTATATCAATAACCTCTCTTGTTAAAAGGTCTCCTCTTGATCACTTCTGCCTTAATAAGTTATCAATCATTTTATTATGCTGGGCTTTCAAAGGGGTAGCTGCTTCCAGAACATGGTGGTTAGCATGGTGGGGCTTAAATACCTGCATCGATCTCCAATAATTTAGGATGTTTTTGTTTTTAGGTATTGTAGAACTGTTAGAAGAAGTCTTTCTTGGAAGTTACACCTCATATTTGAGAACTTTCTCCGCAGAGTATTCTAAGCAAATTTAGTAACTTGCTCAATATTGGAATCGTATTATCTAGAGCCAGAAGGAAATAGAATATAGTAGGCAGGGTAACTGGGAAGTCTTATAAATTGTATCTAAATTAGGAATCACTTTCCATATCACTTTTTGTTCAAAGCTGGTTAATTATAGAATAAATGCAATCAATGGACTGGTAACCAAACAGTTCATAATATCTGGCCTGTTGTTTAAAGAGTTTAAATTTAAAAAGTGTTTGAAATAATATAAAGTATAAAAGAGAGGCAGGCAAGCATTTCAAATGTCCATTTCTGTGGTATGAATGCAAACGCTTAATAGCACTCACTGTTTTTGTTTATTCTCGGATAGGTTTGGTGTAATAAATTTTAAAAGAACCCTAACAAAATGTCCATTTAAAAATCAGTAAGTTATCAAGGCATTATGAGCAGTGATTTTCAGCAATTTTCTTAATATTAATGACCAGTTATTAAGATGGATGGCCTGGGGTTAAATGTTTTAGCCTGCTGATTTTTTTTTCCTTTTCTGTTTTGATAGTGCACATTCAGTAATAAATATGAAGTTAAGTCAAACAGTTACCTTGAACATTGCTCAAGAGGCATAACCTTGCTAGCAGAATGCTTCAGGCAACCTTTTATACGTCATACTGTAACCATCATATCTTAACTGGAAAATTAAGTGGAAATATTATATAGTGACCTCGAATTTCTGCAGAAATCAAGGTAGAACAGTTGTCACAGCTGGGGTACTCTGTCAACCTTATTTTTTCTAAAAAAACAAATCTTTTCTCATAAGGATGTGTCTTCCAGAAGGAGCTGTGAAGGAGGAGCAGTGGGTTTACATATTGAGAACAGGTAGTCCTCAACTTACAACAATTAGTTGAGTGACCATTCAAAGTTACAACAGTACTGAAAAAAGTGACTTTAACAAGCGTTTTTCACACAACCGCTGCAACATTCCCCATATTCACGTGATCAAAAATTCAGATGCTTGGTAACTTTCTTATATTTATGACAGTTGCAGTTTTCTGGGGTTGTGTGACTGCCTTTTGCAACCTTTGCAACAAGCAAAGTCAGTGGGAAAGCCAGATTCACTTAACAAATGTGTTATTAACTTAACAACTACAGTGTTTCACTTGAAAACTGTTGTCAAGAAAGTTTGTAAAATGGGAGAACATTCACTTAACAAATATGTCACTTAGCAATGGAGATTTTGGGCTGTATTATGGTTGTAAATTGAGGATTACCTGTATACAGGTTGAACCATTTGAAATTGGGTAGAATGGATGGTGCTTCGCAAGATATGTTATAGCAATAGTTTTTAGTCTGATATACTGCTCCATAGTGCTTTAAAGCACTCTCTGGGCAGTTTACAATGTCAATATATTGCCCCCAATAATCTGGGTCCCCCTTTTACCAATCTTGGAAGGCTGAGTCAACCTTGAGCCTCATCAGGATCGAACTCCATCCTGTGGGCAGAGTTGCCCGCAGTACTATAGTTTAACTACTGCGCCACCAGGGCAGCTTTAGTATTGTTCTTCAAAATGTCAGTGATGATTCCAATAAAATGCTGCTGTAGTTTGTTTAGACGTACACAGGTATGTCCAGATATTATTTCATTAGAAACCTCATGTTTCTCCTCGAGCCGCTCCGGAGCATCCAGAGACTGGGATGTGCTTCCGAGTCCTCTTCTGCAGGCTGAGCTTTAGATGAGGAAACGCTCCGCCCCTCACGTGACATCGCGGAGCGCCTCCCCAGTCTTTTGCTCAGCCTCGAAGAGTCAGGCTGTGTGTTAGAGAGCTCCTTGGCTGATCGCAGATTTCCTTCCTATTACACTTTCTGATAAGGTTTGCCTTCTTTCTCCTCCTGCGCAAAGGGTCTGGACTTAAGGGAAAATTTTCCTCGTCCCTGAGACAAGCTGCGGGCTCGCAGCGCGTTTAGCGCACCCCCATCCTTATCAGATCGCATCGCTGCCTCCGCGTTGCCTCGTGGCACGCGTTGTTTTTCTTTCATTTACGGCTGGATTCCCCCACCCCAAACGCCGACCGGGAGGGTTATTGCCCCTAAGGCCCTAGGCGTGCCGAGCTGACCGGCAAAGCCCTCCTTTTCCGTCCCGAAGGCGCCCCCGACGGTTCAGCTCGCGGTCGCCATTTTGGCTCCGCCCGTGGTCGGGCGCCTTTTTTCTGATTCTAGCTGCGGTGAATTAGAGCCCCAGGCCTTGGGTCAGAGCTTTGCTGCCCATTTCTTTCTACCTGGCTCGCTCTTTTATCTTAGTTGGCCTCCCGCAGTCCGTTTGGGCGAAGTTGCAGCCCCCTCCGGTTTTGTTTTCCCTTGTCTGGAGGCCTGCTGCCAGAGGCCCTCTCTTCTACATAGGCCTCAGGCGTTTATTTGACTGATCCGCCTGTACTGAGATACCAGTTATTGCTACTGTTCGAGAATAAAAGGAATATATTTGCAAAATAATAATAATAATAATTTCTGTTTTTTGTACAGTAATAATTTTTTTCATAGATATATAGACATTTACGGATAACCTGTATATATATTGCGTACAAAAAAAAAAAAAAAAAAAAGAGAAAAAGATAAAAAGAACAAACAAAAAGAAATCAAAGGAATTACAAATAGAGTATCTATTTTTTCCTGTACATACTATATTATTCAGATACCTCACTGTTATCTCTGTACACTACAAATTCCAAAAGGGGAGAGGGCCAGCTTCACCTTCACCCGGCCTCATCCAGGCCTATTCTGGGCGAGCCAACCGCCTTTGCTAGTATTGTTACCTAACATGGCAGACGACAATCCATCTAAACTTCCTTCTTTGAAGGCTAAAGCAAAGTCCCACTACTTGCGCAGGCAGGACAAGGAACCTAAGGGCTCCAGACAGGACAAGGAACCTTCCAAGGTCGCACAACGTGACGCCTTGAGGCGCCACAAAGCGTTAGAAAAAGAGTTCGACCGGCGTTCAAGGGAGTCCCGCTCGGAGACGCCCTACCTACCTCCTCCTCCAACCCCTTCTACCTCTGCTCTACCTCTCCCCTCAGACCCTCTTCCCTACCTAGGCGCAGTTCGCTCAGGGTCTTCCGACCCCCGGACCTCCGACCAGACGGACCCCGAAGCCACCTTTACACCCACAGCCGCTGGTCTGCGCCAGGATGAACCCTCTACATCCGAGGTTCCACCTCACATCAAGGCTTGGATGGAATCAGCCATCCGCCAGGGCATAGCAGAGGCACTACAACACGTGTCCAGATCAGGTTTCTCTCCGCGAGCCTCTGAACACGATTCGTTATCACTCAGATCCCTTCCACAACCGGTCCCCCAACTGATCAGGTACTCTCTCAGAGGGATAGCCCTCCACCGGTTGGGGCCCAGATGGAGGAGGAAGGGGACTTTGGGGATTTCAGGGAGGAGGAAGAGGATTCCCGGATGGGATCCTCCCGCTATAGTGAACCCCTCTTAGAGGCTGACATCATGGAGGGGGAGATGTCGGAGGACGAGGGTCCTCCCTCGACCAACCCACCTTTGGGGGCTGTTCAAACCACATATGTTCAAGTCCCTCCTCCTTAAGGCCAAGAATGTATCTGGCCTTCTTCCCCAGTCCCCTGCTGAACCCCCCAGTCCAAGAGGGCCCAGAAGACTCCATTTTCACCCAACCAGTGGTGGAAGCCGAGGTCATCCCATCCCCTCCCATCTTCGTAGATCTGGTTGCAAAGCAACTTACCTCCTCAGGGACACCTCCTGCTCCATCTAGCCAAGACAAGAGATTCTTCAATCTCGATGCGGCTCTGTCTAACCTTCTGAATATCCCGGAGGTTGATGACCCCATTGTGGGTCTAGCTTCTTCCTCTACCCCTAGTGAGGCCCTAGAGGCCTTAAAGCCTGAGGACAGGCGGGCGGAGCTGGCGCTGCGTAGGGCCCACCTATCTGACGCCTGGGCCATTAAATGGCTACGGCCGCCTCATTTTTCACCAGGTCTTCCATCCGCTGGCTACGTCAGCTCAAGGACCACATCCCTGCTTCCAATCTGAGAGCTCACCAGGATATAGCGAAGTTATTGGCTGCAGCCGAGTTCTCGGCTGACGCCACTTACCAGTCGGTAAAATTTTCTTCCAGAGCCATCACGTCGCACGTTTGGCTCGCCGCATGCTATGGCTCAAACACTGGCAGGCGGACGTAAAGAATAAGGTCAAGCTGGCCACTGCTCCCATTACGGAGACAAACTGTTTGGCCCAGCTTTGGAACCACTGCTGGTCGAGGGCCGCAGTAAGAGAAAGTATTTGCCCTTCCTTTTTCAAGATCGGAGACCAGGGGCCCCCAGCCCTTTCGGAGGAGCTTCCCGCCCCTTCTACCAACCCCCTTCCCGCCCAGATACCCTAGACCTCCTTCCTTCCGGTCCCAGGACCGCTCGGACCCGGGTGATAGAACCAGACGCGGTGGCGGCTACAAGAGACCATTCCGGGATCGGGAGGAAGGCCCCACCGTAGAAGGTAGATCCTCTTCCTCCCTCCCCATTGGCGGCCGCCTCTGCCACTTCGCCGCCCAATGGGACATATCCACCTCCGATGCATGGGTTAGGGACACAATCAGGTTTGGTCTCGCCCTGGAGTTCAGGTCCGCCCCTGATTGTTTTATCCCATCCCCTCCTCAAGGGATCCCTCCAACGGGCTCTAATGGATGCAGCCATCCATCATCTTCTTGACATCCAGGCCATTCAACCTGTCCCTCCGGCCCAGAAGGGAAAGGGTTTTTACTCCCATCTCTTTCTGGTGCCCAAACACTCTGGGGTTGGAGAGCCATCCTAGACTTGAAACGGCTCAACCGTCACCTCATCCAGCGTAGATTCAAGATGCACACCTTGCAATCAATTCTCTTAGGCACCAGGCGGGGAGACTGGTTATCTTCCATAGATCTGTCGGAGGCATACCTCCACATTCCAATCAGGCCCTCCCATTACAAATTCCTCAGGTTCTGCCATAATAACCTTCATTATCAATACGTGGCCCTACCCTTCGGTCTGGCTTCGCCCCGGACCTTCACCAAGGTCCTGGCGGCCCTGGCGGCCCATCTCAGGACCGTTCCCGTCCGCCTCCACTGCTACTTGGACGATATTCTTATTCTCTCCCCGTCCAAATCCCAGGCAGTCAGGGATACCAGGGTCACCCTCTCCGCCTTACGGGCACACGGTTTTCTAGTCAATTGGCAAAAGAGCCAACTTACCCCTTCTACTCGAATTAACCACTTGGGGGCCATAATTGATTCGGTGTCACAGAGAGTTTTCCTCTCCGGAGAGGTTCCTTAGCATTCAAGCCCTGGTCAATCAGATCAGGCGTTCAAGGAGGGTGGCCTTGTTGGACCTCTCTAAATTGTTGGGCAAAATGGTATCATGCATCTCCATTATTCCCTGGGCTCGTCTACACAGCAGATCCCTCCAATGGTTCCTGCTCCCGTTCCAACGATCCGGAAGAAGCAACTCGAGGGTCAAGGTCAGGGTCCCTCCAAAGGTCCTCACGTCTCTTCTCTGGTGGACCAATCCCGCCATCAACAGAGGCCACCTATTCGCGGAACCTCAACGACTCACCGTCACTACGGACGCAAGCCTATCCGGGTTGGGCGCTCATCTCGACTCGATCTCTGCACAGGGCAAATGGTCGCTGACCGAGCAGGGTGCAGCATCAATTGGCTAGAGCTTCACGCCGTCCTTCTGGCCCTGCGCAGCTTTCCTCAGATCCGCAATCATCACGTTCTCGTGCTCACGGACAACGCCACGGCCAAGGCCCATATCAACAAGCAAGGGGTACCCAGTCCATCCAGCTAATGAGGGAAGCCGAGCGCCTTTGCCGCTGGGCAGAATCCAACCTCCTATCTTTAAAAGCCGAACACATCTCCGGAGTAGACAATACTCAGGCGGACTGGCTGAGCAGGGCCACGGTGGACCAGGCGGAATGGCGTCTCCATCCATCCCTTTCGAGGAAGCGTCCAGAATATTCGGCCTTCCGGTGGTGGACCTCTTCGCTTCCCCGACCAACACTCAGCTTCCACGGTTCTTCTCCCGGTATCCGTCTCACAGGTCGGAGAATCACAACGCTCTGCGTTGCCCATGGCCCCCAGGGCTCCTATATGCCTTCCCTCCGCTCCCGTTAGTTCCCAGAGTAGTTCAAAAACTCATTCAGGAGAGGGCAGAACTTCTCCTGGTGGCTCCCTATTGGCCCAGGCGACCATGGTTTGCGGATCTCCGCATCTTATCAGTAGCGCCCCATGGAGGATCCCCGGACAAGGTCTCCCTCTCTCAGGGGCCCCTTCTGCATCCGGAGCCTCAATGGCTCCAGTTAGCCGCCTGGAGGTTGAGCGGATCCGTCTGACTTCTGAGAATCTTTCAACTCAAGTCATCGACACTATTTTGGCCGCCAGGCGCCCTTCCACCACACGAATTTATGATGCCACTTGGAAAGGGTTCTGCAAGTGGTGTGGCGGGTCTCAGGTTAATCCCCTCTCTCCTCGGTGGCACAGATCCTGGAATTCCTTCAGGAGGGTCTTCGCAAGGGGCTCGCACCTAACACCCTGAGACGGCAAGTTTCTGCTCTTTCAACCGTGGTCTCCTGTGATAACTACGGTTCCCTTTCTCACCACCCCAGGGTTAGATCTTTCCTTAGGGCGCCACCAACCTGTGCCCTCCTACCGTTCACAGGTTCCCCACATGGGACCTCAACAAGGTCCTCGTTTCTCTTACACGTCCCCGTTCGAGCCTTTGAGGGAGTCATCCCTGCAGTTTCTCACCTTCAAGGTAGTTTTTCTAGTAGCTATTACTTCTGCTCGTCGAGTTTCGGAATTAGCAGCTCTGTCAGTCAGGAGCGATCTATGCGTGTTCCACGCAGACCGGGTGGTCCTTCGTCCCGACCCTACCTTTCTACCCAAAGTTAACTCTCCCTTCCATAGATCACAGGAACTGATTTTACCAAATTTCTGCCCCAGGCCCTCCAGGGGCAGGGAGGTCCTCTGGCACACCCTAGATGTTAGAAGGGCCTTGCGTATTTATATTAAGCGCACTCAATCCATGCGAAGGTCGGAATCCCTCTTCCTATCCTTTCAACCCAGGTCAATGGGGCTTAAGGTTTCCCCTTCCACCATCAGTCGCTGGATCAGGGCTACTATTGCGAGGTGCTACCTTTCCCATTCTCTGCCCGCTCCGGGTGGGATAACCGCCCATTCCACCAGAAGTGCAGCCACCTCGGCGGCCTGGGCCACACAAGCCCCCATCGCTGACATTTGTCGGGCAGCCACCTGGTCCTCTCCGTCCCCGTTTATCAGACATTATAAAATAGATACGTACGCCTCAGCGGAGGCCTCTTTTGGCCGACGGGTCTTACAGAGGGTCATCAGTGATCCGGAGGGGCCTTCGGGCCAGACGGAGTCCCACCCGTAGGACAGCCCAGCTTTGGTATGTCCCAGTCTCTGGATGCTCCGAGCGGCTCGAGGAGAATGGGCGTTGGTTCTTACCTGATACGCCCCTTCTCGGCGAGCCGCAAGGAGCATCCAGCCCCACCCTAATTTCTCCGTCTGGTGGGGGCTCTTTCTTCAGCCAAGGAGCCAATAGTAGATTAGAAAGAATCAATAACCTCTCTTCTCGTTATCGCAAAAACTGGGAGGCGCTCCGCGATGTCACGTGAGGGGGCGGAGCGTTTCCTCATCTAAAGCTCAGCCTGCAAGAAGAGGACTCGGAAGCACATCCCAGTCTCTGGATGCTCCTTGCGGCTCGCCGAGAAGGGGCGTATCAGGTAAGAACCAACGCCCAGTTTATGGTTTGTTTACCAGATTTTGTTCAGAACATTTTCTGAACAGGGATGTGACGGACTTTTCTTTAGAAAGTTATAATGAAGACTGAAATTGGTCACTGTTGACCATACTTTTTCTGCTTCTGTTGGCACCAGCAGTGAGTACTATAGTTTTAGAAATGGAATCGAATTGTCATGCTTTTTATATGATGCTGCCTCTGAAGGTATTTCGGGAAAATAATACAATTTAGAACAGAACAGCTAGTCTACTAAGAGCAACTGGGCATAAAGAACACATTTTAGGACTTCATGAATTCTGGCTCCCTTTATGGTAAGAGGCCAAAGGCATGAGGTTCTTTTATTAGAGGTGGAAGCATCTGGCAACTTGAATGGAGGCCTTTTCCACTGGACTGCCTTGGCTTTCCCTGTTTTTCCAGATTTGTCCACAGATAATTTTCTAGTGATTAATGAGGAACTTTCCCCCCCTATCTCTTGGATATTACTTCAGTAAAACTTGATAAGCCTTCAGCTTATTTTAATGTACGTTTATTTTGTTTGGGGTATTATATTTTAAGTCCTCCAATTATGTATTTGATATAGGAAGAATAAATCTTGAAACAATTGCAACAGCAACAAAAGAAAGGGATTTCTCCCTCCGCCTTTATCTATTTGCAATTTTGGCGGAGTTGCTGTTTCAAGAAAGTGTCATGTTAGGAGCAATCAAGTTATTGTGATTAAAATAATATTGAAATGATTTATTTATTTTTATTTGACTTGCATATCATCTATTCCAGGGGTATCAAACTCAAGGCCCACAGGGTGTTTAGATCTGACACATGGGGCCATCCTGAAAACAGTGAAGGACCGGCCTGTGGTGCCTCTGCCAGTGAAAAAAGGAGTTCGGGAGGTCCGAACATAGCACCTCCCTCCCCAGCTTCGTTTTTGCTGGCAGAGAGCTGGAGGAGGCTGTCGCAGCTGAAAATAGATGTCAAGATGGCCACATCTCCTGCCCCCCCCACACACACCGGCTTCTGGAGGTCAGTCTGATGCAGCCCTCAGTGAAATTGAGTTTGACACCCCTGGTCTATTCCAAATAGTTTTAGGAGTCTAACCACAAAAGGTTCAGGTTCTGAAGTAGAAAGCTCCATATGTAAGCCACCTTAAGTTCCCTGGGGAAGGCCAGGATAAACCTATCAAATTACAGTGCTGCAATTTGTATGTATGCAAAATACCTGTCTGTGTATCTATAGATAAGAACAGCTAATCAGTGATATCTGGGCTGGGCAGCTAAGCTGGTAGGGGACACAGTAGCTTAATGATCTGGAACTGCTGACCATAAATAGTCTGCACTCCAGCGGATCAAGTCTGACTCCGTGAAACGGAATGAGCTCCCGTCGCTCAATCCCTAGCTCCTGCCCATCCAGCAGTTCAAAAGCATGCAATATTGTGAGTAGATAAATGGGTACCACTTTGGGGGAAAAAACTAGTTGCATTTGTGTGTGCGAAGAGTGCAAACTGGGGCTGGACCTGGCTAGACACGAGGCAATGCAACATGAAGTGAGGTGAGACTAAATTGGCAGAGTAGCCCAGGAGAGTCAGTAATCCAAGTGCCGCCAGTCAGCTGGTGCAAGCTAATTTGCCCACTGTGGTGCATCAAGGATAAACATGCAAGTGCTGAACAGAATGAACTAGCAATTTAGGCGGTCAGGACTGCATTGTGTCTAGCATAAATTTCCTGACATTGCATGCCCTATGCTAAATAAATAAATCTAAGCTGGTTAGTATTTGGATTGAAAGACCACCAAAGAACTCCAGAACTCTTCTGGCTAGATTGGGAAATGGATGATAAATATCTGAAAAATAGGTGTAGGCACTGACAAACCGTAACCATACTATAGTAAAAAATGCAATATAATTACATCCATGAAGCCGCTCCAATAATTTATAGATACTTTTATGCAATTGATCTATGGGGGTTTGAATGGGAGGGAGATGGAAGCTTTCAATCCTTATACTTTTTCTTGTTGAATTGATCCCTATGGGAATTAACCCTAGTAGATTCCCTAGTAGTGTGTGCTATAGAGCAGGGGTCTCCAACCTTGGCAACTTTAAGACTAGTGGACTTCAACTCCCAGAGTTCCTCAGCCAGCTTTGCTTTGCTGGCTGAGGAACTCTGGGAGTTGAAGTCCGCTAGTCTTAAAGTTGCTAAGGTTGGAGATCCCTGCTATAGAGGATTGGAAGCAATTATCACTATCTAAATACTCAAATGCTATTTCTCTCAAATAAATAGTTAATCCCAGTGAGGATGACTTTAAATACTCATTGTTATCCCTTTTCCAGTCTTTTTTCCCCTTGAGTACTGCACATGTTTAGAATACATGTGAGGTAGATTATGTTTAAAAGGCACATCTCCTGAAAATTGAAAGTAGTTTGCATTCAGACAATGAGGTTGCTGTTCTCCCATCCTTCTCTACAAATGTCCATAAACTCGGATTATGAAATATCACATACAATGTCCTACTGTCTCCATTTGCCTGCTTATACGATAAGCTTCCATGATGTTGTGAAGATTAGGATTTGAATTTCCATAGATGAACTTCTAGGTGATGGATTAGGAACACTTTTGATAGTAACCCATTCATTACTTTAGGGAAATGAGGTGGCATTTTTGCAGTTACAAACTAAAGAATAGTGTTATAAATAAAATAAACTTCGGAAACTTAGGAGTGAAAGTTCAATAAATGAATCACGCTAAATCTTCTTAAACTACTTTCTGAGAATTTTGGCATTGTTGACAGTATTGAAAACTGCCAGCATTTCTGGAGTGTACTATAGTGTATTGAAGAATTTATTTCTGCTTTTCAGTGAGGAGGCTAGAAGTACATCTTATTCTATTTTTGCTTAAACATAGGCTGGGTAATAAGGTATTGACTAAAAACCTATTATTGGTCTTTTTGAACACTGTTTACATCAAAATGGCAGTTTTGATTGTCCTGAACATTTAGTTCCATTGCACCTCATACTAGTTTCCTGATTCTAACATGGGAAAGGAAGGAAAATACTCTCCATTCAAGAAATTTTATACATTTCTGTCATATTTCTTCTTCAATTAGTTATTGATAGATTTTTTTTCCATTGTCCATTAGGTTTTCCTTCCATACAAGGATGAATTTTAAAAAATAAATAGTATATAATACAGTTAATTCATATCTGTTGGGCAAAATTATCATTCCTGCATAAGCCAGCTACAATACAAGAGGCAGTGTTTTGAGTGATCTCAGCTCAACCATATTGGTGTGCCGTAGACGTTATTATTATTATTATTTACAATCAGCCTTAAAACTTCAGTTTTGGTCTTCAGTGGGTTTAGTATAAGTAGATTAGAATGGATTGATGTTAAATCAAGGCAATTCAAATAATTGAAAAGGTAGATTTCTTAGGTGGTGAAAATCTGATTAGTCAACAATACTAATTTATAGTTAAGTAGACAATAATTCAGTCTATGCAGGTTTATTTCTTAATTAGCCATGTTTGATTTATTTGATATTCCCCTTTTTTAAGCTATATGGTTGGCTTTGATTTTAAGAATGAGAATATTGCAGATATTAATAATACGTCATTTGAATTACCATGTGATCATTCAAATAGTACTCAGACTTCTTTAAAAAATATTTAAAATTACTTAATGACCAACATTGTATGTAATCGAATTCAGATCTTGAAAAAAATACCAACCTTTGGATTATAAAGAGGCTTTGTATAGGATAATCTAGCCTTCAATTCTTTCTTTACTTTGCCAAAAAAAAAAAAAAAAAGCTTTTCATTCAGATACTTGGTTCATAAATTGCACTATAAACCATGGTTGATTTAATCATGATCTGTGAGTAAACTGGAAATATCTGGGTTTGTATAATATGCTATGCCAAAATTAAATCAGATTGTGCCATTAATTAGGAATCCTGTCAATATTCCTAGCTTTAGAACAATCTTGCCATTATTCCTAGCTCTGCATTGTAGAGTTAATGACAAGTTTATTCCGAAGCTAGGAATACTGACAGGATTAAGGTAACTTTAATAAACATTTTTTAAAATCTAATATTTAATTCTAGTGCTTATTTGTTTTTCTTTAATAGATTCTTCTCTCCTGGTATATTACTGATGAATTAAAATGTTAAATCCTCAGCCTTTGGAAATACTGTACATTTATATATGCTTACATGTAAGCATACAATGCATTCAGTTTTTTAAAGTGACGTCCACAGTAAAATCTTGTTTTTAGATGTGAACACATATTCATGATGAACTGAATAATTATAACATCTCAGGTGGCTTTATGTCTTTAGATAAATTAAAGCACTACTATTTAGTGTTTTTTCAGTTTGAGAGCTAATAGGTGTTAATTACTCTTGCTTTCCTGGGTTATCATCTTAATCAGATGCCTGATAAATTGTTAATTGGTTTAGAAACTCATTTCAAAGTTCTTGGGGAAAAACTAGAAAAATATTACGGGCAAATGATATCTATCACAGGGCTTGTCCAATATTGTATATCAAAATCTTTATTGTAAGATATCAGAGAATTTTGAATTTTTTCTGGATGGAAAGCTCTGAAAACAAACTGTCATATTAATTCCAGTTATAGAATTTTAAGGCAACATTACTACCACAATCTTTTATCTGTTGTTGTTTTTTAATTAAAATCTTTAAACAGTAATGGGTTTCCCCCCCCCTCCTTTGGTGTCTCATGGGCTTCAGTGACCTTCCCGAAAAAGTTCCTCTTAAAGTCAAAATAAGAATTTGATCACTGTTGGGATAATTTACCTGGTCATAAATAGCTTCTAAATTTTTTTAGTCTAGAACTTGATTGGGTTGAAGCATGATATCAGTAGGACTTAATTTTATAGCACGGGCGACTTCATCAAAATAAAACCACTCATTTGCATTTAAAATTTTGTTTAGACATAATTTTGTATAGAAATAATTGGAATTGACTTCAAATTTTCCCTTCCAGTATTATAAGAAAATAAAATTTAAGCACCTCTTCTCTTCTCTTCTCTTCTCTTCTCTTCTCTTCTCTTTTCTTTTCTTCTCTTTTCTTCTCTTCTTTTCCCTTCCCTTCCCTTCCCTTCCCTTCCCTTCTTTCTTTTTTCTTTTTTTGCTAATGTTGCTTCATTCCCTTTCAAGAAAAGGGAAAGAAGAACTTTCTATATTGTTGTTCTAAAAGAAACCTTATATTTATCTGATCAAGGATAGGTTTTTTTTAAATAACTTACTCAAAAAAAAAACCTGTTAGCAAATGGGTAAGATTTGGAATTCTAGTACTGACAAAGTTTCTTTCCCAGAAGCAGACAAATATCTAATATTAATCAGTATCTGATATATCTTTATAGTAGCTCATAAAATAATGCAGAAGAGGAATGCTGTGCTTGTTGGCGGCTTTTAAAAATATACTGTTCTGGCCTTGTGGCTTCTCTAATAGCTCTTTTTTATTATTATTGAGAAAAAATGTTTTAAAATCTAGCAATCTTTAGGAATAGAATTTTCTTTTTGCATATTGCTGAAGTCAGCAAATGGTTTTAATGCTGAGAGCTTCAGTCAAGCAAGGCGTTTATTGTATTTTGTAAGTCCTTGAACCATTAGTAAATTGCACTTGAAAGTAAGTTATTAGTCACAGTCATGACGTACCTCCCTCTGTAGGAGATGCAGCATACAATTGTCATGGAAAAAGTCCTCTTGGGGAATATTGCAAAATACAAATTAAGATTATATATTCATTGCTGTATAAAGAGTCTATTTACTGAACTTACCATAGGCCTACTATGGTAAACAGGTGAAAATAGGGACATAAGTGTTCTTGTGGCATCTTATTTTTATGACTGCCATCACTTAAGTATCTTGTTCAAAATCCATTAAAAGTTCTTGATGGGAAAGGAATCTAGTGAATCAGCTTCTGTTTTCAAGTTTTTTTAAAATTTATTTTTATACCACTTTTATTGTTTTTATAAATAACTCAGGGTGGTGAACAAGCATAATATTCGTTCTATTTTTCCACAAAAACAAACCTGAGAGAAGTCACCCAGCCGGCTTTCATGCTTAAGATGGGACTAGAACTCACCATCTCCTGGTGATTGGCTCAAAGTCATCAGTCAGCTTTCCAGCCTAAGGTGGGACTAGAATTCCCACTAGTCTCCTGGTTTATAACCTGGTGCCCTAACCACTAGACCAAACTGGCTCTTAGTAATACCACTTGGCCTTGTAAACATTGATTAAATAATAGAAATAGTGGTTATTTTCCTTTCCCTTTTTTTAAAAGTGGGCATTCTGTGACTGAATATTTCATGATGTGCTAAACCCAGCAGATTTCTCTTTTATTTTAAATGTTGATTTCAAATAAAAAGCAGATGGAAGGGAAGGAGACTTTTCCAGGCCACGCTGAACAAAAGAACATACTTCTAAATATCTGTTTCTTTGGAAACCTAGTATAGCTGCTATAATGCAGCCTTTCTTCTTCGGCAACATTTTAAAATTCTACGTAGTCCAGATTCTGAGTGCATCTACATGAAACATTCCATAACAGCCTGTCCAAAATTAACTGAAAAATGGGACAGACTTGGGGTATCTCCTTGATTTTCCTCCATTTATGAAGTTTCAAGAAAATGGGTATTGTCTGAAACTTTGATGCAGTCCTAAACAGATACTGTAGTTATATAAGTATTTCTAACCTAGGTGTGAATTCAGCTGCTTATCATCACTTTGTAATGGAAATATTACATTCCATTGTTGTGATTGTTTTACCAATATAGCTGTACATGTAGTTCTCAATTTGCAATCATAATGGAGCCTACCAAATATACTGTAGTTATAAGTTGTAACAGTTGTAAAGTGGGTCACCTATGTGACTGGTTTGATTTTGTGGTGGTCGCACTTCTAATGTGAATGTCAGGGTTCCGACCGATGCCCTAATTAAATCATGAGCCTCAGGCCAAGCTTCAAAAGAAACCCAGTTATTTATTAGGAGCTTCATGTCAGCATGTACCAAATGAAGCCAACTCTGACGTCACTTAATTCACGCTTTGGCTCTGACCCTGTTTTCCCCTCCCTCCAAGATGTGTCATCAGTCACATTCCCCAACGAAGGGATTTCGCAGGTTGTAGAAGTCATTCCCTCCGGCCACTGTGGATCTCCGTGGAGATGACCTTGATGTTGCCGGCTGGAATGTGCTTTGTTTTGACTGGAATGCACGTTCCTCGATGCAGCTGTGAGGTTGGGTTCCCCATCTCCCTTGCCTATGGCAACTTGAAAGCAGGTTGGGAATGCTTCGCGAGTTGACCGTGAACCTGTTATTCGTTATGGGCCATTTTTGTCAAAAACTGGAAATCAGTGACAGTTTTCAGCAAAACCCTTGTTTTCTTGAAATCATGTGGACAATATTGTTTGGATTTTTGAAGGCATTGCTAAGCCCCATCCCCATGGTGGGCAGAAGGAATTCTGGACTAGGACTACCTGTGTTAGTTTAAGTATTCTTTAGATCAGAGGTGGGGAACTGTGGCTCCTTTATAACTTGTAGACTTCAAGAATTCTGGGAGTTGAAGTCCACAAGTCATAAAAGGGCCATAATTCCCCATCCCTGTTTTAGACCGACACTTTTAATTATTTAGAGTTTCAAAAATTGGAAAATTGAGGAAAGACTTTTGAAAAGGTAGGATGCAAAATCTGTTCATGGGTTTCTAAACAGTTTTGCTAAATTCATGTAGAGTAATTATGATGGGGAACATTACCTATAAAGACAAATTACCTCTTGCAAAAAAAAAAAGCTGATTGGAGCTGCATGTGCATTTGAATGAGAAATTGGTTATGATTTATTGAATATATTTCACTAGCTCTAAAATGCCTACACTTAGGTTTTCCTTTTCAAATTTAGCCTTCACAATCTAGACATTTAATTTTTTTGTTTCTTGATTACAGGGAGAAAAAAATGAAAATTCAAGATATTAAAAATAATATTAAAGAAGCTATAGAGGTAAGTCTACCAGCTGTTCCTTGTTTTGGCTAAATTGTTTTAACTGTAGCATTCTGGTAACATGCTTGAAATCATTTTCTCCACAGACAATAGTAACAGCGATGGGAAACCTGGCACCACCAGTTGAACTAGCTAACACAGAGAATCAGTTTCGAATTGATTATATATTAAACTTAGCAAACCAGATAGATTTTGACTTCCCACCAGTAAGTATACATTTTTATTGAAATGATATTCAATTAATATTTAAGCTTTTGTCTCTTTGTTCCTGTGGGTATTTTGAAAAATAGAAAGTAATTTGTTGGATTTTCTGATGTTTCCAACTTGCATGCATTGATTGGTATCCAAGTATTGATCTACAAATGTGAATTTAGAACCCGACTTTTGTTTCTTCTTTGGGCTTTTCTGCATGAACTATAGGTTGAATGATACAGATGTATAAACTCTCCAGTGGATGTGCATGTTTTCCAAACAAATTGAAGTAGTCCAGTATTTGAAGTATATTGAGAGTAAAGTGATGAAAAGGGAGGAGGCATTTTAATGTTTACCATTAGTCTTTCTGTGACCCTTAAATATCTCTGCATTTGTGTACATGCACAAGCATGTGAACAAGCCATCTCTGCAATGTATATTAAAAATGCTCACAAGAAAAGCTCCAATCATATTTTCAGGCAAAATTTGGTTACCCATCAATCAGGGTTCTATTACTATGGACTTTGAGTTGAACATGTAAGTTATGTATGGTTGAATGCTTAAATTTATATGGATCTTCTCAGTGAGGCTTTAGATCCATGGGGCCACCCACCCCAAATAAATGTTATCAGTATAATACAATTCAATTTAAAGTGAAGCAAGCTGGAGCAGCGAGCTAAGATTGGTTTTCATTGGCAACATCACTTCCTCCTATTCAGTTGGTCCTTAATAAAAAAAAAGGCTTTTCTGGTAGGGGCCCAATAATAAATGTGGAGGTTTTCTTTTAGGATCCAAGACAGATTTTATTTAGTATTGTTTCTATCGCTTTTTAAATGCATCAAGGGCCTGTGTCAAATAAACCAAAAATTTTCAACAGTGAGCCATGTGTCAGTTCCCTGCCTACTATTTTTTACTTTTGTTAAACCTGCTGAGTCACTATAAAAAGCATTTCCGGATCCTTGTAGCTCTGAAACTGTTGATGTTGGTGTCACTGATAGAAATAACTTTATGAATGGGGCTCCTTATTTCACTACTGTCACCAGTGTCAACTCCTGGTTATCAGAGAGGTGGTTTTTTTTGCTTGCAGTATAATTTGACAGAAAATTTTCTTACACATCTAGATGGGGGAAAAGTGCAAAGATTAGTCATTTTGGGCCATCTCGAAGCATTTCTGGCCATTAGGAATGGCCATTGTCTTACTTGCTAACAAGTGTCTATGGGAGAGGGAGGGAGGGGGAAAGGGAGGGAGGGAAAAGTTGAGAAGTTTCCAGTTAGGCAAGGCTTCAGAGGAAGTCATGGTTAATAATCTTCCAGTAGTTGAGGATTAATGAGTAGGTTCTTTAGCACTACAGATTTCTAAGTTACAATAAATTCACCCCCTCCCTTTATGCATTGGATATAATGCATGCACAATACCAGGTGCATTGATTGACAGCAATTTGCATACTATGAATAAATCTTACCAGGAAATACAACCCAGATTAAGCGAGTGCTGAAAACTGTTGTGTTGCTGAATTGTGGATTCCCTTCTCTATTGGCTATCATCTGGAACTGCTATGGATGTTGAGATGCATTTATATTTCACTGTATAGCTTTTTTTTTATTTAAAGAAAACTTGTAAGTAGCTCCCTGTGCACATATAATAGAGAAGTATTTTGCCGAAATCTCTGTCAGGTCAGGTCAGATCAGGTGCTTCCACTCCCCAGTCCTTTTGATTGTGAAGCAAAACTGACTGCTACATTAGGTTGTTTACTGCAGCATAGGAGTCGGGAGAGAAAACCATGGCAGGAATATTTGGGGCATCAAATGTCATTTCTGTAGTGCCTTTGCTGGGCTCTGCAGAAGATTATACGGCTACAGATGCAGCCTGTTCATCGCATCAGGTTTTCTCCTCTGAGATGTGTCTTCCTGATTCATAGAGTCTCACCTGAACTCATTTAAATGTTGTATTCCTTTGGTACTAGAAAGAAAAAAAACCTTGGGTATTAATTATATGTAAAGCAATGTCATACCCTGGAATATCTCTATACTTCTAACCTCCTGGGCACAATAATTGAAATGAAGAGTCCTCAGAGAAAATTGGAGACTTTATAACCTTAGTTTATACAATTTTTCCCTTCTGAATACTGTAAACAATGGAGAGCAGCTTTCTCTGGTGCATTGTGAAGTATGTACAAGTAGCTGGACACATCCAATTTTGTGGTGAAGTTTGAAAATTTACAATACTCCATCTTCTTAAAAATAGCATGTATCACAGGTTTTCTGTAAAGTATTCAACTCTGTTGTCTTATTGCAAGCTATTGTTTCCTAGGGCATCTATGGACATGTTTTTGTGTTAATTGCTGATTCAAGTTCTTATTTGTATACTTCTCTTTGATTACCAAGAGCATTTTTGTAAACCTGTTTGTTTGGTACTTTAGCCTAATTTTTCTTCTCTCTCTTTTTTTTAGACTAGTTACTATGGCATCAGTGTCTCAGCCTAAGAAATACAGAGGCAATTTAACATTAAGATGCTTTTTCATTAATGTTAACACTTGGCTTACACAAAGCCACCAAGCATACCTGATCTATCTATGGGCCACCTAGACATTCTCTCCATTTCAGTAATCTATAGACCTGTTTTATGATGCCTTTCTGCTTTATTATGTGATATACCCGTGAGATTGTGGAGCAAAAGAGTAATAAGCAGTTATGACTTGAACTGTTCATAGTTCCTTCAGCCTGTAGAACTGGCTTGGCAACTTTACACCTTTCACCTCATGCATGAGGGAAATGAACAGTGGGCAGGAAACTGGAGTCTGGATGCTGCTTGTTTGAAAAAGGCTCAATAATAGCTGTGGTGTTTTTTATTTTATTTGTTTATTTGACTACGAAGATGTAAATATCAGGTAACCATTCATTTTAATAAAACTATTATCTGCAAAAAGTAAAAGCTACTAACTATAGCTGTGAGATTGGCTTTGGGCAAGATCCATTTTTTTTGTCTTGTGTTTCATGTGATCTCAGCAATTGGATGGAGGCCAAATTTATATGTTTATTTTATTGTATATTTGTAGCCCTCCTTTATTATTTTTACAAATAAGTCAAGGCAGCAAATATATCCAACACCGCTTCTGTCTCTTAATTTCCCCACAACAAGTCTGTGAGGTAGGTCGGGCTGTGCCTGACCCAAAATCACCCATGGCTAAAGTGGGATTTGAACTCACGGTCTCTTTGATGGGTTGACAAGTGACTGTGGGCATTGAATTGTTGACTTCCATTTAGTGAGATAAATTATACAGAAAGTTTACCACATTAACATACTAATTTCAAAGTAATTGTAGTTTGGAATGTTTGTTTCATGCTTTTGGGATTGTTCTCTCATTCCCCTCCTAAAGGTACTAGGAAGCTGAAGGCAAACTCATAAATTTCTGCTTTGTCTGCTTAGAAGTTAAGATACTTTATGTGGGCTATATTGTTTACCTTTTCCTTTAACAAAGGCAGGTTGGAGAACTGGAGGGAAGGGTTTTTGGAGGGTGGTGAGCAGTGTAGTATAGTATTTTTATTTGAAATTTCAGTATTTTTTTTTTTCACAACAACAAACATAAAATGGTGAGGTAAGTTGGGCTGAGAAAGAATAGCTGGCCAAAAGTCACTCTATGAACATCTGGAGTGAGGGCAATTTGATCCTGTTTGTCTGAATGTTCCTAGCACAGGTCTTTAACCACTACACCACTCTGACTCAAGGAGCATTAGGTGAACTTTAGGGAAAGAAGAATGTCTGTGATAAAAAAAACAAAAACAGGAATAAATCTAGTTCCTCCTAGCCTGGGGAGATCTTCTCCTTTGTTAAATAATAAATGCTCCAAGCCTGAACAAGGGGATTCATAGACTGAATGGCAGTCTTAGTGGAGTAACCAAATGGGCATGATTCTTTAGGGAACTGTTGCCATAGATTAGCTCCTATCTTTCTTCCTTCCCTTCCCAGGTTGTTGAAGCAGACTTTTGACATAGTTTCTTTCATGCATTAGATAGGCCTTTTCTATCACTGTTAATGGTGGCTCTGAAGAAGTTGAGGAAGTTGGTGGGTGTTTCCCATATTGCAATGCATATTAAAGAACAGATCACTGAATGCATTGGCAGAAACATCAGGTGTTTCTCTGAAAGACAGGGGTGGGAAAACATGCTTCCAGAAGCTTATGGCATGAAAATCACCTCCCTCTCTAAACTAGTTAAATTAATTGATGCAGTATTGTAAAACACATACATCAGCCTCCTACTCATTATGAATTTTGTGTGCGGGTGCTATTTAAGAAAAATTGCCAACAGCATTACACAGGCACAAAATTATCATTAGATATCTCTGTTCAAGTCATCTTAGTTTAATTTGTAGCTTTACAGTACTAAAGTTATGAATTAAATAAAATACTTATTTATTTTGGCCATTAGCCGGTACATCACGTAAGGATCATGCAATATTATCAAAGACTAAAGTCAAAACAGGGAGATTTGCACAGTTGACATCTCAGAAACGAAAGCTAAGTGTTAAATTGTGTGTATGCTATATAATGCAGGAGTTCAAGTGAGGATGTGGCTTATATTACTTAGCAGAGCTTAAAAGGATGAGCTGACCATATTTGTACCCACCATGGGTACAGTGTTTAACGTGACCTTCTGTTTGAAGGAATGATGTTTGTTAATGCGAGATAGTTAAAGATTGAGCACAGTTGGTAATGGTTTACTACGCTTCCTAAGTCGAATGAGTTAGATTTTGTATTAGCTGTACCTTGCCAAGTAACAATAAGGAATTTAGGTGCTTAATAGATGACAGTAACATCCCTTTTTGTAATCATTGCTTCCTGTTCAAGTTTTTTTTTAACCATCAGTAGCCATTTGTGTCTAAAGAAACTCAGCAAAACCAAAGTAGAAATCTTTGCTATAAAAAGACAGAGGGGAAAAACATAAATTAAAAAAAAACTTTCTCAGGAAATGGGCACTGATTTATATGTTTTCCCTTATGAAAAATGTGCAGAAAATGCATACCTTTTAAAGAATAATGAAGAAAAAGATCAAATATTGATGAATCATTGCTAGGAAGGGAAGGTAAAAATTGTTATAAAATCAGTGCCAACAATCATTGAGGACTACCTTCACTTTTTCCAAGGGACAAAGCAAAGGAAGATAATGTGGGAATAGGGAAGGAAATGTGTCCACTTCACTAGAGAATAATACCAATATTGTCTATGGAGATTCTCAGTTATCCAGGTCATGGTTGTCCCAAAGCTGCTTTTCAAGAGGCAACTGGACTTTCTTTGTTTTCCCTTGCACGTGTTTCACTTCTCATCCAAGAACCTTCTTCGGTTCTGAGGAAGCTTCTTCAATGAGAAGTGAAATGTTTTCAAGGAAAAATGAAGAAAGTCCAGTTGCCTCTTGAAAAAGGCATGGTTCAGTGGTGGGATTCAGATTTATTTTACCACCAGTTCTGTGGGCGTGGCTTGGTGGGTGTGGCAGGGGAAGGTTACTGCAAAATCCCATTCCCTCCCCACCCCACTAACCTGCTTTCCAACTCTGTTCTCCTGTGCAGGGCAACAAAAGAAGACCCAGCTGGTCAGCTGGGACTCGAGGGCGGGGCCAGTCAGAGGTGGTATTTGCCGGTTCTTCAAACTACTCAAAATTTCTGCTTCTGGTTCTCCAGAACTGGTCAGAACCTGCTGAATTCCATCTCTGACATGGTTGTTAATGTATCAGCACAACATACAAGTTAAGCCTGGGAACAAAGGATTAGACGGATAATATTGAAACATCTTTCCATCCCATACAAAAACTTTTAACTACTTAACAGTGTCTCAAGAGGGATAAACCAAAGATTCAATGACAGCAGAATCAGTATATTCCCAATTCTTAGATTAGTTCTGAGCCCTTTATTGACGGAAAGAATACATTTCATTGGCAAATTTATTGTGCATGTTTACTGTGATATTAGTATAACACCATGTAGGGATTCTGTGGGAATTGTGTATGCTATGTTTCCATCAAGTTGCTTCTTAAAGGAATACAGAAAATCAGTTTTCTGTTTTCTGTATTTCCTCTGTATTTCAAAGTCAGCTTTAAAAACTTTTAAATAAATAAAAAGGTTGGTTCTTCTCAGAAAATAAAGTTTGGCACATTTTAAACTTTTGTAAAATGTGTTTAATGGTTTTAATACAGACCCAAAGAATAAATAATGAGTCTTCTTTTATGACTACGTCTTTGAAATACTGTAAGTGCTGTTAATATTCAGTATTCAATTCTGAAATAAGTATGAAACATTAATGAACTTCTTAGTAAAGTAACTTTATTGTACATTAATTTCTGTAGAAAACGGTAATGTTTTATTGTTCCTTAGCTAGAATATATATTTGCTATATAACTTCTGAATGAGTATCAGAAGTTTTTTTAAATGCTAGCACTGTCTAAAATGAAATGCCAAAGCTTGTGGGTGGATGGAGGATGAAGGGGGGAAAAACTTTGAACTGAGCTTTCTTTGAATGCTACTGCATAGCCACTATTTGCTCGACCGGTAAAGGATTCTGTATGTCCCAAACCAAGTTTATGAACTGAAACAATTGGTTCACTTTATACAATTAAATTTTCAATGGAAATTTCCTTTGACTGTCATAGAAATGTAGTGGTTTGTGTTATTTATGAATACCAATTTAAGAAAAGAACATTAATGAGATTGTTTTGGTGTAGAATGTTGGATTATTTTTTTTAAATGAACCTACGTGATATGTAATTCCTTGACCAAAGAATTATGGGACTTGATTGACTTTATGGAAAACTTAGATGTGATAAGAATATGAATGAAGGAATCCAACACTTGTTATTTCAGAAATCAAGTAAAAATAAAATCACTTTAATGTTGAGCTCAGCTCCTGGCAACTTACATTGACATCATCATGAAGTTTCCACAGTATGACACCACAGTGTCATAAAGCATCCCAGCCCTTTTCCGAGACATTTTAAAAGCTTTCTGTTCTCCTCCATGCTGCATCGAGAGCCCAGGATGGGTTGACTCCTTCCTATGACGTCATTTAGCTGAGTCTGTACTAAGATATAAAAGCCAGCCCCCGGAAGAGACCCCAGCTTTTGACTCAGCTCCTTTCAGTCAGTAGCTGTGTCTCTGAAAGCTTCTGTTAGATAACACTCACCAGCTATCTTCAGTGCCGTTTTTCCTCGTTTCAAGCAAGGTTGGGAGCAGCGTTGCCAGAGCGCTGTTGGGCAGCATCTGTAGACCTCCCCCACACCTGCGGTTTGAGCGGTTGTAAAAAGCGATCGGCAAACCGATACCAGCGTCAGCCAGCTGATCGTGTGGCCAGAGGCTGCCCTTTCCTTTGCTGACTTCACTCGGGGCTCTTTATAGCCTAAGGAGAAATTCTTCGATCTCGGAGCCTGTTTCCCATAGTCAGTGGCCATCTTGGATTGAAGCCTTCCACCACGAGGTGAGCGGCCATTTTGTAAGCCCGGGGCCAATTTATACTCTAAGTCAGGGGTCCCCAACCGCCGGTCCGCGGACCGGTACCGGGCCGCTGGAACAAGCCTTACCGGCGCTGGTTGCTGGCGCCGCCATTTTTGGTAAAAGCGCTTCCGTGAGCTTTTCCGGTAGAAAGCTCACCGGAAGTGCTTTTCGTCAAAAAGATGGGGCGCTAGCGTTTCAGTGAGCTTTTCCGGCAGAAAGCCATTTCTACCCGGAAAAGCTCACCGGAGCGTTGGCGCCGCCATTTGACGAAAAGCGCCCAGTGATGTCACCGGAAGCGCTTTTTCGCATAAAGATGGCGGCGCCCAGTTGACGCCGATGGTCGCGGCGCCCAGCTGATGCCGGAACCGGGCCGCGGCGTCGAAAAGGTTGGGGATCCCTGCTCTAAGTGGCTTAATACAAAAAATTTACAAACAGTTTATTTCCATCGTAAGAGCCTTTATTCTTCAAATGGAGCAAGATAAGGTTCAGGCAGAGTTTCTCGCCCCCTCCCCACCTTGATTTGAGAGCCCAGCCCCTCCCTTGATTCGTCCGGAGAGGGTAAGTCATATTTCTGTATTCATTTGTGCTTTCAGAGACACCTTTCAGTCTGTCAAGTATCTTCGCCAAAGCTGGGGTCTCTTCTGGGGGCTGGCTTCTATATCTTAGTACAGACTCAGCTAAATGATGTCATAGGAAGGAGTCAACCCATCCTGGGCTCTCTTGCAGCATAGATAGAAAGGGCGTTCAGGGTAACTTCTACCAACGCCCAATTTAATGAATGGCAACAATCTTTTTTTTTTGTAAAAAGTTTTTTATTTTTATCTTTTTCAAACATCTCTTGGTGAACAATTTGGTTTCAGGTTTTTACATTTCCATACAAACATGACCATAATTACATATTTATCTTTCATATTCAGTTTCTTACATAATTACATTTTCCATTTTCTGTAAATTTTCACAAATATTCTTATATTTTTGACACTTTATCTATTTCAGTTCATAACTTATTCCATTTTTCTTTAATTATACTCATATCTTTTTTATATAATATCTCAAAATTCTTATTTCTTAATATATGATCATTATACTTTTTACTTTTATCTGCCATATTTTCAATTTCATTGCATACTCTTATTTCATTATTCAGTAAATTCCATCTTCATTTTAATAATTCCAAACATTTCCCTCTTAATTGCCTGTTTGAGTGCAACACCCTTTTGTCTTATACATCATTCAGTTTACTCCCCTTTAACCATATTAAAAATTACCATAATATAATCATTTTTAGTTATCACCTAAACACTACCTATCATATATACATGTTAGGTTAGATTCCACATGTTATTCTTTCGATTAACTTCTAAGTCATTTATTATTTCAAATACATTAATCTTTTCAGCTAATTATAGAAACTGATATTAATCTTTTTAGTACAATTCTTATAGTTCATTTTAGGTATATTCTTAATTTAATTAACATTCTTATAATAGTTTCTCACTTTTACATTTATTCCAATTATAGTTTAACCATCATTCTTAAAAAATAATCAGATAGCAAAAAAACATCAGTTCCAATCATTCCATTTTTAAAAAATCGTAAGTTATACCTCGCTATACATTACCTTGCAGAATCCCCTTTCTTATTCTTTATCTACCCATTATCTTTAGGTCTTCAAGCCATGTAACTTTTTTTCATTTTTTGGGAGGGGGCTTTCTATCTCCCCTTCTTTTCTGGTCCTTTCCCTTATTCCCCTTTTCCTTTATTTTCCCCCTCCATTTCTGACTCCAATTTTTATCCCCTTCCCTCTTTTGAGCTTTCTCCTGTAATTCCTTTTTCTGCTGTTTTCTTGTTCTTTGTTTGACTTTCCAAACAGTTACCTCTTTAATTGTCCCCTCAAACCTCCAAGTTTTGATTTCTATGTTTCCCCCCCCCTTGTTTTAACGTTCGTTACTCCATTTGTTCATTGAGACTGGTCTCTTCTCTAATCAACTCCTCCCCTCTGGATCTCCTTCTTGTTCTTTGTTCTCTAACATCGCCATTTCTAAAATTTGTAAGTCAATACTGCACAATTCCACTCTTTCACATATCATTTCCATTATACTTCTTAAGTCCGGTTTTATTTCCAAACAAAATTCGGCCATTTTTGTGAACCTCTTTCAATTTTAGTTTTTCTTTTTTCTTTTTCTTCAGTTTTTAAGTCCAGTCTGGTTGTCCAGTAGTTTATTTAAACTAGCTTCTAGTCATCCACTTCTGTTAAATCCTGTTTCAATTTTCCAGGGTCAAAATAGTCCAATGTTTATATATTTTTATTATTAAGTTCCTTTTGTTGAATTTTAAATTTTTCTCGAAGTCACCTAGTATTCCCAGAGTTCAAGCTTCTTTCTTCTTCCTTTATAACATGTTAATTTCACTTTTCAGGGTTTCTATATCTTATTGTATCAAAGTTCCTCTTTGTATCAAGTTCCAATTTTTAGAGAACCAAACACTTTTTAAGGAGTCACTGAAATTTTTCCTTTACCATTAGGTGTCACTCTCTGTTATCCAAGTTCCACCTTTTCTTTTCACTTTCCTTTCCCTTTTAAGGCTTTTAAGTTTCAATTATCCAATAAGTCCAATGGTTAAGTATTATTTCTTTTTGGCACATTCAAATTCAGCTTTTAATTATGCCTCTTTAGTGCCAATATCATATAATTTAATATAATCCAATTTAAGCAGATATTTTCTTCTAGCTTCCTCTTTCAATTTAACTCTTTTAAAGTTCAAAGCCACTTTCACTTATGTCCACCCCCTCCCTCTGGTCGCCACTTTTCCAATCTTTCTTATAAGTCTTTTAAAACTTTAAATCCGGGGTACCTTTATATTCAAATATTGCACCTAGTTTGCCTGGTCTCTACACTGTCTGTTTCTTCACCGCTCTTGCACAATCTTTGTCCTGGATAGCTCTCTGTCTTCAGGGTGGCCATATTTAGCCACCGCTGCATCCTGTCTTCAGGGGGAGTTTAGCCAGGGAGGGGAGATGTGGCTCCCCTCAACCCGGCAGGTGGTCTCCCCCTTCTTCCCCACTCCTCCAAGGTGGTTCTAGCCCCATTCAGAGCCCTTTAATGAGAACAACATGGATTGAAGACACGATCACGGTCTCCAGTCCGTCCTCGACGAAAACACCACCGGAAGTCTGAATAGCAACTATCTTTGAGGGTTGTTGAATGAAGCTTGATTAAACTTAAAGCAGTCACGTTGGTCATATTCTACAATCTATTGAAGCACAACTGAGAAGTATTCTGCATCAAATGAAACTTGCTATTCAATTAGTGGGTGTAGATGGGCAGTATTTGTGATATATAGAATTGTTCTATAATTAGGTTCCCTGTCAAACATACCAACTGCTTAAAATCTTCCATAATATTCATTTTCTGCTAATATGCAGTCATAGGTATAAAAAAGTATAGATAGTCCTTGACATACAGTCACAATTGAACCCAAAATATCTGTTGTTAAGTGTGAGTTTTCTCCCATTTTACGACCTTTCAGGCCACAGTTGTTAAGTGAATCACTACAGTTGATAAGTGAGTAACACGGTTGTTAAGTGAATCTGGCTTCCCCATTGATTTTGCATGTCAGAAGGTCTTAAAAGGTAATCACATGACCTTGGGACACAGCAGAGGTGGTATTCATCAGGTTCTGACCAGTTCTGGAGAACCAGTAGTGGAAATTTTGAGTAGTTCGGAGAACTGGCAGATACCACCTCTGACTGGCCCCACCCCCATTTATTCTCTGCATCCCGAGTCCCAACTGATCGGCTGGGCCTTCTTTGGTTGCCCTGCACAGGACAACGGAGCTGGAAAGCAGGTTAGTGGGATGGGGAGGGAATGGAGATTTTACAGTATCCTTCCCCTGCCACACTTACAAGCCACACCCACCAAGCCACGGCACGCCTACCAAGCCACGCCCACAGAACTGGTAGTAAAAAAAAATTGAATCCCACCACTGGGCACAGCAATGGTCATAAGTATGAGTCAGTTGCCAAACATATGAATTTTGATCACATGGGATTCTACAAGGATTGTAAATACAAAAAACGGTCAAGTAATTTTTTTCAGTGCTGTTGTAACTTTTTGAACGGTCTCTAAATGAACTGTTGTAAGTCGAGGACTACCTGTATAAAGCAGAAAAGTTCCTGGGTGAATTTACTTAGGAAAGAGAACTTGATGAATTGGTTTTCATGCTTTATATCTGCTTTTATTATCAACATGTTAAGCAACATGTTTACAGATTAAATGGAAATGGAAAGAAGTATTCCTGATTCCTTGAACATAATTTTTGCCTAAATGTATTCATTCTGATTGGTCATCATTGTTTAAGGTTTAACCTAAGGTGAAATTTTCATTAATGTCTTATCCAAACCATTTGAAACTAAAGAATGGTTCATTGTGATCCATGTATCAAGTCTCAGTAAATTTACCTTCTTCCTTTGATGGAGTAATTTCTATTAAATTGAAATAGCACAGTTGCCTGCCAGAAACTATATTGTGTTTTGTGGTCCATGCTTGTTCCTTTTATCAGTAGGACACAACTGTTGTTTAGATGTATAGTTTAATTATGCACATGGGCTACAACAACTCTTCCGGTGTGATTATTAGCCAGCTTTTATGGTGACTTTTTCTGCTGCAGAGAATGACACAATGAGGAAAATGGATGCTCGAGACTTTCTTCATCAATCAGAAAGTTAAAGAATCCATTCATTTCTGTTTAGTAAATGGTTTCTCAGATTTAAAATGAGAAAATTTATAACTTGCAGGTTCAAGTAAGTAGCCTGTGAACTCATGGGACTAAAAACTCTGTTACCTTTCCCATGTTAAAATATATTGTCACCAGGTAAGAGTTTGAGAGTCATAATCTCTTGAAAGATAGATAAAAGGGGAAATTTTTGGAAAGGAAGATGGAATTTTATATGTTCTTGATAAGAGAAGGAATAATCCATTCTTTTCATCCTTAGTATTCATTTTTAAGGGTTAGGCTATAAATGAGAAATGATTTTCTTCATTGATTAGAAAAAAATAACATTCTTTTACTTCTACTTTTGCTTTACTTTATATTTATTTTTGCACATATGTCTACATAGGTAGATGAATCAAAAACTCAACAGGATAAAAAAAAGAATGCTTGGAAGAATTTCACCTTTGGTTTTCAATCTCTGCTATTATTTCTAATAACTAAATTCTTTACATGGAAATATAAATAGTAATTGAACAACCCAAACTGCTTCTGAAAAGTGAATGTTCTATGTATATTGCAGTAATATGTTTTTGAATTTCAACAGCAGAATTGGTGTGAAGGAATTTATTTCACAGGTTCAGATAGATGCTTGTCTAAACTTTCCCTTATATCGCAAAGAATAAAATTCCCCGATCTTGTAATCAGATTATTCCATTATTAGCATACAGGAAGTCCTTGACTAATGATCACAATTGAGCCCAAAATTTCTGTTGCTAAGCAAAACAGTTGTTAAGTGAATCATTATAAGTTAGTAGCATAATTGTTAAATAAATCTTGCTTTTCAGAAGGTTGGAAAAGGTAATCACATGACCCCAGAACACTGAAACCATTATAAATACATGCTAGTTGCCGAGTGTCTAAATTTTGATCACATGACCATTGGTCACTAAATAAATTATTGTAAGTTGAGGACTATATGTAAATTACTATAGTACAGCACTGTGATTTTAGTACTTGGAACAGGTGACGAGAATTCAGTTCCTGCATAGTGTGGTCTTTGGCCATCACTACTTCTACTTCTCCTGGGACAACTTGATACCCTCATAGAGTCACACAGTTGGAATATTTTATTTTTTTAGGCAAAGATCAAATAAAAGTCTTCACAGTACTTTAACTATACACATAGTGAAAGGGAGCCCGCAGTGCCTCTGGCCAGGAAGTTTTTCTTAATGTTCAGTTGGAATCTGCCTTTCTACAACATAACTTCATTATTCTGCACTTTGGAAGGATAGGAAATAACTCTTAATGATCTTCTGTCTTTTAGGAATTGGGAGTACTGTTGCATCATCTCTTAGTGTTCTCCTATCTAAACATCTCTGCTCCTTCAGTTTTTCTGTCAGAGAGTATCTTGCCTTTCTCCAAACCTGTTCACTTGAACATTTCATAAGATGTGTCTGTTCTTGTAACCTATGGTTGAAGTGAGATCTGACCACAACAGAATAAAATTGAATTATTACTTCCACTCTGAATTTACAGGAGGAAAAAAGAACATTGCATATAGTAAATCTGAGAAATATTAAATCTAAACCCATGACAGTCACAAACTACATTCCCAGTAATTTACAGTTACGTGAGGATCATCCAGGGGCTCAACATGACATCAACATACTCTCAAGATTATCGTGAAATTATAAGCTCTTTATTGCTTTGTTTCATTTAAAAGAGAAAAGTCAGTGACAAGGCGACAAGGCATTACTTGAAAAATTTGCTAGAGAGTTCTGCACTGATTTTTCATATTGAAAAATATTCTTCAGATATCTCCAGTTTCAAGACTGCTGGTCTAAAATTTTACAGGTTCTCCCCATTTTCATTTTACCTAATCTTTCCTTTGTATAATTTAATTTCACTGTTTTTTGCTCCCATGAATATGCTTGAAGTTTTCAAACGTATTACCCATGTTATTCTAGCCCAGGGGTCTCCAGACTTTAAGATTTGTAGACTTCAACTTCCAGAATTCATGCTGGTTAGAGAATTGAAGTCCACTAATCTTAAAGTTGCCTAGTTTGGAGGCCCCTGTTCTAACCCAAGATTAAATAGATTTTATCTCTAATTTGAATAAATGCGATAGCAATAGAATCCTACAGCTAATGTATTCTCGGTTGTGAAAGTGATATCTAAGCATCTCCCATATTTTTATATGCAAACTTGTATTTCTGTTAAATATTAGCTTCATAATCCCTGGTGCTCAGTATTTCTCTCTTTTTGTTTGTTGTGTATGGTTACTTATTTTACGTGATTCAAAATGTCACAAGTCACATTTCTGATTACTTTCTCTTCTCGTCTGCTAAATTGTTGAACCATTTGAGAATGGAATAAGATGAGCACAGCAATCAATTACGGTTTGCATATATGCCCTTACAGCTTGCCTTCTGTATCATCTTTCGTATGTGTCATGATCCTCTTTTTAAAAACATATTTTTAAAGGGGAAAAAAAGTAAAGACCAAAGATAAACAAAGAAGGCATTTTATATTCCTTAAAAAGGAGTTCATAGGAAGTACTGGTTCTTGACATTGAGGTACTGAGCATTTTTTGTTTTTGTTTTATGAAAGAGGTGACAAGGCCATCACATTCAGCAGAATATGGAAGAACTAACTGCTTATTAGAAAAAAATGTTTTGTTAGAGTTTACAATACTAAAAAAAAAACCCTCATAAACCTTCTCTGCTATTTTTTTTAAATACTGTATATCAGGGAAACCAGTTCTAGTCTGGCCTTTTGATTGTTATACTGGCTTTATGAACGTTTATAATCTGGAGGCACTTTACAAAATCCAGCCTGTATTTCATAATTGTTTCTACTAATTTTATCTAAATAGATTACTGCTGCATATGTTAAGCCTCACTAAACATTGCCTCCCTCCATGACTTAACATGTTTATTTTCTGCTCCCATTCTCAGTTTTGCTTTTGCTTTTAGCTGATTCCTCTGACTTTCACTTCCTTAAGGAATGAACTCAAATACTCCTTGAGAGACCTGTGGGTTTCATGGCATTATCTACTGATTGAAAATGTTGGTTGATAATGTGTTATGTGAGAACTACTTTTAATCTACTAATTTTTAATGTGGTTTTTTAGTAGTTTTAATTTTAAAGGTGCACTGATACTTGAAGAAAAAATGGCCCATGATAAATGAGGATTTTCTTTCTTTCTTTCTTTCTTTCTTTCTTTCTTTCTTTCTTTCTTTCTTTCTTTCTTTCTTTCTTTCTTTCTTTCTTTCTTTCTTTCTTTCTTTCTCTCTCTCTCTCTCTCTCTCTCTCTCTCTTTCTTTCTTTCTTTCTTTCTTTCTCTCTTTCTTTTCTCCCTCCCCCCTGTTTTTCCTCTTTTGAGAATATTCCAACATTATTAAAATAATTTAATTAGTTGCCAATTAAATGCTTTATAAGATTTTTAGGCTGGATACTGGTTATTGAAAGGAATTTGTATGTTATATGTCATATCAAATTTTAAAATCTTTTAAAACATAATTCTTTAGGAATTGTCTTTTTTGTTTTAATGCATCCAAGGTTGGCTTTAGGATTCTTTTCAGCTGAAGAATCAGGTATAAATGCTTTAAATACATACATTTGCCATCGTTCCTTAGCTTTCTCCTGCCATTAAATATTAAGACACCAATAACAAGGGAAATTGTTTTTGGTTGTGATCTCTTGTTTGTGAAACTTTTTCCCCGTCTATGTTGTTTTTCAGCATCTGGTAAACTACTTTTGATTCTCTTAGGCCATCTAAAGAATTTTTATAATCTTTGTTGACTGTTTTTAATGGGTGCTTTATTCTGTTTGTTTTGTGTTAGCTCTGACTTATGTTTTATTACAAGCTCTAGATACAGAACTTGAACGTTATTTTTTAATGGAAGGTTTTTATAATTTAGTATTTGATTGGATGTTTACATTGCAGTAGAAGAGAACATTGCAATAGAAGAGATTATATGTAGCTGAAGTTCCCGTTTATATTGCATTGCAAACATTAATAAAAATTAATCCTTTTTGTTTTAACTTGGTTAAAAAACAAGTTAAAGTTCCTTTGACACTCGTTGAAATCAAAAATATTTAAGAGGCTTACATTTTATTTTTCACTTGTTTTGTACAGATTTTTTTTGCTTTTGAACTGTAGCCTATTTTTTTTATTAATCTGAACATATTAATATGTAATGTGCAACAACTGTTATAGTTTGTGCTGTATTATTACAACACAAGTTTGTGCTTTGTAGAATAGATTTGATTTGACTGTTCTTTGATTATAACACACACAGGGAGATCTAGACTTAAGGAAGCACAGCCTTATCTTTTCCTGGAGTAATGAGATGCCAGCCTGTTTGAAATTTAGAGAGCCTGTGTAAATCTGTCGCTTTTTTATGCAGTCGTGGGTTGACTGTCTCACTGAATATACTTCCTGTTTCTAAAAAAAGCCTCCCGTTTAGCTGCTTAAATAAATATGACAGCACCTGCAAAACTGGATGTGTAGCCTCACCATTTGTGTTGAATCATCCAGATTGTTTGGCTAGTAACAGCAATCTCCAAAGTTAGAGACCAGGGCACCAGTTATATTTAAAGGCTTCAGATAAGTGTTCAGAAGGAGGAGAAGCTGCAGATGCCATTAACATCACAATTCCATTAACACTCCTCTCAGCATTGTTAGACCCATTCTGTTGTTTTTTTTAAAAAAAGAGAGAAAATGCATGCCAATCTTAATAATCCACAAACAGTACAATCTATTTTGCTGAATATGACTAGGAGTTTTTTGGTCGTAATAGGGATTAAATGGAGAAAGGGAATTTTTTTGAGTTTTTTGGTTTGGTTTTTATTTATACCCCACTTTTCTATTTGTATAAATACACAAGGCTTATAGGTCTGAATCTTGAATATGGTTTCACCGCTGAAATGAGGCAAAATTAAAATTGTACTTTCTCTCATGTTCTTTTAATCTTTTTATTTATTCTTGACTTCCTTTATTGTTGCCTCTAAACAAATCTTGCTTTCAGAATTGTTTTGCCTGAGTGCTGTTACTTTCATTTATTTATTTATTAAACATTTGCCCAACATAGTCTGGCAACTCTCAGCTGCTGACAAAAGTATATTATATAGTCAATGTTAAAATATCCACAGTACAATTAAAAACAGCAGTAACAAAACAAAACAAAAAAATAAAGGAATAAAAAAGCAAGAATAAAGAAATAAAGATATCCCAGTGCTTAAGTTAAAGAGCAATAGCACTTAGACTTATATACCGCTTTATAATGCTTTACAGAGTCAGCATATTGCCCCCAACAATCTGGGTCCTCATTTTACCCACCTCAGAAGGATGGAAGGCTGAATCAACCTTGAGCCGGTGAGACTTGAACTGCTGGCAGCTGGTAGTCAGCAGAAATAGCCTGCAGCACTGCACTCTAACCATTGGACCACCACGGCTCATAGAACTTTCTATAAAATAGAGTTCCCTAACCATTCTGGCTTTGTGGCCCGGTATGAGGTGGGAATGGTTCTGTGTGAGTGGCATGCTAGCGCATCTGCCCGTGAGTGGCATGCTAGCGCATATCTATTTGCAAAATATATGCGCACTCACTCGGCCACTGCTTTCACAAGTGGGGAGGCATACGAGCTCACCCACCATTTCCATGGCTCGGTTCCAAACAGCTTAAGGCCTGGTAGTGGGCCACGGCCCATGGGTTGGGGACCACTGCCGTAGAGTGACTACATGTTCAACATTTTCCTAAGGCCAGTAGGGAGATGGCAATCTTGATCTCCATTGGCATGAATTCCAAAGCATAAGCACTGCCAAATATGTGGTATTTTCCAATCTCAGTCCCCTTTACCTATTAGAAGTGTGAGGTTGTTAGCAACTTTTTCCTGGAAGTTCAAGTAAAAGTAAGAGTAAAGGTTCCCCTTGCCCATACATGCTAGTCATTTCTGGCTCTAGGGGGTAGTGCTCATCTCTGTTACAAAGACGAAGAGCCAGCGCTGTCCGAAGACGTCTCTGTGGCCATGTGGCCGGCATGACTAAATGCTGAAGGTGCACGGAACACTGTTACCTCCCCATCAAAGTGGTCCCTATTTTTCTACTTGCATTTTTACATGCTTTCGAACTGCTAGGTTGGCAGAAGCTGGGACAAGTAACAGGAGCTCACTCCATTACGCGGCACAAGGGATTGGAACTGCTGACCTTCCTGATCGACAAGCTCAGTGTCTTAACCACTGAACCACCGTGTCCCTGAAAGTGGGTTGGGCCAATTCTGTGTGGAACAAGCAGTCACGTAGGTATCACCTATCTGGGTGCTCAGATCTATTAACTTCTATCTCCCAATTGGACAAAATAATGTTAGATCCTCACTCCCCAGTCCCTTTTCACCCTCCACTGGTGAAGTATAGCACTCTCGCACCCACCAACCAGAAACCTATCAATAATTCAGGTGGAAATCCCAATCTCACAGTCCAGTTTGAATAAATCCAATTGTGCTTTACTCTAAGCCAAGGGTCTCCAAACTTGGCAACTTTATGGACTTCAACTCCCAGAATTTCCCAAATATGTAAAATTTCAGGATGTTTTTAACTACAACATTCCATGAGATTCTGTCGTTATAAGGTGAAGTAGTAGTTTGATGTGAGGCCACCTGTTTCACTGCTAAGGTGAACTTTGAATTATGATTTCCGATTCACACCTCATAACCTTAATTGCTTCTCAGTAAATTTACCAGTAAATCTAGTGTCATTTAATGTTCCTTTCCTGGAACAGAAACTGAGTCTAGAAATAAGTAGTTTACAATACTAATTAAAGTTCCAACTTCCAGTGTTGAAAGTTGAACTGTGTGCGTAATTATGGGAGTCCCATGGCTTGTCACACACTCTGAAAATCCTGTTAATTATATGAAAGGGAAGAATCAATTGCTCTTCTTTGCACAACAGTATTCAATTTTAATAAATTTGTGATTGAGAAAGAAAAACCTTACCTAAACGATAGTTGTGGATAGTAAAGATTTTTGTAGATACTACTACATTTTCTCAGCCAAAAAAAAGATGGTAGTAGTCTGATTTAAAAAACTAACACTTTGTATTCCATTTTATTACTATTCATCCTCTGCATTTGTCTTGCTAAGAGCTTCACAGTCAGACGTCACAGAAATTTAAGTTCCAAGTTGTATATGATATATATGTAGTCCTCAACTTAGGACAACAGTCAGAACCAAAATTTCCATTACTAAATAAGGCAGTTGTTAAATGAGTTGCGCCTGATTTTATGGGGGGCGGGTTTGCTATGATTGTTCAGCAAATCACTGTGGTTAAATGAAATCTGCAGTTGTTAAGCAATTCCTGCTTCTCCCATTAACTTTGCTTGCCCGAAGTTATATAATGGCCATCACATGACCCCAGGATGCTACAGCTGACATAAATTGAATTCTTCATTGTCATTGTACATATATACACAGTATACATACAGCAAAATTCACATAAACACCCAGAGACCAGACTCAACATGCACACACCTGACAATCCCCAAACACCTCCCCATCCACATAACAGACCAAGTAATAATGTCCAACAGTTCACTGAGGGTGGTCCTTAAGTTCATTGTTAAATGCAATTATTGCTCTGGGATAAAAACTATTCATAAAATGTGTGGTCCGAGTTTTAATTGTTCTGTATCTTCTGCCAGAAGGCAGCAGTTCACAAAGATTGTAAGCAGGATGGGAAAAGTCTCTGAGAATGTTGTGCAACTTCCTCAAACAGTGAGATACGAAGATATCATCCAGGGCTGGTAGCTGGAGCCCAATGTTATTCTGGACAGTTTTAATGTTTCTCTCTAGAGCTTTTTTGTCCGCTACGGAGCTGCTCCCATACCATATAAAAATGCAGTATGTCAGGACACTCTCAATGCTGTTGCAGTAGTAGGACAGAAGTAGATACTGAGATAGATTTATCTTCCTGAGCATTCTCAGGAAGTACAGCCTCTCCTGTGCCTTCTTTACAAGTATGTCAACATTCATAGTCCATGAGAGGTCCTCTGAGATATAAGTGTCCAGAAATTTAAAACTACCAACCCTCTCCACCTCCTCACCATTTATGTATAATGGTAAATGTACATTTGTCTTTGTACTGGTTGCCAAGCACTCAAATTTTGTTCATGTGATAGTGGGGATGTTATGATGTAGGTGCAAGGGCTGGTCATAAATCACTTTTTTCAGTGCTATAGTAACTTTGAATGGTCACTAAACAAATGAATGTAAGTCAAAGATCACCTGTATATTGCAATTTGATTGGTTGAAATTCAGATAAACAGATGTTGAATGGATGGGTTAACCTATCTTATTTTTTGCATAGCCTCATGCTTCATAGGGTCCCTTAACTTCCAGAACAACTTGAGGAGAGGAACACTAGTAGAAAGCAGACTATTCCTTGCTATAAAGTCCGTTAAAACAGAGTTGCACCCCATGTCCAGTTGTAGTCCAGTTCTCCTTTTTAAAGCACTGAGAGGAATAGAAATGGTTAGATTGTCAAGCTGCATTCACCTATTTTATTGATCACATTGATACTGCTATTCATTTGGGGGCATTGCACCCTCATGTCAAAAATCATTTGAAAGAGCGTAATAATCTAGTAATAAAATGGCTACTTGTAGAAAACAATTGGAACTATGTAATGAAAGAAAGGAGGTTTCTAGTTGTATTTATGTTACGATGGGACACTAGTCAACTGAGGGCACATGAAAGTACACACCAATATATTTAGCTTCATTTTCATTCTCAAAAAAACCAAATCTACGATGAGCTTCAGAAATTTCAAACCTTTTAAATAGAAGTGAATTTAGAACTGGAATCCTAGGCTGCATTAACAGAGGGATAGAATCATGATCGTGAGAAGTGATATTACTGCTGTCTAATGCCTTGGTAAGACCACACTTGGAATATTGCATCCAATTTTGATCACCATAATATATATATATATATATATATATATATATATATATATATATATATATATATATATATATATATATATATATATATATATATATATATATATATATATATATATATATATATATATTTGAAAACAATTTTATTAGTTTTTAAAAACAAACAAAACATAAAAACATCCGCTTTCTTTCATAAATATATACAAACAGTGTGTCGGTTGGTTTATCAGTTTTTGTGCATTCACCGCAAAATATGTTGAGACCCTGGAAAGAGTGCAGAGAAGAGCATCAAAGATAATGGGGGGCTCTTGAAGGTTATAACATGAAGAACGGTTGCAGGAATTAAGTATGTCTAGTCTAGAGAAAAGAAGGACTACAAGTGACATGATAGCAATGTTCCAATATTGGAGGGGCTGCCACAAAGAAGGGGGGGGGAAGGAACCTATTTTCCAAAGCACATGAAAGCAGGACAAGAAGCAATGGATGGAAACTGAACAAAGAGAGAAGCAACCTAGAACTCAGGAGAAATTTCCTGACAGAACAATCGACCAGTGTGGAAGAGTTTTCTTCCAAAAGTTATGGGTGCTCCAACACTGGAGGTTTTTAAGAAGAGGCTATCTATACCCATGATGGTGAACCTATGACATGTATGCCACAGGTGGCACACAGAGCCATTTGTGCCAGCATGCGAGCTGTAGGAAAACTTACCTCACTGCTCATGCGCGCGCCTCACAGCTGATTTTTTTGGCTGGTTTGAGGCCTGTTTCGGCCACCTAGAGGCTTGAAAAAAGGCTCTGCGGGCTTTGCAGGATGAATAATAGCCCCGTTTCATCACTTCCTGTAATGTCAGAAGGGACAAAACAGGCCTATTATTCGGCCTGCAAAGCTTGCAGAGGCTTTTTTCAAGCCTCTGGGAGGCCGAAAAGGCCTCAAACCAGCCGAAAATCAGCTGTGAGGCGCAGTGCAGGTAAGGAGGCAGCAGGGGCGGGGGGGGGGGGGATTGCACGCATTGCCTTCTGGGTGCTGGCACGTGAGCACACACTTGTCTGGAATGGTATGGGGTCTCCTGCTTAAGCAGCGGGTTGAACTAGAAGACTTTCAAAGTCCCTTCCAATTCTGTTAAATCTGGATAACTAAATCATTACTTATAGTCCTCATAAATTAGAAATCGGGCTATGAGATTCTTCTTTTCATTCTATGCTCATTGAACAAGTGAGAGTCGAAATCTCATCAAGAAATAGAGAGCACATGAGACCCTGCCCTCTCTTATCTATCGCCTTGCTTCTCTTCTATGTTCTCCCGCACCCCATTCCTGCCTCCTAAATTGCATATGGACTTTGTCCTCTTGATACAAACTGTTCTGTGAGCAATGCATGCTTAGAATAGTTCTCAAGAAACAAATGCAAGTAGGCGAGTTTGGAGAAACCTTCAGGATTTCTAAAAATTTGAAAGTGGCATGAGCTGAACCTTTTTTCTATTTCTGTTTCACTCATCGCATTAATAGAATTTATTGCAACCACAGACTGCTTTTTGTTCTTAACTTCATCCTGTGAGTTGGTTCCAAGCTTCTCTCTTTTTTCTCACCTCCCATTTAAGATTTAAGGTCATTTAAATACACAATATCTAATGAAAAAACTATTTATCTAGATTTAGAGCAGGAGTGTACCTGTTTTTCTCATATGGCTTGAGTGCAATCTGCATCTCCAGAATCTATTTTCTTTTTCTCTTAATGTTATTTAAGGGGAAGGTACAATAATTTTTATTTAAGAAGCTACAATAGTGTTAAATAAATTCATTTCTCTACCTTATGGATTTACTGCAGGGTTTCATCTGTCAGGGCTTTCTGTAATTCTTGACAATTCTGGCTATACTTAGAATGCTTTGGTTGACTCAAGACAACTTCAAGTGTGCTTTATGCGCACTTCTTTTGGAGACCACTTGGAAACTACAGCTGGCCCAAAATGTAGCAACCCATTTGATGGTGGGTAGGGGCTCCTGCAAGCATATAACTCCTAGGTTGCAGACTCTATGGTGGCTTCCAGTAGGTTACCAGGTGAATTCAGAACATTGGTTTCCACCTAGAAAGCCTGTGTGGTTTGCTCCTAAGCATCTTCAGGATGAGCTGTTCCACATGGCAGCAGCCACCACCTCCCCCCAGCTCTGCTGCATTTGCATTGTGCCCCCTCCACCACTCACACAGGTCCTCCCACCCAGTTGCAGCGACCCCAAGTCTCGCTTCCTGCCGGCTGCTTATGAACCACCTGAAACTTTTGACTTTCTGCTGGCTTCCCCACTGACCTCAGTTGTTGGGAGCCGGCAAGAAGTCTTGAGGAGGTACTCGCTTAACAATCCATGATCCTCGCTTAACTACAGGTAGTGCTCGATGTGCAACAGTTCATTTAGTGGCAACTGTTCCATACTTACGACTGTTGCTGTGTCCCAAGGTCATATGATCACCTTTTGCAACCTTCTGACAAGCGAAGTCAATGAGGAAGCCAGATTCACTTAACAACCAGGTTACCAATTTATCAACTGCAGTGATTCACTTAACAACTGTGGCAAAAAAGGTTGTAAAATGAGGTGAAACTCACTTAACAAATGTCTCGCTTAACAACAAAAATTTGGGGCTCAATTGTAGCCATAAGTCAAGGACTACCTCTACTATATAGCAGTGGGGATTTCAGAGATTGTTGTTGCTAAGATGTGGTCATTTGATATCACACTTTATGACCACATTACTTAGTAACATAAATTCCAGTGCCAATTTCCATTGTAGCTTGAGGATTACTTGTACTGCTTGCACCAACACGTTCTGAACATAGTATTTATTAGAAAGTGTATAGTATAAAATAGTAGCCACTGAAGTTATGTTGAACATGTACTGTGCCAATAAATGAAAAACACGGTTTGAATCCTGACACTCAAGAGTCTTTATAAGAATATTTCTAGACCGATTCTGAAAAATGGTAACAGGTCCTTTGGCTTGTCACAAGTGCTTTGTTTTCTGACTATGTACCAGGGTACAGTTAAAATTTATATTTGTTCCGAGGAATGTTTATTTCCTTTATGATAACATCAGGCCTGCAAGTTTTCAGTCGTAATTAATATGTGGTACCATAGTTACATGCAGCAATACTGAAATATGAGTATAGAAGGGTCATTTCCTTGTACCACATTTCAGATAGATGAATCCCCTCCTCTTCTTACACAGGTCCAAATCACACAAAAAAAGATTGAGAGAAAGAGAGATGAAGATGATGACCTGCATCCAACAGAGGTTGGTGACTTCGGAGTCTCCACCATCATAGACGCGAATTCTCTAGTGCAGGGGTCTCCAACCATGGCAACTTTTAAGTCTGGCAGACTTCAACTTCAATTCTGGGAGTTGAAGTCTACCAGGCTTAAAGTTGCCAAGGTTGGAGACCCCTTCTCTAGTGTTGGCCTGTCCAACCTGCTACCCACTGGGCTGGAAGTGACCAGCTAGTAATGTGGCTCCCACAAGATGATAAAAAAATGTTTTTTAAAAATGGAGTTGGTTATTTATATACATTAGCTATATTTTATATGAGGCCCAATACAATTCCTCTTCACTCATTTTGTCTTGTGTGAATTGAAGTTCCTCTTTCATCCCTTTATAGTTCCACTAGACAGAAATTTTGGGCTAGAAATTAAGCTTGCAGGGATTGTGTTTATCCATTGCATTAAACCATAATGTGGTTCATTTGGTTTTACCTTAGGGCAGTCTACACACCCAGCCCAAAGGTGGCTTGTTCAACAAACCATAAAAATCATAAACAAACGTAAACAAAAATTGTGTCTTAGAGCAGGGGTGCCTAGCTGTAAGTGCAACCAGTACTCAAAACCTCCAAATCCTCTCCAGAAGTTTCATTAAGGCAATGTTGAAAATGTGACAAAACTGAGAGCACTACCAGCAGCAGAATAATTGTACTATTTGTATTGAATTGAATTATTGTTTGGTTTTAAATTAAATCGAGCCCATTTTGTTCTAATGCACTCACACTTTTGTATTTCCCTCATTCTGAATTTCACTCTGCAGTAGACACACGGAAACTAAGCATGCCCCTTTGCCTTAAAAAAACATTGCAAATTCTATCTTAAAAAAAATACAGAGTTTGGCTAACACATTCTCACTGTAGGAAAATTACAACATTTGGAAAAGCCCAGAAAGTGTAGATAATTAATTATATTCCTTCAAGTTAAAAAAAAAATACAATCAAGAGTTCCAAACAGGAACGAATAAAGCAATGGTTCCAACTAGCCATGCTAGGAAAAACTGCTTTACAATTATTTATTATTTATTTGTTAGTGATACTTCTGTGCCATTCCACTCCAAACATTATTCAGCTGGTAGGAAGTAATAAAAGGTTTTTGTGGAGAAAACAAAATATAGAAGGACAGAATGTGGTTTTCCAGCTTTCAGCTGGGCAACCAACAGTAAAAATGTTGGTCATTGGTGTTCTCTGAGTTTAGTTGTTTTCTTGCAGACATCTCATTACCCAACTATGTAACATCATCAATGCACTGATCATCATTGACACCAATAATGTTATCTAGTTGGGTAATGAAATATCTGCAAGAAAACAACCAAGCTCAGAGAGCACCGAGAACCCTGCAGTTCAACTCTGAGCTACAAATATTATCCTCTGTTGATATTAAAAGCATCTTTCCAAGATCTTGCTGTGTTGTGGCTGTGACCTCAGCAGGTATATCTTGTGCTCTGAGTGAAATACATTTGAATTGCTGACCTCAGTAGAGAGTAAATGTAACATAGCTATATTTATAAGAAGGTTTGCAGCTGAGGTTTAGGAGTCACATTTGGCTTTAGGAAAAAACGAAGAGGCGTATGTGAGAGAGACAGAGACCTTTTCAAAATATAGCCTAATTCTGACCTTTATTTCTAAGGTTTACTAGGCAATGACCTATTTAAAATTACTATTGCAAAAAGCAGTTTCATGGGGCACTGAACTTTGTCCTAACGAAATTGGATCTCTTGTTTAACAGCAGTGTTGTGCAACTTCTGTGCACACACCTTTCAGTATGGGGTGTGTGTGTGTGTGTGCGCATGCGCACAAGCTTAAAAAAAGCACCATTGCTGTCTTAAACTGCCACTGGTAAACAACAAGCGCTCTGTTTTTATTTTACAGCATTGCCTATGTCTATTCTCAGTGCCTCTTTTCTGGAGTCCGTATATAGCATAATAAATGCAGAGTCATTGCTTTGTATCAGGAGACCTTTGTACAGAGAAATGCTGTTGGAAACACACTGCATTTTTCCTAGCACTGAAACAGCATTATTTTGTAATTGAGAGCTCCTGCAGGTGTTGTCCACAATATGTCCAGCAGCTCCTACTGCAGTACACCCACAACATTAGCTGGCCTCGCTGCCAGAACATATCAGGGCTTATTGCACACTGTTATTCTAGAAGAGAAAAATTAATTTACTGATTCCCAGAACCCCAACCCCAAATTCCCTCCTTCATCTCCGAAAGATTATTCTTGCTCAGCATCAGTAGCCACTAGGTGAATGGCTGTTTTATGGCTAAGTCCGAATGACTCCATCATGCCTGTGGCTTGACATGCACAGGTTGTCTTTATTCTTTGTGGCTTTTGGAAAATCTAAAAGATCCTGCGGTGTGACTGCAGTTTCAACAGAAGCAGGACTATTTTCCTCCCTGCATTTTTGTAACCACCTCCGTTGTCTTCATGCTGGTATTAATATGAACCCATTCCAAAATGGACATTATCTTTCAGCTTTCTTTCTTTCTTTGGTTTCTTTTTTCCCCCCAGGAGTTTCTCAGTTGATTTATTTTGACCTATTTCCTGCTTGCAATTATTACACAAATGACTTGCTGAATTTAAGGTTTTTTTCCTTGGTTTTCATTTAGCATTATTTTAACTTAATATTTAACAACATTTAATTTAACACTGCATAGAGCCTCTCTCTGAGGAAAATGGTTGGTTAAGAAATGGTAAATACAAACAAACAAACAAACAAATAACTTCTACTCCGATACTCGCTAGAAAGTAGAGAGTATCTGTTCTCACCAGCAGAAAACATAAATCAATATGAAAGGTGGAAAGTTCTCCAAGTAGAGTATTCATATCTGCAGCAATGTGCTTAGAGTTGTGTGAAATTTAAATGCTGAGGATACTGAGACATTGTTTTGTGATAGGATGCTTTTTGGTAAGTATCAATTGAGAATGGTGTTAGCTCCATTCTGTTTGTTCTGCCTAGTCAACATTCTGTATGGTTTGAATCAGAAGCTAGACTGGATGGTAGATTATATCTACTTCCATCAATGTGTTGATTTGAACACCGGGAAGACTATAAAGACTACAGATACTGCAAAGTAATTCCAATTTCCGAACTGTTGAGCCATGGAAACCTCACTGGAATGCGAAGTAAACATCTCCCCAAATTTGATTTTAACTTTAATATTAATCTTCCTAAGCCTGAGAACCCTAAGTAAGAGTATGTACAATGAACCTTGACTATGGTTAATCAGAAAAATCCTTAAGCTGTCCAGCTACTTTCTATAATAAGTGTTCACCATTTCTTCCTTATTTATTGAATGATTATGTTGAGTTGTTTTGATCAATGTGAGGTTTAGAACTATAACCTAATAAAGTAAGATCTGCTGTTACAGTTCAGTTTTCCTTTGCTTAGCTAAAAGTCTGTAGAGATTCTCAGTCATCCAGGTCATGATTGTCTTTTTCAGGAAGCAACTGGACTTTCTTGTTTCTTCTTTTGAAGACGTTTCGCTTCTCATCCAAGAAGCTTCTTGGATGAGAAGTAGAACATCTTCAAAGAAAAAAACAGAAAAAGCACTTTTGGGTAGTACCAGAATAATTAATTTTAAATGTTTTAAGTCATTTTGATACCATCTATACAAGAAAGGACAAGTGTTGTCCAATGGATCAATAATTCTAACCTGGCGAAGGATTGGGTTGTCATTTAAAACACCTTTTTTCTTTTCCCCAAGCCAAATAATTTAAAATATGCCTACCGGTATATATGAATAAGATTTTCTCAGTTGCAATCCTGTATAGAATTATTTGCCGGAATAATAGAAGTATACTGGGGTAATGCCCTTAAAAGTTATTTAGAGTCAAGTTTGAAATGTGGCAAGCATCACAGATTCCCAGAAAATGTTATCTTTGGTTTACTATAAACCTACACCTGCTAGGCTAGAAAGATTATTGAATCAAGGAAATTTGAAGTCTATTACATTTTCAATGTACAAGAAAAATGTTCAGGGCATGTTCTAAAAGTAGATGAAATAACAACATTGCTGAAATGAAGCTGTTCTAAGTTATGGTTTAAATACTAAACCAAAGTAAATATTAAGGACCTTGGGGTTTTCACTCTCTTCTTCATTTATTCAGTACCCGAAACTAGGTTGCTTAAATTGGGACTCTAGTCATGAGATGTAAGTTGTTTTAGTGTGCATTTCCAGGACAAAGTCATAATCATTTTGCTCAATCCAATGAGTTTAAGAATGGATATCAATCTGTCTGTGTGGTCAGATAGGAGTGGAAAACGATTTGATGGCACTTAATAATATATAAGGCAGCAATTAACAGGAAAATGGTTCTTCCTTTTCTGGCACTCATTTTCGCAAGTGTCCTGAAATCGGGGTGAGCTGGATCTTTAAGGCTGCTTTTGTGTGCCTTGAGCAACACAGGGTTTTGTAAGAGAGTTGTTCTTGAACAGCATTGCAGAGAAATATTAGATTAAAAAAGTCACTGTGGTGTATATAGACAACCCCAAGCAGACATTACTATCTCTGCTCAGAAAGTATCAATTTTAAGGCTTTTTCTTCCAAAATACACACCTTTTGAAACCTGTAGTAGTTAAGTGTTTTCTACATTGTGCTTTGTGTCACAGATCTTAGGAATATTTCTTTTTAATATGACAAGTGCTTTGATAAGGAAATGCAGATGTTTTACCTAATTCTGTACAAGATCTGTCATTTAATCCCCAAGGTGGAATGTGTTGCTTCCTTAAACCTGAAAATTCTATTTGAGGTAGGTTTTTTCTATACTGAATTCATCATTTTACCAAATTCATGAGAAGACTCATATTTATTTCTGTTACTGAGAATGACTGCTTGATCATCTAAATGGGGAGTTAAAAAATGGAAACAAGGTAAATAAGCACATTTATTTATTTATATTCATACCAGAACAACTAGTCACAAGAACAACAGTTTTTCCCCGAACGCCATCACTCTGCTAAACAAATAATTCCCTCAACACTATCCAACTATTTACTAAGTCTGCATTAGTATCACTATTAATCTTCTTATCACTCTTATCACCCATCCCCTCACACTTGTGACTGTATGACTGTAATTTTGTTGTTTGTACCCTTATGATTTATATTGATTGTCTCCTATTAGGATTTGATTGCCTATTTGTACCCTATGACTATATTAAGTATTGTACCTTATGATTCTTGATGAATGTATCTTTTCTTTTTATGTACATTGAGAGCATGTGCACCAAGACAAATTCCTTGTGTGTCTAATCACACTTGACCAATAAAGCATTCATTCATTCATTCATTCTTTAGGCCCCTTAAAGATACAGGTTATCCTCGACTTCCAACTATTCATTCAGTGACTGTTTGAAATTACAACAGCACTGAAAAAAGCGACTTATGATCGTTTTTCACATTTACGACCATTGTAGGTCAACATTTGGACAATTGGCAACTGGCATGTATTTATGATGGCTGTAGTATCCTGGAATCATGTGATTTCCTTTTGCGACCTTCTGACAAGCAAAGTCAATGGGAAGCCAGATTCACTTAACAACTGTATTACTAACTTAAACAACTGCGGTGATTCACTTATCAACGGTGGGAAGAAAGGTCATAAAATGGGGCAAAACTCCCTTAACTGTCTTGCTTAGCAACAGAAATGTTGAGCTCAATTATGGTCATAAGTCAAGGATTACCTGTACTTTTACCCGTTTTAAATTCAGCTTGTTGAAATATGCAGAATTGTTTCACATGGTCAATCACTATTTAAATTGCTGGTGGTTTAGAACCTGGAAAAAGGTGGTCTGCTTTAATTTATAGCTCCCAGAACATGGTTTTTCTTGCCCCCTGAAATCTATTTAACCTTCTCATTTTTTCCCCCTTTTGGTCACTGGCTGAAAATTTAGCTATATCCTGAGTTTTGTCTAATTTTGCCATTTTTGTTTTGTTTTATTTTTTTGACTTCTAATTGATTTCCCATGGTTTATTAGAACAGCTTGTTCTTCATCATGGTCTCAGATTCACATTCAAGGACTGGGCCAATGTACTGTATTAGGTTCATTTAGATTTTCTAGAGCATGGTTTCCCAACTTTGTGGATGTCAAACCCCAGAATTCCATGGCTAGCAGAGCCATTGATAAGAATTCTGGGGATTGATGTTTGCGTACCTAGAAGCTGCCACATTTGGAAACACTGTTCTGGAGTTTATAGGAGTGTTTGAGAAGTCCGGTGGCCTTGAGGAAAGCTCCCACCAAGCCCCTTCAGTTTGTTTTTGATTTGCCAAATCATCAGCACTTTCATCCTGGAGCGGATTATCCTTTTGCCTTAATGAAATGCTTGGTTTTCCCCTTATTCATTTTCATCTACTCTTCTTAACAATTCGTGTTCAAAACTCCTTAGAGGGTTGTCTGAAGAACAGACCTGCACCCTCCTGTCTTTGGCATTATAGCCCCAAACGGGTCTATCTCACAAATGCCATGTTGCAAAAATAATTTTCTCCCCTCAGAGGAGCATAAACCATGTTTTTCTTTCCTAGACGTTTGTAGGTACTGTCAAGTATAAGCTGCTGTTAATTTTCATACCACCCCACAGTATATTTTTCCAGAGATAAAAGTAGAACTTGTGGCTGCATAGCTGTCATAAATATCTATGAAGTGTTTCTTGAAGAGGTGATACCTCCAGACGAGGCATGTTGCAACAATTCGATAGAGACTCTGTTTCTAGGCCTCTTAGTTGCTGTTGCTGCTTTCCTCATAACCCCAAGCAATTTTGCCTTTTTTTCAGCATACAAGAGGAACAAGGAAGTTCCTACAACTTCCTTATTATTTTGCTGAAAAGTCTGGAAGGCTATAAGAACTGTGAACAACTGGCAGTATCAGAAATGTTGCGTCTTTGCTATCATTCATTGGTGCTTTAAATACAGAATTTTGAGGGTTTTCCAGTGATTTCCCTTTTCACGTGGTTATTTATTCATTTGATTTATATGGTTTCTGAACTCACAGCGAGACTCTTGGTGGGTGACATCTCATTAAAGAGCAAAAGTCAAAAAAAAATTCCTGTTGGGAATGTTGGGCTTGATAGATAATTTAAAATTAAAAAACAACTCTATCTATGAACAATAATACAGTATAAAATTATTTTTAAAACATACCCCATTTCCCAATAGAAAAGTTCTTTGTGGAATGCATTTGAATTAAACACTTTCTCCACATTTATATATGTGCTATTGAAAATTACTTATTGTACAGGTAGTCCTCAACTTAACAACTATTCACTTAGTGACCATTCAAAGTTACAATGGCACTGAAAAAAGTGACTTATGACCATTTTTCACACTTAACGACCATTGTAGCCTCCCCACGGTCATGTGGTTGCAGTGTCCTGGGGTCATGTGATCACATTTTGCGATCTTCTGACGAGCAAAATCAATGGGGAAGCCAGATTCACTTAACAACCATGTTGCTAACTTATACTGCGGCAAGAAAAGTTGTAAAATAGAACAAAACTTACTAAACTGTCTTGCTTAGTCATGGAAATTTTGGGTGCAATAGTAGTTGTAAGTCAAGGATTACTTGTACTTTGCAATAAACGTGATTAAAAATATGTTATTGAAACGTGATGTCGACCTGACCAAAAATCCCCAAATAGTAAGGTTTTTTTGTTTTGTTTTGCAGCAGTTTGAGGTCTACCATCATTTTTGTGGTTGTTTAATTTTAATTGCCACTGAATGTGTCAAGATGAATGCTAAATAATCTATAATTCTCATTCTCTGTATATTCCACTATTATCTCTTTTCCAACAAAAAAAGGAAATTTGAAATCTGATACTGATTAGTAATGTATTACTCTTTAACTCTCCTCATTTTGCTGTGCCATTTTCGTACAGGTGTACAATATTTTCTGATTTGCTGTGGGATAGGGACTGAAGTTTTTAGGTGAGAATCTAAACAAGGAAAAAAGGTGTGTATCTGGGTGAGGAACCTCATGTAATATATCTCATTATAGTTCTGCAGCATACAGGAAACCCTCAACTTAACTATCACAATTGCAACCATAACTTCTAAGCAAGGAGGTTGTTAAGTAAGTCACCCCCATTTTTATTACCTTTTCTGCCATGCTTGTTAAGCAGATCACTGCAGTTGTTAGGTGAATTATGTGGTTGTTAAGCAAATTTGGCTTCCCCCATTGACTTTGCTAGTCAGTCGTAGATGGTGATCATGTGACCCAGGGATGGTGCCAACTTTGTAAATACATACATGTCGATTGCCAAGTGCCCAAAATTTGATCGCATGACATTGGGATGCCATGATGCCCATAAATGTGAACTAGTTTGGTAAGTCACTTTTTCAGTGCCACTGTAATAGTCGCTAAAGGAATGGTTGAAAGTCAAGGACTAATCTGTATTCACACACCATACATTTTGTACAAATTGATTATTTTTTTCTTGTTTGTTTGGGGTGGATTTCCTCTTTTGTGACAATATACAAGCAATCATTTCATGCTACTAGGCCATTTGTTTAAATTGTACTTTCGTGGATTAAAAGCTAATTCTTACCAAGAAAATTAGATAACCTTATCTAATTTGTCACTTAAGGTTAAACCATAATATATTTCAGGATAAGTAATGTCCAAACTATGTTTAAATTGATTTACATTGGATTTGAATTTGGAGTGAAAAACTGCAGAATGGAGGGGCTAACTCATGTGGTTCATTTCTTAGGCACTTGTCTATAATCCAGTAAATGTTAGTATTGATTGTAGGCCCTTGTTTCGAAATCTCAATCAATAAGTTCAAAGAGTGGACTTAGTTTCTTTTTCCATCCCACGTGGAAAGTTAATAGCCACATTAAAAAGATAGCATAACAGTTGCTGGGTTATAGTTCAGATTAAAAACACCAAGCGAAATAGTATTCTCATTGATCAAGTATTTTGGCTATGGTTCTGATTTCTGCTTAGTCAGTTCAGTAATTGATTCCCAATAAAATGTGATCAAGAAAAAATTCCTCCTGTGACGCGTTCGAACAGTTTCATTTTTGTTTTGTTATTTTTCTTTAATTACTTGGAATAGAGTAACAAAGGGGAAAGCATTGCGTGAAACTACATTACACATCAATAGCACATCAAGCTCAAATGGATTAAATCCCCTGTTTGAATCTACTGCTACTTGCCCAGTCAAAGAAATAGACTAGATATATTTTTTCAGAAACAAATTGCTTCTGGATACTCCAAAGAGACACTGCTATCAGGACATTAATTATCCCAATATCTGATTGGAGATAAAAAGCTAAGCACAATCCATCCAGAAATTTCCTGAGTTTTGCTGCTGGTAATTGTCTCCTTCAGATGGTATTAATTAGTAGGGGGACTTGGTTAATAAATGGAAGAAACAACAAGATGACAATGAAATACTGGAATTCTGGATTTTAAGGGAAAGTGGATTTTAATTAATTTAAAGCAATCCTACATAAAATTCTTTGTCAAAAGACAAACAGGAAAAGGAGCTCAAAATAGGTGGGCATTTCTAAAATGTGCTAAAAATAATTCTATAATTCACAGAAAAAAGAAAAAGAAAAGCAGGAGAAGGCAATATGACCACACCAGAAATTTAGTGAATATCTGAAAACAGAAAGGATGGATATCAGAATTAGAATGAGGAAAGTTAATCAATTTAGGGATAATCTAGAATTGCACCGAATGAACTGAGGTTACCAAAGGGTGCAAAAGGTGAGAATACAAAGGCAACAATGCCCTCCTAAAGGTGCTTTTCCAAAAGGCAACTGGATTTTCTTGACTTTTTCTTTGAAAACGTTTCGCTTCTCATCCAAGAAGCTTCTTCAGTTCTAACTGACTGGTGTGGAGAATGTAAGGATTTATATTCATTGCAGTCATCTGTCATTAGCTCTCTTGAGAGAGCTATTATGAGAGCCAGCTTGGTGTAGTGGTTAAGGAACCGGGTTAGAAAGCAGGAGACCGTGGGTTCAAGTCCCACCTTAGCCATGAAAGCCAACTGGGCGACTTTGGGCCATTCACTCTCTTTCAGCCCAATCCACCTCACAAGGTTGTTGTTGGGAAAATAGGAGGAAGAAGATGTGTTGGATATATTCACCGCTGTGAGTTGTTTGTTTGTGGAATATAAACAAACAAACAAATATTCTGTGAAGCACATACTTTGCAGCAATATTAAACATTGTACCAGTGATGGTGAACCTTTTTGTTGTGGTGTGTCGAAAGTGTGCACATGTGCGATAGCGTGCGTGTGCTGGCACCCACAATGCAATGTGCTCCGCCCCTCCTGCACATGCATGCGCAACAACCCCCGCCCCCTTACCTGCACTGCGCCTACACGCACCTCCCAGCTGATTTTCGGATTGTTTGAGGCCTTTTTCACTCTCCCAGAGGCTAAAGGGAAGCCTCTGCAGCTTCAGGAGGCCGAAAAACGAGCCTTCCAGAAATACTGGAAGTGCCCATTTTCAGCCTCGGGAGGGCCTCTGGAGCATGGGGAAGGCCATTTTTGCCCTCCTGGGGGCTCAAGGGAAGCCCCAGCAGCCTTTGGAAGCTGAAAAACGGGCCCGTTTCGTCACGTCCGGTATTTCTGGAAGGTCCGTTTTTTGGCCACCCGAGGCTGCAGAGGCTTCCCTCGAGCCTTTGGGAGACCGAAAACGGCCTCAAGTGGGCCGCAAATCAGGCATGTGCATGCGCAGTGTAGGTAAGTTTGGCTGGGGCTCGCGTGCCGCACAAACGGCTCTGCGTGCCACCTGTGGCACGCGTGCCACCGGTTCACCATCACGGCACTATACTGATCCTTCAAGAGTCTTAGATGTAACAGCAGTCATTTCATGTAATACACTTAGGTTACTGTATTACATGAAATGATTGCTGTTACATTGTGGATGTCATCTCGGAGCCCCTTCAATAATTATTGAGAAATCCAGAAGGACAAGTGCACTGCCATAGAATTAGAGAAGGGCAAACATCTCTTATCTTCAAAAAGGTCCTGGCCAACTATACACTGATTGGCTTGGTGTCAGTACCAGGCAAAAACAGATTATAAAATAGTCAATTTGTAAGCATTTGGGAAAGAATGCATTGCTTGGCAGAGGCCAGCATGGGTTTATTAGAAAGAAGGCTTGCCAAATCATCCTGATTTGTTTTTCTGATAGAGTGACCAATTCAGTTAACTATGGAGTACAGTGGGCATTGTGTACTGCGATTTCAGAAAAGCTTTCAATGCTATCTCCCATGAGATCATAGTAGAAAGGATGATTAAAAAGTGGCCTGGGACAATGGACAAGATGAATATTCATTAGTGATAAATGGGAAGATAAATGCAATTGATTTTTAAAAGACATAATTATAAGGGGGGTATACTAGGCAGTAGTACATGCATAAAGAATCTGGGGTGTTTTGGTGAATCAACCGATCGTGTTAATGTAGCTTCACCAAAAGAAAATGATCCTAGACTTTATCAGCTCCAGGATCAAATGAAACAATTCTTCCCTGTTCTCCATTGATCAGACCAACCTAGAACATTGCACTTAGTTTTGGCCATTGCATTTTCAAAAATATATTATCAATATGGGGTAGAATCAGAGGAGAAGAACCAAGATAAGAACCTGGAGAAAATCTTAAGAAGGAATATTTGAAAGTATTTGGTGTGCTAAGTGTGCAGAAAGGAAAACAGTAAAGAAACATGACCTCTATCTTCATGTATCCAAAGAAAAGTCATGTCATAGAAGGAGCAGAATTGTTCAAAATTAGGATAGATCCCTCAAAATGACCCAGATTCAAAGTTCCAATGTCCATCTCCCCCTGTGGTCGTCACATTCTGGACATTCAGCAAACGGTCCCTCATTTACAGCTGTTTGCACATCCCATGTGACTGAAATGTTTTTCAAAGTCGGCAACTATAGATGAGTGGACTTCAGCTCCTGCTGGCTGGGGACTTCTGGGAGTTGAAGTTCACACATCTTAAAATTGCCAAGTTTGAAAAACACTGCACTCTAAGGCATCATGAGAATATAGGAAGTGCTGGTAATGAGGAATTGCCTGGTTTGGCACAGATAACATTTACTTTCTTGGATTCTTTGTTGTATGAATAACTGGTTGAAGGTGTAAGAAAGTTCACATAACTTTACTGTATTTTCTTATTGTAGTCTTTGCCAGAAATCTCTGGGCTTTGTTTAGGTGTGTGTGTGTGTATGTGTGTGTGTGTGTGTGTGTGTGTTTTGAACCTGAATTTCCAGTACTTCACTACAGTAATTCAAAATAGATTCCAAAACAAGTCAACACAAGTGAGCAGTGTTTAAGAAATGCTCTTTGGAACTTTCTTAACTAGTTTGATACTTTGCAACATACTTTAAAAAAGTATTTTTAAAAAAATATCTGTTAAACATACAATAGACTTAATAATTTGAAGAAGAAAAAACGTATTTGGTTCTGAGTTAACAGCAGCTTGCCTCTGTCCTCATGAGTGGGGTTATTATTTCCCCTGAGTGAGGAAAATAAGTTGATTAATCTATGAGTATGGGGAGAAAGACTAATGTAGTAGCTGCAGTGAACATTATTTAAGGTTCTAGTATTCATACTTTCAAAAAGGGGAAATGAACATATCTACATTTTTGAAATTCATTTGAAAATTTTCAAAATCCCAGTTCTTTCAAATCACAACTCATTAAACATAGAATGACAGAGAAACAGATAACACTTCTCTTCTATGTCCGGTTACTCTTAAATTTTACTTTGCGTTGTATCTTGTAAGAAGCTTATTTGAAGGCAAGCTTCTTACAAGATACAGGATACAATGCAAGTTGAACAAATACAACATAATTGCCATATGTGACTTAATTCTAATATTGAATTAGAATACATAAATTTTGCCTAAGTTAAAGGAGCTTTTTTTTAAAAAACAATCATAAATATTACTGTTTATCAAATATCAGCTAAATCACTTGGGGATACAGGATTTGGTTAATGCAGAAACCCATTTGAAAATGACTTGAAACTTTGCCATTTAGTGTTCTGTTTTATTGGTTGTTGCTCATTATATGAAAGTGTGTTGCATTTTATGTGTTCCTTTTCTGGTTGTTGATATAGATTTATTCTTTTTTTTTCTTTTCTGCTTTCAGGAATTCTATGAACACACAAAAACACTTTGGCAAGATGAAGGTGTGAAAGCGTGCTACGAAAGATCTAATGAATATCAGTTGATTGACTGTGCTCAGTAGTAAGTACAGCTTTTCTTACAATTAATTTTACTGATATATTAGGAGGAGAATCAGTGGAAAGATTCTGTTTTATTAGTGTTGATATAATGACTCAGGAACTCTGGAAGTCCATAAGTCATAAAGGGGGCATAGTTCCCCACCCCTGATGTAAATAGTTAAACTTGAGCCACATATCCATAATATAGTATGTTTTCTGGGTAACCTGATATTGTTGTAACTTTATCCTGCAGCATTTAATTTATACATTTTTGATATTTTGAAGGATAATATGCAGTGGGATCTTCACAGAAAATGAACAATTTCGAATGTATAATTGCAGTATTTGAGAAAGCATTCATTGTGTTGATATATGAGAAAAATCTACTTTATAGCACCGCTAAGGTGTGGACTAGTCTAGGAGAAAATCACAAACTAATGAGTCCTTTTAATTAACTTACATCCACCATTAACTCTACCACTAAAATAAGTTAAATATTATATGCAAATATGAATCAAGTTATTATGTATCTTAATACAAATTAGCATAGCCTTGGTTTGTTGGAACAAGCTCAGATGATGTGTGCTAATATTTCTACTTCTTTTCTTTTGTTTCTTCTAAGACACCCTTGAGAATTAATCCATAATACCATATCATTTTCAAACAGAGCCATCACATGTCTTGCTATATGTCATTTATAGCCTGATTATCTGTAAAACAATTCCCTGGATATCAACCTCACAGATACAGCTGGAAAACTGCAGTTTTGAGGAATCAAGTAGACTTTCTTTACCCTGTCAGAAGATGAGGTTCATTCTGATCAGACCTTTTTAAAAAAGACCTTTCTAAAACGGTTTTCAAAGACCAAGTAGCCTTTTTTTCTATGCTGTCAGAAGATGAGGTTCATTCCTGATCAGACCATTTTAAAAATATGCTTTTTTAAATGAATGAATGAACCTCATCTTCTGACAGGATAGAATAAGTCTAATTGGTCTCTCAAAACTAGTTTTCCAACCATATCTGTGAACGTTTATACACAGGAAAATGTTTTACAGCTAATCAGGCAGTATTTATTTGGTAAGATACATTTTTACAAAGGTATTTTACCAGACAAAACTCTTGTAGATTGGTCTACAAGATTAAAACCCTTAGAGGTTGGTAGAGATCAATTCTGGTCTAGTGGTGAAGAAGGTACCAGGCTAGAAACCAGAAAACTGGGAGTTATATAGTTTGCCCATGAAAGCCAGCTAGGTGACTTTGGGCCAGGCATTCTTTCTCAACCCAACCCACTTCACAGGATTGTAGAAAATCGGGAGAAGAAGTTTTGGCATGTTCAGTGCCTTCAGTTATTTATAAAAATAATAAAAGTGAGATGTTAAAAAATACATTTGAAGAATACAGCAACTACACAGTTCCTGTTGTAGTTTGCTCTCAGTTGCCATCTTCTGGCCAGCCAAGAGGTCAGAATTAGGTTGTGCTGATTTGTCATAACTCTTGTTGCAAAGGCTTTAGAAGAAGTAAATTACTTTATAGCTTAGGCCTCTTTATAAAATAAAAATAATAATAAACGGGCACAATGCCTCTCCACAATGTCCTAAAACATGTTTGTGTGAATTACTATTTTACTATTACTAAACTATTATTATTTCATTGGTCATTATTTTAGAAATGTCTTACCCAAGCTCTGCACCTCTTTAGGTGTGTAACTTAAAATACTATAATATTTTATATTTGTAACCATGATTGCAGTGTGGATGTATCAGAATGTATGACTAGCAATAAATCTATATTTGCTAGTTTGAAATGTTTCTGTTGCTTTGGCCAGTTAAATTATACATATTGATTACTAGTTAAACAGCCATGCTTCTCAGTTTTATGTTGCTGGTTTTATTTTCATTGTTGCAGTACTGTTTGTTTGTTATTGCCTGAAGTCCCTTATGAATTAGCAGATAGTTTTGGAAGCTTTAAAATAAGTAGATCAAGCCAAGAATGTGCTTGTGTAACCTTTGTACACTCCCATGGTATAATAATGCTTTCTTAAAATTGCTGAGAGCATCCTCTGTTGGCTCCATCTTCTTTGAAGCCCACAGATGACTTTGCTATGGGGTTGATGGGATGACTAAATCAAGAATTCTAGGAAAGGATCTCAGAATACATATCCATCCTACTTAATAGGATGCATGGTGTGACTTCCATCTTTATTCCAAAGTTCTTTGCTGGAATTCCTGATTGAAGTCAATTTTGTCGATGTTGATCTCACAGCAGATAAAAGATATGGTGATTAAGAGCCGTGGTGGCGCAGTGGTTAGAATGCAGTATTGCAGGCTAATTCTGCCAACTGCCAGCAGTTCGTCCTTACTGGCTCAAGGTTGACTCAGCCTTCCACCTTTCTGAGGACAGTAAAATGAGGATCCAGATTGATGGGGGCAACATGCTGACTCTGTAAACCAGAGGTCTCCAACCTTGGCAACTTTAAGACTAGTGGACTTCAACTCCCAGAATTCTCCAGCCAGCATAGCTGGCTGGAGAATTCTGGGAGTTGAAGTCCACAAGTCTTAAAGTTGCCAAGGTTGGAGACCTCTGCTGTAAACCACTTAAAGAGGGCTGTAAAGCACCATGAAGCAGTATATAGGTCTAAGGGCTATTACCATTGCTAAACAGTTTCCTTTTCTCTATGAGCAAAATACAGTGGGTTATATCATTCAATGTAATGTATGATGTACTTGTTAAACCTGTTAAAGAACAAAATAAGAATTTCATCAGCAAGAAATCATTGGGCATAAAGAAATAATTACTTTAATATCCATCCATACTATCTTCTTTTAGCTCCTTTGATGAATTCTCCATTCATATATGGGACTTTTTAAGGCAGAGGCTGCAGTCTTCCATTGCACCTTAGATTTATACTTGTTTTCATTAGATTTTTTTTCTCTCTCAATCTAGTCTAGTCTGTTAGAATAGGAAACCTGTCACTTTTCAAGTACTGCTGAACCTTTTCTGCTTCTGGGAAATTTAGTTCATCGCCACCCCCTTTTTAGAAGAGGGATTGCTTGATTCTGTACTTCCTGCTTACTTATGCAGAAGTGAACAGCTTGAGGGGAGGGGAAAAAAGCAATTTCCCTTCCCTTAACTAAGGTTACCAAACTGGTTACTTTCACTGGAGCTTCAAGGAGAAAAAATACCCTGTGATCCTGAGCCAGAGATGTCCCAGTGCATTTTACTTTGCAAGATTAATAAAAGCTAGAAGGGAAGTGTCAATGCCCTTTGTCTCTCAACAGACTTTCAGGTGACTATAAAAAAAGGAAAGGAAAAAATGGGTGGGAGATGTTGGCCTCACTATTACCATCTAGAATCAGAATAGTCGACTTTTCGTTTGATGCCAAGTAATTTCTCCATATTTAGCATTAAATCGAAAATTATTTTATTGTAATGAGAATACTTGGGGAGTTATATTCTTATCAATGTAAATGAGATTCTGGAAGGGGCATAAAGTAAAAAGAAAGTGAAAGGAAAATGAACACCTCTTTTAATAGCATATTACTGTAAAATGTTTGCTTGAAATGTATACCGTCTGGTAAATGTTTCCTTGATGTATTGAAAGTCAGTTGGAAGAAGTAAGGTGGCTCCATCATGCCATTAGCCTTCCACACATAATGCAAAATTATTTTACTGAGGAGTTATTGGGGGTTGATTTTCAAATATCCAAATCTCTGCTAAAAGAGTACAGGATAAACATATTCAGTGATTTTTGATTTAGAACTTTTTTCTACTTTGTATTATTCTTTGCATTATTCTTGTGTTATCATTATATCTTTTATTTTGACATAATAATTTGGCATATATTTGGGTCATATGTTTTGTATAGCTCTGATATCCTTAAGAAGTCAGAATAATCTTAAATAACTAAGCATCGAACACGACAATTGTATTACAGTAATACAAGCTCTTCCATTTCCCCCCACAAAATCAAGGCAGAAGGGTTTGTGTATATGTGTGTGTGCATGTGTATACACACACACACATATACACACACACACATATATATATATATACACACGCTCATGCCCTTGTTCTGCTAAAGATTTGCTATATGTATCCTCCATTTAACATTTCCTGGACTTTTACCAGGGTGGAAAAGGAAATAGGGCAAGGGAAACCTTTCGCAAGCTGTTTCACACCCCTTCGACTTCAGGAAGGGCTGGAAGTAGCGTGAGAGAGTTTCTGTTCATGGTGTTTCCTGCAAGAATGCCTCTACGTGTTTTCTTGCTGTCTGCCATTTCAAAGGAAGAGCTTAGGAGGAAAGCATAGAGTCAGGTTAGATTGCCTGCACTTTTATAGTTCCAAAAATCCTTGCTTAGCTTTAGAAGTGGGTCAGGCAGCCATTGAGAGCTCTAGAAATCACATATTTGTAAAATAGTTGGTTTTATGTTATCATTAGAAGAGAGCTGAATACAGCAAATAATAGAGAATCATCGGAGGTGGCTGAACTACACCAACATTATTGCGTCCTTTGCGTTGACTGTTCTTTGCATTATTTCTCTGCAGTCCATAAATGTTTGCGCCTATTGACAGCTAACTGTCCCAAACTGGTTCTTGTGTAATTGTCTCCTTTAAATGACCCTTGTAATAACACTCTGGGTTTTTTTTAGTAAGTATTCAGTCCTGTCCCCTTCAACGGTGGGGCATGTGCTTTCAAGATAGATGTTCTGAATGTTGTTGTTTTTTTCTGTAACTTTCCATTGATTTTTGTTGTTTGGTTGTTTCCTGCTATTACTTCTGCCCATAATGAAGACATATGGTGAGTTGCTACTTTCTGATATACCCAGAGATATTAACAACATCAATGAAAAAGTGGTCCTTTAGGTCAGGGGTTGCCAACCTTTTGGACCTCAGGGACCACTAAACTCAAAATTTTAAATCTCATGGACCACTAATATGAATTTTGGCTGACAGTGGCTTGCTGATGTTGGTGGGAGGGAGAGAGAGAGAGATCCGATCTAACCTCGGAGGGCTGGCAGTGATGTTTCCACCCCTCCTCTCTCTCTCTCTCTCTCACATACACACACACACACACACATACAGAGCTCATACACACACACACACACACACACACCCTCCAAGGCAGCCACATTCCTAATCTGCTTTTCAGCTCCGTTCTTAGAGGGGTGGGATACTTTTGGCTTCATGCAATGAAAGCAGCAGAAGCAGCAAAAGTCTTTCTCTCCCCCAAACTCCACCAGAAATGAGTCTTTGCCAGCGCAGCCTCTTGGAGCAGGATGCCTTGTAGGGTCCCAAAGACTCATTTCTGGCAGAGTTTGGGGGAGAGAAAGAAAGACTTTCGCTGCTTTCCTTGTGTGCAGCCAAAAGCAGAAGAAGAAAGAATTGGAAACAAGCAGCCCAGTGGCCAGGCCAGGCGCGTGGGACTCTTGGGGCAAGTTCCCCCCTCCGCCCTTTCCCACCTCCCTTCACTACGTCATGTTGTTCGCAATGCAAACAACGCAAGTCTTGTGTTCCCATGGGCCATGTGGGCGGTGCAGCCTTGTGTTCCTGCGCATCCTGGATTAATTGCTTTGGGGGGTCCTTTGGGGGTGACATTTCTCTGCAGACCACCAAAAAGTTTTTGTGGCCCACCGGTTGGCAACCACTGCTTTAGGTGATATAGCAGTCTTTAACCACTGAATCACAAGCCGATCTCATCGCTTAGCATTTAAAATCTGAAGATCAGAAATGGAAGGCAAAATTCCTTGAAAGACTATTTCCTTGCCACTTCCAATATTTTTTTTTTACAGAACACACTAAATTTCCAGAAGTATATTCATGTTATATGTGTCACCATTAAGCATGAAATTAAATGCACTCTAGAATAAAAACTAAGAATCTTCCACATCACACAGTGGTTTACTGATCATGCAGGGAAATTTAAAAGAATCTGGGATGCCAAAGTAAATTTATTTTTAAAGTAAAGCATGGAGATAGACGACCACTATTTTTACAATATTGGTAGTCTGTGGAAACAGGGGAAGCCCCTAGACCTGATGAACTTCTGGTTGAACAGTACAGAATTTTCTTATACATATTGTTAACGATCTATAATGAACCACTTAATCTCTGTATTCCCTTTGTGATTGTATTATTTCAGTACAAGGATATCGCAGCAGAGAAAGATTCTACTAAAAGTGCAAGCTATAGACTAATGCTTTCACTGGATAGAAAAATACTAACTAATGCTAGCCAGGAAGTTACAAAAAGTAATACCATCTATAAACCTCCCATCTCGGTATTGATTTATTAAAAAAGTAGCAAGCTTTCTGCAATAATTGTCTTGATATTTTGGATGTGGCAACAGATAAATTGGAATTGAATGTCATTGCATATTGAAAAGCTCTTCAAATAGTTCAAATTGAAAGTATATTTTAAGAAAAAAGGGATATTTTTTTTGTTCACTAGATTTCAATTTGCTATTTTTACTCAACAACTAGAACTATTATAGACATATTTGCCTCTCAACCAATAAATTTATACCTTAATATCCATCAAGGAGTCCCTTGTCTCCTTGGTTCATGAAAATTTTGGTGATTCTTTCAGGCAGTTTCATGATTCTCCTATGCAGGAGACGGTTACCAACCCCTGACTTATAGTAGTTGCTTCCAAAGCATCTGTAATGTAAGAATCCTTAATAGATACAGTGCTTGGATGGGAAGAATTCAGTTTTGTAAGGATTGGATCAAATTAAAGTTAGTATTTATTATACATCTGAATAGAATTACAAAATGAAATATCCAGTTTTGCAGAATCAGTGGATACATGCCTTATGAACTGCTAAGCGTATTTCTCATGATTTAAGAATGAAATTAATCAGAAAATATTGTTCATGTTTCTTGGGCCCCTCAAAAGTTGTTTACAAAGGGTTGAACATTAGATTTTTCATGCTGGTGTTTTTAAAAGTGTGAAGGCTGGCTTCAAGTCATTATCTGTTTCAATACAATTTTGGAAGAAAATATTATAGTTAAAGATCCTAATGTCTTCCGAAAACAGTGGTTCACAACTGTGGTCCGCAGATCCCTGGGGGGCCGTGATGTCATAGGGTGGCCGGGAAGGCTTGAAGGAATATTATGAATTAAATCTTGAGTCAAGTCTTGGTGGTCTGTGGCCATGGTCCATGACCACAAAAGGTATTTAAAGAGGATCCGTGGTGAAGAATAGGTTGAGAACTACTGTCATAAAACATGGGGCATATTACCCCATAACCTTTGCCTCTAGCATGTCTGGACATGATAAGGAGGATAAAGGTAAAGGTTCCCCTCGCACATACGTGCTAGTCGTTTCCGGCTCTAGGGGTGGTGCTCATCTCTGTTACAAAGACAAAGAGCCAGCATCTCCGTGGTCATGACTAAATGCTGAAGGCGCATGGAACACTGTTATCTCCCCACCAAAATGGTTTCTGTTTTTCTACTTGCATTTTTACGTGCTTTCGAGCTGCTTGGTTGGCAGAAGCTGCGGCAAGTAACGGGAGCTCACTCCGCTGTGCGGCGCTAGGGATTTGAACTGCCAAACTTTCTGATCGAAAAGCTCAGCATCTTAGCCACTGAGCCACTCTGTCCCTGATAAGGAGGATAATTTTACATAAATGGAAGGAAAGTTATCTTCCTGATAATGAGGAATGGATTCAAGAAATGAGTCAATTTATATGTCATTGTGTTGTAAAAATGAGCATTGGAAGCTCTAGGTTTCTTTATTGTCTAGATTTAATTACATTTAACCATTATCAATCAGAATATTATATGGATCCTCCCCGACTTTTTGTGGTTGCTAGTTTACTTTTTTCCTCTTTGTTGCATTTAGTTTGTTCTGATCACAATTTGAAAAAATATTGAACCAGGTGATTTGAAAAATACAAATTGTGTAATCAGGATCACTTGCCACTTTTGCTTCCTCTTTTGAGCCAGTGAAAAAGATGCAGGCTTACTGTAATGGGATACAAACACCTTTGTACTTTATTGGCTTCCTATTATAGATGGATGGCCTTATAAAATAATATAGAATATCATGTTTGTTTGAGGCCCAGAGTTCTAAGATTTTTAGAACCAAAGCTAATGCTAGGAAAGATGAAAAACCTGTAGAAAAAATGAGCTGGATTTAATGAAATAATTCTGATCCATTTAAATTGAGCTATAATTTATTGCTATAATTTATTGCAATTCAGTATAAAAGTTGACAGTTTAATCTGAATTAATAAAATACTGATAGTCCTCATTTAGTGGCTGCCTCATTTAGCAATTGTTACATCAGTGGTGAAAAAGTAACTTTTTACAACCAACCCTCATATTTTTGACCTGCGCAGGTCTCTAAAGCAAAGACCATCTGGGATAAGACCAAAAGCACAGTTGTGGTTTCATTCAGAAACAGTTTTGCTCAGCAACTGAATTGTTGGTCCCAGTTGTGATTATTAAATGAAGATTATCTGTATGCATTTGTTACCTATTACTTTTGAATAATTTACATTTAGAATTGTGCATGTATTATTTCCTTTTAAGTAGAGTTACACAGTGGAAATTGATATCACTCCCTATTATAGTGTAATGGATAAAATCTATTGTGGAGTTTCAATGTACTTTTCCGCTTTCATTAGTAGAAATTGTGATAGTACAAGTATTCCTCGACCACAATTGAGCCCCAAAAGTGAGACATTTGTTAAGGGGGTTTGGGGCCATTTTATGACTTTTCCTACCATAGTTGTTAAGTGAATCACTGCAGTTGTTAAATTAGTAACACTGTTGTTAACTGAATCTGGCTTCCCATGGACTTCACTTGTCAGAAAGTCGCAAAAGGTGATCACATGACCACAGGACATTGCAACCGTCATAAATACATGCCAGTTGCCAAGTGTCCGAATTTTGATCATGTGACCATGGGGGATGCTGCAGTGGTTATGTGAAAACTGGTCATAAGTCACTTTTCTTCGGTGCTATTGCAACGTCAAACAGTCACTAAATGAACTGTTGTAAGTTGAGGATTATCAAGAATTCAGTTAATGCATTGACCAGCAATATCAAGGTCATGTTCCAATATTCTCTCTGCCAACTAATTAAAATACGCTGAAATAAAAAGTACTTTTTTTAAAAATGTGGATTGTTTGAAGTTTGATAATCCATGTTTGTGTAAAACAGTTAATTTCATCTCTAGTACGAACTACATTGACTTGCTCCTTTCATCTCTACCACATTGTGCTGCTTCTTTTTTTTAGGTTTATCAAAAAACAAAAACAAAAAAAACCCCACCCCTAGCTGAACAAATTTGTCTCAGCAAGTGTGGCTTCTTTGTTTTGTTTCCTATTCATGTTTTTATAGATTAAAATTAATGAGAGATGATGTTAGCGTTGTTGATAGTTCCAAATAATCTCAACAAGGTAGATACTTCTTGCACTATTTTCTGTTTTAACTGGAAGAATATTGAATGTTGTAATTATAAATAGTAAGCTAAGGGAGATTTTCAACATTCTCTGTTTTGACTAAATGTGTGTGTGTGTGTGACATGTTCAGGTAGTTGAAAAGCTTTGCCAAGATACTGAATGAAAGAATTAATAAAGTGGGGAAAATAACTTTATGGCAATAAGGTATTCATTTTGATTGGTCAAATTTCTACCTTCTTGGTGGAAATTAAGTGGCTACATCTTGATCTTACTTTCAGATTTGCTCTTCAAATTATATCCCATGTAATTCACTTGAAAGTCTGCCTTTTTTCCCCTTGTGTGTCTAGCTACAACATTCAGCTTCTACATCTGATAGAATTTATTATTGTATGATTATGTCATGTGGCTGAGCATTTAGCTGTTTTTAATTCTTTTCATTTTTCAGATATTAGTTTTCTTGCAAAAAGGTACTCCAATAGTATAAGATAGATTGCTAAAATTTTATGAATTGATTTGTCATCACATAAACTCTTGGCCTGTAGGCTAGACTTGGGATTTGTAAGATACCTTGGAAAAATACTGTATTGTATTCTTAGATATGGTTGCAAAAAACCCTGCCCTTTTGTGTTCATGAAGTCATCTGCCCTGGACCTCAGCTTGAAGATGAGATTTAATTTTACAAGGATGGCACTTAAATTTAATCAAATGCTAATGGATTTATACAAGTAATGTTCTTTCTTTTTGAATGTCCTTATTCAAACCATCTTAAACCTGAGGCTTGTCCAGGTTGTACATCGGTGGAGGGTTTATTCATTTTTGTTCCCACTCCTTCAGGACAATAGTGTAAAATACGGGTTCTGTATGCTCAAACTGATTTTAAAATCTGCAAAATTCCGATAATGTAAAGGTAACAAGTCTGAAAATGTATTAATTTCAAACTACAGTCCCTTACATTTTTGAGATATGCCATTTTGTGATTACAGTCAAAATGATATAAAATTGAGGAATGCGTGTTTGGGTAAAACAATTATAATTATAAAACTTTATCCAGCAGCTTTATTCTTTATCCTGTTGCCATGTAGCAGATATGATTGGGTTGATCCTGATGGACATCATAATTCATATTAGGGTTGGTTAAAGCTCTATCAGAAAGGCAATGTGGCATAGTGGCTTGAAACTGAGAGACTCTTGAATTCCAGTCCCACCTAAGGCATGAAAGGGGATCTGGGTGACTTTAGGCCAGTCACTTACTCACAGCCCTAGGAGAGAGACAATGGCCAATGACTTCCAAAATCTTGCCAAGAAAACTGCAAGGACTCCTGAAGACAAGGAGACAGACAGACAAACGCCATGTAAATGCCATGCTTCAATTACCAAGTCCTTCTTAGTGGGAATACTTACCTGCCTCATCCATTTCCCCTCCAGTTATTTGGCTTACAGTACATGACATGAGTCATATGATTCAAAGGAGACATTATCCTTCAAAGTCTGAACCAGAATAACTGAAATAAAAATGTAATTGCGGTTTTTCATTCATCACTAAAAATGAGCAGTCTTCAACTCCAAAGCTGCCTGTAATATGGATGGCAGATTTAGACCAGATTATATACAGTAAGTGGATAACACTTGGAATCCCTTCCCAATCTGATAACCGTGGGAAACAACTGAACAGTGAGAGAGTTGGCACAGTGTTTGGCTATTGTGGGTGCAAAATTGGTGATAGGCTTATTAGCCACATGACCTTCCAGGAAATTCCTATACAGGTAGCCCTCAACTTTCGACCACAATTGCGACCAGAATTTCCATCGCTAAGCAAGGCACTTGTTTAGTGAATCACACCCTATTTTGTAGCCCTACAATCCCGGCTCTTTTTGCCATCATTACTAAACAAATCACTGCAGTTGGTAAGTGAATCACACAGCTGTTAAATGAATGAGGCTTCCTCAATTGACTTTGCTTGTAAGAAACCAGTTGGGAAGGTTGCAAATGGTGATGGTATGACCCTGGGACATTGCAACCCATTGTAAATGCACGCTGGTTGCCAAACACCCAAATTTTGACCACGTGACCATGGGGATGCAGCTACAATTGAAAGTGCGAGGACTGGTCATAAGTCACTTATTCAGTGGCATTGTAAATTTGAATGGTCAATAAACAAATGGCTGTAAGTAGAGGATTAACCTGTATACGAGAAATCAATATTTAACTAGGATATGGGGGAAGGAATTTACATGGCTGGGCCTCATTTTGCAAAGGATAAAGTTTGCATTGTGATATTGTAATGCATATTTTGCCCCTTGCTGCCTTGTCCACCATTCACCCCAGTGGATGACCGTGGTATCATAATTCAAATTAAAATGAGGGTGGAGGTTCGTTCTTTAAGCTTGTGGGTTGGTTTCCAAATGTTTCATTACCATGCTAGGTAACATCTTCAGCGGAGTTTAGGGGGTGTCAGTGTTGGTGTTCTACTTAATAAGGCTTTGTGAGGTCAGTAGATCTTGTGATGGGAGGTCACACCAGGTGAGGGTCTAACTCTAAACTCCACTGAAGATGTTACCTAGCTGGTAATGAAATGTTCGGAAAACAACCCACAAGCTCAGAGAACGAACCTCTACCCTCATCCTCTACCCGAGCTACAGATATTTGCCACTATCCCAAATTAAAATACCTGTTCAGCTGTTGCCTTTGTAAAATAAGGTCCATTTTCTCTCTAGCGTATTATTAGCCCACTACTGAAATTTCAGTAACAGTAAAATCTATCATTTTTACCTCATGATTGTTCTTCTGTGTTCTACATTTTGAGATGAAAGAGAACAAGTCTCGACTGCTTCAGGCCTTGTGTAACACTCCTTCGGGTTCTTGAAAAGCCCTGTCATATCCTCAGTCAGTCGTCTGTCTGTTCTCACTGCTCTTCCTTCAGACTCCCATCAGGTCTCAGTTTACAGTTCCTTCTCCATCATTGCCCTGCACCCATCCCAATTCTTCTGAACCATTCTTGAGTTATACAACAGGCGTGGAATGTGTTTGATCAACTTCCATTGCTCTGCAGACTTTCTGTACAGGTGGTCCTCGACTAATGACAACAACTGAGCCCCAAAATTTTGTTGCTGAGTGAGACATTTGTTAAATGAATTTTCTCCCACTTTACGACCTTTCTTGACACAGTTGTAAAGTGAATCATTGCAGTCATTGAGTTAGTAACATGGTTGCTAAGTGAATGACTTCCCCATTGACTTTGCTTGTCAGAAAGTTGCAAAAGATGATCACATGAATCCAGGACACTGCAACCTTCATAAGAATGAGTCCGTTGCCAAGCATCTGAATTTTGATCCCAAGTCCATGGCGATGCTGCAATGGTTGTAAGTGTGAAAAACGATCATAATTTATTTTTCTCAGTCCTTTGTAACTTCAAATAATCACTGATGAACTTTTATAAGTCAAGGACCACTGTATTTATACAGAGTAATATCCTGCCTTACAAGAAGTCTAACGTGGTGTTATTTCTACTAATGGTACATTGCTATGATGAGGGTTGGGTTGCAAGAAAATGACTGACCTCAAGACACCTGGTGAGCTCCATGGACTTCTCCGATCCCAAGCTAATACTTTCCAAAAGAGTTTTAAACCTACACTGTGCATAAAGTATAACATTTAAAACAATTGTGTAATATGTTTGACTAAAGTTTCAAGACAGCATGTCATGTGACTAGGCATATATGGGAGCAAAATGAGTCCTTCCCATCTAGGATTGTAAAAATGTACCATGTTGTCTAACTAAAACTGTTTCTTATCATATTTAATATGATATGGAGATACACCTGGTGGGACCCAGAAGAAGGGTCTTCTCCATGATGGCTCCCTCTCTCTGGAACATCATTCTCCCAGATATTAAAATGGTCCCCACCAGTGGTGGAATTCAATTTTTTTTAAATACTAGTTCTGTGAGCGTGGCTTGGTGGGCATGGCAGGGGAAGGATACTGCAAAATCTCCAGTCAGAGGTGGTATTTGCTGGTTCTCCGAACGACTCAAAATTTCCACTACCGGTTCTCCAGAACTGGTCAGAACCTGCTGAATACCACCTCTGGTCCCCACTCTAGCACTCTTCTGGAAGGTGCTGAAGGCCTGGTTTTGCCAGCAGGCCTAGGGAACGCGGAGCGGAATGCAGCCCACTAAATGGTTTGTATGATGTGTTGTCGCTGGGGTTATTTTTTATTATTATTTATTATATATGATTCTTTTAGCTTTATTGCTTTTTATATGAAGTTTTTATAGTTTTGTAATCTGGCTTGAGTCGCCATGTGCGAATATGCGGCAATATAAATCTCATAAATAAATAAACAAACAAATAAATAAATAAAGATAGTCCTCAGGTTACAACCACAATTGAGACCCAAATCCTCTGTGCTACCCAAGGAATTGTTAAGTACGTTTTTCCCCTTTTTACCACAGTTGTTAAGCAAATCATTGCCCTTACTAAGTGAAACATGCGATTGTTAAGCAAATCTGGTTTTCCCCCCTTGAGTTTGCTTGTCGGAATGCCGGCTGGGAGAGTGCAACTGCCATAAATGCATGCCAGTTGCCAAGTGCCCGAATTTTGATCACGTGACCTTGGCGAGGCAGCCAAATGTGAAAACTGGCTATTGGTCACTTTTTTCATTGCTGTTGTGACTTCGAACAACCACTAAACAAACAGATGTAAGTCGAGGACTACTTGTATAGTGTCACCATTAATTCCAAGAACTTTATGTTGGGGAATATCAGTTCTCATGAGACTTCCGTGTGAGTTTCTGGTGTTTGCACTGAGTTGCTGTAGAGACTGAGACAGAGAAGGGCACACGCCATAATTCTCAGTTAACCTCAGATCCCTGGAAAAAAGGCACAACAATCTACTGTGAGGTCTGAATTAGTGAGGCCTTTTTTTGGCATGTGGATCTGGAAGGTGCTTGTCAATGAATGCATTTTGTTTCTCTTGGCCTCTGAGGGCCTGGTATCCATTGCAAAAGGCCCCCTGCCCTGAAACTACTTATGTAAACGAGCAGCAAGCCAAGCAAGGACTATTTTTAGTAAGGCGGCAATAGTTGTGTGGGGAAAAAGTAAACTAGGCACCTTTTCTGAGTCATGCAGAGGACTGTTTTAAAGGAAAAGAGGGGATGGGAAGACTTAGGGGAGTGCAACTCCTATGCCCCATAATTTTGAATGTAATTCCAAACTAGGGGTTTTTTTTTGGACCTGCATTAAAACATCTGCTTAAAACAGGTTGGTTGTTTTCTGGAATGAAAATAAAATCTCTCTCTATATATAAAAGTGAAATACCACTCACGCATCATCACAAAATCTCCAGAACCGTAAAGCCTACAAACTTGAAATTTAGCACGTATGTTCCTCTTGGCTTCTAGGTACTCGCTAAGAAAAGATTTTTCAAAATGACCATCAGAGCATTAGTATTTCGTATATTATTATTAACACGCTCTGATGCTTAGGAGTTCTACTCCCCCTCCCCACCTGAAAAGAAATTGTTCCAATGCAAAACACAAGCCGAGGAGAGGACTTTTAGTTTCATAGCACCAAGCAGCTTTAGTACAGAACAGTTGAGCTAAGCCACGCCCAGGCTCCTTGCTGTCTCTTTCTTGCTCACACAGCAAATACTGTTTCAGTTTCCAAACAGCCCTCAACTCTCTCACAAACTGAAAGGACACTAGCCAGATGAATATCGATGGATGCTGGTAGGCAGAGGCACAATTATTTCCCCTTATTCTCCAGATGAGCTGTTCAGAGCATCCATTGTTTGGGATGATGCTTCTGTCGCTCGTTTGATAGGCTGGGCTTTAGTTGAGAGGACGCTCCTCCTCCTCCACAGGACTCCTCCCTAGCGTCCCCAGTTTTTGCTCAGCCTTCGTGGATATAGGCAGCTTAATTTCCTTTCCCTTGGCCGGAATAGCAAAGGCTTCAAAAGGAGTCAACAAAAAGGTTTGCTTTTAAATTCTAAACAACTCCTTTAAGGCTTTTAGTTTCAATGAGTCAAGCAGCTCCCTATGATATATAACTCGAGCCAAGGGAGCTCACCGTAGCTTCAGATAATGATCTCTCACCCCCAGGACGATCAGAGGTGATAACACCTCAGCTGCATGGCTAACAACTCACATTACGATCTTTTCAAGCCGAGCTGCTATGATCGCCACTGCCCGTGCCTAACGGGAGAGGCTCCATTTTAAAAGGGTCCGAGGCTTTTTTCTCTCCCCTGGGAGCACCATCTGGGGTGGGGGCATCACCGCCCATCTGCCCCACCGCGCCTTTTTATTCAAGGGGAAACACTGCAGTATCAACTCCCCACAAGGCGTGGAAGTGCTCAGAGAATTAAACAGCAGCACCACAGCGAGCACCAAGGCTTGTGTCCGCCTGTGCAGGAAGCTGTCACAGGCCTACATCTTATTTCAACAATTCCTCCTTTCTAGGTCTATGAGGTGTTCCTAATTTGGCTAATTCGGAAATAATAATATTAATAACAAAATAATAATAACAATAATAATAGGAACAAGAATAAGAATTCAGTATTCTTACGTAAGATTATACAAAACTGGGGAGCATTGTTTTAGGGTTCCCTGGCCATTGCTGGTTCAGGTCCCTGGGCATGCCAGCCGCCCAACATTTCAGCCTCATTAACAGTAAAATTTAATAAGCGGTCACAATGGCAAGTGGCAGTAGCTCAAGAGCCATGTCAAATTCTCAAAACAAATTGAAGCATTCTAAGTGTATTTCCTAAGCAGCAGAAAAAGACGCTAACAAGCGCCATAAGGTACTAGAAAAACACATGAAGAAGTTCATGTGGGAGGATGAAGAAAATTCTCAAACCTCATCTCCTCCAGGCCTACTTCGGCTCCAATCCCCCTCTGCAACCATCTCTGAATCTGTCTGTGTAATCCAGATGCAGCGCAGCTGCACAAGATCAGGTAGCCCATCTAGATCAGTACAAGTGACTCGAAGTGACTCTGTGGCCACATTGCTCCAACAGCGGCCAGATTCTGTCAAGATGATGACTTACCGGAAAAGATCCCCACAAAGATGTGACTGTGGATGGAATTAGCAATACGCCAATGTATCTGCAGAGGTGCAGCATACTGCTCTGAACAACAGAGCGCTCCTTCTGACTGGAATTCCCTATAACTCCGGTCACTAAGCAGGACAGAGCATCTTTACCCTCAGGTATCTCTCCACAGGAATTTCTGTAGTTTCAGATATACTCCCGCAAGGTATATAGAAGAAGCAAGGGCTATTGATCGGGTGGAGCCAGAGGACTCTGAGTTCTCCTGCTCAAATTCTCAAATTCTAGTTAAATTCGCATCGGCTCACATTAAAAGGTGATGGTTGACGCTACATCTTGACGACTAAAACAACGCCGGCATCATTCTGTTTATAAGAATTCCATGACATTATCTGTTGAGAAGCCACTTCCCCTCACAAGGATCTCCATGAGAGTCCAGGGGACATTTATGCCGATTACGGACCTCTTTCTGAGGTTGACTATTGGGCTTCCTTTTTCAGTTGGCAGCCCTCACAGAATTCCAGCAGCACAGTAACAGCAAGCACCAAGGCCTGTGTCTATCTGGGCAGGAAGCTGTTGAGAGCCAGTGACTGCAGGATCACCCAATTGCAATACAGGTCCTGAAAGGTGTTCTCTATTTGGCCTCACAATTTGATTCCATATTCAGTCATCTAATTATGAGTTTGGTAACAGCACAACAATTTATGTTAGTAGCTGTGCACAGATATAACAAAATATTATCAATAATAACAATATTAATGATATCAATATTATTATGAATAATAACATAATAACAAATTGAATTTACCAAAAAAATGGGGGCGGGGGGCGGGAAGCAAATATCAAGAGGATTCCCTGCCTCTGTTTATATCAGTCCTCTGAACCAGTCAACAGTCCATTAATATCTCATACACATATAGATACATAGATATAGATATCTCACCTTGTGGGCTTTAGGTCAGAATCTTCAAGGGCAACCAAAAATACCCCCAGAGGACAATAAACCAACTCAAAGTAGGTAAAAACTCCTAGAGAGACCTCTAAGGCAACAAAGGATGCCAAGAGACACCAAAATGCGTGAGATGAGCATATCTTAAATTTTAAAAAAAAATGCATGAGGGAAGTTGAACAGAAGTCTCAGTCCTCTTCCCCAGCCAGGCTGGTCCCAGTTCCAGAGTGCTCGCTTCAACAGCACATATGATACAGAGAAGATTAGCATGGCCCCTGCTTAAGGATGACACGCAATTTGTGAAGTGTTCCATATTTCACCTTGCCTCCATCCCTGGATCTCTCAATGCCATCCAGGAGAGCCTCAGAGAGACCAGTTCAACCCAGGCCTTCAGCAGCGCTACTTGCCTGACAGACAGTTGTGGGACCACACCAGAATTCCTCCTCCCAGAGGATATCCCTGATAAATTGAAGGCCTGGAGGGATATGGCAACTTGAAGAGGCATTGCAGTCGGGGTACAGTAGAAGCTGATGGCTAGGCAGCCTCCACAATCTGACCTCATTTCTCACTTGATTTAGTTACTATGCAGAATAGACCTTCATTACCAGCAGGTACCTCCTTCAGGGGAGTATTATATAATCCAGTTACACATTCACATGATGCACAGGATGAGGGAGAACTAGAGACCAGATGGAATAGGTTGAGGAAGGGTCTACTCACAACAGTGACCAAAATCTGTCAGAGGCGGATCCCCTAAAAAGGGGGGGCATGTCAAACATTGAAGGCATTAAGCCAGACAACCGACCTTCAGGTCTGTTTCGCCCTCAGACTTTTTTCAAGTCTCTGTTGTTTCAAAAAAAAACAAAAAAACTACTTCCTGCCTTGATATTCCATTTCCCCTCGGCCCAACAATTGTTACTATAAGGGGTGGGTGGGGGTCAGATGATTTAATCTTCTCCCAACCAATAATGTAAGAGGAAGTCATAACTGTCCCACAGAGGTTCTTGGACCTCGTCCAGAAACAAGGGGTCTCTTCAGTGGCGTATACCCCTCTTACAGGATATGATAGCAAATTTTTAATTTGGTTTTCTCATTCTGCTAAATTTCTCATCACCACGATAGTAGATAAAACAATAATGGCAATTATCATCCTCCTCTGCAATTCCAACGGAAGCAGAAGAGGCTCTCAAGTCAAAGGATATACAGGGTCGAGTTGTCCCCATGTAGGGCATCTCGATCTGATGTGAGGGCCATAAGAGCGGATTCGGCCTCATCCCCTCTTTTTTTACTAGATCGTCTCTCAGATTGCTCCGCCATCTGAGGGAGATTATCTCAAATTCCAATATCAGGGCACACAAGGACACCACAAAACTCTATTAAATTACCTGCTGAAGCCAGGGCATCTCAGGTTACTCCTCGCCTACTGCTATGGCTCAGACATTGGGAAGCAGATATCACACAACTAATGGAAGCTTGCTTCCTCCCCAACATAGGGAGATAATTTGATTGGTGGTGCCCCGACCTATCTCTGATAGAGACTAGAAGCAGAAAATAAGTTCCTTTCTTTTCATAGACCCCAAAATAGTCCTTCCCAGCTTTTTGGAGGGTTCCTTCGTTCCCTCTACCAGGGACTTTTTCTCTTCAGACTCCAGGGACCGTCTGGACGCATGAATCACGAACAGTCAGAAAGTTTCCGATCTGGAGATAGATACTGAAGGGGAGGGCAGAGCAAAAGAATCTCTTGAGGAACATGAAATAGAGGTCTCCGAGGCACAACATAGACCTCCCGACTGTGCCCCTATTGGTGGAAGGCTCAAGCCTTTCACGGACAGATGGGATGCCTCTACCTTTGTTTCCTGGGTTAGAGGTATCAGAAGATTAGGCCTGGCTATAGAATTTCCATCCTCTCCCCGGAACCTTTGCATTACTTGCCTTCTCTCTGGGGATCCTGTTAAAGGGAGCATGATGGAGACAGCTATTGTTCATTTATTGGAGATCCAGGCAACCAACCTGTGGCACCAGATCAGCAGGGGCAATTTTAGTTTTAAAATGACTTAATTGATCCATAGTTCATAGGAGGCTTAAGATGAGTATACTGAACTCCATACTTCTGAGCTTCAGAAGGGGCGATTTTTTACCCTCCATTGACTTAATGGAGGCCCATCCCCACATTCCAATTAGATCCTCACATAGCAAAACTCTTAGTTTTTGTTATAATACTCAATGTTTTGAATACATTGCACTGTCCTTTGGGTTGTCATCTGCCCAAGGTTCTTACGAAGGTTCTGATAGCTCTGGCTGTTCATCTCAGGGGAACACCTGTTAGATGGCAGTGTTATTTATATGACATTTCATTATTATCTTGTTCATATAAACAGGCAAAGGGGAGGCCTTAGCATCGGTCATCACTAGGAGAGACTTGCAGTCCATCTCTCATCACCCACGCATATGCCATTTTCTTGCACGGGGCTACAATCTTACAGCCTCCTGTAGTGCATTGATATCACATGTAGGACCTCAACAAGGTCCTTACCGCACTCAAGAAAACTCCCTTTGAGCCCATGTAGACCATGCGTCTCCATTCCTAACGTACAAGGTGGTTCTCTTGGTTGCCATTACATCGGCCAGTTACATCTTGGATCTAGTAGTCTTCTCAGTTAGACAGGAGCTCTGTATTTTTCACACAGACAAAGTGGTCCTTAGTCCAGATCCATCTTTCACCCATAGATAATTTTGGGTTTCCACAGACCATAGGAACTGATACTCCCGTACATTTGTCTGAAACCGACATAAAATCTGACACAACAATGCCACAATCTAGATGTAAAGCGAGCTTTCTGCATATATTTCAACTGTACGATGTGTGTTAGGAAACAAAGGTTCTCTTCGTTTCTTTTCAACCACCCACCATTGGGTGCAAGACCCCTTCCTCAATGACCAGTAAGTGGCTGAGAGCACAATTCCCAAGTCCTTTGAGACACAATCTCTTCCTGTACCCAGGGGCATCACTGCTCATTCGACCTGGAGCGCTGCGATGTGATGTTGACAACATGGGCCACAAGCGCCAATAGTGAAAATTTACAAGGCGACAACATGGGCCTCACCATCACCTTTTATTTAGAAACTATTAGAATGATGTCTTCGCCTCTACGGAGGCTGCCTTTGACAGGAAAGTGTTACAAAGGGTCCATAGGGACCAAGAAAAGGGGAATCCGAACCAGACGGAAGCCCTCCCGTAGGACACGCCAAGCTTTGGTATGTCCCAAACAATGGATGCTCTGAACAGCTCATCTGGAGAAGGTGCTTACCTGACACACCCTTTCTCTGTGAGCTGTGAAGAGCATCCATCCCCACCCTTATTCGTCTGGTGGGATGCTATTCCGGCCAAGTATTAGAAAGGGTGAAGGAGAAGAAATATTTCATCACTTCGACTTCGCCAAAACTGGGGACGCTAGGGAGGAGTCCCGTGGAGGAGGAGGAACGTCCTCTCAAGTAAAGCCCAGCCTATCAAACGAGCAACAGAAGCATCATCCCAAACAATGGATGCTCTTCACAGCTCACAGAGAAAGGGCGTGTCAGGTAAGTACCAACGCCCCTTTTCCTTCCCAAAAACTAAGCCTGACCACATAGTTTCATAGCGAAGCAAGGGTATCGAGCTAGTCCTACATAAAAACTGAGTTGATTGACTATGCTGCTGTGTACAGGTCATGTTCGCTTTACAACAGTCCACTGAGTGACCGTGCAAAGTTACAGTGGCACTGAAAAAAGTGACTTATGACTGTTTTTCACACTTGTGACCATTCCAGCATCCCCATGGTCACATGATCAAAATTTGCCAATAAAGGAGAATATTTGTAGCTCAGGATTGAAATGAGGGGTCCTTGGTGCTGTCTGAGTTTGTACCCTAACCAGGTAACCTCATCAGTGCTAGCTAGGTCAGCGAGGATCAAAATTGGGGTGCTTGGCAAACTACTCATATTTATGACAGTTGCAGTGTCCAGGAGTCATGTGATCACCTTTTCTGACTTTCTGACAAGCAAAGTCAATGTCAAAGCCAGATTCACTTAACAACTGCAGTTATTCACTTAACAACTATGGCAAGATAGATTGCAAAGTGGGGCAAAACTCATTTTAAAAATGATTTGGCAACAGAAACGTTCAGCTCAATTCATAAGTCGAAGACTACGTGGATAGTAGAAGTGCTGCAAAATCCATTTCTTTTTAGCAATTTGAGCAGCAGGCATTTTGCAGCAACTTCCTTTGCATAATCCTGTTTGGTTCCAGTCACTCATCAAATAATATCCACTGAGTTTTTCACTTTTTGTGAAACATTATTGTTTCACAAAATTATTTCTATTTTTAATAAATAGAAACTCATGGAAGTAGGTTGGCCACTTGTTATTATTTATTGTGAAATGGTATTGTATTCATTGCAAAACAGAAGTCTTTTAAGATAGAGTTGAATTTATTAAGATTTTTTTTAAAAAAAACCTGATTAAATTCTCAGAATTCTAAGTGTCTGCCAATTGCACAAAAGAGTCTCAGAAATAGAGCATTCCCCGCCCTGTGTAAAGAAGATTTTACTCTTGCCAGTTTAGCGGTGAATAAGACCTCTATTGTACCCACTTGTTAATAGGAAGCTGTAGTTGGCAATTTTGTTAACGTACATCTTTCCATCTATAACAGAAACAAAAGCACACACTCGTGAATTTTACTTTACTACCGAGGTTGGTTTTTTTTTAATCTGTCCTGCTTCTTCAATGTAATGCGATCCAAATTATATTTCTTGCATGGGATTGCAAAACGCCATCAAATGTTCCATTTCATCTCCTTAATTATCAACAAGTAGTTGTCTGCAATATTAACTGAAAATTGGTTTGCGGGAGTCACAACTGACTGGTTTACCCGCTAAAAAATGTTGCCTATGGAATATATCACAGTACTCTATGCACTCACTTAATACTATAATATCTTAAGGATTAGCAAAGATATTATGAAATCAATGTTGGGAAGTCTAAAGCTAACTTGACCTAATCAATTTAAAAAGTGCTGCAATTACTTGGCTAAAGATTTGAAAATATTTTTAGTTTGTTTTGTAGCAGGAAGAAACACAGCTACCCCTCTGGAATTTGGAATGCGTATTTTGGAACAGAATGTTCCTGCTGTTTTTTCAGTGTTCCATTGGCCAGTTTCTCCACTGTTGCCTTCTTGGCTAGGAAAAGTCCTTATACAGGTGGAAGGCACCAGTTGGAGAGAAAAGAAATCTAGTATAGTCTTTTGTTACCTGTCTGTGGCACTCATAAGAGCATCTTTATGTAGATTACAGCCTAGTTTCCTTGATTCTTGTCTTTATTTATTTTATATCACATTCCTTCATAAATATTTAAAAGCATTAAGACAAAATTACAAGACAAACAGAAAAACAGTATAACAGAGTTTGAAGGGACTTGGAAGTCTTCTAGTCCAATCGCCTGCTTAGGTAGGATATACAATTTGAGGCAAATTGTTGTTCAATCTCTTCTTTAGAGAAACCCCACAACTTCAGGAGGCAAGTTGTTCCATTGACATTGTCCTAACTGTCAAGGAAATTTCTCCTTAGTTCTAGGTTGCTTCCCTCCTTGATTAGTTTCCATCCGTTGCTTCCTGTCCTGCCTTCGTGGGGCTTTAGAAAGTGGATGGTCTCCCTCTTCTTTGTGGCAACTGCTTAGATATTGGAACACTGAAACCCAGGATCTTTCTTTTGATTAAACTAGACACCCAATTCCTGCAGTCGTTCTTTATCTATGTTTTAGCCTCCAGTCCCCTAATCACCTTTGTTGCTCTTCTCTGTACTCTTTCCAGAGTCAGCGAATTTAAATATATAAAGAAACAAAAATTTAAACGAAGTGACAGGGAAGATAGGAAAAAGCTGACAGGGCTTCACAACACCTGGGAAAGTTCAAAAATAGATTGCGGGGAAAGAGGGAGGCACATTGTGGGTGCCACAAAACAGGACTGTTGTATTTGCAAATGTCTGCAAAATGACAATATACAAATTGTAGCATTAGTTTCTGATGATCTCTGCAGCAGGGAAAACACTCTGGCAGGTGTCCTTGTCCTCAGCTGCTCAGGATTTTATCATGGTCTTCATGCAAGTTAAGCAGAATTATTTCAGTGACTTGCAACCTGCTTTATAATAAGCACCATTGATTACATTCTGAGAAAAGTTCCTGCAACTGATATGTGATGTATGCAGTATAATTCAGAATTGCATTAACTACACTTCCCATTTTTGAAGATGACTAAACAGTTACTATATTTAGTAATTTAATATGCAGACTATTATATTTGCTGCTAAAATGTATTTTTCATCAGGCTTCCGTTTTCTTTGTAAAAGAAAAAGACTAAAAATAGATTAATGTCCTTAGTGCTCTCTATGTATGTTACTCTAGCAACTGGAGGCATCTTTCCATTTCATATTTTAAGCATTTTAATGGTTTGAAGAAGTTCTGCTAATTTACATCATTTATGCTGAAGCTAACTATTTCTTAACTTTCTTGCTTTTCTTAAAGCAGGGAGCCATACAGGTTCAAGGGCAATATTTGGGTGATAAAAACATTTGTTGTTGCAGTTGTTGCAATGTATGACAACCTAATCTCTCCCTACCCTTGCTCTCCTCTTCAAATTTGGATAAACAAACAAGTTAAATCTCTAATTAAAAATCCCAAAAGCATATTTGGTTTACTTAGAAATTTTATGTGCCAGTCACTTCTTTATTAGCAGTAGCACTTGGACTTACATACTGCTTCATAGTGCTTTACAGCCTTTTCTAAGCGGTTTACATATTGCCCCCAACAATCTGGGTCCTCATTTTACCCACCTTGGAAGGATGGAAGGCTGAGTCAACCTTGAAGCCAGTGAGATTTGTACTGCCAAACTGTCAGCCTGCAGTACTGTGCCACCTTGACTCTCTTTAGGTGGCTTGCAGAGTCCGCATAATGCTTCCAAAATGCTCAAACTGGCCTGTTTTGGAGCTCAAAAAGCTATTTTGAACTCACAAAGGTTGAAGTAGAAATAGGTTTCTGGCAGCATTGCTGGTAGACATAAATATTAAATTAAAATGGCATTAGCTGACCTGGAAAGATAAATAAGTTCTGAATCCCCTCCTAACATTGGTGGGAGAGATGAGAGAGTGGTTTCAGCTTTAGTCCATCCCATAATAGTGGCTTTGCCTAGAAAAATGCAAATTGACTGTTGATGTCAAATTTCTCCATGGTGAAACATGTAAAACATCCGTTGATGATGTACAAGTAAGGCACAAATGATAATGGAATGGGCAGTCTTGTAAGGATCTTGCATGTAAGCTGTAGAAGGCTTTTAAAAACCATTGTGAACATCTTGAATTGAGCCTGGGGGATAATATAGTTTATCTGTGTAAGAAGCATTACAATTAAAATAAAGGCATATTATATGGCATAAAATATAAAATGCAAGATTAAAAACTGTACAAATTAAACAGATCTTGCCCAGAATCTAGCAATATAAATTGTGTTCTGTCATGCTGCCATGAGGGCCTTGAGTGTTCAAAGGGCAGGTATAAATGTGTGTCTGCATGTCACCACAATCACAAAGAACAGAAGCCACCAAATAGCCCCATTTGTTCAGAGGGTCTGTAGATCTTGTTGTACTCCTGCACAGTCTATTCAACGATTTCCATACTTATCAGCTTTTGTCAGACCCAGGTGGCAGCTTCTCCATTGGTTCCATCCAATGTTGGTTCTTTGTAGCTTTCCATTTGCTTTCTAATTCTTCAAAGCCTTCCATTGACCTAAGGAAGCTTTTCCTGGATTTTAGTCTCTGCTGAGCTAATTGTTGGCCATAGACAAGGTGTTGCAGCAATAGCACCTAAACTTATATACCATTTCACAGTGCTTTACAGCCCTCTCTAAGCGGTTTACAGAGTCAGTATATTGCCCCCAACAATCTGGGTCCTCATTTTACCCACCTCAGAAGGATGGAAGGCTGAGTCAACCTTCAGCCTGGTGGGGTTCATACTGCCAAATTGCAGTCAGCAGAAGTATCCTGTAGTGCTGCATTCTAACCACTGTGCCACCGTGGCTCATAAATAATTTTGACCCCCATTCTGTATGTTGTGGGACAATGTCAGCTAGATGGTAGATCTTATCTAGAGGAGTAGGTTTACAGAGGTAAGGTGGGACCACAGTGTGACTCTGTTCAGCAAATCTGTTGCTGCATCTGGGCTCAGTTCCTATACAGTCTTTGATATTGATTCCCCAAATATTACATCACATTACAGGAGACCAGGCTTATATCAGAGGCTTGGAAAAAAAAATTTTTTTTAAAGTTGCTTGCTCACTTTATAAGCAAAATTCCCAATTTCTGCTGGCCGTCCATGTATAACTTGAAAAATGTAAAAGTATGACAGATGCGAAAAGGGCTCTTTTGAATTGATCTCAGCTCCCAGTGATTGCCTGGAAATGTTTTTGGCCTTTAGCAATTCGACAAATTCCTTTGTAGTTGGCTCATTTTACATTGTGTATAAGCAAGCATCCAGCTGTTATGATTGCTTGAGAAAAATGTATGACTAACCTGATTGGCACAGAGGTTTCAGGCTTTTCTGGATGGCATTCTTTCAGGTTGGCATTTCCTGGTGGTCTCTCACCCAGGGCCTAACCTCTTTGTTCCTCACAAATACAAAGAGATTATCGCTGACAAAACCCTGGAAAAAAAACCACATACAATAGTGAAAAGAGAGCCAGTATGGTGTAGTAATTATGATGCTGGACTAGGAACAAGATTCTTAACATCTTGTCTGAGGGATTTCTAGCAATCACTCTCACTCAATCCAGTTAGCTTCAGGCTCTGCAATCAGGCTGATCAAGAAAGTAAACAGCTGTGATATAAGACAAAGGTAAGTATTGTGCAGAAATAAATGGATTCTGTAACCATGTGAGACAAAAACTAAGAACAACAAATTGCAGTTAAAAATACCTGATATCAGGTACTGGAGCAGGCAAAGGTTGAAAGAACATCCTAATGCAATGCAACATCTTTCCTTTTATAGAGGAATCATAGTGTGTCACACAGGTAAGAGATGGAGCTTAGGTTGCAACTTCACAATGCTTGTTTTGTCATTTGAAACCACTGGATTCTGTGGTCACCTTTGACAACGTTCATGAAGGCAAACAGTGGATCCCTGTTGCATTTTCTGCACAATGTTAATAGGGTCCAATCTGAGTCGGTCACCAGGACCAAAGGTGCTTTTTCAAAAGGCAGTTGGATTTTGTTTTTCCTTGAAGGCGTTTCACTTCTCATCCAAGAAACTTCTTCAGTACAGTCAGAACTGAAGAAGCTTCTTAGATAAGAAACAAAACACCTTCAAGGAAAAACAAAGTCCAGCGAAACATGACCTGTATGAATGAGAATCTCCATGGACATTCTTCCAAAAGTGCACACATTCTGGAGAGAAAGAAGTTACCTGAAGATGGGCTCCATCCAGCACAAGCCCAAAATCTTAGAAGAAGAATAAATCTTTGGTCCCAGTGACCAACTCAGGTTGGATCCTACAACATTATACTGGGACACGTATATTTGCCTGCAATGTTAATAGGGGATGTATTTATTAAATTCAGTAAAGATTTTTTGCTTGGCTGCAGACCAGCAAAAATATATATAATTTATTTATTAAATTTCTACACTGCCCATGTCACCTAAGTGATTCTGAACAGTGACAAGTATGAACACTAAGATACCGCCCTCCAAGCTGAATTGGTCAAAAACGCAGAAGCAGCAGGTAATATCTAGCTGTGGATCTGATAGCACTGGCATACTTTACATCAGGTATGGCCATTGTTTATTCATTTAAGTTATTTCAAATTTAATGATGAAAAATAAAGTCAAAATAACAGAATGTATGTGCTGTTATTTTTTTAAGTCCTTATCAGCTGGAAGCCAAGACTGAATTTGCATAAGATTGATTTTGTATATTTTTTCATTTTGATTTGTCTAGGCAGTCATCTCAACTGCATGACTCTGAGTGGCTTACAACAATTGTAAAAGTACAAAAATATATAATCAAACCACACAAAGACTGTACAAAAACCAATAAAAAGGAACAAAATCTACAGCTGGGGGCAAATTCGTCATTTGAAGGCTTATATAATAGATCTGGAGTACCTAATAAGGTGCAAAATTATTGAAACAGCCCTTCTCATGTCTGTCCCCCTAATTAGTTAGTTAAGAATGAGGTAGAAATAGAATCTTCATCTTTTTCTTATATGTTTTGTTCTTCAAAGTGAAAGCATAATACTATTAACCCAGGGATATCTGTGAAGGATCTGTTGGCCACTAGAGCGTTTCCTGATTTGGAATTTCTTCTGTTCTTCTCCATTTTTATATCTGTCTAGCTGTCTATTTGAGGACTAGCTGGAATGTGGGCACATTATAGAAAAACATAGTCACTTAGGCCATGTTTAAACAAGGAATCAAATTAACATTTATTTTAATAATTTAAAATGGGTTATAAACAAGTTCCCTTAATGATATCACATACAGTATATGTGGGCTATCAATCCTTTGTATCTTCATCAGCCTGTCACTCTGACAAATGGAGATTTCACAGGGTTCCTAGGACCCTGAGCTTCCTTAGAAGCTATCCTTCCACTGGCACCTTTCAAATCCCTCCTCCTCCGTTTGTTCCTCCCTCCAGAACATTGAGTGGCGGTTCTGATACTCAATGATCACAGAGACAGACCTGGCTAGGCATTGGATAGTATTCTAAAGTTGATTAGAAAATAAATGGATGAAAGCAATTTTAAGCCACCTATGTATTATTGCCAATTGGAAGGAAGGAAGGAAGGAAGGAAGGAAGGAAGGAAGGAAGGAAGGAAGGAAGGAAGGAAGTCAAATGAAAGCTTTTGTCCCCTGGTTTATAGGCAAGAAGCAGAAGAAAAAAATATGATATCCTACTCACCATTGAAGCAAATATACAGAAGAGGGTAAGCCGAAAATAATCCCTCACAATGATGTAAAATACAACTAAAGTAGCAGGGGCAGCAATAGTTCTATTGCACAGTTCTCCTAGATACAGTTTTCTACAGGAAGTATATGAATTTGGATAGTATAATAGGTTATCAATGGTAATGCTGAATCTAGAACAAACTCTGATGATTGGTGGTGGAGACCAACTCACTTTGCCTTTTGTTTGCAGGGTTGGATGACATATCACAATACATGAAACTTCTTGTGCAAACATGAAGTAAAGAGAAGAGATAATTTACCTTGGGCAAAATCATAATAGTTATAAATATCCAGTAGAAGCCACAGGTGTCATTAATCATTACATCATTATAGAAATTAGAGTTTGTGACAGAAGAAGACGTAACTTGTATCCTCAGAATGGGCAGTATCACAATGTATATGTTACTACTTGACCCTGCACTGTATACATCTAAAAATATCAAGAACAATTGGGCTATTATTGTACATTGTCCTACCCCAGGGTTCTCTTCATAGATTGTTGGTAGGCCTCCCTGACAAAATTGAATCAGTTTGTTTCAGGAAAGATTCTGATATTTTGGTTCAACCATTCCATGCTAAAGGGAAAAGGGCACAACAATGGTCAGGCTGTTGAAGAAGTTTTAGTTTCTTCTTATGCAGAATTAGATCTGGAGATACATAGAAATTTTCCCTGGAACATGTGACATTACAAAATTTAGGTGAGCATCTCCATTACCTGGCATTTTTTCACCCAAGACATCTGCCTTCAATGAAATGAGAAGTAGCAACTTGTTAACACAATTCCAAAAGTAGAAGTAGTAACTTGTTAACACAATTCCAAAAGCTTAAATGCACTTACCCACAGAAGTAAGCATTCAGGCAGTACATACTTTTCTATAAGCCTTGCCAACATTTTCAGCTCATTGTACAGACTTCAATGCTTGCCTTAATTCTTTGTGTCAGATTATAATGCATATACAGTATAATCATGAATACTGAAATTGCGGAGAATGTTGTATCTTGCTACTGTGTCTGCATGTTAAACATGACAGCATAAAGATGTTGTACTGGCCTCTCTTATTCTCAACTCAGGGCTGATTTCCCTCTCACACCAGACACTATTGCTCTTTAAAGTCCGGAAAATCTGCAACCTCTAATTATAGTAGTGCAAAACAAATGGAAATCTTGAAATTGTGGGTGCACTGTGACATGCACTGTGCATTAGAAACTAGTCACAGCAATATTTAACAATAATAAGTGAGGCAGGAATCCTCTTGTGACTCATCATTGAGGATTAGTCCATGTTATGTCCTGACATATTTTGACCTTCTATATCTCTGAACTAACCCTGGCTTGCAGCAGTTATTGGGACAATTTTTCTAAAATGGCTGACTCCATTCTAAGCAGTAATTACACACTGCTGACTTCTCTCCTTGCACACTCCTACCATGGATTCTAGACTTATCATATTTTCTGTCACTAGCTACGAAAGCTAGTACCTTCCTACCAAGCAAATTGCTATCTCCAAATTTTTTTAAATCATCTATTGGTGATATCTATACTCCAATGCTATTCAGGAAAGATTGCTGAAGAGCTATTATAAGCCAAACCTCTATCTTGAGATAACATCTGTTTTGGATGGTATAGAAAGTTTTCTGGCCATGACTTCTGTAGATGTTTAAACTTACATACAAGGATTCTCATTGTACGTGAAACAATGTTCCCTAAAAGGATCATAAAAAGTAAACTAAATAATGTACCACCATTTGATTTTCCAAAATACTTATATATACTGTGTTCCAGTTCCAGTTATTCATGAATTGTTTCACCAACTGACAGACATACTTTCCCAATGAAATCTAATTTTATTTTAAAGATATAGCATATTACACTAATTAATTTGTGAACACCTCAGTTGCAGAAACTAAAGTCTTTTCTTCAATTTTTTAAAAGCATGGACACATCTCTGAGGAGAGCAGAAATAAATGCATTTTATAGGATTTCAAACTTTCCAACATTCTAATCCCAGCAACATAAAACAACAGTTACCTAGGACAAGGATTAGAAATCTTGTCATGAAGGATTGTCTTTGTTGAATTTTGCTTTGGCTTGAAATGTAGATCCACACCTGGAATTTAAGTTGTAATTTGGTTTTTTTTTTTAAACAATAGCACTTTTATTGCAACAATTGCTTGCAAGTTAAAATGTGGTTGGCAGTTTTATGAGATTCAAAAGATATTCCTGAACAAATGCAAGTCTTTATATATCCACATTTGGCTAATATGAATGACTTACAGATTAAATGTAATTTTCCGATAGAAATTAAGTAATGTAAGGAAAAGTGTAGTACAGCAAACAATTTTTAATACTGTATTTTTAATACTGTATCTTCATAATTTAATATTCTCCAACAGGAACAATTTCTCAAATGACACCAGTGTTTTGTATCTTTTTAACTGAAAAACAATGCCCTGTTTCAGTTCCAGACTAAAAACTTTTAACATATGAACAGTCAGCAAGAAAGCCCCACTGAGAACTATTTTGCTAGTTACTACATTTGGAGCATTGTTACATAAATTCCATTGGCAGCATCTGTATCTGAAAGCAAGATATTTCGATTTGTTGCGATAGAAGTTGTGTGATATCTTAATCCCTTCACATCACACAACTACAACTTTGCCGCCCCAGCAACCCTTGCTTAGCCACAATGTCTGCAAGGTGACCCAGCAAATGGCCAGGTCCCTCTATCACCAATACCTTCGGCTCTATCGTGGCGGCTCTTCAGCGGCCACAGGGGAAAAGACTCTGCTCTCTCACATCTACCTGTAATTTAGTTTTTGATGTGATTGTTAGATTGAAGAAAAAACTGCATCGAAAGGATCAGACCTGAGTAATTCCTCACAGTTTTTCAATGTCTTATTAAATATATTAACAATATTACATCTGAAAAAAAATCATGATAAATCTTCAGGAGTCAGTTCAGATTTCATAAATCAAATATGACATTTTCTGAATTGGCCCTTTCTTACATATTATTAGTACAGTTTAAAAATGATTTAATTGGCAAACTAGGTTATTTTATTTTATGTATTTATTTGGACAGATATGATCTGTTTGTAGGATACATCTAGGTTATATAGTAATGGTGGTAAACCTATGGCATGTGTGCCACAGGTGGCACACAGAGCCTTCTCTATGCCTCCCGCCAGCTAGCTGGTTTTCAGTTCTCTGCTGTACATGTGTGGGGGATAGAGCACATGCAGAGTGGGGCGCATGCATATGTGAGGCACATGCGTACTACATTTTGGGTATGCGCGCATGCGCACTTTCGGCAATCATTGCCAAAAAGGTTCGCCATCATTGTTATACAGTAAATAATACTTTAGAGAGCCAGTGTTTTGTATGGTAAAATCCACAGGGAACTCAGGAGTCTCCTGATTAAGATGGCGATATGAAAAGTTGAACCTTACAATAGGTCCTATGAGATGAAACTTCAATTTTATATTGTTATTATTCTGGCTAATTATGAGTAAAAATATATACACATGCCATTCTTTTTAGATTTAGAATATTATCAATATATATCTTGGAGTTAGTTTCCTCTTTTTTCCAAGTCGATTTAAAAAAAAAAATGTAAAATAGTTCTTTTCATTCACGTAGTGATAAGTGGTATGTGCGTATTGAGTTTGTCTGTAATTTGCAGTCCCAACATTTTCTCACCTTAATTAAAAACTGGAACCCATTTGAATCTCTTTATTTGCTGACCAAGTCGAATACATTTGGTTCAGTAGTCTTTTTAACTTTTTTAATATCTTTTTTTTTTCAAGGACTTCATCTTTGATTTTTCATTTTCAAAATCCTTTGTTGAGCAAACTCCTTAATTAATGGAACATGGAAACCATTTTAGTTACAGTATTGAAAAATGGCTGCTGCAATCTAAACAGTTTTAAGAAAACAATGAAACTACTTAATTGCTTCAGAGATAGGTTCTCACTTAGGTGGCTTGAGCATTGCAGCGTTTACAGTAAGAAACCTGCTGGAAATGTGGGAGATAAATTTTAAGATCAGCATTCAGGTTACATTAGGCAACAGGGAAGCAACTGGCAGGCACGCGCACACACACACACACACACACACACATATAACATAACATAAAGTACATGCATAATGCTTTCTAAGAAGTGCAAAGTATTAGAGCTACTTCTGTTCATTTACTGGCACTTCGCATCTTATATATTCCCTTTGTTGAAGTGGAAGCTTGGAAGAAGGTTCTCCATTTGATCTTTCAAGCTGTTTTGCAAAAGAAAATGGAATTGCTAAAGTTCCACACCTTTTGCTATCTGCAGCCTCAATTCAGAGAAGTACACTTAGCTGGATTTTAATAGGCTTTTTAGTTTTCTTTTCTGCTTTTGGAAACAGGATACGGCAAATTGCTTTTGAAGACTCCAGTAGTTTTCAGAAAGTTATGAATGCAACATTTGGGGTGGGGAAAAATGCTGGTCTCTTCATTCAGAAAGTTTTCTCAAAATTCAATTATTAGTATTAATACATTTTTCTCATTCTCTCATTAATACATTTATCTCATTTTCCTGCTGCAATTAGTGAAATGTTTTTGGTTTGGTGATTATGTTAATACTTGGTTGCTTAAACAGATTGCAAAAGCCTAATGTTAAAGAAGTAAGACTGTTAAATTGCATAATAGTATTATACTCATCATAGATAGATCATCATAGAATAATTTAGACATGAGGAGCAGAAGGTTTTGTTCTGTGCATAAATATAGCTATTGTAGGGTTAAATTTAAGACTTATCATTTAGATTAGACTAGAATGAGCACTGAACAGGCTGAGATGTTTTTTGCGTACTTTTTCATTTGCATATATTCTAAGGAATCTATTTGCAGGATAGAGATTTCTCTAGACATTCTTAACTGAAAAGCTGCTTCTGATTGTATACTTCTTTTTCTAAATGGAACTTGGCAGCAATTTTAGAGCCTTAAACCCTTCGAAGTTGGGTATGTTAAGCTCTGTTCAGTACAAACAAATGGAAATATCAAATGCATATATAACCAGTATGTTACAGCATTAAAATTTTCCAAGATATTAAATGCAAGTTGAAATGTATATTGTTCATTTGACAAAATTGTACGTGGTTGGGAGTGAGGACTTATGAAGACTCTCATATAAGTTTGACAGTGAAAGAAGCTTAAATCTACAATTTGTAGAAGTGAAAATATCCATGTAAGGACCTAAAGGATTCCTGTAGGCTGATGGTGAGATTTGTATAAACACCTGCATTCATTCCTTTCCGGTATTTTCAAGGAATCTTTCTTTCTTTCTTTCTTTCTTTCTTTCTTTCTTTCTTTCTTTCTTTCTTTCTTTCTTTCTTTCTTTCTTTCTTTCTTTCTTTCTTTCTTTCTTTCTTTCTTTCTTTCTTTCTTTCCTTCCTTCCTTCCTTCCTTCCTTCCTTCCTTCCTTCCTTCCTTCCTTCCTTCCTTTCATACCTCCCTCCCTCCCATAAAGTAGTTTCATTTCATCTGCAGTCCTAATTAAGTTTACCTCATTTTTTTAAGTTATTGTTTTCTTTCAGGTTATTATTTCACTGCTATAGCTGGAAGAATATAAATAGAACTTATGAACCTAATTTTATGGCTATTTCAATTGTAAAGATAACTGAATCTGGGCTATTTAATCAATTTATATAGTGCTTTAATTCCAGCCATATTGATTCGAGATTATTTAGGATGGCTAACTTGAAAATTATACCAATGTAGTTGTATTAATGAATATAGTGGTTAAATTTTCACATGATAGATAGATAGATAGATAGATAGATAGATAGATAGATAGATAGATGATAGATCGATCTCATAGATGCATTTCAAAGTGGTTTCTAAATTATATTTTTAAAATTGATTGACCAAAGACCTAGGTTTAAAAATAGAATGTTTCTCCGATATTATGAATGAATTGAACTTTGAGCATAATATTTAATTATGAAAATGAGTTACTGTGATGTGTGACACATCAAAAGTTTTAGGAGAGATACTAGCAAATGTTGTTTTCATTCACTTCCTGTGCTCTGATGACAAGAGATTTAAAAAATCCTTCTGCTTTTTGAATGATCCCAGTATAGAATGATGACTGGACCCTAAATCATCATCACTGTTAACAATGGTTCATTGTAATATGACAGATTTACAATCCATCGTTAGAAACTGGTTTGTCACAGTAAATTGGTGTGCTGGTTTTAAATGAAACAAGGGAAAGGCAGAAATAGAAGACTCACTGACTTAATTTTCATGTTGCTAAACAAGGATGATGAAGATGGTGATGGTAGAGGTGGCAATGTATATTTAGTTCCACAAGGAGGAGTAGAAATCCTTCCATTCCCCACCATCCAGCCAGAGCTGAAGAAGCTCCTTGGATGAGAAGCAAAACATCTTCAAAGAAAAACCAGAAAGTCCAGTTGCCTCTTGCAAAAGCACTTTGGGGGTCAAATCAGGTATTAAAGCAATGTGAATTTTCTGGTAAGCTATGCAGGGACAATGTAAAATTAATATCCCCTTTTAAGAATTCCACATCATACTTTATTTTTTCTATGCAAAATTGACAGTATTTTCTGTAAAATGGGTTCTCCGTGGAAGGAGTCGTTCGACTGCAGACAGGCAGAAATGCAATCCTGTAACTAAAACCTGGAAGAGGAACCCGGGTTTTTTTTTGTGTGTGTGTGTGTGTAAAACACACACCCTCCCCCATAGGGAAGAAATTGCACAGTTCTGAGTCTCGAAATGACACGGTTTGCCACAGACTGCAAGAGGGGGAAGGGAAGGAAAAAAAGGGGGGGGAGTTGAAATCTTTAAAGCAAAGAATGTAAACGCCTAACTGCGGCTTTTATGTGAATAATGGAGCCTTCGTGTTTTTATAACCCTACTATAAACCCGATCCTGCATTAAAAAGCAATCAGGGTTCTTTCTCCGTTCAGCTCTGATTATCTTTGTCTACGAGTGGAGAGATGCATTGTACCTTTCCAACTGCCGGAGCCTATTTTTATTTGTCAAGCTGGGACTCGCCTGGCCCCTTTCCAGATGTGCCTCACAAGATTTGGTGCTGATGATCTATTTATAGAACTGTGGTTCCATTGTCATGGCAACCGTGCTAGAGGCCAAGACGGCTGGGAGCTATTTCTGGACTTGTGCTGTAATGTAAAACTGATTGGGAAAGTTGGTGCATCTTCTAAGCCAGACTAACTTTAGACCGGCTGAAAGAGAAAAAAAGAAAGACATCTCTTGTGTCTTTAAATAGACTTTCCTTTTTTCTTCTTCTTGCCTTTTTCTTCTGTCTGCTGCTTCGCTGGCTTGTTTGCTGCTTGATTTGCTTTTCTGGTTTGCGCCCCAAATGTATATAAAAGCACAGGTTGAATTGTTTTCCCAGTGCACCCATTGAATATTGAATTTTTAAGGAAAGAGTAATTATGCAAAACCTGGTATTCTTGTTCAAGGATTTCTCCCCCCCTCTCATTTCTTATTTCTTTACTTCCCATCCTCACCTCAGTCCCAAACCCTACATTTTATGATAAGAGGGCAAACATCGCATTCAGTAGTTTGTGGGTTTTTGTTTTTGTTTTGCTCTGTCTCTAATGTGTACTTGATGCATTCCGTAAGGAATTGCAAAACAATAAAGAAAAATGGGTTTCCAATAAATAGAAAAATCATACTTTACTATTGTCTTGCTATTTGCTTGAAATTTTGAGCACTACTGCCCCTCTGCCTCCAAGTGGTTGGAATGCTATCCTGTGGCCCTGTAATTAAAGCCAATTTATTTGTGAAAGCTGCTTTTTTAAAAAAAAAAATATTGCACCCGTTTTCCCCCTAGTCCTGCAAGTCCTACACATTTATTTCATCTACGTAATGATACAATTTGGATCTACTACATTTTTAGACAGCATTCAGAATGCGCTTTAGATTTTACTGCCAAACTGCAAGTAAATCCGTTTTTAAAATAAGATATAAAACAACTACATTTTTAATCAACAAATATTTTAATACTGCCCAGTGAGTTTGAGAATTGATGTGTAACATTCTCCTTCCATGTGCCAGTTTATTAAGAAGCAAAAGAAAGTGATTCATCTCCAAACTCTAAATATAGAGGATAATTTTAGCTAGTTACAATGATTTACTATAAGCTTCATTTGTGGCTTTTTAAGAGTTGGGCAGCTATTTCAGCTTAACAGTGTATTCCCATCTTTCTAAATATTCTAAACTGTGTGACTATTTTGTGAGAGTGGGGGTGTCATGCAGTGTGTGTCTAGGACACTGAGTCGAGAAATCTCCTGTTCAAATAATCACCTCCAGCTCAAAATATGTGGCAGATCATTCTGCACTCAGCGTTAACTTTCCTGCCTGCCAGCACATGGCAATATAAAATAAATGCGTACCCTTACCTCACAGGGCTGTGCATGGGTTGTTGAGATAATAGATTATGTGCTTGGAACAGGAGGTCAAAAAGCAAAGCTGCAGCCGGTTGATTCGTAGTCATTTGGTTTCATTTTAAGAATTTGAGATTTGCTACGGGCAAGGCAAATGCTTTTGGATGTATGCAGGTTATGTTTGTGCTACATCCAATTTACATTTTAAAATCTTTTCATGGCTTTTCCTTCTTACTGAGGCGAAACAAGCTTATTTTAGGCACGTTTCGAATAAAGTTTTTAGAGGGGTCAGTTGCTGTGTTGCTTTTTTTAAAGTTAGCTCTTCTTATTTTAGGTTGGGTTTTTTAAAAAAATCCCACCTTAACTGTTTTTTATGAATAACTCAAGGTGGCAAAAGTATCAAATACTCTTTCCTCCTCTCCTATTTGTCTCACAACAGCAACCCTTTGAGGTGAGTTGGGCTGAAGAGATAGGGATCAGCCCAGACTAAATTTTGTTCCTGCACATTCTGCAACAATTAAAAACCAGTATGTCTAGATATTGGGATTTGAAAATAGGAAACTTAGAAATTTAAATGTTATGGTTTTTGTGGACTTGGTGAAACCTATGCTACACACTTCTAGCTGAAATGGCAAGTTTTGCCTCACTTTTGGTATGCTGACCCTCATTTTCAAAATTGACTGTTGGAGGGGAAAACAAGAGTTTTTGCTACAACAATTAGCCACAGAAAATACCATGTTGTTAAGGATCTGCAAATCAAGTGGTGTAAACATATACTGTCAAAAACAGTAAGGGGGGAAAATACCATGAGATCAAATGGTGGCCACTAAATATGTTTAACCTTGAGAAAAGAAGATTGAAAGATTTGATAGCATTCTTCAAATTCAGAAAAGGGATGTAATTTGCAGGCTTGTTCTGTATAATTCCAGAATGCAGGGATCGTAAAATGACTTAAACTTTTAGGAAAACAGCTTTTTTGTTTTAGGGGAGAAAAGCTTTCTAACAGAGCAATTGAACAGGCAAACCAGTGTCCTCAAACAGCTGGTGGGACTTCCCTGGAGGAGTGAAGTCGAAGCTGTTTTTCTTATTTCCAGAGGATTTTAGTTTTACTTTCTGAGTAATCAGCAGTTGGACTTCCAGCTTTGGATTCCAGGAATTATAATTTTGTTTGTATTCATAGGACAAATATGGGCAGTAATCAAACTAGTTTTTTCTCCCTAATCGCCGTTATCTGATAAGATACAAATACTTACAGTTTTCTAGAACAAAAAGAGTTTCATACAAATGCTGAGAAATGTTATGAGTCTGTTATTGTTTTGCTAGGGCACAAATATTAAAAATTGAAATGACTTTGTGGAAAGGATTGGCAAATTGTCTCTGGTTGGTTGTTCTTTATTTCTTAGCATGAAAGTGCATTCATGTTAAAATGGGGCTTGTATTTTTCCTCGTATTTCCAGCATTGGGAAAAATGTAGGTTAATGGCAAGAGAGTTAAAAGTTTTTGAAGCTTCTTCTTTAATGTTTTTTTTCCCTTTCTCATTGGACTTTGGTGAATCTTCCTCCTAGTAATCCAAATATTAATATTCTGTTTCAATTTTTTCTAGTATAGTATATTGTTGTTAGGATTCAAAAGTACATGTAAGTAAAAACTCTTTCTGCTGAAGGAAACCAGATTTTATTGTTTCAAAGCTGGAATGTTGGTAAAGAAGTATACAGTCTATACTCTAAATTGAACATATTTAAAATATTTCCAGGTCTAAACTTATATTTCTTTGGTTTTTCCCCCCACCCAATAAGAAAAGGTAGTCTTTGAAATTGGGGAAGGCAAGCTTCTGAAATATAATAGACCACAAAATTGACTTGGGATGATAATCTGATTGGAAAGTGTGAAAGATGAAATTAATAAGCTGATTTAATTCCTGGCTGTTGTAACATGATATGCAAAACTTTACCGACACCAAAGCAGTTTATCTAACAACCAAAAGATGCATTGTGCTGATGTAACTCCCTTTCAGCATTATATGCAAAAAGAAAAATATATATTGATTTTTTTAACTCTATATAATCAAGGTACACATTAACATTTTTCCTTAAACTTTCTGATAGTATTGAGAGATCCTAATAATCTTAGAAACGGGTTACAATAATGCTGTAAAAGGGGTTTTTTTTGAAGCAGGACACAGAAATACACACACACACACACACACACACACACAAACAAACATGCACTTTCTGCAATTTGAGAGTTGTACTTCAGCACGCTAAGTTGCTCCTGGGTAGATGTTCTTGGAAACTTCTACCCCTTTTGCCCTTTTCTGCATTTGGGGGGGGGAGGGGTTCTTCTTTTATCCCACCATCCCCCCCCCCCCCAAATCTGTCTCACCCTTCCCCCCAAATTCACTGTATTGTTTCAACTCGGTTTGATATTTACAGCCTGCACTTCCTTCTCCCCCAGATCTTTCTAAAAAGAAAATACGGTATTGTTTGCCAAATAATGGTCTTCCTTGGTAACTATTCACAAGGACAGGTTTTTCTCTGAAAGTTTTAACTTTTAAATGCAGGAAGGTTGAAATGCTGGAACTTGTTTTTTGGGAAAAGAAGACATATTTATGGCATTCTGACCTGTTTTACCTAGCGTGTATGTAGCCCTGGAAGGCCACATTCAGCAGGGCGTGCTTTGCTGCCTGGCCTGAGTAGCTGGTGTTTTTCAAGGAAATCACAAGCCTAAAAATAGTCTGCATAAACAACTGCAGAACAGTTTTGCCTCTTTTTTTTTTCCTACTTCGCTATTTGGAAATTTCTTGTACGTTCTCTTAACTGTGCCAGTGTATCCGAACCCATTGGCACGAGTAGCACAAAAAAAAACACAAAAAAAACAATATTTCTAGGTGATTGCTAGAAATAAATATTGGATATACAATCTTGTGAAAAAGCAAAACCAGCAAGGATTGTTATGTTTGAATTAGCAAAGCTGAAATGGCACGAGTCAAGCATAGCCATTCAAAGCCCGTAATAATTGTTTTAGCAGTTTATTTTAGCAGTTTATTGCTATTTGCCGGTTTTGCTTCTCTACTTAGAATTAATCCACTCAGCTTCCCCAGAAATATTTGTCAATTGATTTGATTGATTAAATCAGAGGTGGGGAACAATGGCCCCTTTATGACTTGTGGACTTCAACGCCCACAAGTTGAAGTCCACAGGTCATTAAAAAAGCCATCGTTTGCCACCCGTGCTCTAAGATAGCATGGCTGGCTGGGAAATTCTGGGAGCCTGGATTAAATGATTGTCATTTTCAGCTTCTACCAACCACCTGGATTGATTTTTCTCCTTGACAAACTATCCTAACCTGGTCTTCCACTGTGCACTCAATCAGTACTGTCTGTCTACCTTGCTCTGATAGCAATAGCACTTAGACTTATATATACCACTTCACAGAGCTTTACAGCCCTCTCTAAACGGATTACAGAGTCGGCATATTGCCCCCTCTTCTCTTTTCTTCCACCTTTCCCAGCATTAGAGCCTTTTGCAAGAGCCTTCATGTAATGTATGATTATTTGAACCTGGTCAAATGAGAATTCTGGGTTAATTCGTTTGATCCACAGTGTTCTCAGGAGTCTTATCCAACTCCAACATTCAGAAAGTGTCGGTGCTCTTCCTATCCTGCTTCTTCAAAGCCCAACTTTAATTTCCATAAAGTGTCATAGAAAAAAATACCCTGGTTTGCACTATCCTGATCTTTGTAGGTATGTTCACATAACAGATAACAGATAATCAAAGTTGGAAGGGACCTTGTAGGTCATCTAGTCCAATCCCCCGCCCAAGCGGGAGACCCTACACCATTTCTGACACTTGAGGCATAGTTTTAATTTGGACTTTAGTTTATTCATGTAGTCCTGCCCAGCAAACCCCCATAGAAATCCTGTTTCTATGACTTCTAAAGTAAAGTTGCCCTTGATCAGGTGTGAGTCTGGTTGATTGTAGGGGCATGTGGAGCAACGTGGAAATGGCTTGCTTTCTTCTATTGCCCTTTTCATGAGTTCTATTACATCCACACATAATCTGGCATTTTTTGATAACCTCTCATCCATGCACTATCCAGGTCAAACTCTTCTCTGATTTTTTGACATCAGCAAAGTTGGCTAGGTGCTGCCACCTGATGTTACATCTAAGTGTTGCTCTTTCTTTCCTTTCTTCCTTCCCTCCCTCCCTCCCTCCTTCCTTCCTGCCTTCCTTCCTTCGTCATAGATTCTCCCTCTCTCTCTCACTGTAAATTGTAAACAAGTGACTTAAAACCTATTGGAGAATCAGAAAAAGATAGTCTCCCTGCCCCTCTCATAGGATCCCTATAGTATTATAGTTGAAGTCAGTTATTTGTCATTACATTGTTATATTTTTGTTAATACTTTAACAAATATATATTGTTCAGATTACATAGATTGACAAATTATCCCTATTTTTCTTCTCTTACTGTTTAAGTCCAGATAGATGGATAGAAAGACAAATATGAGATTTATTAGGGCCATACCTATGTGTTTTATGTATAAATATGATAAAAATGAAACAAGGAAAACAAAGATACATGATAAATCTAAGTCAAGAATCAGCAAGCACCTTCACATAGTGTTGCACTATGATCAATGTATCAGCATCTTCCAAGATTAAAAATGTGGCGATCTTGAGAGATGTTGGCCATTTAACTATTTTTGTGCCAGGAGACACAATCTTTCTATAGGTAGTCCTCGACTTACGATCACAATTGAGCCCAACATTTCCTTTGCTAAGCAATACAGTTGTTAAGTGAGTTTTGCCCCATTTTACAACTTTTCTTGCCACAATTGTCAAGTGAATTGCTGCACTTGTTAAGTTAGTAACGGGGTTACTATGGGTTAATCTGGCTTCCCCATTTACTTTGTTGTCAGCAGGTTGCAAAAGGTGATCACATGACCATGGGACACTGCAACCATCATAAGGACATGCCAGTTGCCGAGTGTCCGAATTTTAATCATGTGACCATGGGGATGCTGCTGTGGTTATGTGAAAATCGGTCATAAGTCACTTTTTTCAGTGCTGTTGTAACTTCATACAGTCACTAAAAGAATGGTTATAACTCGAGGACTACCTATATATGCAATATTGCCAACCCCAATGTGCTGTTTCCATATTCAGACAGTTGCTGTATCTGTTGTGACAAGGTCTAGATATTACTCAGGCCGTCTACGGTTCCAAGAAGCTACTCAGGAAACTTCATTTTTCCATAGATTCCTCTGATGCATATGCCAGTCTCTCCCTCTGAAGCTGCTATGTTACGCTGTCTTCCATTGGTGCCTGAAAGTTCAGGGAGGATTTGTAGCACCGGAGAACAGCACATAAACTAAAAATTCCCTCATTACTCATGTCTTCTGGCTACACATTGAGTCTGGTCTGCTGGAGCCAAACCGAATATGGCACGGATCCTCAAAATGCATAAGAGGAATCTAAAATGGTGTAATTCCTCTAGGGTCCAATGTGGGGTGGGGGGTGTTGCTGGACAGACCCCCCCATTACCTTCCTTCTAATTTATATTTGTATTAATAAATAGGAAGCAGTTACCTCTAGAGCCTGCAAGAAAGCAAATGAATGATAAATTTATGGTATTTTGAGGCAATTTGCAGCTGAAAAAAATTAACATGATTAATGAAGAACTGACAGGATATTTGTTTATAATTGGATGTCCTATGAACACAATATTACTTTATTATTTTGCATCAAATTGCTCACGGTGTAAGTCCAGCATCTTGTCCATTAGACCAGGGGTCCCCAACCGCCGGTCCACGGACCGATACCGGTCCGCGGAACAACTCTTACCGGGCCGCTGGTTGCTGGGCGCCGCCATCTTTTTTTGGTAAAAAAGTGCTTCCGGTGAGCTTTTCCAGGTAGAAAGCTCACCGGAAGCACTTTTTCATCAAAAAAAGATGGCGGCGCCCAGTTGATGCCGGTACCGGGCCGCGGTGCCCAGCTGATGCCGGTACCGGGCCGCGGCGTCGAAAAGGTTGGGGATCCCTGCATTAGACTACTTATTCTCTCTGTGTAAGCATCTCTTCAGTCATTACAGTAGAAGCAACATGGATACTTGGATTGTAGGCACCTAATAATTGGCATAAATAATGGTGATTTATTTGTTATTGTTCTGCATTTTTGCTACCCTGTATTCCTATGCAAATGCCACCCCTTTAAACTCCCAAGTTCAAAAACCTGTTAAAAGAAACATAAGAGATTTGAGGGAATACTCCCAGCTCTTGATGAAATATCTTCTTCTGGAGTGACTCAATATGGAATCAATTGATAGAATGATCCATCCTTGTGCTGCTTAGCTTGCAGTATCCTTGAATGTTACTTTGAATTAGTTCGAACAAGCATTTTTTTTCAGGCTTCCAATAAACAGGATGAGAGCCAGACCAATGTACATGTAGTCCTTGACTTACAGCCACTCGTTTAGCAACAGTTCAAATTTACAATGGCACTGAACAAAGTGACCTACAACTGGTCACCCTAGTCAAATTTGGGTGCTTGGCAATTAGCATGTATTTATAATGGTTGCAGCATCTCAGGCGGTCATGTGACCACCATTTGAGATATTCCTAGTCTGTGGTTCTTGACAAGCAAAATCAGTGAGGGGAAGCCAGATTCACTTAATGTCTGTGTGATTCACAACTGCAGTAACTCATTTAACAATCATGGCAGAAAAAAAAGTTTTTAAAATCAAGCACAATTCACAGCTTGCTTTGCAGTAGAAATTCTGGTTCCAGTTACAGTCAAAAGTTGAGGAGTACCTGTAGTGATTAAAGGCACAGAGCTATGTTTTCATTGCATTTTGTGGTGTGCTATATTGATGTGGTTACAAAAGTAAACTTATTTAATTACCCATTAACAGTGATCTAGAAACTGGAGGGTCCTGCCATAGGCTTTTCAATATGGACTCTTTTCAAAATTATAAAAAATTGTTATGTTCTTGTGTAAATTTATCAGTGAAAATATTTTCTTCCTCTAGTTTCCTAGACAAGATTGACATAGTCAAGCAAAATGAATATACACCTTCTGACCAGGTAAGTAAAATGCTTTTTGAGAAAATGAAGTTACATTTCTTCAAAACATCTAGTCTATAGATTTCTTTTGTTCAAAACCTGATTGTTTTAGTAGTGTCTGGAACAAAGTAATCAGACCTACCACAGGGTAACTTGCTTGATCACAAGTACTCACAGCCCATTCCAAGTCCCAACTCAAGCTTCGAGTTTTAAATTTTAAAACTCTAAACAATAGAACTATGCAGCACTTCACATTCTGTTCATACATGAGCTTCAGAACTCATGGGGATGTAGATGTGACTTTCTCTGCAGCTCTTTAAAAGAGCTCAGTCCAAGTTGTTTGTCACCTGTGGCTGCCATTTGATCCTAAAAAAAAAGGAGTGGCTATTTTAAAGAATTGGAGGTTGGTTGGTTGGTTGATTAAGTGGTTAAGTGCCATCAAATCAGTGTCAGCTCTTGCAACCATATAGATAGGTAGACCTTATCAAAGATGATCTGTCCCCAACGTGGCCTTTAAGGTTTTCCAACAACACATCTGTTTCTATTGTGATTGAGAGTATCCACCTTCTTCTATTAATCTCATTTTGTGCCTCCCATGTTTTCTAGCAGGTTCCCTATTCATGTCTTTGTGTGTTCTAGCTAGAATATATTTCAGAATAAAATCCATAGTTTCACATAGTCCTAAGATTGTATCTTCCTTGTGTTCTGTCCTGCATATGATTTTCATTTTCTGAACCTCTGCTTTGCATTGTAGTATAGAATGCCCTTTTGTGAGATTTTCCAAACTTATTTAGTTGTTCACCTGAAGTAAGTGGAGTTCTAATTAAAGATGAGAGCATGTAGAAAGAAAGTAGGGGAAAATGACCCCAATCCATAAATGAATAACTTTTCTATTTTATTGGTGGGGGGACCCTACTGTTATAAACATATACAATTAACTTTTATAAACAATAGATATTTTTATCATAGAGGATATTAAAAATTAACTACTACCTATATTTCATTTTTCCAAAACTACGTTTTTTTGTCCTCCACATTTTTCAGAAGTTTTTATCTCTAACTATAATCCACGTCAAAATGAGAGAAGGTTTTAGAAGTGTGTCTGTTTTCCATGGTTTCAAATTTTCCTTTGTGTCATGGTTTTCTGAGCTTATGGGTTGCTGTTTTTATCAACTGATTGTTTGGTTTCCAAGTTAGTATATTTTAAACTGTTTCTTAACTTTACAAATTTTATTTATTCTGGTAAGCGGCTTTGTGTTGCTAGGTAGGACTGGAGGAAATGGAAGAAAAAAATATGAGATTAAAAACCTGAGGTATAAATTACATTACTGTACATTTTTTACAAAGAACCTAAAGTTGTTATTTCGTTGACCCATTATTCCCTAAGGCTTCTATTTTTTTTTAAATAGAATGTTCTTTTAAGGGTAAAAACTCTTCTTTTTTTAAAAAGGACCTTCTTAGATGCAGAGTTCTGACATCAGGAATATTTGAAACCAAGTTTCAAGTGGACAAAGTAAATTTCCAGTAAGTATCACTAATAGTGGATGCTTAAATTGAGACTGGGCATTAAATTAACAGTGAGATAGTAGAAATGTGCAAAATATTCCATAATATAGTGATCTAACTTGAGAAAAAGCCAATTCAAGCAAGGTTTTTCCTGTATTTCTGGAAGTAGGCATGGTTTATGGCCAGACAACATTTGGAATAACATAAAGCACTTCAGCATCCAGACAGTCTAATTTGAGAAATACATTAACACTCTGTCCTACCCCATCCTCTGTTCTTATATTGACCTATTTTTGAGGAAAACAGAATGTTCCAATAACATGTCTATGAAAAATTAATATAACTATATCCATGTTGTGGTAAATAAAAATGTTGTTCAGTTCTGTTCTATTTCATTTTTATAATCATCTAAGTTAGTTTTGAGGGCCAGTTTGGTATAGTGGTTAAGGTCTCAGGCTAGAAACCAGCAGACTGTCTTGGGTACAAAGCTACTAGGAGTCCTTGGTCCAGTCACTTTCTTTCAGTCCTAGAAATGAGGCAGTGGCAAACCATTTCTGAAAAAATCTTACCAAAAAACTGCAGGGACTTTTCCAGGCAGTCTCTGAAAATCAGACACAATTAAAAAGAAAAAGAAGAAAGAAAGATAGTTTTAGCTTTTTTTGTAAGCTATAAAATTTTCAAATAATACAAATTCATAACTACAGCAACTGATAAAAAGTTTACAATCACCTAAATAACGTACTTCAATTTTTAAATTGCAATATTAGTTGTTGGAGAAAACACTTTCAATGAGCAGGCTGAAAAGACATTTGGAATATACATTTGAAGTATTGTCAGTGTTTGTTTTCCATCATTCTAATAGCATTTTTTGCAGCCTGCAACTGTTTGGCGGGGCGGGGGGGGTGTTTAATAATCCTGCTTCCCTAGTTCTGAATCCCTCCCATTCTTTTTTTCTTTTCAGTATGTTTGATGTTGGTGGGCAAAGAGATGAACGTCGAAAATGGATCCAGTGTTTCAATGGTAATATTTGGAAATCTGTTAACTTGTGATAGACTATGAACACCTTCCATGTAATATAAACTGTATATTAATGTGAAAGTGCAACTTTCCAATTACCTGAATACCATATATCTACTGTTTGGCACTTTGAGGTTGTCTCCATACCAGCTCAGCTCTTTAGTTCATTTGCAAACCTTCACTTTGTTTTCCAATGTCCTTTTATTTAGCTTCCATCACTTGTGATTAAATTACAAAATAGGAATGAATATTTCTCTCTCTCTCTCTCTCTCTCTCTCTCTCTCTCTCTCTCTCTCTCTCTCACACACACACACACACACACACACACACACACACAGAACTGCATGTTTTATTCCTTTCTATGGACCTATATTATGTATCCTACAAAATATCTTTTTTTCCTCCAGTCACATTAGAGCTGCATTTTAATTGATTTTTTTTCTTCCCTCCCTTAGTATCATACTTATTTTTCTTCTTTTGAACTTATTCTTCTCTAAGTGATTTACTCACATTTGAACTGTTCACCTTTTCCCTAAGCTTTTCCATTTTCTCTTTTTCTATCTTTTTTTCTTTACGGAGCCGAATTAAAGAAAAATACATTCAAAGCCAAAGATTATTGATTAACGGATGTTTTCCTTTGCTTTTGTTTTTTAGATGTAACTGCTATAATATTTGTGGTAGCCAGCAGTAGCTATAACATGGTTATACGAGAAGACAATCAGACCAACCGGCTTCAAGAAGCATTAAACCTCTTCAAAAGTATCTGGAACAACAGGTCTGTCTCTTTAGTTTTGACCAGTCATATCATTCATAATGCTAGCTTATGTTTATTCCTGTCTGTATTGTGTAAGACACCGAACCTAAGAGAATGTACATTATTTCAGTGAAGTATTTTTTAATTATTCATTTATTAAATTTGGATGCCACCCTTCTCACTATCAAGCGACTCTGAATAATTAATATGATGTCCTAAAGATTTTGCTTTGTATTCCTTTATACTTTGTTTTATTGCCAGTTAACAGTATATCGGCCTGTTTCTCTAGGTGGCTACGGACCATTTCAGTTATTCTTTTCCTGAACAAACAAGATTTGCTAGCAGAGAAAGTTTTGGCAGGCAAATCTAAAATTGAAGATTACTTTCCAGAATTTGCTCGTTACACCACACCAGAAGATGGTAAGAAAGTTGATAGTACATTTTGAAAAATGTTTTTCTCTGTTACTATAGAAAAAAAAGTGAGAGAAAGAAAGAAGGGATTGATTTTTCCTGTCTAATCTTTATGTGATAACAATTGTGTATAAAAATTGTGATAAACAATGTATAAATGTTATATACAATTGTTATAAACAGTGTGCAATTGTTTAGGTTTTTTTTTTACTTTTTTTGTGATCACTAATTGTTATATAATGTCTGATGCAGTTTTCTTTCTTTCAAACTGCTTGCAAGTATAAATCAGACAAATGCTTGATCCATGACGGAGTATTGTCAGTGATAGGCTTCTGTTAAAAATTATTCAGAGTCCATAATTTTCAGGGTAAGCAATGAAGAGCCTTCCAAAAATCATCAAAGTATTTAGCCTAAAACCTGGATATTTTTCCTCTCTGAGACAGAGCAGAATGTATCCACCAAGAGGATTCCTTCTGTTAACAGAAAACTTCTAAAATTTTGGGAACAGCTTTGTATGAGGAAAAAATGTCTCTGATCCAGTGAGATCCTTTTCTTTTGTTGTACTTTTTTCAGTAACATTTTATGGTCCTGTGTAGTTTCTAGACCGGTTCACTTTTTGAAATGATTATTCATTACATCTCTCTTTCTATAATACGAAGACTAGAGATCTCTGCAAGCAGATCACCCACAGTCCCCAACACTTAGATTGTGGTTCCAGAATATCCCAGGTCACAGATCCAAAATGCAGTGACAAACACTGGGCAGAGGTCCCCAACCTTTCTGGCTTTGCAGTCTAGCAGGGAGAAGAGGGGATGGTTCCGTGCAAGTGGCGGGCAAGCACGCGCAGGTCTATCTGCATAAAAATGCTCATGCAAATGGAGCACACACGTGCCTGCCTGCTACTCCCACAAGGAGGATTGCACCCGCCACTTCTGTGGCCTGGTCCCAAACAACTCAGTGCCTGGTAGTGGGCCACGCCAGTGATCGGATTCAAAAAATGTTTACTACCAGTTCTGTGGGCGTGGCTTGGTGGGCATGGCAGGGTAAGGATACTGTAAAATCTCCATTCCCTCCCCACTCCTGGGGGAAGAATACTGTAAAATCTGCATTCTCACCCCACCTCACTAACCTCCTTTCCAGCTCATTTTTCTATGCAGGGCAACAAAAGAAGACCCAGCTGATCAGCTGGGACTCGGGAGGCAGAGAATAGGTGGGGGTGGGGTCACAGGTAGTATTTGCCGGTTCTCCGAATTACTCAAAATTTCCACTACTGGTTCTCCAGAACTGGTCAGAACCTGCTGAATACCACCTCTGGCCACAGCCCAGGAATTGGGGACCCCTGAGTTAAGCCATCTACTAATTTTCAGGCCTGTCCTCACTTGATGCTTCACCTTACATCTTGTTAAGATCAAAAAATAAATAGGAGAAAATAGTGTAAAATAATATATTTATTGTTGTTTGAATTTCAGGTCTTTTATCTGAATCATTTTAATTAATGTGAAGTGAATGGGTCTGAGTGAGATTTATTTTTATTTTATTTATTTATTTAGAGAATTTATATGGCTACTCACTCGCTTTCAGGGGCACTAGGTGGCTTCCCAAAAAAATAAAATCCCAATATGCAAAGAGTAAAAACAATAATCTTCCCTACCCTTTATGATTGTTGGTGTTTTGTTAAAGCCATTTGAGTGCAACAATAATAATGAAAATGCAGCTGCCAGCTGATCCACTCTTCTAATAGGCAGCCCTTCATACAATGTGAGTCTATATTTAAAGAGGTGTTTTGCAATGCTTATGCTTTTTCGTGGAATGACACTAAAATATTTTCTTTAATCCCTCCTGCGAATTCAAATAAAAGTAATTCCTATTGCAAGATAACCGTTTTTGTTGTTCTTTACTTTTTTAAAAAACGAGCAGCAACACCAGAACCTGGCGAGGATCCTAGAGTTACAAGGGCCAAGTATTTTATTAGAGATGAATTTCTTGTAAGTAGCCTCTCTTTACTGTTCCTGTTTTTATCAAACATGCCCTTGCTTCTGCTTGCTTTTACAGTCAACTACTTTCAAAGTTTAGAGCTATTTAAACTTTTTTTGTTTGAGAAGCGTCTCGGTAACTGCGCAAAGCAGAATTGCCATTTGAGAAATATCGATGGACATTTCTGAGATAATGTGATTGGAGTGACCAAGTGTTTTAACTTGGGGTGTCATAGGCAGTCCTCACTTACCGATCACCATTGGGAGCAACAACTCCAGGACTTTGGTTGTTAAACAAAAAAATAATAAATCATGTGACAGTGTCAAAGGTATGACATCACTGTGCTTCCGTCATTAAGTGAATCCCTGCATTTATAAAACAGGCATCGTGTGACTGCAATTTCACTTATAGAATAATAGGGAAGGGACCTTGGAGGTGTTCTAGTTCAACCCTCTACTCAGGAAGGAAAAACTATAGACCATTTCAGACAAATGGTTGTCCAATCTGTTCAGAATAGAATAGAAGAGCACAGAAGAAAAGAGAAATATAGAATAGAATAGAAACATAGAATAGAAGAGAATAAAAATGTAGAGTAGAAGAGAAGAGAAATGTAGAATGGAATAGAAATATAGAATAGAATAGAAATATAGAGGAGAAGAGAAGAGAATATAATACAAATATAGAATAGAGTAGAGTAGCGTAGAATAGAATAGAAATTGAATATGAAACAGAACAGAATAGAATAGAATTCTTTATTGGCCAAGTGTGGTTGGACACACAAGGAATTTGTCTTTGGTGTACATAAAAAGGGTTCATTAAAAACCTGTGTTCTCCCTTGATTCTGCTTGTTGGAGGCCAGTTGTGAAACTTGCAAATGGTGATCAGGTGATCATAGGATGCTGTGATGGCCATAAATATGAGGACAAGTCACAAAGCTGCTTGTTTTCCAACCACTGTGACTTCAAACAGTTGCTAAACAAGGCAATTGGTAAGCGAGGACACCCTGTACAGTCTTATGACTTACAACCAAAGTTGACTCCAAAATTTCTGTTGTTAAGCGAGACAACTGTTAAGTGAGATTTTCCCCATTTTATGACTTTTCTTGCCACAATTGTTAAGTGAATCACTGTGGTGGTTAAGTTAGTAACACGATTATAAAGTGGAATCTGGCTTCCCCATTGGCTTTGCTTGTCAGAAGGTCACAAAGGGTGATCACATGACCTTGAGACATTGCAACAGTCATAGGAGTCAGTTGCCAGGCGCCTGAATTTTGATCATGTGACTACGGGGATGCATTGTAACTTCAAACAGTCAGTAAACAAACTGTTGTAAGTCGAGGACTTCCTGTACAGCCTTTTTACTTTGGTCGTTCCATCACAAATTCATGGAATGTAGTAGTGATTCATTAGCATTGAACCATCACCTTAACAATCATCATCATTTAATGACCCCATAATCCCTTGCGAGTCTGGGGAACTGAATGGAGCTAGCAGAGTGTTTAATGGCCAGATGCCCTTCCTGTCACCAATGTGGAGTTTTGTTCAGCAGATATATTCTCATCGTGCCCAGAGAGAGAAATATTTGCCTCTACCTAGGATCGAACTCACAGCCTCCTGATTGTGAAGCGAGAGCTCCACCTCTAGGCCACCGCTCCATTCTTAACCACCGCCTTAACAATACTGTTTTTAATCTTTTTTAATCATAGATTCAGAAGAGTATGGATTTGAACAAGTGTAATTTGCATCGACCTAGTTATCAGCAATTTAGCCCACAAAAACGCGTATTTTTAAAACCAAATTCTCCATTCAATTTGCTGGCTGATTTTTCCAGAGGATTTATATTCAATCTGTATTTGTCAGGACATATTAGATTCTTAGGGGGAAACAGTCTAGAGAAGGGGGAGGAAATAGATGATGTGCTAGAAAAACTGATGTGACTTTTCTATCTGCTGCTCTTCCAGAGAATCAGCACAGCCAGTGGAGATGGACGGCATTACTGCTACCCTCACTTCACCTGCGCCGTAGATACCGAAAACATTCGGAGAGTTTTCAATGACTGTCGGGACATTATTCAAAGGATGCATCTTCGCCAATATGAGTTGTTGTGATGGAGCGCACTTTTTCCTCATGTTTTGGACTCCTTGTTCCTTACTAAAAAGAAAACAAAAAACTGGCCCACATAGGGTGGAAGAGAACTATTGCAGTCTCTCTCTCTGATTTGCATCCCTCAGTCTTTTTTCCTTGCTGGACAAAGAGCAGCCTTTCTGTCTCGTTTCACTCCCTTGGAACGGTCGGAAATAGTCCCCGAAAAAAAAAAAAGGCTATTTCTGCGGTCAGGGTGAGGTTTCCTCTTTAAACATGGCCTTTAACGAAACAAAACCCAAACAATGCAAAACAAAAGAATTAACGCGGAAAGGTGAAGCACCTGAGAGGATTTGGGATTTCAATTAAATATTTAAAAGCAGACAAAAACACACACCAAAAAGAGAGAGAGAGAGAGAGAGAAAGAGGAGGGAGAACTTTAGATAATCATTACTGTTGTGGGCATGATCATTTATCCCATGATTTCAACTCTGTATCCATTCACTGCGTCCAACTAAGGAAGGTGCCAAGTTCTAAGGGCAGCCACTTCGGTTTGGGTTTTTTGCCTCTGAATGTGACTTTGAGTGGAAATACTGACATTTCTATGGCAAACCTAGACAGTAGAAAACCATCTGCTACCTTCAGAAAAGCGTTGCTGAACCGTGATGATCCTGATTATCAGGAACAGTGCAAAATGAACTGCATTATAGCCTGTGATTACAGAAAGATTTAACCACACACTGTTTTCAGTTTGTCCACTGTCGATCCTATCTTTTTATTTTATATATATATATATATATATATAAAATCTTTATATATATATAAAATCATCTTCTCCTGTTCCCGTCTTTCCCCTTCTTCTATTTCCTCTTATCCTCCTTCCATGCCTTCTTTTTTCCCCCCACCCCTCCCAGTTTTTATTTTACTGCTGGATTATTATTCTTGTACAGACTGTAAAATGTATTATTTTGTACAACTTTATTGAAAAAAAAATAACTTGTAGAAGATCTTTGTGCCTTGATTATGGCTGTACCTGTGCAATGAGCTAAGATGTAAGTATGTTTGATTGCGCTGTACAGCTTTGTCAAACCTTTCAGCAGCATTCGCTCAAGGTAGGGAAAAATTTATCTGTAGTTTAGGGATTTTTTTCTGGTTTATAAAAGGAGGAAAAAAATACTGTTTAGTATATTAAAAAAAAAAAGTACAAATCGTGCAAACTTTAACCACTTTAAAAGTGAGTTCTACAACAAGCGAGCAGATGTTTCAGCATCATGCTTTTTAATTTTTAGCTTTAATTCATTTAAATCTCTATCCAAATGCAAAACATGGCTTGTTTCTACATAAACCAAATTTTGCTACAAATTATCAATGTTAGTCTTTGTCATTCATAGTATTTTTTTTGTGCAAAAAGATAAAAACAGAACAAAAAAAGAATATTAATATTATAGGCACTGCACAGGCCTAGAGGCTGTCTTCATGCTGGGTCTAACTAAGACTTTTCCACCCAACGCTAACTCCTCTAACAGGCATAATGATAAAATGTACCTTGCCCCTAGATCTGGTCACTGAATTTCAGTTTCAAATGACATTTTACTTCTCTTTTAATAAAGAGATAACTTAAAACATTGTTTTATATATTAACTATATAAGTAGCTTAAAGTGGAGACGTGTGGAATTTTTTTTCTTAAACTTGAATAATTTATGCAAATTATATGCTTAGGACAACATGTGGTACAGTTTTTAAAAAAAGCAAAAATCACTGTAGCAATAAGACAGCATGTAATTTTAGTAACTATTACACTGCTTTATATTTTATACTTAGATGTTTCATGTCTTTGTGAGCATATTACTTTTTCATGTGTCTAAACCTACCTGTACAAATTTGTACAAAGTCTAAAATTACAGCTATAATAACACGTCTAGAACAGTGTTATCCTACTTTCCTCAAGCCCACTTCTTGACCCCTGAAGTAGGGGAACCTGGGTCTTAATACAGCGATTATTTTTTAAAATTGCCTTTTACACACATGCTTCTATTTTCGCAGGGCATCACCTAAGCTTCCCTGTTAGGAAGGCATCCCTTTCGGAAACTGTCTTGTCCCCCCAATTTCTGCTGGTGGCAGGAAGACTTTGTGACATCCAAGGACTCTACATATTCCAGGTTTTTCACATGGGCAATTGGAGAAAATTGAGAAAACGTATTTCCCTATCAATTTTCACTTTTAATAGACACGAAATGGTGGTGATCATTCCGTTTTTAGTTGATTAGCACCATTAGCCAATACGAGGATATATTTCTTCCTGGTAGAATAGAAACAAGTGCAATGTCTTTTACAAAAAAATCCTTCTTGGTGTTGGCCCTCCATGCATAAATTTGGGGTAATGGGGCAATCAAGGGGAAGGAGCATATCTTTTCCCGAGTTTTCCTTTCTGGTTTCTGCTACTGCAGTATCCAAGATCAACGAATCACATCAGATTTTAAGAGACAGCGTCTATCTCCTTGGGTATAGGAGCTGAAGCTGTTGAACAGTTGGCAACAAACAGTTGACTGTATCTGCCCCAGGGCCTTTGCATCTCAGCCTGTGTCTGTCTGCTATTAAGTGGAGTTAAAACATCAAATTGTAATTGTAAAACTCTTTGAAGAGGTACTGCCTTGTGAGCATTAGGAATCAGTGGCAAAGTCTGATCCAGAAATTCATTTTTAGTTGGTGCCTGCTGGGGATTCGGGGGGAAAAGAAAGAAAACCTATACACTAGCATTTCTCAACTTCGGCAACATTAAGCTGTGTGGACTTCAGCTCCCAGAATTCCTCAACCAGTTGGCTGAGGAATTATGGGAGTTGAAGTCTACACAGCTTAAAAGTTGCTGAAGTTGAGAAATGCACTCAATGTATGTAAATGCACTCTCAGACACATATACACAGACTATGAAATGTGAGCCTTAATAATTATTATTTTTTAAACAAAAGCCAAAACTTGTTTAGTGCCAAAATTATTTTATTATCTCTAAATCCTAGGGAAGGGAAGAAGATGAATAATAATTAAATGAAGTATTTACAAGGAATGTAATGTGTGATCTAGGAAAAACAAAATATTGCCTCATCTTTAAAAGTAAGGACTCTGGGTGAATAGATAAAAGTTTATGTGATAAAGTATATCTGCATGTGTGCATATGCGCACTTACACACATCCCATTAAAATATACTTCCTATGGAGCTTTATATGAATGGAAACATTTGACAGATTTTTTAAAAAAAGTTGGGTTGGAGGGAGCAGTTTGGTTTGCACATGTCTAGAAAGAAAACCAGTGTGTATGTGTGTGTGTCTTTCTGCCTCTGTTAGCACGTCTCTTGAGTTTGTGCAATTTGGTGGCCTGGTTAACCGCGAGTCTTATTTTTAACATTTTTCTTGTTTTGTTTTTCTTTTCAATACAAAAATCCCATAAAGCTTCAGTGCTTGCTATTTAGTTCTGTGTTTTCTTCTGTCTCTAATTTAATGGCCTTAACTTTGGAGTTAGTTGAACTATTTCCATCTAATCTTCATCTTTTCCTTCAATTTCCTATTTATTTATTTGAACTTTTGGTTCAGGTAAATTACCATGCCTGGGGAGAAAACTGGTTTTCACAGGTCCAGAAATGTCTGGTTTTTAACAGCCAAGGTATTTTCTAAGTATTTGTCCCCATCCTAAAATGCACGATGCCCCATAGCGCTATCTTGTAAAACTAAAGTGGGTTTTTAGGGTTGCATCATCATAACTATCAGAGTGTGACTTTGGTTACCAATAACAGTGCTATTATGAAAATATTTCTTCCCAGCTACATTACTGCAATGATTCCAACATATGTAGGATTCCCCTGGTTTTTGGTTTTTCCCCCCCTGCTCTTTGGATGAATTTAGGCTGCTGCTGTTTCATGTTTTACAAGTGTGTAAATCAAGTGAATTTAAAAGATAACATGCCATGCTACTCCCCTACAACACTGACTGACTATTTGACATATTTTGTATAAAAAATAAAAATAAAATTGTAGAGATATTTTCAAAACGGATCTTTGTAACAAATGGATGTTAAAATACTGCACACTTCCAAGAGTGGAATTGTACTATTTCTCAAGTTCTTTTTATATTAAGATAAATGTCCTGGGAATGAAAGAAAGGTTTGTAGAAGTCACCCAGTTCATAACACAAAACTTTGTAGAAGGCACCCAGTTCATAATAAATAAGCAAGAATCATACAGGTAGTCCTTGACTTATAACAGTTTGTTTAGTGACTGTTCAAAGTTACAATGGGGAGCTGAAAAAATTGATCTATGACCATTTTTCACACAACAGTCACAGCATCCCCATGGTCATGTGATCAGAATCCAGACTCCTGGCAATCAACTCATATTTATAATGGCTGCAGTGTTTCAGGATCATGTGATCACTTTTTGGGACCTTCTGATGAGCAAATTCAATGAGGAAGCCAGATCCACTTTACAACTGTGTTACTAACATAACAACTGCAGTGAGCCACTTAACAACTGTGGCAAGGAAAGTTGTATAAATGGGGCAAACTCAACAAATGTTTTACTTAGCAACAGAAATTTTGGGCTCCACTGTGGTCATAAATCAAGGACTATTTGTACGTGGTAATCATAATAATAACCCTTTTTAATTCTCATCTCCAACATATTTTGCTATTCTGTCTCAGTAAAATAAATTTGCATGTATTTTGGAATGGCTTAAGACCAGATTGTGGAGAAGTGGCTCCCTACCTCTAAGATTCATTAGAATTCACTGTTCTCTCTGGAGCAGTTCAAACAACGCTACCCACTCAATTATTCTGCCTATTTCATATTATTGTACCCAATTAGACTATGGAAAACCTATCACAACATAATCCTTAATGAAGTCTTAAAATTATTGAATACTCATATTGTGCAAAGCTTATTGATGTTTATAATGCAGTCAAATTAATCAAAAATTGCATTATACCAACAATTAAACATGCAGTCATGGTATTACAATAAATTCCCCTGACCATTTTCAACCAGAACATTTTCTTGAGAGTTCAGTAAAGATGGGAATAGTTCCTTAGACCAGCATGGATTAGACCTTGTTCTGCTTGCTGTAAAAATGCATAGAGTGAATGAAAAAAGTAACAGACTGGATAGAACCTTGATTATTGTTTCAAAGATAATCACCATGGAGTTACATACCATCAAAGCAATTGTGTGTATCTGCGTAAACTCTGTGAACCTGACTTGTGTGACTTCAAAAACATTTTCCTTGCCAATTTTAAGGAGATAATGTATGATCTATGGTTTATTGCAAGAACCGTGATCTTACTGTATAAATATAATGCAGTTTCTGAAGATTTTAGGTTGTCTGGTGTTTCAACCAGACATGAAAATTGGATTCTCACTATTTATTATGTTCCTTGGTGGTTCTAAAGAATTTTAAAAAAATCAGGGAAAACACTGAAGCAACTAATTTGATTAATAGTATTCAGACAGAAAGATTAGTCTGATACTCAAAGCATTCCAAAGTTAGTATCTCACAAATCTCTTCAGACAACCAGTTTGCTAATGGAACATCATCATTGAATAGAACAGTGTTTCAACCTTGGAAGCTTGGAGATGGATGGACTTCAATTCCCAGAATTCCCCAGCCAGCATGGTTGGCTGGGGAATTCTGGGAGTTGGTGTCCACCGATCTTCAAGCTGCCCCCCAGTTGAGAAACACTGGAATAGAACAATGTTCTACTGACTTTTTCTCCCAAGGTAACTTTTCTCTTTGAAAATCTTTGAGATTCCCATTCTCTTGATTCTTGCCAAATTCATGCATAAATTGACCATACACTTCATTTGTTAGTATCCATGCCAGTTGGTATCTTGAAATAACAGATTACATTATATTTTGGTATTTTTATGAGCTAAATACTAGAACCAGATACTGTATTTGGTGCTGCATTGCTATCTATTTGAATAATGGTGGTCTCTGCAATGCATACCAATAACTCCAGCATACTTACCTTCTGATATTGAGAATTCAGCAATATACTTTGTTAGCTAAGTGTACAAATCTCAATTCCACAGTGAAAAGCATTCTTCGCCAAGAAATAAGCTCTATTATAAATGTACAAAAATTTGGACTAATACTTCAAGGTGGCTTCCGTTAAAAGAACAATCTATGTCCCTATGCTTGCATATCTATCTGCAGCCTTCGGCTTGAATTCTGCTGTTTACTACCTTGTCCCCCCAAAAAATGAGTATTAACTATGCAACAAACCTTGAATTTAACCCTACAAAAAATATTTCAAGCAATTAGCAAAGCCTTTAACTGAAAGACCCAAGGAAGAACTTAGCAATGAATATGTTGTGGAGTAAGCAATTATTTAGATGTCAAACAATTGGAACTTTAACAAAAATTTTGAAATTTGGACATATTACTACACTGGATAATTGTTGGATAATCCAATATTTTAATTTAATAGTCCAACTATTGGCTTATATATTAGCCCACATAGTATCTAAGCAACCTCCATTATATTGACTGATGCTTTTTCAATACTCAAGTTGTCACTTCTACAGCAGCTCTCATAACATGTTGCTTTTCAGACTGAATTTTTAAAAAAAACTATGCATTTTTAACTTTCAAAAGGTAAAGAATTTAAAAAACACATACACAGCTTAGTAACATCAAATTAAAAGACATAATGAAATAAGCCAAAGCCAATGCATCACAACAAAAAGTATCAATGATTATGTGAAATTGGACATTACCTGAACAGAGTAACTCAAGTTCAAACATGTGCATATCAAATAAAATAACATTAAATGAAATAGTATTTTCCCAAAATATGATTCTCTTATAATTGGATTTACTGAAGACAAGCTTCACAATCCCTGCTGTTATTTGTTTGCTTTTATAGGCCACCCTAGACAACAGGAATTATTAATTAGGTAATAGAATGATTATGGACATTATTTTGACTTCATGGATATTTTGGCTCTTTATGTTAACACAGTAACATAATAAGCATTTATTGAAAAATATGGCTCAGAAAGTTTCATAGGCTTAATGCTACCTAAAAAATACATTGCATTCTAAATAAAGATGTATCATACTATTTTTAAACTGGGTGTTGTCTCAAAATCCCAAATATCTTCTCAAACTTGAAAAGGTGATATATAATCTGTTATAGTATATAAAATATGGTAGTATTATGCAATTATCTTCATGGGGCTGCTCTTGAAGACCACTTGGAAGCTACAATCGGTCTGAAATGCAGTGGAGTATCCTTGGTGTTTTGTGAACAGCACAAGAGGCCAGTTGCCTTCTGGAGGCAATTCAAGATTTACAAGGCCCTAGAGTCTGCCTACTCCAAGGACCATCTGTCTCTGCATGTTTCTGCCCATCCAGTGAGGTCAGTTAAGAATGACCCTATGCCAGGTCCCATCAATTAAACTTTGTGAGATCCGGGAAGTGTATTTTGTCAGTGATGGCTTTTCTGCAAATTATTAGCGGGCCCCAGTTGCTATGGAATTGGAAATTGGAATTAATAAATACATAAATACTTGTAGCCAACGTATGCAGTGATAGCCAATAATTTAGATGGTTTTAAAATGGAACTGAAGAAATGCATGAAGACTAGAAAGGCTGAGCTCCAGAATCCCTAGTGCTATAGTTGAAATGCCAGTTGCTGGAGGAAGAGAACAACTGATGATGATCCTCCTTTCCCTCTGTGTTTATGTTTCCCAAATGAAACTAGCTGGGCACCTTGCTGGATTAGACACCTCATCTAGCAGGACTCTTTGTGTTATTAACTCCTGCTAACACAAAAGGACAGGAAAGCATTCAGAAGTCCACACATCTTTAAGCTGCTGAGGTTGAAAACAGAGATTTAGGGCAAGGTGCTGCTGTTTCAGAGACATTGTTGTCCTAAAGTTCACTGTAATGTTTTTGAAGAGATGCAGAATTTCCAAAAGATGTTGAGCAAGCACGCTGAACCATTTTATCCCATCCTGAAGGCACTTGGAGCAGCTTCCCCTAACCCAATCCAGCCCAGGTGCGTTGCATTTCACACCTCATGCTGGACTATGACCATAATAAAGATTGGATTGCAATCTTTATTATGGTCAGTCACAGCAACTCTCTACCATTATATATCAGTTAGGAAACATTTCCTAAGCAAAGAATCTCTTCCTCTGTTAAATTCCAGCTATATAAACTTTTCTATGTAACCCTTTTTATATTAAAACACAGAAAAGCTGCATAGCAGCTCATTTATGTAAACTCTGCAGGATTATATGGTTTTGATAGTTTTATCCCAAAATGGTAAATGGTATTTTAAGAAAAGCTAAAAAGGTTTTTTTGACCTGGCATCTGACCAGGCAGTGTAAAAATTTAAGGTGTGCTTTGAAAATACTAAGACAGCCTCCTCAAATCCAACATCCAGTTCTGAGTCATAGGAACTCTGCACGTGGTCAGGCATGTCCTTGTACTGTTGCGATATCACCCAATGATCCAATGATACCATACCTGCCAGGTAACGTGTAAAGCTATGATTGGTCAACATAGTCAGCCAGGTAACAAAACAACCAACAACATGTGTAAAGCTATGATTGGTCAACATAGGTATTACCTTATATGGTCAGTATGCCTTATATGGTCAGTTACCTTATATGGTCAACTATGCAAATACATAGCCTTATATGGTCAAATGTACCCAAAAGGAATGTTTCCTCATACACCCTAAACCCCACCCTAAACTTGCACAATAAAAGAGAGGAGCAAAGTTTGCTCGGGGCTTCCTCTCCCCAAGGACATGCCTTTGTGTCTTTGTCATCATTGCATCTGCGTGAGAAGCCCGTCCGGGCAGTCGGTCCGGGCGTGGGCTGCCAGCTGACTCCCCATCCCTGCAGTGGGACCAGCAACGCATCAAACTGGTGACCCCGACGTGATCGCTTCTACGATACGTCCCTTCACAACGCGCTCCTTTTCTAGGGAGGCGTTGCCCTGACTCCTGTACTACAACACCGGGCAACGGTAAAGCGCATTTGTAAGTATGGGCTCTCCAATTTCCAAAGTTCTGTCCAAGCATGTGGATGAACTTCATTTTTTAGTCAGGAAGGCCAATGCTCTGCAAAGAACTAATGGCATGACAGTCTTTCCTCTTTCAAGGAAAGCTATAATATCTTTCCTCCTCTATCTTCAAAAACATTGCCCAGCCTACTCCGAGGATGGCACTCTTAAACGCTCCACATGGGAGAAAATTGGGAAATGGATCCATCAACCTCCTCGGGCAGCGCCACATATTCTCTGTACCTGAGAGCGCCTCATGGCTGCGATCGACATTTTTTATCCTTCTGATTCAACTTTGAATCAACAGGATTCTCTCCCTCCTCCTCCTTTGCCTTCTAATTCCCCCCCTGCTCTTTCAGCAGAAATTTCACCCACCTCTTCTTTGTCTTCAAATGCTCCCCCCTCCCCCTCCCTCCTCCCCTTCAACAAAAACCTTACATTCCTCTCATTCCTCCCCCTTAATTCCCCCTCTCCTCTTCCAGCAGAAATTTCACCCATCTCCTCTTCTCCCCGCTCCCTCCTCCCCTTCAACAAAAACCTTATATCCTGCCTTACATTCCTCGCATTCCTCTTCCCCTCCTCCCCCCCTCCCCTCCCTACAGCCTTTCAGCCTCAAAATCTTCCCTTACAAAACCTGACTCCATCCCCTCTAATACCCCTCCCCTTGCTTCGTAACACCTTTCAGGAAGCTTTAGCTAATGGGAAGATTAATGCTGAAGATCTTTCTTGCTTCCCCATGATCCTTCAAGTCCCAGCGGCAGGAGGCAATCCAGTTGCTCAGTATGCCCCCATGGAATGGAATCTTATGAAAGATCTTAAATCTGCCACCACCAACTACGGTCTAAAGTCACCCTATGTGCGTGCCATGCTGGAGAATATCTCTAACAACCATAATATTCTCTTTTCTGAATGGCAAACAATGGCTTCGATGCTCCTGACATCCTCCCAGCTTGCAGCTTGGCACAACGATTATCGCTTGGCCGTCTCCATGGCTGCTGCAGCAGGGCTTCCCCAGGGTGTCACCCTGATCACCTTTTGTGCCAAGGAGCTGTGATCACCCCACAAGATGAGATTCAAATGGCTACTGAGGGCTATCCTATCATGCGTAATGCTGCTCTTAATGCCTTTCGTAGGGTTCCTGACCCATCTCAACCCTCTTTGTCTTTTCATAAAATTCTTCAGGGTCCTTCTGAACCTTATACCTCTTTCATTGACCGTCTATCAGATGCACTTAACCGGCAGATAGAAAACCCCAAGCGCAAGCTGAGCTTCTCTCAAAGCTTGCAGTGACTAATGCTAATGATGATTGCCAACAAATCCTGAAACCTCTTCAGTCCATTCCACATCAGACCCTTGCTGACTATATTAAAGCATGCCAGAACGTGGGAACTGAGGCGCATAAAGCCACTGCCCTTGCCTCAGCCATTACCTCCTCGTTTGCCATGACCACCCCCGTGCAGGGAATTGTTTCAACTGTGGCAAACCCGGTCATTTTAAGTCTCAGTGCCGTTCGCCAGGAGGTGGCAGTGCACCCAAGGGAAGGAGACCTCCTCCTCCCTCTGTTAAGCCAAAAACAGTTTGCCCTCGCTGTTGTAAAGGTTTCCATTGGGCTAGCCAATGTCGCTCTAATCCACATCCTTCTCCAAATGCCCCCTGAAAACTAATTTCGGGGCCAGCAGCTAGCCCCGCCCCAAGGGCTGCACCTACTTCGTCCCAAACAGCTTTCCTGTTCTGCTTTCAACTGCTATTATCTATGAGGATCCTGGATCTGTCTTTACCCTCCCCTCAAAGTTACACTTCCCGCCCACTCTCACCTCACACGCCCATCTTGCTCATCCCAAACTCCTCTTTGATCATGGAAGGGGTGATCGCCCCCTTTCTTTATGACTCATCCGCTCTTAATTGCCTCTCTCTTACAGCAGTAGGTGATAGACCTTTCTCATTGCCTGCTAACACTATCGTAGCCACTCTTATTATTCTTCCCTCCTCCATCCCCACCTCCTCCTCCCCTCCCTCATGGCTATTGACTGCTCTATAGAAGCCTCAAAACCTCTGCTAACAGTGTCTCTTAATGGTCGCCCTTTTACAGGACTGGTGGACACTGGAGCAGACGCCTCGGTTATTTCAACGACTGAATGGCCCCCAGAATGGCCCCTTGAACAATCACCTTCTGTCCAAGGTGTTGGTGGAGTTCAAAGCGCTCAGGTCAGCTCTAATTGGCTTACGGCCATTACCCCTGATGCTTCTGCTTCTGCTCTCATCAAACCTTATATCCTTCCCCTTGCTTTCAATCTGTGGGGTAGGGATCTTTTAGAACAGCTTGGAGCTACCTTTCACATCCCTTGATTGTCATCATGTCTGTTTCTCTCCCTCTTACCCTTAAATCATCCATTCCTGTATGGGTAGATCAGTGGCCACTCCCCAAGAGAAACTGCTTGCTCTGACTGCTCTTGTCTCTGAACAATTAAGTGCTGGTCATATTGAACCTTCTACCAGCCCCTACAATACTCCAGTTTTTGTTATAAAAAAGAAATCTGGGAAATACCGCCTCCTTCAGGATTTAAGGGCCGTGAACTTTATCATTCAACCAATGGGTGCTTTGCAATGTGGACTTCCCAATCCAAACCTTATCCCACAGCATTTTGACCTTTTAGTTATTGACCTTAAGGATTGCTTCTTTTCCATCCCTCTTCAACCCCAAGATAGGCTTCTATTTGCTTTCACTGTCCCAGAACTGAATAACTCCAGACCCACCAAAAGGTATCAGTGGAAAGTCCTTCCTCAAGGGATGCTAAACTCTCCCACTATGTGTCAGCACTATGTTGACGTGGCTCTCCAACCATATCGCAACCTATATCCCTCCTTTCTTGTATATCATTACATGGATGACATCTTGGTCGCAGCTGAAGGCCCTAAAGGCACAGTTGCAAAACCCTTCCCATTCTCACCAAACTCTTGACCACAGCAGGCCTCCACATAGCCCCTGAAAAATACAATCTCACTATCCCTTTCAATATCTTGGTCACAAACTCCTGTCTTCTGCTGCCACTCCTGCCTTACCTTCTCTGACTCTCCCTCCCTCTCCAACCCTTGTACAACTTCAACAATATCTCGGCACGCTCAATTGGGCACGGCCTTATCTTTCTGTCACTACTGCAACCCTTTCCCCTCTATTCCATGCCCTCACGGGCTTGAAACATCCTTCAGATGTGGTCCATCTTACAAGCCAGCACTTGGAGGCACTAGCCCAAGTAAACAATACCTTAAAGCAAGTGTGGGTGGATCGCATCATCCCCAACTGTCTGCTATCTTTGGCTATCTTGCCCACACCAGCTCTTCTCACAGCTATTCTCTTCCAAACAGCCCCCAAAACAAAGAAGCTGTGCATCATTGAATGGCTTCACCTTCCCCATACTCCTAGGGCAACTATTACCTCTCGGGCCCTTCAGCTCGCTTTGCTCTGTACTAAGGGGCGTCACCGAGCTAAGGCCCTAATCGCCATGATCTCCAGGCAATACATGTTCCTTTCAAACTGTCTCAATGGGACCCCTTTTTCAGACATCTGATGTCTTACAGGACGCCCTGGAGAATTGGATTGGTCCCATCTCTTGCCATCTCCCTTCTGACCCCGTCTACAGCTAATTAAACGGTACCTATTACCTTTTCCTCTCCAGTAGTTGCTTTTCCACTAATTCAAGCCATCACAGTTTTACTGATGGCTCTAAAACTCATGGTGCTTGCATCTGGTTCGATCAAACTACCTGGCACAAACAATTGACTAAGCCACAATCATCAGCACAGCAAGCTGAATTGGCTGCCTTCAACTTAGCCTTAGAGTCATTTCCCACTCAACCAATCAATATCATAACGGATAGTTTATATGTCTCCCAATTGGTTTTGCATATTTTTGAAGCATATCTGTCTCCTTCTCTACAACCATCATTAATGACACTGTTACTTCAACTGCAAACACTCATTCAATCCAGAGCGCACCCCCTATTCGTGGCCCACATACGCAGTCACCAGCAGCTTCGGGTTTCCTTTCAGAAGGAAACCAGGTAGCTGATGCTGCTTGTAAATTACTTCCTATCACTGTTAAGTCACCCCAACCTTCCCTCTAACTGCAGGGGAAAGTCATAGTTACTTTCATCAAAACAAAAGGCTCTGGTAAAACAATTTGGCATTTCTTTGGCAGAAGCGACAGCAATTATACAACAATGTCCCACATGTAGTCTTCAAGCAAAGAACTACCCCCAAGGTATCAACCCTAGAGGGACTGATGCTTGTGACACCTGGCAAATGGATGTCACGCAATTTCAGCCTTTTGCACCCTGGAAATACCTTCATGTGTCTGTTGACACCTATTCAGGGTTTATTATGGCCACCCCTCAAAGGGAGAGGCGTCAAAGCATGTTATTAATCATTGTATTCGGACCTTCGTAGTGCTGGGATCGCTAAAAATTCTAAAAACAGATAATGGACCAGCCTATATCAGCTCTCAATTCTCTGAATTTTGCCATCATTGGTCCATTATCCATAAGTTTGGGATTCCATTCAACAGCCAAGCGCAAGCTATCGTGGAAAAGAGGTAATCAAACCTTAAAATTGGCATTACAACGATACATGGGGTCAAAAGGCCTTAGAGGCCCCCTAGCCTCCCGGCATTACAAAATGTTTTGAATGTTTGTCTGTATACATAACTTCCTCAATCTCACTGGCACCCCTCCCTGTCTGCTGCATCTCGACATTTTACTAAACCACCTGTTCCCGCTTCGAGACCACTTGTTTATTATAGGCAATTGCCTGATCCTGCGTGGAAGGGACCTGCTGAGCTGATCACCTGGGGACGAGGCTACGCGCTGTCCAACTCCCTGACGCAGTACTCTGGATCCCTGCCAGGTGTGTTCGTCCCTACCACGTGACCCTCGCTCTCCACTTCCTCTCCAAAAGGCGCCTCCACTGACCAGGATGAAGATCCTCTTGCTTCTTTTGCTGCTGCTTCCTTCCTGAAGTCATACTTTCATCATCTCATGACAACGCTCATCGCCCCTACAACATTACATGGACAATCAAGGACGCTTATGGACAAATACTCAGCTCCACAACTAACTACACTATGATTTTTTCCTATTTTCCTAAATTACATTTTGATTTTGCTGAAATGATTCTAGGTAAGATTGCCTACTCGTCTCACTGATGTCCCTACCCTAGCCATAGTGTTGTTAAATACCATTACCTGTATGTATGCCCAGGACATATTGCTGATGCAGAACATATTTACACCTGTGGAGGAATTTCTGATTACTATTGTAAATCCTGGTCCTGTGTTTCAACTGGTTACATCTCTTGGACACCTCCTTTGAACAATGATCTCATCACACTTACCAGAACCACCCAGGATATACGATGTACGGCAGACAAAAACAAATGGTCCAAATGTAATCCAGTGACTGTCTCCTTTACGGCCGAAGGAAAACGGCAGTAACATTTGGGACACTGGGGCAAAGTGGGAGGTCGCATTTATGCCAGGTGGCCTGGATATCATTATGGGAATGTCTTCTATATACAACGCCATGTTCATGTTTCCCCATCCCTATCTATAGGACCCAATGCTAACCAAATCCAATCTGGATTTTTGAAACCCCTAACAAATGCCCAGAACCCACTGGTATCCTCATTGCTTCTGCTCACGCATTATTGAATCACTCTCAAGATTCCTCCATTTCTCAGCACTGTTGGCTTTGCTTGTCTTCAAACCCCCTTTTATGAAGCCATCGGCTCTTCCCAACCTATTTCCAATTCTACTTCTGATAATAATTGCCGATGGAGGAATAGCTCTCTCACTATCACGGCCATCACTGGTCAAGGTTGCTGTCTTGGCCACATACCTACTAATTATTCACAATACTGCCTTAATGCCACCCACAGACACAAATGTGAACTTTATCTACCCAAAGAAAGAACGGCCTTTCAATTGGAGGTTACAACCAGGTATTCACCACATCTGGTGGCAATATCACAAAACGCTCCAAGGCCAATTTTTTATTCCTGGAAATAACTCTGTTTGGGCTTGCTCTACAGGTTTAACTGCATGTGTCCACGGAGATGTATTATTAGCAAAAAAATCATTCTGTATTCAGGTCCAGCTGTTGCCAAAAATTGATGTATATGATTCTGAAGATTTTGTTTCCATTTTAGAACCTCAACAATACCACCTACGAGCTAAACGAGAAGTTGTCACAGCTCTTACCTTATCTGTGCTGCTAGGTTTAGGTGCTACAGGTGCAGCAACAGGCATATCAGCTTTGGTTGTAAATGATAAAAGCATAACACAGTTAAGTGCCACCATAGATGAAGATCTTAGAAGGGTTAGAAAAATCCATTCTTGCCTTGCAAACTTCTCTTACCTCTTTATCTGAGGTGGTCTTGCAAAACCGCAGAGGCCTAGACCTCTTGTTTTTAAAACAAGGGGGACTATGTTGCTGCTCTTAAAGAAGAGTGTTGTTTCTATGCTGATAGCTCAGGAGTTGTCCTAGACTCCATGAAAGAACTAGACACCAGATTAAAGGAAAGAGAAAGGAGCGAGCTTCACAACATACCTGGTATCAAGGACTATTTAACCTTTCCCCATGGTTAACAACATTGTTATCTGCTATAGCTGGTCCACTTATCCTTCTCTTATTGGTATGTACCATTGGACCATGTGATAGGTAAATTCTTAGAAATCCTTAAAAGAAAATTTGGCCAAATTGATTCGGATTTAAACTCAAAACAAAAACAAATTAATGCGCTAATAGAGAAAAAGGCCCTCTTACAATTCTCCTCGGTTCGATAACTCTGATAACGAGTTCACCAAAGATGCTGCTAAAGGGGAACCACGAATTCTCATGAACCTATGACAGGATGAGTCGGAGGACCTAGACTGGACATAATAGTGAGGATGGTGAGTATATAGCCCTTAAAATAAAATAAAAACAGAGGAGATGTTGCGATATCACCCAATGATCCAATGATACCATACCTGCCAGGTAACGTGTAAAGCTATGATTGGTCAACATAGTCAGCCAGGTAACAAAACAACCAACAACATGTGTAAAGCTATGATTGGTCAACATAGGTATTACCTTATATGGTCAGTATGCCTTATATGGTCAGTTACCTTATATGGTCAACTATGCAAATACATAGCCTTATATGGTCAAATGTACCCAAAAGGAATGTTTCCTCATACACCCTAAACCCCACCCTAAACTTGCACAATAAAAAGAGAGGAGCAAAGTTTGCTCAGGGCTTCCTCTCCCCAAGGACATGCCTTTGTGTCTTTGTCATCATTGCATCTGAGAGAAGCCCGTCCGGGCAGTCGGTCCGGGCGTGGGCTGCCAGCTGACTCCCCATCCCTGCAGTGGGACCAGCAACGCATCATTGTACATAGTGAATGGAAGCGATAAAATGTTAATTCGTCTTCCCCAACGAGAGTTGATATGCTGGCTGCAGGTTACCAGCATCAGATCGGACAAGAGCACTATGGGAGATCTACATGCAGCTAACCCCCTTTGCAGCAAGACTGAACGGGCACGCTGCTCCTTTAAAAACACCCTTTCTTTGTCGTTCCGTCCCCTGCGGAGGCGGCCCCATTCTCTCCTGTCCACCAATCACCGCCTGCAGCACGCAAGTATCGAAGAGACACAGAAAGGCTAAATTTCATTAACTTCAGGTTTCACATGGGTTGCCTCTCTACATCGTAGGTTTGCCTGCGGGAATAAGTCGATAGGCACTGCCGAACTCTAAGAGAATACCCGTATGTCTCAGCACAGCCAATTAGGAAATGGGAGTCTTTGGTGCCGGAAATATTGTTGGAATAAACGGAAGCGCGCTCTCTTTGCTTTGAACCGCCTAACAGTCGAGAACCGCTTTTACCCAGAAATCTCTGCGGCGGCCTCTAGTTCTCATAGAGATAGATAAGTTGAGAGAGGACTTCCTCTTTTGTCTGAGAATGTTGGGGCTTTTCAGGTTCCTACAGAGAAGCATGTTAGGAGCAACTTCGAATTGAATACAGAAATCCATTTTTTTTATAAAGCTAAAAGATTATGAAGCCACATATTTAGCAATCTGAAGAGATGCTCTTGATGTTTCTAATTTTATTTATTTATTTATTTGATTTGCCAATTGTTTACAAGATAATAAGTATAAGTGTATACATAGTTGTGAATACATGAAATGGGTACATATAAGAAAAATAAAAGAGGAATAAGAGAAACAATAGGACAGGGACGGTAGGCACGTTGGTGCGCTTATGCACGCCCCCTACAGACCTCTTAGGAAAGGGGTGAGGTCAATAGTAGACAGTCTAAGGTTAAAGTTTTTGGGGTCTTTCCTATGAAATACTGTGGAGTAAATATTTATCCTTATATCCTTATCTGACTTCAGAACTTTTAGAAGGCAGAAAGACTTGGGGAAGCTGCTTCAGTCTTGAGCCAACTCTCAAATTGCTACATATCATTTTATGAACCATTCTCTCTCCTAGTACAAAACTGGTGTTCAAGGCACTTAAGTTTTCATGGCTTTCACGTAAGATGAGTTGTGCTTTCAGGTACTATACTCTGAAATGCCATCAATAACACTTAGACTTATATACCACTCCATTAGACAAGTTGTTTTTTTGTTTCGATTTGCATTTCACCAATATAGTAAATACAAATCAGGGTGTTGATATCCATGCTATTCAAATATGATCAAAACATGTATTTTAATAATCGTAATAAATGTAATATGTGGACAGAAAGATAAGGTAGACAGGTTGTCAAAGAAAGTACTAAAGTGGTTTTAGACCATTTTTAAGATTATGATCAGGGAGAGAAAGAGGTCATTTGGCCATATGATTGAAAGAGGCTAAACCCAACTGGATGGCACTTAATAAAAAGGAACAACAACAATAATACAACGTCTTCTTTGCCCTGCCTGATAATAATATAACTCCAAACCCAACTTGCTCTAAGAAAGTAGCACATTAGAATAGAATATTTATTTGTTTGTTTGTTTATTTGTCAAACATGTACAAGATAACAAGTATAAGTATGAACATAAACAAGACAATGGGAGTAAATACTTTATTGTCACTTTGAATGTTCATTAATTGGCATACATTAAAATGAAATTACATTGTATACAGCTCTCAAAGGGTCTCCACCTCTAATATAAACATAAACATGACAAGATAAACACATTAATTAATTAATGCACATACCCACATATATGACATGGAGAAACAAGACAATCTAGTTTGGATGTATACATGTACATAACGAGAGAAACAAATCTTGGCAGTTTAGCAGACGGAGGGCATAGGGAACAAAGTTCTTACAGAATCTGGTAGTCCTACTAGAAATACTAGAAATTATATATAAAAAGCTGGCTGGCTGGGGGATTCTAGGAATTGAAGTCCATAACATCTTCCAGGGATAAGGTTGGAAAACACTGTTCCACAAGGAGCTATGAAGGGTGGTGGGTGTTGTTGTTTTTTTTTTTTTTTTTTGCAAAATTGGCTCTGAAAAGCTTTCCAGCTCTTTAGAGCAGAGGTCCCCAAACTTGGAAACTTTAAAACTTGTGGACTTCAACTCCCAGAATTCTCCAGCCAGGATAGCTGGCTGGAGAATTCTGGGAGTTGAAGTCCACAAGTTTTAAAGTTGCCTAGTTTGGAGACCCTCTGCTTTAGAGCAAAAGTGTCAGAATACTTCAGCTCGCAGAATTAGAGAGGAAAGGCAGACACTGGGGCGAAGCAAGTCGCATTTGGGGCGAGAGCCTTTGCTCCCCTCTCCGGGGGTGGCTTAGTTCGCTCGTGGACCGCCTTCCCAAAAGCTGGGCTTCCCCTGGCAGCGCCCATTCATCAGCGCCCCGCAACGGAGGCTCCCAGGGGGCTCTCCGCGTGCCGTGGGAGGCGCGCCTCTACCCTTTTCGCGTCTCTGCGGCCGTGCGGCTGCCGGAGCGGGAGGCCAGCGGAGCCCATGGAGGAGCCCGAGTATTTCGCGGCCGGCACGGCGGAGTGGGGCGACGACACCGACGGAGGAGCGGTGAGCGAGGCGCGGCCGAGCGGGAGGTGGGGAGGGGAGACCGGAAAGGCCTCGGGGCTCCGCGTCCAACCCGGGAAGCCGCCGCGGGGGTCGCTCTTGCCCTCTCTCTCTCTCTCACACACACACACACGCACACGCACACACAGCCCGGCAGATTTTATCAGAGATCCCCGGCAAGCACGCGTCCCCTTGTGATATCTAGCAGACACTGATGCGATATGCAAAAAAACACACATTTTGTTGCACGGGACAAGTTTCTCGCGCTTCCTTGCAAGTGCAGCCTCGGAATATATTTTGTATAGACATACATGCACGCGCACACACACACACGTATACCATATATTTTGCCTATATGCGTGTATAGCTTATTGCCCATACGTATAGCATATTGTATAGCATATTTTGCATATTGTGCACACGTTCGCCTGCAAACACGCTTATTATATCTGTACGTGTGTGTGTGTGTGTGTGTGTGTTCTTCCAACAAAACATACACGTTTTTTTTCCAGCAGCGAAACCAATGGGGGAAGCTGGATTTGCTTAACAATATTGTGATTGATTGATTGATTTTATTTGTCAAGCAAGTATTAGATAACAGGTATAAGTATAAACATGGTTATGCATACATGAAGTGGATATGAATAAAAAAGAAATAGGACAGGCACGTTGGTGCGCTTATGCACAGACCTCTTAGGAAAGGGGTGAGGTCAATAGTAGACAGTCTAAGGTTAAAGTTTTTGGGGTTGGGGAAGAACCCACAGAGTCAGGTAGAGTATTCCAGACATTGACCACTCTGTTGCTAAACTCATTTATTCATTTAACTGGGCAATTTCCTTTACAGCCCTAGTGCTAAAAGTCATAAAATTGGGCATGACCCACTTAACGACCATCTTGTTTTAGCAACCAAAATTCTGGCCCCAGTTGTGCTGGTAAGGCAAGGGCAATCGGCAGTGTTCTAAGGCAGTGATCCCCAACCTTTTTGACGCCGCGGCCCGGTACCGGCATCAGCTGGGCGCCGCGGCCCGTACCGGCATCAACTGGCGCCGCCATCTTTTTGATGAAAAAGTGCTTCCGGTGACCTCACCGGAAGCACTTTTCATCAAAAGATGGCGGCGTAGCGCTCGGTGAGCTTTTCGGGTAGAAATGGCTTTCTACCCGAAAAGCTCACCGAGCGTTGACGCCGCCATCTTTTTGATGAAAAAGTGCTTCGGTGAGCTTTCACCCGAAAAGCTCACCGGAAGCACTTTTTTACCAAAAAAAGATGGCGGCGCCCAGCAACCAGCGGCCCGGTAAGACTTGTTCCGCGGACCGGTACCGGTCCACGCACCGGCGGTTGGGGACCCCTGTTCTAAGGCATCTTTTCTCACACAAAGCCACACCTTTTTTTCACTGAAGCCAAAAGAAGCGTCTTCTCCTTTAGGAATTATAATTATAGCAAAACCCAAACTGAAGTGGGTGTCCAAAGTCAACTTCCCAAGGAGGGCTTTAAAGTTTGTCTTCTGAGAACGTGTCTCAGAAAGTGGCAGCATGAAAATAAAGTTGATTGATCTTGGGAGGGGAAAAAACAAAAACAAAGCAGGCCAGATTTAGTTGAATACTGTTTGGACTGAGAAATTAAAAGAACAGCAAACCCCTTATGTTGATCAAGAAAACTACTTCCCAGTGACCACATAATCACCAGAGTTGGCTTTTTTTTGTAACCCAAGGAAAAACATTTTAAAACACTCCGAACTTTCTACTACAATTCCTGCCTGGGGGCGGGGGGGTCCAATGAATCATTGTAGGTGGGCCTTATTTTGGCCAGGCTGTTGCAGTGTGTCCTCTGAAAATGTCCAGAAACACAGAGTGTAGAATTTTTTAAAAAGGCATTCATTTCAGATTTGGGTCCTGTGTAAATTCACTTAAATCCGAATCCCACTCCAAGGTTCAGAAGGGACAATCCTAAGCAAACAATAAATAGGGTACGAGGTTTGATTTGGATGGCTGCATGACCACATTTTATGACACTTTTGCCAAAAGTTTGTGTGGCAAATTTTACCTCTGGTTTTTGTCAAAGCCATCTCATAGCAAACAATTGGTTCACGTAATGATTATGGCATTCGTTTAACTGCTTCCACCGAAAAAGGTCATAAAATTGGATTAGTCACATGGGTGACTCATTTTATCATGACTTATGACCGAAACGGACAGGCTCCACTGCGGTTGGGAGTCAACCTCTACTGTTTTGGCCATTTTGACTTCTTACAATCCCACCATAGCATGGAGATGGACAGCCTTTGGTAGGTCATTGATTTAGACTTGTCCACAACTACACATAGATGTTGATACATATCTATGCGGCAAAAGAGTTGATGGATATGTAAGGGTAGGTTGTAGATGGTCGCAGATTGATTGATGCACACACTTCCCAAATCTCAACTAAATGTTGTGGTGAGATGAGTATCCTGCATGCTGATTGGTTGATCTGACTCCCTTTTGGTGCTTTCTTCTGAGCGCCCCCTTAAATCTGCAGATTTATGTGAGTAGAATGTATTGCATAATTGAGAAAGTTGGGCATTTCAATTCCTCTCCAATAATTTCAGCAGCCTAGCAAGGACAAAGTGCTGGAAATCCCAAAGCTAAAACTTGAGACTGCAAGTTGCCCTCATCTACCATGACTTGAGGCATCCTAAGATACAGAAATCTGGCTGCCATTAGCATATTTCTTTAAGACTCTGGAACTCCAGTTATGAAATAGATTCATGCTTAGGCTAATGTTGTTGTCTGTTGCCACATAAAATAAATCCAGAGTGGTGGTGAAAATAATGTTGACAATTTTAACTTCCAACCAGCAGGATGATGAATATGGAGGGGAAGATGATGCTGAGGTCCAGCAGGAATGCCTTCACAAATTTTCCACCCGAGATTACATCATGGAGCCCTCCATTTTTAATACTTTAAAGCGGTAAGTGCATATTAATTCAGGCATTGTGGTTGGAAAGGGGGATTGTGGGGGCACTAACTGGCTGAGGAAGTAGATCTTCTGCCTTGAGATCTGATATATCTGATTTTCTGGGACAGTGTTTCATCCTTGGAGCTTTAAGATGAGTAGACCAACTCCCAGGTTGCTGGCTGGGGAATTCTGGGAGTTGAAGTACACAAATGTTAAAGCTGCCAGGGTTAAGAAATGCTGCTCTAGAAATTTCTTAAATGAGGATTCTGCGTCCTTTCACAGGTACTTCCAAGCAGGTGGTTCTCCAGAGAATGTGATTCAGCTCTTGTCAGAGAATTACACCGCTGTGGCTCAGACAGTGAATCTTTTGGCTGAATGGCTTATTCAAACAGGTAATTTGCTTTGGGGCTGCAGCTTTTTTTTCTACTTAAGAAAGACCCCACAGTCGAAAAAAACAAACCAATCAGTTATAGCATGTCTCAAATGATAAAACATGAGATCAACACATATATTGTCAGTTTTAGCTTCGTATCAGACACTCTAGAAATATTTGTCTGTCCTTTGAGTCTTGTTTAGTGCAGTAACTACCCATCTCTATGATGCAAGATTGTCTGTATATGAATGAGTACAGATAGTCCTTGACTTACAACCATTCATTTATTGATTGTTCAAAGTTACAACAGCACTAAAAAAAGGAGTTACAGCCAGTTCTCACGCTTACCCATCCCCTTTGTTCATGTGATCAAAATTCATGTACTTGGCAACAGGAACGTACTTAATGACAGTTGCACTGTCCCAGGGTCATGGGATCACCATTGGTGACTTTCTAAGCCAGCTTCTGACAAGCAAAGTCAATGGGGGAAGCCCAATTCACTTAATGACCACATGATTAACTTAACAACTACAGTGATGTGCTTAACAAACGTGGCCAAAAAAAAGTCATAAAATGAGGTACGACTCACTTAATATCTGCACTGCTTATCAACATTAATATTGGGCTCAATTGTGGTCATATGTCAAGGACTACCTGTACCTAACATTTGAATATGTGCTACAAAGATGATGTTAGAATTAGTGGTGCTGAGTCAAATTATTTTGAGAATCGACATATTCTAAAGCTGAATTTCATTAAAGGACTATGCTTTTTTGCACCAAAGAATATTGTGAGAATTTTGAAGGTTTTGCTGTGTGAAATCTGTAGTGAGTCTCTCTTACTGCAGGCGCTGAGCCCATTCATGTGCAGGAAACCGTGGAAAACCACTTGAAAAGTTTGCTGATTAAACACTTTGATCCACGTAAAGCGGATTCCATTTTCACAGAGGAGGGAGAGGTAATTTGAAAAGCTTTATTCTGTCAAGTGGGGTAACAGCACAGTCTCTTTCTCTCAAGTTTAGAGAAGAGCATAACTGGAAACTCAGAAACGTTTGTTGTGTTTTGAGCACACCATGTTCTCAAAACACATAGATTTCTCATTTATTTAACTGTTGTTTTATCTTTCAAAACAGATTTTTTTCCCCCAGGACAAAAACATTTCAAATTTACATTTAAATTAAAAATAGCAACTAAAAATACCAAGAAGCAAATGGGATAAGTTTTAAGTAGCAAAAAGTAAAACAGCAGAAATAAGATGAAATATACTGAGTTCTGGATGTTTTCTGAACTGTTCAAAGTGATTCATTCCTGTCCATGGGGTAAAACTGACAGTGAACCTGTACAGCACCATTTCTTTCAAGGCAAGCAGAGCCCCCACCCCCCAAAGAAAAGAAAAAAGAATAACGCGTGAGCAGCTTTCTCAGACTTTTTCATGTCGACATCAGTTGTGCTTTTGCATACAATTGAATAGAAATGCACCTGCCTTTTTCTGTGAGCTGGCAAACCTTGGAAGCTGTTGCATTCAGTACCTTTCTAGTCTGGTTCTTATAGAAAAGATATACACATTGCCATTTGCACCTTATCTACTTCTTTTTCCTTACGTGCAAGTTATCATACCACATGCTTAATCTGCTCTCTGAAATAATCCATGTTTGGGTTTTGCACAGTACTTTGAACCACGTACTCACCAAGTGGGCTGAATTTTGCTGAGTCACAGGTATCCTTGGGAGGGCAAGTGAATGGCACCCTATGTACCTTAGCCATCAAAAAAAGTAATCAGGTTTAAAATTCACCAAGCTTAGTATACTGTGTGACTGTATCTGCTTGGACCTTGATCAAGACATGGCAGCGTATCCCCTGACATGGCCATAAATGGTTTGTAAATACTCTGTAAAGTGAGTAGTAAAGAGTTCTTGAGAGAGGAAGCACTTGTGTCAATTTTGTGTTTTTCTTTGGATACTTTTAAAGCTATTCTAAAAGCAGGGTTGGTTTTCTTGACTGCCCAGTCCATATTGGTCTGTTGTTCTGGTTTTTGACAGACTCCAGCCTGGCTCGAGCAAATGATAGCACACACAACATGGCGAGACCTCTTTTACAAGCTGGCTGAAGCTCATCCAGATTGTCTCATGCTGAACTTCACTGTTAAGGTAAATACAGTTCTTTAATTCAACTAGCAAGCTTGTCAGCTCCCTCCTGTTTTTTCATGCAAATTTCTAAGTACATTGGGGAGGCTAACATTAGGAAGCCAGTTGCATAGTTGGTCTTTTGGGCATTATATTTGCCATGTTTATTGTTGAATAAGTTGCACACAAGATTGCCACATGGGATGTGAGCTTCTCTATTGTCATATTGCAAGAAGTTCTGCATGCACCCATCCATGTATATAAAGATTGCAGAAATTCCTAGGAGCCAAACTATTTCTAGGAGCCAATATATAATATTTGATCTGAAACATGACCTCTGTGGAGTTGGTGGCAGGATCTAGCCAACCATGGTTGCAAAACAGAGTTGGACTGCCAAGAAATTTGTTGAGACTGACTTATACTCAATTTGAATATATCTTTATCTCCTCCTCCTCCTCCTCCTCCTCCTCCTCCTCCTCATCATCATTCTCATTCTACTAATTCTAATTCTTATAATCCTCCTCCTCCTCCTCCTCCTCCTCCTGCTGAACTAGGAAGAAATCAAATGTTCAAGTTTTATTTCTTGATTTTCATCCCCTGGCCTAGGTGCTGAAGTGCTCTCATTTCCCCTTCAGTCCTAGCCCACATACGGAATTAAATAAAATGGTATTTGCGATAGTGAGGAATGAATCCTCTTGGGTTGCAAAACTGCTACCCTCTCAGTTGGAAATCCTCTGGTTGGTTGCAGCTTATCTCCGATGCTGGATACCAAGGGGAGATCACCAGTGTATCAACAGCTTGCCAGCAGTTGGAAGTTTTTTCTCGTGTACTGCGGACATCTCTGGCTACTATCTTAGATGGTGGAGAAGAAAATCTGGAGAAAAATCTACCAGAGTTTGCTGTGAGTTTGCAGCCTTGTCTCCTCTTTGTGTGTGCGTGTGTGTGTTTTTAAGGAAATGTCCAGTTCTTAAAAATACTTGCTGTGGAATCAGGGCAAGGGAATGGTAACATTCTAGGCCTGTGGTTAGATCTGTCCTATGATGTTATAACCAATTCTCTCTTCTTATGCTTGATATTCTCACCTGCAAGCCCTCTACTAAGTTTTGTATTGCATGGGATAGGGGTTTCCATAATTTTTCATGTCCTGGGTTCACATTTTTCTTTTTACTTCTAATCTCTCATGGAACTCACATCAAGTTCTTATAGAATCCTAATATTATATTCAATGGCACAAGGACCAAATCATTCAATATTCACACAGCTCTTCTATCCGTTAATGCAGGGGTGTCCAACCTTGGCAACTTTAAGACTTTGCTGGCTGAGGAATTCTGGGAGTTGAAGTCCACAAGTCTTAAAGTTGCCACGGTTGGACACCCCTGAGTTAATGGAAGGCATTGCAAGAGTGGAGCATTTGATCACATTTCAAAGGAGGTCTGTAATTTTCTAGCCAGCAGGAATTATTCATTCCTCATGCTGGTGAGTGTCCATGTTCTTGAAGCCTCAACCTCCAGCTTCTTCCTCCATCCCATAAGGCAAAGGGGAAATTTCTCAGGCCCTGGGCCTTTTCAGCCTGATTATCTGCCACCTGTTCCATAGCAATATTTCTTTTTTCAATGTCATCGTTCATGTTGGACTTTGTATTTGAAGGCAGAAGCTAAGGTACCAGTTGTATAATACCTTAGCTTCTGAAGTCCAGCAGAGGGACAGGTGAACTGTTAACTTCAAAGCTTTGGACCTACCAAGGAAAGAAGAGAACTACGTAACTCTAAACAATGCTTTGTCTCAAGGACTATTTTTGCCTTTTGTTTTTACTACTTAAAACAGGGGTCCCCAACCACCGGTCCGCGGACCGGGACCGGTCCGTGGAACAAATCCTACCGGGGCGCTGGTTTGCTGGGCGCCGCCATCTTTTGATGAAAAGTGCTTCCGGTGAGCTTTTCCGGTGATCACCAGAAGCACTTTTCAAAAAGCTTTTCGGTGAAAGCCATTTCTCGAAAGCTCACGAAGGTAACTTTTTGATGAAAAGTGCTTCCGATGAGGTCACTGGAAGCACTTTTTCATCAAAAAGATGGCGTACCGGGCCGCGCCATAAAGGTTGGGATACCGGGCCGCGGCATAAGAAAGGTTGGGGATCACTGACTTAAAAGATGGTCAATCTTCAGTGGCTATTATTATTGGTAGAAGGGGGAATGGAATGATAAGTAAATCAGTCTGTTCATCTTTTGGGCAAACCCAAGATTTTTAAAGGTGGGGTTTTTTTTGTGTGTGGGGGGGCTGATATGAAATAGTTAATATTTGGTTAACTATCTTTTTTTACAAAAAGAACACTGTGAACTGTTCAACAGCTTATGTTAAAGCTTTTATGAGTTCCCACCTCAAACTGGCTGGAAACCCTGCCGGATTTTCAGCACTGATAGTTCAAAGAAATTTAGGTTCTGGGCTGTTTTGTGGTGTTTGTGTGTTCTTCTGTAGACAGAAAACTATAACTACCCCCGACACTTTCATGTTTTTGAATGTTCTGTGACAATGTATTTGCAGAAAATGGTGTGCCATGGTGAGCACACATATCTTTTTGCTCAAGCTATAATGTCCATGTTGGCACAAGAAGAACAAGGGGGCTCTGCCGTGCGTAGAATTGCTCAAGAGGTCCAGCGATTCGCTCATGAGAAGTAAGATCTTGCTTCATTTCTTTTCCAATTTAATTTATGGCTCTCCTTGGTTGCATGCCTCAGGATAATTCTAGTCTATAGAAAAGGATGCCTGATTCAATTCTAAGTCTGATCCCCAAATTAAATTTTGCTTGAAAATGGTATCATTAATCCAAAATGTTATGCCAAACACAGCATGTCATCAGAACAACATCAAGTGCACCATGATATCAATATGGCAAATGTCACAGATTGTGTACTTTCAAGGTGACATTGTTTGTGCCTCTGTGTGCACTCTTGCCTGGAAGATCATTAAGTGTACAACATACATTAGAATTGGTAATTTAGAAATACAGCTTTATAAAGCTTTTTCTGAGTTCTAGATTTTTTACTATAAGACTTGCTTGTTCCACATTGTCTTTTCTAATTGGGATTCTGTCCATGTTGTTCGGATATCTAAAACGGTGTTTCTCAACCCATGGCAACCTTAAGGTGTGTATTCAACCCTCAGAACACCCCCATCTAGTATACATTGGCTGGGAAATTCTGGGTTTGAAGTCCAAACTTCTTAAAGTTGCCAAGATTGAGAAACTGTGATCTAGAGACAATCTGCTTAAGGTCTATGAAAGGTAAGAGGGTGTAGACCAGAAGGCAAACCTTAATAGTGATCCCCCCCCTCTCCCCAATTATAAAACCCACCCCCTTGAGAGGTCTATACCTGCCTCCTTTTCTTAGGACTTTTCAAAGAATACAGAAAATGCAGTTTTAGCAGGCTTTTGGCTTGGAAATTGTAGGCAATCATTTATTTGTTTCTGCAAATTTAAATCTCACATTATCCAGTCCCTTAGATTGGGGCAACATATAAAAATGGATGGATGGACAGACAGATGGACGGATGAAGACAGGTTACATACTACATAAATCTAGTCTACTTAATGATGACAGTTGTGAGACCCAAAGCTCATGTGAGCAGTTGAATCTCCTCTTTATTTTGTACATGCATCACCATTGATTCTATTTGGCTCTTAATAACAGTTTTAGGAGATTGCTCATTAGGTCTCCACTATTGTTGGTGGTCTGTTACCTCTTCTTTTGAAGCGTTCCTAAAGCAAGCTTGCTCTGTCTCTTGTTCTTGCTTGATCTCCTGAAGAGGGCATGATGCCAGTCAGATCACCCTAGCGTTGGGCACTGCAGCTTCCTATCCCCGCGCCTGCCAAGCCCTTGGTGCCATGCTGTCGAAAGGAGCTCTGAATCCAGCAGACATCACAGTCCTCTTCAAGATGTTCACAAGCATGGATCCCCCTCCCGTAGAACTGGTTAGTAGCAGCCTCCCTTGGGGGGCATAAAACCTCTAGGCTTCTTCAAAGCTCTCCATCCTCGCTCACTTGTTGAGAAGCAAACGTGATTTAGGTATGGATCAGTGACGGTTTCAAAGTATACGGTAGCTCTCTCAGAGTAGAAATGTTCATTTCTGAAGTTGGTTAGTTTTTCTACTAGTTTCTCAGTCTTAGCAACTTTTAAGATAGATGGACTTTAACTCTCAGAATTCCCTGGCCAACTCTGGTATACTATGCAGCCTGGGGAATTCTGGGTGTTGAAGTGCACCTAACTCTTACAGTTGCCAGTGTTGAGAAATGCGAATCTAAGGAATGATCATTGCCACTGTAATTTGAATTAGAGTCAAAGGAGATGTCTGGGTCATCCTTATTTATGATGCCAAAACCACCCAAGATGCAAGAGGAAATCTGCAGATGTATTCCACTCTCTACTTTTCAAGTCAGGAGTGCAATTCTGCCCTGTTGTGCCAGAGCAGACAAGGTGGTTTTCTTTCCTTGGTCCAGCCCAGTGCTTCAAAGGATCTCTGGCTACCCTAGAGCATTGGCCATCCAGTTTTCTTGGCCTTTTCCTTTCATATATTGCCTGTAATATTTGTGCATGGAAAGACAGCCTCCAACCTACTGGATTTTAGCAGGACCTTCCTCCCTGTGTTGTAGGTATTGAAAAATATACTTATCTGTTGGCACTTATTTTATGGGACGTCCTCTTCATAAGACATCATTCCTGAAGAGCTTTATGAGTCTTTGTTGCCAAGGTTGACTCAGCCTTCCATCCTTCCGAGGTGGGTAAAATGAGGACCCAGATTGTTGGGGGCAAGAGGCTGACTCTGTAAACCGCTTAGAGAGGGCTGTAAAGCACTGTAAAGTGGTATATAAGTCTAAGTGCTATTGTATTGCTAATGGACACCAACATTTATCTTCATCTTGTTTTGTAACAGGATAATGTTACCCCGTTCTGTAGATGCCTCATTTCTCTTGTATTTTGGATGCTTTGGGCAGCTGTTGCATCATTTCTCACAGTTATGACAGTTTGCTGTGTCCCGAGGGATGGTGGTCATGTTATCCCCTTTTGGGACCTTCTGACAAACTCAGTGGGGGAATCCAGATTCACTTAACACCCGTGTTACTAACTTAACAAGTGCAGTTTTCCACTTAACAACTGTGGCAAGAAAGGTCGTAAAACAGAGCAAAATTCATTTAACAAACATCTCACTTAGCAACAGAAATGTTGAGCTCAATTACAGTCATCAGTTGAGGACTACCTGTATTAAGTGATACGGTCATGTGACATCACGCTTCGCTACCATATCGCTTAGTGATAGAAATTCCAGTCCCAATTGTGGTGATAAGTCGAGGACTACCTGTATCTTGGCCTTCACAAACTTTTCGATTTAAGTAGTTTTGTGTTGTTGTTTTTCTTTTGTAGAGTGGGAGCTGATTTGATTTGACTTTATATATTTTTAATGAAGAAATAGTCTTTTAAGTAGTTCCAAAATTCACCTTGGAAATGGAAGTATTTTGAGATGTAATCGGTGCTTTAAAAAAATAATAATCTGGTTTTCCATAAGCCAGTGTTAACGTTTTTTGTTTCATTTCTCTACAGATTAGAGTTCCCGCTTTTTTAGATCTCTTTATGCTGTCACTGTTTAAGCCAGGAGCAAAAATTAATCAGGACCATAAGCACAAATATATCCACATTTTGGCCTATGCAGCTAGCGTGGTGGAAACATGGAAAAAGGTAAACTTGGGATGGCTGAATGATGGTTTAGAAGTAAATTGGTGCTTTGGAACAGGATAATAATTAGATTATTTTATGTGCTTGTATTGTTTAGAATAAAACTGTATGCTTGGCTTCCAGGTTTACAGAAATAGCTTTCATTTTCTTTAAGCAAAAGAGGTCTTTTGACTCAAGTACTTTTAATTCTTCTTTTTTTCTTTTTCTTTTTCTACAAATGCAAAAAAAGCTGAATGGCAGGTGATAATGATAGATGTTTGGGACTTCAACAGGAATGAGAAACTGTGATTTCCCTATCCTTGTTTTCCTAAACTACAATTCCCATCATTTTCACTACTAGGGCTGAAGGTGTACTTATGCTACAGATTCTGCATTCTTGTTTATAGGTGTATTTGTATGTATCCAAGGGATTTTATGGAATTGTGTCATTGGAAGGGACCTAGTCCAACCTTTTTCTATGTCCAGGAAAACCAGTTAAACCGCTAGCCACCCTCTTCTTCCGAACCTTTTGACGGAGAATCCACAATTTCCATAGTCAGACTGTCCCACAAATCCTACCATCAGAAAGATTTTCCATAAATTGAAATGGAATCTAGGTTTTTGAGCTAGATCATAGGTAGTCCAATAAATAGATAACTATGTTTAACAATTTTAAACAAGTGACGTCAATGAAGAAAATCAGATTCACTTAATGATCACATGATTCACTTAACGATGCTGGCAGAAAGGTCATAAAAATAGCATGGCTCACTTAATCACAGCTTTGTTTAGCAACAGTGTCCTAATTGTGGTCGTAAGTGAAGAACTGTCTAGTATCAATGAGTCTTCTACTTACTCAGAAATATATACTTTTAAGAACAATTCATTAAACAGGGCTTTGTGCCAATTCAGGTTTCAACAAGAATGTCCTTGTGTCTCCTATACCTTATTTCAACATTTCTTAGAACAAGAGAGTGAGCATCAATAAAGATGAGCTCAAGTCAACTTCAAAAGCGGTTGAAACAGTTCATAATCTTTGCTGTAATGAAAACAAAGGCGCTTCTGAGCTTGTTGCAGAGCTGAGTACCCTTTATCAGTGCATCAGGTAAACCTCACCTTAAAGCATGGTTTCTTTGCTTAAAAATGCAAAATTCTGTTTGCATTAAACAGAATATTAAGGAAGTATACAATTTCTGCTTAAAATTAAACGGATTTTAAGTCTGTGTTTGTGGAGAGCAGACCTGAGAAATCTGCAGGGTCATCTGGGTAACTATTTCAGAGTCTTGTTGATCTGAGTTTCCGATAAAGGACAATAATAAAGGGAGCAAGTTTCTTACCTTTAGTTTTGTAGAAGAAAATTGATGTGCAACTGGAATAATTCTTGAAAAGGCTGCGGAAGGAAGAGAACTAGGCCCGGGCTTTGACCGATTCTAAATTTGATTCTGGAAAACTATATGCTTAGCAACTGAAAGATCTATACTGGGAATATGTCAGGCAGTAACTAATTGATTAATTAGGTGATGACTTAATTTCCCACAATGCCCCACAGTGGAGACATTTCCTGCTATCAGGTAAACCATGTCCTGGTCCTACAGTATTTCATCTTTTTCTAGTTGGTTTTTAAAGGCTGTTTTTGCACAACTTGACAGCCCTTGTCCCAAAGGTGCTTTGGGCAACCAGACTTTGTTTTTCCTTGAAGACATTTCACGTCTCATCCAAAAAGCTTCCTCAGTTCTCATTGAAGAAGCTTCTTCAGAACTGAAGAACCTCCTTGGATGAGAAGCAAAACGTCTTCAAGAAAAAACAAAGAAAGTCCAGTTGCCTTTTGAAACAAAGTGTCAGGATTCCGGCGATTGCCCTAATTACATCATGAGCCGCGAACCAAGCTTCAAAAGAAACCAAAAGATTTATTAGGAGTAACATGCCCGGCATTAACCTGTATGAAGCCAACTCTGGCATACGTAATTTACAGTCACCTGTGACCCTGTTTCCCCCCTCCCCTCTGGGTGTCTCATAAATCAGATTCTCCAATGAGGCACACCTGCTGGGTGTCATCAATCACGTTTCGTGGGCAGAAGATCCAGTAGCTTAGGTACAATCTTTGTAAGATAAGTGTTGGAATGTACTTCTGGTTTTAAACTGCTGCCTTGCTCCTTCAGACCCCCCCCCCCCCATTTATGGCAACTCTAAAACAGGCATAGGAATGCTTTACAAGTTGACACAAAGCACCTTTGGGACAACCATGACCATCTCCATGGACTCGATAACCCTTGCTTTACTCAGTAAGCCTGTGGCCCATCCAAAAATGTAGCTATAATTTTATCTGACCTTCTGAAGAGAGCCAGTTTGGTCTGGTCATTAAGGTTCCAGTCTAGAAACTATTCTAATCCAGCCTTAGGCGTGAAAGCCAACTGGATGCCTCGGCCAATCACCAGGAGATTGTGACTTCTAGTCCCATTTTAGGCATAAAAGCTGGCTGGGAGACCTTGGGCTAATCATTCTCTCTCAGACCACGATATCAGGCTTGAGGGAGCAAGCCGGTCAGTCAGTTTCTGTCACAAGCAACATTCTGTTGATCTAGATAAAAAGCAGAAGCTGCACCTACAACTAGCAAAACACTAGAAAAAAGAACTAGCTTTCTAAACACAGTTTTAAAGTTTAAGGAATGAGAAGAGGCCAGCCTCTTAACCTATCCTCCTTCCCACCCAGCAGGCTATAGACCTGTTGAAACCTGCTGAAATGCAGTTTATCGGGTTCACACAACACAGCCAGCTACAACTCAACCACATTTTATCCCAGCATATGAATCAAGTGGCTTCTTTTGTAGGCCCTTGCTTTCTGTTTTCTCTTCCTCTAATTTCTCTGGGAGTTTTTTTTTTCCTCTTTTGAGGGAATTGTTTAATATCATTTTGCATTTTATGGTTTTCAGAGTTAAATTGCCAATTTTTAAACTGAATTTTTTAAAAAACACCTTGCACTGATCTGATTGGAAATAAAAAATAACAGGGAACCTTCTGATAATTGTTCTGATAATGTCCAAGGAATAGTAGATTAAAGATGATGTCATAGATATTGGGGGCATTTGCCTCAGTTTGACATGCCTTGCTCTGCTTCCTGCTGTCCTTAGATTTCCTGTTGTAGCCATGGGGGTATTGAAATGGGTTGACTGGACAGTGTCAGAACCCCGATATTTCCAGCTTCAGACAGATCACACTCCGGTACATTTGGCGCTGTTGGACGAGGTGAGGTTTTTGAGCTCTGCTGAGTGACAAGTCAGCCTGGCTTTATCTTTTATATATATATGTTTGCCATGATAAAATTTCCTTGCCGTCCTTTGAAACGGTGTTTCCCTCAGGGACCTGGATGGCCCCAATCTTGGGGCAATTTTGTAAGACTTTGAAGAGATGGGCATTCCCCCAGGCAATGAAGCTGGGAAGCTAATTCATTAACTGTTGGTGAATCGGTTTATTTTATTGTCTATTGACCCTGGTGTATGCTGTGCTTATCATTACTAATATTTTGGATCAGCAGAGTTACAACCATTTGGTTAGCAACTGTTCAAAGTTGCAAAGGACCTGAAAAAAGTGACTTACAACTGGTCATTGCACTTAGGATTGTCACAGCTTTACAACGGTCATGAATTCAAAATTTGGGCATTTGGCAACCGGCATGTATGTACAATGGTTGCAGTGTCCCAGGGTCATGTGATCACTATTTCCAGTTGAAGAGAAGCGAAACCTTTTTCAGGCCACAGTTCTAAAAACAAGTGGGGAAAACACCACAAGTGGAACTACAAATTTTCATTCCCTGTCTGTTAAATAAGTTCCATTTTTTTAAAAGAAATATTTTATTAATTTCCCAAAATTTTAAAAAAACATAAAATAAAACTATATGCACTATTATCCACATCAAGACATCTTTTACATTTCCTTACATTTTTCAATATATGGTTACTTATTCCATTACCATTACATCTTAATCTTGTTACAAATCAATATATTTCATCTTACGTTTCAATCTTCCCCATAATATATATACTTGTTTATATACTTCCTCATTCTTTTCCTAATTGCCATTTTATTTTCTTTTTATTTCTAAACCACTCATACCAGGCATACCAGGCTCTATAATATATTGAATCTTCTTTGTCTTTTAGTTTCAACGTTAGCCTGTCCATCTCTATACAGTCTATTATTTTCTTTATAACCATGCCTTCTCATGTTACCCTTTTCTCCTTCCAAAGTTGCACAAAGTTGCAAAGTTGCGGCTGTTAGTATACGTAATATAATGTACCTATCTTTTTTATTGCATTTTTGTGTTATTATTCCTAATAAAAAAAATTCTGGATTAAATTCAATTTTCTGATTTATAATTTCTTCTAGACATTGTTTGATTGACACACACAATAAGTTCCATTTTTATTACATCAAGGGTTTCAGTTTACAGGCTGTTTATGGAGGAAAATTATATCCCACTGCAATTCATACCCTTTGAAAGGTTCTTTTTAAAAAATTTATAAGTAATCCAGTTTCACTGTATGGGAAAAAAAGTGAGATAAAAGCTATTCTCTTTCACTCTGTGCTTTTAATTCACGGATAATGGTTTTCATACAATCTTTGCAAAAGATTTTTCTGACTTGTACACTAGATTATGCTAATATATTTCACAGTCTCATCCTGTGGCATACATCTGATTAAGGACCAAATTTTTGTATTTGCCAGAGGGCATAAATCCTAGTGGTCATCTACCTTGATTGGTAACATTTCTAAATTTGGGTTCACTGGCAATCGTATATATTCTATATTTTAAGTATTCAGGAGTTCTTAGTAAGGGTAGTCCCCAACTTACAGCAAGAATTGAGCCCAAAATTTATGTAGCTAAGTGAGACAGTTCCTAAATAAATTTTGCCCTATTTCACAACCTTTCGTGCCACAGTTGTTAAATGACTCACTACATTTGTTAAGTTAGTAACACGGTTGCTAAGAGAATCTGGCTTTCCAATTGAATTTGCTTGTCAGGTTGCAAAAGATTATCACATGATCCCGGAACATTGCAACCATCATAAATATGAGCCAGTTGCCAAGCTTTGATCACGTGACCTTGCAGATGCTGCAGTGATCATAAGTGTGAAAAATGGTCATGTCACTTTTTTCAACGCCATTGTAATTCCAAATGGTCATTAAACGAATGGTTGTAAGTCGAGCACTACTACGTATTCTACATTTTAAGGTTTGTGCCTCATAGTTGTCTCATAATCAAGGTTGACTCAGCCTTCCATCCTTCTGAGGTGGGTAAAATGAGAACCCAGATTCTTGGGGGCAAGATGCTGACTCTGTAAACTGCTTTGAGAAGGCTGTAAAACACTGTGAAGTGGTATGTAAGTCTAAGCGCTATTGCTATTGTGCATTAATATAAATGCAGATCTTACCTTTTGCATTTTGCTCTGCAGATCAGCACCTGCCACCAACTGCTTCATCCTCTAGTCTTGCAACTTCTGGTCAAACTGTTTGAGACTGAGCACTCTCAGCTTGATGTCATGGAACAGGTGATGACAACTCAAAAATATGGGATTCTTGACTATTGAGACATCCTGAAGCTGATTAGTTTAGTTTAGTTTATTGTCATTGCACCTCATACAACAAAATCAAACACCATCTTCAATGCACATCATGACCATGAAAATAAACACAAACACACATCCTTCACACTCCACACATTGAACCGAAACCCCTAACATTGCACCAACACTGCACTATACAGCAAAATTCAAAAGAGCTACTGCCCTGGGATAGAAGCTGTTTTTCAGCCTATTTGTCCTTGTTTTTATTATTCTGTACTGTCTGCCAGATGGTAATAATTCAAAAAAAGGGTTCTCAGGATGAGATGGATCTTTGAGAATGTTTTGAACTTTCTTAATGAAGCTGGAGCTCTAAAGCTCTTCCAAAGAGGGGAGAGGGCAACCAATGATCCTCTGGCCAATGACATTAACCCTCTGGAGTGCTTTCCTATCTGCCCCTGTGCAATTGGCAAACCATACAGAGGTGCAGTATGTTAAAATACTCTCTATGGTGGAGCGGTAGAAGGTCACCAGCAGTTTTTCATTCAGTTGTTGTTTTCTGAGAAGACTCAGGTAGTATAATCTCTGCTGGGCCCTTTTGACCAGTGTTGCAATGTGAGCACCCCAGGTCAGGTCCTCTTTTATGGTAACACCAAGAAACTTAAAACTGGCCACTTGCTCCACTCAGTCTCCATTGATAAGCAAGGGCTGGATGTCTGATCTGTTCCTTCTATAGACCACTATAAGCTCCTTGGTCTTATTGGTGTTGAGGACAAAGTTATTGTCTCCACACCACGAAATTAGCTGAAGAGCTGGGGTGGTGCAATGAATAGAATGTAGCATAGCAGGCTAATTCTGCTGACTGCCAGCAGTTCTGAGTTCGATTCTCACCAGCTTAAGATTAACTCATCCTTCTGAGGTTTGTAAAATGAGAACCCAGATTGTTGGGGCCAATATGCTGACTCTGTAAACCATTTACAGAGAGTTGTAAAGCGCTATGAAGCAGTATATAAATCCAATTGCTATTGCTATTATTTTATTAAATTGCTGAAGTGGCTTGCCTGCTTGTAAAATTACCATTCCCAAGGAGAGAAAAGTGTTGGGAATCCTAAAGTTCATACTCTTGAAAGATCCATTACAGAATGGATCTGTAGAAATAATTCAGAATTATTTTTATTTAAGGTTAAAAAAAAATGAAGTCAATCGTATCTGAGAGTCTATACTTAATGTAATTGGTTAGGAAAATCATCATGCATTAAAAAGCCTCTTCTTTTGTATATTGATAAAGAAAGATGCATTCCTGAGTATTGTCTGCAGTTCAGTTAAATACCGAAGATGCTTCAGAGGAAAACTCCATAAATTATATTTCAGTTGAATTTGCTGGTTATGCCCTTCTTTATGTAGTGTTTAAAGAGCCCCAGTTCAAAATTGTATGAAGTCAGAAGGGAGAAACTGTTCTTTGTTCTGTTCTATTTTCTGGTCTATTTTCCTAATAGAAAACTAATAGACTTTTTCGAATAACCTTACTAGGAAAACAAACACTGCAGCTGTTTTCTTTATCAGTAGAGGGCACTGTGACACAGACTTTTCTTGCTCCCTCTACTGATCAAATAAAAAACACGATATGTTTTTTAAATTTGGGGGGAAAGTCACCAGAATAGGTTGAGCCAAAATACTTAGTGGTGGTGGTGATGATTATTATTTGTTTAGCATATGATGAGAACATGACAAAAGAAAAGTAAACATATACACATATTCACAGTAATGATGACAATGCGATATGAATTCACTTGGGTGCTTTCATTGTCCAAAAGTCATCCCTCAATCAACTTCTTGATAGAAAGAATGGGTGTGATAGTTAAAGGGCTACAAGGCTTCTGTTACCCCTTAAAACTCCAAAATCGCTCTATTTAAAAAATCCTCAAAAATTTTACAAACATTTTGGTCCTGGGCACAGTGTATTTGTTTTCACTTATGCCATAAACAGGAGAAAACTATTTTCTTATGGAGCCAAGAAAGTAAATTCCATGATGTAATTCTCCTGGGTAGATTTTAGCTTTTATTTTTTCACCTCTGCTGATGTAAAGCAGGACAGAAATTGCATGGGAATAATATTTTCTCCGGTAACAATAGAAATCGCTATACAATTTCACGGACTTCTCTTTTTTCAGCTGGAGCTTAAAAAGACTCTTCTGGACAGAATGGTCCACTTATTGAGCCGTGGCTACGTCCTGCCAGTGGTGAGCTATATCCGGAAATGCCTGGAGAAGTTGGACACAGATATATCTCTGATCAGATATTTTGTGACTGAGGTCAGTAAATATTTGGATAGTTAGAGTTTTAAAATGCTGTTTAGATGGATTGATTTGCACTGGTGTGGTGAAATGTAATCCAGATTCCCAGGAGGGAGGGGCTGCATCCCAGAGGACCAAGAGACAGTTGCGAAGTTTAGATATGTTTGGTTGGATATGTTTGTATATCTTTAATGATGCAAGCAATTGCTTTTGTTTGGCAAGATTTCTGTTTATAAGTGAGGAACAATAAAAGAAAACTGCCTAAGAACAGGGGTGTCCAACCTTGGGAACTTTAAGACTTGTGAACTTCAACTCCTGGAATTCCCCAGTCAACCATGCTTGCTGGGGAATTCTGGGAGTTGAAGTTACAGGTCTTAAAAGTTGCCAAGGTTGGATATCACTGTCTTAAAAGAACTTCAGACTGTCTTTCTTGGGTTTTGGTATTGCAATAACACTGCCACAAACTGCTTGTGATATAATTGCTGTGCCCTTTGGGTTTGTTGCCATTCTTAAATTTTTCCTGCCCCTTGGGGAATGGGGAGTGAGGGCGGTTGTTGTTTTTTATTGTGAGTTTTGACTTTATTGTGGGAATGAGTGGGCAGCCATATAAGTTCTCCAAATAAGTAAATCAAATGAATTCGGCAAGATGGATGACAGGATCCAAAAACCAAGAAACACACTTATAAAACTAAGAAACACAATGTTATGACCATTGTAAATTTTATTTACTAGTTTGTTTTCCATTCACTATTCCTTTTTGAAATTATCTTCTTGCTTTCTTTTGCGTAGCAATTTATTTTCAAAATGTTTTAAAATAAAATTACTCAGACCCACTCCCAAAAAAGCAACAAGAACAACAATCACAATGAAGCTCACAGTCTTTTGTGCTACCTGATTTCGTAGGTACTGGATGTGATTGCTCCTCCCTACACCTCTGACTTCGTGCAGCTTTTTCTTCCAATTTTGGAAAATGACAGCATTGCAGGAACCATTAAGACAGAAGGTGAACATGACCCAGTGACAGAGTTCATAGGTAAATCTTTCTGGCACTGCATTTTTATTTCAAGTTTGCAACGTGTTTACATCCTTGAACACACACATATCTGAAAGAATTTACCTCAAGAAGATCTGAGCAGAATCCCTCCTCAGATGCTTTTTCAGCACTAAAAAGGCCAGGTGTTTCTATGACTCTCATGTTTTCAGGGTGTTTGGACTGCACAGAACACGTTTCCACAGTAAAAAAAAGTCCAAGATGGGAGCCATGATGCTACAATTAAACTCTGCACATTAAAAAGGGAAGGAGCTTCCATCAAACCTTTGTGGCTTCCATCTTGACTTTTGATTGTGGATATTCCTGAAGATATGTAAGCATCTTGAATTAAGGCTGAGCTGGTAGGAAGAGAAGTGTGTTAGTTTATAGCAATAGCACTTAGACTTATATACCACTTTATAGTGCTTTACAGCCCTCTCTAAGCGGTTTACAGAGTCAGCATATTGCCCCCAACAATCTGGGTCTTCATTTTACCCACCTTGGAAGGATGGAAGGCTGAGTCAACCTGGAGCCTGGTGGGATTTGAACTGCCAAATTGTAGGCAGCTGGCTGCAGAAGTAGGTTGCAGTACTGCACTCTAACCACTGCGCCACAGAGGCTCCCTATGGTCTTGAGATACCATTTTTAATAGTGTGGTCCTACCACCCCTGGGAATCACCCAAGACTGTCAGGAATCCTGGAAATCAGAATCATTTGCCAGCCTACAATACTTAAATCTCATCAAGAGACACAATAGCAACCGTAAATGCATCCATTTTAATTTTGCAGTACATTTATTATAGCTGCCCACTCTAGCAGACATTGGGATATATTATACTGTATGTGACTGTGGACAACTGGGGAATATTTTACAGGAATAGATTAAAGTGTTGAAGAATGCATGCAATCAGACCCTGCTTTCTGCTTGAATCAAAAGATTTCGGCACATAAAATTTTGTTCCAAGTCAACTTGTCTTGTTTGTCTTCTTTAAAGCTCACTGCAAATCGAATTTCATCATGGTCAGCTGAAGAAAGGGGGAAACTCCACATCCAGAAGCCATGGTGACCAGGCCCATTTTTGTGTCACATAAAGAAATTTCAAATGGTTTGCTGATAGTTTTCAGGTTAAGTAGGAACTTAACTCTGAACAATTTTACTTGCGTAGAAAGCAATTACTGGCACAGATTGCATCAATACTTCAAACCTTGGTCCTCTTGAAGAACTCAAAAGTTGGTGTAGTTTGTGTGCTCCATGTATATGACCCAGTGAAGTATGATAGCCGTGATATTCTTAAGAAATTCACTGTTTAGTATATGACTGGTTACTTCTAGAAAGTAGAGCTGACATCTCTCTGTGTTCCAGTCAGTTTTGTAGACTGGAAAAACAGTGTAATAATCTCTCAGACTTGGTCTCATTCTTGACAATCCTATAAACATGTGAAAATATTTATCAGATATGCCCCATCGGAAAACACCCTTTCGCAAACCTTCAACCTGGCCATCCTTACATATGTTGGGTCTACAGAGCCCATCCTTTGGTGGATCCCCAGGCTGGATAAATCTCCTTGCAATGTCTTTATAACATTGTAGCTCGTAAATCAACCATCACGGATGATTGTTGAGAAACAGACCTATGCTTAGCATCTGTTACATTCGAGTTCTGAATCAATTTTTTTAAAAAAGAAAATAATTTGTGCATCACAAATATTTGTTTGTGAACCCTAGCAAAGAAATACAGGTAGTGTGTCAGGGTGTTCTTTTAGGAGAAAATATTACAATATTAACCATTATCAGTAAGTTTCATTACTTTGACAGAAATACATATATTTGTTGTTACATTTCTCTAAATGCATAGCATATACAGTAATGTATAACTTTTTCAGATCTGTCTTCTTGTTACATATCAGATGAGTGAAAAGTATGACAGCTTGTAATTTTTAATAAATTTTCTTTTGGGTAAAAAATGTTGCGCGTGTTGAATGTAGTCTTCACTGTTTCAATTTGCAAATCAAACAAGGACACTGGGAAAAATAACTGAAAAGATTCCATACAGTTTTTAATAAGTTGAATAGAGAAATAGACATCAGTTTTCTTCATACTTATTGGCTGACAAAACGTTGAACTATCATGTTACTGAATTTACTGGGTCTTGTGAACCTAACCAAATGGAAATTATCAGTCATCCAGGTCATAATTGTCTCAGAGGTGTTTTTTCCAAAAGCAACTGGACTGGACTTTTTCTTTTCCTTGAGGAAGAAGAAGACGCTTCACTTTTCATCCAGGAAGTTTCATCTTTTGGGCTGGATGGTGGGGACAGGGGATGGAAGGATTCATTCTGACCATTAATCCTATTTTAGGTATAAAAGGTGGCTGGATAACTGTGCCTGTCCCTCTCAGCTCCAGGAAGAAGATGAAATGCATGTGAGAAATCTCCAGAATAGAGTAGAATAGGAATAGGAATAGAAGCGGAATAGAGCTGGAAGGGACCTTGGAGGTCTTCTAGTCTCAACACCTTGCTCAGGCAGGAAGACCTATATACCATTTCACACAAATGGTTGTCCAATCTCTTCTTAAAAACTTCCAGTGTTGGAGCATTTACAACTTCTGGAGGCAAGCCATTCCATTGATTGTTCTCCCCGTTCTTCTTAGTTCTAGGTTGCTTCTCCCCTTGATTAGTTTCCATCCATTGCTTCTTGTCTTGCCCTCTACCCTTTGAGTAGAGTAGCCAGCTTTTAGGGAGGTATCTAGTGTACCTTGGTGAGAGAAGCAAGTGCTCCATGCTCCTTGGGTGTTATAATTGTGCATGGAAATATTTGGCCAAAATTTGATTGCACTGATGGATATAGTTGGTCCTCAAGTTACAACAATAATGGAGCCTGCCTACTACAGTTCTAAATTGTAACAATTGTGAAATGGGTTGGTCATGTGACTGACCCAATTTTACAAAAAATTTTTTGCAGTAGTCATTAAGCAAACCAATCATTCATCATTGGTGTACTTTTGTTGAAAACTGGAAGAAACTCCTTGGTTGTTGTTTTTTTTACAAAATTATTGTAAAACACAAGACATATGAACATGGGACATTGCAAATGGCCATAAAAGTTCTGGAATTTTGATTCTGGGTCATAAGTGCACTTTTTCAGGTTGGTGGTAAGCCAAGCTCTATATAATATCTGGCCATTATCACTTGGCCTCTAGATGCTGCTATATTTGATATATAGGCCATGAGGTATTAGAATCTTGAAATATCAGCACTTTTGTGTTATATAGATTTATTAAGGCTGCTCAGTAGCTTATAAAAAGGTGACTGGAAGTCTTTGTTTAGATTAGAATAAAATCAATATGATTAATCATTTTTTTATTTTATAGAACAACTTTATTGCAAGGATCTCAGGAAGATTTGTCTATCAAGGACAATGTGCAAGCAATCTAGCCTACATTTCCTTACCTGTCAGCCTAGGGTTTAGTCTATCCATTCACCACAGAGAGTAGGAAATTTGACATCCATATTATTTTCAGATAATAATTTAAGAACTCTGCTCCCCAATTGTTACACTTTTCAAAAGAATTAGACATGATTATTTGTATTTATTTATTTGATTTATTTGATTTCTATAGCTGTCCTCTCAAGTGAGTCTGAGTAGCGTACATAATAAAACATTAAAATAATTTAAAAGTACAAAATATATATTGCACCAAGTAAAACTGCTACTATGGATGTTAACGCAGCCAGGAATGGAGTCATTAACACATTTGGCCTCCAACAGTAATGAAAGACCAACAGGGTTGGGGTCATCCTGATACCTGAAGGGAGAATCTTCCAGAGGGCCCTAGAAGGCTCTTCTCATGGTTTCTGCCAGGTGACATTCCTTGGCTAACGGGACCTGCAACATGTCCAACCTGTCTGACTGAGTTGGATGGGTAAAAATGATTGGGAGAAAATGGTCCCGAAGGTAACGCAGCCTCAAACCGTGTCGGGCAGGGGTGTCACCCTGGAAATAGCGAAGGACCGGCCCGCGGTGCTTCTGCCAGCGAAAATGGAGTTCGCGAGGGCCACACATGCCCCCCTGAGCTCCATTTTCGCTGGCAGAGCGTTCAGGAGGCCATCACAGCCAAAAATGGAGCTCACGAGCCCGTTTTCACAGGCAAAGCACTCAGGCCACCACAGGTGCTCCCTGACACTGTTGTCATGCTGGCCACACCCCTTCCTCCCGAAGTCAAATATAACTGATGCGGCCCTCAATGAAATCGAGTTTGGTTTGAGACCCCTGATGTAGGGCTTCAACATGCTTGAATTGCACTTGAAAAATATACTGGTAAACAATGCTACTCACAAAGCAGTGGTGCTATATGTGTTGACTATCTTGACACCCTTTACTCCCCATGGAGCTGCATTCTCTACCAGTTGGGAGTTTCAGAATGCTCTTCAAGGGCAGCCCCATTTAGAGCTCATTGCCGTAGTCCAGAAGAGAAGTCATGAGGGCATGAGTGACTGTGAGCAAAGCCTCCCAATCCAGACACAGGCACAACAGGGACATCACCCTAAGGTGTGCAAAGGCCCTCCTGGCCATGGCTGCTTTTCTGCTTTTCTAGCAGAAGCCGTGAATCCGAATGCCACCAAATTAAGGACTCCTGGTGAAAAACCTTATCACAGGAAGAAAGGCCCAAAGAACCCAAAGCCACTCTGTCTTGTTTGGCCCATTGGGCCCCATATAGACTCTTACATTCTCCCAGCACCGAGACACGAAATCCATGGCATCTTTCAGGCATTCCAGAAGGGAGATAGAAAGTTTGCATTTTGATACCTTACCACAAACTGTTGGATTACCTCATCCTGCAAGGCCTCATTCACGTGTCAACTGGGAGAGGAAAGAGAACTGAGCCCTGGGGCACCCACAAAGTAAGGGCTGTGGGCTACATCCTCCCCTTCCCCCCAAAATCAACTGGAACTGACCCCAGAGGAAGGAGGAGACCAAGACAGTGTCATTCACCAGTCCGGAAGGATGCCATAACCGATGGTATTGAAGGGTGGTGAGATGTGATTTTGCTTCTATGCCCCGGGAGTAGGAGGCCCATCCTGCTCCCAGCAGAGATAATCTAAGGAGCGCGTAGATGCAGTTTCACTCCCATATCCCGGCCCGAACCCCGACTAAAAAGGATAAAAGCTTAAATCGCAGTTCACTTCCATTTGAAAAACAGTGCCAGGTTTCCTCAGCAGAATCAGTGCATTCATCTTGATAATTTATGAAAAATCTTTAATAGAAAAAAAAAAGGTTGAAAACTCAGTTTAATTACATGTCCATGGGTTGCCAGCCAACCCTGCAGAAAGTAATTTTCCCTTTCAAAAGCTTAAAAAAAAAACCTAGCTGAAAAAGTTCTTGCACAAGAATTCAAGGTATAATGGGGTCTCCGTATGTGCACTGCTCTTCAACCGCCAGGTTGTAGTCTGCTCCTCTCCCACCTTTATACGTACTTGTCACAATGCGCAGCCAGCCCTTTTCACCCTGGAATTACAAACACAGGCACATCACAAAAGAATTCTGGCCCAACCCTCATTCTCATCTTACAGCTTTGTTCAAAAATGCCACTTAAACCTTGATTATGCCTGGACTTGCGAAAAAGGGGCCAACAATGCAAGCAGCCACTTTTGATGGTGAGCTGGAATAATCAGATGCACTGGGTATCAAGACCTCACCTCCTCCTTGTACCTTCCTTGCTTTTGTGATGGAATGCAGAAAGGAAGGGGGTCCCCAGAAGGGAGGGGTTGCATTCCAGAGGAGTAAGAGGCAACTCGGTCCAGATCTTATGGTGGGAGAGAAAGAGGATGTAGACAGTCCCTCCCTAATAGTTCACAAAGAATATTGTACATGCAGATGGTAGATTCTTCAGTCTGGCAGGAATTTGTCTCTAGGTGTGAAACAATAAAGAACTCAGCTTGGAATAATCCCCATGTGCAATTCTGAGTATTGGGCCCGGCAGCATTGCTGAATCTGAATTGCACAGCTCTCCATGGCCACGACTCCACCAGCATATTTGTGAGAAAGTCTGGTGCCCATGAGGATGGGGACATCATTCTGAAGATCCTCTTTCAGCAACACAGAGGATAAAGTAGTTCCTGCCATCTCTCATGGTGGCTTCTTTCGGTTTCAGGGCTTAACATACAGTAATAATAAGGAGCCCTGAGACTTGGTTGCCATTCAAGAGCAGTGGTGGTATTCTACCAGTTCGATGCCGAGCCGGTAGCAGCGATGAGCAGTGGAGACCGAACCGTTCTCTCTGCTGGCTCTGCTGTTGGGCCCACCCGGGCCCCCATACTCACCTTTATCCTCTGAATTTGAAGCGCAGCTGCTTTGCGCGGCACAGAATAGCGCCGATTGTGCAGGCTTGCAGGTGAGTTAGAACGCCTCTGCGCCTGGGCAAAGTGTGCAATTGGCGCATGCACGCAAAGTGTGTGCACGTGCGCAAAGTGCGCCCACCAAGCCACGCCCACCGAACCCACCGCTATGCTGGCTGGAGAATTCTGAGAGTTGAAGTTCACAAGTCTTAAAGTTGCCAAGTTTGGAGACCTTTGGCCTAAACAGACCTATCCTCTGGCTCCACAAAAGTTCCCATATTCCAGCACAGCCCAGTAACCCCAGTTCCTCATCTTATATTTTCCATCCTCTTTTCCAGGGGTGGGATTCAATTTTTTTAACAACTGGTTCTGTTTAGGTGGTGGGCGTGGCTTTGTGGTGATGTGACTGGGTGGACATGGCTTGGTGGTCATGTAACTGGCTGGGTGTGGCCAACTCAATATCACTCACATCGAGGCACGCATCTCCTCGCCTGGCCTCTCATGACTGTGGGGATGCTGCAACAGTCGTGTGAAAAATGGTCATAAGTCACTTTTTTCAGTGCCATTGTAACTTTGAATGGTCCCTCCACACAAGCAAAGTACCAGCAAAGGAGGAAAAAAAAAACTCCAGAGAAGTTCCAGAGACAGGAAGTCTAGTCCTGCCAAGAATGTAATAAGGGACAATGGAGAGGCAGTTTCTGTAAGCAACACCAGAATGTTTCCTTCCTGCCTTCCTTACAGGATTAGGCCAGTCATTTCTTCTAACAACCGGTTCTCCGAACTGCTTAGAATGTTAACAACCGGTTCTAGCGAATAGGTGCGAACCTGTAGAATCCCACCTCTGCTCTCTTCATCAAAAGGCCCTTGTGAGATTCCGAAGAACGTCTTTGTTACTGAAGGAATCATTTAATGCAACTAACATGGAGAAGAGTCCTGGAGGATTTATCTCTTTGGTTTCATGGGCAGCCCTGGGAATTAATTAAAGCAGGTCTGACGTAAGGATTTTGTGGTCACAACTGCCATCTTCAGTTTTTGCACACTCATAATACACATACACACACACACTCCCATGCTTGTGGACACCCTGCTCCTCACCTATCTATAGTGCTACTGCTGGTTTCTATGCCATTTCTTATTCAGGAGACAAAAGCTGGAATTTTAGTGATCTAATCAAGATCACATACCACCAACATGCCCTGATGGAGACCAGATCAAATACTACAACTGATTTAATTTCATTTAAATTTGCTGTATCTTGACTTTCTTGGCATGTATTTAAGCATTTCCTTCTTTTGTCACACTCAGAATTACTCCTTGCTGAAAATTTTTGCAGATTTCCATAGGTGGCAACCAAGAGCTTGGTATAGTTCAGGGGTAGGGAAACTTGGCTCTTTCATCACTTATGGACTTCAACTCCCAGAATTCCTGAGTGAGCCATAAAAGGTTCCCCATCCCTGGCCTACTGGTTTTTCAGTTGTGGGGGAAATCCATTTTTGACTTGAATGGGACTGTTTAATATACAAATGTAGGACATTTTGACTTGAATGGGACTACAAACGTCCTACATTTTGACTACAAACGTCCTACATTTTGACTTGAATGGGACTGTTTAATATACAAATGTAGGACATTTTGACTTGAATGGGACTACAAACGTCCTACATTTTGACTTGAATGGAACTGTTTAATATACAAATGTAGGACATTTGTATATTAAACAGTCCCATTCAAGTCAAAAATGGATTTCCCCCACAACTGAAAAACCAGTAGGCCAGGGATGGGGAACCTTTTATGTCTCACTCAGGAATTCTGGGAGTTGAAGTCCATAAGTGATAAAAGAGCCAAGTTTCCCTACCCCTGGTATAGTTTATGAAGAGTAAAAATAATCTCTGCCCTGAAGTGAAACATACCACTCTAACCATCCTCGAAGCTTTTTTTCCTTAAAAGAAAGATCTGCTTACCCATGGCTCGCCCCATGAGTTGCGGACAATCCAGTATTCAGTTCCATCTTCCACACCCCAACCAGCAACAGAGATAATGTGGTTGATGAAAGATGAAGAGTGATATTCAGTATAAATTCCTCCGGTATAGTTTTCCAGGCCTGGGGTAGCCATGATCCCACAACTGTTTAAATTACATGAAATTAGAAGGTTAGCAAAGTAAACAAGGCTGAAATGTGTGCAGTTATCACAGAAGTGAAGAGTTCCCAACTAGTTTCCAAATTAGCTAGGTGGCCTCAAGTAATATATCATGTGCAATGACACTTGCTGTGAGCCAATCATGGATTTGAATAGACCTAGGAGAAAAATCGAACTTGTACATTTCTAGTGAGATACATATAAGTTATAACCTTAACCTTAACTCAAAGTACTAAAGCTGGAGGGAGGGGAGACAAAATAGGTCAAATTCCCCCTCTCCAAGCCCCCACTAAACTTTAATTTCAGACTCCACCTTTAGGGAGTTAAATAAATAAAATAATGGGGGAGGATTTTTCCAGCTGGTGGCAGAGGAATTCTGGGAGTTGAAATCCACACATCTTAAAGTTGCCCTGGGTGGGAAACTTGGCTTTAAACAATTTTTTTCTCCTCCAGTGAACCAACATTGCTATCCACACCTACTTCAATCACATCACTTCTACTTGCCACATGAACTTTCTGAGCCATTAAAACTTATGTTCACTCCCGTACCTGATGGGTCCATTTGCATAGATTTCCGCCATCATTTTCTCTCGACCGCTCACAGATCCATAATCTCCCACTTTCCAGAGGGTGTAATTTTTTATCACGTGGCATTCCCCGAAGGTGGTACACGTTCCGCATTGGTTAAATTTCTTGCAGTCTTCAAAAATAATTGCACAAGATAAATGGAAACAGCAGTTTATTTTCTCAGGCTAGCCTATTACAGGCCCTCGAATTATGACCCCCCAATAAAGCCCAAAATTTCAGTGGCTAAGGAAGACAGATGTTAAGTGAATTTTGCCCCATTTTACAACCTTTCTTGCTACAGTTGTTAAGTGAATCACTGCAGTTGTTAAGTTTGTAATACAATTGTTCAGTGAATGTGGCTTCCTCATTGACTTGCTTGTCAAAGGATCACAAAATGTGATCAAATGTCTTTGGGACACTGCAACTGTCATTAGGACATGCCAGTTGCTAAGCATCTGAATTATGATCACATGACCATGAGATACAACAGTCCTAAGTGTAAAAACCAATCATAAGCAACTTCTTTCAGTGCCGCTGTAACTTTGAATAATCACTAAACAAATGGTTGTAAGTCAAAGACTGCATTTATCTGCCACCTCAAATTATGAAATGAAGATTCCTTGCAGGGCACCTCATTATTCTTATTCCACTTCCCATATATTTCCACTGAATAATGAAATGTGGGAATTATAAAACAAAATACAAAACTGGCAAGCGTAAAATGATATTATAAACAAATCAATTCCCCCCCTCAATTGTTTTAAAAAAGCCAGGAGGTTTGTGTCATATGATTTTGTGTCATAATAATTTTCAAAGTAAATCCATCATCAAATTTCTTTCCAAAAGAGGAGAGATAGAATCCGGCTTCACACTATGTGGGAAGAGAACTCCACAACTGGGAAGTTGTGGGAGGGAACAGAGGTGGCATTCAGCAGATTCTGACTAGTTCTGGAGAACCGGTAGCGGAAATTTTGAATAGTTCAGAGATCCGGTAAATCCCACCTCTGACTGGCCCCGCCCCCATCTATTCTCTGCCTCCCGAGTCCCAGCTGATTGGCTGGGTCTTCTTTTGATGCCCTGCAAAGGAGAATGGAGCTGGAAAGCAGGTTAGTGGGGTGGGGAGGGAATGGAGATTTTGCAGTAACCTTCCCCCAGGAGTGAGGAGGGAATGGAAATTTTAAAGTATCCTTCCCCTGCCACGCCCACCAAGCCACACCACGCCCACCAAGCCCCGCCCACGGAACTGTGAGGGAAGGTCCTATGATCCACTGATTGGACTTTAGGTAAAGGTGGAAAAGAGAGCTGGGCCTTCAATGAAAATCTGAAGTCCTAGGCCAGGGCTGTCAAACTCCCGGCCCATGGGCCATATGCGTCATGCGCTGGCCACACCCTCGCCTGGTTTAGCGAAGGGGGAAAATGTCCCAATATGTCACATAATGCTGCAGTGACAACGTGAGTTTGGCATCCCTGGCCTAGGCACATTCTGCTAAACAAGGCTAATGTGGATTAGAGTCCATTTTTTAGTGCAAACTATGTGAATTGAAAAATTATGAATACATCTTGTCTCAGCAATAAAAGAATTGCTGGTTTAAAGCTGGTTGCTCTCCTTTTAGCCATAGTCAAATTTGGAAGTAACATATTTATAAAGGCAATTAAAATTTGGAATTTGGAAGTAACATATTTATAAAGGCAATTATAAGCTTTTAATGAAACAATTATCAAAACTTTTGGATGTCACTAGACAATCCATGACCCACTGAGTCATCATTTCAGAGATATTTCCTTACCTAAAGAGAGAAACACAGTGACCAGAGAAAGTCAAAACAGCGGTGGAAGCAAAAGCAACAGAATCCATTCTAAATTCTTTACTAAGCAGTTCAATGTACATTCAATGTTTTATGTGCTTGAAGGTCAATTTTGTAATCAGCCTGGCTACCTTTGATGGATGCAAATTAGTTCCAGCTAATCTGAAAGGGGTTTAGATAAATAACATGGGTATTGGGGAGCTAACAGCCAAACTATCTCAACCTTTGTGGATACATTACCACAGCTGCTCAATTTCATTTTCCAACATCAATAGTATAGGTTTTTTTCCCAATGCCTTTAAACACCGCTGCCTTAATATGTTGGGTGAGTAGGGAGGACAGGAGTTGTACTCCAAGACTTTGGCAGAATATCTCATTGGAGAAGACATCGTGAAATTTACAACAACTTTTGCCAAATTGGGGTGATTGTTATTACCATTCCTTAGAAGTAACAATCTTAGTCTCATGTCATTAAATGAGGCATGTAGGCTAGTAAGCGTTGGCGTCCATTGCAAGGCCAATACAAATGATGGTGGGTTGAAATTCCCTTCCCTTTTTCGGAGCCCAGCTCATACACATTGTTGCTCTGATCATACACACCTTGGTCTTTAGCTTGATAATTGTTGCAGGTTTCATCCGGGATGCCGTGTTCATGAGCATATTGCCACACGCCACTGTCGTCCCCACCTTCACAAGATCCAGCATTGGCACAGTCAATCACATTTTGAACAGAGAGATACGCTGAGGGCCAGGCCCCTTTCTTCTTGATATTTATGCGGTCTAAGAGAGAGAGAGAGAAAAACAAGCTTTGAAAAGAACAAAAACTGCAACCCTTCTAAGCCACAGACTGAGTTCCCACAACATGCTAAGCCAAGGCAAAATATTTTTCTTTGAGGTCCTTGGTGGTCTCTGAGCTCAGCTGTTTTCTTGCAAATGTTTTATTACCCAACTAGGTAATGGTGCATGTTTTACTTTGATTTGACTGTGGCTTGGTGTGTGTTCTGAATTCAGCCGCGTTTTGTCAGGCCAAGCCAGATCACTTTTATTGTAATTTATTTGCAATCTACAACACAGCAAGCCATGACTTAATTCAAACCTAGTCATGAAGTAGAGATTGTCCAGGTCTGATTTATGTAATACAGGAAAAAAAATGATTCTCCATTCCATTTTCCCTTCCTGCCACTCACTATTTGTACCAGGCCTTAAATTCCAATAAAAAATAAAAAAAAGGATCCTAGAAACCTGCTTTTAGCTCCATAAAGTGACCACATGAATTCCTTCCCTTTTAAATCTCAAATGTTCTTTCATTTTTCTCTTCAATAAGATCATTCTGGCCAATTCAGTCCTTTACCACAACCATTTCTCATTGTCCATTGTCTTTTAATATGGCAAAACTTTGGCCAAGAACCTGAGCAACGTTGAATCTGTTTAGTACTTAGGTAAGAGTCAGAAAAAGACTGTAGGCTAAAGCAGTGTTGAAAAGAAATGCCCAGTGGACGACTGTGACAAATGGCTTCCATGCCACTGCCAAGAAAGCAATAGCAATGGCATTTATATATAGCTTCACAGTGCTTTACAGCCCTCTCCAAGCTGTTTACAGAGTCAGCCTATGGCCCCCAACAATCTGGGTCCTCTTTTTACCCACCTTGAAAAGGATGGAAGGCTGAGTCAACCTTGAGCTGGTCAGGATTGAACTACTGGCAGTCAGCAGAATTAGCCTGCAATACTGCATTCTAACCACTGAGCCACCAGGGCTCTCTAAGAAATCAATGTGGATGTGAAATTACCAGGAGTTGAACTCAGCTTGAAGGAGACTTTGCCTCTAATCAAGAGGCAGGAAACGGCACAACTAACTCAAAGATAACACCAATGAGAGAAGTCCTCCAGCTCTCATTCAGTATTGCCCAACCTCAAAAGGCACAACCACATTTTCAAAAGGAAACACTTAATTTGATTTGAAAGGCAGATTGTGGTGTGAGGTGTAGTGACTATGCATTTCCCCCCTTGAGATTTGTGATTCTCAGTGCTCAGAGGGAGGCCTCCCCACTAGATATTCCCTACCTGCTAGAGCACTGGTGCTGCCGTGAGCCCAGCAGGATCCACAGTATTGGGGAATGTGCTGGTTTCGGGTGGTGCTTGCGTAATTGACGCCATCTCTGTTTCTCCAATCCCAGCTCTTGGGCAGCTTAGAGATATCCAAGTATTCATGCGGTCGAGGATAGGTTCTTTCAGGGGGAGGGATGGGGGAGGAAAGAATAAGGAAAGTTAACTTTCTGCGAGCGAAGGTAAGAGGGTGATTTCTCAGCGCTTGCCCTGATTTATAACCAAGCCTATCCAGGGGTGGGCTGCTGGAGCTTCGCAGGGGTTCGGGAGAGCCCCGAGCTAAAATTCTGTGCAATTCAGAGAACCCCACAAATCCCACTCCTGGCTGGCCCCACCCACCCTGCCCCACCCCTCCAAGGAGTCCCCACGCGGCTCGTTTCAGATGCAGGTAAGTGCAGGGCGCGCGTGAAGGCTCAGAGAGGGTGAACAACAGGCCTCCTGGAAGTTCGGGAAGGCCGAAAATGGGCCCGTTTCCAGCTCCCAGAGAGCCTCTGGAGCCCAGGGAGGCCGTTATCGCGGAAAGCCTCCGGAGCCTGGGGCGGGCAAAAATGCCCCCTCCTGTGGTGCAGAAGGCCGACTAGGCCACGTCCACCATGGCCACGCCCATGCAGCAACCGGGCAGAGAACCCCTTGCTAAAATTTTTGAAGACCACCCTTGAGCCTATCTTAGTCTGAACAGCGTATATATTTCCCACTTTATTTGATCCTCTGGCTGTTTGTGAAATAACTTCGGCAGACAGGAAGTGACTTTATCACGAGGTGCCTTTTTCCCTCGGAATTCTGATGACCTCAACTACTTTCTAAAGTGATGAGATGAACTTTGTTCTCCTGCCTGTTTTGCAAAACTCCAGAAGGGGGAGGGGGGAACATCTCGGGACAGCAAAATTTTAACGTATCAACATTTGCAAAGGGATAGAAAGGAGAGAGGCCAACTGGCCCACTCTGTGTTTTGAATTATATGACCCATAATACCCAGCAGCCATGCTGGCTGAGAAAGATAGGTAATGTAGCTTAAAGGAGGAGAAAACTGTAAAAACAAGCTGCAAATGCATTGTGTGTTATCAACAGTGTGCAACTCAGAAGGATCAACGATGGGCAAATATATGTTTCATGGAAAAAGCAGAACCCCAAGAAGGCCCAGCCTGCTTGGTAGATAGACCCAGGGCACTTGACAACAAAGAATGTTCTTTCTGCGCCAACTCAGAAAGCTCAAACTGCCTAAGGAGCTGCTGATACAGTTCTACAGAGGAATCATTGAGTCTGTCATTGGCACCTCTATAACTGTCTGGTTTGGCTCTGCAACCCAAGAGGATAGACACAGACTTCAGAGAGTAATTAGGACTGCAGAAAAAACAATTGCTACCAACCTGCCTTCAATTGAGGACCTGTATACTGCACGAGTCAAAAAGAGGGCTGTGAAAATATCTATAGACCCCCTCACATCTTGGACACAAACTGTTTCAACTCTTACCCTCAAAACGATGCTATAGAGCATTGCACACCAGAACAATTAGACATAAAAACAGTTTTCCCCCTGAGAGCCTCACTCTGCTAAACAAATAATTCCCTCAACACTGTCCAACTATTTACAAATTCTGCACTAGTATTACTATTAATCTTCTCATCCTGATCGCCCATCCCCTCCCACTTGTGACTGTATGACTGTAACTTTGTCGCTTGTATCCTTGTGATTTTTATTGACTGTTTCCTAGTATGATTTGATTGCTTATTGTATCCTGTGACTATCATTAAGTGTTGTACCTTACGATTCTCGACTCTTGATGAATGTATCTTTTCTTTTATGTCTACTGAGAGTATTTACACCAAGACAAATTCCTTGTGGGTCTAATCACACTTGGCCAATAAAGAATTCTATTCTATTCTAAAAAGAAAGCAGGAAATGTAGGAAATACTAGGGTGTGGCTAGTTTGCATTCTGATGATTCCCATGAATTAGCACTTTCTTCGGAATCCCTCTTCTCTATTTCTGTTCTCATGAATTATTAGATAATCCTCGACTTACTCATCTAGTACAACAGTATTTAAAAACATGACTGATGACTGTTTTTCACACTTATGACCATGGCAGCATTCCCATGGTCACATGATCAAAATTTGGATGCTTGGCAACTGGTTCATATTTATGACGGTTGCAGCATCCCAGCGTCACTGATCACCTGTTGTGACCTTCCGACAAGCAAAATCAATGGGGAAGCCGGATTCACTTAACAACTGGGCCCTCACTTAGCAACTGCGGTGATTTACCTAGCAATTGTGTCAAGAAAGGTCGTAAAACGAGGCAAAACTCATTTAACAACTGTCTCGTTTTCCAGCAGAAATTTGGGGTTCTATTCTGGTCATAAGTTGAGGACGATCTGTACTGTAAAGAGAGTTAAATGCTGAACACCATCGTCAACAAATGCCAAAATGATGTAACCAGGTATTACTCCATGCCTGAGGAGCAGATGCTAGTCTAAACTCTCAGAGTCTTTTCCATGACTGACTGTCCCCTTGTCCTTACCCAAGAGACAGACGGACCCAGTGCTAACCCCTTTTTTCTGGGGTATCTCCATTAGGTTGACTTCAGCAGTCCCCAGACCAGAGGTGGTATTCAGCAGGTTCTGACCAGTTCTGGAGAACCGGTAGCAGAAATTTTGAGTAGTTCGGAGAACCGGCAAATACCACCTCTGACTGGAGATTTTACAGTATCTTTCCCCCGCCACGCCCACCAAGCCACACCCACAGAACCGGTAGTTAAAAAAATTGAACCCACCATTGCCCCAGATCATGAATGAGAGTCAGCCTTGGCTGCACAGCTATTGAAGTAGCCTTTCCTTCCATATTTAGCCATCAAGGGCTCAGCCTCAAGATATATACAGTTGTTCCCTCTTACCAACTGTGCATGGCTAGTCTAGTGAAGAGAAGGACCAGGGGAGAAAAGATAGCAGTGTTCCAATATTTGTCAGAAATGGTGTAGGTAGGGTCTCCTGCCTGGGAAGAGGGTTGGACTAGATGACCTACAAGGTCCCTTCCAACTCTGATTATCTGTTATCTGTTACCAGGAGGGAAATAAGGTGAGGACAGTGACCTGGAACAAAGGGCAAGAGAACCAATTTCAGGCTGGATAGGAGATTTTTTTTTTTTACTGACAGCAAGGATTGGTTGAGAGAACTATAAACTGGAGGTGGAGAGACGCCCTTAGGAAACTTCACAGCTGTAAAGTTTTTAATCTGCTATTTTATACTTCAACCAGGGATGGGCTTCAAAATTTTAGCAAGAGGTTCTCTGCCTGGTTGCTGGGTGGGTGTGGCCATGGTGGGCGTGACCTAGTGTGCACCACGGCGGGGGGGGGACACTTTTGCCCTCCCTGGGCTCAGGAGGCTTTCCTTGAGCCTCCAAGAGGGTGAAAAAGGGCTCCCCGGGCTCTGGAGGCTCTCTGGGAGCCGGAAACAGGCCCATTTCCGGCCTTCCCGAACTTCCGGGAGGCCCATTTTTCACCCTGCCTGAACCTCCACACACGCCCTACACTTACCTGCATTCAAAATGGCCGTGTGGGGACTCCTGGGAGGGGTGAGGTGGGCGGGGCCAGTCAGGAGTGGGATTTGGGGGTTCTCCAAACTGTGCAGAATCTTAGCTAGGGGCTCTCCCAAACCTCTGCAAACCCCCAGAAGCCCACTCCTGACTTCAACTTATAAGAAGCTGCCTTCTGTGATGGATTCATCCAGCTCTGACCAGGGGTGGGATTCTACCGGTTCGCACCTATTTGCTAGAACTGGTTGTTAACATTCTAAGCAGTTCGGAGAACCAGTTGTTAGAAGAAATTACTGGCCTAATCCTGTAAGGAAGGCAGGAAGGAAACATTCTGGTGTTGCTTACAGAAACTGCCTCTCCGTTGTCCCTTATTACATTCTTGGCAGGACTAGACTTCCTGTCTCTGAAACTTCTCTGGAGGTTTTTTTTTCCCCTCCTTTGCTGGTACTTTGCTTGTGTGGAGTGACCATTCAAAGTTACAATGGCACTGAAAAAAGTTACTTATGACCATTTTTCACACTTACGATTGTTGCAGCATCCCCACAGTCACGAGAGGACAGGTGAGGAGATGCGTGCCTCGATGTGAGTGATATTGAGTTGGCCACGCCCAGCCAGTCACATGACCACCAAGCCATGGCCATCTAGTCACATGACCACCAAGCCATGTCCATCTAGTCACATGACCACCAAGCCACGCCCACAGAACCGGATTGTTAAAAAGTTTGAATCCCACCCCTGGCTCTGACCCATCTTCACCCCCAAAAATTTTTTTTTCACCCTGGGCAACTTCAAGTTGTGTGGACAACAAACCCTCAGAATTCCTCAGCTGCCTGATGAATTTCCCCACACTGGCTGTGAAATTCTGGGAGGGGAACCAATGGGAGATATGTCCCAGAGTTGAGAAATGGATCTACACTGATCAGCCCAGGGAGTCCAGCTTTTCAATAACATTTCCCCACTTCTGAGATGTCGCAGAAATAATTTGAGATTCAATCTCTTTACAAATTTTCAATTTTTAAAATATGCAACTTGTACTTTGCTGCTGAGCTCCAGTTTTACCCGGAGGTAAAATGCCCATTTCTGCTAATAACCTATGCCTACCTCTTTCCCACGTGGATAAATAATTAATTGATCATAAATTAATAAAATTAATAAAAAATAAATAATTCATTTTAAATCACCTTTGTTTGCCAAGAGACTCAGAAAATCGTAGACGAGATTACATTCTTTTAAGGTAAAGCTGGAGACTCAATGGTTGCATAAGCCCGTTTAGGCAATGTCAGGGTTCAAGCAAGGAGGCGCCGTGAACCCGGGTTCAACCCGGGCCACTTTTTTGGCTCCGCGAAAACAGACTTGAACCGGCGCTGGCTCTTGCAATGCGGGCATGCAGCGGCTGCAGCCGACTCCCCCAGCCCACCTCCCATCCGCGTCCAGGTTACATCCAGAGCCCGAAAAGCGAGGGAGGCTCCCCAGTCGACTGGATTAAAAAAGCTTACGGGTTTTCCCCAAGCCCGTTGCGCGGAGATCTCCGGCTCTCCTCCCTCCCTCCAGCCGCTGCTCTGGGATCGCCCGCGGCCCCCTCTTCCTCCAAAGCTGTGGGACCGGCGAGAGGTTGGCCCGACGGGCCGGTCTAACTTGCTCAATCCACCCTCCAACATGGGAAGTGTTTTAAGCAGAGATTGGGCAAAACGGTGTCTGAAACGGTCAAGGCTTGCCTGCCTGAGAAGGGGGTTGGACTAGAAGGCCTCTAAGGTCCCCTTTTCCAACTCTGTTATTCTGTTATTCTGCCTCCCCTTGCCTAAAATCTCCAGCCGTGCCAGATCACCGTCCCAAATGCCACGCCGGCTGGGAATCCTGAGTTTTGTAGTTCTCATCTAACGCGCTTCATTGGCTCCGATGGAGGAAAGGCTACTTGCCCAGCCCTCGCATCCCTCGAGCTTCCTTCCCCCCCACTTTCCTTGGACCGGGACAATTCCAGAAAAGCCCTTCCGGCCGGTTCAGCCGAGCCTTGCCCCCGATCTCTGCCCGCTTATTCCCCCGCCGACGCATCCTCCAGAACCGGAGCGATTGATCGGGCGCCGCCGCTTTTACCGGACGCCGGGAAGGTTGCGAGGAAGCGGCTTGTAGCAGCTCCGCCCTGCTTGGAAATAGAGGCTGGTGGCGTCCACGGAGGCCACGAGCAGCCCCGGCAGGAGCCAGAGGGCGAGGGAGGAGAGGTCGCGCCCAGCCATGACGATCGCCGGCTCAGCTGGCCGCCGCCGCCGCCGCCGCCGCCTCTTGAGACAGTCGCCGGGAAAGGAGCGCGCAGAGCCGGGCGGGACTACTTGGGTCCTTTGTCCGGAGGAGCTGAGGGGAGCGAGTTAGCCAAAGGCCCGTGCAGGCGGCGACGTCATTGGGGGAGGTGGGGGGACGACGAAGAAAGCAGCCGCCCCGCCTTGGTTCGCTTCAGGTAGGCTGACGGGTTTGCCCGGGATTGCGAGAGCGGGAAGCGGTTGCGAAAGAGGAAACGATCAGGCGGCTCCTCGTGACTCCGGAGGCTGAGACGTGCCGTCGGCCACTGGGCAGTAGCGGACCTCAGCCAAGAGGGAAGGGCCAAGTTTGAATGCCCAGGAGAGGAGCAGAATAGCAGATTAACAGAGTTGGAAGGGACCTTGTAGGTCATCTAGTCCAACCTCCCCACTCCTCAAGCCAGGCAAGGAATAATGGAGGGAAACTGAACAAGGAGAGATCCAACCTGGAAATAGGGAGAAACTTTCTGACCCTGAGAACAATCAACCAATGGAACAGAAGTTGCCCTCGGAAGTTGTGGGAGCGCCATCACTTGAGGCCTTCAAGGAGAGATTGGACTGCCATTTGTTAGAAATGGTGTAGGGTCTCCTGCTTGGGTGGGGGGTTGGACTAGATGACCTACCAGGTCCCTTCCAACTCTGATTATCTGTTATCTGTTATGAAGCAGTCCCATTCCCAGTCCCAGCCATCCTGATTGGGGAGGGGGGCTGCCGGCATCCTTTTTGGGTCAGCTGTACCGGCAGTCCTCGACTTACAACGGTTCATTTAGTGGCCATTCGAGGTTACAACAGCACTGAAAAAAGTGACTTGGGGCCCTTTCCCACACTTTATGACCGTTGCAGCATCCCCACAGTGACGTGATGTAAATTTGAGTGCTTGGGTAAGCCTCTCCACGTGGTCATCTGATCAAAAGTTTGGACACTTGGCAACTGGTTCATATAGTATCCCAGCGGGTCATGTGACCAACTTTTGAGACATTCAGAGGAGCGAAGTCCACGGGTCACTAATTTACAACCAGGTTGCTAATTTAACAACTGCAGGGATCCACTTGACAGAGTCGGGGAGAAAAGTCGTAAAATGGGGGCAAAAGCTCACTTAACAGATTTCTCAGTTAGCGACATCAATTCTGGGCTCAGTTGTGGTCATAAGATGAGGACTACCTATATTTCAGAGTGCTGCCGGCGTTTACCTGAACTGGTTCAGGGAAGGCAACCAGAAGGAAGGGCTGAAGCAGATCAGTTTGATAGCATGGAGCAACATAACATATTGTGCCCATTATTTTTAGAGTGCAATAGCTGGGCACACGTGTTACTTGAGAAAGAGATTTGGGGTTGTTTTCAGATATGATTCATGAGTGCCAAGGCAGCTGTATTTTTCTGTATCGCCTACCTCAGGCTCCAGCTGGTTGAAAGAATTATTTCTAGGAAGTATAATTCGTGACCAGGGGGCATGATTTATGATCTGTAGCAGCAGCTGTGTTACTTTCATAAGAATGTGTTCCTCATAATATGACAGTTTGGATTTTACTTTTAAATGAGGAAGTTAACAAATCCCCAGTTTTGGTTGATTTCCTGTTTTTATCATACTCTTTGCAGATACCAACTGTGATTTGATGGGGATTTCCAATGCCCACAACAGCTGAGATTCAAAAAGAAGTGGCCTTATGACTTACTTTGGAAATTATGTTTCAAGAAATAGACAATAAAAGTGAATTGAAAGTGAATGAAAAATGAATCACCTGGCAAAAAAAATATAATAATACACAGGAGGTGGTAGAAATTCAAAGCAGCAGAAACTTTGAAAGACTGTTGATCGAGGCACTGCAGGAAAGGATTTTTTTAAAAAAAATCTTTATTAGAGATAGTAAGATATAGGATCCTTGGATCGTACTATTTACCACCTACTGTGCTACTTTTGCACTCAAAAGAAAGCCAAATAGATCCTTTCTTACTCCTTGGGTAACATTTTTTCTTAACTTGGCGAAATATTTGCATTAAATGAATTTGCATTCTCAGATACTGGCAGAAAAAACCCCCCCAAGGAACAGGAAACAATCCTGGCTTTTGGAGATAATCAGTTCTTCTTTCTGTAGAAGAAGCAGTATTCTTGTGACTTTGCTAAAGCAGCCAGTAATATAGTTATAGCCCTTAATTTAGAAACACCTAACGTGCCGCGTGTTGAATGAAATATCTCTACAGATCCTTGAAGGTGCTGAATGAAGTGACTCTAAAAGAACTAACTCTCCTGCCTCCGTGGCCCAAAGCCCATCCCTGTCATATTCATCAGAGTTGATGAGTACAGTAATTGACGAGCCACCTGAGGTTTATATAAATAAATGTTCGTTGTAGAATGAATAATTCAAGTAGGAATCTTATAGAAACCAATCTGCATAAAAATAAGTTCCCATGAAGGAAAATACCTTGTAAAAGTTTTTATAGTTCATATGTTTGATTAAAGAACTGCCATTTGCTTTTGAAGAAAGAACTTCTGTTTCATGAAGATAAAACATGCATATGTCAATGTTGCATAATATGCTGCTAATTACCTAACATAGCCTAGCATAGCTGGCTGGAGAATTCTGGGAGTTGAAGTCCACAAGTCTGAAAGTTGCCAAGGTTGGAAAGCCCTGGTCTGGAGAAATCACAGAATGTGGCCCACATTGATACTAGACTGTGCTGGAATAGAGGAACTTGTGTGCAGCCAGAGGATGGGTTTGTTTAAGGCAAAGGTCTCCAAACTTGGCAACTTTAAGGCTTGTGGACTTCAACTCCCAGAATTCTCCACCTGGCTGGAGTTTTGGAGACCTCTGCTCTAATGAGTAGATTTTATTCGGCCACCCCATCTTACATGTGAAGTTGTGAACTGTGGATGGCTAACAACAAATATTTTTTTAAAAAAAATAGAATAATTAGGCAGGCAATCCTTAACTTCCATCCGGTCACTTAGCAATTATTTGAAGTTAGGACAGAGTTCCCCAGGGATATGGTTGTGATGGCTGCTGCCTCCAGAGTCATGTGGCTGTATTTTGGGCACTCAGCAACTAGCACCCGACAAATGTGACTACATTTTATGACATTTTTGCCAAAAAAATATCATATACTTTTGGATTTGGGCTAAACTGGTCCATAATGAACAATGCCTGCTGCAAAAAAAAAAAAGAGAAAAGGTTATAAAATGGGATCAGTCATGTGGGTGACTTGCTTTATCATGACTTGCAACCTTGGAATGTAGGACCCAAACCATGCCTGGACCTTACTGGGTTCATCTAACTCCTGCCAAGGACCTGTAGGGGAAAGCCATATATGCACAGCTTCCAATCTAAAGAGGATTGGAACCCACCGGATTTTAGAGAGGAAACTGTTCCATAGTTTGCTTTGATATTCTACTGTTCTTTGTACTATACTGGGTTAGATATAGATACAGATTAACAGAATTGGAAGGTGCCTTGTAGGTCATCTAGTCCAACCCCCTGCCCAAGCAGGAGACCCTACACCATTTCTGACAGATGGGAGTCCAGTCTTCTTGAAAACTTCCAGTGATGAAGTTCCCACAACTTCTGAAGGCAACTTTTGTTCCATCAGTTGATTGTTCTCACTACCAGAAAAGTTCTCCTTATTTCTAGGTTGAATCTCTCCTTGATCAGTTTCCATCCATTATTCCTTGTCTGGCCTTCAGGTGCTTTGGAAAATAGCCTGATCCCCTCCTCTCTGTGGCAGCCCCTCAAATATTGGAATGCTGCTTAGGGGTTGCATAACATCCTAAGCTTTAACTTGGTATAAAAGGAATAATAGCTGGAGACCTTCAGGGAGGAAGAACAGACAAATTCCTGGACTTACCTGTTTCATTGTCAGTTCTCAATGTAAAAAATGTTCCTCATGAGAACAGAATTGGAAGGGACCTTGGAGGTCTTCTAGTCCAGCCCTTAACCAGGCAGGAAACTCTTTACCAGGGGTGTCAAACTCACATCGTCACGGCATCGTCACACAATGTATTAGGACTTTTTTCCCCTTCGCTAAACCAGGTGTGAGCATGGCCAGTGCGTGACTCATCTAGCCCATGGGCTGGGATTTTGACAGCCCTGCCTTATACTATTCTGGACTGTCCAATTGAACATGAATGGACTCACCTGCATTTTCAACACACCTGCTGTGGTATTCCTGCACAAGTATTGGAGAACAAGTCCCCTTGTTCTCTTGTATGCCAACCCTTCAGATATCTGAAAAGTGCCATCATATGTCATACCCCTGGAGGAGACTGACTCTGAGGAAGAGGAGGAACAGCCAACAGGGAGTGGAAGTGTGGCTCCAGAGGTGGTGGAGGAGGCTGGGGAAGGGCAGAGGCCAGCTGAGCAATCAGAGGAGGTTCCAGGCCCATCCCCTATCCATCCTAGGGCACGCAGGGAGGAGAGGATCAGGGAAAAGCATGGTCTACTCGGGAGGAGAGGGCCATGATCTTCCTCGTAGCTTGCAGCTGGGAGCTATGTATATACATTTGTAACCGCGTAGTCAGAATTTGCTGGAGACAAAGTTTAGTGTTTTCTTTGAAAGAGGTTTATCTTTGCTGGCGTTCTTCCCATGGACTCTCCTCGGTTATCTTCCTGGAATGTATGATTAATTATCTTGGCTTGCTTCGGAACTCTCGTCAATACGGTTTGTTTTGGTTTTCTTTTTGCCTCATTATTTACTTTTGTGACTTTAAACTGTGCCTAATAAAACAGTGAAGTTAAGTTGAAGGCATTACCGGACTTTAATGTATGTTTTGGGTTATTTTGAGAGACTGCACACATATTTTTCATTAGTCTTTTCTTCTGCACACCTAGTTAACTTAGTGTCCCTCATAAGATTCAATGCTCAGTCTCGTCTCCAGCATGATAGTCCTTCTCTGAATTTGGTTCGTTTTTCATGCCTTCATTTTGCAGGGCCCAGAATTTGGTTGCAGTATTTCAAGTGGGGCCCAGTCAAATCAGAATGCAGAGTTGAACTCTGTTCAATTCCAAACTCATACTTATATTAGAGTATTACACAAATCCAACTCCTGAAAAGTTTTCAGAATATAGGATTAAATCTTAGATTGGAAATCTAGTGATGAAGGAGATATCTCTGTTTTCATGTAACCCATTCTTCTTTCCATTGTATAGCACTGTTTCTCAATCTTGATGTGCTGGCTGTGGAATTCTGGGAGTTGAAGTCCACACATCTTAAGTTGCCCAGGTTGAAAAACACTGCTCTAATGTTAACCTCCTTTTACAGCAGCTCTTTTAAATACAGTCCTATTTCTCAATGCTGTTAGAAAACTACAGTAATATAAAGGAAGACACTGGAAAGGTATGGACATCATAATTATGTGCATGTAACAGGAAAGAGAGAGAAAGCTTTCATTAAGTCAATATAAATGCCACTCTTTCAGCTCTGCCCTTTAACTTGCCCCTAGAATAAGAGGCATCAATTTAAAGGTGGATTCAGCTGTTTTGAGTTTTTTTAAAACACTCAATCCAGCATCAAATATAATCTCATTTTGCCAAAGCATAGGTGACAACTCATGAATACTTTTCAAGAAGAAAGCAAACTTTCTGGCATTTATTTCCTGTGTACCCAATGAACAGATGCCCATTTGGGAGTGGATAGTGGTGGCCTAGCAGTTAAGTTGCTGGGCTTGTCAATCAGAAGGTTGGCATGATGGGGTGAGCTTCTGTCTTTAGTACCCCAGCTCCTGCCCACCTCGCAGTTTGAAAGCATGCAAATGCGAGTAGATAAATAGGTACTACTTCAGTGGGAAGGTAATAGCACTCCGTGAGCCTTGGTGTACAGCCATTCTGGCCACATGACCGCAAAAAATGTCTCTGGACAACGCTGGTTCCCATAGCGGGAACAGAGACAAGCACGTCTCCCTACAGTCCAACACAATCGGTCAGGAAAAACCTTTATCTTTATTCATCAATAAAAAGAAAAACTGAATTATGATGATATTCCATCAGCAAATGCTACTGAATAGCACTGCCCCTTTCTTAAGAAGAGTACATTTTGCAGGATATTTTCTTTCCTAGCAACATCTCCAACAGCACCGGTCAAAGAAAGTGGCAGAGGCAAATTCAAAGGAGTACAGGGTCTCCATAAGCACACTCCTCTTCCAAAGCCAAGTTGTAGTAGCTTCCTTTTCCATCTTTATATGCGCTGGTCACGATCCGAAGCCAGCCACGCTCTCCCTGAAAGACATTAAGTCGCACCCATTCATGTAAGTCTTATGTTAAGGTAGCACCCCAAAAATATTTCAAATCATAATCGAGCAGTTGGGTATAAGATACAAAATTACATCGAATCAAGAAGTCAATTTTCCTAAACCGCAACCATGGAATAACATGACTGATAACCACAATAGGGAGCAGAATTTCTGTCGTTAAGTGAGTCACGCTGATTTTACAACCTTTTCACTACAAATCAATTAAGCCAATCACTGCAGTTGTTAAGTGAATCATGCAGTCACTAAGGGAATCCAGTTTCCCCTATGGACCCTCCTTGTCAGAAGTCATCTGGGAAGGTCCCATGATCACATGAACTGCAACCATTGTAAATAGATGCTGGTTGCCAAGCACCAAATGTTTATCACATGACCAAGGGGGAATGCTGTGATGACCATAAGTGTGAAAATTGGTTGCAATTTTAGTGCCGTTGTAACTTTGAATGGTCACCAAATGTATAGTTGTAAGTCGAGGACTATCTATTAAGGTTTAACTAAACCCTACCCCTATGTAACTTGTAGAATAGGAATAGGAATAGGAATAGGAATAGGAATAGGAATAGAATAGAATAGAATAGAATAGAATAATAGAATAGAATAGAATAGAATAGAATAGAATAGAATAGAATAGAATAGAATAGAATAGAATAGAATAGAATAGAATAGGAATAGGAATAGGAATAGGCATAGAATAGGAATAAGAATAGAATAGAATAGAAAAGGATAGGATAGGAAAGAAATAGAAAAGAAGTAAGAATAAAATAGAATAAGAATAGAATAGAAAAGAATAGGATAGGATAGAAATAGGATAGGATAGGACAGACTAGAAATAGGAATAGAATAGAATTCTTTATTAGCCAAGTGTGATTGGACACACAAGGAATTTGTCTTGGTGCATATCAGAGATGACATGCAGCAGGTTCTGACCAGTTCTGGAAAATCAGTAGTGGGAATTTTGAGCTGTTCGGAGAACCGGAAAATCCCACCTCTGACTGGAGATTTTACAGTATCCTTCCCCTGTCACGCCCACTAAGCCATGCCCACAGAACCAGTAGTAAAAAAAAAATTGAAATCCCACCACTGGTGCATATGCTCTCAGTGTACAAAAAAGAAAAGATACTGTTGGTACATTTCAAAGCTGGAACGCTCATAGCCTGCCATACCAAGCAGGGAACTTTACCCACCCAGCTAAATCCTTAAAAAGTAATAATATAGATTGATGTATCATGTCTTCCTTACCCAGGGATCTCCCCAAGAGTTCCGGACAATCCAATACTCTGTTCCATTTTCTACCCCCCAACCAGCAACAGAGACGATATGGTTTATTATAGGCAAGAAACTGAATTCTTCATATAAGCCTCCAGTGTATGCATCCAGTTTGGAAGTGGCCATGATCCCACAACTACATAAAAACGAAAAGCAAGAATAAAACCTTCGGGATGAAAACGACTGAAACGAGCAGCTTTAGACACCATCGTGAAGACAAAGGACCACTATCGAACTACAAAGCCTGATTTCGGCCAGATTTAGTGAGAGTCCGTGTTGTGCAGCAACTAAGGTATCAGGCTGACTTTAAGTCCATCCTTAGCCCTGGGAACTCAGACGCTGGATCTTTGCAAGAAGGGGCGGGGGTGGAAATAGACTCAAAGAAGTTGGATTTGTCACTCAAGTACAACATGGACCTGTCCCTGCAGTTTTCTTGACAAGAAGATAGAAAAGGTTTCTTCTACAATGGTTTTATTCTTTCCAACCTGTTGGGATATTTGAAAGAAAATACATAAAAAGATTCCCTGTGTTAGCAGGATAACTCTTGAAAAACTGACCAAAACAGGACCATGTTCAGTGTGACTCACCTTAGGCAGGAAGCCAGCTGGGTAATCTTGGGCCAGTCCTTGTTTCTCAGCCCCAGAGAGCAGGCAATGGCAAACAACTTCTGAAATCTTGCCAAGAAAACTGCAGGGACTAATCCAGGCGGTCTCCAGCAAGCAACACTTAACCCAGGAGTCTCCAAACTTGGCAACTTTAAGACTTGTGGACTTCAACTCCCAGAATTCTCCAGCCAGCATAGGATAGCTGGCTGGAGAATTCTGGGAGTTGAAGTCCACAAGTCTTTAAAGTTGCCAAGTTTGGAGACCTCTGACTTAACCAAAGGCATTCCACACAAAAAGTTATAACAGACCAACCTGAAATAATTACGTGAAGGCTTCTGCATATTACCTAGATCAGGGGTCTTCAAACTTGACAGCTTTAAGACTTGTGGACTTCAACTCCCATAATTCCTCCTCCAGGCATGTTAGCTCAGGAATTCTGGGAGTTGAAGTCCTCAAGTCTTAAACTTGCCAAGTTTGAAGAACTTTGACCTAGACCAGTGTTTTTCAACCTTGAAGTTTAAGATGTGTGGACTTCAACTCCCAGAATTCCCCAGCCATCCTATCTGACACTTGTCAAGGTGTGAGAAACACTGACCTTGAGGCGTAGCATAAAGTTTGCATTGTTTTACCTGATGGGTCCATTTGCATAGATTTCCGCCATCATCTTCTCTCGACCACTGAGAGTTCCATAATCTCCCACTTTCCAGAGGGTGTAATTTTTTATCACATGGCATTCCCCAAAGGTGGTACACGTTCCACATTGGTTAAATTTCTTGCACTCTATGAAAACCAGAAAGAATTTTGGCACCAGAAAAATCGCCTTTCTCCCCCAAAGATGGGGACAATGAAATGCTGTCCTGCTTGTCGTATCTGAGGTAGTGATTTTTTTTTATCCAGGAATCGCCTCCTGTTTGGCTTCTAAAGCCCACCCCGCATTTAAAGTGGCAAATATAGCAAATAAAATATAGCAAATATATAGTTTCATGTAAAAAGCTAAAATTGGATGAGGGCCAGTTTGTACAGTTGTATATGTTCATCTATGTGCAGTCACACTTATCCTTGTGTGCTTGTATACATACATTTTGTTGTTTTCCACTGACATATTCATAGATGCCTTGCATATTTGCATACATATATTTATATTTTACTGTTGTTTTGCACTTCTGGTTGGATGCTAACTGCATTTCGTTGCCTGTATCCATGGCAATGACAATAAAGTTGAATCTAATCTAATCTAATCTAGACTAAAAACTGGGAAATCTTAAATTCTAGTCCTGCTTTGGGCACAAAGTCAGCTGGGTGTCACCTCTCTCTCAGCCCTAGGAAGAAAGCTGCAATGACAAACCACTTCCAATGTTCTAGAAAACGGCAGGGACTTATTCAAGTAGTTCTCAGGACATATAATTAAATCAATCCATCCATTATCTATCTATCTATCTATCTATCTATCTATCTATCTATCTATCTATCTATCTATCTATCTATCTATCTATCTATCTATCTATCTTCTATCTATCTCTCTATCATCTCTGAATAAAAGGGATTAAAGAGTCATATATATATATATATATATGTGTATGTGTGTCAGCTTTGTTAAGGTATTTTTCCCACGTCATAGTACTATGTACTATAGTACTATGACGTGGGAAAATACCTAATTTCTGAACCCAACAAGAAATAAATAAATATATATATATATATATATATATATATATATATATATATATATATATATATATATATATATATATATATATATTATATATATATATATATATATATATATATATATATATATATATATATATATATATATATATATATATACATATAATATATAATATATAATATATTTATATTATATATTATATATTATATATTATATATTTATATATATATATATATATATATATTTATATATATTTATATATATTTATATATATATATATATATATATATATATATATATATATATATATATATATATATATATATATATATATATTAGCTCTATGCCCATGCTTCCGCTACGAAACTATGTGATCGGGCTTAGTTTTGGGGGAGAAAAATAAGGGGAAAAATTGTGCCTCTGCCTACCAGCATCCATTGGTATTCATCAGTGTGTGAGAGAGTTGAGGGCTGTTTGGAAACTGAAGCAGTATTTGCTGTGTGAACAAGGAGACAGCAAAGAGCCTGGGCATGGCTTAGCTCAACTGTTCTGTACTAAAGCTGGTTGCTGCTGTGAAACTAAAACTGAAACTGAAACTCCTCTCCTCTGCTTGTGTTTTGCATTTGGAACAGGTTTCTTTTCAGGTGGGGAGGGGGAGTAGAACTCCTTAGCATCAGAGCGTGTTAATAATCATATACGAAATACTAATGCTCTGATGGTCATTTCGAGAAATCTTTTCTTAGTGAGCACCTAGAAGCCAAGAGGAACATACATGCCAAATTTCAAGTTTGTAGGCTTTACGGTTCTGGAGATTTTGTGATGATGCGTGAGTGGTATTTGGCTTTGATATATATATAGATAGATATATCTTTTTATGACCCTTTAATCCTTTTTAGTTGGGGTGGTGTCGGGGTGACCAAATTGAGCTGAACGTTTCCTGCCCAGATACCCTTCCTGATACCCAGATATTTTTTATTTAAATATATATATATAGCTATGAGAGCCCTATCTGATTAAAACAAGAAAATATAATCTTCTTAAATACTCTACTATGGAAATGGTCTCTATATACCTGCACCAGATGTTTCTGACTTCCACTCCCAAGATGTCCTAGGCTGGAAATCTGTCTAAAATTTGTAAGTGTTCTCCTGAGTCCTTTTCTTTTTGTTAGATGTATATCCTATTTTGTACATCCCAAGGCACCAGGCATACCCAATACTCCTCCTCCTATATTCCCAACAACTACCCTATTAGATGGGTTGGGCTGAGAGTGACTGGCCTAAAGTCACTCAGCCCAACTGCTTCCAGGCCTAAAGGAAGACTAGCACTCAGGGTGTCCTGGTTTCTAATCTAGCACCTTAATCTCTACATCAAACTGGTGGGAGAAAGCTATTCCACAGATACTTCCAAGAGCATCATGACTCAGAAAGCTTGGTAGCTGTGATACATCTAAAACACCTGGAGACCTTTGGTATCCTATAAGCCTCCCCTATTCTTTCTAACCCCCTTGCAATGGAGGGCTACATCAGAGCTTCTATGGGTGGGATGGAGACAAAGGCCCCTTGGAGCTGATTCCTATCTGCAGGACTTCACATCAAGACAAGGAGATGCAAGGATGGGGATGCAGAGGTGAGCATATTTTCAAGTTGCAACGGGAAAGCGTTAGGGTCAGGGCTGCCCCTGTCAACTCGTAAATCATTCCTATGCCTGTTTCTGAGTTGCCATAAGGAGGAGGGAGGGGAAAGGCCTGAGGGAGCAGTGCAGCAGATGAAGGCCAGAAGCACATTCCACACTTATCTTGTGGAGATTGTAGCCTAGGCTACTGGATCTTCTGCTGGAGAAAATCCTTCATTGGAGAGTGTGATTGATGACACCCAGCCCGTGAACAGGTTTCATTGGAGAATATGAATTATGACACACCCAGGGGAGTGGGGGGAAACAGGGTCATGGGTGATAGTAAATTATGTATCTCAGAGTTGGCTTCATAGGGTTAGCGCCGGACATGTTGCTCCTAATAAGTCTTTTGGATTCCTTTGAAGCTTGGCTCGAGGCTCATGATTTAATTAGGGCAACAGTTGGAACCCTGAAAGGCCCATTCTCTCACTTTGATCTTTTGCCTGGTAGTTGTTGCAGGTCTCATCAGGGATGCCATGCTGGTGAGCATAAGCCCATACGCCTATGTGGTCTCCACCGTGACAGGTCCCTGCCTCAGCACAGTCAATGACGTTCTGAACCGAGAGGTAAGCAGAAGGCCAGGTGCCTTTCTTCTTGATGTTGATGCGATCTGAGAGAAAAAGAGCAGAAGATGGTTGGTGTATGGCTTGAGTTGGGGCCTTCAGCATTCTGGACTTTGAGGGGTGCTTTTCTTCTGGGGAGAAAGGGAGCAGCCAGCCTTTGGGGGATAAGGGGCCCATGTTGACTTTGAAACTATGTCCGTTATGTTCAGGTGGACTTACAAGATAAGGATCCCAGTGACATCCTCCCCTGGGGTACTTTTAGTTTCTAAGAACAATGTTGTGGCCTTTGTGGGACCATTCCTAGGATGGCTGGTCTAGGAAGGTAACCTGCCTGATCAAAGCCCCCAACTTTTTTTTTTTTTTTTTACAGGAGGTAGGGCTTCAATCACACACTTACAACCATCATTTTGACTTTTTCAAACTTCTCCCCACGGCTATTTCTTATTTTAAAAAATTGCAGGTAGTCCTCAAGTTATGACTGGATGCTAAGTAATAATGGACCCCCAAAATTGTACCTATTCCCTGGATGAAGTTCCAACGGCCACCCCACCCCACCCTGTGGGCCATTCCCTAAAGCAGGGGGTTCCAACCTTGGCAGCTTCAAGCCTTGTGGACTTCAACTCCCAGAATTCTCCAGCCAGCTATGCTGGCTGGAGAATTCTGGGAATTGAAGTCCACAAGTCTTAAAGTTGCCAAGCTTGGAGACCTCTGCTCTAATGTGTAGATTTTATTCGGCCACTCCATCTTACATGTGGAGGCTGAGGAATTCTGGGAGTTGAAGTCCACAAGTCTTAAAGTTGCCAAAGTTGGAGACCCCTGCCCTAAAGAACCCGAGAACTTCTAATTGGACATTGGCTGACAGCAGGGGTTGGCCAGGAGAAAAAAGCGGAACTTTACTGAATCATTTTCGTGCCAAGCCAACCAATTCTGCCTTGCAAACATCTGAAATCACTTTGTTCTCAGTAAAGTATATTCTTGGGGGGAAAAAATAATGTGCCAGGAGTCTTTCTTTGCTAATTAATTTAAGTGGGATGGATGACACAATGAATTTTTTTTGGCTGGAAACCAGCATTTATTTCCAGGTTTGGGGAAAAAAAGAAAGAAGCAGCAAATTGCGGACAATGGGTTTATTTAATAACCATCACAAAACATGTCATAAAATTGAGTCAGTCACATGGTGAACCTAATTCCGGTCTCTATTAGGACTTACAGTCGTAAATTGAGGACTACTTGCATCTTGAGCACCTTGCCCATTCTGGGCTGGGGGACTCTAGATATACAGAGTTTGCTTTGCACAATTTCACAGCAACGGACATGCTCTGAATTCTTGAAGCCCACTCACTGGGAGGGCATCTTAGTGGAGGAAAATTGCTTTGCAATAGGCCAACTTTCCTTTATCATGGAATTAAAAACACCTTGGAAAACAAGTGGAATCCTGTGGGGCAAAAGGAACTGTTTGTGGTTATCGTGGGAGCTGGCCACAGACCCAATGCTGCATATCCCTGTTGCTACTCCATAATAGGCACCGATAAACCCCATATCAGTTTGACCTTTGAATCCAACAGAATTCATCTCTTCAGACTAGACTTGGGAAAAAGTTATAAGAAGTGGGAGAGCTGGTGGAAATATGGGGCAGGCTTAAGGGAACAGAAAGATGAAGGAGAAGGAATGGTGGAAAAGGGAGTGGAATCAAAACAGGAATCAGGTTAGAATCTCTATGTAGTCATAAACAGACTAAGTCCATCCCCTCTTCAACTCCGTTGACCTTTCTCTTAACACCAACATAGTGCTATTAGTTGAGTAGATTCTTTTGCATAGGCATGTTGAGTAATAAATTAGTTTAACTGGAACTTCACGAACGATCTTGATCTTTCAATTTGGGAGCCAACCCACAGAGAAAAGCACTATCGACTAAGGTTAAATTATACAGGAAGGGAGCCTCCATAGTCATGCACAGTGTATCTTTATAAAGGAGGAAACAAGCACAGCAATAAAACCACCACCTACCTGCTAGAGCACTGGTGCTGCCGTGAGCCCAGCAAGAGCCACAGTATTGGGGAATGTGCTGATTTCGAGTGGCACTCGCGTAATTGACTCCATCTCTATTTCTCCAGTCCCAACTCTTGGGCAGATTTGAGATATCTAAATATTCATGAGGACGAGGATAGGTTCTGTTAAGAGGAAAGATGAGAATGTCAGAAGGGAGAACCAACTGATACTCTTTCCCCATTTGGCGGGTGGAGGGGGGGGAAGGGGCAAAGGGGAATAACACATTCTACCCTTGCTGGAAGATTTTACTCATTTTTCCACTTAGCTTGCAATTGTGTTTAAGCTCCTCGTGATTCTATTGTCTTCCAGACATGCAAACCAATAACCAAAGTTACAAAATGTATATAGGAAAGTTACTCAAAACAGAAAAGTATCGAAGACCAAGAGGTGGCATCTCAAAAAAGTATGTGTTTTGTGAAAAAGCAAAAAGCAAACTATGTGAGTCAAACAGAGCCAGCAGGCACAGACAGGAAACTCTGGTCACCCCGTTTACTATCAATAATGAAATTACACCTTTATCATCATCATCTTATGATTGCACCTATGTCAATGCACCTCAACCTTCAGGCACAGAATGAACAATACTTTTTTAGACCTTTCCAAAGCCAGAATTTTCTGACATCAACAAGGATCTTTACGAGGACCAGGCATGATAAGTGACCTAAATGGATAATGTTAGTAGCCAGCTTTGAGCCAGGTTCTTCTGAGAACTTCAGTATGAGGTCTAGGATCTCCCCAATGTTTATGCTCTAAGAAAATGCTTCTGGTTCTTTCCTGTGACCCAACAACTGGAAGCAACCCATGGATATACTGGAAGTTATCTGTAGGGCACTTCGGTGTAGTAAGATCAAGCAGGCTATTCAACCCTGGTGGAAGAGAAGATGATACCCTGGTTGTCCAAGAAAGCAAACAAATGGATCATAAAATCAACCAATTTAGGGTTCCCAATTGAGTAAGAAACGACAGGCTCAAGCTATCAAATCTTGAAGACATTACGGACATCTGGCTGTTTTCAGAAGTCCACAACACTGGGAAAGATGGAGGGGAAGAGATAGAAGACGACAACCAGCGGCAAAACGGACAGTGATCGCAAACAAGATGCATTGTTGGAAGATCTGAAAGGCCAAGTTGGACAAAGATCATCCTGAAGAAGGTTCATCTATGATGTGGTCACCGATTGTTGACCCTGATTTGATCGCACATTATCTTATCAAGGAGCAGATTGAGAAGGAAGGAAGAATGCCTGACCTTGTTTACTGTGAGTCACAATCTTAAGCCCTAAACAGAAGAAGAACGGAGGTCAAAGAGGTCATTAGATAATGAAAAGGGGAAAATGAATTCTATCTCGGAAGAGGAGGGAGGGGGCTATTCCTGGATCCCTTGATATTTGACACATATCCTATAGTATGACTGTTTCTGATGTGCTGAGACACACAAAATTACTTTAAGAATGCAAGCATTAACACCCACACTGTTCTCTGAATGTATTTAATGATGCTGATCATTAGATGTGGACATCATATCTAAGGAACTGAATAACTAGTCTGTTCATTTGATCCTTCCCATCAGGAAAACAGGCAACAGAAGTAGCTGCATGGGAGAAATTTCCATGAGGAAATTCCAGGACTCAAGGCTATAATGACCACAGTTGGGGCCAACAACTAGGTTGTTCAGGGAAGTGGTTGCTAAGTAAAACCACAACTGTGCTCACGGTCTGACTTCTGCTTTCCTTTGGTTCACAGACCTTTGAAGGTGGCAAATGTGAAGATTGGTTGCACAATGACTTTTTCATAACTGCAAATAGTCACTAAATGGAGTGGTGCAGTGGCCTAGAGGTGGAGCTCTCACCTCACAATCAGAAAGCTGTCAGTTTTCAATCCTACGTAGAGGCAGATATTTCTCTCTCTGGGCACAATGAGAATACATCTGCTGAACAAAACTCCATATTGGCAACAGGAAGGGCACCCGGCCATTAAACACTCTGCTAGCTCCATTTATTTGCCCAGACTCCACCCCACAAAGGGATTATGGGGTCATAAGAAGAAGAAGAAGAAATAGTAGTAGTCACTAAATGAGTAAAAAAAAGTAGGAAGCTTTTTTTAAAGACATCTTGCAAGAACAGAATGGCAAAGTACTTCTAAGGTGCCACAAAAATAGCCCAATATTTTTTAATCTTTTTATTTTGCTTTATTTTTAACCAGCATCATCTACAAATCTCCTCTTCCTCGGTGTATTTTCCCCGTCCCCATCCCCACAAGCCTTTAATGTTTTCTGGGCTCATGTAGCACCTCCTTGGCTTCTCCTGGGTAAAAATTAAGCGGCCTTCCAAGATCGCAGCTGGGGATTGAGATCCTAAATGCTGCTGGATTGCACCCTGAAGGAGGAGACCCAATTCCACGCCATCTCTTGCTTTGCTCTGACCTCCCTTTAACCAGCCCAGCCAAACCGTTTCCCAATGCTTCCCACAGCTGCCATCAAATGGTTTTCCCTTCTGCGGGTTTCTTAACGCACCGCTACTTACAAATGAGCACGGTTGGGCGCAAAAGCTGAATTCACACCCACGAAGATGCTCGAGTCGGGTTGCTGCGCTTGCACAAAATGAAGCACCAGGATGCAACCGAGGGTGGAGTTTGCCCGGCATGTTAAACTCCTCCCCATCCCCATTCAACCAAGCTTGGCGTGATGTGCGAATGCCTCGCTTAATCTGGTTAAAGGGGATCACGAGGGACCTCGCTGGGAGATCTCAATCTCATCTCTATCATTTGCAGCCGAAAGTCGGGGAAACAGTGAGCGGCTGCCCATATGGTCAACCTGGGAGCGGCAGCAGCTCCGCACCATTCTGGGCACAGGGGTGGTTCCTCTGGTTTCGGAGAGGCAGAAGCCTGACCGGGACCAGAGATGCTACCTTGTGGAACAGAGGTCTCCAAACCTAGCAACTTTAAGACTTGTGGACTTCAACTCCCAGAATTCTGGGAGTTGAAGTCCACAAGTCTTAAAGTTGCCAAGTTTGGGGACCCCTGTTGTAGAATATAGAATAACAGAGCGAGAAGGGACCTTGGAGGTCTTCTAGTCCAACCCCCTGCCTAGGCAGGAAACCCTACACCACTTCAGACAAATGGTTATCCAACCCTTCAGACCTGTAGTTGCCAACCTGTGAGCTGGGGACCACTGGTCATCCGCGAGAAAATTTTGGTGGTCTGCAGAGAAATGTCACCCCCAAACCGATTAATCCAGGCTGCACGGGAACACAAGGCTTGCGTGGCTTGCATTGCGAACAACACGAGGTAGTGAGGGTAGGGGGGAAAGGGCAGAAGGGGGGAACTTTCACCCCATTCACCCTATGCACCTCGCCTGGCCGCCTGGCCACCGGGCTGCTTCTTTCTGCTTTTGCTTTTGGCTGCGCACAAGGAAAGCAGCAAAAGTCTTTTTCTCCCCTAAATTGCACCAGAAATGAGTCTTTGGGACGGCAAGACAAGTTTGACAAAGATTGATTTCTGGCAGAATTTGGGGGAGAGAAAGAAAGACTGCTTCTGCTGCTTCTGCTGCTTTCTTTGCAGGAAGCCCAAAGTCTCTCTCCCTCTCTCCCCTTAGAACGGAGCTGGAGACGGTATCCTGCGATCCCAAATAAAGAATGATGGATAGGTAGGAAAACAGCGTGGGGAATTTTCCTGCAGACTTTTTGGGGAGGATTTTTCCCAGGGTCTCTGGTTGGCGGGATTTAAAAATTATGAGTTTGGTGTCCCTGAGGTCCGAAAGGTTGGCGACCCCTGCTTCAGAGCAACGTAATCCAGCCCTCCAACCTCCTCCCTGTAGGAGAGGGTTACTCCTTCTCTCCGCCGCCCCCCCTTTCCCTTCATCCCCTCATCCCTTTGCGCCCTTTTGCCAAGATCCCGAGTGGCCGGACATCGCCTGCGCTCCCAGCACCGGCTGCGTCTCGGGGATGCCCGCAGCTGCAGCGCCGCCGCCCCCCACCCCACCGCGCTATTGCAACCGGGAGCCGAGCCAGAGCGACGGACGGGATCGCGCCTTGGTTGCCTGCCTTACCGGAGACCGGAGACCTTGCGCGGCAAGGGCTTATGGCAGCTCTGCCCTTCCTGGAAGTGGAGAGCGGCGGCGGCGGGGAAGAGAGGCGCAGGCGCTCAGCAGCAGCAGCAGCAGCCGCCTCAGGACGAGGACCGGCGGCAGGCGAGGCGCCGGCATGGTGGCCTCTGGCGACGCGTCTTCAACCCACGGCCGGTTTCCCACAGCCGGCCGCTGCTTTATGAGGGAAGACCGAGGACCGGGCGTGGATGACAGCAGCGGCGCGCGCACCCACCCCCACCCACGTGGACGCGCGCTGAAGCTCACCCACGCGCGGCTTCTCGCTGGATTTCCTTTTCCCCTCCCCCGCCCGCCCCCCCACACCACTCGCACCGCGGAAAAGCGGAGCCTCGGAAAGGGACCCCGCCCAGCCTCCCCCGGCTTGCAGTAGCGTGGCCCGCCTTGGGCCCGGGGGTGTGTGTGGAAATCACCGGCGAGGCTTGGGGTGCGGGGATTGGAGTCTGGGTCGTTCCAGAAAAGGCCTTTGGGGAGGCTCAGCTGGGCGCCTTCCGATCTAGAAGATCAGTGAAATGGTTGTGGGATCTTTGGGAGAGAATTCCCCACAACAGGGTCAGGACAGAGCTCCTCTCATCCAGCTGGCTGTGGGTCGAGGTCCCCCAACCGTTGTTTTGTAGGTGTTCTCCAAATCCGGACAAGAAGGATCCCCCTCCCTTCCCTTCCCTTCCCTTCCATTCTATTTATTCCTATTCCATTCTATTCAATTCTAGTTGGTTTCCCACCCACCCCACCATTCTGCCCAGCAGTTGATCTTTCAAGAGATATTTACTGCCTGGATCTTTGGAGGACCATGAGAACCTTCAAAATCCTTAGCAGGTAGTCCTCGATTTACAACAGTTCATTTAGTGACCGTTCACAGTTAAAACGGCAGTGAAAAAAAGTGACTTATGACCATTTTTCACACCTGTGACCCTTACAGTTCATGTGATGAAAATTCAGACAGCTGGCAAGTGACTCACCTTATTGATGGTTGCAACGTGGGGGGGGGGGGTCATATGCACCTTTTGTGACCTCTTGACCAGCAAAGTCAATGGGGAAGCCGAATTCCCTTAACAACCTTAAAGTACCACAGCGATTCACTTTTAACAAACGTAGCAAGAAAAATGGTAAAATGGAGCAAATTTTCCTTAACCATGTCGTGCTTAGCCACAGAAATTTTGGGCTCAATTGTGGTTGTAAGTCAAGGATCCACCTGCACTGATATCTTCCTTTCCTATAAATTTGACTCAGAACTTTAAACAGAAACCACATGGGTGATCATTGCCATATATCTAAGGGCTAATAAATTGATAAATAAAAATCTAATAAAAATTCTTTGGATTGTTTGGTGGAACTTGGGTGCAGAGCGTGCTCGTCTGGTCAGTCTCTCCCATATAGTCCTTGATGCTTCCTGATGGTTGTTTGCCTGCAGAGTTTCATTACCCAGCTAGATAACATCACCAGTATCTAGCTGGGTAATGAGATGTCTTCAAGTAAACAACCAAGTTCAGGGAGCTGTTCTACCCTGAGCTGCGCAGAAGCTCTTCTGCATAATCTCCTTTGTAAGTTCCTCTGTGGTGTAAAAAAAGAGTTTAGCAACATGGGTTTTGTGGCAGAGATGGGTCTTGGCTGCAAAGGGAGCTAGAAAGCCACAAAGGGCAGGTTGCTGATGGGATATGCCTCTTCAGCCCCTAATCAGAATAACAAGGGATCTTGGAGGCTCAGCTGAAAGTGGAAGACTAGACAGATACGGGGCTGGTCCAGGCATTTGCCATCTGAGAGAAAGGATAAGAAGGACCTCCTCCCATTTGGTGTGCAAAATGATTGGCAGGGGAATCTTCCACATTGCTCATAGGACACGTGCACACTCTTTTCTAGCATGTACACTGAGAGCTGGAAACTCACGCAGGGCAAGTTGCAAAGCCATAGGCTGCTTCACTCTTTCCTCTCCTCCTAGCATTCCGGCATCAAGTTTCTGAATAACTTTTTGGAACCCAATATTCTCTTTGTTCTACTTTTTCTGAAACTCCTTAACCTCCAGCAGGATGATCAAAGTGGAATGCAATTAATCCTACCTGGAAAAAAAAAACCACTGGAGAAAAATACCATTTATTTTAAAACGATGGGCTTGCTGGAGTGAGAATTCTCTTCCAGCACTGATACTAACTTGTTGCTTAATGCTGCCGCATTCTGACTTCCGTCCATAGTGGTTTTGGATGAATTTTTAGGAACTTATTATTGAAGGGGTGATCCTGATTGGCCTGAGTAATGCCACTACTTTATTAGCAGTACTGGTTACCAGTTAGGATCCCCATCTATTCAGTGGGGGGGGGGGGGAGGTTGCAGTAGCCAGCTGATTGGGCTAATATTTAAAGTAAAGCAGGGTTGAATGGGTCACTGCCATGGTGGTGCAGTGGTTAGAGTGCAGTACTGGAAGCTACTTCTGCTGCCTGCCAGCTGCCTGCAATTTGGTAGTTCGAATCTCACCAGGCTCAAGGTTGACTCAGCCTTCCCTCCTTACGAGGTGTGGTAAAATGAGGACCCAGATTGTTGGGGCAATACGCTGACTCTAAACTGCTTAGAGAGGACTGTAAAGTGGTATATAAGTCTTAAGTGGTACTGCTATTTCAATGTTGGAAAATTGAAATGTCTTGAAATAATTTTTTTTTTTGAAAATTTTATTTGGGTTTTCACAAAAACAAAATACAAATAAAACATCTTTTTTAGAAAATAGCATGGTCCCAGGTTATCACTTCTTCATATAGACACAAAACTCAATTTCGTGCTCATTTTTATATTCTATTCCATATCTTACTACCGTTTTATATTTTCTACATAGTTTTTCCCCTCTTTTAATTTTCTCAACTTTATTTTAATTATCTCATCTCAATTCAAATCATTATATTTATACTTTTGTCTGTCCTGTTTCAATTTCATATTATCTTTTCTCATTAAACAAATTTTTCCCTGTAGTTACCAATTGGAGTATGACACCTTTATATCTTTTAATTTTATCCATTCAAACTCTTATTTAAGCTTCAATGTATACCTTTAAGATTATAGCATTCAATATAATACATAACTTCCAATCGAATTCTGCTTGGTACATTCTTAAAATACACATTATATTCTTAAAAAGAAAAAATTTATATATATATATATATAGAATTGAATTGGAATGGAATGTGTGTTTTATTTCATATATATATATATATATATATATATATATATATATATATATATATATATATATATATATATATATATATATATATATATATATATATATATATGAAATAAAACACACATTCCATTCCAATTCAATTCTATCATTAATATTAATTAAAATCTTAACATCTTTAACATTTCTTTTCAATTAAATATCATACTTCCTTGGGAACACTTATAAACTTTCCATAGTTAATTCTTTTTTTTCCATGTTTCTCACTTATATTTTTGTAAATCATTACTAATAATTAAAATGTTCCCATTTAATTCTCTCAATCACTTTAATTCATTTATTTATTAACAAACATTCCACTACATTACAGTAAATATTTTATCCATCATTTTAGTCATATTTTCTAAAATTATTTCTGTTTGTAATATAACAATGCTATCTTATGTACCTTTGCAGAATCCCTTTTACAATTAAATTTTCACCCATTATCTCCAAACAACCTTATGGTTACAATCCTTATATCTTTTCCCTGTTTCTCTATTTCTTGTTTCTGTCTTTTACAATTTCTTTCCCTTGCCTTCTTCCCCCTCTTCTTCTCCCTCCCTTTTTACCCCCTCGTCTCTCTACTTCTAACTCTCTCATCTGTAATCCCCTCTTCTGTTGCTTTCTAATATACTTATCTTTCAAATTGTTCTTCTTCTTTTTGGTTGTTTTTTCTAATCTTAAACCTTTCACTCTCTTTCCCCCCTTTCCTTTTTTCCTCCCTTAAAATTATTTGATCATTAAAGATGGCTTCTTCTTTGTCCCAATCTTGTTCTGCAAGCGTTTCTTGTTGTTTCTCATAGTTCCAGTTCTCCATTTCTAGGAATTGAAATACGAAGCCAAAAGAAGCTCTCCCTTCTTGTGCATCTTCTTTCCATTTTTTAAATTCCATTTTCAGTTCTTCTAAGAGTGATACTATTTTAAAGACTTTTAAACAACCACCCGGTTAATTTTAGTCATCTAGATGCAAAAACCAACAATCACCAAATAATCCAAATAATCCAAGGCTGTTTCTTCTTGCTTCTTTTTTCCACTTTCTCTTCCTGGGGTTCTATTATTTTGTTACCAAGTTTCAGTTAAAATGTATCTTTGAGGAATCTTGTTAAAATTTCACTGTAACTTCCTTTTAGTTACAGTTCCATTCCTTAGTTCCAGGCAGTCTCCTCCATTTTTCCAGATCCTGCCCTTTTATGCTTTTTTTCTTCTTCTTTCCTGCTTTAAAAAACTTTTAAATATCCAGAAATCTTTATTATCCCTTTGACTTTTATTTTCAGCTTAGATGCCTATTAATGTCAAAGTGGATTTTTTTCAATTTCTTGCTTAAGTCTCTTAGCTGTCAGTATAAGGAAGGGAAGAAAAAAAAAACCTAATCCTTTCCCTTCTCTCTCTCCTTCGCAGCTTCAAAATCTTCTTTGGGAATAATGTTATTTAATTTAAATTCCAGGGTACCTTACGTTGTTGCTTTTTCAGTTTAACCCGGTCAACCAAAACTTTCTCTTCTTATCTTCCTCCTGCACATTCTTTTCCAGTTCAGTTCTTCTTTGAGGTGGCCATTTCTGACCAGCCCTGCAACCGCCTTCGGGAAAGGGAGTAATGGCCAGCTGGGAAAGAGAGATGCAGCTCTCCTCGACCCTGCTGGCAGTCTCCCCCTTCTTCACCACCTCTACAGGGTGGCTTAGCCCCGAAACCAGCTGGCTCGGGGCACTCTGGCGGCGAGCACAGATCGAAACCGCGTATGATCGCAGATTTCGGTCTGTCGCCGAAGAGACTCAAACCGGAAGCTCGAAATGTCTTGAAAGAATTTTTGATATAACTGCCAAGAAAACTATGTGAATATGTTCATGTCAGGAGTTGACTATGATTTGTACATCATCATTTTAGACATTGTCTATCCATTGATAGATGAAGGCCTCTTCCGTAGATTTCCAACCAATATGGTCCTGAACTTTCCTTCGTGAATTGGGCCCGCAATACTTGCTGATGTCTTCGATCCATCTTGTTTTAGATCTCTTTCATGGATGTTTTTTTTTAATCAAGTGGGATCCATTCTATGCCTTGGTCCACCTGCCATCAGCTCTTCTTGCTTATATGAACAGCCCATTTCCATTTCAATTCTTTTACTCACTTGGCGTATTCAGTAGTAAACAGGCCTCCTTGGAGGTATGTGTGCGAGAACATAACCTGAATATCTACTCTGTTATGAACTGAGACATTTGGACAGGAAACAGCAACATCCACAAGGTCACCCTGCTTTTGTCACAAAGACTCACTGCTTTTGTCAGCCCTTCCTCACTCTCCTACCATCGGGTAGGAGATATTGAAGCATAGGCAGCCACACCAACAGGCTGAAGAACAGTTTCTACCCGTGGGCTGTCAGACTTGTGAACGGGAAATAACTTCATGTTAGCATAGTATGATAGACTTGGGGGGCCTGTGCGTTGTGCAACAAGGTCAGATAGGGTAATAAGATTGGGTCTGGGTTAGGGACTTCTGTCCTCGCTGTGAGTTATGTTGGGGTGGGTGGGTGCACGAAGGGAGTCTCAGCCAATCTCATTGTACACATGTTGTACTCTGACAATAAAGGTAATAATAATAAGATGAAAGCTGTTCCAAGGCACCATATTATATTTTCTGTGCCTTCTGGGTTGTGTGTATGGTATTGCAATGCATGTGGGAAAGGAGAGGGGCTTGCATCACCATTTCCCATCTTTGCTTTCCTCAGTCCAGCCTGCCCACACCTGTGGACATCATCAATAGGAAAAGACAAAGTTTCCTAATATTTGTAATCCTTGGTTTGTAGGAGATGCTACCAAATGACTCCGGTTTTCTTCCCAGACCAGATAGATTTTAAAAGCAGAATTTAGCTTCGCGTTCTGGGAAGTGCCAGAAATTCTGAAAAAGAACAGTCCTAAATCTTAGAACAAAAATGCTAACACTTTCCGAAAACTGGTGGCCACCGGAGCTGTTCTTTTGAACTAATGTTCATCTTTGCCCATGTGGTGCCAGTTGATAAGGCCAAGGGCAGTTCACTTGAGTTCCAGCTGTAGTGTGTTTCTGGATACAGCTCAAGAGCTGATTTTACTAAATTAGCCTTTTCTTTTAAAGGGACGTGTCATGTATTCTGTGACTCCCTAAGAAACAAGTTTAGAAAAAGTAGGGTGGGAGGAAAGACTGGGCTGGTTGTAGTTTCTGCTTTTTCTGTTTGCAGAGTAGAAAAATATATATTAAATGAGCTAGTGGCAGTTTTGGTGCTAACCAATATAGCAAACTTTTTAATATTGCCTTAACTGCTTGCCAGACACAAGATCGACAGTGTTGGGAGTTATGCAAAAATAAAATAAAATAGACCAACCGACTGAATAGTGAATGTGTAAGATAGGAGCTCCTCTCCCTCTCTCCACCTCTCCCTCTCCGTCCTCCCCTCTCCCCCTCTTCCTCCCTCCCCCTCCCTCCCTCTCTCCCTCACCTTCCCACCCTCTCCCCCTCTCTTCCCCTCTCTTCCCCTCTTCCTCCCTCTCCCTCCCTCCCTCTTTTTCCTCTCCTAGAAGTAGGAATGGTGGTCTCTGTTTTTGGGGAAAGAGGGTTAAAAGTCTCCCCAAATTTAAGGGAGAGAGGGTAGAATTTTGGTTGTACAAGTAGTCCTCAGCTTACGACAGTTCATTTGGTGACCATTCAAAGTTACAACTGCACTGAAAAAAGTGACTTACAGCTATTTTTCACGCCGTTGCGGCATCCCTATAGTCATGTGATCAGAATTCAGAGGCCTGGCAACTGACTCATATTTATTTATGAGGGTTCCAGTATCCCAGGGTCATGTGATCAGCTTTTGGGACCTTCTGACAAGTGAAATAGATGGGGAAGCCAGATTCCCTTAACAACTGCATCACTAACTGAACAGCTGCAGTGATTCACTTAACCGCTGTGTCACAAAAGGTTGTAAAATGGGGCAAAATTCACTTAACGAATGCTTCTCTTAGCAACACAAATTTTGGGCTCAATTATGGTCGGAAGCTGAGGACTATCTAAGTATCTAAGTAATTTCATTTTTTCATTGGTCTCTTCATTGTTCTCCTAAAGACACATTTCAAGTGTGTGAAATTGCCTTGATAGAGGTATAGATCACCAATGAAATATTTTGTACCAGATTGTCCTCAAATGATATCCCGGAATAGATTTTACTGATTTTTCCTTAGCTCATCCCATTGTCCTACTCTGATAACTTCTTTGAAGTTTTGCCTCCATTTTATCATGCAGTTTTTAATTTGTTCCATCTCCATCATTTTTTTTTCAAACTAAAAAATGCTACCTGCAGCGTTTATTTGTTAAATTCCTTTCAGTGTCATCTTGAGTTCTGACATTTGCATCCCCCATGGAGAGCTGAGTTGATTTTATCCAGTTCCAATAAAATAGCCAATAGATGAAATCAGGCTGGAAAATAGTAAGGGCAGATAGGAGACTTAAATATGTGTCTTCCCTTTAGTTCTCCAAAATGCCTGCTTTGATATCTTAGAGTTGGTTGTGAAAAACAATCCTCTAAAAAGGAAAAAAAAGTGGAATGGTATGCATTTCACTTCCCCCATGCTCTCTGCTTTTCAACAGCTTTTATATATAATTATCTTTCGGACTTAACCATGCTATCTGGATCTTAGTCATTGCAAGAGCACTGGGCACATAATTTCTAGAGTTGTTTTTATCAGAATTTGTCCGGAGTTCCGGTGCACAATTAAAAATAAATTGGGCAGTCCTTCCTCTAATGAAGCTGTAGCCTAAACAAATAAGGTCCCATTCTGCAGCTGAGGAAGGATAACACACTTACAGCATCATCGCAGCCTTTGGGCAACACTGCTGGGAAGCCTGGTGCTTACAGATAAATAGATCTCTCCCTATCACAGTGGAACATGCTTTGCTCTGGCTTCTCCTGGAACAGAATGCTTTTGTTTTCAGAATGGTGTCTCAGCAAAGACACAGAGTGTTATGGAGGCCCTGAAAAAGAAGACTAAAAGAGATAAGCTATGTGGCAAAGATCAATTTTCTTCCTGGGAAAGGATTGCTCCAGGATTAGCCACAATCAATCATTAGCCCCTTGGGGAATGGCAGATATTTTGTGAGAACCTCCAAGACAGATATCCAAAATTTCAAAGATGTTCACTGTTCCTTCAGTAAAGTTTGCCTCTATTTGATGCATATCCAAGAACAGAAGAAGACAAAACTACAAGGATTCTCCAAAATCTATAAATCCATGCCCAAATGGGAAGGATTACCTTTGCTTTCTAGTGGCAGTTAACTTAGAAAAGAGAAAGAAGATATAATTATGGGTTAAATAATCAATCTGTAGAAAATAATAAATCCAGGCTAGAGATCATCCAGGAGTTAGCCAAGCCATAAACGCCAGAATTTCACAAAAAAAGAGAAAAATCAAAATACTATATATATATATATGATTGAGAGATCAAGAAGAAAATGCAGAATGGGGTTCAAGATACTCGACAAAAGAGCATGCAAAGTACAGAGCTGGTTTCCAACACTGGGTCACACCTGGATGGGTAGTTTTATAAAGCCTGTATTCCCTACGCACGAATATGAATAAATTGGATTGAAGGGCAGCTTAATGACTGATCCCTAATACTACTGCAAGGAGGTTTTTCTTCCACTTTCTGCACCCCGTACTTGTTTGACTTTCTATCCAGCCATAATTATCAGTGTTTTGGAGGTTGTTCCAAAGAATCCAGCAGAACTTCACAATCCAGATTATTGACTCATCCTTGCTTGTTCTGCTGATCCTGATCAATACATCTGTGACTTCCAAGGCCCCATTAGCTTCTTCTTACCTTCTCAAGAAGAATTTTAATGGTGGCTATAACAATCTCTGTATCTGGTATGGCTGGCATCTGCCTGCACTATTTGAACACAAAATGTTGGATTTGATGGTCTTGTGCTTTGATAATTATCAATAAAAGGTGGGGGACCAGACACGAGGCAGCATATATGGTCATGCATTATTATTTCATCACAGTTAGCTAGGATAAAAGAGAAACACCTGATCTTCTACTAGCACCTGAAGTTGCACATTTGGAAATGTGAGTAGCTGTTTCACGTCGCAGTGGGATTCTACAGCTTGGGCTGGATGGGCTGAGTCCTTGGGCATAAAATTACCTGGATAGGAGGTGCATTCATTAAAGGGACCCTGAATTATTGGAATGCTTTCTTTCTTTGGGACTTTCTTATGAATGTCATATCAGAAGAGCTGTTGCAGTCAGCAGTGGGAGGTGCCAGATATTCCCATGTTGATGCTGTTGTTTGCATTTGCTCTAGAAGTTGCATTTGGCAGATGATAAGAGTAGTTATAGCTGACACTACAGGGGCTGAGTGAGCCTTTGAGAGAGAGAACATCTGGAAAAGAGGAACCCACCTTCACTGCTGGATCTAGGCAAGATGCGTGAAATTGTGCATGTCCAGATTGGCCAGTGCGGGAATCAGATCGGTGCTAAGGTAGGACATTGCTTTCATTTGCTGCTAAAAGAGAATGAGATATAAGTTCATACCACACAAAGTGTGATGGAAGTTTGAACAATGTTGGGTGAAGATGCACCCATTGTTGGGTGAAAAATTACATTTGGCCAACCGGCAAAATCTATTAAAGTGTAACTTTTCAACCTGTCAGAAGAGATGATAATGTGAGGTCAAATAATGATTCATTAAGACCAACATTCTGTTTCATACCAGATGCCTCAAGGAAACCTGCATAACTTAAAAGAGATGTTCACTTCTTCCAGTAACGTACTTCCTCTGGAAAACAGGAGTAGCACATAAATATGACAATTAGATTTATTTTTATCCCATTTGTTTGTTGAATCCTTCTTTAAAGACCTATTGTGGTGCGAGTAGAGAAGAAAATGGATGCTGGTATGAAAGAATCATCTTAGAATACAAACAGGGTGAGAATATAGTATATTTAGTAAAAATGGCGAAGGCTAAATAAGTTTAATGATCACAGTTCCATCATGCTGGTATATTCCCTCACCTTCTAAAAGGTTTGTCCATTCTTTGGACAAAATGCTCTGGTGGTGCTTGAGTTTTTCAAAGGAATCATTACCAAGCTATTCTCATAAAGATGTGGCAGAATAAATCCAGATTAGAAAAATAGCATTACAGCATTAATCAGACACTAAAATGATAGTCTGGATTTTAGATCCTGTCAATTCCTGCCAAGAAATTATTATAGACATTTGGAGTCCCCAGGCTGGGAAAATCTGTGAATATTTATTCAGTAGTAAATCTCTCTTTTTAAATGGTAATTACGCCTGTCCTAGTAAATTATATTTTAAAGTTAACAGTATGGAATTCTTTTCTTATTGTAAAGAAAGAAAGTTTGAAACAAGTTCTGTATTTCTTTCACTTGCAAATATGTTTGGTTGCTGTAAGTAAGGCAACCTAAGGCATATGAAGAACAGTTGGAGGAACTGGGCTTGGATAGTCTAGTGAAGAGAAGGACCAGGGGAGACATGATAGCAATGTTCCAATATTTGAGGGGCTGCCACAGAGAGGAAGGGGTCAAGTTATTTTCTAAAGCGCCTTTAGGCCAGACAAGGAATAATGGATGGAAACTGAACAAGGAGAGATTTAACCTGGAAACAAGGAGAAACTTTCTGACAGTGAGAACAATCAACCAATGGAACAGCTTGCCCTCGGAAGTTGTGGAAGCACCATCACTTGAGACTTTCAAGAAGAGATTGGACTGCCATTTGTCAGAAATGGTGTAGGGTCTCCCGCTTGGGTGGGGGGTTGGACTAGATGACCTATAAGGTCTCTTCCAACTCTGATTATCTGTTATTTGTTGACCTGGAAACAAAGAAGCTGGCAAAATAATTGGCCAAAATCTAGGCCTGATGTAGATCATATGCTGAAAAATTTTGTTCTAATCATAACTGATAGACATAGCAACTATTTCTTGATGCGTCAGTTATAAATACAGCTAGTCCTCGACTTATAACCACAATTGAGCACAATTTTCTGTGGTGAAGTGAGATATTTGAGCATTGCCCCATTTTACGATCTTTCTTGCCACCGTTGTTAAGTGACTCACTGCGGTTGATAAGTTAGTAACCTGGTTGTTAAGTGAATCGGGCTTCCCCATTGACTTTGTTTATCAAAAGGTTGCAAAAGGTAATCAAATGACCTTGGGATGCAGCAATGGTCATAAGTATGAACCAATTGCCAAGCATATGAATTTTGATCACATGATCATGGCGGCTGCTACATAGGTTGTAAGACTGTGAAAAATGGTCATAAGTCACTTTTGTTCAATGTTGTTGTACCTTTGAACTAAATGAACTGTTGTGTAAATCAAGAACTACCAGTATTTTCTTAGTGATGATGGAAACAGCTCCCTATAAGAACTGAACAAAACTTCTGGAAATAAATGTCTGTTGAATTGCATATTCCAGGCACTCAGAAGGAGAGTGAATTATCTTCTTGCTTTCCTCTGCATTTCCTAATGACTGTGGAAGAATATAGTCTGATTCAGCATGACACTTTTGCACACATCCCAGTTTTGAACTGGAGATTATTTGTAATTATCAAAGTATTCTTTCGATTGCAAACTAAAGGCAAGAGCTGTTTAGAAACCTTGTAGTTCCAAAACAAGGGCGTTCTTGCATTTACACCCTCATAGTCCTAGATAAAGGCTCAGTGGGACTGAATGTCAAAGTGGACATAAAGATAGACATTGTGGGGGGTAAGAATACAATGCCACACTTAGCTTTCTGTTCCAAGTCAATGCTGGATTAGTAAATAGTCTGCCTCATTGTTGTCACTGTGCTTTTGATTCTTACTACAAGCCTTGTTGAAATGAATGGGTGAACAATTAGTAAGGTAATCAGTAATAATTCATGAATAGCATGCAATGCAATTCAAACATCGTGAAGGATGGTCTAAAAACTGAGTTCAGCTATAGGGAGGAAAGTTAAGCAAAGCTGATAAAATGTGTATAGCACAGCTTGGGGAATACTTTCCAACCCTGAGTCACGAATGGACAAAACCTCTCTTTTTATAATAAAGACAGATATTTTATACCTGTGGGTTTGGGTGAATTTCTGCTCTTCCGTCACGTTGCAGTTGTGTTTGTCTACATGGGTGCACAGGGTGAGCTGCACATGCTCTGTTGTAGGTCACATGGCAAAAAAAAAAAGTGGGGGGAGGATTTTTCTGGAGTTTGCAGTCTTCCACCAAATCTGACCCATTTTAAAACTGGACCTTTCTTTTGCAAATTTGGTCTTATTCTGTCCTGCATTGGCAGTTCTGGATGCCATGAAATCTACTTTCTCCCCTTTTCTCCCCACCCGGTTTTGCTAACATGGGAAAGACTTCTCAAGATTTCAGGGAGAGGAATTGACTGATTAAGTGCAAGGAAGGTGGTGTTGACTCTTATTTACCACACTGAGGGAATGGGTAAGGGGGAAAGAGAGAAGGAAGACTGAGAAGACAGCTATGGAGATTCTCGGTCATTGAGGTCATGGATGTCCCAAAAGTGCTTTTTCAAGAGGCAATTGGACTTCCTTGTTTTTCCTTGAAGATGCTTCGCTTGTCATCAGAGAAACTTCTACAGTTCTGACTGAAAAGTGGAGGATGGAAGGATTTATATTCCTTGCAGTCATCTGGTCATCAGCTCTCCTTCTGAGAGGTGTTGAGGCCACTTGGAAGTTTATCTGTGCCCTCAGAGTCATCTGAATAATACAAATGGGTGTGGAATCTTCTTGGAACTGCTGAAAGGACTGTGTTGTAAACAAGAGACAGGTGGACTTCAAGGAATATAAATCATTCCATTCTCCACCATTCAGTCAGAACTGAAGAAGCTTCTTGGATGAGAAGCAAAATGGCTTCAAGGAAAAACAAAGTCCAGTTGCCTTTTGAAAAAACTATCTTTGGGAAGACTAGAGAGAGAAACCAGGATAAATGAGAACCTAGAAGTACATGGAGAACTGCCAGAAGATATCTTAAATGTTCACAGCTACCCAAAGCAATCCAAATCCATCAAGGGCAAGGGAATCACTCTACTAACTTGTGGCAAATAACCAATTTTCAGTTTCAGGGTTACAGACAGAGGGAACTGTTATTTCCTGATCTGAGTCACATTACTATTTTTATCTGATTTGTTTATCACCTTGATTGATTGATTTATTGATTAATTTATTGATTGTTTATCATCTTGATTGATTGACTAGAGAGGTGGGGGGAGGAAAATTCATGCATGTGTGTAAGAAGTCAAAGAAAAAAAAAAGAGAGCGTATTCAAATTCCATACATGCTGCCCCATGCAAGAATGCCAGTGATCCAAACCTCTCACAACTTCACCAGGCCAATAAATACAGAAATAACCAGGTGAAATGCTTGTATTGTTTGAGTCTGTTTGTCCTCTTTTCAGTTCTGGGAAGTCATCAGTGATGAACACGGGATCGACACCACGGGAAATTATCACGGTGATTCACCATTGCAGCAGGAAAGAATTAATGTGTATTTCAATGAAGCTTACTGTAAGTAACTGGGCAAACAAAATTTGCTTGCACAGACAATTACAGAGGTTAAAAATAAAACTTGTTTATCAATTATTACTATCGTTTTTACACAAGAGAGTCAAGAGTATCTTAACGGTATTATTATAACACAATCATAAAATGCTTTGTCATCTTTCACTGCCATAAAATCCACTTCTGTTAAGAACTGTTAAATGAGACTTTCCCTGTGGAGAAACTGCTTTGTGTATTAGTAGTGCAGTGTCAAAAATTTCTTAGTTTGTGCTAGACTGGGGCTGGCAAATGATAGACTATATGCTGAATCTGGTCCACTGGCCAGAGAATTCTGGGAGTTGAAGTCTATACATTTTAAAGTTGCCAAGTTTAAGATAATTTGCAACCCAGGCAAGAATGACCATCTTATTATGTATTAATTGCTTCCAATATTTGAGGTGGAGGAGAAGGGGTCAGCCTATTCCCCCAACTACCAGAAGGCAAGACAAGAAGCAATGGGTGGGAGCTTATTAAAGAGAGATCCAACCTATAATCAAGGAGAAATTTCCTATCAGTGAGAACAGTTAATCAATGGAATGCCCCCAGAGGTTGTGGGTGATCCATCACTGGAGGTTTTGAAGAAGAGACTGGACAGTCATTTGTCTAGAATGATATAGGGACTCCTGCTTGAGCAAAAGGTTGTGTAGAACAGTGGTCCCCAACCTTTTTTATGCGGCCCGGCGGCATCACTGCGTGCCCGTCGCATCAGCTGGGTGCCGCCATCTTGTTTTGATGAAAAAGTGCTTCCGGTGAGCTCACCGGAAGCACTTTTTCATCAAAACAAGATGGGGCACCCAGCGCTTCAGTGAGCTTTGGTAAAATGGCTTTCTACGAAAGCTCAGCGCTGGCGCCGCCATCTTGTTTTGATGAAAAAGTGCTTCCGGTGAGCTTTCTACCCGGAAAGCTCACTGGAAGCACTTTTTCATCAAAACAAGATGGTGGCGCCCAGCAAACCAGCTGCACGGTAGGATTTGTTCCATGGACCGGTACGGTCCGCGGACCGGTGGTTGGGGACCCCTGGTGTAGAAGACTTCCAAAGGTCTCTTCCAACTTTACTATTCTGTTACCTTTGAGTGAAGCCATGAAATGCAAAGTGTTTCTCAACCATGGCAAATTTAAGAAGCGTGAACTTCAAGTCAATTCAACTTTGCTTGCTGGAGAAATCTGGGAGTCGAAGTCCACATTTCTTACCAAGGTTGAGAAACAGTACTCTAGGATTACAGTACATTTGTATTATCCCAAGAGAAAGTTGGATGAATAATTTTGGAGTTCAAATGCTTTTCTTTACTGTACAGTGGAGAAGATAACGGTTGCAAAGTCTGCAGCATTTTAAAATCATCAGTCTAACTGAAGATAGTTAATATTGTCTTCCACAATAGATTTCTATGGTCAAATTGTGTAGATGTGATGATTTCCTTAATGTAATGTGTATTTCACCAATACATAGCTTTCATTACATTGCCATCTAGTGGACATACAGGAAATTGCATAAACGTTTGATACTACAGGTAGTCCTTGACTTACGACCAAAATTTCTGTTCCTAAGTGAGACATTTGTTAAGTGAATTTTGCCCCATTTTACTACCTTCCTTGCCATACTTGTGAAACGAATGATTGCAGTTGTTAAGGTAGCAACACGGTTAAGTGAAGCTGGTGTCAGAAGGTCCCAAAATGTGATCACATGACCCTGGGACAGCGCAGCTGTCATAAATATGGATCAGTTGCTAAGCATCTGAAATTTGATCACATGACTGTAGGGATGCTGCAATGGTTGTAAATGTGAAAAACGGTCATACGACACTTTTTTCAGTGTCGCAACTTTGGTCACGAAATGAACTGTTGTAAGTTGAGGATTACCTATCCTATTGCCCACTGCCAGGCCTTTACACACATGCTTTAGCTTCTTCCCCTTTCTTCCCCTTTCTATTTGTTTACTGGTAATAACAGATAATGAAGAGTGAGGGCAGTGTTTTAACAGTTTTCCTAAGCCTATTTCTAATTAGTAGTCTATTTCTAATTCCCTGCCCATTCTTGGGCCTCTTAGTGGATTATAGAAGGAACAGATCAGATATCCAGCCCTTGCTTATCAATGGAGACTGAGTGGAGCAAGTGGCCAGTTTTAAGTTTCTGGGTGTTACCATGAAGCAGGACCTGACCTGGGGTGCTCACTTTGCAGCCCTGGTCAAAGGGCCCAGCAGAGATTATACTATCTGAGACTTTTCAGAAAACAATAGCTGAATGAAAATCTGCTGCACCACAGAGAGTATTTTAACATACTGCACCTCTGTATGGTTTGCCAATTGCACAGTGGCAGATAGGAAAGTACTCCAGAGGGTTAACGTCATTGCCCAGAAGATCATTGGTTGCCCTCTCCCCTCTTTGGAAGAGCTTTATAGCTCCCACTGCCTTAAGAAAGTTCAAAACATTCTCAAAGATCCATCTCATCCTGGGAACCCTTTTTTTGAACTATTACCATCTGGCAGACGGTACAGAATAATAAAAACAAGCACAAATAGGCTGAAAAACAGCTTCTATTACAGGGCAGCAGCTCTTTTGAATTCTGCTGTATAGTGCGGTATTTGTGCGGTGTTGCAGGTTTTCGATTTGATGTGTGGAGGGTGAAGGATGTGTGTTTGTGTTTATTTTCATGGTCATGATGTGCACTGAAGATGGTGTTTGATTTCATTGTATGAGGTGCCATGACAATAAAGTAAAGTAAACTAAACTTTAGAAAGGTCATCAGAGGAGTAACCCTAAAGTGGATCTGGTGTGTTGGGGGGGGGTCAACTGGCTAGCCCCCATTTTGGATTGATTGTGTCTGGCTGACAATCATCTTGGAGTCCCCATAGATTCTGAGAAGCCTCCAAAATGAATCAACCCATTGCTCTAGGCCCATGATGGCGAACCTATGTCACGCAGAGTCATCTCTGCCAGCACACGAGCTGTTGGCCCAGATCAGGTCCACTGCACTGCACCATCAGCCAGTTGATTGTCGGGCATCTGCCGTGCATGAGGGGGGCGGGGGGCACAGGGCACGTGGAGAGACTCGTGTGCATGCGCAGAGGCATGCAGCATGCATGGGGGTCAAACATGCATACGCAGGGGTGGGGGGCACACACGCACATTGCGTTATGGGTACAAGCATGCATGTGTGTGTGTGTGTGTGTATGCGCACTTTAAGCACGCGATGACGAAAAGGTTTAGCCATCAGTGTTCTAGGCAATGTCAATATCATATTGACATCTAAGCCCAAACTGCTTACATTCTAGTTTAAAGACAATACCAATCCTATTACAATAGTTCGCTTAGTGACCGTTCAAAGTTACAACAGCACTGAAAAAGTGACTTATGACCATTTTTCACACTTATGAGCATTGCAGCATCCCCGTGGTCCTGTGATTTACATTTGAGGGCTTGGCAACTGGCTCATATTTATGACGGTTGCAGTATCCTTGGGCCATGTGGTCCCCTTTTGCGACCTTCTGACAAGCAAAGTCAGTGGGGAAACCATCGTGTAACTCAGGGATCTCCAACCTTGGCGACTTGAAGCCTGGTGGACTTCAACTCCCAGAATTCCCAGAGTTGAAGTCCTCCAGGCTTCAAGTCGCCAAGGTTGGAGACCCCTGGATTGTAACTCATTTAACAATTGCAGTGATTCACTTAACAAATGTGGCGAGAAAAGTTGTAAAGTGGGGCAAAACTCACTTAACAAATTTCTCACTTAACAACATAAATTTTGGGCTCAATTGTGGTCATAAGTTCAGGACTACCTGTCTGTCAAGCATGGTTTAGGTGACTGAAGGGTTTAAAACACTTCTGGAGTCTTTTAAATGAGTTCTGTAGGTTTAAGAAACGTTCGGGTGAGGCCTACAGGTGATTACTTAATCATATCTCTGATCCATTGTGCTGCAGCTCACAAGTATGTTCCTCGTGCTGTCCTGGTAGACTTGGAGCCTGGAACAATGGACAGTGTGCGGTCCAGCAAAATAGGTCCACTCTTTCGGCCCGATAATTTCATTCATGGTATGTATATGACGTTACTTATCAAACTAATTTAACAAATTGATATTCTCAGAAACAACGCAGCTGACATTAATCCCTTTGATTCACTAAGGTATCAGTATCTTTAATCACAGCTTCAGAACACCTAACGGTCTAATTTTTATGAGGGGAAACTGAATTCTGTTTTTTATGCTTTATAGAGTGAAAGCTTAAAACAGATCACAGGAGACTTCCCTAAAATGTTCAAAGAAAGATGAAGCCAGATCATTAATCTTAAAAGGAATGTTTCCTCAAGTATCTTTCCCTGCCTCTGTAACATTTGTTACAAGATAAGATAACTTTTATTGTCATTTTTTTTCTGTGAAAAAAATGACACACATTAAAAAACAAAATTCTGATACCCGCTCTCAAAAGAAAATAAAAGTCCACCCAAGCTAATAACACTATTTGGGACAAAACGCTTTAACCAAGTTTCTGCTGCAATGACGACACATCAGTTTCTCACCGGCCGGTTTGTTATTAAATCTGGCTTTCATGTAATCCATTTTAGGTTCTAAGGGGCACATTAGCAAACAAAATAGATGGTAGCAACACTCCATATGGAGACTTCAGCCTGGTGGTTAGTCCTCCACATTTGCCTTGTTTCCTCTTTCGATCACACTGTTTCTTTCTCAGCAACGGAGTGCTGCAAAAGCTGCTGCTCCCTGCTGTCTCTGCCACCCAAAATGCCAAGCACTTTTAGAGATTGCAGCTGATCTCACACCCTCTTGCTCAACTCACCAACATTTCTGCTGATGACACCCTTCAACTGAAGCAGTCCGAAGCAATGCAGACTTTCCAGAAAAAGCTTTATCAGCAGTTCCTCTCTTGCTATATATATCACTAAAACCAATTAGACTGACGGTCATATAACAGTTTGGTAGTACAATTCCACTTTTTTGTCACAATTCCCAAAGAATGATTCAAATCAGATGTCACTTTCAACTCCAAACCCCCAACACTCTTGAGAGCCAAAGCAGCTGCAGCCAAGCAAGGTGCCACCATTTTAGAATTAACTCATCCTACATGGAGATAGAGGCTAGCTGCCTTAGCCGTTCTATAATTAATTATAATTTTATGTTAGCTGCAGGATCTGGATATGGAGGTTGAAAATGTTTTTGTAAGCAAATAATTAAAGATGACAGTTTTTTTTTTAAAAAAAAATCCCTAGAGATGAAACTGGAAATTCTACAAAAAAAAACAAAAAAACCCTCATACATGTAACAGTTCCATAATTGTTATCAATCTGCTTAAAATGTTTAAGTCAAACCGACATCGGCTATTTTTCTCAAATACGTATATCAGTTTTGATATAAAATGTTCTTCCCTAAATATGAGCTGTGGTCGTGCAGTGGTTAGACGGCAGTACTGCAACCTACTTCTGCTGACTGCTGGCTGACTGCAATTTGGCAGTTCAAATCTCACCAGGCTCAAGGTTGACTCAGCCTTCCATCCTTTCAAGGTCGGTAAAATGAGGACCCAGATTGTTGGGGGCAATATGCTGACTCTGTAAACCGTTTGGAAAGGGCTGTAAAGCATTGTGAAGTGGTATATAAGTCTAAGTGCTATTGCTATTGCTAAATGTCAACGGGTATTTTCATCCACCTGTTAATAACTTACTAGCATTTAGGAAGAGTGGCTGAGGTCCTGCCTTGTTTTAGAGATAAACTTTTTGCATTTGGGTAGAATAATTAACTTTTCAAACAAACTGCTAATTATTCAATTGACATTTAGCCAGCTTTCTTTATAACGATGTATATTTACAGGAAATTCAGGTGCTGGTAACAATTGGGCAAAGGGTCATTATACCGAAGGGGCCGAATTGATTGAAAACGTGATGGACATCGTGAGGAATGAATCTGAAGGATGCGACTGCCTCCAGGGCTTCCAGCTCGTCCATTCTCTCGGAGGTGGCACAGGATCTGGAATGGGCACACTTCTGATTAACAAGATCAAAGAAGAATATCCTGATAGGATCATGAACACTTTCAGCGTAGTGCCTTCACCCAAAGTTTCGGACACTGTGGTTGAACCGTACAATGCCATCTTATCGATCCACCAGCTGATAGAAAACACAGATGAAACCTTCTGCATTGACAATGAAGCTCTGTATGACATCTGCTTTAGGACACTGAAGCTCCCCACACCAAGCTATGGAGATCTAAACCACTTGGTGTCCCTCACCATGAGTGGCGTCACGACCTCACTTCGCTTCCCTGGCCAACTCAATGCAGATTTGAGAAAGTTGGCAGTCAACATGGTGCCTTTCCCCAGACTTCACTTCTTTATGCCAGGATTTGCTCCACTGACAGCTCGGGGCAGTCAACAATACCGAGCTTTGTCAGTCCCAGAACTTACACAACAGATGTTCGATGCTCGGAATATGATGGCAGCTTGCGATCCACGCTTCGGGCGGTATCTGACGGTGGCCTGCATCTTTAGAGGCCACATGTCTACGAGGGAAGTGGATGAGCAGATGTTGGCTGTGCAGACTAAAAATAGCAGTCACTTTGTGGAATGGATCCCCAACAACGTTAAAGTGGCTGTTTGTGATATTCCTCCTCGTGGGCTAAAAATGTCTGCCACCTTCATAGGCAATAACACGGCCATTCAGCAGCTCTTCAGTCGCATCTCTGATCAATTCTCAGCAATGTTCAGAAGAAAAGCATTTCTCCACTGGTATACTGGTGAAGGGATGGATGAAATGGAATTTTCTGAGGCAGAAGGCAACACAAACGACTTGGTTTCCGAATACCAGCAGTATCAGGATGCGAAAGCTGATGTAGAAGAATATGAGGAAGTGGAGGAGGAAGTCAGGGAAGAAGAAAAGGAAGCAGCTTAAACGGAAAAGGCAATGACTGACTTTTGGTCTTTAAAAATAAAAATATTTTTAAAATAATAAAAATAAAAAATAATATATATTTTAATAGTAAAAATATATTAATAAAAACTTTATTAATATAATATGCCGATTGTTACCAAAAAGGATCTGAAATCAAATGCAGGAACAACCATTACTACGCCTTAAGCCAAGTTATATCTAACTTTTTTAAAAATTTAAATGCATTGCAGAACTAAGTAATCCAAATGGCTTCACTTTAGTGTTTGATTTAAGAGCTTCACTTTAGGCCAGGGATGTCAAACTCGCGGCCCACTGGCCAGATGCGTCACATACTGGACACGCCCACCCCCAGTTTAGTGAAAGGGAGAAAAGTTGTGATATGCCATGTGATGTGTCATCACGAGTTTGACACCCCTGCCTTAGGCAATAAGAATTTCCTCTGAATCAGGGCCTTAATTTCAAATGAAGAAGCAAAGCTAGGCATATGACATGCTAAATGAAGAAGGCAGAAAATGTAATTGGTCAGCTTTTAGATTTTGCTGTATCTCTCTAGAACAGTGATGGATAACCTTTTTGTTGAGTGCCAAAAGTGTGCACATGCGCAAATGTGTGCATGTGCCTGCATCCATAATGCAATGCATGTGACCCCCCCCATGCTCCCACGCCCCCCTGCACATGCGCACGCATCTCCTGCATGCGCCCTGCCCCCACATGCATGCATGGTAGATACCCAAAAATCGGCTGGCGGGAGGTGCACATGCATGCGCAGTGGAACTGAGCTGGGGCGACAGCTCATGTGCCCACAGAGATGGCTCTGCATGCCACTTCCAGCATGCGTACCATAGGTTTGCCATCACAGCTCTAGGACAACATTTCTAAACTTGGTGACTTTAAAATATGTGGATTTCAATTCCCAGAATTCCCCGGCCAGCGTACACAACTTAAAGTTGCCAAGGTAGAGAGCTACACTGACTTAGAACCTTGTACTTGAATGTGCCAGCCAGCTTATTTAGTTTATTATGGGGAAGGACCACTACGATTCCTATTTGCGTTTCACTCTTCTAGTATATTTAAGCTTCTGCAGATTTAAGATGAGCAGCCTAATAAATATAATCTCTAACATAAGCTGTTAACAAGAGATTAAAAATTATTACCCCTTAAATCATTTAGCTGACCTGCATTTTATGTAGACTTTTCAACCTATTAATTGGACAGACATTCCTTTCACTGGATCATCTCTCCCACATAAGGCAAGAAAATAAGATGGTGCAGGATGAAATTGAATGGTCCAAAGTTCCATCAGCTAAACATTCTGGAAAGGGTTCAACAGTCTTTACCCTTACCTACAAACATGTCAATTGCCTTTCAATACAGAGGTTTTATTTAACCATGATAGTTAAAAACTATTGATAGATCTTGTTCTTATTAATTTATCCAATCATTTCAGGAGTGTAAGAATGGTGGATTATGTTAATTTTGAATCAGTTAATGGAACATATTGGGTGGCACGGTGGCTCAGTGGTTAAGATGCTGGGCTTGTTGGTTGGAAAGCAGGCAGCCCAGGTTTAAGAGCTGAGTTCCCATGTGACGGGGTGAGCTCCCATCCTCACTCCAGATCCTGCCAACGTAGCAGTTCGAAAGCATGCAAATGCAAGTAGATAAATAGGTACCCCATTCAGTGGGAAGGTAACAGCACTCCGTAACATCATGCTGGTCACGTGACTGCGGAAATGTCTTTGGACAGCGCAAGCTCAATGGCCTTGAAACGGAGATGAGCTTTTCCCTCTTATGGCAATGACTAGCAGAATAAAATCCGCAGGGACTCCTTCATCTTTTTTAATGTAACTCCTTACTGGTAATCCTCAATTTATGGCTATTCATTTAGGGACTAAAGTTATGGCAGCATTGAAAAAAGTGACTTATGATTGGTTCTTGCACTTAATGATTGTCAAAGTTCCCTGCAGTCATGTGATCAATGGTGGATTCTCTTATCAACCATGGTGATTTGCTTAATGGCAGCAAAAAGGTTGTAAAATTGGATGCATCTCATTTACCAATTATCTCATTTAGCAATGGAAATTTCAATGCCAACTGTGGTTGTAAATGCACTTATCTGTATGTATTATGGGAATACTTTTTGTGTTTTGAATGTACTGTAAATTATAGTTCATTGTAACTAACTCCCAAATATCAACACAGAATTAAGATGACTACCTAACACTACCAAAGTCATTGCTAAGAACTTCAGTATGGAGAGAAGGGCCAGCGTTGATCCTTTAAATCAGGGGTCCCCAACCGCCGGTCCGCGGACCGGTACCGGGCGCGGAACAACCCTTACCGGGCCGCTGGTTGCTGGGCGCCGCCATCTTTTTGGTAAAAAGCGCTTCTGGTGAGCTTTTCCGGTAGAAAGCTCACCGGAAGCGCTGTTTCGTCATAAAAGATGGCGGCGCCAGCGCTCGGTGAGCTTTTCCGGTAGAAAGCCATTTCTACCTGAAAAAGCTCACCAGAAAGTGCAGCGCCGCCATCTTTTATGACGAAACAGCGCCCGTGACGCGTCACCGAAGCGCCTTTTCGTCATAAAAAGATGGCGGCGCCCAGTTGACGCCGCACCTGGTCGCGGCGCCCAGCTGATGTCGGAACCGGGCCGCAGCGCCGAAAAGGTTGGGGATCCCTGCTTTAAATTACCTATTTTATACCGATTCGCTTGCAAAATTCACTAAACCAAATTTGCTTTGAGAATTTAATTGTAATTAAAAGATTAAATACAGCCATTTAGAATAAATACATTCTGGGAAAGAGGAAGTACTACTTAATGTATCAGAACATGTTTTATGTAAAGTATGCAGGTGTATATATGGAATTATGCTTCATATTAGTATATATATGTATATACACACACATATACATGTGTTAGTGTGTACTAGGTATGTATAAAAATGTGAGTTTTCAGTGATTTGAGCAAAAGCCCCGAATTGTATATATTTTCTTATGAAAATGTGATAGCATTATTTACAAGATTATTAGCTATAGGATTTGTATATATATTTTGTACCAGGCTACAAAATATTAACTCTAGTCCCACTTTAGCCATAAAAGCTGGCTGGGTGACTTTGAGCTAGTCACTCTATCTTAGCCCAATCCACCTCACAGGGTTGTTGCTGTGGGGAAAATAGGAGGAAGGAGTGTCTGGTATGTTGACCGCCTTGAATTACTTATAAAAATAACAAAACAGGATAAAAGAAATCAAAACAAAATTTCATTTATAGGACAGAAAATGTATTATATAATAAATCTATTGGCCTTTAAGTTGCTATAGGACTAGTAGTTTTTCTACTAAAGACTTTTCAAGGGAACTTTCTTGTAATTGCTTGTAGAAATAAGTTTGCATTTATCAACTTGATGTTAAGATGTTCTAAATGACATGCTGGTAGCAGAGGTTGGGAATTAACACACCTCAAAAGGTACCAACTATGGTAAGCTAGAGGCTCAAACAAAAAACTGGAGAGTGGACCAGAGCGGTCATCTGGTTTAGTTTTTCCCCCCTGTGTAGTATTCAATACTTTAAACCAGGGGTCTTCAAACTTGACAGCTCTAAGACTTGTGGACTTCAACTCCCAGAATTCCTCCTCCAGTCGTTAGCTTAGGAATTCTGGGAGTTGAAGTCCACAAGTCTTAAACTTGCCCAAATTTGAAGACCCTTGCTTTAAACAGTAGCATTATGTAAAACTTTGCACTAAACCAGCCCCCCCAACAGACAAGTCAGAGGCTGCCAGCTACAGTATTAATATACATTTCTTTTTATCTTGTACTTTTGTTTGTAGCGTGTTGTGCAGATTTATCTTGAATGTTTATACAAAATATGAGAATATGAGAATCTCCATAGACATACATAATATTTATTTTCCTATGGTAGAAAACTAATTTTGCTAGCAGAAAAATGGAGAAATACTTCTCTTAGTTGCCATTTATTTTACTCGCATCATTCTAATTTTATATAAGCTACTGTTGCAATGCAAGTATTATACAAAATCCAATAAAATGAGATTAAACAGAATTTGAATCCATTTCTATGAATTAAAACACGTCTTGCGGTTTACAATGTTAGTTTGTATGAATTAAAAATTTTTCACCATTCCTCAAAGGTCTCAGAAAAGGTTATCACTATAGAAGTGCAAACATTCCCATTTTCCCTTCTTTTTAAGTCCTCAACCAATCTGTAAAAGATAATCACCTTAATGACTGGCACTGTGTTACTTTCTTCGAATGCTCCTTATGTGGTTGTGGTTGAAATGTTCAATTTTTGTTTCGTCAATCCAAGCCATTTTTCCTCAAAACGTTTCAGATTTATCAACATTTTCTTTTGCATAATTTAGTTGCAGAATTTGGGAGGAAACAAGACAAAAATTCTCTGTCAATTCTCCCATGCAGATCACTGTTGGTGATCCATGGTGCAACTAATCTACTGAATTTATAAACTGCATGCAAATAAGAACCGACCATTCAAATTCAGAAGGAAAAGTCATTTTACTCTGTGCCATGTAGCAGTTGGTAGCAACTTCTCTTCTCTTGGAAATTCACTGAAACATACAATTTGACCACAGTAGAATGTTTAGGGTAGCTAATTTTTACAGGAAATCCTATGTAGCAAAACTTCAATAGTAAAAGATTTAAAACTAGCTTTCTACAATATTTTTCATGTATTAGATTTTTATTCCACTCATCTCATTGATACTGTGACTCTTTGAAGGATTATGAACTCATTGAACACAGCTTTGGAAGCTGACTGTTAACTACTTGTTGTCATAGGTTAAAAATGATTTTTATCCTGAATGCAGTTTTCTTGGCAACATCCACATTATTGCAAAGTTCAGCAGCATAGAGAATACGGAAAAAAAACAATGTGAGAAATACTAATAACACCAAGCTAATGTTAAGCCATTTTAAATCTAATTTCTTACACCACAATCAATTTTAAGAGTAACTTTTCTACTAAAAGTAAATGGAATTTGGAAGCACTTACAGTAGTTAGGATTGCAACGTGTTAATATCCATTCATAAAAAAGCATCAGTGTAAGTTTAAAATATTCAAAATATCATATTAGTACACTTTCTTTGATAAAGATCTCATTGTATTCTTAAATTGCTTTGTTTTAAAGTATCACTATTACTTCCAGGATAAAGTACAGCTTTTTCAAATTTTAAAGGTACCTAAATAAGTGTGATTGCACATCTTTGTCTACATATCTAGTAATAAATTAATCAACAGAATTTAATTCCAAGCAAGCATGATAATTTAAGTTATGGTTAAATTCTCCTTTCACTGAATATTTCCTGTTGATTTTCAATATTTCTCTACCACAAAGGATTCAAACATCTTCTGTAACCAGTGACCTTTTTATTCAAAGCAGGCATTAAACTGAAAAAAAACTTTTTAATAAGTTACTGTCCAATAGAACTTAGGCTGCTTAATTCCTTGAAGAGTTATTTTATTATTGCTTGATAAAACATAATCACTAAAATCATTTGTATTAAGTTTCATTTATTGGCATGGTTCACTTATATATATACATGGTGGTTTCACAAAATGGGAAGCGGCTGTCCATAAGTATACCAACGAGTTGTCATTTTTCCTTTTAGAGAATGGGTTCTGTAAAGAGAGGCAAATATACAGTAAGAATTTAAAGCAGCATAGAATGTGAATTAAAATTGAGAGCTTGAGAACTAATATCAATGTACCAGTCCCTGTATTTTTTAAGTATTATCCAATTAAATCATTCCATTGCTTCAATGAGCTGATATGCAAAAGGTTAGAACCTGGAACCACTGAAATTGTTTCCACATCTTTGAAACACACACACGAACCTCCATCTTCCTTTGATGTATTTCCTTTAGCAATTGTTTTCAGCACTGGGAGTCGACTGTCATAGGGACAGACCTATACTGAAGCTGAATAAGGCGACAGATGTAGGATGAGGCATTGTGAAAAACTTGGATAAGACAGAACTGCACGAAGCTTCTCTTTACCTTAGCATGCTAGCTATTTCCAGTGCTGGAAGTTCCACTTCAATTGGTTTTTGTATATAAAACAAGAAAATCTTGGCCATTGTCTGAGAAGGCAAAATTCATTGGAATAGCCTAACAGGAGGATAAGTAAAATGGTTTCTGCCCATCTAGTTCTGTTCCTTGCAAACCATATCCATTCAGTACTCTAGTCTCTCATCCATCTATTTAGACACCTCCCTCACAGAGAGAAACTGAGTGGCATAAAAAGTTAAAAACACAGAAAATTTAAAAGCGAGGCAAGAATGGTTTAAAGTTTACCATTAAAAGTTAAGTAAAAGGTGAGGGGATCAGCCTTCAGAACACTAGCCAGCCTCACAGTTATAGCACACTGAAGATGGTATTTAATTTCACTGTATGATGTGCAATGACAATAAAGTAAACTAAACTTAACTAGTCTGCAAGCACCAAGCAAGATAGCAGAGACAGGACTTTAAATATTTTCAAAAGGCTGGGAAAGTGGGGATCAGTCTCACCTCCAGCAGAAATGAGGGGAGCAAGTTCCAAAGGACAGGAGCAACAGCAGAGAAGGCTCCCTTCCTAGGCCCTGCCAGTCGGAATTCTTTGCCTCCCTGGGTGGGATGGGCTGATGTAATGGGGTAAAGAAAGCTCACTAGGTAATTATAGGTAATCATGATACATTTCTCGCTGGAACTTTGAACGAAATATCTTGATTCATCAAAAACCAATTCGTAATAACCAATTAAATCACAATTTTTATGGCTGCATAATCCGCATAAACTGAATAAGACAAGATACAGTTTAATGCTGTAAAACTGTATACAGATCTGAGGGAAACAGAAATCTCTAGAACTTCTTTACTTACTTGTGTCATTCCTTTTTGGGTTTTATAATTTTTACATGGCTTCCAGCTACTTTCTCTGCCTCTGTTTTAAACTGAGGTTTCAGGGCTGCTCTTACTGCTTTTGCACAGATCTGAGAGTAGCGGATGTAGCTGAAAGAAAAAAGAATATGGATCAAAAGAATATCCATCTCCTGAAGTTAACAGCTATGGAAAATTAGAAAAGCACCCTAGAAAACTGATTATAAACCAGGGCTTCTAATAAAATGGGACATAGTGCCTCAGACATTTATTCAGAGGCACATTCTGAAGGTGATACTGAAGTCAACTGAAAAATGGCCATTGACAACTCTACTCTAAATGTTAATTCCGTTAAAGCCCTCTAAATTGACGGCCTTTACCCCATCTTCAGGTGTTACTGGTTACCCTCACAACTGTCTATAAGCGATAGTGGGTTATTTTCCATCTTTCACACCTGTGATGCATCATCACCTAGCTTTTTCTCAGCCTGTCTTGAAGAAGTATTTCGCAACCTCCCCCCATGCCTGTAGAGAAAAGTTTTCAATCAGTGTGTGCTACCTACTCATACCTACACCTAAAAAGGTAAAGGTTCCCCTCGCACATACTTGCTAGTTGTTTTCGGCTCTGGGGGCGGTGCTCATCTCCGTTACAAAGCCAAAGAGCCAGCGCTGTCCGAAGATATCTCCGTGGATATGTGGCCGGCATGACTAAACACCGAAGGTGCACGGAACATTGTTACCTTCCCACCAAAGTGGTCCCTATTTTTCTACTTGCACTTTTACATGCTTTCGAACTGCTAGGTTGGCAGTAGCTGGGACAAGTTACAGGAGCTCACTCCATTACACGGCGCTAGGGATTTGAACCGCCAAACTGCCAACCTTTCTGATCGACAAGCTCAGCATCTTAGCCACTGTCCCTTATTACCTACACTAAGTGGACGCTAATTTCACAACTGATAAAAAAGCTATGAATGGCGCAAAGAGCCATGGAAAGATACATGCTAGGTATAACAAGATAGAAAGACCAGCAACACATGGATTAGGGAACAAATTAAAGTATAGATCATCAAGAGAGTAAAAACACGGAAATGGAAATGGGCTAGTTATATAGCAAGAACAATAGATGGCTGGTGGACCAAGGGCAGTCGTAGAATAGATCCCACTTGACCAAAAGGATCCACGAAAGAGTCCTAAAACAAGATGGATCAATGAGATCAGCAAGTATTGCGGGCCCAATTGGCAAAAGAAAGCTCAGGATCATATGGGTTGGAAACATGCGGAAGAGGCCTTCATCCTGTAGTGCAAGGGTCTCCAAACCTTGGCCACTTTAAGACTTGTGGACTTCAATTCCCAGAATTTATTTGTTTGTCAAACATGTACAAGATAACAAGTATAGGTATGAACATAAACATGAACAATACAGATAAATGGGGGCAGTAAGACAGGGACAGTAGGCACGCTGGTGCGCTTATGCACTCCTTTAAGGACCTCTTAAGAATGGGGTGAGATCCACAAGAGACAGTTTGAGGTTGAAGCTGCGAGGATTTGAGGCTGTAACATTGGAGTCGGGTAGGGCGTTCCAGGCGTTGACCACTCTGTTGCTGAAGTCATATTTTCTGCAATTGAGTTTGGAGCGGTTTACCTGGAGTTTGTATTGGTTGTTTGCCTGTGTATTATTGTGATTGAAGCTGAAGAAGTCGTTGACAGGCAAGATGTTACAGCAGGCAATAGATCGGACCGCAGGGGCGCAGTTCTAGATTGTTCAGGCCCAAAATTTCGAGCCCCTAGGCATAGGGAATTCTATTGTGGGTGGAGGTTCTATTGTTAATTAATAATAATTAATTGTTAATTAGTTAATTAATTTCACATTAATTCCATTGTAGGTGAATTCTGGGAGTTGAAATCCACAAGTCTTAAAGTTGCCAAGGTTGGAGACCCCTTCTGTAGTGGATAAATAATGGCTAAAATGACAATAGTGATAGCACTTAGACTTAGGTATATAAGTCTTTACAGTACTTTACAGCCCTTTCTAAGCTGTTTAGGGTCAGCATATTGCCCCCAACGATCTGGGTCCTCATCCTTGATAGATGACAGGTATCTCTGTCTGGGAATGAGATTTTATTGGGGTCCCCCCCTTCCCTTTCTAGAACCATAGAATTACAGAGTTGGAAGGGACACCTTGGAGGTCATCTAGTCCAACCCCCTGCTCGAGCAGCAGAGAGTGTCTATTCCAAATATTAGCCTCTACCTAGGGTCGAACTTACAGCCTCCTGATAGTGAGAGGCGAGAGCTCCACCTCTAGGCCACCGGAACTGAGGATTAAAAGGATTTAAAAAATTTTTTTTAAAAAGGATTCTGCATTAAAAGGATTTAATTTGCAAGATGGAGAGGAACTACGGAAGCTTTACGAGAGCTTTCCATCTAAGGCGCCCGAACACCAGGGGATCGGCGGTTTCACAAGACGAGCCTGGGGGGGGTGGGAACGAGGGTATTGGGGCTGCCCCTTCCAGCCGCCCACCTACCTGAGCCCCGCTTGCCTCCAGTAAGACACCATGACGGCTGCTTGCTTGGTCGAGGAAATCGCCCGCCCAAGGGCCGCAAGGTCGCCCAGTCAAACAGCGGGAAGCTGCTTCGCCGGAGTCTAACCCGGAAGTGCTGAAAGACCCGGAAATGAAAACCAAGTCGACCAATCAAAACTCACGTCGCATCGATACCCCGTTCGACTGACTGGCTATTTACGGTTCGGCTATTTTCATTGGTTGCGTGAGCATAAAACCTTCGATGAGCGTAAAACCTATCCTCTGGAGCAAAGTTGGCTGAGGAATTCTGGGAGTTGAAGTCCACAAGTCTTAAAGGGGCCCTGGTCTGGAGGAATCGAAGAATTTCGCCCACGTGGTCTAACACCCTCTGGGGATCGCAGCGCCGCAGAATTTGGAAATTCTGAGTTGTTGGTGGCGGTGGGTTCGTTACGTATTGTTGCATTGATTTATTTTTCTTAACGTGTTTTACATCTTTTATTAATCAAAGTTATCAAATTTCTACACCACCCATCTTTATCTGAGCGACGCTGGGCGGTTTTAGAAATAAAAAGCGTAACGCGATGTGGAAAACAGAATTAAAAAGCAATTAAAAGCGAAATTAAAATCGCAGGTTAAAAGTTAAGAGGCGGAGGGAGCGCCCTCAAGCATGACCATATTAAGAGCAACTGCATTCTCTTCGCTGATGATGTTTATTTATTTTATTTTTTTATTTTTATTTATTTTGATTTGTCAATTGTTTACAAGATAATAAGTACAAGTGTATACATAGTTGTGAATATATGAAATGGGTACATATAAGAAAAATAAAAGAATAAGAGAAACAATATGTAAAGCTCTTCAATACCACATAAAACAATATGTAAAGCTCTTCAATACCACAGACAATACTGCTACCCTACAAAAAGATCTTGACTATGTATCAGAATGGTCAAACAAATGGCAACTTCAAATCTCAACAAATAAATGCTCTGTCTTACATATTGGAAAAAAAATCAGAAAATAAAATACAAGCTGAATAGTCAAGATCTTGTTGATGTTCCAAGCTCTGTAAAGGACCTTGGAATACTCATCTCTAATGATCTAAGACAGTGCTAGAGCCCACTGTAACTACATAGCCAAAAAGGCATTAAGAGTTGTTAACCTAATCCTACCTAGCTTTTTCTCTGGTAATATCACACTACTAACTAGAGCAGGGGTGGCAAACCACGGCCCGCTGGCCACATCCGGCCCGTTGGTCTGTCCAATCCGGCCCGCCCCTGAAAAATATAGCTGGGCGTGGCGTATTGCCCTGTGTCGCGTGGCCAAAGCTGCAAAACAGTGTGGAGTGCTCTCGGGTAGGAAAGAAAAGAACTTTGCAAAGGCCTCGGCTGGGAGTTCGAAATCACGCTCGAGTGCGACCTCTCCGAAGGTGAGTCCCCGCCGATCCCCCTTTTTTCCGGGCTTCAGGCTTAAACTTTGCAAAGGCAAAGTTTGCAGGCTGGAGCGTCTTCCCGCCGAGGAGTGGGAAGGTTCCGCCCGGTGGGCGGGCGGGCTGCTTAAACTTTGCTCGGGCGGCACTTTAAAAGCCTGCTCCCAGCACCCGAGCAACTTCCCAGCAACTTGGCTTCCTTTAACTCGCGGGCGCTCACGCCTTGCCCCGAGCCGCGCAGCGGAGAGGAAGCCTGGCGGGCGGGCGGGCTGCTTGGAGGAGGCGACCGGCGGTGCTCTGGCAGCAGCAACAGGCAGTTCCGCCCGGCTCCGCTCAGGTGTCCGGCTGGGGCTGTCAGGAGTTGCTACCGCCGGCGCAGCTCAGCGCGGCTCCAGTCCTGCATTGCCTTGGGAAGGAAAAGGCAAAATCAGGAGCCGCTGAGCCTGAGCCTCCGGTGCCGCTGCTCCGTGCAAAGCACCGCCGCGGCTCTTCCTTTTTGCCTTTCCCTTCCCGAGGCAACGCGGGACTGGAGCCGCGCAGAGCCACGCTAGCGGTAGCAACTCCTGACTCGGGGCCTCCGAGGGGAGGGGAAGGAGAAGGGTGGGGGAGATTCCCAAAATCTTGTGCTGACCCGGCCCGTATGTCAAATTTTAAAAGTCAATGCGGCCCCCAAGCCAAAAAGTTTGCCCACCCCTGAACTAGAGCATACAAAACATTTGCTAGACCAATACTCGAATACAGCTCATCAGTCTGGAACCCACATTACATATCTGATATTAACACAGTTGAGAAAGTCCAGAAATATTTTACAAGAAGAGTTCTCCACTCTACTGGTTGTAGAATACCCTTATGCTACCAGATTCAAAATTCTAGACATAGAAAACCTTGAATTACGCCGTCTTCGGTCTGATCTAAGTACGGTATATAAAATCATACATTGCAATGACTTTACCTGTCAATGAATACTTCAGCTTCAACCATAACAACACAAGAGCACACAACAGATACAAACTCAAGTTTAACCGCACCAAACTTGATTGCAGGAAATACGACTTCAGCAACAGAGTGGTCAATGTCTGGAATACTCTACCTGACTCTGTACTTTCTTCCCCAAACCCCAAAAACTTTAGACTGTCTACTATTGACCTCACCCCTTTCCTAAGAGGTCTGAAGGGGGCGTGCATAAGCGCACCAACGTGCCTACCGTCCCTGTCCTATTGTTTCTTTTATTTTTCTTACATGTACCCATTTCATGTATTCATAACTATGTATATACTTATACCTATTATCTTGTAAGCGATTGACAAATCAAAATAAATAAATAAATAAATAAATCCCAAAATCTCAAGACTGTAAAGCCTACAAACTTGAAATTTGGCACATATGTTCCTCTTGGCTTCTAGGTGCTTACTAAGAAAGGATTTTTCAAAATGACCATTAGAACGCTAGTATTTCCTATATTATTATTAACATGCTGATGCTAAGGAGTTCTACTCCCCCTCCCCACCTGAAAAGAAATCTGTTTCAAATGCAAAACACAAAGCAGGAGAGGAGTTTCAGTTTTAGTTTCACAGCAGCAACCAGTTTTAGTACAGAACAGTTGAGCTAAGCCACTCCCAGGCTCCTTACTGTCTCCTTGCTCACACAGCAAATATTGTTTCAGTTTCCAAACAGCCCTCAACTCTCACACACTGACAGGACAATAGCCAGATGAATACTGATGGATGCTGGTAAGCAGAGGCACAATTCCCCCCCTCCCCTTATTTTCCTTCCCCAAAACTAAGACTGACTAGTTTTGTAATGAAGCACAGGTATAGAGCTACTACCTTAATATTCCTTCATTGTGCTATTTCTTCAGCAACACCAGCCCTGTGGGTGAATTGGGATGAGATTGTCCTTGGTGCTATTGTAGCTTGGTGGCTTGCATGCAGATGTTTCGTTACTCAACTAGTGTTAGCTGAAGTGACTGGCCCAGTTACACAGCTTTCAAAACTTAAATCCATGTATTTTCCTCACTGGTGATGTAAAATTGGGACCGCACTATGTAACTGTGCAGTGCTGATTAGCACATTTTCTTTGCTTCTGTATACAAGTAGTCCTCCACTTACAACAGTTCGCTTAGTGACTTTTCAAAGTTACAACGGCACTTAGAAGTGACATATGACCCCTTTTCACACTTATGACCATTGCAACATCCCCATGATCATGTGATCTACATTTGGATGCCTGGTAACTGGTTCATATTTAGGATGCTTGCAGTGTCTTGGGATCATGTGATTACCTTTGTGACCTTCTGACGAGCAAAGTCAATGGAGAAGCTTAACAACTGTGTTACTAATTTAACAACTTCAGTGATTCACTTAACAAATGTGGCAAGAAAAGTGGTAAAATGGGGCAAAACTCACTCAACAAATTTCCCAGCAACATAAATTTTGGGCTCACTTATGTTCATAAGTTGAGGACTACCTGTAATCCTTACTGACCCAAACTGAGGGCTCTCAGCTTGTTTTGGTGGGGACCAGTGATCCCTGCACATCTTAATTTTTTTTTTTTTAAGAGAAACTCTCCATTGCTCTGCTTTTCATTTCAGTGGAGTTGCCTTTTTTCCCCATGACAATTGAATAACTATTTGGGATCCTAGTAGATATGCCTGAACATTCTGTTTGACTTATAGCAGTGCTTCCCAACCTGAGTAAATTATCCAAAATTGGGTGGTTTTTTTCCTTTGGAAAACAGCACAGGAACCCATTACCCAATCATAACCAGGACTTTTTAAAATTTCCATTTAAATAATAAAGTGTTTTGCCTACATTGGGTAAAAGAAGCTTTCTGATAATTGGTTTTGGATCGTAAAAAAATTGGGAAGCACTGATTTAGATTAACAAGGCATTCTGTCAAACCTCCTCTCTGTAACAGAAGATACTTCTCCAAAGCTACTCTATTCTCCAGATTTAAGAAAATCATATAATTGTTGAATTATAAAGTTGGATGGAACCAGAAAACCTCTGTAGTATTCAGGAAAATTAAATTAACAAGAGGTGGGACATCCAGTCACTCCAGATGTGGAAAATGCACAATTGTAGGTAAACTGTTCCACTATTGTCCAATTCTTACTGTAAGGATATTTTTACCTATTTAAATAAATGTAGGTACCTGAAACTTGTATTCATTATTTCTGGTGTTAATTTCTGTGGTAATATTTTCTCTATAGCACATTGACACACCTCTTCCCTCAGTTTTCTTCACATTGAAATAATTTCCTTTCCAAATTCCAAATTAAAAGCCAGCTTGGTTAAGGTCGCAGATTAGAAATTGGGGGACTGAGAGTTTTACAGATAGTCTTAGACCTATAACCTAAGTTGAGATTGGAATTTCTTGTCAGTCTTAGATGAAAGTGTCTTACATGAAAGTGATGGTGAAAATAGGAGAGAGCATTATATATGCTCCCCTGGGTTGCACAAAATGAAATTGGTCTATAAATCCAATTAATCAAGAGGCCTCGGGATCAGAATGTGTATCTGAGCCCATACAATGACTGTTAATTTGTTACAGGAGAGTTTGTTTATGTTGCTTTTAACTATTGTTAACTGCCCAGTGCCCAAAGGCATACACCTGAGATGAGTGGCCATATAAACTGAAACAGTGAATGAATGAATCAATGACCACTCAGTGCAGAGCCATTAATACAGATTCTCAGAATGTGAGTAGCCAGCCAGTTGTGGAGCTATCATATGGAGCCAAACAAACTACACTTTAATGTCCCTAATACTGCTAGAGGATTAGGGAAAAAAATAAAAAAGGCCTGATTGGGAAAAACAAAGAAAAGCAAGTCATACATAATTTAAAAAGGAAATTGAATATATGTAGAACTTCGGCAAAGAGTAGCCACAGGCTGCCACTTTGACTTTCTTAAATGTATTAAAGCTTCTGACCAAGACAGATCCTTCCCACATACACCCACCCCTTTGGATTCAGTTTGTTTCTATTGTCTGGATGAGACCTTCTCCCCATTCACCATGGTCAACCTGGGCTGCTGCCATTCATCACTCAAGGAGGAGTATTTGACATTGAATTAAAACAGAGATTAGAGTATCAAACATTAACCTTTTTTAATAACATTGTCTCTATAAAATGTTTTTGAAGTTTTTAAAAATGAAAAAGACAAAACATAACCCAGTAGAAAAATATTTTAACATTTAAATGCATTGGTAAATGTTTGCAATCACACCTCACCTCACAAGAATAAGTACCTTTTACTGAAATATTAACTTTTAAAACTAGCTTCAGGTCCATATTACAGTATTTACAGACATTCTTAAGAACAAAATATTAAATACCGCAGATGAGACTATTAAAGGAATCAGAATTCAGAAATTAAGATATGTCTAGAACTCATTAGTTCTTGCCATTTATGACAGATACCAGAGTTCTACTATTGTCCTGCTCATCAAGGATACTTAAATTTTACATTGTACCTGTATCACAGACATAAAAGCCTTTTGGGTTTTCCAGTTTTTGACTACATAAATACTCCTCTGTGAAGAAAGGACTACTTTGAAATTGTAAGGGAACTATTCTTTTACTTATGGAATTTAGATATATTTGTTCTGAAGTACCTAGACTTCTGTAGATAGAAGGTAGGGCAGTATGGATATATAGTAAGGAACAAAACAAAATCTGTTTACGTGTGTATATGTAAAGAGAAACAAAGTATAATTTAAGAGACTTCAGTTGTCTGGAGTACATAAATCATGATTATGCATTTTAAAAGGGAGGAGTGATTTCTTCCTAAGAATGTAGTTATTATACAATTTTTGATTCTTAGAAAATGTGGGACCAAAATGAATTAAGTTGAACAAGTTGCATTGTTCAACAATTTAACTATCTTATCAACTAGAGACTTTGAAAAACTGAAATTGTAAGCCACTTTTAGTTCGTATCTAATTATATAGCACACAATTTCTGCCACATTCAGAATAAGTTTTCAAAACGGTGGAACTTCTGTAAACATGAATGTTAAATATCAAACTTCTCAGGTTAGCAAATGGTAACTTTCATGAAAACAGCCTATAAAAAAACACTTTAGATCCTATTTCAAGTAATAGTGTTTGTTCTTCAAAGCCAAACCCTGTAACAAACTGCTCAAAATCTTGTGCCCAGAATATATTCTGCAAACACATGAACTGTCTTGAATGCCTGCATTCCAGTTTAAGGAATGTACAATTCAACAGAAAGCCATGCGTCCTACCTTCATGTACAGTTCTCTCCAAAATTTTAATTTAAAAATCTAAACTACAGATCTATTTTTTAAATAGGTATAAGAATAAATATTTCCAGCTTTGAGGAAGCTTGAAAGTGTTCCTTTCAAATTGTTAGGCCTAACAACTTGGTGTAGCTTCTATACTATTCTTCCACAAAGGCTGCTGCTGCCATTGGAGATCTCATATTTCCTCTTGCTGAAGAAGTGAATTCTTCTATTTCGGCATTAAGTTTGCTGATTACCCATTCCAATGCTTCACGTCCCTGTTGAAGACACACCTTTATTGAAACAAGTCCAAGTATCTCAGAGGTCATAGTAATTTACAGAAGTGAAACTGATCATAAATATGAATTACATTGGTATTACTTTAACACTTAGAACCACTAGGTGAAAGGGTGTAAAGTCTCTGTGTTGAATTAAGAATAAGACTTCTTTTTGTGATGGCCAATTTTTGTTTTTAAAAAATGCTGTTTGCTCAGCCTTTTGGAAGCATTTAATTTATATTATCTATTGGCAGCTACCTTTTGTTTTTATTGTGATACATTTTAATCATGGTGTGAATACCTTGACTCAGAAGAAGGAAAAAGAAAACATGCATAGAGTCATGGAAAAACAGATCAACCCAAAGGAAAAGCTACCCATTGTAAATGTAAAACTGATAGGGAAAACTGACCCCCAAAAAAGATATCACATATGACTATCTTGATGTTCAAACTAAATAGAGGCAGCTTAAATAGATAATATAAAATGTTCAAACTAAATAGAGACAGCTTAAACAGATAATATAATATGAAAGAAGAATCTAAAATTGTGAAAAATTCCACTAGGCCATAAAAGCTTCTTGGGTTCTCTTGCCTCTTAAACGGGAGTGGGCAATGAATTTCCCCAAGGGGCCACATGAGAAACTGGAATTGTTGTGGAGGGCTGCTGCTCTTCCCTCTGCTGCCATTGTTCCATCCCCGTTGCAGCTGCCCTGCCTGCACCCACCACTGTGGGCCAGACAGGGACCAGCCAGCGGCCAGCAGAGCTGGCGGCAGACTCGGACAGTGAGGAGGAACATGGGCCAGTCCTGGAGTCTGGGGAAGGCTCTGATGAGTGCTCTGCATTGGAGGCAGAGATGGGGCCAGGGACGCCTGACAGTTATCAGCTGTCTTCGGAGTTGGAGATTAGTGGGAAAGAAGAACAGCTGGAGCCTGTTCCCAATGTGCGCATGCTCAGAGCTGCCAGGAGAAGGGAACAGTTAAGGAACAAGGGTTGACTTGGTAGTAAAGGCACAGGTGGATGGTGAATGGCGCCTCCCATAAGGAATAAAGAGGAGCGAAAGGGGAGTGGTGTTTGCAGGAGACAATTAGTTCATTTAATTAGGGTGAAGATTTGTGACTCCTTGCCAAGTATTTTCTGGTAAAGCGCTATGCTTGGAAGCTTTCGGCCTGGCAACTCTCCAAGCCTGATAAGGTCTATAGTTCTAAATCACTCTTGAAAGACTGTTTGCTGGGACTTTGCTGGATATGAATGAGAGGAATTCACATTAGCCTAATAAAAAGAGGCTTTATTGGGATGAGGAGTCTGCTTTGTGATTTTGTGAAGCCTATAGGTCAGAACAGAATCTCTGTTAACTTTTGCAAGGATGTTTCTGGTATGACATCATTAATTTTGATTGTAATGCTTGAATTAAAAAAAAATCCAGTTTTCTACTTCAACACTTCTCAAGGTGACTGGGGATAAATATAATTCTTCATAATACTTTTGTTATGCTTATCATCTATATGATCAATATTGTTACCTTTTCAATTCTTATAAACATTGATTAAATGGCTAAAAGTAATACATTATCAAAACAAATTCACAGTAAAAAAACCTGTTGCAGGATCCAATCTGGGTTAGTCAGTGGGATCAGAGGTGTAATCGTCTGAGGTTTCGGACTCATGCTGGAGCCCATTCTCAGGGTACGTCTCTCTTATTAGAGCTTAGAGGATGAGCTCCAGCACAAGTCCAAAAGCTCGAAGACTAAACCCAGATTGGTCCTGCAATATGTATCCAGGGACACATATGTTTGCCTTTATTTGTGAAAATAAATCTAATTTAATCTCGTAGGTGAATTACTTTTATTTATTTTCCCTACTAACAAATGGAAGAGGGAAGAAATCATTCAGGGTATCCTTAAGTTTGAAGTAGGTAATATTCATAAAATATAACACAGCCATTAATCATCTCATATTTTCATTCCATCTCAACTCATCCACTATTCTCTCCCGTCTTCTCAAAATAAGTTGGCAATACGTACTTTTTTGGCATTAGAAGAAATTGTGTTTTCCATTAGTCCTTCTAAGTAACTGCTGAGACTAACTCCTTTTACACAGATGGTTGCTTCTTGAGTCAAAATAGTTCTATGGAAAAAAAATAGCAATAGTTTATCAATTTCTCAAAAAGCAATCAGAAGCTACCTTTGTTCTTCCTATATCTATTAAAAATTACACATATTACAACTACCACCAATCAATTTCCATAGGGATAGTGTTCACAGATACACTAAGCTAGTAGGGAATGGGTAACCAATAATCTCAGAATTGTTTTAAACACTAAGGTGTGTGTATGCATTTCTGTGTTTGCGTGGATGGCTCTTGGAATTCCTTCTGACAAAGGTTACTGAAGAGAGTACTGTTTTCTACCTTAATAATACACTGCTCAAAAAAATAAAGGGAACACTTAAACAACACAATGTAGCTCCAAGTCAATCACACTTCTGTGAAATCAAATTGTCCACTTAGGTAGCAACACTGATTGACAATCAATTTCACATGCTGTTGTGCAAATGGAATAGACAACAGGTGGAAAGCATAGGCAGTTAGCAAGACATCCCCAATAAAGGAGTGGTTCTGCAGGTGGTGACCACAGACCACTTCTCAGTTCCTATGCTTTCTGGCTGATGGTTTGGTCACTTTTGAATGCTGGCGGTGCTTTCACTCTAGTGGTAGCATGAGACGGAGTCTACAACCCACATAAGTGGCTCAGGTAGTGCAGCTCATCCAGGATGGCACATCAATGTGAGCTGTGGCAAGAAGGTTTGCTGTGTCTGTCAGCGTAGTGTCCAGAGCAGGGAGGCACTATCAGGAGACAGGCCAGTAAATCAGGAGACGTGGAGGAGGCCGTAGGAGGGCAACAACCCAGCATCAGGACCACTACCCCTGCCTTTGTGCAAGGAGGGACAGGAGGAGCACTGCCAGAGCCCTGCAAAATGACCTCCAGCGAGCCACAAATGTGCATGTGGCTGCTCAAACACTCAGAAACAGACTCCATGAGGGTGGTATGAGGGCCCAACATCCACAGGTGGGGGTTGTGCTTACAGCCCAACACCATGCAGGACGTTTGGCATTTGCCAGAGAACACCAAGATTGGCAAATTTGCCACTGGCGCCCTGTGCTCTTCACAGATGAAAGCAGGTTCACACTGAGCACATGTGACAGACATGACAGGGTCTGGAGACGCCGTGGAGAACGTTCTGCTGCCTGCAACATCCTCCAGCATGACCGGTTTGGCAGTGGGTCTGTAATGGTGTGGGGTGGCATTTCTTTAGGGGGCTGCACAGCCTTCCATGTGCTCACCAGAGGTAGCCTGACTGCCATTAGGTACCGAGGTGACATCCTCAGACCCCTTGTGAGACCATATGCTGGTGCGGTTGGCCCTGGGTTCCTCCTAATGCAAGACAGTGCTAGACCTCATGTGGCTGGAGTGTGTCAGCAGTTCCTGCAAGACGGAGGCATTGATGCTATGGACTGGCCCACCCATTCCTCAGACCTGAATCCAATTGAGCACATCTGGGACATCATGTCTCACTCCATCCACCAACCTCACGTTGCACCACAGACGGACCAGGAGTTGGGGGATGCTTTAGTCCAGGTGTGGGAGGAGATCTCTCAGACCATCCGCCACCTCATGAGCATGCCCAGGCGTTGTAGGGAGGTCATACAGCACGTGGAGGCCACACACACTAGTGAGCCTCATTTTGACTTGTTTTAAGGACATTACATCAAAGTTGGATCAGCCTGTAGTGTTTTTTTCCACTTTAATTTTGAGTGTAACTCCAAATCCAGACCTTCATGGGTTGCTAAATTTGATTTCCATTGATAATTTTTGTGTGCTTTTGTTGTCAGCACATTCAACTATGTAATGAACAACTTATTTAATAAGAATATTTCATTCATTCAAATCTAGGATGTCTTATTTTTGTGTTCCCTTTATTTTTTTGAGCAGTGTATATAGTACAGATAGTGCTTGACTTATAACAATTTGTGACTGAAGTCACAATAACACTGAAAAGTGATTTTTGACTGTTTTTCACACTTACAAGAGCCGTAGTGGTGCAGTGGTTAGAATGCAGTATTGCAGGCTAATTCTGCCAACTGCCAGGAGTTTGATTCTGACCAGTTAAAGGTTGATTCAGCCTTCTATCTTTTGTGGTTGGTAAAATGAAGATGCAGATTGTTGGGGAAAATATGCTGACTTTGTAAACTGCTTAGAGAGGGCTGTAAAACACTATGATGCGGTACATAAGTCTAAGTGCTACTGCTACAACCATTGCAACATCCACATGTTCACGTAATCAAAATTCAGGTGCTTGGCAACTGGCATGTACTTATGATGGTTGCAATGTTCTGGGGTCATGTGGTCTCCTTTTGTGACCTCTTGAAGCCAGATTTACTTAATAACCATGATACTAACTTAATAGGTGCAGATTCACTTAACAATTGTGACAAGAAAGGTTGTAAAATTGGGCAAAACTCACCTAACAACCAAAATTTTGGATTCAACTGTGGCCTTAAGACAACTATATGTCTGTATATGTCTCAATATATATGCTAGGGATGCCATCATTGAAAAAGAAAGGGAAACATCAAGATATCCTCCACATGCCTCCTTACTTATGTTTGAATTCTGGAAATGTGTTTGACCCAATCCTCTGCACAAATATTAAATGTGGCCTCAGTCACAAATATCCATCCCAACAGAAGCATACAACCTGAATTTCAGGGTCACAGATAAATCCTCAAAGCCTTATTTAGGCTCACAGAGCCCTCAAAATGAACTAAATGTATAGTTTTTGATATGACCATAAAAGAAAAAAAATAAACATATAGAAATTAACCATAATTAACCATATTTAAGTAGAATATTATATATAGATAGTTGGGCTGATTGCAGCTTTGCACTCTACCACGCCCTGAACTAATGCATGCCACGATCTCCCTCACCCTTCGATGCTCCCCTGCATTCTGCTTAGTGAGCAAAGCAGTCATGTGGATGCCTTGACTTATGACCAAAATTCTGGTCCCAACTGTAATTGTAACTTGTATCAGTGAAAATCGTATTTGGGGGCAAAATTCCTTTTCTGTATTCACAAATATCAAATAGGTTATTACTATCATAAACTGGCATTTCATATTTGTTTAAGTTTGAATTAAATTACCATAGATTATACCTGTAGCATTTAGTTTGTTTTTATTATTGGTTCAAGTGTGTTGAGCAGTATTTTGATTATTTTTAAATGATCTACTGTGATTTGCTGAAGTATTTCACACAATAAAGATAAGTAGAGTAAAATTCTGAAAATACATTACTTACTTTTCTGGCTCTTGAGGATGTGGCTTATAAATTAGTCTCTCATCTACTGACACCAGGTTTGTAAATGAAATCTATAAGAAATTTAATTTAAGCTTCAGCATGAAAAAATAATCCAGTAAATACAATTAACTTGAGACAGCATAATTTAATAAGCATAGATTATATTGGCTTCCTCAGATACAAATTTCATTGTACTTTCTCATAAGACCATGATACACAAATGCATTATGATCTATAGCTATAATAATAAAGTAATCCATTTCACTTGGGGGGATACCATTTTAGAAAAGACGGTCAATTTTACAAAGTACAAAAAGATAGTTTCTGAGAAAAATCTGAAATTCTAAGGACTTTAGAAGGAGTATCTTTCTAGCATTCTGCCACCTCTGAAGAGATAGTTGGAAGTATGACTTACAGGAATTAAGTCTACTAGAATGTTTAAGTTCATTTGTGTAATACTTACATTAATAGACTTGAGCTCCATTATTTTCTCAACTGGGTCAACTACAGAGTGCTCTTGAACATAGGTTCTCATTCTACAAGCACCAATAAGCTAGAAGATAAATATAGCATTAGCTGCATTGTGACATAAGCACAGCATCAAAAGCTGAATTACATTATGCTATTTCGGGGGCATGAAATAAAAGAAGAAACAATTTGAAATTTTTGCGCCGAGTTTCCCTTCCATAAAGGTTTGTTTTAAAATATAAATACGATTTTCCTGCTTTTCTACCGTGATTTAATTGAACCTCTTTCAAGCCAGCATGTGAATCAAATGCGTACACCCTTTATAATTGTACAAAATTCAATCATCCATTTACAAGTGTGGCATGCTCTTGATATGTACCCACAATGGAAAAATTTCTGAAAGACTCAATGGGTCATGAGTTGTCTAGTATACATATATATGCATAGAAATATATAAATTAATAAATATCTATAAACTAACATTTCTTTCTCAATTTATAAAACTCTTCTGCATTTAAGTTGCCATTTGTATAAAAACTGTCCTTATACTTAGTATGTTGCTAAAATTGAAATTACTCGACCAACTAATTTTCATGCTGTCCAAAACAGCATAAAGGATGTAATCTGAGGAAAAAAGAAACAATAAAACAATTCAACTTGCTGTAACATGCAGTTGTTTATGATGTAACAAGCACAATGGATTCATTCATCAGCTATAAGGAGCTGTTGCACAATCCAATGTACCAGTCACCTTTATTATAAAAAATCTAAATGAATACGCAATAGTAACTTTCTGTGAGAATTTGGTCTATATTCAAATTCTGAATACCACTTGGTTATAGAAATATTCACCTTTTGTATATTAAATAACAGACATTCTAAAGAAAATGTAATGCAATATGCTACAATGTGGACTATATGCTATATTTTGTAAAACCAAAGTCAAATGACGTACATTCAAGAAAACCGTTGAAAGCCCTAACTGGCACTTACTGATTTTACAATGGATGGCATTCCCCATTCTGTACTCAGCAGCCGGTGGCTATGTAATTTTCCATTAGTGTCTACATGCCGGTCCAAAACATCAACTCCAACTACGCTGGGATTCATGGGATTGGGGTATTTCTGCATAGCAGCTGTAGTAACAGTCTTCCAGGGGTGACTATAAAGCAAAAACAAAAATACAAGGATGGCCATCTTTCATTAGACTACATGACACATAGATAGGCAACCAGCGATTAGCAAGCTGTTTGTTCCTCAGGGGTCAATTTAAAAAAAAAAAAATCTCAATCCTCTCCAACGTAGTCTGACAACAAGCCATATGTTTTTTGGTGCATGGGTATATATTATCAAGCCTCCAGCAAGCTTAATTTAAGTACTTTGCTCATAATCATTTCAAAGCAAAATGAAAAATGTTTCAAAGGTTAACCCAAAGATATTTTTTCAAAAGGCAACTGGAACATATTTTGTTTTTTGTTAAAAGATTCCCCATCCAAGAAGCTTCTTCAATTCTGAACGAATGGTGATGTTTAAAAGGTTAAAAATTAATAATTATTAAAAATTAATATTCACCCAATATCATCCCACATATACAACTATAGGCTATTGTATGGAGAGATAGACAGAAGTATAGTGAAAAAGATAACACTCTTCTCCCTGCAAAATATATATAACCTTCAAATTCAACAAATACTTTCACCAAAACATACATCTAGCCTTTCCTTCAGGGGCTCCTATCAGCCTACATAGCATTTCTAAAACCCTGTTGCAGTAGGCTGAATTAAGAAGCATCATATGTAAAAATGCCTCTCTCCCACACCCAATCCCCTAGAACTGAAGTATCTGACAAAACAAGATGTAAAACTAAACTGAGTTACAGAAACAAAAAAGCTACTTTAAGCAGCTCAAATACATAAAATTAGTTACCTGAGTTACAGAAAACAAAAAAGCCACTTAACAGCTCAAAAACATAAAATTAGTGGGGGGGGGGGGGGGGGGGGGGGGGGAATAACATTATATATTCTGTCAAGTCGGGAAAAAGATAAATTCCAAGTTAAGTGACGGAGATCTTATGCACAGAAAAGCTTTCAATGGCTAGTTCTGTTTACTTGTGTTTGTTTCTGGGTTAAAAGTAATAGCCTCACCATTTACCTTTACCTCAAATCAAGTACTAAGAGGCTCCTTCAGCAGGTGGTAGCATCTAGCTGACCTTAGATAACAAGGGTTGTGTCTCTTTACTTAGATGAGAGAACATCAGGAAATTCAAGGGCTGAAAGGTTGACTAGTAAGTTGAATAAACATCAGGGAAGCTTATGGAAACTGCTCCAATGCTGCTGCAAATGGACAGCAGGAGCCAAACTTAGCTGAAGAGTACTTCTGACCTTTCACTGAAAAGCTTAACAGGGTTCTACAGCTCAATTGCCTGGATCTGCATCCACTTTCAATTTCATAACGGAAAAAAACATAAGACAGTGACTAGGACTGTTCAATTGACACCAGAGAGATCCAGATTCAAAATCCATTCTCAACTGTGGAATCTCATGGGGTGTCTATGGAGTCAGCCACACTCTCAGCACAACTTAGAGAGTTGTTGTTTGGGGAAAATTGAAGAAAGTGTGATATGTTTGAATGGAAATATAAAACAAACAAAATACATTGTGTGCCCAAACCTAAGAAACTTCTAAAATAGTTCATATTAAAATATGTACGAAACTGGATCCTCCACAGAACACATTTTCTCTATTTAAAAAAAGGACACAAAGAACAAGAGGCTGTAGACTATAAACTAAGAGAGTGACAGACAATATATGATCTAAAGTAGGGTGTCCAATTCGTGGGCCATATGTAGCCCTGGGCAGCTAATAATGCAGTCCCACAAGATAATGAAAAATATTAAAAATAAAGGAAGTTTCTTATTTATATCCATTAACTATATATTTTATAAGTAGCCCAAGAGAATTCCTCTTTATTCAATGTGGCCCAGGAACGGTAAAAAGTTGGACAATCATGATCTCAAGGTACATGTTTTCCAGACATACATGAGGTTCCCCAAAATTTGAACATTTCCCAACCTACTGGTATTTTGAAGGGTCTTAAAGACCTAACTTTTCCCCCAGGCCTTTGGAAAGGTCAACTGATGCCTCTTTCTTCTGGTTCCCCTCTGGATTTGTTTTCTTTGCCATCACTGTTCTTTTGATTTATGCTATTTTGGGAGGGGGTTGTATTTTTTGTTTTTAAATGTTTTTAACAATTGTAAACTCCCAAGAGTTGCTGTGAATTTAAATTTATATAAATTTAACAATATAATTTCTGAAAAAGATACAAGGAAGAGTAAAACATTAGGCATTAATGTTTAATCTTAACAGACGACTTTGGGAAAATGACAGCTCTCTTCAAATACCTGAAGGATTCCACAGTTAAGAGCTGTCCTTTATTACTCCAGACAACTGGCCAGGGAATAAAGAACTTAAAGTGGAAGGAGGTTTTTGGTTGAAAGTTTAGAAAAAGCTTCATAAGAACAATTCGACACCTGCTGAGGATGGCAGGTTATGCTCAAGCAGAGCCATTTGCCAAGATGCTTTAATTTGGATTCTAGAACTAGCAAGGGGTTGGTTTTAGAGTGGCCTAAAGGAATCCTTTCAAGTCTACACACCTACCTAGAGAAAGAGAGAGAAGGTAATACTGTAATTTCCCAGGACAACTGCTCTGTCACAATCATGCTGTAAACAAAAACATAACTGAAAGCTAAACACTAGCATTGTATTATATAATTCCTGCTTCTGAAAAACAGTCAAGCTCATATCTTCAGCTTTTTCTTCTGCCCCCCCCCCCCCCACCTTTCCCAATCACAGTGTTTATAATCAAGCATACTATATGTACATATCACCATTTGTCCTTAAGGCTAGGACAAGGTGAAAAGAGAGAGAGAGAAAAAAAAACTAGATAGTCCTCGACTTACCACAGTTCATTTAGTGACTGAAAAAGTGACTTATGACCATTTGTCACACTTATGACCAGTGCGGCAACCCCACGGTTCAAGCGATCCAAATTCGGATGCTTGGCGCTTCGCTCATATTTATGACGGCTGCAGTGTCCCAAGGATCACGTGATCCTCTTTGGCGGACCTTCTGACAAGCCAAGTCAACAGGAAGGAAAAGCCAGATTCACTTAACCGTGTTACTTACTTAACAACTACCATGATTCACCGTGGAACCACTGTGGCCTGGAAGGTCATAAAGCAGGGCAAAATTCACTTCACAAATAGCAACAGAATCGCTTGTATAGCTTCGCCAACCGAAATGGTTAGGCTCCATTGTGGCCATTAAGTCGAGGACTACCTTGCACTGCTCTCTGGCCTTTGGGAAAGAGACGCCGGGAAGGTTTTGCTCAGCCCAGGGAGTGACTATGTGGCCTCCCCAAAGACAGGTGCGGTGTTACCCCACCCTTCTTCGAGATCCCCAAGGGCAGGGGTCTCCAACCTTGGCCACTTTAAGACTTGTGGACTTCAACTCCCAGAATTCCTCAGCCAGGTGGCTGAGGAATTCTGGGAGTTGAAGTCCACAAGTCTTAAAGTGGCCAAGGTTGGAGAACCCCTGCCCAAGGGGAGACCTCGAGAAAGAAAAGGAGCCGAGGATTGCAGGGCTCCGAGTCTTCTCCCAAGCAAATGCAGGTGGCTTTGACACCCGCGAACCCCGTCACCCGGCCTTGGGAGGAGGATGGGCCCTGTAGTCCCACGCCCTAAGAAGCGGGGGGAGGGAGCCCGCACCTTCTCCGCCAAGGTCAGCCCTGGCGGATTTCCCCGCGCCGAGAGATATATGGAGGAATGAATGAGCTGCCGAAGCTGAGGGCCGCAGGAAGAAGAAGGCTCTCCCCGGGCCCTCCAAGCCTTCGCTATTCCCCTCGCAGGGAGGGAATGGGAGCCTGGTGACGCGACCCCCTCGCCCTCCCGAGGAACGGCCGCTCCTCCGACGCCTCGGCCACTGACTCGAAGGTGTGCTCCGAGGTCCAGATCTTCATCGTGATGGGCGGCGGTGCTTCCTCGCAACCCTCCGGGGAGACGCTGCCTCCGCCAGCCCGCCGACACTGACCAGGAACTCGCGGCGAGGGAACGTCGCCGAAGAAGCCGGGCGAGGCGGAGACCCAAAGGCGCCTGCGCGGTTGGCGCGAGGAGAGGCCGCAGAAAAGTGGGTGAGGCCAAGCCTCAGGGAGGCCTCGGATAGGGCGGCTTCCTATTGAGGGCCGGTGACGTCAGAACTGAAATCAACGTTCCCTTTTTTTTTTTCCACCCGGCCTGCTGGGAGAGCTGCCCCTGCTGCGCCTGCGCGAATAAGTAACGGTCTGGCTTAAATTTGGAGAGAGATGCCCGGGGTTGTGGGGAGAGAAGATGGGCATTATTTTTTCCCCTCCATCTATAGAGATTCTTAGTCATCCAGGCCATGGTTGTCCCAAAGGTGTTTTTTCAAGAGGCAACTGGACTTCCTTTGTTTTTTCTTTGAAGTCGTTTCCCACCATCCAGTCAGAACTGAAGAAGCTTCTTGGATAAGAAGCGAAACGTCTTCAAAGAAAAACCAGAAAGTCCAGTTGCTTCTTGAAAAAGCACCTTTGGGACTTCAACATTTCCATTAATAACATCCCCAGCATTTGTGGCCTTCAGAACCTCAGTGAAGTGGACCACAAACATACGTACTTATACACTGCTCAAAAAAATAAAAGGAACACTTAAACAACACAATATAACTCCAAGTCAATCACACTTCTGTGAAATCAAACTGTCCACTTAGGTAGCAACACTGATTGACAATCAATTTCACATACTGTTGTGCAAATGGAATAGACAACAGGTGGAAAGCATAGGCAGTTAGCAAGACATCCCCAATAAAGGAGTGGTTCTGCAGGTGGTGACCACAGACCACTTCTCAGTTCCTATGCTTTCTGGCTGATGGTTTGGTCACTTTTGAATGCTGGTGGTGCTTTCACTCTAGTGGTAGCATGAGACGGAGTCTACAACCCACACAAGTGGCTCAGGTAGTGCAGCTCATCCAGGATGGCACATCAATGTAAGCTGTGGCAAGGTTTGCTGTGTCTGTCAGCGTAGTGTCCAGAGCATGGAGGCACTACCAGGAGACAGGCCAGTACATCAGGAGATGTGGAGGATGCCATAGGAGGGCAACAACCCAGCATCAGGACCGCTACCTCTGCCTTTGTGCAAGGAGGAGGAGCACTGCCAGAGCTCTGCAAAATGACCTCCAGCGGGCCACAAATGTGCATGTGGCTGCTCAAAAGGTCAGAAACAGACTTCATGAGGGTGCTATGGGGGCCCAACATCCACAGGTGGGGGTTGTGCTTACAGCCCAACACTGTGCAGGATGTTTGGCATTTGCCAGAGAACACCAAGATTGGCAAATTCACCACTGGCGCCCTGTGCTCTTCACAGATGAAAGCAGGTTCACACTGAGCACATGTGACAGACGTGATAGGGTCTGGAGACGCCATGGAGAACATTCTGTTGCCTGCAACATCCTCCAGCATGACCGGTTTGGCAGTGGGTCAGTAATGGTGTGGGGTGGCATTTCTTTAGGGGGCCGCACAGCCCTCCATGTGATCGCCAGAGGTAGCCTGCCATTAGGTGCCTCAGACCCTTTGTGAGACCATATGCTGGTGCGGTTGGCCCTGGGTTCCTCATAATGCAAGACAATGCTAGGCCTCATGGGGCTGGAGTGTGTCAGGTGGTGCTCCATTCAAAATTCAAGAAAGAAATAGACTCCATAGATTAGAGAAAAGATATCTTTTACTGAAAATGAAGTGGTAGCAAACATAGAATTCTGAATCTGAGAAATTAGGCGCGCAAATCACATATACAAAGTGATGGAAATGTTCCCACCTCCAATAGTTCAAGTGATTCTTCCAATTAAAGGTTGTGAATATGATCATGTGGACATCTTCAGGTGGTGATGAGGCCTCTGTCCGTTGACCTTGGCATATTTTGATAAAGGTTTGCAGCTGCGCAGAGGAAAGAAAGCTAAGCGAGAAATAGAAACCTAAACAGGAATTTATATTCCCCCCCTCCTCATTCTTACAACACTAGAATGTAACACCTCCAGCTCGTTTCCCAGACTTTACCCCCTCCCTCCCGTTACTTATGGCAGCCAAAAGATGCAAAGCAATAGTAGAAGATCTTGAAGGCTGACAGAGTGTGTCAGCAATTTCTGCAAGACGAAGGCATTGATGCTATGGACTGGCTTGCCCGTTCCCCAGGCCTGAATCCAATTGAGCACATCTGGGACATTATGTCTCGCTCCATCCACCAACGCCACGTTGCACCACAGACTATCCAGGAGTTGGGGGATGCTTTAGTCCTGGTGTGGGAAGAGATCTCTCAGGAGACCATCCGCCACCTCATCAGGAGCATGCCCAGGCATTGTAGGGAGGTCATACAGGCACGCGGAGGCCACACATACTACTGAGCCTCATTTTGACTTGTTTTAAGGACATTACATCAAAGTTGGATCAGCCTGTAGTGTTTTTTTCCACTTTAATTTTGAGTGTAACTCCAAATCCAGACCTCCACGGGTTGCTAAATTTGATTTCCATTGATAATTTTTGTGTGCTTTTGTTGTCAGCACATTCAACTATGTAATGAACAACTTATTTAATAAGAATATTTCATTCATTGAGATCTAGGATGTCTTATTTTTGTGTTCCCTTTATTTTTTTGAGCAGTGTATACTGCATCTCAAGTGCAGGTTAAACAATGGTGGAAGAAGACTGTTTCAGCAGCTAGAAACAAAAATGCCATACAGGTAGTCCTCAACTTACAACCATTTGTTTAGTGACTGGAGTTACAATGGAACTGAAAAAAGTAATATGATTGTTTTTCACATTTGGGACGGTTGCTGCATCTCCATGGTCATCAAAATTTGGACACACTTGGTAATGGTTCATATTTATGATGATTGCAGTGTCCTGATCACTTTTGCAACTTTCTGACAACATCAATGGGAAAACAAGTTTCACCTAATCTTGTTACTAATTAACTGCAGTGATTCACGTAACTAGCAAGAAAGGCCCCAAAAGGAAGAAAACTAATGTAACTGTCTCATTTAGCAACATAAATTTTGGATCAAAAGTTGACAACTACCTGTATTGATAGAAGAGACTATTTGTAGCTTAGGGATGATAATGTTGCCTAATTTGTTAATGAAATCTCTGCAAGAAAACCAAGCTCAGAGACCCCACAAAATGCCATTTAGTCAATCAACCAGACACAATACTGCTGTGATATACATGAATTAAAGGCAAATAAATAGTTTGGAATCCCAAGGAGGCTTTTTTTTTTTTAACCTTGCAAATTGGATGGAGTTTGGCTTTGTTTTTAAAATTTTCTCCTGAAGATTCAACCTAGAGCAAATCTGTAAAACTCTTTAGCTTTTCCCAACTTGGGTGCATCTGTTGCTTCGAAACTCACATACTTTGTTTGGCTTGTATGAATATGGTCCTTGAATTTGAGAGAGATACTTTTACCTTTGCAAAGGGGTTGCATTGCTCACCTGAAAATATGAATTGCCAATTAATTTGGGCAAAGCAAAAAGCATTTATTGGGGGGGAGCAGTCAAGACTCCTCATAGGATACAGAAACAAATGATAAGTACATTTGGTATATGTGATGATCAGAAAGCAAATGTTCAAATAATAAAAAGACACTGATTATATTTGAAGCTTGAACAATTAAAAAAAAAGGTTCTAGATAGCATTCCACAAGTGGCAAATTCATGAGTTACATTACTCTTTTCCAGCTGGGTTTGCATGGTTCTTAAAACTTGCAAGTATATTCAAGGACTTTCAGAATGCTGTGTGTATTGTTTAGTGCTGAAAAAAACAAGTCATATTAAAAAGAAATGGCTAAGAAGAAGAAAAAAACATGAAGTTAGAAAAGAGGCCTAGATTGCCGTGTTAAAAATGCTAATAATAACAGCTAAAATTCCAGGAAAGCTCTTCACGTTTTCCAGATTAGGTGCATCCCAACTGGGTTGGCTGTAACTCCTTTAACAATCTCAGTCAGAATTGTGGCATTGGAAAGGACACAAGGTTTTACTTCAACCTTCTGCAATTTCAGCTACATTGTTTGCTGGTTCGCTTCCAGGTCCAATTCAAGGTGCTGGCCAGGAATTTTAGGCTTCATTAGCACTGTAAAAAATGATATTATCTCTTATATCTGCTAGATGTATTTTGGTAAGTCCCAGTGTTGCTTCAAAACTCAGACACCCACCTTCTGGAACATTCTTCCCCCACCCAAAGTTATGTGAGCTCCATCTCTGTTAATGTTCTGGAAATCCTCAGGACATGGTTATATCATCAGGCCTGTGAGTCCCAGAGAACTGGATATACATTCAGATGACTGCATTACTGAGGTGGATATACTCTCTCCATGCCTGAGGTTGATATATTTTCATTTTAATAATATTTAATTTTTTGCACTGCTTTTTAATATATTTTTGATCATTTTTATACATGCATTGATTCACACATTTTATACCCCCATGTAACAAATAAATGTTCAAGAAAATCAAATCAACCAATGAGAGGTGTTTGTTTAGCCTCTTAAAGAAATCCAAAGCTCCATAGCTTCTGTTAGTACCCTGTTCTTTTCTCTTAGAGATTTACCTTCAGGAATTTTTCTTCTGAAACTGAAATGATCAATCCACGATGGTAATGGAAGGGCATTTATTTATTACCGTTCTAACATTTCCATGCTGCCCTACTATCAAAGGCTGACATTCTCGATATGCTTTCTCCTGGAACCATGTTTTTACTATTATTTTTAATGGAATCTCACTAGGGAAGAAGTAGTTCTTATACATGAGGAGGGCAAACTTTCACGAGAGAAAATTTTTATGAAAGTTTTCCATAATTGTAACCTGGCCTATCTGAAAACACTAAACTGGGGAAATCTATTCTTAATGGACCAAAACCAAGCTTGCAATATACCATTTCCTTATGTAATTCACCACCCATGGTGCAACAGGCAAAATATTTGTAATTCTCTACCATTGTGAAGTTGCAAATAGCTCCTCAAATCAGGTTCTATGATTTCTTTAGTCCGCTTAATCAGGGTTGCCTTGGCCTAGTTAGTGTTTCAGAAAGTTCCTGCCGCTGAAGTTGCATTTTCTGTAAGAAGTTGAAAATATTCGCCACTTAACTGCTTTTTAAACTATATCTCAGAGCAAAACAAGGTATGGCATTGTGGAAAGGAAACTTCACGAGGACAGTGGTGTCACCCAAGCAGGAAAAGCCCAAAGGGAACATCAAGCTAGCCATAAAACAAACTTGCATAGGAAAAGGAATCAAATAAAAGGTATTAAAGAAGCCCCTTAGACAAAAGCCCAAATAATTAAGACAACTAGGGAAACAAGAAAAGAAAACCCTTCCAAATCAGCAAAACAAACAGACAAAAGACACAAAATATATTGCAAAAGAGACAGACAGGAGATTGCCACAAAACAAATATAAGAAAACATTAGGACGAAATGAAACTGATAATCCAATCAAACCACCCCGCGGAGTTTACCCTCCGGCGGAAATGAAGACAACCCCTGACAGGATTTAAAACATTAAATAAAAACACAAGCACTCACACACAAAAGGAGAAAAAAAAGTATAAAAATCAGGGGCTTATTATACAAAGCTAGCTAGCCCCAGGAACGCAGACTTCTTGCTATCTCTCGCCTTCCTGAAAAATAAAAAGATCCAGCTTTCAAGCAATTGTCTGTATCCTTGCACCGGAGCTCTCCCAGCAGGAAAATTGAATCCTCAGAAGAAAGGCATTTTGACAGCCTTTCAACAATTGGCGACCATGAAGGTTTTCCAGCCAACCCTGCCACCGGACCGGGCCCGTGGATCCAAACCCAGCCGGCATGGACCTTCTTTGTCCAGGGACAACATCCATGGACCCAGCCCGGAAGGCATAAGGGTAGTAAAGGGAGTCCTTGGGCTTTTCTGCTCAACAGCTGCTTGAAAGCAGGTGAGTACCGCTTCAAATTTATAATCTTACTAGGGAGGGGAGTGGAAGCGTGAGTGTACCAGGTGTGTGATTGTGGGTTTTCTCTGCGGAAACAGCGGGACCTCACCTCCTCTGTGATTGCCAGCCACACCCCAGCCAGCTGCTAGCTCAAACACGAGCCGTGACCGGCTGGATTTGGGAACGCAAGGGGTGATCACGGAGTGTGAGTCCTTCTGAAAGACGTAAGAAAAACCGAGTGGGCTGAGAAAGGAACTGGTGTTGGGAAATAAATAGAAAGCAGAATAAATAGTCCCAGTGCATCCCGCAAGTAAAGCCCTGTGCATTTAGAAGGGGCCCGTACCAGCTGCTGGCAAACAAAATTGGAAATAGTTTGCCTTACAAAGCAGAGCAGGTCCTTCCAGATCCCCACCTTTAAGGGAGATCTGAAAACTGACGGCGGAGTGTGAGGAGGGGCCCGTACCGGTGCTGCTAGGGGGCAGACGGTCCTCCAAGATCCCCGTTTTTTAGGGGGGGTCTTCAAAACTGACGGCGGAGTTTCCCTAAGAGAAAGGGGCCCGTACTCCGTGTGTAGGGAAACCGGAGTCCTTTCCAGACCTTTTTTGTCTGAAAACTGACGGCGGTAGCCCGGCTAAACCAAAGTAATCCCCACATCAGGTAGGGAATATGGGAAGTTGTAGCTCGAGGGCAATGGAAGAGACCCCCTTGGATAAATTACTTGAGGTTTGGGATGAAAGGCAAGTGCCTGTCCTAACTGGAATGAATAAAAAAGAAGTGAAAAGGATTTGCAAAAAGTGGGCTTTATTGCGAGATGACACGGGTAGACAAATTTGGCCTGATAGCGGTACTTTAGATTATAAAACCCTGAAAGCACTTAGAACATGCATTAAGCCCAGCCAAATACCCTATTGGTACTGCTGGGCTGAAATTGTTAGGACCAAAGACCTGACTGAGAAAAAATAATAAGAAAAAGCCTGAAACCCATTTCAGGGAAGGGAATACTGAGGCACGGATTTTTAAGCAAGCCAGTGCCAGGCAGAAATAGGGGACAACTAGAATATGTTTTTACCCACACTCCCTTCTCTGCCTCTGACCTAGTCATCTGGAAAAAAGGATACCCCAGCTTTCAGGGCTGATCCTCAAACAGTTATTAAAACCCTGACATCTATCATAGACAGCCATAATCCATCCTGGGGTGACATGACTCAGCTGTTACAAGTCTTTCTAACAAAAGACAAACTATTAAAACTATTTGAAAAAACAGACCCAATAGCCAAACTACCAACTATCCCTGGACAGGCAGCCCCAGCCCGCATCGCATGGCCAGTACATCGCCCTGACTGGGACTATAATGATACCAATCATTGGGACGAATACACTAGAGCAAAAGATAACTTACTAGAAGCTCTAGAGGAAATAGGAAAAAAACCAAAAACCTTTAAACTGGTCCGAATTTCAAAACAAAAAAACAACACAAAGGGAAAAACCCTGATGCCTTTTGGGTCCGCCTGTCAGAAGCAGCTACTACATATGCCCACCTAGACCTTAGCTGCCTGAAGGACCAAAGGATTTTAGCTTCAGCCTTCGTGGACCAGTCTACTATGGATATCAAAGAACATTTCCACCGCTTCGTCTCTAACTGGCCAACCCTTAGACATAGCAGAGTTGCACAGGATCGCTAAGTTTGTCTATGATCAAAAAGATAAGCTGAAAGAGGAAGAGAAAGATAGAAAGAGACTAATAGAAAGACAGGAAGACCTGAAAATGTTTGCTGTAATGCAACATAATACCAGACAACCGTCTGTTAGAACTCCCTATAATTCAAAGAAATGCTGGCATTGCGATAAAGCAGGGTGGTCGCAAGGCAGATGCCAGCATTGCTATAGGTACGGACAGGAAGGGCATTTCAGCAGGCAATGCAGGCAACACCCCCCCCCCCCGCAAGCGGTATCATCCACCACCTAAACACATGAGGCCAGGCAATAATCCAGTCCATTACACTGAGCAACAAAGTTTCAGTCATCAGACACCACCCAGCGCTCCCTTTCCTCCAATCAACACTAACAATAGACATCAATGGGAGCAAAGGAGAGAACAAGATTTACCCCCTTCTTGACTAGAACATGACAATGAAAGCACTGAATTCATGGCTACCTTTAATGGACTAGCTATCCCTTTAAAAAACGGCCCAGAAGGGGAACCCATTGTCACCATTCTTATAGGAGGAAAGAAATACAATTGCTTAGTTGATACTGGAGCCACCTCCTCATTACTGAACCACCATATAAAGCTTCAGTGGCTGAAGGGGCTCAGGATAGCATAATGGGAGTGGGAGGGGGAGGGGGGGAGAAATAATCCCTGTAAAATTTACCCACAACGTACCAGTAGAACTAGGACCTTTCACAGTAGACCATGCATTTACTATTTGCCCCCAGTCCCCACTGTCTCTACTAAGAAGGGATCTCCTATGTAAAATGGGAGCTACCATAACATGTGGCAAACAGGGGCTGCAATTGGAAATCCCAGGAAAAGGCACACACAAGACAATCATGCTGATAACCAGCAACACAGGGGCTTCATGAGAATTTAAAAAGCCTGCCACCCTCCTTATGGGGCTGGGATACATCAGAAGTGGGACTACTTAAAGGAGACACACCTCTCCTGGCCACAAGTGCTCCCAATGGCCCTCTTTTATATCAGAACCAGACCAAGACAAGATATAGGTATTTCCCCCTTTGAGATCCTTTTTGGTCACCCCCCCCCCATACCCTACAAGGCCTAGATCCTCACTCCCTTTTGCTTAGATAGTGGGGATAGGGTTCTCTCTTCTTATCTTACAGCCCTGCAAAAGAGACTACAGACCCTCTGGACCCAGAGTGCACTGACACAGACCTTACCCCTGGAAGAAGCCCTGCATCCATGAGCCAGGAGATTGGGTGTGGATCAAGTTCTTCACCAGAACCTCCCCTCTACAACCCAGGTGGAAAGGACCCTACCAAGTCTTACTGACTACACACACCACCATAAAGGTTGCAGAACGAGACTCTTGGATACATTGGACACATGAAAAGCCAGCAGTCATAGACCATAGCCAAACTCCACCACAATCAATCCCACCCATCAAACTCAAGAAAGATCGGGACAAGATCAATGGACGCTTGCAGCATTCTTCAACACCGTGAACCACACCATTGTGAGGAACCAAGTGCAAACGTTGCATTACACAAAACTGGACTCCCAGGTGCTGAGTTATAAACTATTTTTTTTATTTTTTTCTCTCACCTTCTCCATTTTTTTTCTCTTTTTTTAAAACCTTTTTTCATGGTATTTTTTTTTTTTTAAAAAGGACTTTAACCATACCTTTCTCATAATTTTTGATACTTGACCTTTTACATTTTTTACATTGCTATTTAAAAAAAAAGAGGGGGGGAGGAAGGGAAGGAAAGGAATCTAGCAATGGGGAACACGAAATGCAATATATACTATGTATTATTATCTGTAACAATTGTAACATTTGTAACACAAGCAACTGTGTTCCTGGAACCAAAGCTTATCCCAGAGAAAGGAAACATATGGGAATATTTAGCAAGAGAAATACTCAACACCACTAACTTTTGCTTAGCAGGAGGGAAATCAGTCAAGGACATCTTAACCACATGCCTAATGGGAGTAGCAACTAGGCCACATAACATCATTAACTACACCACATTTAGAAACCTTCCTGACTCCTACAAAAGCATTTTTAGCTGGGGCCACTATACAAAAACCAAGGACCACACCATGTACGCCTTACACATTGCTGCAGTAACCACCTCTGAAAAATGCTTTAATGTCACTGGGTGCAGCTCACCTAGGGTCACAGAATGCACCAGTCTTAGCAACACAGAATTAAAATGCAACTATACAGAAACCATCTCATTTTCATATAGTTACCTGAAGCTCCCACCAGGATGGTTTTTCCTTTGTGGCTTAAAAGCCTACTCATACCTTCCTGCAAATGCCACAAATGGCCCCTGCACTTTGGGAAGGTTAACCATGCTTATGCCATCCTTACAGAGGCGACACAGGAGAGCCCTCCAAACCCTAGACTCAGACTGTGATTCCAAAGTCTCCCTTCCCACAAAAACAGAATACATCTCATTGGCAATATCCCTGGTAGGGGTACCTGGATTGGCAGTGCGAAATCCTAAAAATTTGAATAGACTAGCATGTACCCTGGCAAAAAAGCTTGAATTCGACTTCCCATGCCCTGGATGTCCTTAATAGAGAACTGAGGGAGGTCAGAGAAGCCACCTTGGAGAATAGGGCTGCAATAGACTTCCTTCTCTTGAAGCATAATTATGGCTGCAAAACATTCCAAGGGATGTGTTGCTTCAATCTGGACGAAACCTCAGAACTCGTAGGGAGGGACATCCACCACCTAAAAGAGCTATCTCAGAATATTGGACAGGAGCAATCATTCCTGGACTTTTCATGGCTCTTCTCATGGATACCAGATTTCCATTGGCTCAAAAATCCTTATAACAACCACAGTCACCATTTGTGTCTTTGGAGCCCTCATGTGTTGCCTCTGTCGATGCATACCACCCTGCCTTAGCTGCCTAAAGGCTTGTATCCCCTCTCAGAAGAGAAAATTAAAGGGGAGATAGGGGCCATGATGATGATCCAGATTGATCACGAATACCAAGTATACCCAGACATTCAATCGGAGACCACCCTCTAAATAAAAAATAAAAAATGAAGGATTGTGGAAAGGTAACTTCACGAGGACAGTGGTGTCACCCAAGCAGGAAAAGCCCAAAGGGAACATCAAGCCAGCCATGAAACAAACTTGCATAGGAAAAGGAATCAAATAAAAGGTATTAAAGAAGCCCCTTAGACAAAAGCCCAAATAATTAAGAAAACTAGGGAAACAAGAAAAGAAAACCCTTCCAAATCAGCAAAACAAACAGACAAAAGACACAAAATATATTGCAAAGGAGACAGACAGGAGATTGCCACAAAACAAATATAAGAAAACATTAGGACGAAATGAAACTGATAATTCAATCAAACCACCCCGCGGAGTTTACACTCCGGCAGAAATGAAGACAACCCCTGACAGGATTTAAAACATTAAGAAATACAAACACAAGCACTCACACACAAAAGGAGAAAAAAAGTATAAAAATCAGGGGCTTATTATACAAAGCTAGCTAGCCCCAGGAACGCAGACTTCTTGCTATCTCTCGCCTTCCTGAAAAATAAAAAGATCCAGCTTTCAAGCAGTTGTCTGTATCCTTGCACCGGAGCTCTCCCAGCAGGAAAATTGAATCCTCAGAAGAAAGGCATTTTGACAGCATTAATCCATCCAGACCTCAAACTGTACCTTTTCACACATGTAGCAATAATTTTATTAGAGTAACACAAATATAAAGAGAAAAGACTAATACAAAGTATGGAACATGTAAAAAGTAGAGGAAAGAAGAAGAGAAGTGTAAGGAGATGGGAAAAAAAGCAAATAAAAGAAAAATAATGTATAAAAGATGACTGCCCCCCCTCCAGACAAGTATAAACTGTGGCTGTGCAGCCCTCCTTGGTGTTACTCCTGAACACTGCATGGTGACTGACCTTTTATCCATCGCAAAATCTTTGGCGTTACAGGCACCGATCTTACATTGTTAGAGATAATGTTCTTCCTGGACAGACGGGGTGTAGCTAGGGCCAAAGGAGAATTCATCCATGGAAATCTGGTTTTATCATAATTTTGTTGAAAGATAAGATTACACGAAACATTTATTTTTGTTGTAGCAGGCTAATGGCTTTAGGGATGATTGGAATTCTGGAATGTTCCTCAAGGAATTGCTCAGAGGATTTGGATGTCTTGGTTTATAGAGCGCCATTCCTCAGAGCGTTCTCATAGCAAAATTGAGCCACAAAAGCATTCTTTTCAATTAAGCTTGCTTTTTTTCTTACCCAAGTTCAGTCTCACTTCAGTCTTGTAAATTGGGAAAATGGGGCTATAATTACAGAATATCTCTGCTGTCTCAAGGCAGTTGTAGCAATCCAAAAGAAAATAGACCTTGTGCACCCTGGAATCATGTGAAAAAATTTCAAGGCTGACTAATGAAACAGAATATCCAAAGACAGCAGGATATTTTTCTCACTTAGGAGGAAGATATTTTTGCATTGTGAGCAATACTAAGGAGTTGCTACAATCACTGTTCAGAAACATGTGTTCATCTTGCTTCTTAAAAGAAACACAATCTGACTACAATAATTGCATCCGAAGAATTGCATCTGAAGAAACTTAAGGATTCAAAATCTAAATTTTGCTGTTAAGTCACATTTCTTATGTACTATAAGATGTTCTATGCCTGCTGATATTTTGTGTAATTCCTTTGCCTGGGTTTGAACTTTGGATAGACAATAGTAATTTTCTTTAACTGAGTAAGCTATTTGGTATCAGTGTTATTCACAAAATAGGTAACTCACACATTCTTCAATGTCAATTTAGTGTAAAGAGAATATACTTTAATAGAATCACCTTTGCCTGGCTTTTCCCCCACAAAGGAATTGGATGTTTATACATGATAAAGACTGATTTGATAAAGGAACTATTGTGTCTCTGGGGAAAGCTCTCTGCTAAAGGAAATCAATGAGGAACTTTGTTTGCACATCCAATTTTTCAAAAGCAGAGCAATTAATTCTTCTTCTTCTATAAGACCTAAATTATACAGCTCAACAAAATATTGATCTGATTATTCAAGGAAGGTACATTTTGAAGAATTGAAAGTAATGGCAGGTTAACTCAAGATAACTGTTGTGGTGGTCTGACATTCGAAATGAGACACAGGGAAAATGTCTGAGAAAATGCCAGCCCTGAGTGAACTCAGGTAGCAGTATTTATTGAGAAAAAGTAAAACAAAAGTACAGTATGCATTCAGAAAACAATGACCTCTACAGAATTACCTCACCAGCATGAGAACATACAATCTTGGAAAGTCCCAGATGTTACCTTACTAGGATGAGATCATACAGCCACGGAAAGTCCCATGGGAAAGTCTGGAAAGTCCCATGAGAAACACAACTGTGTACCTTGAACTTTTACCTATTTTCCTATTCCTTCTAAACTTGCAGAATCAAACAGGATGAGACACTCATGAGCAAAGGTACTCCTACCCCACCAAGAATGCCTACATATCCCTAGACTTATTGCTAGTTGTACAAAGGACTTACAGAAAATGATCAATAAAATATATTACCACACTGTTTAGAGGAAGGAGGTGAGAAGGGACAGAAGCTAGTTCACCTATGACAAGCCATGGTTGCCAACTTTTTGCTTTGTGAGATATAGAGTCCACATTCCAAAGAGATGATTTAACAGCCAACCAAACGGGATGTTGGAAATGGATTGCCTCAAAGGATCTGGGACTTTATCTGTCCAAAAGCAGAATAAATCTCTTAAAAATAGCAAAATTGGTGTGAAAAGAAAGGCAATTGAAAGAAAGCTGAAATTTAAAAAATGGCCCTGATCAACCCAGGGGATGCAGAAAAACACATTCTTGAAAAAAATTCTGTAGTCTATGCCATTGAGAAGAGGCTTGGAATGCTCCCATTTCCTAAATTCTGGACCTCATCCCCTCTTTTTAAATAATCTCAGCTGCAGAATAGAACATATTCAGCCTACTTCATATTTCCCAGTGCACATATGCAAAAGACATAAATAGAAGGGAAAGCAGAAACACAACGAAAGAAGAATAGAAGAATATAGATGCCTCCTATTTACCCACTGTTGGTAAAAGGGTGGGAAAGCATTCTAGAAGCTATGTTCATCATTCCCCCTCAACCATGTCATGTTTACATATATCCCAAACTCCTTATAGCTGCTTTAGTTATAGGTTTAGCTTTTATTTTTGAAATGTTAAGAGTTTGCTTAACTGTGCCTTATTTAACAAGGTATAACTAGTTGCATTTACACAATAAAAGTGTAAAGTATTGTAGTGACAGTAGGGTTCCAATATCCAAGAAGAAGAAGTGGGTCAGCCTATTCTCCAAAGGACCCTAAGGCAGAACAAGAAGCAATGGATAGAAACTAATCAAGGAGAGCAACACCTAGAATTAAGGAGAAATTTCCTGACAGTGAGAACTATTAATCAGTGGAATGGTTTGCCTTCAGAAGTTGTGGGTGCTCCGACACTGGAAATATTTAAGAAGAACTTGGACAACCATTTGTCTTAAATGGTATACTATAGGGTTTCCAGCTTGAGCAGAAGATTGTATTAGAAGACTTCCAAAGTCACTTCCAACTCTGTCATTCTGTTAATATGCTAAACCAGGGGTGTCCAACCTTTCACCTTCCCTGGGCCACATTAGAAGATGAAAATTTGGTTTGGGCCGCACATATAATAAATTATTATAAAATAATTATATTATAAAATTATATAATAAATTATAAATTATTTTTATTATTTATTATTAATTATTTATTAAAAATTATTTTTTATTAATTTTCCGGCCAAATTTTGCGGGGTGGGGAGGCGGCGGCGGGGGCAGAAGCGGCGGCGGCGGCGGGGGCAGAAGCAGCAAAGGCGGTGCCCGCCTTTTCTGTTGCTGCTTGGCATGGCACTGGCCTCGCCTCGCGCCTGCCTCTCCTCCTCCTCCTCGCTGGCTCTTGCCAGAAGGTTGGGGTGGGCACTGGGCCGCATTACGAGGTGACCTGGGCCGCATGCGGCCCGTGGGCCGCGGGTTGGACAAGCCTGTGCTAAACCATAAATCATGATACATATAAATAAAGTCTGGGCTTACCCATCAAAATAACAATAACAATGAAGCAAGGCATACAATGACTTAATTTAATACATTTGGTAAACCAAGACTTAATATGACAATGTTATAATCATAATTAGATATCAATTAGAAACTACTCAGTAGTACTATAGTTCCTTAAGAGATTTTTGCTTGATTATGTAGTTTTCGAATCAAATGGTATATGGTGTATTTGTAATTTGAGCATCCTCAAAATATTCAGGAAAAATAAAAATTCAGTTTGAGAAGCCAACAAGTAATTATAATACCATTTTTATTAGCTTTGATATTTTACCACTTTTATTTTTATCAGCTCTAATCCCTAAACAGATCTGACAGTGCCAGATCTTGTTCTTATGCAGAAGGCTATACAAAAAGGAAAAGAAAGGTATTTTTCTTGGTGAAGGTTAGTAGTTTTTTCTTGCTGTTTACTCCTCACTTTTCAAAAATTACTACTACCCATAATATTTTCAAAGAGAACAGTCAATTGGTTCTCTTATTCAAAGATATTATGAACACAGCATTATACCCTTTATATCTATACCATCTCCTCCAATTGCTATTGCCTTGTGAATCATGTTTTATTTTTAAAAGAATACATTTGTTTTCCTTATTACATTAATGACCAATACCCTCACTTTACAAATCTAGTAAACGTGCAATATTATTGCCATTAGTAGCAAGAAGTCATTTAAATAAGAATGTGAGAAATACATTTACAATAGTGATTCAACAGCTGTCTATTATGACAAACAGCAAGTCATCTAAAGAGATACAAGAGAGATTTGCAAAGAAAATTAGCTAAGAGCCTTTAGGAGATACCATAAACATTTATGTTTCTACTTCATTGTAGACAGGTGGCAAAATTCTTCTTGACTTTGTCTTAACCCACGGATGCTCCATTATTTCTTTCAGAGGAAGTCTCATAAAAGGTGTACGGTTAAGGACTTTAGCAATTAGATCTTTGGCTCCCTCTGATATCCAAGGAGGAAATTTAAAATTCACCTTAAAATAATTTTTTAAAAAGTTAGATTTTGTTATGAAAGCGATTATATTGTACAAAGTTTAACTGGACCACAATGTCAATTTACTTTGTTCTCCAACTGATCTATTTTTATTTTTTTTACTCTTTTTGACTGACACAAACCGTTGCTGCTGGTTCTCCTGGTACAAGCCTTTTCTGCTTATTGTGTAATAACCATCAGTTCAAGCACTATATGAGGCTTTTAGGTGGCATGACAATAGCCACTCTATTTGTGGATGCAATCAGGGCCCATTTGCAAGTTTCATAGGGTAAGATAATCACCACATTTCCTGTTAAATCCACCAGCCTTCATCAATACAAAAGAGAATTCATATTTTTGATCCAACCTTCTCTGAAGACCACAAAAGGGATATTACATCAAGCCATGTGTAACTTTTTTAGATCATATTTTTTGAACTCTTATTGTAAACCAATAGAAGAGAATATTTTAGCTCAGCGGAACAGTGGAACCCTTGCTGCTCTCTGAGTTTGATAACTTTCCTGCAGGCGTTTCATGACCAAACCAGATAACAGTAGTACTGATGATGTTACTAAACAATTTGGTTGTGAAACATCTTACTGTAAAGTTTCTTAAATTCTTTCTAGGATTTTTGTCCTATGAATAGAACAAGACATATGTGAGTTCCTCCTGGCCTCTCCAATGTAATCCTCTGAATGTTAACGTACATTCATGAATAAACATAAAATCTAGCCATGAGTTTCCAGTTATTGTTGTAAGCACTATCTCATTTACAGGCCTTTGATTTGGAAGAACCTACCTCCTTTATCCGTCTGAATGTCTCCATACGAGTGGGTGCTTCAAAAGGTGCATATCCTGCAAGACACTCATAACAAAGAATGCCAACACACCACACATCAACATTTTCATCATGAGGACTTCCTTCTATCATTTCTGGAGCAAGATAATCTGTGGTGCCACATAGTGTTGTCCTCCTATTTAAAAAAGAGAAACAAGAAAAAAAATAGTGTTCAAATGACTGCATTTGTGATTTCTTTTCAGTCACTATTCAGAGAAAGATCCAAGTAAAATCAGAGATTCGGTGAAGCCTGGGGAAAAAAATCCAGATAACTGGTCAATTTTTTGCCCACAGAAAAGGCCAAAGGTTAGCAATACTGTAGCACAGGTATTTTGCACATATAGATGCCATTTGATCTCTGGAAACTCTGCTCTTACCTTACCATGACTGGGGAACTATTTTGACAAGAACATTTTAATTAATAAAATTATTTTATCCTACAAGCCAGTTAACAGCGTTTTAATACAGCATGCTACAGAAAGAGTAAAGCACCCTGAACCAGAGCCAAGCAGCTTGAACAAATAAATCAACTATTTTCCACACAGAGAGGGTGAACTCAAATCTAAGCAAGAACTAGAGGAACAAGAAATAGAGATGAATTGGTATTCATATGTGCAAATAATTCTAGATATGATAAAGATCGTAGGACAGAAGGATTTTACAAGGAACTTAGTGAATTAAATGGAATTTTGACAGAGATGAGAAGGTGATTAAAAATTATATGGATATTTACTTGGAGTAAAATTAGAAGAACAAGTAAAAGAAACAATGATTGCTTGCAGGAGAAATTTTGGATATGGGATAGATTTAGAAAGATGGCAGAAATTATATTCTCAAAATTGTAAAATAATGATGTCAACAGCATATAGAGAGAATTTGTGTAAGATGTTTTACAGGTGGCATCTACCCCAGGCAAGAATAGCAAGGATGTTTAAGAATAAATAGGAGAAATGTTGGAAGTGTCATCAGATACCTGGATCATATTATTACATGTGGTGGACGTTTGTGGAAGCAAGAGATACTGGACTAAAATTCATACATGGCTGGAAAAAATGACCAAACAGCATATAGACTTGAAACCAGAGATATTTCTATTGGGTATCTTACCTGAAGGATATAGTAGAGAATTTATATATCTGATTATAAATTTATTAACAGCAGCTAGAACTGTATTTACTAAAAATTTGAAAAGTGAAAATATTCCGATAGAAGAGGAGGTAACTAAGAAAATAATGGAATATGCAGAAATGAGTAAAATAACATTAGCAATTAGAGAGCAAGAAGATAAAGAATATTATAACATTTGGTATTTATTTTATCAATGGCTAGATAAGAAAATAGGGAAATATAATATAATATAAATATAATATAATGATATGATAAGTTAATGATATAATTGATTATAATAAAATGAATAATATTATGTATTAGGTCATGCAATACTTGAGATTTGCTTGAAAAGAATGATGTGAATTTATAATTAAAGTCTAATAAGTGTTAATAACAATATAATATATGCATAGTTGATATGTATAATATGAATTATAACTTAAATGTAGAAGGGAGAGACTGCTGATATTGTGCACAAAATATATGTACCAACCGACACACTGTACAATGGAAAGATGGTTTTATTTGTTGCTTTATGTTTGTTTGTTTTATGTTTGTTGTTAAAAAAATAAAAAACAGCTGGAGAAAACAGCTGCTTCCTATTACAATGAAAACAACACAGATGTGTCCATGTAGCCACCAAAAATAGAACTTGAATTGTGAGAGACCAAGTGGACGATTGTCCACAGGAATCTGTTGGCAACAAGGATCTGTTGGCTCTATCTCTTGATCTACCAACTGTGGCTCATATTGGGAAGGAGGAAATGAAGGCAAAACAGGGCCTTGGACATTAATCCAAATGCATGGATAAAGAAGGAAACAGGTTTGAACATTCTTATTTGGATTAATTGTCTGATTTGTCATAGCCAACACACTCATATTTTAAATAAAATTTGGTTTATCTAACCTTGCGCAGAGCTGACATCTTAAAAGATCTTCATCTACGCTCCAGAATTTTAAATGCTCTCCTAGTCCCCAATTCACCATGCAAAGACTTCACAGTTTCACATGAATTAAAATGAATTTCTGAATTTCGCTTATAGGCCATTTCTCCTATTTGTTTTTTCTTTACAAAGAAATGCACATCAGAAAGAGACCTACCTCAGTGAAAGAGTATGCACTGACCATCCAAAATCCGCCAACTTCAGCTCCCCTCTTAATCCTAAAAGGAGATTTTCAGGCTTGATATCTCTGTGGATCACTTTCCGAGCATGGCAGTACATCAGAGCGTCAGATATTTCTTCAATATACTGTTTCGGTACATCATGTGTTAAAATATAGCAGTTGGTAATCTCGGAGCTGGATTTCCAGCACATTAGCTATAATATAGATACTACACATATATCTTTCACACCAAGGAGTTTTCTTCTCATGAGTACATACCCAGCCCCAGCCACTACAGCTGACTCAAAAGCATAAAATGGTCGATGGTATCGAAGGCTAGTGAGAGATCAAGGAGAGTGGGGATGGTTGCACTACCCCTCATCCCGCTCTCAATTATCCAGTTCTGCAATTATTGTTATCTCAGACAAATATATTATGATTACTTGTAATTAATCCAAATATGTATATATTTTAACACGTTCTTTTCTTAGATCTTGGTTCCGACAGATTATATTCGTCTAACAGGGCAGTACTTACAGTGGCTGTTCTATTATCATCAAATCTATGGTTCTTTTGTAACTCCTTGTACAGCTCTCCCCCTGGAGCATATTCCAGCATCAGAAAAATTCTTGTCCGATCATGAAAGTAGTTATACATTCTTAAAATGTTTGGATGTCTAGGGAGACCAAAGACGGGGAGGGGGGGGAGGGGGAAGAAAGGTACAAACTGTGATTGGTAGTCCAAAAGGGCTTATTAAGAAAACTGACTTTGGAAAGGAAGGTTGATAAGACACTCCTGTTCCAAGGATAGGCCACAAAAGTTAGAGGACGATCTGAAAAAAATCCACTCCCAACTCAAGGAAGGGGACAAACTACTTTTGATTTTAGGACTATATAATCCAAAAGGCATGTGTAATAGCACAGAAGGCTCTTCTCCTGGACTGCCACCTGCCAGAATACCCTGGCCAATGGAGCCTGCACGAATTTGGAATCTTCAGTAGGTCCATGCAGTACCATTTTTTAAAAGGAAGTTTTGCTTCAAAGCAGCTAAGTGGCACTTCACTTCAGAGCAGCTACACTGCTTTGTTCTGAATACTCATGGAAACTTTCGTGCTGAAACAGAGTAGTGACAGAATAAAGAAACCATCCAGATCTTGAGGCAATGTCAAAACTATTCTGCACAGATCTTAATGTGTATCTTTTCAATGTTTGGGAATATTGACTATCTTGCTCCAAAAGAATGGTGAGCAGTGGATTTTGGCTGTATGCTAAAACATTATGCTGTGGCCTACATTTGTATTTCAAGTCACTGTTTCTAAATCCCTATTTTCCAATGATCCAATTCCAAAGTGGAAAGCTAAAGAGGCATTAGGACAAGGGTAATTCCATCCAACTAAGCACTCAACATTCATCCCATGTCATTCCAGCTGGGTTACCTGAGGTGACTTAGGATTTCTATCTCTCTTCGAAGCTGATGTTCCAGCTGAGCTTTCTCCAAGACAGACTTGAATATGACTTTTAAAGCCAAGATGAAGTGGGTCTTTTTCTCTCTGGCCAAGTAGACTGCTCCAAATCTCCCTTTCCCGAGAGGTTTGCCGAATTCGAAGTCTCCTGTGCCCCATATTTTCCTGTAACCCAGTGGTGAACATGAAAACTGATAATGCTTTCTTTACTAACCAGTTCGATATGATCAACCTTGGCAAGGGCTGTTCCTCACAGTTCTATTAACTATCTACCTTACTGATCTTTGTTTCATCATACTTTGAGCTAGTTTACATATTTATAGAATCAAAGAGTTAGAAGGAAACTAAGAGGTCATGAAGTCCAACTCCCTGCACACCATGCTATGCCTGTCAGATGATTATTCAGCCTGTGGTTGAAAATCTCCAGTGAAAATGAAGGGACTACTCTGTGTGGGTAACCTGTTCCACTGGTGACGGTTCTTACTATGAAGAAGATCTTGCAAGTGTCTTATCTGTTTCTACATCCTTAAAGGGTTCCCTCCCCCCTTGATTTGAATCTCAGCTTCTGGAACAAATGAGAATAAATCTGGGCTTCCTATCATGTGATAGCTTTGACATACCTGAAGAGGTTATTATGTCCCCTCTCATCTTTCCTCAAGCTAAACCTATCTAGATCTTTCAACCATTCCTTGTAGAAATAGTTTCTAGTCTTTTCATCAACTTGGCAGCCTTTCTCTGGACTTTGGTTGCAGGATGGTAATGGGAAAACTGATCAAGATGGAACTATGTATGTATGTATTGTATGGAGGAGATCAGACATAATTATTAACTATATATGATTGTTAGTTGCCTTACGGGTAAAATGATGAGATAAAAAGTAAAATTGTATTTCATTGTACAGTTTCAAGATAAGATACATTTGCCCAATTTTCCTAGAGAGATTTAAAAAGAAAAAGAAAAGAAACACGAGATATTTTAGGGAGGTTGTACTTGTACTGGGGATAGTGGCTGGGGAATCCTGGGAGTTGAAATCCATAAATTGTGAAATTGCCAAGATTGAGAAACACTGATGAACAGTAGATGAACAGTAGTTTACAATATGGTATTATTAAAAACACACTGTGCTAGTAAGGCAAATAAGTGAGGAAATGGCCTAAGTAATCTTTATTATGGTGGTGGGGGAGGACCAATAATAAAAAGGCATGGGCACTCCAAATAATATGATGTGGATTAATTGTGGGCCAAATGGAATACTGAATATGAAGCAGCCTGAAAAAGAACTTTATTGAAAGGTCTTTTTCAATTGACCTGCAAAGAAACAATTGGTAGCTCAAGAACGAAAAGGAAGCATAAAACATCTGTACTATACAAAGGTACATTTTTCCAGTCAAAAACCAAAACCCCTCTAAAATACGGATGCTCCTTCATGCAACATTTGTTTTCCTACCTGCAGAATTCCTTAATATTTACCTGGGAAGTTGAGAATCGGGGGCATCGTTGGGACTTGCTTTTGATTCATTTTTCTCCCCTGCCAAACAAATTTGCATGGATTTAGGGACACGGCAATCTTCGTTATCTAAAAAGCTTTTGCTTGTAATAGTAATTATATTAGAGGTCTACTCAGAAGCCTTTCTGCTTTAGCATACCCTAACCTCAGCAACCCCAGATTGGCAGGATAATTCCTCAAATATATGGCAGTATCACTTGCATATGACGTCCAAGAGCAGTGCCGATATGATCATAGTCCTCGTGATAATTGATAGCTGCATATTCTCCATAGCTTTATCTAGTCCTCCTTTAAAGCTTATAGCTAGGTGGCTATTAGTATCTCCAACTTGAATGATCTTTCATTCAAACACACTGGATACTCTCCTGTATTCTAGTATTAAGAGAAAGTGTTTATGTGGATGGCTGCACATTTTTTTATGTATTAGGATGAATAGAACCACAAGAGTATAAGAACATGATTGAACTTAGTGAAATAGAGATCAAATACCAAAATAAAAGCTCAATACACTGAAATGGAGGGCAGATGAGAAGAAGACAGTGTGAAAAAATATAAAAGAAGGAAGCAAAAAGGACACTAATTTTAACATTTGTATAACTATTGCTCAAGAGATAACCGATATATTTTCTTTCTATTAATCAAAGTTATTAGAGGCAATAATTACTTCATAAGATGGACTATGTATTAATATACTTCAATACAACAAATTACCTAAATCTGATTCAATTATCACATGATACCAGTAGTAACATACCCATTGATTTGTCTTTGTCTTTTAGGAGATTCTTGAATTTTGGAGACAATCCTCCCTGAATCCTACAAATGGAGATAAAAGAACTACTGAGCTCCTTGTGTCTATGTAGCTTCTCAATCATCCAGGTCATGGTTGTCTCAAAGGTGCTTTTTCAGAGGCAAGTGGACTTTCTGGTTTTTCTTTGAAAACGTTTCTCATCCAAGAAGCTTCTTCAGTTCTGTCTGGCTGGTGGTCAGGGGAAGGATTTATGAAATTAATTCATAAAATTAAATCCTTCCATTTCACAACATCAAACCAGAGTTGCAAAGAAGCTTCTTGGATGAGAAGCGAAACGTCTTCAAAGAAAAACCCAAAAAGTCCACTTTGCCTCTTGAAAAAGCACCTTCGGGACTACTGAGCTGCTTCTTCGTTGCATAGCAGAACGAGTGGTTTAGTAGCACATGACTGGGCAAGCAATCCAAGCAGTGGTGGCATTCAAATTTTTTTTACTACCGGTTCTGTGGGCATGGCTTGGTAGGCGTGGTGTGGCTTGGTGAGTGTGGCTTGGTGGGTGTGGCAGGGAAGGATACTGCAAAATCTCTATTCCCTCCCTACCCCACTAACCTGCTTTCCAGCTCCATCCTCCTGTGCAGGGCAACAAAAGAAGACCCAGCTGGGACTCGGGAGGCAGTGAATAGATGGGGGTGGGGTCAGTTAGAGGTAGTATTTGCTGGTTCTCAGAACTACTCTAAATTTCCAAACCTGCTGAATATACCACCTCTGAATCCAAGAGACATTTATATAACCACCTAATAGTTGACAGCAAGAACTTTAGCAGTTCATCATTAGGGAGAGAAGAAAACCAAACTTGAAGAAGAAAAATATATAGATTTTACTTAAGTTTAGTTGCAGAAAGTAAAAAGAAGATGTAAAGAGTCTAAAATGCACTCCTGTTCAAAACCCTACAGTTTGGGGTCTAAAGCAAAGGTGGTATTTCCAGTCAAAAAGCAAAATTCCTCTAAAATATGGAGGCTCCTTCATGCAACATTTGTTTTCCTACCTGCAGAATTCCTTAATAATTACCTGGGAAGTTGAGAATCAGGGACGTAGTTTGTGGTAATATAACCTATTGATCATTTTATCATTTTCTGTAAGGCCTTTGTATAACTAGCAGTAAGTCTAGGAAGATGTGGGCATTCTTGGTGGGGGTAGGAGTATCTTGCTCAGAGTGCCTCATTCTGTTTTGATTCTGCCAGTTTAGAAGGAATAGGAAAATGGGTGAAAGTTCAAGGTACAAGATACACAGTTGTGCTTTCTCATGGGACTTTCCAAACTTTCCCATGAGACTTTCCGTGGCTGCATGATCTCACCCTAGCAAGGTAACATCTGGGACTTTCCAAGATTGTGTGTTCTCATGCTGGTGAAGTAATCTCCTGTTGAGGTCATTGTTTTCTGAATATGCATACTGTATATTTTGCTTGTGTTTTTCTCAATAAATACTGCTACCTGAGTTCTCTCAGGGTTGGCATTTTTCTCAGAGACAGTTCCCTGTGTCTCATTTCAATGTCAAACCACCATAAATGGTGACCCGGACGTGATAGCTTGGAAAGCTATACGCTTCCGCATCCTATACTCATCGTCGCGGACGTCGACTGGCCCTCATCTTCTTCGCTGGACGAAGATAGATTCTTTCGTGAGTATGGGGGGAGATCTCTCGAAGGCTCAGAAAGAGCACATCAGGGAATTGAGAGGGATCATTGGGAATAGTTTTGGGTTTGGAATTGGCAGTAGGGGTTGTGCTGTAGGAAAGAAAGAAATTGAGGACTTACTACAGTATGTTTGGAAAAATATTAAGTCATATCCGGAGGGAGGTAGTATTAAAGTAGAGTCCTGGAAAAGATAGGGAAATTTTTGCACGAGGAACCCCGTGCCCCTTCTTCAATTTTGTTAACCTGGAGAGTGATAATGGATGCATTAGCTACTTATGAACAACCGCTCCTATCACCCCCGAAGAAGGTTTGCCGCTTTACCATGCGGTGACGTTTGTTGCCGCCGACGGCACCTCCAGATAAATCTGGGGGACTGTCCGGCGCTAGCAATACTTTGTCAGAGGATAAGAGTTTACCTTTAAGGGTTCAGGTGGATGCTGTTACTGCAGCTATTCAAAAAGCAAAGAATAGAGGGGAATTATCAGGAGATGATTTGGTGGAGTTTGGAGTAGAAGTTCAACTTAATCCAGTGGAAATTGTCATGGATGCTGCATTAAATCCGCAGCGGGAGTGGAAGCCTTTACAGCTCAGAATTTTGAGGGAAGTTAAGCAAGCAGCAAAAGAATATGGTGTTAGAACGCCATATACTCAGGCATTGTTAGAAGCAGTTGGTTATGGAAATAAAATGATTCCGGCTGACTGGAAAGCTCTGTTGAATATGATTTTAACTCCAGCTCAATATTTGGTGTTAGATCAGAAATGGAGACAGCTGGCAGTCCAGAGGGGAACAGCAAATGTTACCCCAGATCAGCTTTATGGAGCTGGTAATTTTACAACAGTGGAACAACAGAGAGATGGTATGCCTGAGGAAGGGTTCATTCTTCTCCCACAAATAATTTTTCAAGCCATAGGGTCTCTCCCTGACGGCGAAGGTGGTGAGAAGACCTTTACTAACATCAAACAAGGGAACAATGAACCCTATGAAAATTTCATTAGCAGACTGAAATTGGCTATTGAAAGACAAATTGATAATCAATTCGCCCAGAAAGAGTTGCTTTTAAGTTAGCAGTAGAACAAGCTAACACAGATTGCAAAAAGATTTTAAATCCACTGGTAGCAAGTGGGGAGCGAGAAATCATGATTTGATTAATGCATGTAGAAAGGTAGGGAGTCAGTCTTTTAACATGGAAACTTTAGCTCTGGCTTTACAAACAGGACATGCTCAAAAGGGGAATTGTTTCAATTGTGGGAAGCCTGGACATTTTAAAGCGCAATGTCGGGCTCCTGGAGGAGGTCAAAGTCAGCATAATAAGAGATCAATGGGACAGGGTGTTCGTCCTAAATCAGTGTGCCCAAAATGTAAGAAAGGATACCATTGGGCATATCAGATGCTCCTACAGTTTTTACTGATGGAGGGAAAGTTTTTGGTGCTTGTGTTTGGAAAGATAAATCTGGAATTTGGCATACAAAAGTGACTTCAGAGCAGAAGTCTGCCCAGCAGGCAGAACTTGCTGCTGTAGTTTTGGCTTTTCAAAATTTTCACAATCAGGATTTTAATTTAATAGTGGATTCATTGTATGTGTATAATTTGTTACCCTTTGTAGCAGGTTCTTATTTGTCTCCTGGAATATCACCTGATATTTTAAGATTGCTTTTGCTGTTACAAGGATGTTTGGAGCAGCGTGTGAATGTGTGTTTTGTTGCTCATATTCGTAGTCATAGTAATTTGCCTGGAATTTTATCACAAGGTAATGCCAAAGCTGACAGTGCTGTAACTTCAGTCCTCACTGTCCAGCCATGGGATAGTCATAGTTATTTTCATCAAAACGCTAAAGCATTGGCACAGCAATTTAAACTTACTACTGCAGAAGCTGCTGCCATAATTCAACAATGTCCAACTTGTTCAAAGCAGGGCACGAATATCCCTATGGGAGTTAACCCCAGAGGGTTGAAACCTTCAATGATTTGGCAAATGGATGTTACTCAATATCCGCCATTTGCGCCCTGGAAATATATACATGTGACTGTGGATACTTACTCAGGATTTTTAATGGCTACCCCTCAAAGAGGTGAGATGGTTAAACATGTCATCAATCATTGCATTAAGACTTTTCAGTTGCTGGAACACCTAAAACTTTAAAAACTGATAATGGTGCGGCTTATCGGAGCACCGGTTTGATCAGTTTTGCAAAGTCATAATTCCATGCTCAAGACCATGTTGACTAAATTAAATAAAAAGGAGGAAGCTCCTGGGGCTTCCAGCGATTCAAGATCAATTAAATCTCGCTTTGTATACTTTAAATTTTTAAATTTGTCTGGTAACCCCCCTGCGGCGCGGCCAGCAGGCATTTTTCTTCTCCTTCTACAGATGCGGTGAGACCTCGGGTGTTGGTGCGGTTCCTTCCAGATCCGGCATGGGTTCCTGCTGAGCTGATAACGTGGGGACGTGGTTATGCAGCAGTTGAACATCTTGGTCAAATTCGTTGGGTTCCTGGTCGGTGTGTTCGGCCTGATCATTCGCAGGCACCTGTGAAGGAAGTTTCGGAGGAGCAGGATGGCGCATCTGTGGTTCCTGATCCTGTTGATTCTGCCTAATCTGTCCTGGGCTGCTCGGGTGCGGAGAGAGCAGCGACAGCATGTTCAGCGTGCCGGAGATTTGGGCGATGATTTGTGGACAGATAATAATTACATTAAAGATTTGCGCACAACTGCCAAAAACTTGAACATCACCAATTGTTGGTTGTGTATGCACCTTCCTGGGAGAGTGGGAGAAGGACTGACTCTACATGGAGTTCCATTTAATCGGTCTACTTTGCAGACCGAAAGCATAACATTTCATATGCCATGAACTTCACAGTCAAGGTGAAGACTGCACTGCAGTCTCCAGCACATTTATGTTTCCAAAACATTACAAACTCACAATTCTTGGGGAATCATAGTGTCTGCAATTACACTATTAAGTGGACAAATGGTTCAGAGAACAACATAACTTGGGTAAATGGGAAAAATGAGTCTGACGCATTTGGCCAGTATCAATATCTAGACATGAAACAGCTGATGCAAGCGGCAAGTCAACAAGGTTATGTACAGCTGGAAGGGTTTTGGTTTTTATGTGGACTGTGGGCATATCAACAAATTCCTGCAAATTGGTCAGGGACATGTACTTTGGGGTTTGTCATTCCGGTTATATATAAGTTAGATACATTACCTCCTGATGTTAGGATCCGAAATCGCCGGGAATTGGATTCGGGTCTAACCATGGGAGGTAATCTATGGACACAAATTTCTCGAGGTCTTATCCCACCTTTGGGAATTGCTATGAACTATAGGGATATTCATATTTTAAATAATTTTACTGTTGCTATGTTTAATGATACTATAAAGAATATTAAGATGATTAATGTAGAAATGTCTGAAATTCGTACAGTTACTTTGCAAAATCGATATGCTTTAGATATTATGTTAGCTGCCCAAGGAGGAGTTTGTGCTTTAATTCATTCGCATTGTTGTATTTTTATACATAATTATGAGCCAAACATTACAAAGACTGTTCAGGACATGGAAGATCGTATTGCTCAGCATCAATCTGGAGCTGATGGGTTTAATGCATCATTCTGGGACAGTCTGTGGTCCTGGCTTCCTGATGGATCATGGTTTCGCTCCTTATTGCAAGGGGTTGTTATTATTATTGCTATATGTATCTTATTATGTTGTTTTATTCAATGTATTCCTAATCTATTACAAATGTGTACCTCAGTCTTCCGAGCGTGAGGATCAGGTCATGAGGGAACTGTGTACTATGCCACTAAAACACCCCCTATCTTTGAATAAATAAAAAGGAGGAATGTGGTAATATAACCTATTGATCATTTTATCATTTTCTGTAAGGCCTTTGTATAACTAGCAGTAAGTCTAGGAAGATGTGGGCATTCTTGGTGGGGGTAGGAGTATCTTTGCTCAGAGTGCCTCATTCTGTTTTGATTCTGCCAGTTTAGAAGGAATAGGAAAATGGGTGAAAGTTCAAGGTACAAGATACACAGTTGTGCTTTCTCATGGGACTTTCCAAACTTTCCCATGAGACTTTCCGTGGCTGCATGATCTCACCCTAGCAAGGTAACATCTGGGACTTTCCAAGATTGTGTGTTCTCATGCTGGTGAAGTAATCTCCTGTTGAGGTCATTGTTTTCTGAATATGCATACTGTATATTTTGCTTGTGTTTTTCTCAATAAATACTGCTACCTGAGTTCTCTCAGGGTTGGCATTTTCTCAGAGACAGTTCCCTGTGTCTCATTTCAATGTCAAACCACCATATAGTTCATACCTGCTTTTGATTCTCCCCTGCAAAACAAATTTGCATGGATTTAGGGACACGGCAATCTTTGTTATCTATAAAGCTTTTGCTTGTAATAGTCAGTAATTATATTAGAGGTCTACTTTGGTTCCAGTCAAAAGCCTTTCTGTTTTAGCATACCCTAACCTCAGTAACCCCAGATTGGCAGGATAATTCCTCAAATATATGGCAGTATCACTTGCATATGACATCCAAGAGCAGTGCCGATATGATCATAGTCCTCGTCATAATTGATAGCTGCATATTCTCCATAGCTTTATCTAGTCCTCCTTTAAAGCTCATAGCTAGGTAGCTATTAGTATCTTTATCCTGAATGATCTTTCATTCAAACACACTGGATACTCTCCTGTATTCTAGTACCGTGTTTCTCACAAAATAAGGCCAGGCCTTATTTTTTTTTGACCCCCCCCAAATGGCTAGGCCTTCTTTTCGGGGGTGACTTAATTCCCCCCCCCTTTGCATCCTCAGGCGGGCGGCAACAGCTTGGATGTTGACCTCAGCATTAGTGGGGCACTTCGTATCGGGAGACCTTCTGCCACCATTCCTTTCCCTTCTCCCCATGGTGCCGCGGCATTTAGAGCAACGCCGCAGCGTTTGGCACAGCCACACGCGGCCAGCCAGGGCTCCTCCCTGCAACCAGAGCCCGGCGGAGACACTCGGCTTCAGGCGCTCCTGTCGCTACCTTCCCTTTGCCTTTGAAGGCAAAGCCAATTCTTTTAAAAACGACGCTCTACTACCGGTATGACAAAGCCTCCTCTGCCCGAGAGGAGAGCCCAACCCCATGTGGGGAGGTGAATCTCCCGGGGCCGCAGTGCAGGATCGGCCCACCCCGGGAGAAGCGCCCAGCCGCCATCCCTGCCTGGCGCCGGGCAGAGTGTGAAGAGCTTCGCCTGGGGTGCCGAGCGCAGCTGACAGGCGGGCCCTCCTGCCTGGCAGCGGAGCTCTCACCAAGGCAGCGAGCGCCTCCCTGCTGGGCCCTTTGCTCATTCCACCAGGGCCGCACCAGAGCTGTGCGGGCTGGGCAGAGCCAGGAAAGCAAGCCACGGGTGTGTGCCTGCCTGCCAAGTGAAAGAGCCGGGATGACCCAAGCTTGGCTTCCTTCCCAAGTCCCTCCAGCCCGAACCTGAAGGGGCCACCGAGAGAGGCTGCCCAAGGCAGTGATAGCGCCCACCCATCCGTGGACAGGGAGGCAAGGCGACGGCCTGCACCATGTCCTCTTCCGAGCTGAGCCTCTGTTAGGAATATGAGTCACCTAACAGCTATTTGGGTTAGAAATATATAAATCAGGATAAACATTTTAAAACTGTATCTTTAAGAAAATGCAAAACTGTAATTAGGTGTGGTTTCTCAAACGGCCATAAGATGGAGCCAGAAACCTGGGTTGTTTAGTCTTAGTCTCAGAAGAGAGTGTGAGTCAGTCTCTGTTTCCTTCTGTTGGAGAGTATTGCTGTTCCTCCATTTTTCCTAATTGACTGATATTCATGGATTTGATGTAAGTCTAATACTGAACTGTTTTTGACACTGGACTTTCTAATTGGATTATCCCTGGAATGAAACTTGACTGATTTACCTGTGAATGACTTTTGGACTGCTTATTTTGAACTTTGCTTAAACCTTTATTGAAAGTAAAACCCTACATTTACTGTACAGTGTATCTGTGTGCTGTGTGTGTATTATTAAAACACTACTCTCTATACATCTCCCTGTATGTGCTCATTCTCCTAATGGGGAATTACCTCAACACTGGTTATGGGCCCAGGACATACCAGGCTCAGATAACTGAGAGTTAGTGTGAATACACAGTCCTGTATACAGACATCTGTTTACTGTTTAATTGTGGGTTACTATCCTGGTAAAGATGGCACAAATCACTTCAACAAGTCTATCACTGATAACTCAGTTGGATGGAACAAACTATGTTTCCTGGTCTATGAAGTGCAGTCTACTTTTGCATAGAGAAGGTTTATGGAATGTAGTTCAAGACCCACCGGAATTAAATGCTTGGGATCCAAATAATGAGGATGATGCCAAGAAGCTTTCTGACTTTAAACAGAACAATGAACAAGCTCTTTGTATAATTGGACTAACACTGAGTGACCAGGAGCTTGTCCATATTCGTGGAAAGAGTCTGCTGCTAGGTTTTGGGAGAATTTGAAGAGGATTTATGTTCGTGACAGTGTAGGTGCACACATACATCTTACACGTAAACTGTTTAGACCACGTCTTCTGAAAGGTGGAGATATGTTAGCTCATTTAAACTTCATGAAAAGAACTTTTCAAGAGCTACATGAAAAAGAACTAATATTTTCAGAGCTGCATCAAATTTACATCATTCTTTCCTCATTGGATAAAAGTTATGATGATTATGTATCTTCACTGGAAGTCCTGCCAGAGATAAACTGACATTGACTGACATAACTGGAAGGTTGTTAGAAAAGCAAGAAGACGACTGGATAGGGACCAACTGAGGAAGGAACAACCACAAGAAGAGAATTTGTCTTCAACTGCCTATAATGTTAGGAAATGTTTTTCTTGTGGGGCTAGGGGACATATAGCTAGATTCTGTAAGAAGGGAAAACAACACAATACTGGTAATCACCGGAAGGCTAAGAAGAATGTTAGTTTAGCTATGTCTAGCAATTTAACTGTAAACCATGATTTGTGGGTTGTTGATAGTGGAGCATCACAATGCATTACTAAAGATAGAAAAAGGTTTGTAAAGATGTCTACGAGCAAACAACAAGTATCATTGGCAAATGGATGGAAGATTAAAGCATCAGGTGCATATTGTTCTTGTATAAACGAACATTTAACTATGTTATATGTACCTAAACTGAAATTTAATTTGTTATCAGTAAGGGCTTTAGTTAATATTGGTTATGTAGTAACCTTTAGGGGAGATAACTGTATAATAAAGAGGGTAAAAGTGTTACTGCTACTTTAAAAAATGATTTATATGTGATACATGATGACCAGTTGAAGATGGCTAACTCAGTTTATAACGATGTTAAGCCACATGATGAATGTATACATTTACTACATAGACGTCTAGGGCACATTAATTTCAAAATGCTCAAACAAACTGTTGAATTGTCAGAGGGAGTAAAATTGAAACCCTGTAGCAAGTATTTAAACTGTAATGCTTGTAGCCAGGAGAAAAGTAAGGTTACTTCAGCAAGCCGACTCAATGGGTTTAAGACCAAAGAACCTTTAGAGGTTGTGTTTGCTGACATAATTGGTCCTAAAAAACGAAGTTTAGGAGGTGCCTGCTATATTTTGAGTATTATGGACCATTACTCATGATATGGTTTCTGCTATCTTATGAAAAACAAATCAGAAACATTCCAACATTTCTTTAACTGGCTAATGCAGGCAGCACCATGTCCGGGTATGCAACAAAAGTACTTCCTAACGGCAACCCCCCCGCCATTCCCCCCATTTTGCATGTTTAATATAGGCTTTAATTTGGGAGGAGGTGCTTAATTTGATTTTATGCCTATAAAACATGCTGGGACTTCCTATTGGGGGAGGCCGTATTGTTGGAGAAACACGGTATTAAGAAGAAAACCAAACCTGAAGAACAAAAATATATAGATTAAGTTTAGTTGCAGAAAGTAAAAAGAAGATGTAAAGAGTCTAAAGTGCACCTCTGTTCAAAACCCTCCAATTTGGGGTTTAAAGCAGAGGTGGTATTCAGACAGTTCTGCCAGGTTCTGGAGAACCGATAACAGAAATTTTGAGTAGTTCAAAGAACCAGCAAATCCCACCTCTGACCGGAGATTTTACAGTATCCTTCCCCTGCCACGCCCACCAACCCATGCCCACAGAACCGGTAGTAAAAAAAAATTGAATCCCACCTCTGGTCTAATGTTTGTAAATGATTGAGGAAAATCTAATTTGCAATTCCCAAACACCCCTTCCCCACCTTTTCATTTTCTTATGAATACCTGTTTCAGGTATTAGTTTGGAGTCCATATTAAAACTAATTTGATGGATTGATAAATGGAGATTCCAGTGAGCTACTTTGATGCAGAGTTCCTTTTGCATGTATTACTAGAAAATTAGAAAAAAATGTTTAGTTTTTGTCTATGTTTACAGAAACTTGATTTTATATGTTCTATTTATTTTTACCTCCATACTGCCAAATCCAGAGCCCTAACACTATTCAAAGAAATATTACAAATTATTGAAATGATACTGTAAAAGCTTTACAGATTATTAGAAATAAGTGAATTACCCTAAATTTGTGTCAGTACCTTGCATGGATATTAGGTAGTGGGAACATGCACAGGTTTATGTTGGTTTGTAAGCTAGTTTCTCCATTGTAAAGGTCCTCATTTGCATGGAATAGAGGGCTATGCTGGAGCCAAAACTGCCTTTTGTGCAGGAAGTTCTATGTGAAAAAGTAGAAACTATTCATCTCTCCACTGAATGGAAAACAGATATAAGAAAATAGGGTGGAGAAACTGCTTGGAAGATTGAGAAGAATTATGTTATACTGCACTATCATTAGTTTAGCTAAGAATGGCATAAGCCTATCCAACTCAGATGGATATGGGGATCACAGCAGAAAATTGTTACTACCGTAGGACAACACAATGGTGTTGAACTTAAGCACAAACAGTAAAAGATGATCAGAGCAACTTTAGTAGCTGCAACTAAATTGCTGTGTTGAAAATTATGTCATAATTTTAGTCTTTTTAATTAGTAGAACCTATGGATTTTAAATATCCTGGGGCAGAACTCAAGTGATTGGCTTCTACACACGTATCGGATAATCCCAGCTTTTATGATACATGAAAATGATGGTGCTGATTTGAAATATACAATGCTGGAATCAGATATTGTCCCGAGCCGTAATTTACTGAGTAGGTTGATCAATGATCTGGGTTTAATAGTATTACACTTAGCATAAATGGCTAGTGTGAGAAGTTTTATATCCAAATTCGTTTTATTCTTTATTCTGTTTCCATCTTCCCTTAAAATATTAACAGAATCCACAATGATGTGAGAATCAGTATCTCCACTAAATAATTGACAATCACACTGAAACTAAGTTAATCAACTAAAATTAGCAAACCCCCAAATAAGTTATCCGGACTAAATCCACATATCAAAGGATAAGGTCTGCAAACACAGAGTTAGTTAAATTAGGTCTCCCAGAATAACTGTCCATTCACAACAACAACAACAACAACAACACACACACACACACACACACCAGAGGTGGTATTCAGACAGTTCTGCCAGGTTCTGGAGAACCGGTAGCGGAAATTTTGAGTAATTCGGAGAACCGGTAAATACCACCTCTGGTTGGTCCCGCCCCCACCTATTTGCTGCCTCCCAAGTCCCAACTGATCGGAGTCCCAGCTGATCGGCTGGGTCTTCTTTTGCTGCCCTGCAAGGAGAACGGAGCTGGAAAGCAGGTTAGTGGGGTGGGGAGGGAATGGGATTTTGCAGTAACCTTCCCCTGGAGTGGGGTGGGAATGGAGATTTTACAGTATCCTTTCCCTGCCACGCCCACCAAGCCATGCCCACCAAGCCACACCATGCCTACCAAGCCACGCCCACAGAACCGGTAGTAAAAGAATTTGAATATCACCACTGACACACACACTCCTTAAGTGTCATCCTAGAATCAGCATGTAGACACTTCACCTTGGAAAAGCTACACCCTATAAAAATCTTCTGCTGTACCCCATTTCTCTGCAGCTTGGCCCTAAAGGCAAATTGTTTTGCTTTTAGGAACAAACATTTTTTTTTCCTCAAGGATGTCTCGATCTAATTTATATTCATTCTTGCACAGCCCCAGCTCGAGTTGGGACCCCAGATTATTCTTCTGACACTATGCTAAATTACACCAAACAAATCAGCTTATCACTTAGCATGTGTGACTCCAACTGTAAAGCAATTAGGGTGCAAACACATTCATTACTCTGCTATTCTAACTCTGTACACTTAGGGTGACATTCCCAAAATAACCAGGGCTTCCGGCCTACTATAAAAAGATACAGCCCATTTGAATTATTCAAACAAAAACAACGTAACAAATACTATCCAACATATGAATGTTAAGTTTCATAAGACAGTAAGGCCTTGAGAGCCAGTTCGGTCTAGTGGTTAAGGCATCAGGCTAGAAGGCAGGAGAAGGTGAGTTCAAGTCCTAGGAAAGACAGCTAGGTGACTTTGGGCCAGTCACACTTTCTCAGCCCAATTCACCTCACAGAGTTATTGTGGGGAATATAGGAGGGGAAAGATATGTTGACTATGTTTGTTGCCTTGAGTTATTTGTAAAACTAATAAATTTGGGATACAAATACATATGTAAATATATCATAAGCTTGAATAAAATATTAACACCCATAGATCCAAATAGTCCGCTTAATAATTCTTGTGCATTACATTAATCTTATTAACCTTTAAAAAAGCCTAATTTACCCACTATACTGAACCAGAATAATAGTTAACCATAATGTATGTCAAAGGTCTTCAAACTTGGCTGCTTTAAGATTTGTGGATTTCAACTCCCAGAATTCCTCCTCCAGTCATGTTAGCTCAGGAATTCTGGGAGTTGAAGTCCACAAGTCTTAAACTTGCCAAGTTTGAAGACCCTTGATGTATGTGGTTAGTAGATTCACACAATACTGTATGTTCCAATGACTGAGTTCACACAATGCTACTCCAAAATTAAACAAACCATGTTATGGCTTAATTACAACGCATAAAGTACTTAGCACATATGCCTCTTGTCACAACATAATAATACTGTAATAGAATAACTCAGCTTGCAAAACCCCTTGAAACTCCAAGACACCAAATGATGACTGAGGAATCTTACCACAAACGGTATCTTTCCTACTAGGGCTGGAAAAAGATTTACCTGGAAGCTTTATACTCTCAGATCAAGAAAGAATATGCAAAGGCAACTTTTGATTGGTCAGAGTAACTATCTGTTCTATTTTAGATACCTGCCCACATTTCTCCTCTTAAAGATAAATGGATTTGGTCCTCCTTTGCATTGCATCACTTTTGCTGGCCTCACTGAGTACTAGCCACTGGGGGGCAAAGTAGGACTGTCTGTTATTCCACATAGCCACTTCCTCTTACTTGTAGTGAAAAACTGTTGCAGTGATAATTTGTAGCTTTGCCCTAATTACATAGGGTTCATCAAACTATGTCCAGGCATTAGCCAATTTGTTTTGTAACTTTGCTGGCCAGGATGGTTATAAAAGTTAGTTATAAAACAGAAGTTATACAAGTTGGTTATAAAACAGAGGTTATAAAAGTTAGTTACAAAACAGTGTTTCTCATTATACTCTGAAGCACCATTTTAGGGCATCTGGAAACCACATTGTGGTTAAAAATTCTGCATGATTTTTGTTGCCTGGCTGAGTCTCCAGTTCTCTTGCACACCTTTAAAAATAACAACAGTAGCAGCAGAACCGATAGCTATGCAAAGCAGCTGCAGCCGCAGCCACAACTTTTAAAAATGCTATAAAAGAAAGTATTTTTTTATTTAGAGCAAAAGAAAATGGAATCATATGTCAGTCTGACATTGGAAATAAAAAAGAGGTGCTTGTTTTAATTTTTGTAAAAAAAAAAAAAACCTTTTGGAAGAACTTTTGACAGCCCTTCATTTTCTTGGCTACATGCTTTTTAAAAAACATAATTCAGAGAATTTATATGTTTTGAGGAATCTTTGGTAGGTTTGGATTTAGGCAGGTGTTCCTCCTGCTCCCCCAAATTGAACCCTTCACTGGAATCTCTCTCTCTCTCTCTCTTTCTTTTCCTTCCTTCTTTCCTTCCCACCCTCCCTCCCTCCCTCTCACCCAACCATGTTTTGGAACCATGGCTCTCCTTCTGTCTTATTTAATTTGGCTGGCTTGATTCCTCAAGGGAATTTGGAAGAATCTCAAGGAAACCTAGGAAAAGCATACATGGAGGATACTATCCCCAAGTTGTTTCTCTAGTTGTCCATGATGTTTGGGTTCACCAATGGTCTCTTAAGAAAAAGACATACCACTGTCTTCTTTAAGGCCGAGGAATCATCCCCTCCTGAAGCGAAGCAGACACCACTGCATATGCCCAAAGGCAGCCCATCTCTTGGAAGTGACCACTCAGGAGGTGCCTGGGTCTAAGGTGTCCAAGTATCCAGGAAACCATATCCTTTTTGTCAGGGGTTCCGGAATCAAACTATAATTAAATTGCTTAGACTGTGAGAATCCTATCTAGTGGTGGGATTCAACATTTTTTACTACCGGTTCTGTGGGCATGGCTTGGTGGGCGTGGTGTGGCTTGATGGGAGTGGCTTGGTGGGCATGGCAGGGGAAGGATACTGCCCCATTCCCTCCCCACCCCACTAACCTGCTTTCCAGCTCCGTTCTCCTGTGCAGGGCAACCAAAGAAGACCCAGCTGATCAGCTGGGACTTGGGAGGCAGAGAATAGATGGGGGCGGGGCCAGTCAGAGGTGGGATTTGCTGGTGCTCTGAACTACTCAAAATTTCCGCTACCAATTCTCCAGAACTGCTCAGAACCTGCTGAATACCGCCTCTGATCCTATCACTCTCTTTCTTTCATTCTCAAACTTGTCTGTCCTCCTGTTGGAAGAATTATCCTTCTGGGTTCAGTTCCAAGTGGGGAAAAAGACACTGGAAACATGGAGGCTGTTTGGAAAGATGGTTTAATGGTGGACAGGACCACATGGCTTGGAGCTCCAAAGTGAAAAGGATGATCACATGCTTCAAGGTGAAGGAAAAGAGGGAAGGAAGGACCAAGATGCTGAGAGACCCTCTGTTGAGCCCCACCTTAGTGTTTTCTCTTCCTGTGCAGGAAATATATCCCATTGGCTCCATCAGGGACCACTAACTGGTTCTGTGGGTGTGGCCTAATTTGTGGGTGTGGTTTGGTGGTCATGTGACTGACTGGGCATGGCTTGTATGTAAATATTATAAATATTTATATAAATATTGAATTTTTTTATAAAAAAAGAACAACTTTTACCCAAAATCAGGCAAAGCAGGCAGGCAGATTGAGTTGCTCACAGAATCACAGATTCATGCAGAGATCTATCTATCTGCCATCGGCTAGCTCAGTCTGTCACATAAAATTTGCTTGCAAGCAAACTCACAAAATTAACTCACAACACACCATGCATGTAAATATTGAATCTTTTTTTTAATTATTTAAAAATTTAATTTTTTTTATTTTTATTCATTAAATATTGAATCTTTTATACATCTTTTAAATATTTTTTTTTAAATTTTGGCATAGCATGACGCTATGTAGAAGCAGAATCATAATGGTAATCTGCAATTTATGACAGTCTGTTATAGGAGGAATGTTGGACAGATGATCACTGCAAATCATCAAATCTTATGATGATTCAGAAGTAGTTCTAAAATATTGAGCTGAATTTGCTTTGAAAAAAAACCCTCTTCTTTGGAAAATACAGCTTTGTGCCTAGTTTGTTTTCTTCTTTCTTCTTTTTTAGAATGTTTTTAAATAATGCCAACTACAATTGGTTTTTAAGCCTGCATTCTTGAACAAGTGAGTTTTTTTTCCTGGTGCAATAAATTCAAATCAATTACTCTTGTTTGACCAATACAATCCTTTCAAGATACAGCATTTTCTTCAGCAGATGTAGTCACCAGATGTTTGAAGAAATATCTGTGGTGAAAATAATTTAGATGTCCAAATTATGCACACAGATGATGCCCAGATGGAGGTTGGTCTCTTCTTTTGAAGACAAAGTATGGCCCTCTGCGGAAGGAGTCCCTCTTACTTTTTAAAAAGCCCCCATTGTAGGTCCTGCTTTAAACGGATGCTTTTCAAATTGTAGATAAGAAGAAATATCTTTCACACTTTCGCTGAATACTGGGCTAAATATTTTTCCTCACTGTCCCTATTTATAGCAGGAAGTCAAACCATCATATTATTACGACTCTTATTGTAAAGATATAGTAACAGAATTTTGCAAGTCTGAAAACACTTTCCCGCTCTTCTGCCCTTACTTCTCAAAGAACTAGGGGAGGTTTCTTTTGAGGCATATTCTTCCTTTAGATTCAAATTTCTCTTGTCAGACCTTTGTCTTGGCTGCAGCTCTTCCTTTCCCCTCCCAAAGTTATTCTCATAGCTCATTAGAAAAATATATTGGTATATGTGTTTCACAGCAGGATGAGACAGGACAGGATTGGTGGAGAAGGTGTCAAACGGCAAGATGGTGGCGGAATTTTTAAAAATAGAAATTCTCATTTTTTGCTCAGTCCTCAAACACGGCGCATCATTCCTAAGGGCAGTTGGTGGAGTGAAGGATGTCAATGCACAACGTTAAGATAGGAGAAACTGGCCATAATAAATAAATTCAAGTACAATAGAAACTCCAAAATGTTTTCACAAGCCAAACACTGAATGAAAACACAACATTCTTTATTTAAAAAGGTTTCTAAGGCTGGGTGTTTTCCATCATGCTGTGACCGTATTGCTTGATTGTCTTTCTATGGATGTCGGCGATGGGTGGTGGCATGAGCGGAGGGTGGGATTATGTGCAGGCACAGATTCATTAAGGGGGCCTCTAAGGGGGGGGGGGGGTTTAGTTCCCGAGTAACACAACATGCCTTTTATGATTGTAGTGATGGTCATGGGATGTGGGGCACAGATTCTTAAGGGGCCTCTAATTTAGTTCCGAGTAAAACTGCCTTTTGCAATTGAGTGATGGTCAATGCCAATGGTGTTCAAGTGGTGTTCCAGTTGTTTATTTTATTTTATTATTATTGACACAAAAAATGACAGTGTGCACAGCAAATGAGATAACTATGCTGGGTTTCATATCACAAATCACTAGTCGAACACTTCCCAAGTGTTTAGGACTGTGTGATGTATTGGCGGATTATGCAAGCAGATCCCAGTAAGGTGGCCTTCTGCAGCTGACCAATGGTGATTTTGTCAGTGCCAATTTTTTTTAAGTGCTTGCCTAGGTCTTTAGGCACAGCACCCAGTATGCTGAGTACCACTGGAACCACCTGCACTGGTTTATGCCAGAGTCTTTGCAGTTCGATTTTCAAGTCTTGATATTTGGTGATTTTTTCAAGTTGTTTCTCGTTGATTCTGCTGTCACCAGGTATGGCAATGTTGACAATCCACACATCATCATCATCATTGTAAGCCACCTAGAATCAGAATACTACAGATTTTGACAGATGGATGGATGAATGGATAGATAATAGATAGATAGATAGATAGATAGATAGACAGACAATCATATCTTTTTACAGGACTTAGGAACCAAGGACTATTCTGATCATTTTAGTAGTGTGGAGGCCTAAAAAGTAAGTAAGGCTATGGCAGAGTTTCATGTCCTATCTAAAACAATGGAAAATTGTTCTGTTGACAATTATGTCATCAGTATGGCTTCCAAAGGGGGCAAACTGGGAACGTGTGCAGTGGGAGAGAGTCAGGTTGCTGGCCTTGATTTATTGTATGGTTTTGTGTGAGAACACCCACCCTCTGTCTTACTCATGCAGTATCCTATATTAGCAATTCTGCATGATAACTTAAGCTATGATTTTTGTACTGGTTCTGGCTGTTCCTAATCATTCTAGACTGGATTACAGAGATTTGGTAACATGAGTTTGGTTGATGCTGAGTCCAAATAACAGCCACTGCAGGCCCCGATTGGTGTTTGTCTTGCTTCTTGCTCTTCTCATCCATTCAGATAAGCCCTTTTGGCTGGCCCTTGGATGGATAGGTCTTCCAGTGCCCGCCCTTCCCTTTTAGGGATTGTGTCTCCTCATCTTCCTCATTTCTTTTCCAGATGTTTGAACAGATGGATGCCATCATATACTCTTGCCAGATTCTCTCCTTTGACACTATTATGTGAAAGACATTTTTATTATACCATCATTGCTGTAATGCTACTGTACTGGCTGTTTCTTTGCTCCTATGCTCCACTGTAGGTCTCTGGAACAGGGGAGAGTTGATGGTTCAACATCATAGAAGCAATCAAGGTTTTCATTTAAACTTGAGCTGGCTGCATTGTAATTTAAAGATATAGGAGGGGGAAAATGGGAAAAGAACACATTGCCATATTATGGCAAAGCTGTGGGAAAGCAAAAGGAGCTGTCAACCTTTTAAGATAGACCAGACTTGGAAAACAAAATTATGAATGCCCCAAAGGTGCTTTTTCAGGAGGCAACTAGACATTCCCATTTTTTTCTTTTGAAGACATTTTGCTTCTGATCCAAGAAGCTTCTTCACCTCTGACAGGATAGTGGGGATGGAAGAATTTATATTCCTTGCAGACGGCTGGTAGTTTGCATCCTTTTAGAGGGTCATTTAAGCACTTGGACTTTTATCCAAGTTATGAATGCTAATGCTACTTTTATTATAAAGTTACAGTAACTGAATCATGCAAATCTGAATGCATTCTACTCCCCCTTATTTTCATGAAAACTAGAGTTTCTTGTCTGAGGTGCTTGCTCACATTACAGTTCTATCTCGGACTCAGAATTCTTTTATCTGACTGTTGCTCTTGGTAATGGCTCTTCTTCCTATTCCTCAAAGTTATTCCTTCTTCCCATGACATCATCAAACTTCACTCAGCCTGGATAGAAACCAAAAGGGTGTCCACTGGGAAATATAAGGGTTGAATGAGCAGTAAGCTTCAGTGGGGGTGGGAAAACAGAGGATAAAGAAAGAGCCTTGACTTAATGGGCTATTGTTAGATCAATGGAAAGATAATAAAAATATGGCTGTTGCTGACCAACAGAGAATATAGAAGCCCAGGACAAAGTAACTGTAGAGAGGTAATGTTGAGTCTTTAGGTCTTTTTCCATCTGAAATTAAGCATGCCCAAGAAGTCTTAGCAATCCCTTTTTCTGTCAACTTCCCATGTTTAACCATCTTTTCATACCCAATCCATGAAATCTTATTTAGCTGATGTCAGGATAATTTTCAGCTTGGCAGTGGGAATTAGATTTTCAAGACTGATAGACCTTAATAGATTGGGTGAATTTCTCCAATTCCCTTTTGAAGCTAACCCAGTAAGTGATCATAGCCACATCTTGTGGTCATGAATTCCACAGTTTAATTATGTATTGTATGAAGAAGTACTTTCAGCTTCATTGGACAATCTCTGGTCATAGATTTTGAGTGATGTCCACATTTCATGTCCACATTAAGAATGAGCTTGTTTACACTTCATGTTGAGCCTTAATCACCTCTTTCCTTAGCTAAAGAATCTCAAATATTTTAGGCATTTTTCGTAAAGAAGATGTCAAGGCCCCCAGATCATAATTTAGATTGCCGACTTCTGCCTTTTGTGCAGCTTCTTGAAGTTTTTTTTTTCAAACATGGCAATTAGAACTACATATATTATTCCAGGTGTGGAAAAGGGAAAGTATTTTACCCAAATCTACTTCACATGATCTCTAGATTTATTTAATGGGGCACACTGTAGCGTTATAATTATCATTATTGGGAAAATGGCTTGAGTATAATATATCTTGGATTAAAGAGAAGCCAGTAGATTATTTCTGCTATTCATGGTGCCCACAAGTGTTTAAGAAGACTATAACATTTGTCTCTTGGGAGGCAAGGCATTCCTTTTAGATCTGAAGTCAAATTCCAATTGACCTTCATTTTCCCAAGCGGAATATTCCTTCAGTCAGCCTCCTTGTGATAATTATTGCTCTAGAATTGTTCCATTGTAAAGAGAAAACAGATTGCATTCACATGTGCTCGTATTATGCACAGAAGACCAGAAGGTCCTACGTAGGTGGCAAATAACTTTCTTAACTGATGGATTTTTATCTCGGTTTGGGCATGACACATCATTTCAATTAAAAAATGACTCATTCTGCCTGAAATGAAATATACACATTGCATGATTCACCCACCAAAAGCACCGTTTTCATAAAGCTGTTCCTCAATTATAGAAATGAGCTGCGTTAGATTAATGCGTATGCAAATCTTTTGCTGCCCCCCCTTCAGTTGGAATAATGATATTTTAAAAAACAAAAATAAAATACCCTGAGACAATTAAGCATTAACTCTGAAGCGATCCTGGCTGAAGCCATCTTGTGCTGCCTCATAGTTGCCATGAAGCCTGAGAGGGGGAAGGGAGGCAGGAAGTAGATAGCCCAGCTAACAGTCAAAATAAAAAGTTTTCCTGTGGGAACCAAGGTCATTGTGACAGGTGGCTTGTGAAGGAGGAGAGGAGCCCGCCAGCTGCGTTCATTGGATAATGTGACTGGTGACACATGGGAGGGGGGAAGTTTCACTTTTTTAATTAGGGGAAAACCGGGGAACTTTCAGAGTTGGTTTTCATCGGCTGTGCCGATATGATGTATCCAATAAACATGTTCTTAGAGGAATCTACCTGCCTCCGAGTTCTGCTTTGAATGGGTGCATTACTTGGAACGCTGACATTAGCATGCAATAATCTGACCATTTTTTCTTAGAAACAATTCTTAATATGTATATTAATAGTAATATATCTATTTGTTGATTGAACCACCACAGACACACACACACAGAGAGAGAGAGAGAGAGAGAGAGAGACAGAGAGACAGACAAAAACAGAGAGACACAGAGACAGACAGAGACAGAGAGAGAGAGAGAAAGAGAGAGAGAGAAAGAGAGATAGAGACAGAAACAGAAACAGAGAGACAGACATGGACAGAGAGACACAGAGAGAGAGACAGAAAGACACACAGAGAGAGACAGAGACAGAAACAGAAAGACACACAGAGAGAAACAGAGACATAGAGAGAGACAGAGACAGTGAGACAGAGGACACACACACACACACACACACACACACACAGAGAGAGAGAAACAGAAACAGAGAGACAGACAGGGACACTTATGGGAAACTGCCATCTGTTTATGCCAGGTCAAGCTTATTTAGAAGCCTTTCAAAAAAAAAACAACCCCCATGGAACAGTCATAGGCAGGAAACATACGGGCAACCAGATATTGCTGAACTACAATTCCCCTCATCCCTTACCGTGGGATGCCCATAGTTGTGGCTTCAGTTCAGCAATATCTTGAGTACAGGTAGTCCTTGACTTACAACCATTTGTTTAATGACCATTCCAATATACAATGGCACTGAAAAAAGTGACTTATGACCTGTTTTCACACTTAGGCTTACAACCATTGCAGAATGCCCACATGACTAAAATTCAGGAGTTTGGCAACTGGCACGTTTTTATGATAGTTGCAGTGTCCTGAGTTCATGTGATCACCATTTGTAACCTTTCCAGATAGGTTCTGATGAGCAAAGTTGATGGGGGAAGCTGGATTTGCCTAACAACCACAAGGTTCACTTAACTGCAGTGATTTGCTTAACAACGGTGGGAAAAAGGTCGTAAAATGGGGCACAACTCAGTTAACCTCCGTATTGGATATGTTGGGTTCAATTTTGATCATAGGCCAAGGAATGCCTGTAAGGAAAAGAACACTGTAGATCAATGTTTCTCAACCGTGGCAACTTGAAGATATGTGGACTTCATTTCCCAGAATTCCCCAGCCAGAAGTTGGGAGTTGAAGTCCACACATCTTCAAGTTGCCACGGTTGGTAAACCCTCCAGTAGGCTCTTTGGGCTGCCTTCTGAAGCTCCTATGGCAGGGCTGCCAAACTCCCATCCCACGGCCAGATATATCACTTGCTGGACACCCCCACCCCCACCCCCAGTTTAGAGAAGGGGGGGGAAAGTCCCAATATGTCATATGACGCTGCCATGATGGCGTGAGTTTAACACCCCTGTCCTATGCACTCTTATGCTGAACACTCCATTTATAAGAAATATGCAAGATCAGACCAGGCAGCCCATCAAGTTGACATTCTGTGTTTTTTTTTGTTCAGTGGTCACCAAATATATTCAGGAAGTTTCAGAAGGCAAGAGCTACACATTGGCCGGTATTTTAGATATGCTCCTTGTGATTCAAGAGGTGGCCCACTGTAACTACATAGCCAAAAAGGCATTAAGAGTTGTTAACCTAATCCTACGTAGCTTTTTCTCTGGTAATATCACACTACTAACGAAAGCATACAAAACATTTGTTAGACCAATACTTGAATACAGCTCATCAGTCTGGAACCCGCATTACGTATCTGATATTAACACAGTTGAGAAAGTCCAGAAATATTTCACAAGAAGAGTTCTCCACTCCTCTACTCGTTGCAGAATACCTTAATGCCACCAGACTTGAAATTCTAGACCTAGAAAACCTTGAATTACGCCGTCTTCGATCTGATCTAAGTATAGTATATAAAATCATACATTGCAATGTCCTATCTGTCAATGAATACTTCAATTTCAACCATAACAATACAAGAGCACACAATAGATACAAACTCAAAGTAAACCGTACCAAACTGAAACAACAGCCATTGGAACGTTGGGACTGGTTGCAAGTTCTTTTGAGAGTCATAACTTCAACCAGTTGTTAAGCAACTACTCACAAGTCCAGGACTACCTGTAATTGGGTGAATGGCTCAAATGCTCTGTTCCTAGAGGTTTGTGTGATTTCTGACAATTTCTCTATTCCTCTGCAGCCCACTCCCGTATTCCAAGTACAGTATCTCCTAAATCTGTGGACAGATTTTTAGGAGGCTGTAAAGACAAAGAAAATCCATGTCCTCTTAAATGTTTGTTCCCCTCACAGAAGGCAAATTAAAATTCAAGCTGTTATGTGCTATGCAACCAAGAAAAACTTTGCCACAGACAATCTAGTGCTCCTCAAATATTTTATAAAAACATACCTGACAGTTCATAGCAGCGGTCGCCAACCACTGGTGGGCCTCGAGAAAATTTTGGTGAGCCGCAGAGATATGTCACCCCAGAGCACCCCCCAAAAGTAATTAATCCAGGCTGCTCAGAAACACAAGGCTGCGCCTCCCACATGGCCTGCAAGACCCCCCCGCCCACTCACTCTTTACCCGGCAAACTTGCCTGTTAAATTGCTACTTTTTTTTTTTTCTTTCCGACCATCAGCTCTTCTGCTGTGCCAGGAGATTTAGATTAACTAGAAAGCAGGAAATGGTTGCATTTCTTGCTTTCTAGCTAGTTTTTAGATCTTCGGCTCTGCTTTTAAGCACAGCCAAACCTCCCTTAGGACTGAAGGTTCTATTATTCAGTGCAGACTCACAGCAAGCAAATTTTACGTGACAGACTGAGCTAGCTGATGGCAGATAGATAGATCTCTGAATGAATCTGATTCTGTGAGCAACTCAACCTGCCTGCCTGCTTTGCCTGCTTTTGGGTAAAAGTTGCTCTTTTTTATGAAAAATTCAGTATTTATATAAATATATTTACATACAAGCCATGCCCAGCCAGTCACATGACCAAGCCACACCCACAAATTAGGCCACGTCCACATAACCGGTTAATGGTCCCTGGGATTTAAAATTATGAGTTTGGTGGTGCCTGAGGTCCAAAACGTTGGCGACTCCTGCTCTGGACTGTAGTTACCTCATGTGAATTCATTGTGCATGGTTTCAAACATACAGCAGTCATGTATTTCAGATTTCACTATTGCAAGACCGTTTTATTACTTGCAGTGTTCATAAATAATGCTAAATAGCAGGGGTGGGATTCTACCAGTTCTGTCCACTTCTGTAGAACCAGTTGCTCTGAAGAGCAGCAAACATAGAACCGGTTCTATGTCTGCTGCTGCTTTGGCCCACCCGCCCGCCTGGGCTCTTACCTGATCTTTATTTCCTGCTTTTTCAACCACAGCTGCTTTGTGCGACACAGCTGCGGTTGAAAAGCAGGAAAGAAGGGCTTTTCCAACTGCTGCGCACTCGCACGCAGCGCTGCTCAGCTGTCCAGGTAGCTCAGCAGGTTGTAAATGGCAGTCACGCGACGCAGAGCAACAGAACCGGTAGTTATGCCAGTCGGATCCCATCCCTGCTAAATAGGTTTCCAGCTGAGCACTTACATATCTTACTCATAAAACTGTCTGCTATTGAAATTGGTTACTGTCTTTTAATTCCCAAGCACAATGAGTGATATACCCTGTACTTAAATTAGCTCTGAAATAGCTTTTAAAGTTATAAAACTCATTGGGCCTTAGAATGTAGTAACAAAGCCTAAACCCACAGTGATTCTGTCTCATTTGGGGAAGAAATGTGACGGGAGTATTTTTGAACCCACATACAGTACAGTAAAACCAAGTGTAGATACTATTTCTGGTTGGAATAAAATTAATTTGTTTTCTATTACTCAGTTTTTCTTGTGCTGCTTTTGTTATAGGCTGAACAAAACTGTGAACAATAGCAATCAAGTAAAAAAAAAATCTGAATAATTTGGTTCTCACTAGCTTATTACAAGTAGTCCTTGGGTTATGACAGTTGAGTGCTGTTCAAAGTTATAATAGCTCTAAATCTATAATCTATAACCAGTCCTCAAAATTAACAGTTGTTGTGGGGTGCCCATGGTCATGTGATCACAGTTCAAGAACTTGGCTGCTTTTTTTCTCTCCTGAGGATCCCACAGGTGGCAGGACAAGTGTTGGTCCCAGGCTCCCATTTCCCTGTCCATACTCGTGCCAAACCATGGCACCCACTTCCCCACCCATATCTGTGCTGCACCACAACAGCCAACCTCTTGCCCACCTACCCACACTTGCACCGGGTTGTAGCACTGACCTGCATGCCTAGCTATACTCATGCCATATCTTGGCACACCCATCCATCTGCCTGCACCTATCCCTAGTACTCACTCATCTATACTCTGGAATACTCACCTGCCCACTGCCCTGCTTGCAAGCCACTTGCCGTGGGTGGGATTAGCAAGTTCCTGCTGGCTTTCCCATTGACTTTGCTTATTGGAAGCTGGCAGGAAGTTGCAATTCACAGTCACATGAGGTCCTCGTATAATGGCCTGTGGTGTTCACTTAACAACAGCAACAGGGACTGCTGGGATTGCCAATAAGCACTGCAGTCACTTGACATCACACTTTATGATCACCTTGCTAAGTGATGGAAATTCCATTACCCTTGTTAAGCAAAGACTACCTGCAGTGTCTTTGTCAGCCTTTGAATGGGCTATATTCCTGGTGCTTACGATGTAATAAATTGTTATTTCTAGTAATGGTGTCTCTGCCATTTCATTGTAATATGTCTGCATGTTTTAGCTTAATTTTATAGAGCCTAGTGTGCATATCACTCAGAATTAGCATCAAAGAGTAGCTTATAAGCCTGGTAAATAATATTTTTTCTAAAATGAATTATTTACAATACCTGAGAATTACTTTTTGAAGCTTCTTCTTGTTAGTTGTGAAGTCGTGTCCGATCCATCACAACCCCATGGACAACGTTCCTCCAGGCCTTCCTGCTTCATTTTGTACTCCAAGGCCAAACTTGCCTGTTATTCCTGTTATCTTTTGGCTTCCTGCTTTAGCATTCCAATCCTCCATGATGATAAGGACATTATTTTTTAGTGTTAATTCTATAAGGTGCTAAAGGGCGTCATAGAACCAGTCAATTTCATCCTCTTCAGCACCAGTGGTTGGGGCAAAGACTTGGACTACTGTGATATTGAATTGTTTGCCTTGGATTTGAACTGAGGTCATTCTGTCATTTTGGAGATTGTATACCAGTATTGCTTTTCCTACTCTTTTCTTTTATTGACTATGAAGGTACCCCATTTCTTCTGAGAGATTCTTGCCCGCAGTAGTATGCCTGATGGTCATCTGAATTAAATTCACCCATTCCTGTCCATTTTAGTTCACTGATTGTTAAGATGTCGATGTTCAGTCTTGTCATCTCTTGTTTGACCATATCCAGCTTGCTTTGATTCATGGATCTTACATTCCAGGTTCCTATGGAGAATAAATCTTTACAGCATCGAAGTTTCTTTTCACCACCAGATGCATCCAAAGCTGAGCATCCTTTCGGCTTTGGCCCAGTCGCTTCACTCTTTCTGGCGCTACTAGTACTAGCCCTCTGCTCTTCCCCAGTAGCATATTGGACACCTTCCGACCTGAGGGGCAGCCATTTTCCAGCATCATATCTTTTTGCCTTTTGGTACTGTCGATGGGGTTTTCATGGCAAAGATACTGGAGTGGGTTGTCACTTCCTTCTTCAGTGGATCACATTTTGTCAGAACTCTCTGCTATGACTTGTAAATAGCAATTTAGTAGGCAAGTTTGCTGGGTAAGGAGTGAGTGGGTGGGGAAGGTTCCTGCGGGCCATGTGGGTGGCGCAGCCTTCCGAGCAGCCTGGATTAATTGCTTTGGGGGGGGGTGACATTTCTCTGCAGCCCACCAAAATTTTCTCGAGGCCCACCAGTGGCGACCGCTGGTCCAGAAAAAGGGATTTATATAACTATTCAATGGAGGTAATTCTAATGTTATGCTGTGAGATTTCTGTGCTATTTCTGAAACACATGTATGTATTTTTGGCAAAACGGATCAAACATTCCAGATGGATTCACAAGTCATGCCAAGATATGGTGTGATAGTTTGTAAAATATTTCCTTCACATGTTGTGTGAATGCAGCCTTTATAGTGGATCCAGATTGGCCATTACATGAATGGAAGGATGCTAATGTTCACCAGATGGTTGCCTAATGTAGACGAGGAATAAGGGAAGATTTATTCTTTCTTTGGCAATTTTTGCCTCTTTTGCTACCCCAGAGAGATCCTCAGTTTCCAGATTAGAACTTCAAAGACCCTTGGTGTTTATAAGAAGAGGAAGTGTGTGGATTGCTTCTCTGGTCTCTTCCACATTAAGCACAGCTTTGGATTCCTACCATTGTTCCTAAGGTAATGTGGCAACAATAAATCCTTAAGAATTCAAAAACATTTGCAGTTCTCCACAATTGTCTTCCAACCCATCATGTTTATTTAGGCAGTAGTTATCATGCAGGATTCAACTTAAAGGGGGGAAATATCTGATATACTAATGAAGAACATTACTAGGCAGTTCAAGGACAACTTGTTCACTATGGAACTTCTGCTGAGTGACTCATTCTCAGGAATGAGTCATAATATTCTTTTCAGAATTCATGCGATTTATGAAAACATTTGTTTTCTAACAAGGGATGCTCTTGTTTTCCTACGAAATAATTTTTTTTGATGAAAACATAAATGATAGAAACATAAATATAATTAGAAAAACTATAAACATAACATACCTTTTAAAAAAAACAGTCAGCATCTCAGAACTAGAGTTTTGGAAAACATACAGAGAAGCAGGGGAACGAAGGAAGGACTAGAACCTGCTACTTGTGTGCTGACCACCCTGCCAACAAACTTCCTTAAAAGGGTAGTTAGACTGGACAAAGGTTGTCTAATACTGTTAGTTCCAACAATGGCTTCTTGAGAATGGGGGACATCATCTCCTTCATTCTGATTCAATCTGTGATCCAACAGAAAGTGTCCCTTTCAGACACTCATATTAAACTTAAATAGAAAGAAGATACAGAATATTATCAAATGGAGAACTTATTCTACCACTGTTCGGAAAAAAGGGGTGGAGATTAAGAATGCAATCTGTACTGCTAAGCAAATAAAATAACGTAGATGATGTTAATTAAGCAGTAACACAATGTAAACAATAGAAAATTAATAAAACTTCATAGTTTTATTAATTTTCTATTGTTTACATTTTATATAAAGCCTGTGGGATATAGGAAAATCTGAAATTACCCCATGCTCACAGTGAAGCATAGTGGTGGCAACATTAGACTTTGGGGCTGCTTTTCTTCAGCTGGAACTGAGGCTTTACTCAGGAAATTATAAACAGTTCCAAATATCAATCAATTTCGGCAAAAAAATCTTCAGGCTTCTGTTAACATGCTGAAGATAAAAAGGAAATTCCCTGTTCAACACAAAAACAACTCAAAGCATAACTCCAAACCAACAAAAGAACAGCTTCACCAGAAGAAGATCAAAGTTCTGGAATGACCCAGCCAGAACCAAGATCTGAATCCAATTGAAAACCTGAAGAGGCCTGTACATAAGAGATGACTTTGCACACTGACAGATTTGGAGTGCTTTTGCAAGAACGGGCAAAGATTCCCAAGGCAAGATAGGCCATAATCCTACACCAAAAGACTGAGTGCTGTCATAAAAATCCAAGTGCTTCAACAAATCAAAGAGACAACTAAGGAGCTGCCCAGTGAGCACTGGAAACCAGAAGAACAGCTGGCGACGGCATGCATGCCCACAGAGAGGGTTCTGCATGCCATCTCTAGCATATGTGCCATAGGTTTGCTATCACGGGTATAGGGTTTCCTGCCTGAGGAGGGGTTGGACTAGAAGACCTCCAAGGTCCCTTCCAATAACTCTGCTATTCTATTCTATTCTATTCTATTCTATTCTATTCTATTCTATTCTATTCTATTCTATTCTATTCTATTCCTATTCTATTCTATGCTATTCTATGCTATGCTATGCTATTCTACTCTATTCTTTCCTTTTCTATTCTATTCTTTCCTATTCTTTTCTATTCTATTCCTATTCTATTCCTTCTCCCTATTCTATTCTATTCTATTCTATTCTATTCTATTCTATTCTATTCTATTCCTTCTCTCTATTCTATTCTTTCCTATTCTGTTCTGTTCTGTTCTATCCCATCCCATCCCATCCCATCCCCATTCTCATTCCCATTCCATTAGTTTTAGGATATGCACACTTATGCAACCACATTATTGTACATTTTTATTGTTACTTTTATCCCCCTAAAAGATTTCAGTTTGTTGCACAATGTAGCCCCATAGTAAGATAGGTAGCAAATAAATTTAACAATAAATACATTGAACAGCTTTTATGTTATATTAAAGGTGGATAAATTCTGAAATAATTTATCTTGGTATGATTTTTTTTACATCTCAAAAACCTGGCATTTTAACAGTGGTGTGTAGACTTTCAATATCTACAGTATCTGTGGGCTCTTTAATCAAAATTACTTGGCAACTTTAAGATGTGTGTGCTTCAACTCCCAGAATTTCCCAGTCAGCATCTTAAAGTTGCCAAGTCTGAAAATGATTAAACATGACATTAAGGAAAAAGGTGTCAGGTTTCTAAGTGTTAAGAACAACAATATCCAATATTTTATGCACTTTTTGTTATTAAAGAGTATATTTAACCAACATGTTTTTTTAAAGAAATGGGCTTTTAATTAGTTTTCATCTGCTTTGTACATGAAGGAAATCATGTCTGAAAATGGCTAAAAACAATAATGGACACCATGACAATAAATGGCATGCTGGAGAAGTAAATTGTTTCAGTATTCAAGAACTAACATAATGGAACAAAATAGAGGCAGTAAACATGTCATTAAACATGTGGTGTGGCTGTACTTAACACAGCACTTCCCTCTTACCCCTTTTGGAAATAAACTAATAGAAAGCTCTATATATATTGCACCAAAGGAATTTTCATAAGCATTTTGTTTTTCAAGATGTAAATTGAAAATATTATGACTGTTTGCTAATCCTGACATTTGAAAATTACACTCTAGATTAATTCTGACAGTAAGTCTAAATAGTTTTAATAACAAATAAAACATGGGTTGCTCTGTAGAACTTCTCCAAAATCCTGACAATCTTAGAGAAAAAAAAGTCCAGTCTAACAAAAACAGTACTGCAAAAGACCGATTAGGAGAACAAGTCAAAATAGCCATCCATATTTGGCTATATCAGAATATAGACTTGTATAGGCAAAGAAGAATCTATATGTCCTGTTGGACATCTACTTAAGTATGAGCCAGCAGTGTGCTGCAGGTGTCAAAAAAGCCAATGCAGTCCTAGGCTGAATAAACAGAGGGATGATATCAAGATCATGTGAAGTGTTAGAATCACTTTATACTGCACTGGTAAGTCTATGCTTGGAATACTGTGTCTAGTTTGGTCACCATTGTCCCAAATAAGTTGTCAAGATTCTAGAAAGAGTGCAGAGAAGAGCAACAAAGATGATTAGGGGACTGTAAAATAAAGTGGACGAACAGTTGCAGGAACTAGGTTATCTCTAGTCTAATGCAGCAAAGAACTAGTGGTGACATGATCTCATAGTCATGATAATCCTAATGATAACCCTAACCCCAACCTTAACCCTCTGCTCTCCAATCTCTATCCTTTAAGCAAAAACAGCTCTCTATCTTTTTTTAAAACTTCATTTGCTGTATTACTGAATGCCTGGAAAGAGGGTGACAAAACCTGTAAGTTATTTATCTTGACCCCGGTGCTGAATAGAAGAGGAAAGGAAGCAAGCAAGCAAAGAAAATCTTTCTCCAGCATTCAGGACCTGAAGAAAAAGCAGAAACAGGCAGCCAATGGCCAGGGAAGAAGCTGGATCCTAAAGGGTGTCAGATAGGCACTAAAGTTTTCTAAGCTCTTTACCGAGCCCAACATTTCTGTTGTTAAGTGAGACATTTGTTACATGAGTTTTGCCCCATTTTACAACATTTCTTGCCACAGTTGTCGAGTGAATCTCTGCAGTTGATAAATCAGTAACACTTAAGTTAAGTGAATCTGGCTTCCCCACTGACTTGGCTTGTCAAAAGGTTACAAAAGGAATCACACGACCCTGGAACACTGCAACGGTCGTAAGTATGAACCAGTTGCCACCCATCTGAATTTTGATCACACGATCATCGGGGGGATTGCTACAAAGGTCATAAGTGTGAAAAACGGCCAGAAGTCTTCTTTTTTCAGTGCTGTTGTAACTTTGAATGGTCACTAAGTGAACTGTTGTAAGTCGAGGACTACCTGTACTTGCCTGTCTGACCCACTTTAGGATCCAGCTTTTGCCATGGCTTTTTACTGTATGAATCGGGAGCTTGTGGCCTTCCAAACTGCTGTTGATTAAAACAATTCCCCTTTCTTGAAGCCACAGTAACTGGCATTGCTGGGAACTGTGGATCAACAACATCTGGAAGACCCAAGATTCTTCCCTTCTGCTCCAAATGAGGAGATTGAGAAAATGTTATTTTTTCCCCTGTAAACAGTAAGAACCAGTTACAATCAATAATGTTTTCTAGGTTCAAGTTGCACTGTATTCCATTGAGTGAGCTTGCCCTTTTAATGAACTGATGTCTTTCTCGGGGTCTTCTCTACATGCACTTCTTTCTACGCCTTGCTGTAGGGGAATAAAAGATAAACAGAATGTTAAAACTATTTGGCTATTCTGCAAACTTTCAAAATTGACAAATAAATAAATAAAATAAACTTAGCATAGTAATTTATGTCACTGTGGCATGGATAGAAAGACCTCCCGACTTGTTTCCCTTTATATATGGAAGAAATCCCTACAAATTTATGGCCAAAACTTTCCTTCTTCCAATTGCTGAATTACACAAGGACTACTGCATTGGGCTCAGCTGCTCATGATAACCAGGGTTCTTTTCTATTTCACAAATATTTACATAAACTAGTGAAAATATTAAAAAATTAAATGCCTACCAGAAAAGGAAGCCTGGCCTCTAAGTACATTCACTGAGGATGCTAAGGGGTCTCTCCAAAGAAAGCCCTTCAGAGAAGGGGACTCTTTCCGTGATAGCCACCTGTTGCACCATTAACAGTTAGGTAAGCATGTGGTCTTCTCCAAGGTCCTAGTAGTGCACACTGAATTTAGGTTGATTTTGAGAGAGCCAGGAAAGTGAAATCTGTGTAATTGAAGAGGGGGTGTTAGCCGAACTACTTCATATTCAGGTAGCTGAAAGTCCATCCCTTTTTATTTTTAAAAACGTTATTAAATGAATAAGGCACCCAGATCAATTATGAACTTTTGGTGGTGTACAATATGCACAATTTAAAAGAAGTTACATTAAATGCAATAGTATAAAAGGAGTGTCTGGAGAAACGACCATGCAATCAATCACAAGGGGTCTGCCACTCATTCTAGTCCAAGGTTTAGGACAGTGATGGCAAACCTATGGCACACCTGTGAAAGGTGACAAAACTGACGTTTTGGTGACATGCCAGCATGCACTAATGCCCAACAACTATTTTTGAAAGCACGCACCATTCTCGATTTTCAGAGGCTGCGGAGGTCACATGAGAATGGTGTGCACCCTCATGTAGCCTCCAGACCCTTTAGAAATTATTTCAGGCCAGCCTTGACACTGCCATTGAGTGGTGTTGTTCAGAGTGATGTAGGTCAAACTCAAGGCCTGGGGGCCTGATGCGGCCTGCGGGGTGCTTAGATCTGGCCTGTGGAGTTGTCCTGGAAACAGCAAACACTTGCAGTGTCTCTGCCAGCGAAAATGGAGCCTGGGAGAGCTGCCTGCGGTCCTCCTGAGTTCCGTATCGCTGGCAGAGGGTTGCAGGAGGCTGTCGCAGTTAAAAATGGAGTTTGGGAGCCCGTTTTTGCGGGCAGAGTGCTTGGGCCGCCACAGGCGCACCCTGACACGAGTGATGTCGAGCTGGCCATGCCCACCCTGACCACGGCCAGCCGCCTAAGGTCAAACATAACCATGATGCAGTCCTCAATCAAGTTTGACACCCCTAATCTAGGTGATAGAGGGGTGATAGAGAATTGTTTCTCTTTTCTTTGGGTATTTGTGTGTGTGTGAGAGAGAGATACCAACAGAGCCAAGATAGGCATTTTCTGCATCTTTGACACATCTTTGAGCCCAAAAGGCTTGCCATCACTGGTCTTGAGCAACTCTTAAGAGCTTGTCTAATAAGATTAAGGCAGAGACTTTAACAGGATGTTATTGCAGAGGGCAACTGCTAGGGCAGAGAAGGCCTATTTCCTGAGTTCCGTCAGATGTCTTCACTTAATCAAAGGTGCCCAAAGCATGCTGACTGCCAGATGGCACAGGTAGCAGGGTGGGATTCTACCAGTTCTGTCCGGCTCTGTAGAACCAGTAGCTCTGAAGAGCAGCAGACACAGAACCACAAATCATAAATCACCGAACCAGTAGTTTCACCAGTCTGATCTACCCCTGACAGGTAGCAACTATAAAAGACAGGCAGCCCCTTGAGTAATCAGATCCTATATCTTGAAGGGCTACAGAGATGATAACCAGTACCTTGCATTGCACTGGTAATCATTATGACTGGTACAAGATTCTTTCTTAATGAAAAACAAACTGAAAAATGCTTATCTCATGAACACATTAAATCCTGGAAAAGTGTAAGCAGACAGGGCGCTGGAAATGTAGAAAAAGAGGGAAAAAAGCATAATTTACCCCACAACCATTTTGTTAGGTGCTCCCCAAGGAAATAGAAGATGAACATTATGCCCAAAGCGACAGAGAGAAATATTGCCTTTCCAAGTAGGCCAAGCACTCCTAAAACTGGATAAGCCCAAATCCCTGCTACATGATGTATCCAAATTATCCTAAAACAAAGCAAGACAAACATCATAATGAAATACAAGAAGCCAAAACAGATTAAATATTGTATCTATTTTGAGGTTATCTGAAAATATTTGGGCTAAGATTACAAAGTTATAATAATGAAGTATTAAAACAGTAAAGGATCCAAAGGGCCCAAAAGCAAGAGGAAAGAAAGGTTAACTATTCCTATTTAAATCCTAGGAGACAAAATGCTTGACAATGACTGCTTCCTAATGGTGAATCTGTTATCTTTCAGATACTACTACTTCCAGATTTCCATTACTGTTGTGAAAGATGGATTTGGGCTACTTGGAGTTGAAGTCAGCAATATCTGAATGCTACTGGTTCCATAGTCCATGAAAGATTGAGGTACTAGATTTATGATAGATACATAAGTGGCAGTGAAACCATATATATTACTGTTATAATTTTGCCTGCAAATTTATATAGTGTTTTTAAATATTCTGGAAGAATTATTCAGTTGTTCAGAAAAAAACAATTGCTCCTCTCTCCTCTCCTCTCTCTTTTCTTGCCTTCCTCCTTCCCTCCCAGGTAATACAAAAGAAACACCTGAGCAAAATGAATAAAATGTTTTAAATGTAAATACATTTCTCAAACAATGAACACCTACCATGATAGGTATACAGCTGAAAAGATGCCAAGTCCCAATATTCCTTTCCATCTAGGAGGATACTTATGTGAACATATAACCAGCTCTATGAAAAGCAGCGGCAGGATAGTAGTGTGCTAAAAAGCAAAAGGAGAACATAAAAGTATGATGTATGGAAAGAAAAGCAGTTGTATTGCTTCTTAGTCTGGTTTCAGATCACTAGAAGTCATGGTGGCACAGGGGTTAGAATGCAATATTGCAGGCAAACTCTGTTCACAGCCTGGAGTTCGATTGTGACCAGCTCAAAGTTGACTGAGCTTTCCATCTTTCCAAGGTCAGCAAAATGAGGATCAAGATTGTTTGGGTCAATATGCTGATTCTGTAAACTGCTTAGAGAGGGCGGTAAAGCACTATCAAGTGGGGGCGTGCATAAGCGCACCAACGTGCCTACCGTCCCTGTCCTATTGTTTCTCTTATTCTTTTATTTTTCTTATATGTACCCATTTCATGTATTCACAACTATGTATACATTTATACTTATTATCTTGTAAACAATTGGCAAATAAAATAAATAAAATAAATAGTTCTGAGTTTTATTGCTATTGCTTTTCTGTTCCAGCATTATTGCAAGAAAAATACTTTCAAGGTATTTTTTCTGAAAACAGAAGATCCTGTCAAGTTATAGCATTCCTTTTGAAAAGGCTATGTGAATACAGACAGTCCTCAAGATACGACTGGCCATTTAAAATGCTGATAATCTAATTCATAACAAATTGCATGTGCCACAAGAAGACCCTAAGCTTCAAATACTTACCATGGTGTGGTTAAGCCAATCCGGATTAACATCGTCCAGCTCTTTAGGATACACTAGTTCTCTGTCAATTGCATAAAGGCCCCAGAAAGCAACAGCTACAAACTGAGAGAAAACACCTGAACATTAATGGGAACCTCAAATGTTGGAAATTTTTTAGATATCTGGTAGTCACCATCTTACAAAGTTTGCCTTTGTATGTGTATGAACATAAGATGGTTATCGTTTTCTCCAGATAAACATATGCCTTCAAACATATTCTGGATCATGCAGTGCAACATACATTGTATCTGCACCTGTAAATTCACGGGGAGTCAGGTGGATATCAATTTGCTGAATTATTAGTTGTTTAATTTATAAGCCCTCTCCTTCTCAATTTCAGAGCAACCCTCTTTGCTTTAAAGAATCAAAACTAAATATTATGTAATTTTAACACTATATTTTGTTATGTAAAGATAGATTTACATAATACAATAAAATAAATAAATAAAGTAAGTAGGATGGATGAGAAAATTAAACTTTTCTCCCTACTCTATTAATAAAAATTGCTGTCAAATTTTATTTGCATTTTAAATCTGCTATTGCTGCCAATGAAATTCTCATCTGAAATACAAATAGCTGATCTATAGAGGCAATTTTTCCAGAACTAGGCCAGGAAGGAGAAAAAAAAAAGGACATTTCTAGCAATCTTTTAAAGAAAACACATAGGCACAGAACACTGACCTACTTGGCTGAAACATTAACTTCCCAAAGTACAGTAATTATAAAATTCAAATTATAATTTTTGTACATTGGAAATCAGGAGGAAATTTCAGAGCTAATAATTGGAGATTTCAATTTTGTGACATGCAAATAAGTTTAACACATAAAGTTTCATAAATAAATAATAAGGTATACAAGTTTCACTTCATTGCCCATTTTTACCATTTGAGCTCTGTCTTTTGATCAAGAATTTATTTTTTAATTAACCCCCTAAAAAAGTTTGAAAACCCCATTTTAGGACTCTTCACAAATGAACACGGCTCAATGTGTATTTTGGTCCCTACTATTTGAGCGGAAATCCCACTCTATTTGCTGTTGTTTTTTTTTACTTAAAACTATGCACAAGTATATCTTTACTAGTAGATGTCAGAGATATTTTATAAAAACTATTCAAAAATACATTTTTAGTGCCTTTTAGCCAGTGCTGATTCCTGGCAACTGCTTGGGCATTGGCCATTGAACAAGTCTCTCTAATTTTGGCAGCATTTTCATATGTGGTTTGCAATCGCTTCCTTCCTAGGGTATAGCGAGAGTCAAGGGCCCAAGGGCCCTTACCTGATTTTGTGCTTAAGGAGGGACTAGAACTCAGTCTCTGAGTGTCTAGTGTTGTACCTTAACCACTACATCAAACTGGCTCATATTTCTAAGTAAAATAGAATAGTAAAAGCTATCTTACTTATCCTCTTGAGCTCCTTTCTATATACCTCAAATGGCAATATCTTCATTATAAGAGTTTTGGAATGAAGCAAGATGGTTTAATACAAGTAGTCCTTAACTTATGACCATAACTGAGCCCAAAATTTATGTTGTTAAGTGAGAAATGTGTTAAGTAAATGTTTTGCCCCATTTTATGACTTTGCTTGCCACATTTGTTAAGTCAATCACTGCAGTTGTTACATTAATAACGTGGATGTTAAGTGAATATGGTTTCCCCATTGACTTTGCTTGTCAGAAGGTCGCAAAAGGGGATCATGTGACTCCGGGATACTGCAACTGTCATAAATGTGAGTCAGTTGTCCAGCGTTCAAATGTAAGTCATGTTACCATGGGGAAGCTACAGCGGTTGTAAGTGTGAAAAATGGACATGTCACTTTTTTCAATGATGTAACTTTGAACGGTCACTAAATGAGCCATTGTAAGTTGATATATAATAAAAGTCTGCAGAGAAAATTCTTTCTAACCCCTTTAGCAGCAATGACCATAGAAGGTTTATTTTCTTTTGTGTAAGTAGCATGTTGTGTGTTTGTTTGTTTATGATCTCCCTGTGTGCTGTGGTAGTGTATTCATGAATACTGGGCAGCAGAGGGGGAACTCCACATTCAGTACTATGGGGCACATAACTAGGAAGGAAAGCAGGGTCATAGAATGGAGCAGTCACCCCCAGCCCCCGAGAAGTTTTTCCCAAGCCAAATCTAGGCCTTTTTCAATGTTTCTTTTGCTAGCACTGAGCTCTGCACACATCTCTTTGTTTATGCCCCTTCATTATGAGAATTGACCATTTACTGACTATTTGTTTTCTGTTCTTCAACAGGCCAAGATAGTTGCTTTAAGGAACAAAGCCACCAATTTTCTTAGGCAAATGCTACAGTGGAAAAAAATTTGGTGCTATATAGGAGGACAAAATAAATGTCCACCATGATGAGGTTACCATTGAGAAATCAATGTTGCTTTTGTTGATTTTATCAGTAAACAAGCCAATATACTTGTTTACCGTGATTATGGAAAGGAACATGTGGTTCTTAAGAAAACCATCTAAAATTTCATGTACCTTTAAGCATGGGTGTGGAACGATGGTCCTTTTATGACTTATGGATTTCAACTCCCCAAAATTCTGTGCTCAGGAATTCTGGGACTTGAAGTCCACAAGTCATAAAGGGGTCATCATCCCCCACCTCTGCTTTAAGTAAATCTGACTCAATTTAATGCACTTAAAGTACAGCATGGAATTATTTAAATAATAACAGATATTATAATTACTTACTAAGCCAACAGGGAATACATATGCAGAGAAGATGAAATCTCTAATAGGCAGCACTATAGATGACACTTTCTTTTCTTGGGAAGGGACAAACAGAGCTACAGCATCAATTGTGACACACAATAAGTACAGCAATGTCTGAAAAAGCTATGAATTCAAAGAAGTTATATTCAAAGTGAAGCATACATTTTTTCTATTATTTATAATCCAAGAATAAAATTTAAAGTTAAAAGCTATGACTTGGGATATTTTTATCTCTTCTATTATATTTATCTCTTCTATTAAGTCCCTTAATCAAGATTTCTTCAGTACACTATATCAGGTATTTGAAAAGATTTAAAAAGTGAGAACTCTGAATCTACATTTAAATCAATTACTCTTCACCTAGTGGTTTGCTGATGTTTTGGGATTGCAGTTGGTAGAATTTCCAATGTGGTGGCAAAAGTAACTCAGCAACAATTGAAGGGGATCAACAATTTATCCTTGCAAGCTAGCAGGTTCCAATATGTCTCTGGTCTCTTGTACCCAGAATCACCATAAAAAAGCCATAAGTTTACCTAGTTTTTATGTTGATCAAAGACGATCTGAGCATTTAGCAGAGGATCCATATTAGAGAAATAATTGCTTTACAACTGATCTAGCCACAAAGGGAGACATAGGTACCCATCATGGTTTGAAAATCCTGCAGAGACTTTTGTGGAAATGCAATGCAACAGGTTTTTACATACAGGCAAGTTGAGCTAAGATCCCAATGGTTATTCTGACAGGCTGATTTTAGCAGTAGAAAGAGATAAGGAGCCATAAGGATAAGGAGAACATAATAATAAGGGAAAGAAACTATTTGTTAGTCTAGTGGTGTGGGATTTTATTGACCTAAAACACCGTCCAGACATTTTAATCAATGAATTAAAGAATCAATACATTATACATACAAGTAAACTCAAATGCTTACTTATAAGTGTAATACAAATGAATCCAACCCGAGTATTTATTCCACATCACATCATTCAATATTGCTAAAAACCAGTTCCTGCAAAACATCAATTAAATAATCATACAATATTACACATACAAGTAAACCCAGATGCTTACTTATAAGTGCAACTGAAATGAATCCAACTTGAGTTTTTATTCCACTCATCACTCAGTATTGCTAAAAACCACAGCTGGCAAAATTTGGCTGCTAAAATTCAGGCTTGTGTTGGGACTAGTTTTCCTTTCCCTATTTCTGAGGACACCAGGTCGGGGAAGACTGATTTAAGAGTCTCCATCACTTGAGACTTTCAAGAAGAGACTGGACTCCCATCTGTCAGAAATGGTGTAGAGTCTCCTGCTTGGGGAGGGGGTTGGACTAGATGACCTACAAGGTCCTTTCCAACTCTGATTATCTGTTAAGAGACTCTTTGCTCTGCCTGTTAACTTTCCACATGTTCTGGACTGCACTTTCCAGAATCCCCAGCCAGAACGGCCGTCGGCTGGGAATTTTGTAGCCCAACTCTAATCACATTTATGAAGGAACTATCTCCATTACAACCCCAAAGTGTACTAAACTGACCCTTTCGTTTAAGGTAAGCTCACTCCCCTCTCATCCCGCCTAGCTTCGCTCTCATTGGCTCATCCTACCCAAAACCCCTCCTCCGCCACGTGCGAAGGGGCTAAGACTGATTTGGGCAAGCGCAACAACGCCTGTCGTTTCGCGTGCCCACCTGGTTGAGGAAGGTCAGATATTTCCATTGGCCGCCATAACTGTCGTCGTGCACTTTCCGGACCGGCTTGGGCAACCCCAAATTTTGAGTCAGGGCGAAGGTCGCCCAGAGGAAGCAGAGGAAGTGCAGCAGGGCCACAGCTCTCTGACCTCTCACGGCCAACGGCATGGCTGTTCATTCCACGCCGTGGTGGGTAGAAAGCGGTCATAAGGGGAATAAAAGTTTTAAAGGCGCGGTGGCGCCACGCGCCGGCGGATCCTCCGCGCAGGCGCTGAGAGGGTATTGGTGCTCAATCGCCCGCCGCCATCTTGGCTGCCTTTGAAGGCGAATTTTGGACCGTGACGCTTCCTCACCTCACAGTGGGCCGTGATGTCTCTACCTTGGGGGGCGGAGGGAAAGGAAGAATAGTGATTTTCTTGGTCTAAGTTTCGTTATTCGATAAGTGCAGGTAGAGTTGAGAATATTTGATATTTCTGAAGCCGTACGAACTGCTTTTAGATATTCGCTCCCGTTAAGGGATGTTTTGTTCACTCCCCACCCCCCCGATAAACTTTGGAATGGTACTGACCTGACTGAGATAGGAGGGGCCTAAGCATATAGGCGGGTTGTGTAGGGACTAAGAACCAAAGGTATATTATAATAAGCCTGCTGTATGAATGCAGACTTTGACATTTGGTCTGAATAAATGACGAGAGTTGAAAATGTTGAGATTTTCTTACAAATTTTATTTTATAATTTACCTTTTTACTGTTGTTTTGGTTAGGAATGTTGATAGTACAGATTCAGGATGCACTTTTAGAAACTAATTTTTAAGGGGGTAGGCACCGATGACATGAGACCTGATTAATGTTGAATGAGAGACCACTACGAAATAAATCCTAGGCTCTAAATATGTGGAAAATATTACAAAAGAAGGCAACAGTGTACAATTTTTGAATTGCAGCCAAGAAAACCAGAATATGACATGCCTTTAAAAACAGAAGGAACCAAGCTTTATATTTACTTCAAAATGTTTTTTTAAAATCTACCACAGATTTTTAATATTTTTATTTTTTGTCTTTAAAAATGGTGGTAGCTTATGTTTGTTATTTATCTGTAAGCCATTTCAAAATTGTTTTGTGTGCAAGGTTATGGGAATACTGTATATTTGTATAAGATCAATTAAAAAATGAAATATGCTTATTTTTGTATGTGTCTACTCAAAAGTGAATTCCACTGATTTCTGTGATACCTGTTTCCAGGAAAATACTGTACTTTTGCAAATTTAGAACTCATTCAAAGGACATTGGGAAATAAAATATTTAAAATATGTTAAGTCACTATTTGAAGATCAAAGAAATTGTGATTGATTTCCAGTGTAAGGAGTTATTGATTTAGTTGTTGATTTAGACTAACTTCTTCATATTTCCTTTGTGTAGTTGTCCCATGGACTATTTTGAAACAGCTGTTGACAACAAATTAAACATAATCTACTGCTATGTTTGTGTGATCCTTCTCTTAGGTATGTAAATTAGTAATCATAACCACAACTTCTTGTAATGGATTTGACTGAGTAAACAAAAATATCTGAATATACTCATAATAGTTTAACTGACATGAATAACCCATGGGGTGGGGGGGTGAATCATATAAGTTCTTCCAAGTAGCTGCATTGAAACAGTTATGCCCTCAGAAGCTTATATTGATTGTCCTTTAAGTATATTTAGCATGTAAAGTATAGAACAGCTTTGTTGTACAAAATGCAGCTGGCTGACATATGGAGAGTTACTAGAAAAGAATCAGTTCTTGTTTCATTATACAGCTGAGTGCACAAGGAAACATAACACTTTATGCTGTGTAAGAAAGTGCATTCAGTCATAATTCCTCAGTTTTGCAGTAAATAATAGAATAACTGAGTTGGAAATGACCTCGGGGGTCTCAAGCAGGAGACCTTATATCAGGGCTGCCAAACTCATGGCCCACAGACCAGATGAGTCATGCACTGGCCATGCTTTAGTGGTTTAGTGAATGGTTTAGTGAAGGGAAAAAAGTCAATATGTCATGTGACACTGTGACGTTGCAAGTTTGACAACCATGCCCTATGCTGTTTCAGACAAATGGTTGTCCAATCTCTCCTTAAAAACCTGTACTTTTGGACCACCCCCAACTTCTGGAGACAAGCCATTCCCCTGATACAATTAATCAGTGTAATCTTAACTGTCAGGAAAGTTCTCTTTAGTTCTAGGTTAGTTCTCATGACATTTGTTAAAGAGTACAGACTGTTAGATCTTCAATATCTTCTGTACCTTGTAAATAGCACAGTCGGCTAAAATGACTGCCAAATCTATTGAATCTACTACCTCAATATATTACTTATAAAAGTAACATGCAACAAAAAAATACACAGTTTCCAAATTTAGGTAGAGTATATTTTGTTTCTGGACCTTTTTAGAGATTTTAGAAATAGAATCCAGGATTATATGTTTTGTTTGTTTAATCTGTGAAGTAACAAAGTAACTTCTTTCAATTGTTCCTCTTGCAATTAGCTTTTTAAAAGCTTATTGCTTGTCTATGTTTTCTACTAGTAAAAGGCTCGGCACAATGGGTCATTGTTTACTCATGGTTAATTGCTCTGTTTAAGGCTCATTGAATTTTTTATCCATAATTTTTGCAATAATGCTACAGTTAGGGAGTTATTTTTTTTCCCTATTTCTCTTTGTTTGGTTAGCATGTGAGCAGACGTTGACAGGCATATGACAAAACTTTAAAAAGTAAATGCTGTTTGGTGGTAGTGGTGGATAGGATTGGACAGCTTGGTTTTTCAAGTGAAGCCCAAATTTAGAAGTCTTTTGGGGCTGGTAAAAATATTTGGAATATTGCCAAAATATCCTTGTAATTTTCACAAAATGGCTGCCATGGAGGATATGAGCAGTTACAAGTTATTCATTTATCAGGAATAAAAACACTTATATATAAATACAATATATAGGTTAAAATTATCTTTTCTGTAAATTTAAACATCTAATAACAAAAACATTTTTTGTAAAAAGCTGGATGCTTCAATGTTAGCAACAAATTGTGATCTCAAGGCTATTGGGCAATTAGATGAGTTACCTCTACATTTCAAGATAATATTGTCTTTACCATAACTGATCTAAACATAGAGCTGCAGTAGTAGAAATCTGGTGTTTCCTTGACAACTGATAAAAACACAAGTGCATAAAAACCAAGATAGAAGGATGCGGCACTCATAAATAGCGTGGGTTGGGACAGCAGTAGCTTAATCTGTTGAGGTTACATTTAAAGTGAGGAGAGAAAAGACTTGAGAGAAGTACAGTTATAAACTTCGTAGCATTTGGATTGGATCTACAAGAAAATCAAGGATGCAAGAATCTGACCAAATCTGAGTGATTTGGTATGCTTAAGGTATGCTTGAATTTTTTTTTCATGTTAACATATAGAAGGAGTCATGAGCCAGTGTAATTTGAGGTAATCATGTTCCTTGTTTATGCTTTTTTTCTTTTTGGTGTCCTTATGGAAGCATCCAGTAGTTCATATTAAATTTTCTGCATTTATAAATTTGTATCGGCTATTCTTATATCCTTACTGTGTTGAGATTTCAACCTTTCTTCATCCTTGTCCTTATAAGGGTGATTTTTTACTAAGAGTTTATGTTCAAGAGGCATTAATAAAGCAAAGGCATGGTGAGTCCAAAACTGCATTTTTTTGAAATTTAATTTCCTTGAACAGAAAAGGAATTTGGTATTTTTCCCAATATTCTGCAAACAATTGGCACTCAATTTACATTTATAAAGTTTGTCCCATTTTTAATTTTTAAAATATTAACAAAGAATATTGCCATTTAGAATAAATGATTTCAGGTTTAAAAACCTAACTTCTGGAACCAAATACTGCACTTGAGCATAATTAATTACATAAAGTTGGAAAACAGTGCTTGTTTTTATTAAATTGTAATGCTCTGCAGCTTTGATATTTTGTGAAAAACCTAGACTATAAATGGTAACTGATAGAAGAAATTTCTCCAGATAAACTTAAAAAATGCAAATTGCAATCACAAAAATTGTAATGAGTTCATCTAAAAGGAGTTAATAACTGCAGCAGGTAGTATTTACATAGCAAGAAGGTGATTATATTTATACCTCTACAATTTCATTCAATTATTTGTTAATCTACTCCATAACAAGATTGCTGACAGAAGGGCACACACCTATGCACACCTGTTGTACTAATGACTTAAGTGTGAAATGAAATCTAACTATAACCTGCAGCTTAAAAGTTCTGTGTTTAGCAATGGAGCTATTTAAGAGCTTTGCTTTTCAGTTTTTCTAATTGATATTAAGCAAGGATAACTCTTAAAAAATGAAAATTCTATTTTTAATGGAAAGTCATCTTTGATTTTATGCAATATATTCACTGTTTGAAAATTCCTAGATAGGAACAAGATGAATAGATAAAAAATTAGATAAATGTTATAAAACCTGCAGTTGATGAGTCGGGAGTAATTTTCAGTTTTCCAGATGTAAAGGGAGAAAAATTCTGTATTGATGTAGGATATGTATATATAACATGCGCGTGTGTATGTGTGTATGTGTGCGCGCGCACCCCCCCAAAAGAATAGAGCATGAATATGTGTCATAGAAATGCTTATCAGTTACAGTAGAAGATGTGGCTGTGATTCTGTATGGATTGTAAATGCTATGATTAAAAACCTTCAGTTATTATGCAATAATCTGTAAAAAAAACTGAAGAGAAGGGAGACCTACTCAAGCTTCTCGGGAATCTCAAAGGTTTTCAAGGTACACATTAAAATGAATAAACTCAAGTTTTGACCATTATGCAAATAATACAACAACCTTAAATTAAACTGGCTGCATAGAATATTTCTCCTTTTTTAAAAAACCTCTTTGAGGTAAACTTTAACCTTCAATGTTAGGAAATTAACCTCATGTCACTATAGTTCAACTGGAATTGACATGCCAGATCATAAAAACTATAGCCAAACTGGATCAGTGTAGTATTTTATATTATAGATGACAATTTCAACTTTATTAGGAAAATATATAGAATGTTCTTCTATACAGATTGCTCCTAGATTCCTTAAAAGAAAAAGAAAAATGATAGAAACCACATTTCACTAATTTTACTAGTTACTCCTTTGAATTTTTTAACTCTGATATTTAAAAATGGATCAGCTTCTTTGATGCTATTTTCCAAGTTTCCATGGTGCTTTCTGTGTAGTTTTCAGCAGTCTAGTTATCATCAGTTATTACTTTAACACTATACAGTGATGTCAATTTTGTCTTTTGTTTAATGCTATTTCATTTTTAAAAAATACTTTAGAGCTCCTAAATTTGAAAGTATTATTTTCATTCTCTAGTTCTAGTTTCAGTTTTATTTAAGATTTATTTATTAACTTTTCCTTTCCCTAACAACTTCGGGCAGATCACAAATAAAAAACATACAGGTAGTACTGGAATTACGACCACGATTGAGCCCAGTATTTCTGTTGCTAAGCCAGGCAGTTGTTCAGTTAATATTGCCCCATTTAACGTCTTTTCTTGCCACTGCTGTTAAGTCAATTGCTGCAGTTATTAAGTTAGTAATGGTTGTTAAGTGAATCTAGCTTCCTCACTTACTTTACTTATCAGGAGGTCATGCCCTGGGACATTGTATATGAACGAATTTTGATCATGTGACCATACAGATACATTGCAGTCAGTGAGACCATACTAAAGTATCACAGTCATAAGAGCAATTTGTTACATTATTGAATTTTATGTTTCAGTTCTGTGATTATCTACACTTCACTATCCCTGTTCAATATTTAAATGATGTATCTGTTGACTGTTGCTTTTCTTTCAGAAATTATAAGGAAATTTCTGAAAGAAACATGGAAGCAAAAAATTTCTTATCCAAAGCCTTTTATCTTTCATATTACAAAGCAACACAAATTAAATAAGCATTCTCAAATTGGGCATTTTAAAACACTGCAGAACAAGAACAGATGGGCCTTTTTGTAGCATTTAATATGTTGTCAGTGTCCTTATTAAGACCCCAAAAAAGAACTCCTCTGCTATAGGGAGGCCTATTTTAATATACTCACTGTTGAATTCAGTTTCAAGATCTGTAGCCTAACTCCATTTTTTTTCCATGCGATAAGCCTTGTCTACTCAGGATGTTTGTGAGAATGTTGGTTTCTTGGTTATGAGTTACTCCAACTTGAAATACATATAGGGTAAATACAGTTACTCAGACTTAAGGTAAGGTAAAGGTAAAGTTTCCCCACGCCCATATGTGCTAGTCGTTTCCAGCTCTAGGGGGTGGTGCTCATCTCCATTACAAAGCTGAAGAGCCAGCGCTGTCAGAAGACGTCTCTGTGGTCATGTGGCCGGCATGATTGCTTTTGAACTGCTAGATTGACAGAAGCTGGGGCAAATAACGGGAGCTCTGTTATGTGATGCTAGATTTACTTACTATTAATTTATTCCCTTCCCCTCTCCAAATAACTCCTGGCAGTTTATATAACAGTAGAAACAAATTTGCCCACCCAATCAAGACCTTATATATAAGACAAGCCATAAACACTCATTGAGAAAGAATAAAATTTAACTGTTTAATGGAAAGACAAATCCAAGGGTGCCAGAGCTGTCTCTGGAGGCAAGCTGTTGTATTGTAGCTGTTACAGAGAAGGGTTGCCTCTAGGCCCTTGTCTTTTATTAATACAGCTCTGTTCAATAGAATTTACATTTGCTTTTGAAGGATATTGTAGAATTTATTGTCTATTTTTATGTGACATATACCAAGAACAAGTAAAAGCAATGAATCCAATGTTAAATTAATCTCTTAGTAATTAAGTAATAAATCCCTTAGTGTGTAGAATAGCAAGACCTTGTCAACAGTTCTTCATCTGTAGTTTTATTACTTTGATACAAGTTCCATGTTATATGCACATATAAAGAGAAATTGCTTCCTGGTATTATAAAGTTGATGAATTCAATATGTTTGCCTAATTGATGCCAAGGATATGCCAGCTTGTTCCTTGACATTTATACTTGGTTATAACCATCGGCTTGTTTTAAAGAAGCTTCTCTCAACTTTTCTCCTGCAGCATAGTGGAATAAACCCTTTTAGAATATTTTGAGCATTGTAAAAGTTCTGACTAGTTATACTAGAAGTAGTTTTCGCAGAGGTAGTCCTTGCTTAATGACCAGTCACTTAACGACCATTCAAACTCATGATGGACTCAAGAAAAGTTACTTATGACCCATCCTCAAAATTACAACTTCTGCCCATCAATTCCTCCCTTTCCCGATCATGTTTGCACTTGGGTCACTTGGGCACTAGCTTGCATTTATGACTGATGGCTGTGTCCCACAGTCACTTGAATACATTGCAACATTTTTCCATTTTTCAGCAGAAAATGATAAAAAAAAACACCACCAATTGGATATGCTGGATTCACTAAACAACTACATGATTAGTGGTGACTTGTTTAACCACTGTAGTAAAAGTGGTTATACAATGACTTGCAACCAAAATTTGAGCTCCATTGTGGGCGTAAATTGAGGACCACCTGTACAATAAATTTGAATGCTTCCAAAACGAGAGCTGTTATCAGATGGAAAACAATAAAAAATATTTGAAAAAAAGCTGTTATCATTCCTAATCAAGATAAGAGAGATGCAGCAGTAGGAAAACAGAAGATTACAAAAGAAAGTCTATGTCCTGTGGATCCTTACTGACATTTTTTTGTTTGAGAAGGATTCTGACAACTGCGTGGAAGGCTTCTGCACCTCTAACCCTGGGACAAGATGACAGACCCTGTTTGCCACATATGCAGTAGATAAATATGTATCACTACTTGTCTGATTTATAAGAATCATTAAACTCTAGCCTAAACAAACAGACATCCTCATGTAATGTTTGCATCTCTGGAAAAGAACTGAGCTTATTTCCATAGCTTTTTGTTGTCTTTAAGAACCAAGTAAGTCTGTTTAAATCCAGCAGTTGAGCACATCAATAAGACCACTCTGCACGATGGACATATTGATGGGTTCCTTTTAAGAATCAGAATTGGAAATCTTTATTTTGTCATAAACTAGGAAATAAAACAAGAAAATCAAAATTAGAATAAGAAAGAAAAATATCCTAAAATAGTTAAAAAGGTTTAGATGAGATATCTTGGCCTACTGTAAAGACTATAGAATGGTATGGTACTTAGCTGTGATTGAACAAGTAAAACCAGACTTTTCTGATAACAAGACAAAATAAGATGGCCAAGATGCAAAGCAAAGAATGGAAATAATAATTCCTGGTGAGAAGTCAGTACAGAGGAGAACAATACAAAATAATATGTCCCATTGTTTCAGTTATTCCTTCACAGCATGCACACAGTCTCTATTTAAAAGGGATCTTTTGGTATCTCACTTCAGTTACAGCTGTTGGAAAGACATTGAATGGAGTCAGGGATAAGGTCTTTCTAAATTTCAGAATTGTTATGTGGCTAAAGTATCTGGCTGATTGGAGAAGGTGTGCAGAGTGGCTCAAGAAGATATTCCTTGGTAGAGTTGGTAGGTCTGCAGCTGTAAATCAATGACACATTGTTTAAGATCAGTTGTGTGATTATAGCCCATCAAGGTGAAGACTGGCCATGAAAAGCCATAAAATTGCATATATCGTCTGGCATTCAGAAGACTGAAAGCTATTGGTCATAATTACAGGGTTCAAGCTGGCTGAAAAAAGGAACCTTTAACCTAATAGAAAAAAATCTAGGCAGACATTTCTATTTTGAGTAGGCTAGCTTCACGGTAAATATAGATTTAAAAAACTTGAAACTCTTTTTGAACTCTTAAGAGAACAGAATGACTTTTATGGGTCCAACTGAAGTCCAAAAAGAGTTGGCCATGGATCTCAGGCAAGAAGACTTAATTGCAGCAGGCATATGCTGAGTTTCTTTGCAGAAATAAAAAGTATAGAGCCAAATGCTGTTTTATGTGCATTTAGGATAATGTAATAAGTGAAATTTATGGTTGCCTATGGCATGGAAGACAATCCCCAGATATTAAAGGTCTTGACTTGCTTTATTAAATTATTATTTAGCTGCCAGACATGCAAAATTAATCTTTGCTCATAAACATAGGAAAAATTGAGCGGATGAAGCTCTTGAAAAAGAAATAATCAGAGGGGAAAATAGTCCTCGACTTACAGCAGTTCATTAAGTGACTGTTCAAAGTTACAATGGCACTGAAAAAAGTGATTTATGACTGGTTTTCATGCTTACGACCGTTGCAGTATCCCCATGGTCGTATGATCAAAATTTAGATGTTTGGCAAGTGGTTCATATTGCAAGTGTCCAAGGATCATATGATCAACTTTTGTGACCTGACAAGCAAAATCAAAGGGGAATGCAGATTCACTTAACCACTATGGCAAGAAAAGTCGTAAAATGAGGCAATCTTATTTAACAAATGTTTCACTTAGCAACATAAATTTTGGGCTCAATTGTCATAACTCGAGCACTACCTGTATTCAGGATGATTGTAGTGAAGTGAAAATGATTTGCCTGTCAAGTTTGAAATTAGTTTACAAAATGCTGCAATTTACATATAGGGAGAATGACTGTGGGTGAATAAAGTAACCCATCTTTTCTCTAGCAGCTCAAGACAGTATATATAGCAGTGGTGGCACCAGCCACCTGGTCTTCTGGTTTCTAACATGTATGCACACGCGAAGACCAGCTGGCCAGTGTGCAAAGCTTGCCAGGGAGCTGCTCTTCTGGTTTCTGGTGCTCCGGTGTGCATGAAGACCACTGGATGATGCGCATGCATGTGCTGGAACCCAGAAGAGCAGCAGGCAACAGCTGGCATGCCCGGAGAAATGGCTCTGTGGGCCACTTTCCATCATGGGTATATGGTATTGTCTCTTTCATTATTTTCTTCACAATTCGGTGAGGTGGATTTAACTGAGAAAAAGTAACCTTCCTCAAGCCAGTCAGTTAGTTTACATGGCTAAAGTTAGATTTTAACCTAGATTTTAACAGTTCTAGTCAATATAAGAGCTGTGGTGGCACAGTGCTCAGAGTGCGGTATTGCAGGCTTACTGCTCACTGCCAGGAGTTCGATTCTAACCAGCTCAAGGTTGACTCAGCCTTCCATCCTTCTAAGGTGGGTAAAATGAAGACCAGATTGTTGGGGGCAATATGCTGACTCTGTAAACCACTCTGAGAGGGCTGTAAACTTTATGAAGTATATATAAGACTAAATGCTATTGTTATTGCTATCTTAATCATTACATCACACTGAGCAAAGAGAAATGTTAGTCATTGAATTCTATGAATTTTGGAAAGATGGTTAAAAAATAAACAGTCTTATTGTATTCCATATTCTTTTCTATTAGTTGTAAATGCTTACTGGCAGATAATAGTTGAGAGAATGAGAATTGTAAACTGGATACAAAAGAAAATCATTTTGCTGAAAGCCTTCAAATTTTGATGGGAGACAGCTGACGAATGGATTTGTGCGATAAAATTAAAAGCTAATTTCTTTAAATGAAGACTGCCATGGGAGAAAGAAGATAGCTTCCCTGCCCCCTCCCCACATTCAATGTGTATGGCTCAAAATTTATGAGTTCGATACTGTGTTTTTTTTTTTTTACCCTCTTGAATCTTAGCCATCCTCTTGTTATTTTGACAGGGCTTCAGTTGCAAGTTATCTGGCACCCAAATAGTCTCTCCAACACTATCAGTAAAAGGCAGTGTCTGTCTGCCCCATCCTTCAAATGAGAAAAATGGCAATTCAGTAGGAAAACAAGAGTGCCAACAGAAGTTGGAGTGCCCTAGATTCCATGAAATGTTTGAATGATGCATTGCATAAGTTCACAATGCCAGCTTTGTATGGAAGCCTATTCTAGGTCTTGAGTAACCCAAGCGCTTGAGAAAAGGGCCTTGTAAATTACATTAAAGGCCTTGCTGATACAGGTGGTCCTTCCTTAATAGCTACTAGTTCAGCAACCATTTGAAGTGATTATGGTGCTAAATAAGTGGTACTTATGACTGGCCCTCAAAAATTCTGGCCCTTGCAGTGTCCCCACGGACCTGCTGTCATGATTTGGGTGCTTGGCAACCAGCTCACATGATAGCTGCAGTGCCCCTTCATCATGTGATCACCATTTGTGACGTTCCCTGCTGGTTTTCAACAAGGAAATAAGTGGGGAAGCCAGCAGAGAGGAGTGCATGTCTCTCTCCCCTGCCCCACAGCCTTCCTGTGTACTGCAAAGTGCCCTCTTTCCCTTGGCCTCCTTTTTCTCACATGCACCAAAGAGCAAAGAAGCCTTCCCTTGGCTTCTCTTCACTTGCACCGTGCCACACTCTGTCCTGCAACTTGCCTATGCTCACATGCACCTCTGTTTCTTCCCTCAGTGCTGCACTTCAGTACTCTCTTCTCCACTTTGTGCTTGTTTCATGTTGGACCTCCCAAGATCATACCAACAACCCCATGCTCCTTATCTAGGGTTCTCACTGCTTTCTGCTTAATGATCATCTTGTCTTTTGGGATTACAATAGCAACCTGCCTGGATTGCCCTCACTAAGGGATGTAAACACCTGCTTTATGACTGTATTGATTCATGATGACAGTCCTGGTTCCAATTGTCATCATAATCTGAGGACTATCTATTGCTTGTATAGCTGCAGAATAACAGTACAAACAAATCTCTCACTTCTGTTAGTAAAGAGTCCTGGTGATTTCATTCCATTCCTTCTGAATCAGTGGTTGAAACACCATGGGGGGCGTTCATACTGCAAAAAAGCCACCCCTCATTTCTCCAAGAAGCTGCAGATGTGATTAATCCACTTTCCATGAGTGAGGGAGCCAAAGAGAAGTATTGGAAAGAGAACTTTGAGTTATTTAAGGTTAAGGCAAACATGCAAATCAAGCAGACGGACCGAGTTTAGTACATATGGCTTTGTGCTTTGTGTCAGCAACACTGTGATGCAACTTTGTCCACAAAATAGAAGCAATTTTAAGATAGGCTTAAATTAGTAACTCTAAATTTAAGCCTATCTTAAAAATGCTTCATTGTGTCCCAAAGACATAAATGACCGAAACAGAAGGTAATTGGGAGCTTTGTATGATTCTACCATCATTTGCTTTGTTTAGAGAAAAACAAAATTGCTGAACTGGTATTCTTGAGACGGAAATTTCTGTTTTCAAAAGAATTTAAAATTCTACCATGCTCTGAGGAGCATTATATTTGTGAAAATAATGGTCATTTTAATTCGTGATATTTTCCTATATTCATCTTAATTTAAAAAGTAGTCTGAGATAGCAGCAACAGTTTTGTAAGCTGTAGTACTATTGGATTGGGCTAATTTGATGTTCTCAGAGATTATATTTTGCAGAATATCTGTGTACTATAAAAAATCTTAAGTCTGTTGGTGTGTAACATTCAATTGGGTGAAATGTTGCATCATAGGACAACAGTTTTTGAACCAACATACTTCAGATCAGCTAACTTGCTGATACAGATTGATGAATGTTGCCTGCGTAATCCCAAAGCTTTCACAATTTGCATTAACAACCTTTATATTATATTATTTCAACGACGTGACGAATAAAAGTCAGGAAGATGGTTACCCAGTGGCGGGTTTAAGGTTCACTGGTGCCCTAAGCATCGACAAATCTTGGTGCCCCCCTCCTTTGTACATACTGTAGTGCCCCTTTGGGTCTGGTGCCCTAAGCACGTGCTTAGTCTGCTTAATGGTTAATACACCAATATGGTTACCCCTCAGTCACATTCCACTCCAAATACTGGAGAGGGAGGAAAGCTGGACGAGGTTATGCACTGTTTCTCAAGACTTTGCCAGGTGCGATACTGCAGTATTAGCCACAAATGTAGGGCTGTCTTGAAGAGAAGAACAACCTTCGAATTAATGGTGAAACTTCAGTCAATCTCTAAACAGATGGACTGCAGATTTTCTAGAGTTTGGAAAGGGGCAATATGAGACATGAACTTAAAATTGTGAAAGCCCACACATTGAATGCAATTATTGCCATTTCCTATGAAGCCAAAATGAAAGTTATAGAAGAAAAGGAACACTTTTGTATTAACTTTGAAAGATTGTAATAAGTTGAACTATGTAATGTTCAAGGACAACTCACCAGAAACAACTGAAAAACAATCTATCTTTGGATGTAGTTCTCTTTGATACTCAAAATAGAATAATGTTGATTCTCTACTGTTAATATTTTGTCTTTATTGAATACTGGATTTACTGGTTCTTTTTCTTTTAAAAGTTAGAAAAAAATCCTTCTTCTCAGCATCCTTCACTAACTTCAATTTATTCGAACTTTCACTTTCTTGACACTGATTATACACTTCTGGATTACCTGTCTGTACCTCTCCTCTTCCCATTTTTTTTGTAGTTTTCATAAGTTCGTTGGACTCTTTTTGAGTTGCCACGCTGTCTTCTTTTATTAGTTCCCATTATTTGCAATTGTGCTTTTAATGTTTCCTTTTTCCATGAATTTTTTTCTCTTCTTTGAATGGCTTAAGAGGCCTCATTTTAACAGTACTTATATTTTCTGCAATGCACAAGTGTTTATCTAAAATCTTTACCTATGGCTTTTTTTTTTTTTGCTTCCATTCTCTGAAAGATTCATTTTAAAGCCCTCCTAATAAGCATATGTACTGGCCAAACACATTTATAGCAATCCATATATGATACAGCCCATCCTGTCTCAGCAGTCTATTATATAGGTCAAAAAAACTGTTGTCCCAGAACCCAAATCTCTGTTTACAATGTGTAGCCAATCTAGTATTCTTTCCCTTTTTTCTTACCTTCCATAGTTGGATGAGAATGCCCTGGGGTCTTGAGCTTTCTTCCAAGGTTATTAAATGTGATAGTTGCAGCTGTTCTTTGCAGTTTCATTTGTCCCCACCTGTATCAACAGGAAGAGATAATTGTCAGTGAACTTGTTAAATTTTGAAAATTGTTTGGTCATGTCCACGAACATCTCCCTTCGTGAGCTGATGAGTCCAGTCACCATCCATCTGTTTCTGTTGCTTTTAATAATGAAATACCAATAACCAGAGCTATTCTTGTCTGCTTGTGTGGCTGAGTTGTAGTTCTTGTCCTTAGGGGTCCATTGTTTTGTCTTCTGTACTGCAATATTTCTTTTTCTTCGCCTCAACCCTCAGAGCCTACCACAAATCATAAGTGCATTTCCCCCCATTTTATGCAAAAAGACCCTAAGAGGTTTCCAATCAGCTATAAATGTAGACATTTTTTTTTCTAACTGAAGAGGTTAATTTAATCAAGTTTCATCTTCACCATCCATTTCTTCATGGTAGGTAGTGTTGAAGTTTTCAACTTTTGAGCATATAATAGTCTTGCTATAGATGTCATATATAAAAGCAAAGTTCCATGACTTTTTTCTTGTTGCTTTCCCCATTAGTCCCCAAAGAAAAGTCTCTTATTTCAGTTGTACTTTAATTTATATTTTAGCAGTGATTTTTCATCAGGGTTTTTGGGGAGAGTCTTTGGGATCCTTAAGGATGGGAGTAAAAGTTGCTTGTTTCCAAGTCTTCTTTCTCATTGCCAGCCCTACAAGTTAGACCAGCCCAAGAAACAGACAGCACCTGTGCCTAAAACTACTTTTAAGATTGACTATAGTAACAGAATCTTCCAAAGTCTGAACGTGCTTTACTTCCTCTCTCCTTTACATATATGTGAATTAGAAGGGAGTCTGAGATATTTTGGTAACCCTCCCTGCAATCTTGGCATTTCAAGCATTTTATTCATTATCAATTTGAAATCATACAAAGTAGTTTCAGAAGTAATTAATAAAAGGTTGATGGCAAGAGTATTATCAAACCTGCTCCTTTATATTTTAAATAGTGCTTGAGTTATTATATGGCCAAAAGGAGGCTTTAGTAGATTGAAGTATCATTAATTTTACAATGTCTTAAAAATGAGAGATTTTTTTTTCATTTTTACCTGATGAGTTTTTTATATATATTTATCTATTTTTCAAATGTTTCTCGGACGGTTTGAAACCCAGTCATTTCATTTCTTTACGCCCACACAGAGCTGCAGTAGTGAGACACTGTATAGTACTTGGAAAACCGAATTACAAGCGAGAGCCATTAAAAACTCTTCCCACGTCAAATGTGGGTAGAAACAGCCCTCTTCTTCCCTACCCAGAGCTCACCTAATGCCTCCTAACCTTTTGTGGATTGATGATTTTATAGATTAAGAAAAAGAAAGCTGGAGAAAAAGATGATGATTCTGGATTACTCTTTTTTGTAGTTCATCCTGGGCTGTCTCAAAGAAACTTAAACCTCCTCCTTGGTCTATGGATTTGGTCATTTAAAGGTTAGCAAAAGCTTCATTAATTTTAAAATTTAGAAATTTTAGTGAGAATCTGCAAGGAGCAGGCTTTTTATTTCAGTAATTTCTGGCTAAAACAATTGCTTGTACTTAATTTAATTCCCTAAAAATCTGCAAAAGGATTGTGTCATCAGGATCTTTAGTTTCTTTGGTTCAGCCATGCACATATTGAAATATAGATATTGTAATAGAAAAGGCATGTCTGTTGAATGGTATATAAACCATGGCCAGCTTGCAATTTTCTGGCACAAAGCACATTAGAAATATTTGTACCAATTTCATAGCAAATTCCTTTAAAACACATTTTTCTGCAGCTTGTTTTGGAAAAGCAGAATATTATCTTTCCCTCTGACAGCACTGATAAAATTTTAATTTTCTGCAAAATAATTCATATTGTACTTCTGTTATATGATTCACATTAGGTGAAAAAGGAAAGTATATTCATATTAAAATGATAGTATCTTAAGGAAATTGTTATTTCTTATGTATAAAGCAAAGGGTTTTTTTCTTATAACAATTTTTGTTATATAATGTGCAAAGATGCATCAAGTAAACTACTGATGTTCAATATAGGTAATGACCTGTGACAATAAAATAAATGTATTTATTCTTCAGCATCCCAAAAAATGCTAGCCACATGTTTTAAAAGCTTTCTTAAGCCCTGCTATTTTATTATAGGGGTAATTAACTTTTGGCCTTCCACATGCTGTTGAATTAAAACCAGGTGTTCTTGTTAGCCATGTTAGTTTTGGCTGCAATATTTAGAGGGCCACAGGAACTATAACACTGTTTTCTAGTTACATAATTCTAATCGAGTAAGATAGATTCTTCAAAAGTTATTAGTTTTTACTACCAGTTCTGTGGGTGTGGCTAGGTGGGCGTGGCTAGGTGGGCATGGTCATGTGATTGGATGGGTGTGGCTTTTTTGCAGCACCCCCACCCTGTTTTTTGGGTCTTCTTGGCCCCAGGACCCCCCAGGGGGGTCATTTTTGCTCCCAGAAGGCTCCCCTGGGGCTCAGGAAGGAAAAAATCAGAGCATAGGAGGGGCATGCAGCACCCCTCCACACTCTGTTTTGGGGCCTTCCTGGCCTCAGGAGCCTCTGGGGGGTGTTTTTGCTCCCAAGAAGCTTCCCTGGGGTCTAGGAAGGCAAAAAATGGAGGGGGGGCTGTGCCCCCTCTCTCCATTTTTTGCCTTCCTGGGCCTCGGGGAAGGCTCCTGGGTGAAGCAGTAAGAAGTGAGGGGAATCCCGGCACAGCTGTTCATAGGAATCCTGACCCCCTATCGAGTCCCTAGAGCACCGTGGCAGCTGCAAGACGCTTAAGTCTGCCTGATAATTGCGGTGCAGCCAGCGCTAGGCTCGCAAGCTTCTGACTTGTCAGGGCTTGCTGCAATTCAAAGAGTCACCCGTTTTTTTCCAACTTTTTTCTCTGACTCGGCTTTTGAATTGCGGAGCTGGGCTGAGCTCACCACTTTGGGTCACACTAGCCTCCTGAAATGGTGGACAGCTACTGTGACTGTAGCAGACAGCGTAGGCTAAATAATTTTTTTCCCTTTACTTCTGTTTCCCTTTCTCTCCCCCTGTTAAGTGACAGTTATTTTTGGTGGGCTCAAGATGGCCACCAGGGGAGCTGATCAAGAATTGTCAGTTCCTCAGCAGGGTAGAGAGAAGGCTGTAAAGGGATCACCTAAGCCCAGGTCTGCTGGTCTTGAGGCAGTAGCTAGGATTAGAGCCAGGGCTCTAGCCCCTAAAAGACCCTCTAGAGCTGAGGATAGGCAGGCCAGGCATAGACAAAAAGCCATAGACAAACAGTTTGTCAGGGCAGTGAGAGAGTCCAGGATGGCTGAAAACAGGGCCACCTCTCAAACTCAGCCTCCACAAGATGACAGGCAGCCCGACCAACTGGCAGATAGGCAATATATGACTGCCTGGTCTCCTGGTGGCTCAAGTACTCAGGATTTGCAGGGAAACCTCCAAATCAGGGCAGAGACCTCTCACAATTTTTCTGAGCCGCCTCAGGGGAACTTGATGGCGGCACCTGCAAGCCAAGTCTCCAGCGGAGCCAGACCTGTGCCTGCAGCCACCTTTACACCTACAGCAGCTGGCTTATGGCCTGAGGAGACCCAGATGCAAGAAATGCCATCCTTCCTGAGAGCCTGGATCTCCCAAACAATAAGACAGGAATTGCAGGCAGAGGTCAGCCAGCTGCGCCAGCTGTCTTATTTGGACACTAACAGTCCTTCAGGGGCAGGCTTCTGCAGAACAGCCGATCCACTTCAGAAAGCGCTCAGCCTCCCCTTCAGAAAGCAGCCAATTTTATGCTTCTGAGAGGGACCTCATCAAGCCGACGCCTGGGCCATCAGAGCATCGACGACCACATCTTTTTTTTTTTACTTGGGCCTCTTTGCGGAGGCTGAGGCAGCTACAGGGCAGAATCCCACCTGAGAATCTCAAGGTGCATCAGGACCTGAATAAGATTATAGTTGCGGCTCAATTGACTGCTGATGCCACCCCCACATCAGTCAAATTTTCTTCCAGAGCCATGGCCTCTTCCATAACAGCACGTAGGCTTCTCTGGCTAAGAAATTGGCAGATGGACGTCAGAACCAAATGGAAGCTGGCGTCGGCTCCCTTTAAGGGAGAGAGGCTTTTGGGGGAGGCTCTGGATCCCTTTTTGACGGAAACCAGGGACAAACAAAAGATCCTGCCCTCCCAGGGGAGGCGCTTTGATTACAGGTCTCATCCCTACTACAGGAAGCCCTCCTTTAAACAGGGGGAAGCTGGGGCAGGCTTTCTCCGTCAAAGTAGGCCCTTCTTCCAAAGATCCTCGTCTCAGGCCGATAGACAGGCCTTTGCCACCAGAGGGAGTCAGAGGCAAGAAGGCAGAAGGTCCTTTAGGGGCTCCAAGAGACCCTTCAGGCGCAACAAGTGACGCCGAGCCTCATCTCCCATAGGGGGCCATCTGGGACTGGTCTGGCAGAGGTGGGAACAGACCACGACGGATGCTTGGATCCTGTCAACCTTACGGTTGGGTCTCTCCCTGGAGTTTCTCACCTCCCTCCCCAAGAGCCTTTGTGTGCTGTCCTGTCTGCAGGGATCCCTCAAAGAGGGATCTCATGGAATTGGCGATCCACCATCTGCTGGATATTCGGGCCATCCAGCCGGTTCCGGTAGACCAGGAGAGACACGGTTTCTATTCAATGTTGTTTGTGATTCCAAAGGCCTCGGGCGGGTGGCGAGCAATCCTCAACCTGAAAGGGCTCAACAGACATTTAATCTACCGAAGGTTCAAGATGCACTCCCTCCACTCCATTCTAGAGGGACAGAGGCCTACCTCTATGTGCCCATACACCCCAACCACTGTCAGTTCCTGAGGTTTTGCTATGGCGGTTGCCATTTTCAATACAGGGCTCTCCCCTTTGGCCTGTCATCAGTCCCTTGGACTTTTACCAACTTCCTGGCAGTGGTAGTGGCTCACCTCAGAGCCTTACCCATAAGGATCCAATGCTATTTGGACAACATTCTGATAGCATCCTCTTCCTGACCCCAAGCGGAGGAGGATCTGATGTCGATAATCAGGATTCTTCGAGAGCACGGGTTCTCGATAAACCTGGACAAATGCCACCTAGTACCATCGACTCTGCTCTTGCATTTGGGGGCTATCATAGACACCTTGGCCGGGCAGGTTTTTCTCTCACAGGAGCGTCGAAACAGTATCAGGGAGGTCACATTGCTGATCCTGTCTTCCAGAGAGGCGCCTATCATCTTGCTGTCTCAACTTCTCGGCAAGATGATATCGTGCATCAGGATTGTCCAGTTGGCCTGCTCCCATTCCTGAACCCTTCAGTGGTTTCTGCTCCCCTACCAGAGGGCATGCAGGGACGATTCACCAAGGAGGGTTCGTGTCCCCTTGCCAGTTCTTCGTTCTCTCCATTGGTGGCAGTCCCAAGCCATGGATCAGGGATGCTTGTACAGGGAGCCCCAGAGGATTACCATCACCACCAACACCAGTCTGTATGGTTGGGGAGCCCACTTAGGAGTCCAGGTCACCCAGTGGAGGTGGTCATGAGAGGAGCTCGCCCACAACATAAATTGGCTAGAGCTCAGGGCTGCCTGCTTAGCGCTCAAGGATCTAAGGCAAGAGGTGGTGGGGAGACATGTTCTTCTCACGGACTATGTGGCTACCAAGGCCCACATAAACCGGCAGGGGGGCACTCGCTCCAGATCTCTAATGCAGGAGGCGACTCAATTGTGCAGGTGGGAGGAGAGCCACCAGTTGTCCCTATGAGCAGAACACATCTTGGGAGTGTCCAACGTGCAGGCAGACTGGTTGAGCAGGGCCACAGTCGGCCAGTCGGAATGGCGACTGCATCCCACTCTGTTCCAGGAGATGACAGAATGCTTCAGCCGCCCGATTCTGGATCTCTGCATCACCAGAGAACACACAGCTCCCGAGGTTCGTTGCTCGATTTCCTGCACAGGGAGCAGAAGGAGTCAATGCTGTCTGGTGCAGGTGGCCCCAGGCACTATTGTATCCTTTCCACCCCTTTCCCTGATTCCGGGGGCAATCAGGAAAGTAGTGATAGAGAGGGCGGAAGTTCTGTTGGTACCCCCTTACTGGCTCAGGTGTCCTTGGTTCACCGACCTGGTGGGCCTGTCAGTCGCCAGACCCTGGAGAATTCCCTTGCATAAGATCTCCCTCAGCCAGGGCCTGATCGAGCACCCAGATCCAGCCTGGTTTCGGTCGACCATCTGGCGCTTGAGCGGGAGATCCTGAAACGGGATAAGTTTTCCACAAAGGTCATTCAGACCATCCAAGTGGCCAGAAGACCTTCCATGACGAGGATATATAACGCAACATGGAAGATTTTCTACAGTTGGTGCGCTAGTCACCAATTGGAACCCACTGTTGTTTCTGTTGCAAATGTATTAGACTTCCTGTAGGATGGGTTGGATAGAGGTCTCTCCCCCAATACCTTGAAGAAACAGGTGGCTGCCTTGGCCTCGGTGATTTTGGTCAGGGGCTCTACTACTCTGGCCCAACAACCTAGGGTGAAAGCCTTCCTTGGGGAGCCACGAATTTGAAGCCACCAGTGGTCCACCGCTACCCCACCTAGGATTTGCCTAAGGGATTTGCAGGCACTGACTTCTCCCCCATTTGAAGCCTTGCGTAAAGTCAGCCTTCGCCTACTCATGTGCAAGGTGTCATTCTTGGTGGCTATTACCTCGGCCAGGCATATCTCAGAGTTAGTGGCCTTATCCATCAGGAAGGATCTGTGCGTATTCCATGCAGACAGGGTGGTTCTGCAGTTGGACCCTACCTTTCTACCCAAGGTGAACTCCTTATTCCATTGTTCACAGGAGTTGATTTTGCCTAATTTCTGTCCAGATCCTACCCATGCACTGGAGCGAAAATGGCACACCTTGGACGTTAGGAGGGCTCTCCGTATTTACATTAAAAGAACCTCTTCTCTTAGGAGGACAGAAGCCCTGTTCGTTTCCTTTCAGCTGTCAACTTTGGGTCGCAGGGTGACACTTTCCACAGTAGGTCGCTGGCTCAAAGCCTGCATTGCAAAGGCCTATGAGTTACAGAGCCTTCCTGAACCCAGGAGAATCACTGTGCACTCAACCCGGTGCAGCGACCACCGCAGCTTGGGCAACGCAGGCATCGATTCTGGACATTTGTAGAGCTGCGATCTGGTTATCGGTGACGATCATTCTAAGATATTACAAAATTGACTCCTTTGCCTCAGCAGAGGCATCCTTTGGATGACGAGTCCTGCAGGGTGTTCATATAGAGGTGGGGACTTCCGACCAATCCAGATCCCCCCGTAGGACAGCCATCAGCCAGCTTTGGTATGTCCCATCCTAGATTCTCCCTTTGGCTCAGTGGAGAAGGGGCGTTGGTCCTACTTGAACACTTCTTCTCGGGGAGCCAAAGGGAGAATCCAGTCCCACCCTGTATTCTGTCAGGTCGGAATAGGGAGGAAATGTCCCTTTTTTCGCAGTATAAACTGAGCTATCAGTTTGAGGACGAGGAGCAGCTGAATTTGCTTCGACGTCGTTCAGAACTGGGGACCGTTACCAGGGGGGGTGTCTTCAGTTTTTCAACTCGGTCTGCAGAGCTAGGAGACTAGAGACAACCCCATCCTGGATTCTTCCTTTGGCTCCCCGAGAAGAAGCATTCAGGTAGGACCGATGCCTCTTTTAATTACAGCAACCAAAAATGTGAAATATTTGCTGTTTATAATTATTTGCAATTTCTGCTGAAATTAAGAAATCTGCACTGTATTTAGGTAGCTTTTCTATCAGGAAATCTTATTGACAACTTATTGTCAAAGTCATAGAGATCTATTTTATAATACAGTTGTAATTTATTTGATACAACGATCTAGTTAGAATGTAATGGACAAACTCTGATTTAGCCATCAAACTCCCAACTCTGATAATCTTGGAGTTTTGCTAAGTAGGAGGAGTTCATTCCTCCTCTTCGTCCTTAGCAATTGCTGTTATTTGCTATTGCATTGTGGTTTGTTGCTGTTAGCAAACAATCCATCGTAAATTAAAGTTGTAAATTCAGTATATAAGAGCATTTTTTAAAAAGACTTCTGAAGAATCTAGGCCAGGGCTGCTAAAATCCTGGCCCACGGGCTGGATGCCATCTGGATGCCTCCTGCTAAATTTTGAGGTCAATTTGTAGTTACTGAAAATCCCTACCAAATTAATCTCTTCATTCCCATAATCAACAATCAAATTTCTATTTAGTCTCAAGCTGTTTCATTAAGACTGGGAACTGATATAAAAGTATTTATGTCTCCTTTGCCTCTTGTCTGTCCAATCACACTTGGCCAATAAAGAATTCTATAAGTGGATAATGGCTTTCAACAGTTGTGGGCAGATCTCTGCATCTGGATATTCTCCGGAATGCAAGGAACCCTCAACAGAGCAGAATATCAGCACTACCAGCCACTCTTCCATCTATTTTTTTTTTATTTTTTTTTTTTTTTTTTTTTTTTTTTTTTTTTTTTTTTTTTTTTTTTTTTTTTTTTTTTTATTGTTTACAAGATAATAAGTATAAGTGTATACATAGTTGTGAATACATGAAATGGGTACATATAAGAAAAATAAAAGAATAAGAGAAACAATAGGACAGGGACGGTAGGCACGTTGGTGCGCTTATGCACCAACTAAGCCATTAAATTCTTCCCTTTTACTCCATATATATTACATAAATTATATTGCTTTTATTATTTAATTCAAGCCAGTTGCTACAGTCATTCACTTGGCAGCTCTGATCATTAAAAGATTTTATCCAGACTTAATTGTATATGAGTATAATTTCTGCATGTAAAAATAAATCGCTCTTCCTATGAGACTGAATGGGAATTTTATTTCTGAACATTACTCTATTTGCTAGATTTTTTTTCATGTTCAGATTTACTAGAAGCTATGAGAGTTCCATATTATTTTCTTAAACACTTTCAGATTATGAGATAAATGTCATAAACAATGAATGCAAGTGTACCTCAGAGATATTTAGGGTTTGGTTCCAGACCAGTGCAATAAAATAAATATTGCAATAAAGTGAGTCACATATGCTTTTGGTTTCTGATTGCATATCCTTTTCCTGTAGTTATTGAGTGTGCGGTGGCATGACTAAAAAAAAGTATGTATATTAATTAAAACAATGCTTTATTGCAAAAAAATACTAATCATCTTATTCTTCAACAAGTTGAAATCTTTTTGCTGGTGGAGAAACTTGTAAGAAAATGCCATATTTGTGAAGCACGGTAAAGCAAAGTGCAATAAAATAAAATATGCCCATATCTGTAATTTGGATGGTTTAGAGTCCTGTTAGTATCAAACAATCAAGAAGTACCTGGATAGCTATAGTAAGGCCATCCTGTAATATTATCAAATGCTAGCTTCCTGATGTAAAGATCACAGTACAATTTACTTTCTTTATCATTCAACTATGAAACATTCCTTGGGTATATAACATTTAATTGTGCTTTAGACTGGGACTCTTTTGCATTGTTTTGGCCAGAAGCCCAATGTTGTTGTGCATGTCAATAAACAATATCTTGTGGCATCCATCTCCAAATGCTTTGGTTCCTTTCTAAAGTAGGCATTTTGTCAGCCTACCAACTGAGGTCTGTTTTTAGTTTTTGGCATCTCTCTCTTTTGTCCACAATATCCTTTTTTCCTTCATCTTTCTACATGTCTACTTAATTGTGATTGTGTCTCTGCTGGATTCCATTTTAGATTGACCTGCAATCTCCTGTTAGGTCCATTTAATTAGTTCAAGATGAATAGATTACAGAATATGAATTGAGCCTTTCTCTGTCAATTGCCAGTAATGATGCAAACTCTTTCCAGTAATTTTTTTTTTATCCCAGGACTGTGTGTTCTTATGGTAAAAAGAAATGCTATCTACAACCACTCTTATCTTTTTTGTAAGGAAGGTGTTCTCTTCATGCAATCCATGATTATTGACATTCAAATTCTGTAACCATCAGAGAGTCTTAATCTTGTGACTAACAAGTATATGGGCATGATTCTGGGTCCTGTTAGACTTGTATGAATTGTTTCCTAATGTTCTGTATAGTAGTGCATCTGTTTATCTAATCTTGAATTTTTTTTGAGAAATATGGTTTAGAGAGAAAATCTAATTGACATATTTGGAACAAAACATGACTTCTGTCCCTGATAATTTAAATTATCTTCTTGGCATTCTTCTCAGTCACTTGATAGTGTTTTTGAGATGTGCTGCCTTGATCTGTATGTAGTATTAGAAATGTGGTTACATTATGCAATTGCACAAAGATATTATAATAATAGCAGGGGTGAAGTATGAGCCAAGTCAGTAGGTTGATGTATTTATTGGTTTATCCTTTCCGCAAAACGTGGCCTTTTTATGCTGCTTGTCAAGAGCTGACATTTTCTGGGGCAGAAAATGATTCTAAAGTTTCTGGACCAGAGGACCCTATAACTCAGCAGGTAGCTTTTATAGTAGTAGTCTGGCTTATATAAAACTCTGCTTCTGCAAAAGGATAAATTGCTTCATGCCTTCAAATAGCCAAATTATAACCATATGTCTTTTCATACACAAGAATCTTTTTAGTGCATTTAAAAAGTAATTATCTTTTGGTAACACAAGTTGGGAAAACAGTAATTGTTCTAATTGTGTCCCCCCCCAATGCTATGGCACTGAAATGCAGAACCTGGTTTCTTTCTATAGAAAGACCATTGCCAGAAGATATGGAATCTTGTCACTAATGTACAAGCTCTTCAAGCTTTTATGCTTATTTGGGATGATTTGCAAAGGTCCACAGGGACAGATATTATTCACTGTCCCAGAACAACATTAATGTCCCTTAATGCAGTAGGTCTTGTCATTAGATGATCCAGTCTGGAAATACTGTACAAAGGGACACATTTATCTTTTATCACCTATCCATTAAGGGCATTAGTAGAGTCATAATCTGTACATGGTTTGCTATTATGCTCATTATATTTGATCAAGAGTTTTGCAGGATACAACAGTTCCAAACATTATACAAATGGTCAATTGTCTTTGGTTTTCTCCTTCTAGAGTACTTTATTATTATTTTATATAAACTTGTTTGTCCTTTTAGCTATGGGCATTTACACAACCCTACCTTGAGGCAGCTGCTGCGATAATCTCAATGTTTCACAAAGCTTGCTATTGATAGAAGACCTTGAATTCCTGGTGCCAAGCAGCTGGGCCTGGGAGTCCTTTTATGTAGGAAGTTTTCATTGTCGTGTTGCTGAAAGTATTATGATAAATCTAATCACAGTGCTGCCTTCTGGGAAGAATCTCAGAGGGCATTTGCAGCAAGCTTGAATTGATTTAGATTTTCAAGAAGGAAAACAAACCCTAATATTGTCTCATATATGTAAGCTGCTATGGAAACTCAGGTTTTGAATCGTTGTGTTCCGTATCATGTATGGTCAAACTTTTAACTGCTTCTGAACATGAGATTTGGAAGAATTTGGTAGAAAAGTTGTTTGGGTGTAGGTATTGTATTCATTTTTATAAAAACATGAATGGTCTCAGGTGACTTTATCCATATTTTTCTTGTTAAAAATATTTTAAAAGATAAAGAAGTAATTAGGAAGCACTTTTAACTTGGGCCAAGCAATTATCCCCAAAGCATGTGTTTATAATTAGTTATCTTACTTGTCAAGATAGTATATAGAAAAGAACATTCATGTTCACAACTTTCCTCTCCAGTTAGAAAACTTTATGGGAGACTTCCTTTTTACTTGCTTAAAACTTATTTGTCCCCTCCTTTTTAAAAAAGCCTATGATATTGGAGGTAAAACAGAATAACCCCATTCTCCATGCATTTGTTTAATACATTTGGTAGTAGTTTCATTTGGGCTCCTTATCAGAAACAAAATAAAAACTATAGAATTCTGGTTATTATGCATATCAGGAGCATTTTTACTTTTGAGTCTCCTACCATTGATTGCATGGGATGAGTTTTGCTTCTAGTGTTACACGTACAGAAGAGAATAATGCCTTTCTGCTCTCCTCACAGTGTACGTGGTTAATTTTCCTTAACTTTCTTCAAAGCTGAATACTCTCAGATACCCTAATTTTATATGAGTTCCTCTAGCACCCCAGATTCTTTTGGCCTTTGGTCAATCTGTATAATAACTCTCTTAATATAATATATATATATATATATATATATATATATATATATATATATATATATATATATATATATATATATATATATATATATATAATAATATATATATATATATATAATAATATTATAATAACTCTCTTCATACTCTACATAACTGACCTCTGTGATCATATTAAGAGCAATTGCGTTCTCTTCGCTGATGATGTAAAGCTGTTCAATACCACAGACAATACTGCTACCCTACAAAAAGATCTTGACTATGTATCAGAGTGGTCAAACAAATGGCAACTTCAAATCTCAACAAATAAATGCTCTGTCTTACATATTGGCAAAAAAATCAGAAAATAAAATACAAGCTGAATAGTCAAGATCTTGTTGATGACTCAAGCTCTGTAAAGGACCTTGGAATACTCACCTCTAATGATCTAAGTGCTAGAGCCCACTGCAACTACATAGCCAAAAAGGCATTAAGAGTTGTTAACCTAATCCTACGTAGCTTTTCTCTGGTAATATCACACTACTAACCAGAGCATACAAAACATTTGCTAGACCAATACTCGAATACAGTTCATCAGTCTGGAACCCACACTACGTATCTGATATTAGCACAATTGAGAAAGTCCAGAAATATTTCACAAGAAGAGTTCTCCACTCCTCTACTCGTTGTAGAATACCTTATGCCACCAGACTTGAAATTCTAGAACTTGAAAACCTTGAATTACGCCGTCTTCCGGTCTGACTTAAGCATGGTATATAAAATCATACATTGCAATGTCCTACCTGTCAATGAATACTTCAGCTTCAACCATAACAACACAAGAGCACACAATAGATACAAACTCAAAGTAAACCGCACCAAACTTGATTGCAGGAAATACGACTTCAGCAATAGAGTGGTCAATGTCTGGAATACTCTACCCGACTCTGTAGTTTCTTCCCAAACCCCAAAAACTTTAACCTTAGACTGTCTACTATTGACCTCACCCCTTTCCTAAGAGGTCTGTAGGGGGCGTGCATAAAGCGCACCAACGTGCCTACCGTCCCTGTCCTATTGTTTCTCTTATTCTTTTATTTTTCTTATATGTACCCATTTCATGTATTCACAACTATGTATACATTTATACTTATTATCTTGTAAACAATTGGCAAATCAAATAAATAAATAAATAAATAAATAAAAATAACAAAAAAAATAGGTAAAAGCATATTGTATAATGATTCCTTACTTATTTTTAATAATTAAAATTTTAAAATGCATAAAGCCTGGATTTTTTTCTGATATTTTTCTGATACAGAGGGAGTATATTGTTTTATATCTGCAGGTAACAGTAATTTCACACACAGAGAACTTTTCTTGGTATCTCAGGTGGTGAGATAACTAACAATCCTAAACTCATATTGGGAACTTTATGGCGGAGGGCAGACTTCAATTCCTCAGTTCTAGGCCTATTGACAGAAGCCTAATGCAAGCCATATTTGAAGAAAAATATTCATTTGTTTTTCAATTTTGAAAATGTTATTTTCAAATAAAAGGGTATTCTTTTATTTTTCCAATATTATGAAGTTCAAATAATTTGACGTTTTGAAAAAATCTTCTGGGATTTTTCATACTGTTGCCCTGAAATAATGATGTGTTACAGTATATGTTACTAAATAAATTAGCTCTAGTGTTAGAGTTGTAATAGATGCTGTCAATTTGTCATGACAAAAGAAACAATTCCATGGCTACAAGATCAGATGAAAATTCTCTTGGAGTTTTTGTTGTTGTTGTTGCTTCACGTTGATGCCATTTGCTTGGAAAAGAAGAATCATGATGGTGGGAGAAGACGACGAAGAAATAAAACCACAAGAAAGACTAGCCCAATAAATTATGCTCAGAGCTCAGCAGGGAGCCTTTTGCTTAGCTGTACCATTTTTTTCCAATTTATTAATGAAAACTGCATGCAAATACTCTGTTTTCCAAAAGGTTGTTTACACAAATATGGTTGGATGTACAAGACTGACATACTAGTAAAACAAAGCCAGGATAGGAATTTAAAAATGTTGTGTTTGTTGAATGGGCTCAGATGAGGGAGGAGCAGGATTCAGGAGTGTGAGGAAACTATTTTAAAGCTGGAATCAAAAAGCAACAACGTGGTAGGCGCCGGCTTTTTTATAGCTGGTGCTGTCCAATACTTCAGCCACTGACGGGATTCAAATCTTCCCGCCAGCAGCTGAACCAATGAATGGAGTCTGACATCAGAGTCCACTTTGCATATCACGTAACACATGTAAATACAGCGTAATGCATATTTAACACCCCTCCCCTCTTAGTTCAGACCGACCAATCACCGCATACACAGCAGACGTCCTTCAGGTAGGCAAGGCTTTTGTGGGTGTAACTGGGCCTGCGCAGTTCAGTTGTTCCTGAGGCGGCAGCCTGAACGGACAGGTCCGCCACTGCTCCAGACTCTGCCCTTGGAAGCACCTCTAAAGTTTCCGGAGGCATGGCAGTTTCTGTTGAGCTCGAAGCCTCAGACATATTACACTGGACGACTCCCCCCAGATAAGTCTTTCGCTATCTTGTTTGGGGTTAGCCTTACTATTATGTGTGTTGAGGTAATTCTCCGTTAGGAGAATGCGCGCACACACGGAGACGTAGTGAGAGTGGTGAAGAATAACACACAACCAGCACACAGATACACTGTATAGTAAAATGTAGGTTTTTACTTCCAGTAAAACCTTTAAGCAAAGTTCAACAAACGGTCCAAGTCATTCATGGTTAAAGCAGTCAGTTTTGAGTCCAGGGATAATCCAATAACAAAGTCCAGTATCATAAACAGTTCAGTAACAGACTTACATCAAATCCAAGAAGAACTATGATCAGCAACAGTCAATAGAGAAAAAATTCAGGAACCAAAAACAGCAACACTCTCAGCAACAACAGAACAGAACAACCCAGGTTTCTGGCTCCATCTTATGGCCATTTGAGGAACCACACCCAATTACAATTTTAGCATTCCCTTAAAGAGACAGTATTAAAATGTCTATCCTGGTTTATATATTTTCCAACCCAACTGTTAGGTGACTTACATTCCTAACAATGTGCCTTTGTGGGGTTTCTAATTCCCGGGGTCTCGTGTTGTTCGGTTCCATGTGGGGGTTGAGATATGCGGCCCCACATTTGGTCTATGTGCCTGTTCCATGTCTTTCCCCCTTCTACCTCCAGTCTGTATGATCTGGGTCGGGTACTTTCTATTATTTTCGCCGGGACCCAGGTTTCCCCTCCCGTGTAGTTGCATGCATATACTGTGTCTAGTGGAGTCTATAGGGGTGTCGCTTGTGTAGTTTGGATGGACCCTGTCCAGGGCGGACCTTAATTTTCTGTTCATGAGCATTTCTGCTGGGCTTCTGTTTGTTGCTGCACTGACTGTTATGCGTTGGATTAGCAGCAATTTGTCTTTGGTTGTTTGGACCATTCTCTCCGCTTGCCCTTTCACGGCCGGGTGAGCCAGCTCCAGTAGGGCATGTTGGATCTTCAGTTGGGCAAGGAAGCTTTCAAATTGTTGTGCTGTGAATTGCGGGCCATTGTCCGAAACCAGCACATTGGGTAGCCTGTGGGTGGCGAATATTTTCCGCAATGCTCTGATCGTTGCCTCGGTTGTAGTGTATTTCATGATGACCACCTCCACCATTTAGAGTAGGCATCGACCATGATTAGAAATGTTTGCCCCTGGCAGGGTCCGGCAAAGTCTATGTGTATGCGGCCCCATGGTGCTGAGGGCTTTTCCCACTTGAGGGGGGATGCTGAGGAAGGGGCAGATCGGGACTCCTGATATGGTGAGCATGTGGCAACCCAGGTCTCAATATCTGTGTCTATCCCCGGCCACCAGATGTAACTCCTTGCCAGGGCCTTCATTTTTACCATCCCAGGGTGCCCTTCATGCAGCAATCTCAAAACTCTTTCCCTTAACGGCTGCGGTACAATCACCCTGTCTCCCCATAATGAACACCTCCTTAATGCTGACAGCTCTAGTTGTCTGTTTTTAAATGGCTTGAATTCCTCCCCTTCCATCTTGTCCGGCCAGCCCTGTCATACCCAGTTCAAAACCCGCATCAACATTTTGTCCTTCATGGTGAGTCTCACTGTTCACTGTTTCCAGGGTGACCCTGTGGGTCATATCTAAGTAGTCCCATGGACCAGATCTGGCCCGCGGGCCTTGAGTTTGACACCTCTGTTCTAGGGGAAAAGATTCCGAGTAAGAATGAAAGCTCTGGCCCTGATGAACTCAAATATGCAAATGTGAAACAATATAGGGAAATAAGTGGATGCATATGTAATGTGAATAAATGGAAACAATGTACAAATAGATCATTCTGCACTTAATGGTACCTTGCCCTGTAGTCTACCTATAGGGAAATGCTTTTTGGGCAGAGGATGATATTTCTGTCATCCCCAGATTACACTGTTTTGACTTAAAATGGGTAGCATTTTAATGGGTACTGTTTAGTCAGTATGGCATAGTTTGTGAATCTAGAAGTTAAGAATAATTTTGCACACCAGTCCTGCTCAATATGTTACCTTTCAGATTTATAGATAATCATATTTGGAGATTATCAAGTTGAGGATGGGAAATCAAATATCCTAAGCAGGAAAATGAGAACTTTGTGCTGTATCGAACCCTAGATTATATATGTCAGCATTATCTTCATGAATTGGCAACAGCTCTTCAGAACCATACACCACAATCTTTCTCAGTCCTGTCTGGAAAGCCAAGGTTTAAGTGTAGCCCCCTTCTCTGTGTAAAGCAAGGCCTACCAATATCCATCTTGGAAACATTAGTGAATGTTTTGTAAACGGCTGTTTATGTGGGATGTCTTTCTCAGTGGGAAAGGGGAAACATTGATACAGTTGTGGTTGCACATTTGATTTAAAGAAATATAAACAGAATGTATAAAAAAAGATTATTCTTTTTTCAGTTAGTAAATGGAAACCCAGACATAATATCTTTCCACTGATGTTTTCCATTGTCAGGTGCAGAAATTGAAGAAAAATACTCAAGTCCTTAACTGGTTGTGAATTATCTAACAGGAAAAAAAATATGCTTAATCCAGAATGACTTTAGTCCTAGTCATTCAAAAGAGAAATCAAGAGATTGCCAGCTATTTTAAGTGACATTTTCAAGAGAAGGGTGTTACCTAATAAATTTATATACCACCATCTCCCCAATAAGATGACTCTAAATGACTTGCAAATCATAAAAAAGATAATGGAAAAACAGTTAGAATTTTAAAACCATGTAAATTAAAAATTTGCAAAAAACAGGAACCAAGGGATGGATGGTACAAAGATGAGGTCTTCTTACCCCATCAACCATCTCCTGTGATGAGTGCACTCCTTGGGGCTCCAAGCCAATTGGCAAATCTAACTTTTAATACTTTTTGGGGGGGAAAGGATAAGAGCAGTGGCAGAGTGTTTCATAGGATCATGTTGTGCATATTAACATAATATTCTCTCTTCCTTTTATCATGCAGTGCTATTTCATCTAGTTTGCATCTTGTTCATGGGTATATGATTTCTCTTTCAAATACGTGACAGACTAGTAATTTTTGAGCCCCACCAATAATCTGGCGCTAAAAGGAAGGGTTAAGAGTTAGGAGAATATGCATTCTCCCTTAAACTGGATTATTTTACAAGATTTTTTGTACCATTCTTTCTACCCCTGCCCTAGCGTAATTATGCTTGATTATCTGGTGAGGTTTGTATAAATCAGTCTCTTGGGCAGAGTTTTGCTTTTTGCATCATTTATGTAATTGCATTGCATTTGTGTTAGAAGCACTGAGGCACTTCCGGGTTAAAAGGATTATCTGATGACATCACAGTTTCCTGCCCACTTGGGGGCTCCTTTCATGTCAGCAGAAGCTGGAGTGAAAAAACGGAGCTCAACCCCACCTCACCGCAGCACTTGGGTCTCAAATGTGGGCTTTCTAACCTCCATCCTAGCATCCTAACCACACAAACCACCAAGCTTCTTATTTATATAATGGTGAAATTTATGCTGCCCATCTCACTCTGCAAAGTGACTCTGGGCGACTCACAATTAAAATGTATAAAATGAAATATAGGTATCTTTATTAACTGAGACATTAAGTTTTAAAAAATAATATTAAAAAGAAGCATCTTAGAAACTTTAGTTCTAATATTTCTGCTGTTGTAGAACATATTACTGTCCATTCATAGGTACATCAAAAGTTGTAAGTTGTTTTGCATGGCAGCAATAATTTGCTGCCAGGGAAATAACAATGTACTGTATAAAGCCAATTATTGTAAACTTGCTCATTCTCTTGCTAAAAATAAAAAGCTGATGTACTTCAAAATGGGCCTTTATTTTTTTTTTTTACTTCCAGATGTTGCATGGAACAGCATCTACTCTTCACAACTTCTCATGGCTACATTTTTTTCAGAATTTTATTTTATTTATTATATTTATATGCTGCCTATCTCACTATCAAGTTACTCTGAGCACCTTACAATTCTTGTACACCGGATTTTGCGACAGAAGAATAGATATTCCTAGAGTTCTCATTAATGCAGAAGAGGAATGGAGGAAAAATCAAAGTGGCCATAGCTAACAGTTTTTGCAAAAACAAAATGCTTCATTAGAAAAAAAAATAAAAATATTTACAATGTTAGTGGTGCCATTTAATTCATTCCTCATAGGGATTCTACATTGCTTTGAAGTCAATTAGCCTGATGTAATGCTGTATAAAAATGAGTCCGGATAACTAATTTTGACTTCATTTAATAACATAGAAAAACGCCTTTCATATCCATTGTCACTGGATGGTGGGGAATGGAAGTCAGAGCTAAAGAAGCTTCTTGGATGAGAAGTGAAACATCTTCAAAGAAAAACCAGAAAGTCCAGTTGCCTCTTGAAAAAACAACTTTGGGACAACCATGACCTGGATGACTGAGAATCTCCATAGACGTTCCTTTCCAGTGGTGGTTAATTTCTGGCTGTTCAGATTTGTTACATTGCAGTGCACAACACTTTGATTCTCCCATGAGCTGTTCAGAGCATCCAGTAGTGGGAGGTGCTTCAGTCTCTGCATGTCTAGGCTGGGCTTAATTTGTGGAACGCTCCTCCTCCTCCACGGGACTCCTCCCCAGCGTTCCCCAGTTTTTGCTCAGCCTTGTTGTGGATAGGCAGTGCTTTTTGTTCTTCCTTGGCGAAACAGGAGTATTACTCAGCAGGTTTGGATATAGTCCAGTTCGCTTTTTTCAGGCTTTTAGCCTCCAAATCACTTTTACGATCTCCCGACGTTAGCTCTCTCCATCTGGTCGTCGGAGATCATTTGCATTTTCAGGCAGTGCTGTTTCGAGCCGAGTTTGCCCTATGCAGGGCCCATCAGTCTGACGCATGGGCCATCAGAGCAGCCACGGCCGCTTCCTTCTTTACCCGTGCTTCTCTCAGGTGGCTCCATCTCTTATGGGAGCATGTCCCTAATTTCAACATTAGAGCGCACCAAGATATTGCAAAACTTATATCAGCCGCTGAATTCTCAGCTGACGCAACTTATCATGCGGTCAAGTTTTCAGCCAGGGCCATTACCTCACATGTCACAGCGTGACGCTTACTATGCTTAAAACATTGGCAAGCGGACATTAAGCACAAATGCAAGCTGGCTTCATCTACTATTGTGGTAGACAGACTCTTTGGCCCTTCCCTCGACCCACTGCTAATCGAAACCCGAAACAAAAAAAATTCTACCTTCCCTTTTTTGGAAGTCAGATTCTAGAAACCCTCAGTCCTTTCAGAGGGGATCCTTTTAGCCCTTTTATCAGGGATTCTTCTCACCCAGATACCAGAGACCCCCATCTTTCAGACCAGGGCAGCAGCCAGAGAGGTCTGACTTTGGGGATAGGAACAGAAGGGGTGGCCAATCCAAGAGATCCTTTCGAGGAGCAGGAGATAGGTCTTTCCGGCGTCCAAGATAACTCCCCTGACCCGGCTCCCATTGGCAGATGCCTTAAATTATTTGTGGACCAATGGGACTCCTCAACGTCTGATTCCTGGGTCAGAGACACGATCAGATTTGGTCTTGCGCTGGAGTTTCAATCCACTCCCCCAGACTTTTTCATGTCATACCCCTTTTCCAGAGATCCGGTTAAACGTAATCTTATGGAAACAGCTATCCATCATCTACTGGACATACGAGCCATCCAACCAGTAGCTACCAATCAACGAGGGTGAGGTTTCTATTCACATCTTTTTGTTGTTCCCAAAAGTTCGGGGGGATGGAGAGCAATATTGGATCTGAAACGTCTCAACCGTTTCTTAGTATATCGCAAGTTTAAAATGCACACCCTACAATCTATCTTACTTTGCATCAGAAAGAATGACGTACTTACATCCATAGATCTGATGAGGCGTACCTACATATTGCTATTTGGCCTTCCCACTATAAATTTCTGAGATTCTGTTATAATAACCACCATTTCGAATATGTGGCCCTTCCTTTCGGACTAGCTTCTGCCCCCAGGACCTTCACGAAGGTTCTCGCAGCGCTAGCTGCTCATCTCCATGATATCCCATACAACTCCAGTGTTATTTTGATGACATCTTGATTTTGTCATCTTCCTATCATCAAGGAGTCAGAGATACTCAGAACACATTACAATCCCTACAACAACACGGGTTCTCAATAAATTGGAAAAAGAGTCATTTAACACCATCGACTCGGTTAACCCATCTGGGGGCAGTCATAGATACGGTGGAAGGCAAAGTTTACCTGTCAGCAGATAGACTAAATAGCATTCAGCAATTAGTTAAGGAGATCAGGGGTCTTAAGAGGGTGTCCCTAGAGGAACTATCAAAATTGTTAGGCAAGATGATCTCATGTATATCTATCATCCCTTGGGCCCGGCTCCACACTAGATCCCTCCAGTGGTTCCTGCTCCCGTACCAGTGCTCCGGCCGAAGCAACTCCAAATACAAGATCAAGGTACCATCAAAGGTCCTCATACCTCTGGTGGACCAGACCAATCATCAACAGGCTGCCTCTTCAAAGAGCCACACAGACTTACCACCATTGCCAGCCTGTTTGGATGGGGAGCGCACGTTCAATTGCTCACAACCCAATCGCTCACAAGCCGCTGGTCCGCCATAGAACAGTCGTGCAGCATAAACTGGCTGGAGCTTCGAGCAGTACACCTGGCTCTCCGCAGCTTCCTTCCACAGGTACACAATCAGCATATACTAATATTGACTGACAACGTAATAGCCAAAGCTCACATAAACAAATGGGGGCACACAGTTGAAACATCTCATGCGGGAAGCGGAGCGTTTGTGTCGTTGGGCGGAGAGCAACCTACTTTCCATCAGAGCAGAGCACATTTTGGGCCTGTCGAATACACAGGCAGACTGGCTAAGCAGGGCCACGATCGATCAATCGGAGTGGCGCCTCCATCTGACCCTGTTTCAAGAGGCGGTCAAGACATTTGGACAGCCGGTGGTGGACCTGTTCGCTTCCCCCCTCAACGCTCAGCTCCCGAGATTTTTTTCCAGGTACCCCTCGCAAGGAGCGGAGAACTTCAATTCACTCCGCTGCCGTTGGCCCCCGGGACTTCTGTATGCATTCCCGCCATTTCCACTGCTTCCCAAGGTCAGCCAGAAACTGCTAGACGAGAGGGCGGAGCTGCTTCTAGTAGCTCCTTACTGGCCCAGATGGCCGTGGTTTGCAGACCTCCACAGTCTATCCATATCAACACCATGGAGAATTCCTCCAGACAGGGTCTTGCTAACCCAGGGACCCCTTCAACATCCGGACCCTCAATGGTTGCACCTGACCATCTGGAGGTTGAGCGGAGTCATCTGAAGAGCGAAAAGTTTTCCAACAGAGTTATCGCCACCATCCAAGCCGCCAGACGCCCCTCAACAACTCGCATTTACAATGCCACATGGTCCAGTTTCTGCAAATGGTGTACCAAGTCTCGAATTGATCCCATCTCTCCATCTGTGGCTCAAATCCTAGAGTTCTTGCAAGAGGGACTTGACAAGGGATTATCACCTGATATGTTGAAAAGACAGGTGGCGGCCTTGGCGTCAGTTCTCACTTGTGAAGGTCTATCTCTTTCCCATCATCCACGCATACGGAGTTTCCTTCGAGCCACAAATTTACACCCTCCAGCAGTACACCGTTATCTTTGGTACCTTAACAGGGTCCTCGTCACACTCACTAAGGGCCCTTTTGAACCCTTGAAATCGTCAAGTCTCCAATTTCTGACGTATAAAGTAGTTTTCCTTGTAGCGATCACTTCTGCTTGTCATATTTCGGAACTTGCAGCTTTGTCTATCAGACAAGATCTTTGTGTTTTCCATTCTGACCGGGTGGTCCTTCGTCCTGATCCTACGTTTATTCCCAAAATTAACTCGGTTTTTCATAGGGCATAAGAGTTGATACTTCCTAATTTTTGTCCCAGACCATCCCAAGGGTTGGAACTACAATGGCATAGGCTTGATGTAAGGCAAGCATTGTGAATATATATTAACTGCACAGCAACTTTCAGAAAAACGATAGCCTTATTTGTGTCATTTCAACCCAACACTCAGGGATGCAGGGTCTCATCTTCTACAATAGGCCGTTGGCTATGGGCCGTGATAGCGAAAACGTATCAGACTCAATCCCTGCAGGTGCCCAGGGGCATAACAGCTCATTCAACAAGGAGCGCCGCAACATGGGCCACACAGGCACCAATAACTGAAATTTGACAAGCCGCAACCTGGGCCTCTCCATTGCCATTCATTAGGCATTATAAAATAGATGTGTTTGCATCAGCTGAGGCCTCCTTTGGCAGAATAGTTCTGCAATGGGTCCACAGGAACCAGGAGGGGTTTCCAGGCCAGACGGAGTCCCTCCCGTAAGACAGGCCAAGCTTTGGTATGTCCCACTACTGGATGCTCTGAACAGCTCATGGGAGAAAGGGTGTTGGTACTTACCTGACACGCCCGTTCTCTTTGAGCTGTGAAGAGCATCCAGCCCCACCCTTTTTCCGTCTGGTGGGGTCCTGTTTCAGCCAACAAATTGTTAGAGCATTGAGGACGAGGGTGTTTATTTATCTCGTCTTCGCCAAAACTGGGGAACGCTGGGGAGGAGTCCCGTGGAGGAGGAGGAGCGTTCCACAAATTAAGCCCAGCCTACACATGCAGAGACTGAAGCACCTCCCACTACTGGATGCTCTTCACAGCTCAAAGAGAATGGGCGTGTCAGGTAAGTACCAATGCCCTTTTTACTGGCTGAGACTAGAAAACTGCAGTAGTTTTCTCTTTTCAGTTCTCATTGGCAGGGCATCACTGTACATCATGATATCATAGATAAGCCTAATGGATCAAATGTAGTGATAGGACAGAATTTGCTGCTTCAACTATACTTTTTAACACATCCCTTTATGTCAAAAAACAACCCCAAACAAGCGGAAAATGAATGCACCAGAAAAGAGCCTTTCTATTTGACTAATAAATAAGGTGTGCTACCTTCAGTGGAAAGCTTTCAGTAGCAGCATGCTTTATATCTGCAAAGACAACCTTGCTTCCTGAACTGGCACATTGTGATTTAAGAATTGAGTGGGCGTGCAAAGTGCATCTGCGTGCAAAGAAAGAGAATGACTGTCCCAAAGAAGAATTTTCAGAGCTTAGAGTCAGAGGATCAGACTGAAATATGCAAAACACCGGATACCACAAAGAAAAATAAAGTCAGCTTGTTTTGGAAAACACTAGAGTACTGTCATCAACTAAGAGCATGAGGCTGCTTCACACCATCTGTATTGTTACTGAGTTCAATATTTTCTTTCTAGAAGCACAGTACCGTAGCTGGAGCCTATCAATACAAATGTAATACAACATTTTTTATTTTCAAGTACTGTATGCTTTTCACTTTTCACTTACATGAAAGCTTGCACATGCCAGAGTAACCACGCAGGTCATTCATTAAGGTTTGCCCTAAAACTGCTACCCATGAACAGTATTGCTCATCAGAAAATGATTTTAGGATACCATATTTATAATGTTAGCATCCACACATCTTGTACATTAGAAGATCTTTTATATTCAGTTTAACGTAAATGTAAAAACCAACATCTAGGGAACAGAAACAATACATTTAGAATGCAGATGGCCATCTACTCTGCCAAACCTCAATGAATCTAACCTCTGAATGCTGTGTTCAAACAACACAATTTGACTGCCTTGCAGAGGGCTAATGGTATGTGGGGATGGTGGGGGGGGATGTTAGGTACATCTCTGGGAGGGAATGGCAAATTTCAGTTCATGTCCCCTTGAATTTTCATAGAAATCCTTACATCCTCTCCCTGACTTGACGCCAGATAAATCTTACTTGAAGAAGCGATTGGGGTGGGATTCTACCGGTTCACACTGGTTCTATAGAGCCAGTTGTTAATGTCAATGGTAGTTCTAAGAACCGGTAAAATCGACCCCTGGCTGGCTCCATCCCTCCGCCACCCCTACAGGCCAAAAAACAGGTTTTTTTCCTGCACACGCGCAACATTTTTCACGCATGTGTGAAAATCCTTGCCTCATTCTCCCCTGCCTGCCCTTCCCTTCCCTGGCCCCGGCTCCCGCCCTATCTGCCGCTCCTACGCTAAAAAAAATGGGTTTTTTACTACGCATGTGCGACATTTTTCGCGCATGCTCAAAAACCCTTGCCTCATTCTCCCCCGCCCACCCCTTCCTTCGCTGGCCCTGGCCCCCGCCCCTATCCACCACTGCCTGCCTTCTGCCGCATGAGTGAGGGCAAGCTGCAAGCCCCGGTTGCCACCGCTGCTAACTGCCCTCGCCTGGCCGACTGCTGAATTATGGTTCAAAGGATCAATGTTTTTGTCACTCCAACGTCTTCCAACTTTCATAGCCATATGTTACAGTAATAACACGACAATATTTTTGTTGTCTGTATAATGTATTTGCATTTTAATATTCTGTCAGGATTTGTCATAGTCTTTCTCTCAAGTAACAGGTCTCTTTATTTCATGGCTTTACTTACTTGCAAATATTTAAGCCTAGGAAGGTAAAAGTTTGTTTTTACCTCAGATTCTTAAGCTGTTTGTATTAGGTTGGCATTGCTTGATGATCTATGTTTTTAAACATTGAGCAGATAGCAGATAATAAGAGTTGGAAGGGACCTTGTAGGTCATCTAGTCCAACCCCCTGCCCAAGCAGAAGACCCTACACCATTTCTGACAAGCGGCAAACTGCCTTTTTCTTTTAGCAAGAAATTTTCATTTTCAACCATCTGAACCATCATTTTTAGCATATTTGAAGTTTCCAATACTTCTCCTAGCAATGTTATTTTTTATTTTTTCTGATTAATTCATTTTCTACTTGTTATTTATTTATTTAGCATATGATGAAAACCTGACAGAGAAGTGAATGCATGTAATTACAGTACATACAATGCATGTAATTACAATGCATGTGATTACAGTATATACAAAATTTCTTTGGGGATATGGCAGTGGCCTCATAACTGGATGTCCAATTCAGCTATCCAGGCAATCACTTTGGGCATTGCTTTGTGCAAGTCTTCTAGGGAACCAGGGAATGCAGTCTTGCACAATATATTTAATGGTTTGCCTATCAACATCACAATTGCAACATAGGGAAAACTTTCCATCCTCAATAATACAGGGCAGAGGCATTTCTTCCAGTATCACACCTACTTCTGTTCAATCTTGTCCAGGCAGAGCGAGGTAGGGCAAAGCAAGTGATTTGGTAGAGGGATCAGCAATGGTCAGGCCACAAAAAAACCACCTTGGACCATTCCTCTCTCCATGCATTCTGAGGGTTAAATTGGGTAGATGAAAAGCTGTTGTCATACACGCTGCGAAAAGTGTCCAGGAAATGGGTAGGACTCCTACTGACGTCATAGAGCTGGGTCTGCCACTATAAAATCAGCCTTAGCTGCTCGCCATCTTTTTGACTCAGCTCTTGACTTAGAGCTTAGTTTCTGGAAGATAGTCTGAGCTTTGCACGAGTTTAAACAGACATGATATTCTTCCGATTAAAATTGGAATTCCGATTTTTTTGGGAATCCCCCGGGCGGTGCGAGCGGAGCTTGGGCGGGCGGGCGGTGCGAGCGGCGGGCGGTGCGAGCGGAGCCCGGGCGGGCGGTGCGAGCGGCGGGTGGGAGCGGAGCTCCGGGCGGGCGGGTGGGCGGGCGGTGCGAGCGGCGGGCGGTGGCAGCGGAGCCCGGCGGGCGGGCGGGCGAGCGGCGGGCGGTGCGAGCGGAGGCCGCTGAGTGGCAGGAAAAGGGAGCTGGGCAGCGATTTCTTGGCGCGCGGTGGTGGGTCTCTTTTGGCCGGCCCCAATTTTTTTTTCAGAGGGGAATATCATGCCTGGTTTAAAAGAGTTTACTTGATATTTGATAAGGGTTTCTTTCCCTCGTTGTTTCTGCTGCTCCAAGGGCTCTGGTTGAGAAAAGGCTTAAGGAGGATGGGGATCCGCTCTCTGGAAGCGTCAAGGCTTCGGCGCTGCCTCGTTGGCTGGCTGCAGCTACAGGGAGTGTTCTAACAAGCCTCCCACGCAGCCTGAAGATCAGAAAGTGCTGTCTCTCTTCTCCCCGCTTCACAGCTGACTCGAATTTCACCGCTTCGCAGCTGTTCAGGCTAGCGCAAAGCATCTTAGGTCTGGCAGAACCTATTCAGCTGGGAGAGCATTGAGGCTCTTCCTGGGCTGCCACACGTGGCGGGCAGCCATTTGAGAGAAGGTTTCGTTTTCATTTTCTCCTTGGTGAATACTGATCGGGTCTCAAAGCCTTAGAGCTCATTTGGCCCTCGCTACAGGCTGCACTTAAAGTGGGGAAGCTCTCAGCACCTCCTGTGTCTGTCCTGTTGGCATAATGGAGAAGGAAGCCTCACATGCAGCCTCCATGGGGCCATAAGAACTTTGTGATCCTCCAGCCCCTGTTAAAACAAGGAAAAGACAAAGGCGTTCTAGAAACAGAAGTGACTGCTAAAATCAAAGCCAAAAGACTTCCAAATCAGAGCTTAGGGCTGAGAAGAGAAGATATGCTGCTTTGGAAAAACAGTTTGAAAAGACATTGGCGCAGATGAGAGATCAGATTCATCAGTCCTCCCAGCATGCTGCTGGTTTGCCCTGATATGTCTGCGGGGGTGGGGTGGGGTAGTGCTAGTCACCTTTTAGATTGGTCTCCTGAGAGGGTGGAGGGGGAGCATATGCCTCAAGACTTGAGTAAGAAGGGTCCTTCTTCCAGACAGGCATCCTGGGGACCAGGGCCTTCCCTTCCATTGGGTCATTGGGTACAAGCAGGTCACAGGCCTAAGACAACAGCTAATTATACTCCTATGACTGCTGGTATGTGTCCCTCAGAACCCCCTTCAGGCCATTGCCATGATGACATCAAGGATATGGTGGCTGTCGCCATTAGACAGGGTATATCTGAGGAGTTTCAGCAACTCCTTCGCCCTCAAGGGGGTCAGTCCTTGTTGTCTTGCTTGCCCCAAGGGGTGGCTCCTTCTATCAGAGTTTTCCCTAGCCATTGGCCAGCTCATTCTGATTGCGGGGAGGAGGAGGAAGAAGAAGATTATACTTACCCTTCTGATTACAGTCACTACTCTCACTCTGAGGAGGAGGAAGGTGACATTGTTGATTGCAATATGTCTGAGGAGGAAGAATTTAAAGTTGATCAGCCTTCCTTTACTGGGGTTTACAAACCTTCCCTTTTCAACCTTCCCTTTTCTCTTATACAAAGCCTTGGTTACGGCACAATTGACAGCTGAGGAAGTGGCACCAGAGCCTCAGACAGCCCCTCCAGGCCACAGTGATTCTCTGTTCACAAAACCAGTGATTCACACTGAGATTCTCCCTTCTTCCACCATATTCCTGGATCTGGTTAGGGAACAGGGTATCTCCCCAGGGGCGGGACCACGGCCTTCATTGCATGATAGGCGGTTTTATAACGTGGGACTGGACTTCGCCAATGCCCTCATTGTCCCTATGGTAGATGCCCTGGTGGTGGCCTCTTCTCATCTGGCACACCCACTGAGCCTGAGGATATGCTTAAGGCAGAGGATAGGAGGTCTGAACAAACCCTCATACGCACCCACCAGGCTGTAGCATGGGCTATCAGGGCATCTATGGCTGCCTTGTTTTTCACGAGGTCCTCATTGTGATGGCTCCATCAGCTTCAAGAAAGACTCCCGGCCACTGATTCCAGGGCTCACCAGGATCTTAACAAAATAATTGTGGCTGCGGAATTTACAGCTGATGCGACCTTGGACTCAGCCAAATTCACCTCCAGGGCTATGGCTTCCTCTGTGGCGGCCAGGCAGCTCCTTTGGCTTCAGAACTGGCAGTCGGGTGCGAGGCGCAAATGGAAATTGGCATTGGTCCCTTGCTCAGGGGATAAGCTGTTCAGGGAGGCTCTGGAACCTTACTTGGTCAAAACCAAGGACAAGAGAAAAGTTCTCTCTACAGAGGGAAGAGGTCAGAATATCGTTCCAGTCAGTAATATCGACCAGCCATGTTCAGTTCTGAATCCGCATTGGGATTCTCTAGAGGCCAGAGATCATTCCCTCAACGCCAAGACCAATGTCCTGAGGCTTCAGGCAGGCAACAACAGGCCTCGGGTAAATGGCCCTTTTGAGGGGGAGGAGGTCGTTCATTCCGTCGCTCAAAGTAAAGAGGCGGTTGACGCCCCCCCATTGGAGGCCGTTTGGCCTTTTTCATCTCTCGATGGGAGGAGTCAACTTCAGACGCCTGGGTACTGGAAATAGTATGGTTTGGCCTGCGGCTTGGGTTTATATCTCCACCCCCAAGATCTTTTGTTCAGTGCCCGACATCAAGGGACAGCTTTCGATGGGACCTCATGGAGTCAGCTATTTTCAACACCTGGTTGAAATTAGGGCCATTGAGCCAGTTCTGATGGAACAACGATGACTGGGTTTTTACTCTTGACTCTTAGTCATCCCGAAGGCTTTGGAGGGGGGTGGAGGGCCATCCTCGACCTTAAACGGCTAAACAGGCTTATTCCGTACAGGTGCTTTAAAATGCAAACTCTGCATTCCATTTTAGAGAGTGTATGAGAGGGCGACCTCCTTTCCTCCATTGATCTCACGGAGGCTTACCTCCATATTCCTATTTGGCCTCATCACCGCCAGTTTCTCTGTTTCTGTTACCAGAATGTCCACTTCCAGTACTGGGCCCTTCCATTTGATCTTTCATTGGCGCCCAGGGTCTTCACAAAGGTGCTGGCAGCTCTGGCAGTGTCGCTGAGGGCTATTCCGGTGAGGGTCCAGTGCTATATGGACAATATCCTGATTCAGTTGCAGTCTATCGGTTCAGCCCATCGAGATCTTCGCATCACAGTACAGTATCTGCGAGACTATGGCTTCTCAATCAACCTCAAGAAAAGCCACCTCTCCCCTACGACCAGGCTGCAACATCTCAGGGCGATCATAGATACTTCCCGCTGCCAAGTTTTCCTCTCCCCAGAACGTGGGGAGAGCCTCAATGCCCTTACTATCTAGATCAGAGGACAATGCACTGTTCTACTGTCTCTCCTGTCTCAGCTCCTGGGGAAGATGATCTCCTGCATTGACATTGTCCCGTGGGCCCACCTTCATGCATGAGTGCTTCAGTGGTTCCTGCTGCCATTCCAAAAGGCAGGCATCAGCCATTCATCAATCAGAATGCAGGTTCCACCTCAGGCTCTTCGTTCCTTCAGGTGGTGGCAGTCCCAGGCAGTAGGGCGGGGCCTTCCCTTCAGGGAACCAAACAGGGTCCTGCTCACCACGGATGCCAGCCTCCAGGGCTGGGGAGCCCATCTAGAGGGCGAAATAGCTCAAGGCAGCTGGTCCCAGGGAGACAGGACTTGTCCCATTATTTGGCTCGAACTCAGGGCCATTTCTTTGGCCCTGAAGCATTTCTGACACAGAGTGATGGGTTGCCACTTCCTAGTCATAACAGACAATGTGGCCGTAAAGGCTCATGTCAACAAACGGGGGCACCAGGTCCAGGGCTCTCATGAGGGAGGTGGAATGCCTGGGGAGATGGGCAGAGAAGCATCTGCTTTCCCTAAAGGCAGATCACATATCGGGGGTCGACAATGTCCAGGCCGACTGGCTGAGTCGGTTCCAGGTCGACCATTCGGAATGGAGCCTCCACCCTTCACTGTTTCTGACATTGTCCCACAGGTTCGGCTCCCCGGCAGTGGACCTATTCGCTACTCCCCTCAACGCTCAGGTATGCAGATTCTTCACCAGGTTTCCAACCCAGGGAGCGGAGGGGACCAACGCGCTTTGGAGTCATTGGCCTCCAGGTCTCCTTTATGCCTTTCCCCTTCTTCCAGTCTGTAATCCTGAAGTTGTTGGAGGAACAGGCGGAACTGATTCTCCTGGTCCCCCATTTGCCCAGGAGACCCTGGTTTGCGGATCTGGTGAATCTGTCTGTGGCCTGGCCATGGAGGATCCTGGATGACAGGATCTCCCTTCATCAGGGGGCCTTGATCCACTTGGAACCTCAGTAGTTCTGGCTAACCTCTTGGCGCTTGAGTGGCAGACCTTGAAGGAGGCCAAATTTTCTGATTGGGTGATTGACACCATTCAGGCCTCCTGGAAGCCTTCCATCTCGCGCATCTACGATGCTACCTGAAAGGTCTTCTGCTCATGGGCGGTCAAGTCTGCTGTTGTGCCTTCCTTGGCGTCCGTTGCAGAGGTGTTAAGTTTCCTCCAGGATGGCCTTGATAAGGGTCTCACCCCCAATACTCTTTGCCACCTCTGTCCTCTGTTTTGGCTTGGGAGGGTTTTGATTCCTTATCTCATCATCCCTCCGTATGCAGGTTTCTAAGGGGGGTGACTAACCCTCCTGCGGTTCACAGATTTCCCATGTGGGATCTCCCTTCAGTTCTACAGGCCCTTACGGGGCCTCCCTTTGAACCCCTTGTCAGTTTCTCTTCAAATGATGACTTTTAAGGTGGCATTTTTGGTGGCCATCACTTCGGCCAGGAGGGTGTCGGAGTTGGCGGCTTTTTCCATTAGGCAAGATCTTTGCGTGTTCCACAAGAACAGGGTGGTATTGAGATTAGATCCCACGTTTGTTCCTAAGGTGAATTCCTGGTTTCACCGGGCACAGGAGGTGGTGTTGCCTAATTTTTGCCCCAACTCACAACATGAGTTGGAGTGTAGGTGGCACAGGTTGGATGTAAGGTGGGCCCTCAAGATTTATATCAAGAGGACAGCAGAATTCTGATGATCAGAGGCCATGTTTGTGTCCTTTCATCCCACCTCCTCGGGTACCAAGGTGGCTCCCTCAACGATTGGGAGGTGGATTCGATCTTGCATCACCAAGGCCTATCAAGCTTTGTCCCTGCCAGTGTCTACGAACATCACGGCCCACTCCACTAGAAGTGCGGCTACTTCGGCTGCCTGATCAACGCAGGCTTTGCTGGAGGAGATTTGCAGGGCAGCTACCTGGGCGTTGCCGTCGTCATTCATACGTCATTACAGGTTGGATTCCTTTGCTTCAGCAGACGCCTCCTTCAGACTGAGGGTGCTTCAGCAGGTGGTTCCACAGTCGGAGTGACCTGCCCAGACATTGACCATCCAAGGCACATGCAAGCTTTGGTATGTCCCATTTCCTGGACACTCTTATCAACGTGTATGAGAATGGGCATTGGTAGAATTACCTGAGAACATCCTTTCTATATATGCTGCAAGAGTGTCCAGTCCCACCCTAGTTCGTCAGGGGTGGTGGTGGTGGTTCTAATTTGTTTATCTTCCAGAGACACATTATGTCTGTCAAGAATCTTCGCCTAAAAGATAGTGAGCAGCTAAGGCTTGATTGGTTTTATAGTGGCAGACCCAGCTCTATGATGTTAGTAGGAGGAGTCATACCCATTTCCTGGATACTTTTGCAGCGTATATAGAAAGGGCGTTCTCAGGTAATTCTACCATCGCCCATTTTCCATGCCGGTCCATGGGATTTCAATCTTGTAATGGACTATGCATTGACCTGGTGAACAGGGCAGGCCTTGACCATAGCTTAATGAAAGTTTGTTAACTTCTAATATGGGGCAGTATGATATTGCTAAATACTGGTAACCAGTGCACCTGAGTGCCAGAGATAACAGGTATTATTTGGCAGAGTTGGACATCAACTATTTGAGTGTGGGTGCTGTTAACCCACGCACTGGCACAATATTCAGCTGGGGAATAAACCAAAACCAAGGCTGTTGCTCTTAAGAGAGTTGGCATCAATACTCCAGGATGTTACCAGCCAGTCTGTTCAGTAATTCAATAAATACACTCATATCTGTAGCATTTCTTAAGCTACATGTGCTCCCTGGACAATGCTAAATGAGTGTCCGTGACCAGATGCAGCTGTACTGCCCCTTTGGGTCTCACGACCGTGACAAACAAAAGTGCATAAAATCAAATTTTCTACTGGAAGTCCAAGACATAGAGATATTGTCCACAAATCACAGCAACAGGCTGGCCTGGAGGCTTTATATCTCTTTTCCTGGAAGCCTTGTCTGGCCTTCCTGCCCTGATATAGCTCCTGGTTAGTTACTATGGCTACCACCTCTCTTTACAGGGGATGCACCTTTTCCTAGTATTCTCCACAATCAGTGATAGGCCTCCATAGCCTACCTGCCTTATGAGCAAATAGAGAGAGCCAATATGTCAATAGAAAAACTTAAATCTGAAGGGATGTTAATATACATTCCAATAATAATTTCAGAGTATATGGGAAACTCTCGATTCCATTGCAAGCACATTTCATTTTATTGGTTTTTTTTTAAAGAATTGTTTCTTGCTTAATTATCAGGAAAATATTTGCTGCAATTCATATTCAAAATGCTGGCCAAAATATATGCAATGTAAATAATTTTCATCCGTATGGATTTGAATGGGAATCTGGCACAATTTAAATCACTACCATTGCACTCTATTTAAAAGCCAATACAGTTTGCCTGGATTCTTTATTGTATTGCATATTAAGCTTTTAGAATGACTTAGTTATTAAGTATTGTAATGTAATATTCATGACTTTTAAATATCGACCATATTATAATTTTGTTGTGCCTTTATTATTTTTCATTTTATTTCAAAAGGTGCTTTGAGCATTGGTTCATTAAACCTGATCATCTCTTGATCTTTTATTTGTGTCATGATCTTTTATTTTATTTGTATCTTGATCTTTTATTTGTGTCATAACTGAATCCTGCCAATGTCTAGTTGTAGTCCAGAAGAGGATGTATTGATTCAATTTTAATTGCTCCCATCCTTCAATTTCATTTCCCTCCAATGGTACCTGTCTGAACATTTGGCGTTCTTTCTCAGTGTGCCTCAAATACAGTACACAGTTGCTTGTCATAAGTATGTCACAAAATAGAAGGGCATTTTTTTGGGGGGAGGGGAAGTGTTAAAGCGCAGTTTCACAATGGCTCAGGTACAAAAATAAAGAATAAACAGTTGCTAGAATATTGCAAGCTGCTGCATAAGACTTGTAAAAACATACATTTAAAAAAAAATTCATTAAGCAATTTTTTTATATACAACATCATTTCCATTCGTTACAATGCTTCTGTGATAGTATACATACTTTTACATACATCTTAACTATCTATACATTTCTCTATATTCCTTAATCTATCTTTGTCCACTATAACTTTTACCTTATTATCCTATTGTTGTCTAATCTATTCATCTCTATATCGATTATTTAGCCAATCATACAGTACATTCCACGTCAAATAATAATCCATTTCCTCTCTTTTCTTTATCTCCATGGTCAACTTATCCATCTCGGCAAACTCTAGCATCTGTTTTATCACATTTTCCTCTGGTGGCATACTACCATTTCTCCAATTCTGTGCGTAAGTTATTCTTGCTGCCGTTAATAGATTTAGCATTAGATACTCTGTTTTCTTATCATATTTTCCCATTATTATACCTAATAGAAAAGTTTCCGGTCATAATTCAATTAGCTGTTTAATTATTTCTTCTCTCCATTTTTTTGTCCTTATCCAATATTTTCTTGCTACAGGGCATGTCCACTACACATGCTAATATGTTTCCTGCTTTTGTTTGCATTTCCAACAATCAGATGATCTGTTTGGGAACATTTTTGCTAATCTAGCAGGGGGTAGGTGCCATCTGTAGAACATTTTGTACAACTTTTCTCTATATGATGCCGACACCGTCAATTTATAATTCTTCAAGTGCAGTTTCGCAATGGCTCAGCTACAAAAATAAAGAATAAACAAGTTGCTAGAATGTTGCAAGATGCTACATAAGACTTGTGAAAACATACATTTAAGTATTCGTGCATTTGACTGCCAAAATTTCACAGGATTTTTCATTTTTCTTCATTTTATTTATTTCTTAGAAATTAATGAATGTAGGATATTATCTTCATTTTTTGTTATAAGCAACTAAAAAGTATATCACAATACCATTTTGATTTGAATAAAAATAATAAAATCTTATACAGTATATAACTTATGATCACAGTGGAGCCCAAAATTTCTGTTGCTATGTAGAAATGTGTATTAAAAAATAATTTGTGTTCCTGTGAGGACTTTTGAAATAAAATACTTAAAAAAAAATCTCATCATGGATTAATGTATATATTGGTTAACATGTGCCCATATAGTGACTTGGCATCAGAGTAGTCCTGACATATTTCTGAAAGTGAGGAAAAATGTGTTCAGATGTCAAATGTTGGTGTTCTTTGTTTCCCACAGATAGGCCCAAATACAGCGTTAGAACCTCTAAAGGAAATGGAGGGTCAGAGAGTTCCTTGTCCACCTGCTTCCTTAGAAGATCCACCAGTTCAGCTCTCCTGCCTTCAGGCCATTCCAACAGCATCAGATCTCTTGCTGAGTCCCATGATTCTCCAGCCAGAACAAGCACTTGCTCAAACTGTATATTTAAAAGCGCTAACTATTCCTTTTTACCAGCCTGTTCAATCAAACCATAAACTTTCCAGAGTCCAGACAAATATCAACATAGACAATAGTAATTTACCTTTGATCCTCAATCCACTTTTACATTCAAAAGGGACAGATCAACTTCATGCAATCATTCAGAAGCAACCCAGTACAATAAACATAGTTAGTCATTTTTCACTTTTGCCACAAAGTTCTTCTACAAGTGCACCAGCTGGAAGCCCGGGGAAGGCCAAAAGTTCTGGGAAGTACCTCTGTAAACATTGTGGGCGTGACTGTCTGAAGCCAAGTGTCCTTCAGAAACATATGCGATCACATACAGGTGAGAGGCCCTTTCCATGTACCACATGTGGCATTGCGTTTAAAACTCAGAGCAATCTGTATAAACACAGGAGAACTCAGACTCATGTCAATAATGCCAGGGTGCCTTCAGAATCTGATAGCAGTAGTCTATTAGAAGAAAATGAGAAGCTGACTGAGGTAGTTGCATCCTCCCAGACCATAGAATCTTATAATAAAAATGATGTCCAGCCAAGTGTAAGGATAAGATCTGCTGCTTCAGAGTCCAGTGACAAACATATTCTTGCTACTTCATTATCGGAAACGCTCCTAGTTTCGGAAAGTCAGAGGATAAAAACAAGTAACTCCTGTCAGGGAGAAATAAATCAGAATGCTTTTGAAAAAGAGACCGCCAGAGATGCCACAGATCTACCTCAGAGAAAGAAAATCCAGGATCAAAGGTCTCCAGCAGGAAGCAAACATAGTCAGCTACAGAGACAACAAGCTTTGTATTCAGAGAAGCTGTGGAACAGCAGATCTAAGGACACCAAGCTAAAAAAGTGTGAGAGCACCGACTCGGGTTATCTGTCACGCTCCGATAGTGTGGAACATCAGACACCCTCACCTGGCTTCCTGCACAGTCTTTTTGAACACAGCACAGAGTCAGAAGATGATGCAGCTGTCACCAATAAATGCATGACTTACAGTTTCTCAAAAGTAGATTCAACTGAGAAAGCAACAGCAACCTTAACCCTGGAGAAAAAAAAGTTGGAAGAGCATATCTCAAGACTAATATCTCACAATAAAGCAGTTGTGGATGACACCCAGTTGGACAGTGTCAGGCCCAGGAAAACGGTTCTATCCAAACAAGGAAGCATTGACTTGCCAATGCCTTACATGTACAAAGACTCATTCCATTTTGATATACGGCCTCTGGACATCAGCAAGAAAAAGAATATTTCTCTGCGCTCAGCCAAGTCTATCTTCAGTCCTGCGGAAAAAACTAAGCCACTGTTTTTTCACTCTGTTCCCACTCAATTCTCAACAACAATTGACTCTGTGCCTGTTACAAGAAGTAACTCTCTGCCTTTTATTGAGAGTACAAGGAAGACGCAGGATCAGACAGATAGTTCAAAATTGCCTTTGTTCACTAGAGTGTCCCCAGATGTGGATTTTTCTGGCTTGTTGCATAGCAGCAATTTAGACACAAATATGACAAATGTTCTTAACAGCCACCCCCGGGCACTTGTTAGACAGGTGGCAGTAGATGATGTGCCATTAAATTATATGACTGAATCTTCGTCCTCTTTAGAGGAGAAAAAAGGTAAACAGAAATCTGAAGCTGGGGTGGAAGGAGTGAACAGCAAGAATAAGAAATCCAGTCAGAGAAAATTAAAAATGTTTTCTCAGGAAAAATGGCAGGTTTATGGGGATGAGACATTTAAGAAAATTTATCAGAAAGTAAAAAGCAGCCAACCAACCAAAAAACAAAAAAGTAATTTAACAAATGTTTCAAACTTTTATTCAGATACCAAGGAAACTGCCTGTGGGGAGGAAATTACATTGTCGAGAGAAGGCAGAAGCTCTATAACTGAAAATGTAATTTCATCACTGGTAGATGTTAGTGCAAAAGCAAATCCTGACACATTGGAAAGCCCCTCCAAAGCTAGCTCTGTTGGCTACCCTACTTTTTCTCAGGAGAATTCAGGACGATTGGCAGAATCAAGAGAAACATTGTGTTCAATTGGTGATTGTGAACAATGCAGCATGGCAAGTGAAACATCATCTGTTGAACATCGATGCAGAGACTTGCATGTTTCAAAGCACAACCAGAGTAGCAATAAAGCTTTGCCTTTAAGTAAAGGATGTGAATTAAAAGTCCAACTTAAGCAAACACTGCTGAACCTTGCTACTCGTCCTGATCATGACTTAGAAGATTCACATGGACACATTACTGAATGTGTACAAACATATGAGGATACTGCGGTTAATAGAAGAGGATGCAGGGGGAAAGAAACTGCCCACCTTGGACACACAGCTTTATCAGCACCACAGTGCAACACCAGGGAGCTGGCATATGAATCTCAGAATTTACCCTCAGAAAGAAAAAAGCCTAAGGTGGATAAACTGAAAAACATGGAAAATATAACATTTAAAAATAGTAGTTCAACCGAGTTGGTTGTGAAACTGATAGACTGTTATAATCTTAACATAGTTACTGCGGAATCATCAAAGTACTCAGGTAAGGGGGAAAAATGGACAGTAATGGTAGGAACAGGTAGCAGTATGGAATGTGAGGAAGGAATCCAACATTCTGTAACAGTATCTAATGATAGGGATTGTATTGCAAGTCTAAGAGATGCAACAAGTATATCTACGACATCATTTCCTGAACAATTCAAGACCGATGTAACAGAGGAACACACCAGTAATTTGTTTGCAATAAAAAAACTCGCATCACCCATAACAACAGCAACAGAAGAATTATCAAACTGTAAAGACTCAGCACCAACCCACACTCAGCATGTGGTACAAAATCAAGTGATTTCTCATCTAAAGAAAAACAAGTTTCTTCCAAAGTACATTTTAAAATATTCACAAGACAGAAACAATATCAGTGTGCCATTGTTTCTTACAAGAGAGCCAGAAAATATACCATATGTTTCATTGCCAAGCAGCTCAACCATTTCCGCCTATCCTGCCTGTAACAATAAACTACTTGATACTAATTCCATTGATGTATCTTTGTGCCCTTTGCAATTGGACCTGAGTCATCCAGCCAGAAGAAAAGAGCTAAAATGGGACATGCACACAACATGGACACCTTTGGTAGCTCCTGCACCAACTCTTCTTGAAGCAACAACAATTACAACCATGGTAGATCAAAAATGTCATCTTCAAAGTGCAAGTAGGAAAGTTAAAGATACATGTAAAGGAGACAATAAAGACAATTTAGATGATCAAAGTTTGATAACAAAAGAGAATGAATGTATAGTTGCTTGCACATCACACATTCCTGGGAGGAAAGTATGCTTCACCACAATTTATACGGGAGGGCTTTTCTTATCATCAGACATGACTGGGCAAAATTCAGCCTTAAAGTTAATACAATCAGCGAAGGGTTCAGTAATTTCACTCTCTTCATTGGTGGAAAGGGCAGTTTTGTGTGAAAGTAGTGAGAAGGAAGTCAAGGAATGGCAATTGGAGACTAACCCTTTGCCAGGATTTGAAGATTTGCCCACCTATTCAGGTAGCAGTCCGAAATGTCTATGCCATTCTTCCAGTATGCTTTATTGCCATTTGCTGTGTACTCAACCAAAGGAGATTTGCTCTCAGCCCCAATTAAGCATAGAATCTCATGCAGCAAACGTACAAATCCCAAGTCTGAATCTATCCTTCCCAACTCTAAATGCGGAGCCTCAGCTGACTTGGTGTTGCTTGTCAAGAAGCCTCCCTCTTCCTATTGAACAAAAGGAAATGAAAGATTCTGTATATTCTTCTTTGTATATGAATGAAAACTTCATTTCAAAATGTGGACAGTCCCTCTGCAAAATGAAAAGCTATGGAAAGGCTGCTAGGGAAAGCTGGAAAATTGAAAAACCCCAAACACTGATCTCTTCACCACAAAGACAGGAAACAGAGAAGGTAATGGCTTTATGCTTTTCCTATTCTTAGATAGAGGAATACTGTTGATTTAGCTTTAGAATAAAATGGGAATGGTGGTTAAGAGGAAGCTGGTATACCACCTTATTAGATTTAAAGATTGTGGATTCAGTGTGATGATTATAGGTTGCACCATTAGGTTAGAAAAATGTAGGTAATCTTTCTTGGAATTTTGAGAATATGTTGCCACAAAGGTTACATATTTATCATCAGGATGCTGATCATCTTAAATTAATTAGCCACCCAAGTCCAATTTTCCAGAAGGAAGATTAGTGAGGCTGTCTCTGAATTTATCTAACTCAGAAATACTCTGTGAACTGTCTATGGTTAGAGAAATTAGTTTCCTGCCACATTGGAAATGCCCTTGAATACCCCATTTCTTCCATAATCAGTTTGCAGCCACCTCAGAAGAAGTTGTGTAGCACCGGGAAGACAGATTCCCATTGTTTTGATCCTCTGGGTGCTCTTCTGGAAAGAAGAGAACCATTCTCATTCCTTTTCAAAAATGAGATATTTATAAATAATATGTGCTGTAATTAAAATAACAGAAAACACATTTAAAAATTGGAAGAATAAATGTGTCTTTTCTGGAATTATAGGGACAGCATTGTAATACCACGGTGGCTCTCATAAGATGGAGATGTTTTCTTTATTTATAAGATGTATAAGGCTGCCCAAGTCAACCACTGTGACCCTGGGTGGTATACAGCATAAGAACAAAGCAGAAATCAAAGAAGGGGGAAAAAGTTTTTACAATAAACAATACAATATATAAATACCAAATGCAAAATGGTAACCAAGCACATAACAAAACAATCACAACTATATTCAACATTCTTTTGAGAGGAGACAAATTGTTCCACTTTTTGTATGTTGTGTGCTGTTATTTACATTTTGATTTTTGTCATGCAATTTTACTCATTTTTTGCATTCACAGAAGTACGTTTTAAACACTGGTACTCGGGAGGTCTCCAAAAGCATCTCAGAACTAGAAAAGAGAAAAGAAAAACTTTACAAAAGGAGAGAAAAGAGAAACTTAAAAAGGATAAAAGTGAAGATCAACCCCAAGCGGTAAGAAATGGGGTCTAGCCTTAGCCTTAGAAAAACAATTTTTATTTGACTATGAATAACATTCATAACTGAATGATGTGGTGGAAAGACTTTGTGAGGATAATTTCTCAAAATTTTATTTTAGAAAGAAGTAGGACACTTAAATGGATCGTGCTACAGTAGTACTAACACTAACAAAAGTAAATCTACTAATGTTTAAAATATTTAAATTAAGTTCCTGGATTAACTATTATGTTTTGACTTCAGATGTCATGTATCTCAGTCTTCATGACCTATTGATGTCAAGGGGCAATGGGACAGACGTCTTCAATACACCTGCACACAGTAATATCAAGACAGAAATCCTTATCCTACCTGTGCTATAAGTAATTAAGTTTTAGCTTTTGCATCATGGCATACATTTTATCACGTGCAACCCGTGATGGAAGAATTAGGAAATTCCTCTGACTTCACTTTTGTTGCTTGGTCTCCTCTTTGTTTATAAAGTCCCTAATGTCAAGAGTTTTTGTTCCCTAAACATACTTTTCTTGAACCTTTCTTGGTAGAATATAGCCAGCTAGTTATATATTGCATTTTCTGTAATTAAGCTTTCCTTCTGTTAAAAATTACAAAAACTGTTCAGTATTTTTTACAGATTGGACCTCACTCTCCAGGAAAATAAAATGCTCCCTCCAACGTATTATAGGTAGTCCCCGACTTACAAACACAATTGAGCTCAAAATTTCTGTTGTTAAGTGAGATTAAAGTGAGTTTTGGTCCATTCTATTATCATTGTTGCCACAGTTGTTGTTAAGTGGTTGTTAAGTGAATCTGGCTTCTCCATTGATTTTGCTCATCAGAAGGTCACAACAGGTGATCACATGACCTTGGGAAACAGCAACAGTCATAAGTATGAACCAGTTGCCAAGCATCTGAATTTTGATCACGTGATCATGGGGATTCTACAAAGGTTTTAAGTATGAAAAATGATCATAAGTCACTTTTTTCAATGCCGTTGTAACTTTGAATGGTCACTAAATGAACTGTTGTAAGTTGAGGACTACCCGTATTCTTATTTGATCTCTCTACATCTTTTTCTTTCTTTGATTGCAAAAAATCAAAATGGACACATTAGTAAGAAATGGTAATGCAGACAGGGTAGGAAGAGCCAATATTTAATACTGAAAGCATCAAATAGGACATCTTTTGTTTTTACATTTGATCAATGTGGCATTGAAATGCTGAAGAAAATGATTTTATTCATCCCAAAGTTTAAAGTTGATACAAAAACCATTACAAAAAAGCTTTGCTTAGGTTGGATAAAATCATGAGGCTTGTGTACTTACTGGTAGCTGAAAATTTGTCTGTAGCAGGAAAAAAAAGTCATATTAGACATGGTTAAAATTATATAGAAATCTCCAAAGACAGAACAGCTATTTGGTTTTGGATGAGAACTTGCTTTTCAGCACAACCAATTTTTATATCATCCAGGAGATTTGAAAGTAGCTATAAAAATGGAACATTTTAATGAGATATAATTTCATTTGTTTCAAGTAGGATATTTTCTGGCACTTCAAAAATTCAGAACAGTTAAATTTAATAAGCTGATTGTTGAACATTACGGTTGGTTACATTGAACATAATTTTTTTTTCCCTTGAGGTAAAATGTTTCATTTTTTCTGGATTACTGAAGTTTGGCAAGTGAAACAGTCCTAAATATTTGTAATGAAATATGAGCTTGAAGGATGTTCTAAAGACATATTAATTTCTAGATTTTTTAATATAGACATGAAGATCATCATGCACAAAGACATCGTCTTCTCAGACGCCACCAGTCAAGCAAGCAATGCTGGGCCTTGAGGACTTCCAGGAGGCATTCACGCATCAACGCTTCTGGCATTTGGGAGCATTGTGAAAAATGCCATTGTTTTCCAATGACTTCACTAGGTAAGCCAGATAGGAGGGGAAATGAAAAAATTCTGAAGTCAAGGGCAGCTGCCCCTTAACATTTGTGGGGTCTTTGTGGGGTAACAGAAAATAGAAACTATATTTATGTTTGTCATCTTCACATTTTTTCTTCAATCTAATAATCTTTTTTGATGGACTTTTAACCTGGGAACAAAGCTTATCAATATTCCTGAAAAAAAAAAAAATTGCAGGCATAGAAGACTCAATGGTTTCATTTCAGTAGTCATACTCCATCGATCCAGCATACCACACAGGCAGAATTGCATGGTTGAAAGTGTCAAGTTGATTGGCATAATGGTATGGTCAAAGTTCTGTCTGTTTTTAATGCAGCACAGATTAAAAAAAAATGAGCGGCTTCAGTTGTATCCTTGTGGCCTCTTGACTTTTTTGAGCGTATCTTGCAGACATCTTGGCTCACAAGGTTACTGTTGATGGGAAAAATATGGGAGAGAATCTTATGTTGCCATAATCTATTAAATGAAAGGCAGGATTATAAGTAAAAGAGAATGAAGTATAAGGGAAGCTATTAGGAGTTTAAGGATTTCCTCCAACATCTGTCCTGAAAAATCCCTCATTCGAAGTTCCCAACAGATTGTAGGATACCCTTAGGCCATTGCCCAGACTTCTCGGACTTAACAGTCATCCTGCAAAACCTGATAGTTCATCCTAAATATATTTTACTACATTCTTTATTGTTAAGATATTTGTAACTACAGAATTTGGTATAGTAATGAAAACAACAAACTAGAAACCGGGAGACCCCAAATTCTAATTTTACTTTTAATTATAAACCCAGCAGACTGATTTTGGGCCAGTCATTCTCTCTCAACTCTTAAGGAGAAGATAATGGCAAACCAATTCTAAAACCTTGGCAAGCAAACTTCAGGAAATTAACCCAGGCAGTTGCCAGGAGTAAAAACTGACTTGAAGGCAGGTTAAAGCAAATTGAAATGTTGAAGTGTTATATTGACTGGTAGTAGATAGTCAGTATAATGATATGACTGCTGTTATAAGAAGATATTAATTTTGAAATTTCAATTTCTATGTTGTTTACATCTGCTCCAGGATTCCTTTGCAGCTTTTCGTTGAATTATACTTGGAGCTTGGTTTTAGGTTTTGGCTAGTTTCTTGCTTGGCACACTTTTTTCCAGCTTCAAATTCTTTTTAGTCATCCTGGATTAGCTCCTTAATGTCAGTTTCCTTGGAAACTTAAAATAGGCTATGGTAAAGAATTTAACTTGAATTTGTAAGCATACAATTTTACCAGACCCAGCTTTTCTACTGCAGTAAGATAAAAAAACAAAACATAGCTTGTATACTGGGTTTCTGAATTCTATCCTGTGTTCTTCAGATCTTAGAATTCAAATAGTATGACAAATTATGAACATGAATTAATCTATTTTTATCTTCCATAGTTATAAAAATAATTATAATTCTGAGAGATATGTAAGAATTGGACTTGTTGCCACCTTATTGCCAAATTTAATAAGCTTTATTAATTTGTTGCCGTACAAATTTTCCATAAGATATATGCATTATTTTCTTTTGGTAAAAACAGTGTTGTAGAAAAACAGAAAAAAAGTAAGAAATAATAGCAAAAGATATGATAGGCATGAGATAGAAATCATTTACCATTTCTCAATTATGTGGCATCAAGTTGTCAATTTTAGTAACCACATGGATAATCTATCCACCTTGCTCCTAGTTGTCCTTTTTTCGCTTTCCTTCCACCTTTCCCAGCGTTAGAGGCAATGTGGAATAATTTCAGCATCTCCGTTCACTGTGCCGTTCCATAAACCATCCATCACATCTCTGGACAACTTCACACTCTGCTTTTTATTCTTCATAACTTTTCATCTGTCTCTTCTTGATTCCGTCAACTCCTCCCATTTTTTTTACCCTCTTTTTCTTAATCCATTTTTTCCTTGTATATTCATTGTACAATTTGATTCTCATTCATTCTCTAGGACCAAACCTCTTTAATATACTTATATTTTAAAATATAATTTTAATGAAGAAAATTTTAACAAAGCAATATTAGAAAAGAAACAAAATAAAGTAGAATAGTGAATAAGAGAAAATAAGAAAAAAAGTAGAAATAAATAAAAAGATTATAAAGAAGCAACTTCAGATCTTTTTAACAGTGGTTATAAATGCATTTATATTTTACATTCTGAAGGTTACCTCATAATTGTCTTCTTTCAATAAACTGTTTATAATCTTCAACCTATAAATCACACTTTTTTCTGACAAAAAGTCCATAAGCAGTTTCTAGTCACTGATATATTGATTTTTCTCTAATCAAACAAGTTAGTTTTGCCATCTCTGCTAGTTCGGTCATCTTCACCAACCATTCCTCTATTGTAGTTTGTTTGTTTGTTAGTTTGTTTGTTTATTTATTTATATTTATTGGCAATTGCTTACAAGGTAATAGATATAAGTATAAACATGAGTAAGAATACAGGAAATAAGTACGAATAAATGGGGACAATAGGACAGGGACGGTAGGCACAATGGTGCACTTATGCACGCCCCTTACTCTTAGGAATGGGGTGAGGTCAATAGTGGTTAGTTTGAGGTTAAAGGAGTGGGGGTTAGAGGATGTAACAACAGAGTTAGGTAGTGCATTCCCGGCATTGACCACTCTGTTGCTGAAGTCGTACTTTGCAATCAAGTTTGAAGTGGTTTACATTGAGTGTGTATCTGTTGTGTGCTCTTGTATTGTTGTGGTTGAAGCTGAAGTAGTCATTGACTGGTAGGACATTGTAGCAGATAATTTTGTGTGCTACGCTTAAGTCTAACCGTAGGCGGTGTAGTTAGTCCAAGTCCAAAATCTCAAGCCTGGTGATATAGGGCAGGAGTAGGGAAACTTGGGTCTTCTATCACTTATGGACTTCAACTCCCAGAATTCCTGAGTGAGCCATAAAAGGTTCCCCATCCCTGGCCTACTGGTTTTTCAGTTGTGGGGAAATCAATTTTTGATTTGAATGTCTTAAATGTCCTACATTTGTATATTAAACAGTCCCATTCAAGTCAAAAATTGATTTCCCCCACAACTGAAAAAACAGTAGGCCAAAGATGGGGAACCTTTTATGGCTCACTCAGGAATTCTGGGAGTTGAAGTCCATAAGTGATAGAAGACCCAAGTTTCCCTACCCCTGATATAGGATATTCTGTTGCAAGCAGAGGAGTGTAGTACTCTTCTTGTGAAATACTTCTGGACTCGCTCGATTGTATTAATGTCTGATATGCAGTGCGGATTCCAGACTGATGAGCTGTATTTGAGTATTGGTCTGGCAAAAGTTTTGTATGCTCTAGTTAGCAATTCGATATTTCCGGAGGAGAAGCTTCGTAAGATTTAGATTTACAACTCTTAATGCCTTTTTGGCAATGCTGTTACAGTGAGCTCTGGCGCTTAGGTCATTTGATATGAGAACTCAAAGGTCCTTGACAGAGTGAGGATCATCAACGAGGTCATATCTGCCTAGTTTATATTTGGTGTAATGATTTTTTTTTACCAATGTGTAGGACAGAGCAGAATCTTCCAATTTTTGTACATAATTTTCCATGGCTTTTTTTCTAATTGATGGTCCATTCATTCTAGCAAAAGTTCTGGTTTCAGTTAAATGTCGATCTATAAAATTTTTGTATCATTTGTACATAGAGGTAGTCCTTGACTTAAGACCATAATTGAGGTCACAATTAGAATTATATCTTAACCATTTTTATCCCTTGGGAATAAATTGGTAAAGTTATCTAATTAAAATTAAAGTGATGCCTATAAATTATTCAATTTCTCAAATGTATTAACAGTGAAATCAGATTTAAGCAAAATCCACATGCATTTAACTTTCTCTGAGAAATGGGTCAGAGTATCAGCATCGAGTTGATAAAAGTATTTTTTTCCAAATAGGAAATGACAAAAATCTGCAACAGCCACATTACAACACAACGGATAAAGCAGCTTTCCATTTGGAAGAGGATAAAATGAAACAAGTAAGGAGTGGCTTATGCATGACATTTTTCTCATGCTAAATCAGATAACTTCATGCTAATCTGACAAGTGAGTTATTAACTTGATCGTTCTCCAAATGAATAGTAACATCTACTTAAAATCCATCAAATAAAATGTTTTCATTAATAGGCCATATTAAGAAGAGGATCTTTAGAATGCAGAGGATTGTTAGGAAGAACTTGAAAAGATGAGATTAAAGATTCTATCAAAACTAAAAACTTTATATAGAGTTGTGCAGTATTGGATAATGAGTGGAATACATTTTGCTTGGTACTAATTTAGTACCAAGAAAGAACAGTATGATATTGTACTGTTGTAGCATTAATGACGGTCAATGACTAAATATATTAAATTAATATTAAGTAAATTAATTCTTAAAAAGATTTATTGTATTGTGGCCATTCTTATGGAATCCAATTTTATGTGAAAATATGTATTTCACGATAAGTTGCATGAAATTCTTAACATAAAGCATGTCATAGGGAGACATTCTTACCAATGATGCTATTAGTAGAGGACAGCCATAATCACTGATCTAGTCCAACATTCTCTTCCCAAAATAGCCAATCAGTTGCTCTGAAGTCCTCTAGCAGGTCAAGAATGTATTAATGCTTCTCATTGTTCTTCCCCAAGAGAGTGGAGTTCAGTGACCATACCTATTAATAGTAGTTTATAGCAACTGATGAATTGATAATTTCTTCTTTATGTCTGGTAGGATACACCTGGATTTAACAAATGCTCAAGTGACAGCTTATTTCTTCAAAGAATTTCTACAATTCAAGAAGTACCTACATACTCCTGTCCACTGTCTAATAATGTATCAGCAGAAAAACCTAGCAATCTAGGTAGTTGCTCCTTGAGAATCTTCCCAAAAGAACAACGCCCAGATGTGGATTTGGAGTACAACAAACCTTCCACTGAACCTTATCATTTGGAATTCAAAGATACAAAGAACCAGCTGTGTCACTTTGCTAGATCTCAGAGTACTAGACCTGTTTTTGTTTGTTCAAAAAGAGGCTGTAATAACTTAGAATCAAAGGATAAAAATGTTATCCTTCTAGAGCCCCCCATTCCTATTGCAGAAAGAACAGAACAATTCATGGAGAGAGATTTGTATCCTTCTTTAAAAGAGCAACAGGCTCCCACATGCCAAAGTCTATGTCCTGTTTCGCTCACATCCAGACTATACACCGAGATGTCGGTTTCAACTAAATCCTTATCTGGAACTCCATCTAAACAAAAGCAGAGCTTGGAAGCAATGAATAAGCCAATTAATTTGGAATACGATGACATAAGCAGCAGTGATGATGAAGATAGGTTGGTTATAGAAATCTGAGGAGTAAGTTACCTATTTAAGAGAGTTTAATATGAAGGGTAGCCATCATCAGTCTGCCTTTCTCTTGTATCTTAAAAGTCAAAAACTATGCCCATGCAAATATTTGCCAAGGATCTGGGCTTCTTTACATGAGCAATTAGTTGCAGATATAAATCCCAACGAGTCCACTAGATAATTTCTCTCTTCATAAAATTCTCTATACAATCCCATTTTATCACCTCTATTTATACCTCAGAAAGTAGATTAAGAATCACTTTGCCTCCTTTGAGAAGTGGAAAATTGGCCCTGAAGATAGGAAAGCAACTTATTTTCTCAGCTGCTTTGTGCTGCTTATTTAATCTAACTTTCCCCTTCTACAATTTTGCATGAAATCAGTGTCCTTAAATCACTTTACAGTATTTTTTGTATTGCCCAAATATTCCAACATCTCTTTCAGCCAACAACTCAAGCATGCATTGATTTTTGTGCCTTTTCTGTAGAGACCTGTAAATACTTCCTTATCTCTTTGCTATGTTACCTTTTCTATAATGGGAAGATATTCTTTGATCTTGTTTCTCAGGTCAGCAGAAAGTATTTATTATGCCAAATGAAAATGCGTATGAGCTTGTCAAAAAGAACTGAAAGCATAAACAAACAAGGTATTCCTTTCCTTCCTTTACATACCTGTCAAATCTGTGCACTAGAGTGGCAGTTAAACATTTGTCCAATTGAATATCATGCACTTTCCTAAATGCACTTCCATTGCATTAGAACACTGTTGTGAAGCAATGGTCATTTGGAGCTTAACTGTACTGTTGTTATACTTGTTTTATATTTAATATTTCATATATCTTAATAAGCTATTAAAACTTTCATGTAAAATTTATAGGTGCCTTTTTTTGAGCAGGAGACTGATTGAGCATAATCTGTAGGTTATTCCTAACATGGTGGCCCCGTAAGGCAAGTAACAGATAATCAGAGTTGGAAGGGACCTGGTAGGTCATCTAGTCCAACCCATTGCCCAAGCAGGAGACCCTACACCATTTCTGACAAATGGCAGCCCAATCTCTTCTTGAAAGTCTCAAGTGATGACGCTCCCACAACTTCTGAGGGCAAGCTGTTCCATTGGTTGATTGTTCTGTCAGAAAGTTTCTCCTTATTTCCAGGTTAAATAATAGAGAAAAACACATTTCTGCAAAATTAAAGTAGAGAAAGATGAGCCTTCTGCTGAATGTATTAATACTGAAAATGACATGTTTAATCATCCAAATTACTGAAATGCTACATATTTTTATATCTTGAAACTGGAGATATGACAGTATATAGATATACAATATCTATATACTGATCTTTATGCTTATCTATACAGCATCTTACTTTTCTAAATGCCTTTCCACTATTTTTTTTAAAATGCAACATGGGTTCAAAAGTCCATGGCACGTAACAGTTCTGCTATGAACTTTGAAAAACAGGTAGATGGCTTCCGAAAGCTTTCCAGTTAATATTTTGGCTGCTTTTCCATAATGCCTAAAATTAGCTTTTATCTTTATGCACTCCATAAAACTTTACAGTGTGCTAATAGTGGCAGGGCACAATAATGTCTTAAAAACTATAGTTTTGAAATACAGATGGAAAAGGATGAAATATATTATTTACAGTGACTGGCTTTCTTTAACCTTCAGTCACTATGTCCTTATGACTTAGTGTGAAATTCACTCCTTATTTTTTGCAATATTTATTTTGCCACATCCATAGATGGAGAAACTAGACGGAGTACGAACAGAATAGAAACCACTGCCTAATAGCCTTAAGCCCACATGAAAGTCGAAGTCTGTCAGCATAAAAACTATTGATCATCTCCTCTACCTTCATTTCTAAAATTTCACAGGCACGGCTGTTTTCTAATGGACTCAATTTTTAATTTGAACCTGCATTGTTAGCCTCAATCCCAGCCCTTGATTGCCCAAATGGGCTGCTGATCCATTCTTGTTGCATAGCAATGGGAAGGCTGGCAGAAGAGTTATACAGAAGAGAGGATTGTGAGTTGGAATTCAGTTGCCATGGCAATAGAGATAAGCAGATCCTGGTTGTTTCCCTGGAGGTGGCATACAGATGGGTAGCCCATAGAACTCCATGTGGCTATTTGGAGTCAAATAAATTGATAGAGGAATCTAGAAAAAGTAAAACACATTTTGTGTTGCATCAGCTTTGTGCTTTTTGCATAAAGTCACTCTAGAGTCCCTTGGGATTTTTTAGGCAGAATGTACAACAATGCAGAATGTTTCAGGTTTTGTTGCTGCTTGAATCATTGCTGATTTGAAATTATTCATCAGAATAAACAGAGCATAAGAGTTTAAAATAATTTTTTTGTTCATGTACATCCTTCGCAGGCAAATATTTGTCTTTATTTCCCCCTGAATATTTTTCAGTTACCAAATTAATATACTACTATGGCAAATGTTTTGTCAGGCTAAAATGCTTCTTGTGAATTTCTGTGCTTCTGCATCCTTATAGACTAATACAATTAACATTATTAATTAAAAGTGGTTATGGAAATTAAAAATGTTCCAAAATTATCAGTAGCATGGAAAAAGAATCATTTATACAATATTCAGAGATTATGTGAATTATAATTGATGTGACCCACCCATACTTTGTTCCAGAAAATAGCCTAATACTATAAGCAATATCATTTGACTGTGGTATAAGACTTGCATTCACAATCAAATGTATAACTGAACTTTCTTTTCGAGAAACAAAGCATATCAAAACAATGGACTGTGTTATGATACTGCGCTATTCTCGTTCAACACAATTTTTATATCACCTCTTCCATAAGAAGGTGGCAACATAATAGAACTGAAATAGTATGTTGGCCAAATGTAGAATGTTTGGAATGAATTATAGCACAAGCATAAAAACAAAAATATCATTCAAGAATGTGGGGGGAAGGGAAGGGAAGCAAATGACACTTAGCAGGAGAGACATTTGCTTTCTGGCATATTTCAATTTTGCCTTCTCACTAACAAACATTTGGAGTTTATCTAGGTGGTCTGTGGAGCACAAATATAGTTATTCTTCAAATGGTAATACGGCAACCTGTCCCAAATAACCAGGATGGTTGGAAAAGTAGCAAAGATTAATTTCCTGCATCTGTATTAACCACTTCCGGAATAGTCAGCCAGAACTTAAATCTCTACAAGAATAAAGAACAAAGAAAAAAAACAAAGACTTTTAAAAAAGTAGACTATATAAAAATGCATTGAAAATGTATTCCTTTTTTAAAATAAAAAAGAGCCATCTTGGTATATTATGACCACAAGATAACTGTTTGGACGTACTCTAATTTGATTTGTAGATGAGTTTCAAAACTGTCCTGTTCACCCTAGTGGATAATCTGAGCCAAGAAGGTAGGTGAACAATATTATCTTGAAATTTCTGATGACTTTCAGCATTAGGAACCATAGTCTTGCAGTAATATTAGTGGTAAGGGTGAGCATGCATCATAACATTAATACATCATCTTGTAAGGCTTCTAAATGAAGTACCAACACTTTGCATATGCAGCTGTTCCTTTTATTTGTTTATTAATTTTAGAGAAACAGTGGAAGTAATACATCAATGTCGGGAAGAACTGATATGGTCAGGAAGTTCAACTTGAAATCAGATAATATAAATGTACTATTGGTCTAGATAACAGGTTACATTCCCTGAGGAAAAAAAGGGTAGTATATGTTTTTTGCAAGGTTGTGGAAGCACCTTTTCTCTGGATGACACATGATAGGCCACTTGATCACTGTGTGAGATTCACATGCCTCATCCTGGAATTAAGATCTTGCTTCAGTTTCCCATAATGCTTTTGATTATCTAGCTTCACTTGATCCAAACAAACAGCACATATTTTTTGCCGAACTTCTATAGTCCAGACTAAAATTCTTGGTTCTTTTAGTTTCACTGTTCACAAATTCCAAGTATTGGGCCTGATAACGGATTCTTAGAAAAGCAGTGAGAAGCAAAATCAGTTACTTCAAGCATGACAGTACAACATGGCAAGTTGTAAGTCTGGTCTCATTTTAATTACAACTGAGAAACTGAGAATTAAATAACTGGATCATAGACAGTACGATGGAAGATATAACATTTTAGTCATCTGTAATGTTACAAGAGAATTGCTTTAATAGCGCACAGCCTAACCATGCTATACAATGCTGTATAACACATCCAAACCCATCCTGTGGAATCTGTGGTCTTTTTTCATACATGTGATGGAATGGACTGACTTAAATGTTTCAAAACCTCAGGAATAAATGATTTAGCAAAGTGATTAGTCTCTCTACTGTGTGTGTTTTATCCAGAGTCAAACTTGAGGACTGTTACTTTGAAAAGCTTCTTTCCAGTTAGAGCTACATACTAATTCAGAGCTCAAAGCAACCCTTCTGAAGCATGTATAGATTTATTTATTTATTTATTTTATTTATTTATTTGATTTGCCAATTGTTTACAAGATAATAAGTATAAGTGTATACGTAGTTGTGAATACATGAAATGGGTACATATAAGAAAAATAAAAGAAGAATAAGAGAAACAATAGGACAGGGACGGTAGGCACGTTGGTGCGCTTATGCACGCCCCCTACAGACCTCTTAGGAAAGGGGTGAGGTCAATAGTAGACAGTCTAAGGTTAAAGTTTTTGGGGTTTGGGGAAGAAACTACAGAGTCGGGTAGAGTATTCCAGACATTGACCACTCTATTGCTGAAGTCGTATTTCCTGCAATCAAGTTTGGTGCGGTTAACTTTGAGTTTGTATCTATTGTGTGCTCTTGTGTTGTTATGGTTGAAGCTGAAGTATTCATTGACAGGTAGGACATTGCAATGTATGATTTTATATACCATGCTTAAATCAGACCGAAGACGGCGTAATTCAAGGTTTTCTAGTTCTAGAATTTCAAGTCTGGTGGCATAAGGTGTTCTACAACGAGTAGAGGAGTGGAGAACTCTTCTTGTGAAATATTTCTGGACTTTCTCAATTGTGCTAATATCAGATACGTAATGTGGGTTCCAGACTGATGAACTGTATTCGAGTATTGGTCTAGCAAATGTTTTGTATGCTCTGGTTAGTAGTGTGATATTACCAGAGAAAAAGCTACGTAGGATTAGGTTAACAACTCTTAATGCCTTTTTGGCTATGTAGTTGCAGTGGGCTCTAGCACTTAGATCATTAGAGGTGAGTATTCCAAGGTCCTTTACAGAGCTTGGGTCATCAACAAGATCTTGACTATTCAGCTTGTATTTTATTTTCTGATTTTTTTTGCCAATATGTAAGACAGAGCATTTATTTGTTGAGATTTGAAGTTGCCATTTGTTTGACCATTCTGATACATAGTCAAGATCTTTTTGTAGGGTAGCAGTATTGTCTGTGGTATTGAACAGCTTTACATCATCAGCGAAAAGAACGGAATTGCTCTTAATATGATCACAGAGGTCATTTATGTAGAGTATGAAGAGAGTTGGTCCTAGAACACTGCCTTGGGGGACACCACTATTGACAGGTACAGAATTTGATAGGACGCTCCCAATTTTGACCATTTGTTGTCTGTTTGCCAGGAATGCTACTATCCAGTTATGCAGTTGTCCAGAGATACCATAGGATTTTATTTTTAGGAGTAGTTTGTCGTGTACCACTGAATCAAAGGCTTTACAGAAGTCTGTGTAGATTGCATCTATTGCTTTGCCCTGGTCGAGTTGTGTCGTCCATATGTTTTTGCAGTGTAAGAGTTGCAGATTACAGGATAGTTTTTTTCTGAAACCAAATTGTTTATTGGAGAGTAGGTTGTTTGTCTCTAAGTGGAGGATGATGGATTGGTTAATAATTGATTCCATGACTTTACAAGTGACGCAGCATAAGGAGATTGGTCTGTAATTTTCAAGTAATTTTTATCACTTTTTTCATTGGTTATAAAGCTTAAGTGAAGCTATTTCAGAGACCTGCCTGTATATATCCCAATTTATCCCATTGCCTGTATATATCCCAATTTATCCCTACTTTCTTTGCATAATAATGAGCTTGATTATTACAAGTTTTGTGATGTTACAAGCTCTAAAATGGTGTTTATACAAGCAACAATAATTCCCTTTGGCTAAGGAAAATAGCAGATCTTACACAAGACTTGAAGCCGAGCTGTCCAAACTTTCAAATGCTTAATTTCAGTGATGGAAAAATAACACGTGCTAGCAGATGGAAGAACACAGGTGTACTCTGAATGCTTCAGACCTATGAAATATTCTCAGCAATAACAATATATAATACCTTACTAGGCAACTTATTCTGAGAATTGCATCTACTTACAGCCCCCAGCTCCCAACTAGAATAGAATAGAGTACTTTATTGGCCAAGTGTGATTGGACACACAAGGAATTTGTCTTGGTGTAAATACTCTCTATATACATAAAGAAAAGGTACATTCGTTAAGAATCAAGAATCATAACGTACAACTTAATGATAGTCATAGGGTACAATCAACAATCAAATCATACTAGGAAACAGTCAATATAAATTGTAAGGATACAAGCAACAAAGTTACAGTCCTACAATCAAATGGGAGGGAATGGGTGATAAGGAGTGATGACAAGATTAATGGTAATAGTAATGCAGACTTTGTAATAGTTGAACAGTGTTGAGGGAATTATTTGTTTAGCAGAGTGATGGCTTTCGGGAAAAACCTGTTCTGTCTAGTTGTTCTGGTGTGCTGCGCTCTATAGCGTCGTTTTGAGGGAAGGAGTTGAAATAGTTTATGTCCGGGATGTGTAAATATTTTCACAGCCCTCTTTTTGACTCATGCAGTATACAGGGCCTCAATGGAAGGCACGTTGCTAGTAATTGTTTTTTCTGCAGTCCTAATTACTGTCTGAAGTCTGTGTCTGTCTTGTTGGGTTGCTGAACAAAACCAGACGGTTATAGAGGTGCAGATGACAGACTCAATAATTCCTCTATAGAACTGTATCAGCAGCTCCTTAGGCAGTTGGAGCTTTCTGAGTTGGCGCAAACACCTTTCCCCTGGTATTTAACTTTCCACTGATCAAAAAAGGTATATCTGCTCAACGCTGGACAACGCTGTTTAATTCAACCCTTTACTTTGAAGAAAACAGGGGACTGAATTTGGAGACAAATACTGCAAACAGCCGTCTTTTTCTTTCTTCTTTGAATGAAAAAGCAGAAAGAAAGGGATCAGTTGGTTCACAAGATTATTATTGTACATTGCCTTGTATGTTTGTATAACAAAGGTGCAGAGCTGATAAAGTTAATAATACAAATCACATCCAAATACGCACTGTTTAGGAAACCGACGGAAGCATAGTGCGAGTTCGGTAAAAGTGGGCTGCTGCTGCTCAGATTGCAGAACATAAATGCAATTAATGTATCAAACAAATAAGACAGCCTACCAACTTTTCTATGGTGTTAGGCCAGCACTGGAGACTTCCAACGCCATACCCTTTTCTGCCCAACCAGGTATGTCGAATTGACTTGTAGAAAATAAAGATGCCATGATAAATCAACACAAAACAATAAACATGCCCGGCCTTCAGCGAAGGAGACAAGAACCAAGTAATCCAAGGGTGGGACCGAGGGAGGAGAGACCCGAGTCTCCGTCCACTGGGATACCGGGACTCCCCCAACCCTCGGCCGCAAAAACTCCCTCTTTCCCTTCTGGTACGCTGCAGCATCACGGAAACTCCCGGTCCCTGCCCCCCATCAAATGGTGAGACGAGCCACCCCTTGGAAGCTCGGCAAACCACCCCCTCCTCCCCCCCAAAAGCCAGGCTTCCCCTCCCCTCCAGACGGCTCCAATGGGAAAATGAAGAGGCGCCTCTCACGAGATTTGCAACGAATCAGATGCCTCCCGCTAAGATCTCGCCCCACTCAGCACGTGCGACGGAGAGAAGCAGCGCGAGCAGCGGATGTCCGTTAGGGGCATGGTGTCTTTCCCCGCAGGCGTTAAACACGTGACACCCCCCCTCTCCCCTTTCTTTCCCCCCCCCACTCCCACCTCTGAGGAAAGGCTTGGTTTTTTTTTTACTCCTTCTCAAACTCAGCAACTTCAAATGTGTGGCCAACAATTCCCAGAATTTCCCCAAATAAATGAAATTTCCCATGCGAGGAGTGGTAGAGGAGTGCAGTGTTGGCCAATCAATTTAAATCTGGTTCTCTGTAGTAACTCCTCTCGCCTTCTGACATGTTGCACCATCAAGGTTGCTGCCCCCCACCCGCCCCCCTCACATTTACAGACAATGCAGGAAACGGTTTGGAAAGTAAAGGTGTCAGCTGGTGCTCCATTCAAAATCCAAGAAAGAAATACTTAGACTCCTTTAATCAGAGAAAAGATATCTTTTACTGGAAATCAAGTGGTAGCAACAAAAGAATTCTGAATCTGAGAAAATGGGCATGTAAATCACATATACAAAGTAATGGCAACGTTCCCACCCCCAATAGTTCAATTGGCTCATCCAATTAAAAGTTGTGTAGATCATTATGTGGGCATCTCCAGGTGGTGATGAGACTTCTGTCCGTTGACCTTGACATAGTTTGATAAAGGGTTGCAGCTGCGCATAGCATAGGATAGAAACCTAAGCAAGAATGTACCCCCCCCCCCAGTTTATACAGTTCTGGTTTGTAACACCTCCAGCTCACTTCCCACAACCATGCCCCCCTCCTCCCCCCGTTACTTATGACAGCTGAAAGATGCAAAGCAGAGGGAGAAAATCTTGAAGGCTGACATTCGGCCCTCCTAGAAAAGAGACGTTAGTCCTAAAAAAGATAAAACTAGAAGGTAATAGAAAATATACATGTAACAGCAACATACTAATTTTTTAGGGTTTATCAGGATATTTAGTATGAAATGCCTTGATAAGTGTAGGAGCTCTAACATCCTTCTCATTTACCCACTCAGCCTGGGAGGGAGGAAAATGTTTCCAAGCAACCAAATACTGGAGTCGACCCCTTCGTTTTCAAGAATCCAAAATTTCTTTAACTTCAAAATGTTGTTCACCTTCAATTAGCAATGGTACAGGGGGATCAACCTGAGTTGGTCTCAAGTCGGAGGTATGTTCAGGTTTTAATAAACTAACGTGGAAAACAGGGTGGATCTGTCAAAGAGTTTTTGATAATTTAAGTTGGACTGCCACAGGATTCACAATTCGTTCAATTGAGAAAGGTCCAACATACTTAGGTCCAAGCTTTTTTGACTTTTATGTGGTCTGCAAATATCTGGTGGATAAAAAGACCTTGTCACCCACTTGATATGGTTTTTGTGGAGTTCTCTTTTTATCTGCAAATTTTTTATGAGCTTGATGAGCATCATCTGATGCTTTACGGGTAACCGGCCAGGTAAGCTGGAGCTGTGTTATCCATTCATCTAATGACTGAATGTTAGGTTTCTCCTGTGGAAGCTCGGGTATGGGTACAAAGTCTTGTCCCGAAGCCACTTTAAATGGAGTAAACCCAGTACTACTATGTACCAAATTGTTATATGCCACCTCAGCGAATGGCAATAGGTCAGCCCAATTATCTTGCTGATAATTTATATAACATCGAAGCTATTGTTCCAATACCGAGTTAGTTCTCTCACAAGCCCCATTGGTTTGTGGGTGGTGGGCGGAGCTTAAGGCCTGGGCAGAGCCCAATAACTTCAGGAACTCCTTCCAAAAGTTTGAGGTAAACTGGACACCCCTGTCTGAGATTATGCGTTCAGGAACCCCATGTAACCTGTAGATATGTAAAATAAACAGTTTAGCCAATGTTTTTGCAGATGGGATTTTCGGACAAGGTATGAAATGTACCTGTTTGGAAAACAAATCAGTTACTACCCAAATAACTGTATTCCCCCCCACTTTCAGGTAATTCCACTATAAAATCCATAGAGATTTCCTTCCATGGAGCCGTTTGTCTAGCCACATTTTGTAGTAAGCCTGCTGGTTTACCAGGAGGCCGTTTGGCTGAGGCACAGATAGGACAACTAGATAGGACAACTACATAAGTCTCAATGTCCTTTTTCAAGCTAGGCCACCAAAATTGCCTTTTAACTAAGTGTAAGGTTTTCACGAATCCAAAATGACCAGCGGCTTTAGAGTCATGAGCTTGCTGTAATATTTGGTTTCTCAGCTTCGCTGGCACATATAATTTGGCCCCCACCCATGCCAATCCATCTCTAACCGTACAGTTATTTGAGTGAGCAAGGAACCAATCATCAAGTTTTAGAGCATCTCTTAATTGTGCGGTCAAATCATTTGATAAATCAACCTTCTTCTGGGCTCTGGTAACCACTGGAGCTGCCAACTGTTTGGTTGGGACAATCGGCCATACCACTTCTTGGTGAGCACTATTATATTGAGGTAATCTAGATAAAGCATCCACCATGAAGTTCTTCCCCCCTGGAATGTACTTCAATGAAAAATTAAAGCAGTTAAAGTACTGCGCCCAGCGAACTTGCTTGGGAGACAGCTTCCGAGGTGTTTTCAAAGCCTCCAAATGTTTATGATCTGTCCACACCTCAAATGGGTGTGCAAAACTGCAAAAGCTTCTTTTTTCCAGATGGCCCATCTTCTTTTGGTTTCAGTTAGTTTACGGGAAGTATATGCATAGTTGCAGAATCCCCGTCTCGTTTGCTTGTAGTAACACCGCCACGACTGCTACGTCACTCACATCAGCTTGGATTACAAAAGGAGCATCCATGTCCGGGTGCTTGAGTACTGGTTCAGCAGCAAACAGTCGTTTCAGCTTTTCAAAAGCGGCTTGACATTCCATGGACCACTCCAGTGGTTTACTAGGCTTTGGTTTCACCTCCCCTTTGGTTTTTAGGAGATTTGTGACAGGCATGGCAATCTTTGCAAAAGCAGGGATAAATTGACGGTAAAAATTAGCGAATCCCAAGAAACTTTGAAGTTGTTTCCTGGTGCGGGGAGGGGCCCATTCCAAAACGGCACGAACCTTCCCCGGATCCATTTCTATGCCATCATGTGAGATGGGATAACCTAAATAGTCAATTTTTTCCTAGTGGAATTCACACTTGGACAACTTTGCATACAGCTCAGCAGCTCGAAGTTTTTCCAGAAGTGACCACACTAGTTTCACATGTTCATCATGAGTCTCTGTTTAGATAAGAATATCATCAAGATAAACCAACACCCCTTTGTATAGATGTTCATGCAACACCTGATTGATCATTTGCATGAATACTGAAGGAGCTCCCTGTAGGCCAAATGGAAGAACGTTGAATTGGAAACAACCCACTGGGCAGTTAAAAGCAGTTTTCCATTCATCCCCTTCCTTAATTCGAACCCGGTAGTATGCTTCTCTCAAGTCAAGTTTTGTAAAAATTTTCCCTTTGGCCAAGTGGGCCAACATATCCTTCATCAAGGGGAGGGGGTACATGTTCTCCACTGAAATAGCGTGGAGGTTTCTGTAGTCAACACATAAACGAAGGGAGCCATCTTTCTTTTCACGGAACAATACTGGGGCTGCTACCCAGGGTCTAGCAGGTTGGATGAAACCATGTTCAAATTCTTATCGATAAATGACTGCAGCTCTTCTAGCTCCCGCGGTGTCATCGAGTACAGTTTCGGTTTTGGGAGTTTTACCCCGGGTAAAATTTCAATACTGCAATCTGTTGAACGATGGGGGGAAGCTCATCCGAGGCCTTTTCACTGAATACCTCCTTTAAGTCCCAATATTCCTCCGGAATGTTCTCCTCCCCCTTCAGGTTCTCGGTGCCAGTGGAGGCCAGTTCAGTGGGATTCTTGAGTTTCAGTTGAGATTGCCCCCCCCCTTCTGGGTGCTGGTCAGTATGTATGCGCAATGACCCTCTCCTCCAATCAATGTGGGGGTTCCATTTCCGGAGCCAGGGCAACCCCAGTATTAGGGGCCGCTCCATCCCAGGAGCCACAATAAAACACAAAGTCTCTCTATGCTTCCCCATCGTCATTTCTATTGGTTCCATTATGAAATGTGCAGGGCCGCCCCCAGCTACCGATCCATCCAATTGGCAAAAGGCTATGGGCGTTTTCAAAGTCTTTAGCCTTAAGCCCATTTTCTCCACTACCTCCGAGCTGATTACGCACCTTGTGCACCCAGAGTCTAACAAGGCCAGCATTTCCCCTTTGGCTCCTGACGTGGGTACCCTTAATCTCACTGGAATGGCCATAGGGCCCTTGTTTGGACTTACCAGTGAGTCGTCTTCCGATTTGGATTCACTCTCTTCAGAAGAGGTTGGAGTTCTCAGCTCCTCTCCTTTCAGAGAGGCGATCTCTACAACCTCCTCTGCTTTAAGCGCTGTTTCGTGAGGCTTTGCTGGGGTTTTTTCAGGTTTTCTTCCTCCTCCTGGTGCCCCCTTTGGTTCTAGCTTGGCATGGCAATCTGCAGCCTGGTGACCTTCCTTCCCACATCGGAAGCAAGCAGTGGTCTTGGGTTTTGCTGCCATTCCTCCCTTTTGAGGTTTTAAGACTTCTCGAGGGCTGGTGGGGGAGGACTTGCTCCAACCAACCCCCCCCGGCATCTGTTTTGGGTCAGATCAATTTCCACCTCTGCTGCCAGCACGGACCACAGCTGCAGCTCACTGGGGTCTCTTCTGGCAATACAGCTTTGATATACATCTTTATTCAACCCATCTTTAAAAGCTTCTATCAGTGCTCCCTGGGACCAGCCTCGAATATGACACGCCAGCTCTCTAAATTCCTGGGTGTAGTTGGCCACTGATCTCCGCCCCTGATTTATGGTCTTCATCCTAATTCTGGTCTTACGTTCAGCAAGTGGGTCTTCAAACCTGACCCACAGTGCAGTCATGAACAGGTCATAATTCATCAGCTGAGGGGCATTATCATTATGCAAAGTCACCATCCACTTTGCAGCTGTTCCCTCCAGAGCCCTGGTAACACACCTAACTTTGGCTGCTTCTGAGGAAAAATTCCCTCCATATTCCTCCATATGGCTCCAGACTTGTGCCAGGAAGAATCCTAACTCCTTGGGATCCCCCCCATATTTTACTTCCAGTGGAGGCACCTTTGGAGTTCTATGTCTTCTGGCAATTACTCCCCCCACTGGGGGCCCCTGGGCTGCTGCTGCCTGTTGCGGTAGCCCAGGTTGATTTATGGGGGTGGCTGCTCTAATTCTTCTGGCTGGGGCTGCCTCCCCCTCCTCTCCCTCATACCTTTGATCAGTTTGAGGTTCTCTGATAGCTTCATTTAGAAGATGCATGGCTTGAGTTAGTAAAAAATTCTTTCTTTCATTTTCCTGCCATGGCTCCTCTTTTCCACGCTGACGGGTAGTGGTCACTCCTGGAGGAGGCTTTTCCTCAGGATCCTTCCAACCGACTCCCAGGGACCATTTGGGTTTTACAGCTGGTTTTTCCTCAAGATTTAGTTCTGCTAACAAGTCGGCTTCCCTTGCTTCTTCTAGCAGCAGAGAATCTTGTCCTGCAGTTGCTCCCAGGTCTTCTTGGTCGCTGGCTAGATTTGACATTGTGTTCAGACCCCCTCGGAAGAAAATTTATTAATTCTCTGGGCTGGTAATGTGTCAGATTCAGAATAATGTCAGCTGGTGCTCCATTCAAAATCCAAGAAAAAATACTTAGACTCCTTTAATCAGAGAAAAGATATCTTTTACTGGAAATCAAGTGGTAGCAACAAAAGAATTCTGAATCTGAGAAAATGGGTGCGTAAATCACATATACAAAGTAATGGCAACGTTCCCACCCCCAATAGTTCAATTGGCTCATCCAATTAAAAGTTGTGTAGATCATCATGTGGGCATCTCCAGGTGGTGATGAGGCTTCTGTCCGTTGACCTTGACATAGTTTGATAAAGGGTTGCAGCTGCGCATAGCATAAGATAGAAACCTAAGCAAGAATGTACCCCCCCCCCCAGTTTATACAGTTCTGGTTTGTAACATCTCCAGCTCACTTCCCACAACCATTCCCCCCTCCTCCCCCCATTACTTATGACAACCAAAAGATGCAAAGCAGAGGGAGAAAATCTTGAAGGCTGACAAAAGTTTTCTTTCTTAGTCATCCTTCCTCTGTCAGAAATAACCTCTAGAGGTTTCTCGGGAACTTAAGATTTAATTTAATTTATATCCCACTTTGTCTTAATAAATAACTCAAGATGGGGATTGCACATAATACTCCTTTCTTCTCTTTTTCTCCACAACAACAATCTTGTGAGGTTGGCTGGGCTGAGAGAGAGGGACTGGCCCAAGGTCACATTAGCTGGAATTCATAATCTAAGTGGCTTCTAACTTGGTTCCTTAAGCACTTGACCAGACTGGTTCTGAAACTGGTTTGTGGAGTTTTATTTCCTAAATAAAATTCCTAAATTCTGAAAGTTTTAAGCCCATGTATCTTAAAGTTGCTGAAGTTTTGAGAAAAACTGCTGTAGGATAGGGCTTGCATTGCTGTCCTGCAAAAATCCAAAAGGCCAGTAGATAGCAACAAAAGATGCAGAAAATTGACAGTTTCATTAAGAAGGGCATGTGTCATCAACAGATACATAGACACAAACTACATTTACACATCACCGAAAACAGACAACTAAAAAAAACTAAAAAAAAGACAAATTTCTGCCCTTCCCAGGTATCTTCCCATCTTTTTCACATTTTAACTTGGAGGATGTCCAAATGGGATGGAGAGGAGAGAAGCAGACAAAAGGGCTAAAAAAAAAATCATCATTTCTGCTGTAATTCCTTACTTCCCTATGCCGGGGTAGTGACTTGCTCTTGGGAAACAGTGGTAAGTAAACCAGAAACGAGAACCAATAACAAAGAGCACATTTGACAATCAAGGCAATGTTATCTGATAATTATTACATGGAACAGACATGAGAACGAGCTTTTCCCTCCTTGATCCTAACTGGCTTCAAAATGCTCTAGCTGCATCTCCTCTAATTTTTTTTGACATATCTCTTTGAAGTTGCTTTTATCCTGTTCTTAGCCCATGTCTGAGATAGGATTATATTGTCTTTAATTGTACTGATCTGAACATAAGATTTTCCAAGTCCAATAGCCTCAGAGTATGTCAAATCAGTGAAGCTTTGTCACCTTGGCTGACATCCTGAAGGAAGCAGCGAGACTGCTGGGACTTGAAACAGAGACAATCCAGACAGCAGTATAAGGATTAGGGTTAGAGGGATGGAACAGGAGGAGAATGAGATCTCCAAGGGCTGAAAACACTAGAAACTCAATCCATTTCCAGTGAGAAAAGATACTGCCAAACCAGTTGAAGTCAACTGCTCCAGTCCAAGTCTGCACTGGGACATAGGCAGTTTTCCCCACCCTTGCAGCAATCTCATCCATAACTTTTTCTGGACCATCTAATGATCAAATGGATCCATATTTTTAATTCAAGACAATAAAATGAACCAGTGCTTTGTGTTTTCCACAGATCTCCTGGGCTGCTGATTTCATCAGATATAAAAGAATGAATGAAAAAGAGGACACTGACTTAGGACATTGCAAGAAGAGGTGTGTATATTCTGTGAATATTCTGGGATTTTTGAAAAATATGGGCTGTCCTATCTTTATCTTGGAAAAGTATTAGTCTTAGAAGTCCACACAAAGCCCCTTTTGGTTAGATATTCTGTGTCCAAGAGGGATAGCATCTTATCACTGAGGTAAATAATAATTTGTAGAACTGATATGCCAAGCTTTCTCCTGTGATTTTGACTGCCAGCACATTTAAGCTTAAACTGGTAGAAAGTTGCATAAACATATTTGCACTGAGGTTGAATGTGGGATTAGTAAAGTGGAAGTTTCAGATGATGTAAATTCAAAGGAGAAATAATTGTAGGGAGGAAGGCAAGAGCAGATATTTGCTCCAGGAACAAAGTAGGAAGCTTAAAGGATTAGGAAAAAAAGCGTCTGCCAACTGCAACAACTGGAAAAAAAAACCTAGGAAGAGTCCAGGATTGTTGAAGATACAAGAATGGGACTGACAAATAAAGTGGAAATTACAGGAGGAAAACAATTAACAAACCAACAAACAAAGATCAAGAATATAACTAATTTATAAATAAAAAGAACCACATCCTGTGCTCCATTCTCTGTGTGCATATAGGACCGAAGTGTCTGTTCCTTGAAAGCATTGAATCAGGTTGTGTGCAAATGATGGCTGGTATCTAGGTAATGGCTGTCACGTAAGTCAATACATTTTGAGACTTCAGAATAATGTCTCTGCTGAATGCATTGAGAAGAAGAAAAGATGGTGATGCTACCATACAGCTAGTCTTCGACTTACAACCACTTGTTTATTGACCTTTTGAAGTTACAATGGCACTGAAAAAAGTGACTTACGGCTTTTTCATACTTATGATCATTGTAGCATTTCCATGGTCACATGATTAACATTCAGATGATTATTGCAGTGTCCAGAGTCATCTGAACACATTTTGCTACCTTCTGACAAGCAAAGTCAATGGGCGAGCCAGATTCATTTAACAACCATATTACTAATTTAACAACAGTTAATTTAATCAGTTATTCACTTAACTACTATGGCAAGAAAGATTATAAAATGGGGGTAAAACTCAATAGCTATCTTGCTTAGCAACATAAATTTTGGGCTCAGTAGTAACTAGCTATATTGAATGAATGTGTATGAGTAATATGATCTGAGACGATAGATAAATACTGCACACGTAACTCAGGGATGGTATGTTTAGCTGTAGGAGCTGGAGCTAAAACATCTAGACCTAAGGAGAAATTTCCTAACAGTTAGAACAATCAACCAGTGGATTGACTTGCTTCTGGAAGGTATGAATGCTCCAACACTGGAAGGTTTAAAGACGAGATTGGGCAACCATTTGTCTGAAATAGTATAGGTCTTCCTGCCTGAGCAAGGTGTTGAGACTAGAAGACCTCCAAGATCCCTTCCAACTCTGTCATTTCATCATTCTGTTTTCTTTTTCCAGGTGCTTCATTATAGGTGAGAAATTAGGTTTGGGCTTAACACATAGTGAGAACTAAATAATTATGTTTTATAAATTCTGTCTGTCGTTTTACAATTTTGCAATTCTACATCTGTATTAAACCAGCTAGTTGTAGCTCATTCAATTCACTGTGCATAAGTAAACCACAGGATTAGCATAATGGATAAATCAACTTGGATCCATACAAAATGGCTGCGCACATGGATGCTGCGGCTAACCGTTACTTCTTTCAGTATATGGTGTGTATGATTCTCTGTGTGTTTTGGATCCTTTCCTTGATTGAATCCTGTGAGGCAAGGAGCATCTATAGTCGGCAAGCCTTGTTACAAATTGGACTGAAATGTGAAAAGGCTATTACAGATGTATAATACAGTATTATACATTCTCATAACATACCGAAGGAGGCAGCTAGGCCCCTGGGGGAGCCATGAATCACTATCCCTGTAGGAAGGAGGAAGAGGTGGAGAAAGAAGAACAGAAGAGGAAGAGAGGATGCTGTGCTGGGGTTTTCTTTAAGCTGAGGAAGTTTCCACACAAGCCTTCAATTCCAAGTTTATTTCTTACCAACGCAAGATCTCTGACTAACAAAATGGATGAATTAAGGCTACAGATTGCAAAGACTAAATTCATCAAGAACTGCTGTGTTTTGCTAATCATAGAAACTTGGCTTCATTCACTCATTCCAGATGCAGCTGTTGAGCTGGAAGGCTACATAGCTCACTGGCAAGATCAAAGGGGGAGGTTTAAGCCTTTATGTGAACAAAAGCTGGTGTATCAATACAAAGACTGTAGACAGCCACTGCTCCATGGATCTGAAGTATATGACTCTTAAATGTAGACCCAGAAATCTTCCTCAGGAATTCAGTGTGGTTTTGATTACTGCAGTCTATGTCCCACCTGATGCCAATACTACCATAGCTTTGGGATTCTTGTATAACATTGTTAGTAATCATCAGAATAAGTATCCTGGTGCTGTGCATATCATAGCAGGGGACTTTAATCAAGCTGATTTAAAAGAAGTGCTTCCTAAATTCTATCAGCATGTTAAGTGTGCTACTAGAGGAGCAAACATATTGGACAAAGTATATACCAACATCAAACATGGCTATAAGGTTATACAATTACCACATTTGGGACAATCAGACCATATGTTACTGCTTTTAGCACCAGCGTACATCCCTCTTAGGAGACAGGCTCTGCCTATAATAAAGACAGTGAAATCTTGGCCAGAAGATGCTTCCCAACAACTTCAGGATTGTTTTGAGAACACAAATTGGGACATCTTTTACCACCCTGACCTAGAAGAGCACACTGCAATTGTTCTATGCTATATCAAACACTGCATAGATACTATCACTGTGGATAAATGTATCTATCCCAATCAGAAACCCTGGATGACCAAGGAAGTCCAGCGCCTCTTGCGTGACAGGACCAAGGCCTTTAGGTCCAGTGATGGGGCAAGATACAGTGTTGCCAGAGCTAATCTGAAGAAAGGTATTCGGAAAGCCAACTGATTATAAGAGGAAGATTGAGGATAATTTTTATAGCAATAACATGAGGCAGGTGTGGTGAGGGATTCAACAAATTACAAACCATCAACCAACTAATGTCATCCCTGTTGAGGGGGATGCTTCATTGGCAGAGGAACTGAATCATTTCTTTGCTCGCTTTGAAGTGGAGACATCAGAGACAGATAAAATGCAACTACCAGCCAATTGTAGCCCCCACCTCATTGTGGAGGAACAGGAGGTGAGGAGCATTCTGAGGGCTAGGGACCCTAGAAAGGCTGCTGGTCCTGATGGTATCTCTGGCCAAGTGCTTAAAGACTGTGCTGATCAGTTGGCTGGAGTCTTTACCAGGATCTTCAATTGGTCTTTATCCCAGTCCACTGTTCCATCTTGTTTGAAGGCTTCCACCATAGTTCCTCTGCCAAAGAAGTTCCCTGTCAATAACCTCAATGATTACAGACCAGTGGCACTCACTCCTATCATCATGAAGTGCTTTGAGAAATTGGTCTGCTGGCACATCATTTCTGGTCTTCTACATACATTTGATAAACACCAGTTTGCATACAGAAGAAACAGACCTACAAAGGACGCTATAGCTATCACTCTTCGCACTACTCTGACTCATCTAGAACAGTGGGGGGCTATGTGAGGATGCTTTTTGTGGATTCTAGTTCTGCGTTTAACACAATTCTTCCACATATATTAGTGTCTAAACTTCTGGACCTTGTGCTTTCTAATTCAATCTGCCTTTGGATTATGGATTTCCTGTCTGGCCGCTCACACAGGGTCAGATTAGGTACCGTACCTCTTCAGCCCTTATTCTTAACACTGGTACACCACAGGGTTGCGTGTTGAGTCCCTTACTCTATACTCTTTATATGCATGTTGATCTCCATAGACAATATATGTTATCATTTACATCAGTCAGAATAGGTAGTTCTGAGAACAGTTCTAGAAACAGTATGAACTTGATCAAAATCTCATTTCATTAGGGTTTGTATGGAAGGCTTGTCACCTTTGTTGCAGCCAAAGACAGCAAGAGGCACACATCGGCATGTATGTCCACAGCAAAGTCATGATAAAATAGAACAAAGATATCACAGCTCAGATATTTTTCCATAAATTAATCAACATTCTAATCAACATATAGCTTCCAATAATTCCTAGATTGTTCTCTTTTTTCTTGTTCTTCAACCTAGCCTATGGGTCAGGGTTCTGCCTACCATGGTTTTCCATGCTTTGATTGTCTCTACCCTATTTTGATTGTCAGGTTAGATATGACTGAAGAATAAAGTTCAGGTTTTCCTTGAACTTTTTCATGTTTTAATTTCTTGGAATGAAATTCCTCTCCATTCACTACACTCTTTGACAACAAACTTCTGTAGCCTTCCAAGCTGCTAATGCTAACATGCTTGTAATTATGTATTTCAAATATTGCCAAATCATGTGCCCTGTTATGACAAGATTCTAGGAGCTAAAAGAATAAATGAAAGAATCAGGATGCATAGAGCAGTGGTATGTCATTTCTGAAGCATTTATTTCTTTAAATCCAACTTCACTATCCAAGATATAATGCTATAAATGTTAAAAAGATCTACAAATGCCAATGTCTATGTCATGTAACCATTGAGGCACAACATTGTTTATATGAAAAAAACTCAGATAATGGACCATTATATGCCTTCAGCTTACAGCTGGTCACGAATCAGATGTGATCTATAGTTTGATGAGGACCCCACAGTCTCACTGAGGGGAGGATACTATGCTCTGTTTTACAGAGTTCCAACAAATGCTGGGTAAGGTACAAATTCTATTCAGGATTTTCCATTGCTGATATGGTAATTCAAAGCCTGGCACCTTTTTTGTGTGGTCATTTATTTCTTCCTATGTCTGGGCATTCAGTGTCCCATTTAGCTTTCCATTGGGAATCGATGTTAAACTTGATGGGAAGATATTATGCAAGTGCTAGCGAAGGTTTCCTGGATTTGAGTATTTCGGCTGATAAATAAGGAAGGTCAACAGGAACCAGAATAGGAGTACATCATTCATAATTTTTCTGTATTCAAACACAAGATAGATAGGACCTGACCCAGAAATAATACATGTGCCATACTGCAGCTAAGAGCTAAAAAAAAACAGCTAAGGCGATCTTGGGCTGTATCAGTAGAAGGATGATGTCGAGATCACAGGAATTATCATTCTTCTCTATGCTGCATAGATCAGACCACATCTGGAATACTATGTCCACTATTGGTTGCCAGAATATACTGTAAGAAGGCTGCTGAGGAACCAGAGAAAATGCAGAAAAGAGCAACAAAGATGGTGAAGCTCTAGGGAGACTTCTAGTTTGGGCTTCTTCGGTGACGGACTGAAATCCGTGATTGTGCATGGTTTCGATCCGTACTCGCCACCGGAGCACCCCAATCCTTTGGATTCGGGGCTGAAGTCATCCCATAGAGGTGTCGAAGAGGGGGGAGACTGATAGCTGAGTAGAGGGGAGCTGCATCTCTCCTCCTCGGCTGGTCTAAACTCCCTTTCCCGAAGACGGTTGCAGCGGTGGTCAGAAATGGCCACCTCAAAGAAGAACCCAACTGGACAAGATTGAGCAGGAGGAAGACAAAAGGGAATACAGGACAGACTGGGCTAAGCAGAGACAACATCTAAGCAAGGGACCCTGGATTTAAAAGTATTAAGAGTGTTATTCCTAAAAGAAGATTTTTAAAGCAGTGAAGAAGAGAGAAAAGGAGGGAAAAAATCCTTTTTTCTAATTTCATATTGACAGTTACAATTGGCTTTGAATGTTAAAAAGACGAAATCTAAGTAAGAAATTTATGATAATTTACTTTGACACTAATAGGCAATCTTAAGCTGAAATTAAGGTGTCAAAAGGAAAATAAAGACTTTCTGGATACTTTAAAGCCCTTAAAAGGAGAAGAGTGGAGGAAAAAGGGTGCAACTTGGAAAGAATAACGGAGTGCCACCTGGAAATAAAAGGAATTAACAGTGAAACTTTGAAAATACTTCCAAAGGATACATTGTAACTGAGACTTTATGAAAAGATAACAGAACCCCCGGAAAGGAAAAGTAGAAGAAAGAAACAAGAAGAAATAGCTTTGGATTGCTTGGTGATTTTTAAAATTTTGGGTGTTGGATTTTTAATTAAAGTCAATTAGGTGGTTGTTTAAAAGTGCTTAAGATGGCATCACTCCTTGAGGAATTAAAAATGAAACTTAAAAAACAGAAAAAAGACACACAAGAGGGAAGAGGAACTTTTGGCTTTGTATTTCAAGTTTTAGAAATGGAGATTTTGAACTATGAAAAACAACAAGAAATCCCTGAAGAGCAAGCAGAAGGGCGGGACAAAGAAGAAGCCATTTTTAATGATCAAATAATGTAATGTGGAGTAAAATGGGAAAAAGGGGGAAAAGGAATTAAAATCTTAAGATTAAAGGGAAGAACTAAAAAAAAGAACAGTTTGAAAAAGAAGCACAACAGTAAGGAGAAGCAGAAAAGACAATTAGAGAAGGGAGAGCTAGAGAAAGAGGGGAACAAAAAAGGGGGTGAGAAAAACAGGGGAAGATAAAGAGGAAAAGAAGTTACAAAGGACAAAACCTGGAAACAAAGAAACAAGGGAAACATACAAGGATCAAAGGCATTAGCTTATTTAGAAGACATAGAGATAATGGTTAAATCAAACTAAAAGTTTGAATGCTGCAAGGATACAAAAGGTAGTGTTGTATAGTAGAATATGGTAATGAGTTAGAAATGAAATAGGTGATTAAATTACAAGATAAAACTGTATTGTTATGTAATGGTATCAGAGGTGGTATTCAGCCGGTTCTCACCGGTTCTGGTGACCCAGTAGCAAAAATTTGGCGTGGGTTGCGGAACCAGTAGCAACTTCTGGCTGGCCACATCCCCGAACCGGTTCCTGGTCGGCTGAGTGGTCACTGCTCGCTCACTTGCTTGCTCCACCCACCATCTCGCTGCTCACTTGCCCCACCTGTCCTCTCACCGCTTGCTTGTCCCACCCGCACAACGCTCAGCCCACCCATCCCAATCCCACCCTATAAAAATGCACTACCACGTGGTTTTATTGCTTACGCATGCTAGTCTGCTCTGCAGCTGCTTGCATAAGCTGATTTGAGACTAATTTACTCTTCCCCAGTGGACCTCCTACAGGACCTGTCTACAGGACCAGGTAAGCACTGAGCCCCCGGTGCCTGGCCCCAGCCCTGGGCTGAATCCCTGGCATACCTTCCCGCTGCCTGGCTTTGGCCCGAGCTTCTGGCAGCCTCCACCAGCCGTGGCCTCAATCCGTGGCCTGGCATAGCTCCCCAAGCTGCCACAGGTCCCTTGTGGGCCAGTTGCTACCCTTGCGGCCGGCTGCCCCCACTGCCGGGCTTCCAAAAGTCCGTGGAGCTCCTTGCCAGCTGCAGCCTCAATCCGCGGCCTGGCATAGCTCCCCAAGCTGCCGCGGGTCCTTTGTGGGCCGGCCACTACCCTTGCAGCCAGCCGCCCCCGCCGCCGGGCTTCCAAAAGCCTGTGGAGCTCCTTGCCACCGCCTGGCCTCTCCCTGGGCCTCTGGAGGCCATGGCTTCCAGCCCGGGGCTTCGAGTACCCGGCCAAGACACCGTGATGCCTTGCGCCATGTTGCCGAAGTCACCTGGAGCTCCTTCCCTCAGTCGAGCCTTGTCCTGAACTTCCCAGCGGCTGCCGCGATCCCCCTCCCCCCCTCACAGGCTTCTAAAAGCCCTCGGAGGTCCTTGCTGGCCAGGCTGATGCCCATAGGCTCCTATCCAGCCTTGCCAGCCTTGTTAAACTAATCCACTTCCCTCCAGCCTCCAGCAAGCAGCACTTACATCCTTCAGACACCTTCTGCCTTGCTTGTGCTGCATCCAGCTCATCATTGATGCCTGCCTGCTTTTTTCAATTGGGTAAGTAAGTGGCTTTTGTTTTTCTTATTCAAATCAGGGCAGGGTCTTCAAACTCAGCAAGTTTTAAGACTTGTGGATTTCAATTCCCAGAATTCCTGAGCTAACATGAGTGGAGGAGGAATTCTGGGAGTTGAAGTTCACAAGTCTTAAAGCTATCAAGTTTGAAGTCCCCTGATTTTTAAAAAACAGTAAGTGTGTTAATTTTTTTCCTAAAAAAACAGTCATATAAAATTTGGGAAATTTTAGCTGCTTTTCTATTTTTAGAAAGCAGCTGCTTTGTGAGGTTGTCATTTTGTGTGTATGGAAGTTCTTTTAAATTGTGTGGAATGTTATGTGCCTATAAATTAAAGCTATATTTTTAGATTTTTCCAGCTGTATCTGTTTTGCGAGTGTGTGTGTGTGGTTTTCAGTTGTGTAGGGGGTGTGTTTTCAGTTGTGTAGTTTTGTGAGTCTGCTGCCAATCCAGATGACTGATATTTGTTATGTTTTGTTAAAACCCAATAAAACTTTTACCAAAAAAAAAAAAAAAAAAGATGGTCAAGCTCTTGGAGGCTAAATCCTGAGAAGAATGGCTAAAGGAACTGCATTTGTACTTGACAAAATGTCACAAGAAAGAGGATATGAATATATTTGTTGTAATGCCTGAGGATAGGATAAGAATTAATTAATTACAGTTTTTCAGAAAGAGATGCAAATTCAAAGTAAAAGGAATTTCCTGAGCATGGAACAATCTGCTTCTTGGAGACATGGGTGTTCCATCACTGGTGGTTTTCAAGAAAAAGTGGGATAGATCTGGTTGATAAGAAGACTCCTGCCCTGGGTAGGAAATTCAACTTGAAAACCGCCAAGAGTCATTTTAACCCTATGTTTCTGTGATTCTAAGTAAATTTCAGGTATAAAAAACCTCAGCATAAATCTCCTTACCATCATAGGAAAAGACTATATTTGAGCTTCGCAATACCATGTTTTTGTTTTTTTGTTAGAGTAAAAGCCAATGTGATTCTTCACTGATTACAATAGAATTGTCCTTTCTCCAGAATGGTTTCAACAGGATTAAAAGAGCATAAGTTAAGCCTTTATATTGTCTTCTGCAATTTTGGGATCTTCTGATTCTTACATGATGTAAGCATCATGTACTTTGTTTGTGGCTTAGTCTGGTTTATGATTGCCTTATTTAAAGATATTGTTAAAGATCTTTAAAATCCTTAAAAATAACTGCTGACTTGACCCAATAGTCCAGGTAATTTTGCTGATGTCTCCTCTATGTACTAATCAGCTGTGACTCTCATTAGCTTTATGAGATCAGACAAGATCAGCTAAATGCTGACACCTTGTGATAGACAGTTTAATTCTCAAGAATTTCAGAGCAAGAAAGATTCTTTAATCTCTGTTTCCATGTTGGAACAGAACTGAGGAATTAAAAACCACAGAAGAAATAATTTGATTCATTCATTTGCTTTCATCTGGTTTGGCTCAAATCATAGCTATCCTCTGATACGAGTGTAAGAGTGGAATTGCATGTAATGATAAATACATTATTTGCACTTCTTTTGTTTTTTAAAGTGTTATTTATGTGTGTCAGAGATTATATATGTATATCTGTGTGTATATGAAACAGGAATCTGAGTTGGAAGTGTCTTTAATGCCAACATTGAGCTAAAAAATTGTCCTGTGTGATCTTCCAAATTAAAGGAGTGGCAACAACGCATTCCCAGATTCCATATTTGCAGGCCTAATTATTTGTTGCTGGGTTGGCTTGTATTTAACTTTCATAATATCTGTTGCAAGCTACAACTGAACTGCGCAGAATCATAACAACCGGTTCTATAGAACCAGTCCGAACCAATAGTATCCCACCCCTGCATAGGACTGTCCTTTTGATAGGATGTACTAGGCCAGGGCCAGGCATCACTGCCGGGTGACACAAGAAAGTGTCATGATATTTATGCTGCAATATCATGATAAAAACTCTGCCCATTTTGTACTTGCAGCATGAAGCCACATATAAATATATAAGGGTGGAGCTTGTGTTAAGACATCATGGCACACATGTCATTTTTTTTTTGCTTTTAAAGTAACAGAAAAAGAAATAAAAGGGACAAAACACAAAGATACATACATTATTTTAAAAAGTGTTTTAAAAATAAGGGAAAATACAACAAAAAAATAAAATACAGAGCACAATATGTCATTGCAACAGTAAATGCAATGCTATATATAATTAATGCAAACATGCATATATATCTGTAATATACTTATGGAACTATCATGCTTTTTTAAACCATGTTTTATATAAATGGGTCCCATATTTCTTATACGTATCCATACCTTTTTATAATACAAAAAGTATAGTATAAATATAGCATTAATCCTATAATTACTGAATGTTGGGAGAAAATAATAGACTATATAAAGCTGACTATATGACAAAAGCTAAAATTTTCAAAGGATAGCATTCTCTTGAATTACATACCTAGTACATGGAATTTAACAATCCAACATATGGATTCTCTGTACTCTAACCATAACTAAAGTCTGATATTACAACTTTGGAAAGATAAATGTATTAGCCCATTTATGTATTGGATTGAAAACCTGATTACATTAACTACTTATGAATGGATTTCCTATAAATATATACTTTGTATGGATAAATATAATGAAATATGGGATCATTTAGATGTTTCCCCATTTTGATGAAGTCTCCGCTTGTGGATGTACCCATATTTATGCTAAACTTTACCTCCCCCATGCATTTTCTTAATCCTTTCTATTAAAGTTCTAAGCCAAGTTCAGTAAGCCTTCCTCAAGCTAGATTCTTATTCTCAGGATTGGGATGCACATACATTTGCTTTCTTCAATGGAAAGGTTAGTATGCTTTCCGACATTTGACTTCACATAATTCATATTTCTCTAAACCCCTCTTTAAAGAACATGTTGCATGTGCATCTTTCACCTTCTCAAGGGCACTTTTAAATAAAGCTGTGTAAATAAGTTAGACTGTCCAAATTGGGACTAACAAATCATTTAGAAAAATTGGCAGGGCTGCTTTAGAAGCTGCCTCTAATTGTCTCCACCTGTGTGTTTATGTAATTTGTTTCACGTCATCTGCAGTCCCAGAATTTTGTCTTAACTGCACGTACAGATGGAAGTGGAAAAGGCTTTAAAGCAGCCCCACCAAAGCCCCCTGGGGATGTGATTGCTTCAAGGAGAAGCACTTTGCTCTGCAGTATCCCTTAAATACTTTGTGTTCTGATCTGTTTCAGAAGAACAGTATTCTGGTTTTGTGAATTTTCCTATGGATATTTTTTTAATTGTTCACGACTTCACATTACATTTGTGACTCATTTGTCATGATACTTTTTTATATCTGTTACCCAAGATCCTATTTTTAATACAAACCAGTTTCATGTTTTTATATATAACGCTGCTGTTACATGAATGCATTGGTTTCCAGATGTACTTCCAAGGGCTTATTGTCACCTTTAAAGCCTTATATGGCATGGGAGTAGATGGTAGGACTACCTCTTCCATCAGATCTGACATAGAGTAGCATTCTTTGTATATCCTGGATGAAATATGACCAGGTGGGTCCCCCAGGAAGTGTGCCTTCTCTGTCATGGCACTTGTCCTGTGGAATATCCTCTTTTCCTGTAATACAATAGTGAAGACCTGGGTCTTCCTCCACACATTGGAGCCAGAATGTTATAGATGAGGGTTTTTATTTATTTATTTTATTTATTTATTTGATTTGCCAATTGTTTACAAGATAATAAGTATAAGTGTATACATAGTTGTGAATACATGAAATGGGTACATATAAGAAAAATAAAAGAAGAATAAGAGAAACAATAGGACAGGGACGGTAGGCACGTTGGTGCGCTTATGCACGCCCCCTACAGACCTCTTAGGAAAGGGGTGAGGTCAATAGTAGACAGTCTAAGGTTAAAGTTTTTGGGGTTTGGGGAAGAAACTACAGAGTCGGGTAGAGTATTCCAGACATTGACCACTCTATTGCTGAAGTCGTATTTCCTGCAATCAAGTTTGGTGCGGTTAACTTTGAGTTTGTATCTATTGTGTGCTCTTGTGTTGTTATGGTTGAAGCTGAAGTATTCATTGACAGGTAGGACATTGCAATGTATGATTTTATATACCATGCTTAAATCAGACCGAAGCGGCGTAATTCAAGGTTTTCTAGTTCTAGAATTTCAAGTCTGGTGGCATAAGGTATTCTACAACGAGTAGAGGAGTGGAGAACTCTTCTTGTGAAATATTTCTGGACTTTCTCAACTGTGCTAATATCAGATACGTAATGTGGGTTCCAGACTGATGAACTGTATTCGAGTATTGGTCTAGCAAATGTTTTGTATGCTCTGGTTAGTAGTGTGATATTACCAGAGAAAAAGCTACGTAGGATTAGGTTAACAACTCTTAATGCCTTTTTGGCTATGTAGTTGCAGTGGGCTCTAGCACTTAGATCATTAGAGGTGAGTATTCCAAGATCCTTTACAGAGCTTGGGTCATCAACAAGATCTTGACTATTCAGCTTGTATTTTATTTTCTGATTTTTTTTTGCCAATATGTAAGACAGAGCATTTATTTGTTGAGATTTGAAGTTGCCATTTGTTTGACCATTCTGATACATAGTCAAGATCTTTTTGTAGGGTAGCAGTATTGTCTGTGGTATTGAACAGCTTTACATCATCAGTGAAAAGAACGCAATTGCTCTTAATATGATCACAGAGGTCATTTATGTAGAGTATGAAGAGAGTTGGTCCTAGAACACTGCCTTGGGGGACACCACTATTGACAGGTACAGAATTTGATAGGGCGCTCCCAATTTTGACCATTTGTTGTCTGTTTGACAGGAATGCTTCTATCCAGTTATTCAGTTGTCCAGAGATACCATAGGATTTTATTTTTAGGAGTAGTTTGTCGTGTACCACTGAATCAAAGGCTTTACAGAAGTCTATGTAGATTGCGTCTATTGCTTTGCCCTGGTCGAGTTGTGTCGTCCATATGTTTTTGCAGTGTAAAAGTTGCAGATTACAGGATAGTTTTTTTCTGAAACCAAATTGTTTATTGGAGAGTAGGTTGTTTGTCTCTAAGTGGAGGATGATGGATTGGTTAATAATTGATTCCATGACTTTACAGGTGACGCAGCATAAGGAGATTGGTCTGTAATTTTCAACTAGGCTTGGGTCTCCCTTTTTGAAGATAGGGATGACTGTGGCTTGTGACCATAGGTTAGGCAAGGAGCTGGTCCTGAAAGATTTTTCAAAGATTATGCTTAGAGGTTTGGCTATGGCAGTGGATAGCTTTTTTTAAGAAGTAGGCACATATTCCATCCGGTCCAATAGATAGAGATGGTTTTAGATTGCGTAGTGCTTTTTCAACATTGTCTTCTGTAAAATCGATATGTATTAGATCATTGTTGTTATCTGTGGTACGGCTAGGAAATACTGGGCATGATCCATTGCTGTTTACAAATACTGAGCCGAAGAATGTGTTAAAGAGGTTGGCTTTAATGGTGTCATCGTTGCAGTCTTTACCATCAGGTCCTATCAAGGGTGGGATAGACCTTGAGTCTTTTAGTTTGTTGTTTACAAAATTGTAAAAAGCACGGGTGGAATTGGTGCTTAGAAGGTTTTCCTCTTGTTTAATGTTCTGACATGAGTCTATATGATTGGTGAAGATTTTTTTGAATCTTTACTTTTTGTTTTTGTTTTGATTTAATGGAAAGTATTGTTTTCAGTGGTGGTATGCTGCTGGTTTGGACCAGTTCAAGTGAACTGGTAGTTCCAGTGATCAGTTGGCCATACCCACCCACCCCCACCCTATCCTGTCCTTTATTTCCTGCTTTGTAGCTCATCTCAACCACACGCAGAGCTGATTCCACCCTCCCTCTCGCTGTTCTACTTATGGTTGCTGATTTGGAAGATAAGCAGCTGAGCTTCTAAATTCTCCATTTTCAGCACTGCATGCAAGTGCCTTAGGTTAAACTGGCAGCATCCCACCACTGATCATTTTGTTTCTGTTTTGTTTGTCACCCAGCATTCCTTGGGATAGATGGATGACCATATAAATTGGATTAAATAAATAAGTAAATCAGGAGGAAGAGAACAGACCTTGTGGTTGAAGGGTGATAAAATTCAGCCACATGCCATGCAATTTATATTAAAGTATTTTTCTGTTAATTCAAGGATAAAAAATGCACTGCAGCAATTGTCTGGGTAAGTTTTCTGATTCTGACATGGGTTTCTATTTCAGAATCTGTTTGGGTGGTGGAAGTTGACGATTTCAGGTAGCAAAGTGTATTATTCTCAGGCAGTTTTGTCATACCTCCATTCTTTATCAGCCAGCATAGCTATGCTGGTTAGAAACAAAGGGAAGCCAAAATGGCAGCCACAACCATGAGATCAAACACTTTTCCCTTTTTACTTTTGTTATGAGGAGTAGTTTGATCATATGGTTGTGGCTGCCTCTTAACGTTTTTGACCCCCCCCCCCCCCATCGTCCACTGACCCCCATGTTCTTTTCCTTTCCCTTTTTAAACCTCTTTGGAGATTTAGGTTATGCTTTGCATGTGTTTCCTGACTTCATACTGTGGGAAATCATTCCACTAGGGACCACTGAAGACCACATGCAATGTTGGAACTTCGTCTATTCACCCTAAGGTTAAGGAGGTTTAGCTTAGCTTTTGCTAACTACCCACCTTTGTACTATGTTTGCAACTATAGGAAAAGAAATCCTTTTGCCTCCCTTGTATTTAACTCGGAACAAAACCAAAATCCCTTTGGCAATAGAACCAAAGAAGGAAATTAATTTTCTTGATTGGAAAGATCAACTGTTGTCGTTTTGAAAAGAGCACAGAATTATGCTTACAAAAAATTTCCGTGGTGTGGGACATATCATGCCAGTGGAAAGGGATATTAAGTGAACCAATCTGGACTACAATAAAAAGGCAGCACAGATAGTATAATAATTACAAGAAATAGGATAAAAGAAAGACTTGAACTACATGTGTGAAAAAACCTGATGCCCCTAATGTTGTAAATAATCTTCAGAGGACTGCAGTACCACATCATTGAATGATCTCAATTTCTCAAATGATAATTCCTCATACTTATTTTTTCCTCCATGACTTGCATTGGATTCATCTATGCTGTTGTAACTATAAATGGTGATTAAATGAATGTAGGCAAGTCGAGCACTACCCGTACTTATATATTTAACTTGTATGCTTCACCCAAATCTTCAATAAATCATTAGAGATGTGCTATGTTCCTTCTTGCTTCAAACGCTCCACTATCATCCTAGTGCCAAAGAAGCCCTCCATCAGGGAACTGAATTACTACAATCCAGTTGCTGTAACATCTGTAGTTATGAAAACCTTTGAAAGGCTAGTACTGTCCCACCTGAAAACCATCATGGATCCACAGTTAGATCCCATGCAATTTGCATACCGAGCAAATAGATTGACAGATGATGCTTTTATTATGGCTCTGCACTACATCCTACAACACCTTGAATCTCCAAATACCTACACAAGGGTCCTCTTTGTAGACTTTGTAGTTCAGCATTCAATACCATCATTCCAGACATTCTTCTAACTAAATTAAACCATCTAGCGGTACCTGAATACACTTGTAAATGGATCATAAGCTTCCTAAACACACAGGAAGCAGCAGGTGAAGCTAGGCAGAATCACATCTGATACCTGTACAATTAGCACAGGGCTCCCCCAAGGCTGTGTGCTTTCTCTACTTCTCCCTATGTATCAATGACTGCATCTCAAATCATCCATCTGTTAAAATACTGAAGTTTGCTGATGACACAACTGATTGGTCTCATTCGAGACAATGACGAATCCACATACAGATGGGAGGTTGTAAAACTTGCCTCATGTTGTGACCGGAATAGTCTGGACCTGAACACACTCAAAACTGTAGAAATGGTGGTAGACTTTAGGAGAAACCCTCCCATACTACCACCTCTTACAATACTAGACAACACAGTATCAACTGTAGAGACCTTCAAATTTCTAGGTTCTATCATATCACAAGACCTAAAATGGACACCTAACATCAAAAGGTCATCAAAAAAAGCACAACAAAGAATGTTCTTTCTGCACCAACTCAGAAAGCTTGAACTGTCCAAGGAGCTGCTGATACAGTTCTACAGAGGAATTATTGACTCTGTCATCTGCACCTCTATAACTGTCTGGTTTGGTTCTACAACCCAACAAGACAGACACAGACTTCAGAGGATAATTAGGACTGCAGAAAAAACAATTACTACCAACCTGCCTTCCATTGAGGACCTGTATACTGCATGAGTCAAAAAGAGGGCTGTGAAAATATTTACAGACCCCTCACATCCCGGACATAAACTGTGTCAACTCCTACCTTGAAACTGACACTATAGAGTATTGCACATCAGAACAACTAGACACAAAAACAGTTTTTCCCAAACACCATCTCTGCTAAACAAATTATTCCCTCAACACTATCAAACTATTTACTAAGTCTGCATCACTATTAATCCTCCTTCCTTTCACCCATCTTCTCCCACTCATGACTGTATGACTGTAACCTTGTTGCTTGCATCTAACGATTTTTATTGACTGTTTCCTAGTATGACTTGATTGCTTATTGTACCCGATGAATATTATTAAGTGATGTACCTTATGATTCTAGACTCTTGTTGAATGTATCTTTTCTTTTATGTACACTGAGAGCATATGTACTAAGACAAATTCCTTGTGTGTCCAATCGCACTTGGCCAATAAATAATTCTATTATAAAATTCAATTTTCAACAACTCTAAAATAAATAATCAGTTGCTTAATTTTATTCTACAATGAATTGGGAGTCAATTCCATTGAACCCAGATGGATTTAGCTATCTTCAGGGCTAAGGGAGAACACACTCAGTTTAATTCCCTTGCTCATGGTAGGAATCTAAAAGCCTGTCTGGCCTGTACTGGAGCACCTTCAGTGAATATTATTGGCTCCATTTTGAACTGCTCTTCCTCTGTTAGGAAAGTCCTCCTTCCCCCCACACCCCATAACTTTCAGCTTATACTAAAGTAGAACTAAAGTAGAACTGATACACTTCCAAGAGATTGTAGTAGGAGACAGTCTAGACCATGTCCTGAGATTTTCTTATCCTCCTGGATAGACCACCTCAGTGAGTTTAAATGGCTTTAGAGATTGTTGATGCTTTGAATGCTTTGACAGATTACTTGTATTGCTTTTGGACAGTCCTATGTATGTTTCCTGGAGCAAAATTATGAAGATTATTTACTCAGAGTGATGCTGGTTTAATGGATTTCTCTAATGTGTTTGCTTTTTGGCTCACTAAAAATACCACTCACCTCAAATAAACTGCAACAGTTTTGCTGAATTACTCAATGTGTTACCATAATGATACATAATGGCATTCCTCTCCTTAATTTCAGTATTTAGACTAGCTCATATTTTCTTAAGTAATGCCTTTGGAAGCACTATGATAATTAGGACAATCTGTATTTTTAATATTCAGTATGTGTTGCAACCAATTAACAAATGTAGAGAATTGGTGTAGGTTTTGAAAGAAACCGGATGATGGGCTGTGCAATGGTATCAGCAATTATCTTACCTGAATCTTACATACTTCATTTATTTCAACCTTACCTGTTATTTCAGGGCTAGAGAACCTTCCGGCTATTATTTTTGTTTCAGCCTCGCCCAAGCCATTTCTCTTTATTGTTCCCACTCGAGGTTACTAATGTGAATTGTTCAGTTTACAGTGACAGGAGAGTGGCCAAAATGGAGTGGAGAATAGATTGGATTAATTTTCTCCATTATTATCTGTTTTAGTCCTTTGTAAGCCTCACCTCTTGTTTCCCACTTTATTTCATAATTCGATAAAATCCTGGAAGAAATCCTCAGCAAATTGGGTTGCATCGTTACTCATACATGTTGACTTGTAGTGGTATATCTCTTTTTGTCTATTATCAGAGAACTTGTTGAGTTGTTGTAAATCATTCTCTGATGGCAGTAACTGTCTTGATGAAGACTCAACAGTGAAATGATCCAGGCAAGATAAAGGTATCCTATCAAGAAGCAGGCAGACTTGTGCATAGGATTTCTACCAGTTTTGAATAGAACAATAGATCTGCACTCTGGAGGCACAGTTTGATTACAGTTTTGTGTGGAAAGGGAACTTCACGAGGACAGTGGTGTCACCCAAGCAGGAAAAGCCCAAAGGGAACATCAGGTCAGCCATAAAACAAACTTGCATAGGAAAAGGAATCAAATAAAAGGTATTAAAGAAGCCCCTTAGACAAAAGCCCAAATAATTAAGAAAACTAGGGAAACAAGAAAAGAAAACCCTTACAAACACAAGACATGCCAAATCAGCAAAACAGACAAAAGACACAAAATATATCACAAAGGAGACAGACAGGAGATTGCTACAAAACAAATATAAGAAACCATTAAGCTGAAAGAGATTAGGACGAAACTGATAATACAATCAAACCACCCCGCAAAGTTTGCCTTCCGCACCCCATGGAGTTTACCCTCCGGCAGAAATCAAGACAACCCCTGACAGGATTTAAAACATTAAGAAATACAAACACAAGCACACACACACACAAAAGGAGAAAAAGGGTATAAAAATCAGGGACTTACCATACGAAGCTAGCTAGCTCAGGAACGCAGACTTCTTGCTATCTCTCGCCTTCCTGAAAAATAAAAAGATCCAGCTTTCAAGCAGTTGTCCGTATCCTTGCAACGGATCTCTCCCAGCAGGAAAATTGAATCCTCAGAGGAAAGGCATTTTGACAGCCTTTCAACAATTGCACCTAGAGTTTACCTGGAGCACGGAGTGCTTTAAATTGATGCGCCAATAAATGTGCTTCTCCTTGATGAAGTCAGTCTTGCCTTAGCAAAATACAAGTTACATCCTGTTTGGATCTTTGCAGTATGTTCTACATGGAGGTATCTTTGAGATGTCTTTGGAAATGGCAATTAGTCGAGAATATGGGTAGCTGCTTACAAGCAAAATCTTGTAGTGGCCCTACAAGTTAGTTTTCCTTTAGGGGAAATCATGTAAAGCCCTTAATGGCTAGAGATATTCCTACTTTGAATTGGATTAGACTGTGTGATCTCATTTCTGCTATTCAGCGTCACAGTTGATGCTATGATAAGGAAAGTTTTTGATGGCAGGCAAGGAATCTAGCAATATGAATCTTACTATGCAGGCAATTTCATGTTTGTCAATGATGAGGCTGTATTTGCAAACAATGATACGGAGGCCACTAGTAATTGTGCATGATATCTCATACGTTGTCCATTCCTATGACTTGAAAATTAATGCCAAGAAAATAAAGTTTTGTCAATTGATGGATAACAATCTGCAGTCTTCTTCAACAGAGCCCAACTAAAGCAGCTTAGATTTCTTGGGTTGTTGGTAGAAGTCAGAAGTAGAAGTAACCAGCAGGATTGGCCAGACTACTACTATCTTCAGATCACTAACAGGTGTTTGTGAGGGAAATGACATTTCATTGAAAACAAGATGTGAACCTTCTAGGTACTAGTGTAGGGGAATACAGAGATAACCTTGATGAAGGAATGCAAGAACTGTTAAGAAAAAATAGATGACAGTTCAGACCTAGGAAAGGAGAAGGCATATAAAAAAACTTGTCTTGATTATCTTTAGTATAAGAGAGGGCAGATGGATACACTGGCAGGCTTCAGGATTCTATAATTATACCCTAGAACAGTAAAGCAGCATTCCTGAAATCTTGTTTGTATAACTGTCGGATTTGTTATTGTTTTCAGTGACTGTAGGAGAACTAACTCTTGCTGCTAATATACATATGTACATATTTTTTTTAGTTTTATTAGTATAATATATAAAAATCCATTTCAATCAAACTGTGTTGTCCGGATACAATTATTTTTAGGCAATCATAATCAGAGTGTTTACAATAACATGTATCACAATAACATTAATACTATAGTGACAGTAATATTTTGTTTCTCCATTTTAACAAATTTCCATTTTAACATTTATCCTTTTTATGTCCCTTTCTTTCTAACTTCTGTTTTTATTGTCTAGCCATCGATAAAATAAGTCCTATGTCAAAAAGTATTTAGTTTCTTCTTTATCTTTGATAGTGTTAGTCTATCAATTTCTGCACAAGTACTGTATGTTTTAACTCATAAAACATTTTGTATACATGTTTTATAGTTGACAACAGAAAAAAGAGGGGGAGTTTCAAAGAGCAGGCAGCGTGGAATTGAAAGTACATTCCATTCATATTTTCTTCAAAGACTGATTAGATGGCTGAAGCTTCTGCCACGAAAAAATCTAATTGGAGAGCATGATTGATGACTCTTGGCTATGGACGTTTTTTGTTGGATGATATACCCAGGGGGAAAGCAGGATCAAGGGTGACAGTGAATTACGTATCTCAGAGTTGGCTATGCCCAGGTTGGTGCTGGACATAGAATGGTAGCTTCAAATAAATCCTCTTTAGTTTTGGGAGTGTGGCTCAAGGCTCATGATTTAATTGGAGTAACTGCCGGAACCCTGACAGATAGTGAACTCTGAGATGCGTAATTCACTGTCGCCCTTGATCCTGCCTTCCTCCCCGCCCCACCACTCTAGGTGTATCAGTGTCAGGAACCCTGACACTGTATATATTTTTGAAAATTATTTTCACTGACTAACTTTGCCCTCCCACTTTTATAGAATTGTATGAAAGTCTAATGGATACTCTTTTCCACTTGTAATCATCTATATTTTATATATGAATATGGTAATTCATATATTCAACGGTATATAAAGAATATTCAAAATAGGAACATCATTTAATTATATTAAGTTAATTCACTGCCTGAAATGTACTTCTATCTTTCCCTCACTCTCCCTTCCATAAATATGTTTTGTTTACAGTATTAGGAGCTGTTTGACTGGAATACCGCACACTATATTACCAAACATATAGAAACCAAAAATCCAATAACATATAGCAATAGTATAGCAATAGCACTTAGACATCTATTACTCTTCATAGTGCTTTACAGCCCTCTCTAAGCAGTTTACAATGTTAGCATATTGCCCCAACAATTTGGGTCCTCATTTTACTGAACTCAGAAGTATGGAAGCCTGAGTCAACTTTGAGTCATTCAAAACCGAACTCGTGGAGTGAGCAGTGAGTTAGCCTAAAGTACTGCATTCTAATCACTGTGCCACCATGGGTCTTATGCTAACTTTCCAGTTTTAATTTAGTCAGATTTCCTCCGAGATTTCTGCAAGATTGTTGAATTATAATTTTATATTATGACAGCTGTTTGCCATATTTCTAGATTTCATCCATTAGAATATGAATACTTTTTAACAAAAATAACATTTAAATCATATAGCTATATGGAACTAATCTAAATGTAATGAATAACATCAAGGAATAGACCAGCTCCATAAAATTTACAGACAGTAACTAGGAAAGACATTCCATTAGACTAGACTAGACTAGACTAGACTAGACTAGACTAGACTAGACTAGCTTTATTGGCCAAGTGTGATTGGACACACAAGAAATTTGTCTTGGTGTAAATACTCTCAGGATACATAAAAGAAAAGATACATTCGTCAGGAGTCAAGAATCATAAGGTACGACACTTAATGATAGTCATAGAGTACAATAAGCAATCAATCATACTAGGAAACAGTCAATATAAATCGTAGTATACAAGAGACAAAGTTACAGTCATACAGTCACAAGTGGGAGGGGATGGGTGGTAAGGAGTGATGACAAGATTAACAGTAATAGTAATGCAGACTTCGTAATAGTTGAACAGGGTTGAGGGAATTATTTGTTTAGCAGAGTGATGGCTTTCGGGGGGAAAACTGTTCTTGTGTCTAGTTGTTCTGATGTGCAATGCTCTATAGCGTTTTTTCTGAGGGAAGGAGTTGAAACAGTTTATGTCCAGGATGTGAGGGGTCTGTAAATATTTTCACAGCCCTCTTTTTGACTCGTGCAGTATAAAGGTCCTTGATTGAAGGCAGGCGGATAGTAATTGTTTTTTCTGCATTCCTAATTACTCTCTGAAGTCTGTGTCTGTCCTGTTGGGTTGTAGAACTAAACCAGACAGTTATAGAGGTGCAGATGACAGACTCAATCATTCCTCTGTAGAATTGTATCAGCAGCTCCTTGGGCAGTTTCAGCTTCCTGAGTTGGTGCAAAAAGAACATTCTTTGTGGTGCTTTTTTGATGACGTTTTTGATGTTAGGTGTCCATTTTAGGTCATGTGATATAGTAGAACCTAGAAATTTAAAGGTCTCTACTGTTGATACTGTGTTGTCTAGTATTGTAAGAGGAGGTAGTATGAGAGGGTTTCTTCTAAAGTCTACCACCATTTGTACGATTTTGAGTGTGTTCAGTTCCAGATTGTTCCAGTTACACCATGAGGCAATTTGTATAACCTCCTGTCTGTATGCAGATTCATCATTGTCTCGAATGAGACCAATCACTGTTGTGTCATTAGCAAACTTCAGTATTTTAACAGATGGATCGTTTGAATTGCAGTCATTGGTATATAGGGAGAAGTGGAGAAAGCACACAGCCTTGGGGGCCCCCTGTGCTGATTGTACAGGTATCGGATGTGATTCTGCCTAGTTTCACCTGCTGCTTCCTGTCTGTTAGGAAGCTTATGATCCACTTACAGGTATGTTCAGGTACTGCTAGTTGGTTTAATTCACTTAGAAGTGTCCAAAATAAAAATAAATTCATATGCGGAAAATCATTAATTTTTAGATAAATATTATTCTCTAAGCATTTTATTTTTGTTTAACTTTGGCATTTCTAGTTAGTTACTATTATACCATTTTGGTGTTCTTACATAGAGAACTCTCTCACAAGATTTAGATCTAGAAGAACTATCAAGCTATCAAAAACGATTGAAACAGTGTATTTTAATGTTCCCTAGAATTTTGCACAAAATTATCTAGTGGCTACACTAAGCTTATGAGACCAGTCCATGATTTATTAGAACAAATAAGGCAGTATATTTTGGTCTATGTTTGAAAGCCACATTTACAATATCCAAACAAATATTCAAACCGAGTAAGAGTGACAGTTTGAAACAAAATATGTGGAAGAGATTCTGCTACTAGAACTCAGAAATAGCTTTCATGCATTCACAGAATAAATAGGCTCTGAACTTCCAGGGATAGAACAAAAAAATAGTAACAGCAGGTGAGAAGCTAAGCCCTGAATGGCAAAAGTGATGCCATTGCTATTACTAGCAAGGAAGCAAAGAAGAGAATTGTAGTACTTAGTGATTTTCTATTATGAAGAATAAGAATAGTCTTTGCCAACTAGACCTCATGATTTTTGAACTGTATTGTCCTCCTGGAGCGTAGGTTTAAAATATGATGGTGCACATGAGCTGCTATAATCACAACCCTTGGACTTAGAAACTTTAGAATGGAAGCTAAAAAGTTGGAGGTTTGGGTAATATTCATATCATTTTTTTTCTTAATCCATGGAAGAAGTTTTGAAAGGGAGAGAAACAAGCTTTAGCTTACCAAAATGTTGTTAATACCATAGATGCGCACATTGCAGCCTTGAATGATGAAATTGTAGTCTACATGATCTGGATTGTGGCTGCTAGGATGAGATGGGTTTCATTTTAAAAACACCTGGAAGGACACCTTTTGCTGATTTATAGAAGGAATAGATCAGATATACAGCCCTTGCTTATCAGTGGAGACCAAAAGCAAAGGTGCAAAATAGTAGTGAATGAAATTTAATTACCTTGGCACCTGTTGGGAAACAAGTTCTACCAAGCATGATTCTTTAGAGGGTGAAGCAAGGCACCTGTGGGACAGAGTCACCTATAATTTCATCTCAACCAAATTACCTTAATTTGGTAGATTATGTAGTAGTATTATACACAGAGCTCTCTAACTATATTTTTTTTCACTGTATTTTATAAAAGAGAAGTCTGGCAAATTCTAGTCTGCTCACACTGTATGTACCACTCTTAGCCATAGGGTTTGGGACTGATAATTCTTTGAATATTTTTCTATCTGTTATCTTAGGCTGAAAATGCCAGTTCATGGTACCCAGGAGCCCAAAATGAACTGTACTCAAAACACAATGTGCTGTCCAGCCAGTGTATGGGAATTGGATAGTTAGGTAGCAATTGTGGGCTGTCCCCGTAAGGGAATGCATCATGGTAAATGGTGTCCTGGGAAATGCAGTCCATATCACATGACCACATCTGTAATCCTGATTGGTCACTAAATTGACCCTCGAGGGGTTGGAGGAGGTTTTCCTCACTCTTGGTTGAACTCACGGACTCGTAGTAACTGTTTTACTTCTATCGCTACAACATGAGGGAAAAAGGATAGAAGATAAACCATCTTTTTACCAATAAGATAGATATACAAATGTGAGTTATGAGGTTACCTGATGAACCAATAAATGTACTTTGTTATGGATGTCTTGTTGAGTTTATCTATCTGCATCTGTACAGCTTACAAATCCACTACTGTACAGAATACAGAACAGTAAAAAAATGGTTAATTTGAAGTCCTGAAGCCTATTAGTATAAAGACTGTTAATTTGGATTTGTGATAAAGCAAAGTAATGTTGAAGCCAGGAGTGAATGTAGAATGCTAAGCTCTGTGCCTCAGTTTGAATTGCAGAGAGGGGCAAGAATCCCCCCTTCCCCTTTTACGCAAGAGACTCTTCAAATATAGAGAGAGTCCTTGAAGATCATGCCTTTCTTAAGGACCACAGAAAATCTGAAAGCATTCACAAAACACTGCAGGCAGAGTTGGGATTTTCACTCCTGTGTGGGCATACCAATACCTAAACACTCTTGCTTATTTACTTATTAAGCAAGGAAGCTGCCTATTTCAGAGGCATTCCCTTTTACAATGGATTATTTTCTTGAGTTTGATGATGTAGAATACGCCCAACTTTTCACTTGAATGATTAACATGCAAGGAGTACTGCAAGGAGTACTGCAGAGCAGGCAAAAATCCTAGGCAATTACTCTACATAGAAACTATTCTTATATTTTCATATGTAAATATCTTTACCCAAGTGATATAGGAACTATCAGTAGTTAGATGCTGGTCTAATCAGAGACTTGAGAATTCAGAATCAGATAAGGTGAAAAAAGGGCAGGAAGCTTGGTTCATCTCATAGGTAGTAGGCCCTCCAATGAATTTTGTGGATTATCTTCAAGAATATGTAATGGTAGATGATTGGAGGAGAGCAAATATTCAAAATATTTCAAAATAGAAATATAGAGGATAAGAGTAACTACAGTCATGTCAGTCTGACATCAATACTTGACATTCTAGAACAAACAAAATGATTGATTTATATCAATGGAAATTTTTAGCGATTATAAGATTTTAGCACTGATTTATCAAGAACAAATCTTGTCATACTCATCACAGGTATTTCATTTTTTGATACTTTATTAAAATATTTCATTTTTATTTTCCCAGTAGATAGTATATATCATTTATATTTTGACTTTAGGAAAATATTTAATAAAATACCTTTTGAACACTGTTTAGGAAGTTATTAAGTCAGTTGGATAGCATGTCACAGACATGTTTGGTGGAGCCATCATTAATTTGAAAACTATCTTCAAAGAAGAGTTCTTTGTAAAACTGGAATGGGTATGAATAGAATTTGATCATGAATCTAGTATTATTACCATCTTGTATGATTTGCAGATGACACAAAACCAGGTAGGATAGTAGAAGAAAAAAGATAAGAAATGGACTGAAATAAAACAATGAACTTGAAGAGAGGAAAATGTAAAATTATTCCCTTATAGGGGAAAAAGCATCAAGTCCATGATGATAGGATGGAGGGTACTTGGATTAATCATAGTACATATAAAAAGAATCTTGAAACTGGAACTAATCATAAGTTGAGTTTGAATCAGCCATTTTAGCAACATGATTGTCAAAAATACCAATGGAGTTTTTTGATGCATCAACAGGAATATTGTTTCCATATGTCTATTATTAATTGTTCTGCATTGGCCAGTCTCCAGTCTCAACTATTGTATCTAATAGTGTGTCATGCATTTTAAGAGTCAGTGAAACCAATGAGAAGGATAGTTAGAATAATCAGGAGACTGAAAATAGATGCTATCAAGAAAGCCTGAAAGAATTGCATATGTCTGGCTTCAAACAAATGACTGGGGAGATAAACTAGAAGGTGACCTATTTATTCTCCGTCATCCTAGGGTGTAGGAATGGAGTGATGATATTATGTTACAGAAAGGCAGATTTGGAATGGTGGAAAAACATTCCTAACCATAAGAACACTACAACAGTAGACCCAGGGAATTGATTCTTCTTCCCTGCAAGTCTTAGGTTATGTCTGAATGGCTTGTTGAAAATGATTTAGTTTGGATTCTGAACTGAAGTAGAATTGAAGCAAATGACAATGACTGTCTCCTTCTTTTTTTAAAAAAATATAGACTTGTATAATATTGCCTTACCCAACAGCATCAAATCATTTTGACTGAATTTAAAATGTTATAATCTTAGGTAAAAATGTATATATTTAGCAAGAAAAACACACTTGCATGTCCAATCCAGATCTCTCTACAGATGTCTATTCTGTTTGCTGATATTGTTTGTATAACTAGCAAAATCTGGAGATCTTTGCAATCATAGCACAGTGTTTGAAAAATGGGAGATTATAGTTTTCTCATCCAGGGTTAAGACACTATTTTTATTTTACTCTTTGATCCAAATGGATCAACAAAAGGTTTATAAAAATGGAAAACTTACAAGGAGAATATGGAAAAAGCAGAATATGCTGTTGTCATAACAGAAAAATGGCCCTGTTCTGTTGTTATCTTCCCTGGTATAAATAAAGAAACATCTAATCCATGAACACATGGGCTTTGAGGCTGATCATTCCTTGAGGATTATTATTGTACCACTTCAGTTACTGGCAACAACTGTAACAATAAAATTAAACAAATCCTCTACTTGCATATGAGGAAACACTTACCTCCTAATTAACAATAGATAGAAAACTGGCTGGTTTTATGAAATATATTTTCTTTACAAATGGCTGCTAGGACACAAAACTAATTGAATCCAGATGCAGCAGTCCACTGACATTTTATGTGTGTGAGCCTTTAAAAAAATTCAGAGAAAGTACCAGTCTTGTGCATTCATGAGGATGGATAAGGATGAGGATTTAATAATAAAATGCCAGGTTTTTTTTCAAGCTGTTACTCTTCAGAAGTTTTTGGGTATCAATTTTCATAATCCTTCTGAGAGGTATAATCCAAATTTTTTGAAAGGGGAAAATTAAAGAAGCCTGATATTTACTCACAGATTTCTCCCAGTTAAATTAATGAAAAAACTTGTTTATGAGCATCAAAATTCCCAGGCAACTATATTTTGTTCAGTAGTTGTATGTACAATTAGTTTTTTTAGGACAGAATTCTACATTGCCTGTCTGGATGCCCATACTTCAGTTGTGCTATCAGAGTGACTTTTTGAAGGTACAGAGCTTGTCAATAGTGCTTGCAGTGTTTCTACTTTTGGGAATACCTCAATTCAGCTAATGTAACATTGCTTTTACAAGAGATGTGAGTTGAATTCCTAAGTAAACAATAGTGACCCCAGGGTCTCACTGCTTTCATCAGAATAATGAAAGCAGTATCCCCTTCTCCATGATAAAAAAAACTACTAAGGCAATGCCTTTTAATTTCTAAATAAGAACCACGGTAATTCTTGACTTCATTGCAGCTTCAAAATGTTTATCTGGGCTAATTTATCCCTATTTATTTATATTAAATTTATATACCATTCCTTTTACTATCAAATGACACTGGGCAGCTAACAACATCATAAAATAAAATAAAAACAATTAGAACATTAAAACAATTAGAGTCCTTAAATTTTCTTCAGGTTTGTTATTTACCCAATTTAAAGAAGAGCACCATGTCAACTTTCATGTGATTTTTACCTGGTATCAAGAGATTGACATCTTTTTTTGGCTTGTATCCCTTTTGTCAGCCTCATTTGTTTCTGTGACTCACTTCAATAGCCATTCTTAAGATATACATCATAAACTATAGCAGTTTTCTGTATTCATGCTGCTGAAATTAGCACAAAGAATGAGATGTGAGGATAACAACAAAATGATTATATGTTTGGGTGACACCTCAGAAACTTACTATGACCCCCTACAAATATGACATGTTCCCTAAGGGGGTCTCATGACCCATGTTTGGGACTCACTTATATAATTCCACCAAATTTGCTGATCTTCAGGGCCTGGTCATACACAAGATTAAAGCCATTCTTGCTTTTGGAAGCAAATGTAAACACAGGCATTTTGTTCTTCTCAGGTTGCAGGTGTATCTCTCCCTTTCATCAAAATAATCACACAGAAACTACCACTTTGAGAATATTTTATTTACTTATTTTTACAGTGTTTTTTTCTGCAATGAAGGTTCAGTCAAATCCTTTGCATCATATCCCAAAGAACATAATTGGATCCAAGCCCAGAACTGGGATGCTTTATTTCTGCACTTTGATTGCACCTAAAGAAAGTGTTTGGTTACTTCTAAAGCTGACTTTGCTCTTGGGGCAAAGACCAAAGTGCTCCTTCTTTTCTACTGTACCGTATTTATGTTTTCTTCTTTAAGAAAATCCTTCCTTGCCTGTATAGAATCCAGACCTTTGTACAAAATTGCTCTTGTTACTTTAATAAATAACAATTGGACAGAAAATTCTGGAAATGTTTACACTTGATTAAAACAATAATAAAAAGCAGACAATCTTTTGGGATATATACAGAATAGGCAAGTAGAAAATTCAACACTGGATATGCTGCTAGTATACCATGTAAGCAATAATTTCAGTTGCAAAGTTCTGCTATTTCCCAGCATTTCATTGTTACCAGATCATTTCAAGTACTCTTTTTAAAACTGTTAAGAAAAAAACTTCATATTATATTGAGCACTTTCAGTAAATTTTGAGCACCACTTGAATACTATCTACATCAGGGGTCCCCAACCACGGGGCCCCGGACCGGTCCCGGTCCGTGGAACATTTTCTACCGGGCCGCCGGTTTGCTGGGCGCCGCCATCTTGTTTTGATGAGAAAGTGCTTCCGGTGAGCTTTTCCGGTTGGAAAGCGGTGTTTGGGTCCTGAAGGAATCCTCGCGCCTTAGTTTCATCGAAGGGGGGGGGGCGGCTTCGAACAAAACTAAGGTGAGAGGATTCTTTCAGCACCCAAGGCAAGGCGAGCCAAGCGACCGTCCCGAAGCCGTCCCGAAGCCCATCGACAAAGGTACAAAGGAGGAGTTGAAGGTGGCGGGGAGAAGCAGGGGACGGCTGGCTGGCCGGTCGCTCGGCTCGCCTTGCCAAGCGTGCTGATGCTGGTACCGGGCCGTGGATCATTTTGTGATGCCGGTACCAGGCTGTGGCACAAAAAAGGTTGGGGGCCACTGATCTACATGGACAAAATCAACACCAGTCAATTGTAAAAGGCAGCTTTACTTGGAACAGTTTATATCCTGCAATGATACTTTTAACACCATCAAACAATATTTGCCAATCCCAGGTCCTTGGGAAGGATTTGATCGATAAAAACACTTAAAAGGTGCTTTTTATATGTGCTGCACTTACATGTTCCTGACTTTCAGTTTTATTGTACTTTTGAACCAAATGGTTCCTTAACAAAGATTGACAAGTTAGGTTTTTGTCCTTCAGCACAAGATCTAGGAAGTGTAAATTATTTCCTAGTGACAGAGAGCTGTGTGGTATATTATGGCAGTGGCTCGTCTGTAAATGAGGCACAGTTGCGCTTGTGGCAGAGGCATTTAGCCACACTTAAGAGCTGCAGATTTTTAGAAGAAACTTTTCAAGAGTTTTGTGAATGTATTTCATTGTTCCTGCTAAATGTGAACTGGCATTAGCTTAGATTTATTTCCTCCGTATTTACATGTTGTGTAAATTTTTGATACATAAAAAAGGGCCATAACATTCATAAATTAATGGATTTTTGAGATTTGAAAGCAAATCGTATTGGAAATTCAGTAAATGTCACTGAGCACTCCTTTTTCAGCCTTGCTGATAAGGAAGAAGACGACTAAATTCACATAAGTGTACCATCATATGGTTGCTTGCTTTGGCTTAGCATTTTGTGTGAATTAAAAAAATTGCATTGATATAGCAGACTAAGTTTGTGCAAATCCTTGTTTAGCATGTGTGAACCAAACCATGGAGAAAGTGTACTTTGGTGAGGTTTTTCAACATGGTCGGGGTAAGGAAACACTGAGATATCCTGGATGCGTATCATTAATTAAGCCTACCTATATCAGAGATGCACATTGAAACAAAGCCTTATCTGGCTTGGTTTAACTATAGCTTGACTGAGCCATAAATTCATGAAATGCACATCTGGTTTAATTTTGGTTTATCACCCTGTATGAATCTAGTTATGAGCTATTGTTTAATCTTTTGCAAATCTTTTACATGGCGGAATATGCTACATATTTCTATGTAGTTTACAATTTTGCTAGTTTTGTGAACTCAGTCAATCGTTGAGTTCACAAAAGCATGGCTTAGCTTATTTTAGCTTAGTCTGGCTCTGTTCGATGTTGTAAACTCAACCTATATACTTATAGCTGAGCGGGGCAGCTCCAATGTTTTCCACTGAAGCCTTTCGACAAATCCTTTTAGAGAAATTCATTTTAGTCTTTCGCAGGGGCACCCCTTGAGTCCTCGCTAAGGGACACGCTCAGCCTCGACGGACCTCAGCACGTAAAAACCGGCCTAAGGCATAACCAACCAGCACCAAGACCTCTGGGGGAACCGCGCCCCATCTTCTCCCGGGGTTCCCCGCCCACAGCAGAGGGAAGCGCTCCCTTGAAGTGCAGCATTGCGCTCGCCGCGCAGACTCTCGCTTTCGGCTGTGGTTGACTGGTCCCGTGGTCTCGGCGTGGGAGCAGCGCGTGCCGGCTCTTCTTGCCTCGGCGTCTCGCGTGGGTCAAGTGCCGGAGGAAGCACGATGCGACAGCCTGGACAGACGAAGCGATAACAGCCAGACGACCTCGCTTGGAAACGGCTCTATGCTCGACGGCGTCTAATGGAAAAACAAGGGTCCAGTTTAGGGTCGGATTGAAGGCTGCCGAGGAAGAGAGAAAGGAGCGAGAAAAGAGCAGGCGAGCTATGGAGTTAGAGGTAGCTTTGTCCCGTATTTAGACTAGCTTACAAAAAAAGGGGAAGGTGGAAGGAAGGCTTCCCCGGCGTTTCGAGACTTCAGGCACTGAGAAGACCTGGGCGCGCGTGGCAACTGAGAGTCAGCCAGGAGAAATTTGACGCGTTGCAAATATTAACTGGATTTGGATTTGTGTTTTATTTATTTATTTTGACCGCGTTTCTCTTGCTCCCGGAATTTACTGCAAGTTGAGAAGCTTGCAATCTGGATTTCATGGAGCGGGGATTCTTGATACTGGTTGGACTTACATTTCTCTCGAGCGCAGGTAAAACGCAAAGAAAAATAACTAACCAAATAAATAAATAAAGAGTTGCGTGTGAGAAAGATAGATGCCTATGTCGCCTGAGGATTTCTGATCCATTTCTTGACAGCGGTTAGCCGCGCGAAGAAAGGTTGCTTTTTCACCGCGAGCCTAGGCAAGTTGGCTTGGAATTATTTGCCCAAAATACGGGCTCCTGTGTTACTGCCTGGAAAACGGGCATCAGAGTGCAATCGTGCAGGGCAATTCCAGATGTCAATTGCTTCGTAAATAAAGTTGTTTCGGGCCTCGGAGAAATCGAGGCATCCCGAATAAACTTCTTTAAAAACAATGACATAATTATAATAATTTTTGATGTTTTTGAAGCATATAAAAAGACAAGATGCTGGATCGGACAGAGAGATTGTAATGTCCGAAATCACATTTCTAAAGCCATCGGTGAAAATTTTGAAAGCTTTTTAGTAGCCAACTTTGTTAAGGTTATCTATCTTTTATCCCAATCCATCCCAACCCAAAGGAAATATGCAGAAATACATTCTTTTTTGTTCTGCATGTCAAGGGAAAATATATTTTTCTCTTGGTGTATAGAAGGAAACAAAACGTTTTCTGCCTTGAGTAAGAGAGTTGAAGGCCTCCGAGGTCCCTTCCAGCCCCATGATTCTATAATACTTCTTTCTGCCAAGGGAAAGAGAGATCCCTTCTTTGCAAAGCTTTATGTTGCTGATATTATATGTGGTGGCCAAATCATGTTGTTTGGTTCTAAAGAAAAGATAATCCAATTTCTTTTGCTAGGAGTTGTGATCGTGGAGAGACAGACTGTGAAACTGGCACCTGAAAATCCTAAAATAAGAACTAGCCAGCAGCCCAGAAATGATAAAAAAACAGTCTTGGTTGGAATTTGGAGGTGGCAGGCCTTGCAGGCTTGTTATGACAGTACCTATCTAGAGTGCTTTGAAGATGGAAAAACATAATACTAACATTTCTAGCTGAGTTTGTTTGAATGAAAAAGTGCTTTCAGGATTCTGGGTTCCCTTTCTTGAGAAAACTTCTTCCCCAGCTTTCATTCATTACCGTGAACTCGAGGTGGGGGGGGGGGCATTTGAATGGTCTCTGTTCAAATGTTGCCTGGTGATTTGTCACAGTTGTAATTCGAGAAGTTGAGAAAAAGAAATCCAAACCTGACACCACTTACTTTCAAGATGTGGCACTAAGAGTTTTTGGACTGCTTTGCTAGGAACAGCTTCAACCTAATTTGGCCTTTTTTTCCCCCCACCCCCACTTCCCCCCTGCCCTCCACAATTTGCAGGTTTCTCGCTATCCACCTCTCATCCCCTGCTGCTTCCCAGTGTGAGCAAGAGTAACAGCACAGGGCTGAGATTTCTGGGGCTCTCAGCGAGAGTCAGCAAAGAAACCAGCACAGAACCCGGAAGGCTGAATTCAGCTACCAGCTCCAAACTGGACAACATGGCTGACCTGGGGGAGGTCCATCACAGAGCCAAACGCTGTACTTGCTACACCTACAAAGATAAAGAGTGTGTTTACTACTGCCACCTGGATATCATCTGGATCAACACCCCAGAGTGAGTGGGGACACTCTATAGGGAGCTGGGGCAAAGGGATAAGTTGGCATGTCAAGCAGGAAAAGGATCTTTCTTTTCCTCAGAAGTTAATTTTGTCTCATTTCAGCATGGGAAGTGTTGTATCTAAGAGGATAAAACCACTTATGTAAGTTTCTGTTTCCAGGGGAAATATACTCCCAAATTCCAGATGCTGGGCAAGAAATACTTTCTGGAGAAGTAGAATTGGTTAAAATTGTATGAAAAAGATTGGGCTTAATAGAAGCTTATTGCTATTTATTGGGTTTGCTCCACCTTTTCTATAGAAGCTCAAGGAGGCATTTATATATATATGACCCAAATATATATTGACAAAATTTGGTTATCAGATTAGTCTTCCTAGTCCTAGTCCAGTGACGATGAATCTTTTGGGCTTGGTGTGTCTAACTTGGCTTTGCTGACCTGATGGCACCCCCAACCCCACCGAAAAAGAGAAACAACCCTATTTGATAGTTGCCTAGAATGTTCTTCACAATAGCCCTGCTGATCTCTCCTGCTCAATTAAGGACTACTGGCTGGCTATCTGAGGAGGTGATTGAATAGTAAAATACATTTTGCTGCATTTATCCCTATGTGGAAAATACTAACAAAAGTTTTGACCCATGTTCAGTGAGATATAGTCTTTGTTCACCAGCAGCATTTCTGATGACCCAAGGGACTCCCAGCGATCCAGATCCAGAGAGTGGTCCACAGAGGTCATCACTGGACTCTCATTCCAGGAAACAGAAAATAATCATTTGTTCAGTGACTGTTCAAAGTTAGGATGGTGCTGAAAAAAAAAAAGGATACTCGCACTTACCACCATTGCATTATCTCTGGGGTCACATGATCAAAATTCGGGCGCTTAGCAATCAGTGGACATTTATGATAGTCAAAATATCTTAGCGATCTCTCTCTCTCCCATCTCTGCCCTTTTGGCCATCCTGCACAGAAGGTGGTAGTGAAGAGGCCTCTGGCCATAATAGGTCTTTTACTACTTTCTCATCATCATCCTGGGGGAATGGTGGCACCAGGAATTCTGTTGTTGCTGGATTTGTCCCAGGCTCTCACCTCAACTATGAGAGGATAAATAAAGTAGGAGGAAGGTCTGCTGTATGGTTTAGATTATTTAAGTTGGTCTGTGTACTTGATTTAATGTTTTAGCTGTTTTATGTTCTTTCCACTGGAATTGGGCAGCCAATAAGTTTAAGTAATAAAATATATTAATACAGCCTGCTCTTCTCTTTAAATGACAAGTCTATTTGTAAGATCTTTTCACAAACTGCATTTTAGCATCTACTTTTAAAAATGTAACAATACCAGCAATTTGCAAATATGAGTCTTGTGTAAGTCTTGTGTAAGTCTTGTGTAAGCCAGGACTGGCAGCAGCATCACCCAAGGCTACCTTGCATAACATATGGCATATACATATTCCCAATGGCAATACATTTTTTATTTATTGGTTATTTATTGGTTTATTGGAATATGCAACATGATTAATGAAATCATGTAGCCAAATAGCAGTAATATTTGCCTGAAATGCTGAATTCATTAAGTGTTAATTCTTATTAGGTGTGGGTTTTGTTTTGTTTTTAATATAGCTTAGGATGTTCTGCAAATTCAGTCATTTGCTTAGTTTGTTTCAAAAGTGTAGGCAAACTCAGATAATGGGTTTACTTTACTTCATTAATCAGGTTAACCACATGGGTGTGCAGCTGTTGAAGTTGCATTCTAAGCTACATTAGGGGATAAAGCCAGGATATTGTTTCTGGACTAGTTATGCTTTGTGCATATTCTTCAATGTTTGGTGGGGTTTGATGACATTATGCTCAAAACCCTGGGAAGCAGTGCAGTTTAACCTATAACAGGAGAGCTGTTTGGCCCCAGCCAAAATTTACTTTGCTTATTTATATCCCACCTTTATTATTTTATAAATAGCTCAAGGTAGTGAATATATCTAATATTCCTTCCTCCTCCTATTTTGGCCACAACAGCCTGGTAAAGTGAGAGAGAGTGAGTGGCTCAAGGATACTCAGGTGTTTTTATAGCTAAGGCTCATGGTCTTTTGGTTTCTAGCCTGATGCCTTAACCATCAGACCAAACTGGCATCCCATCAACACAGATCAGATAAGTTGAATCATACCAGTGAAGATTGAGGAATCAGGCTGAAATCAAACAGAAGCTGGTCCAATGTGTCATTTGAGGCTCAGAGTTAGCTGTTATAGTAGCCACCCTACAATTCCACATGTTTATATATGGGGCAGCTGGGAAAATGAGGTAATTCCCCAGTTCAAATTTCTCCTGTGTTAGAATCTCTTAGTACACCCTGCCATTTACTTGGAAGAGGGGTAAGGGCACGGGTGAGGAATGCACACAAAGCATTTTAAAGTGTTTAAAATGCAGAATAACAGGGAAATTGATGTCTGCTGTCTTTGAGGTGAGTTGAACTTCATCTCCCATAATTTCCAGGCACTGCATCCTGCTTGTGTGTACTCTATAATCCAAGGACTATTAAGGACAAGAGATTGGGGGTGGCTCTGCAAAGTGATACTGCTACTATTACTCCTGGTAGGACCAGATGCAGCTGATAGCCTCAAGGCAGTTATTATTCACTGCAGACAGTGAGGCTGCAGGTAATTGTATTATTGCTTTAAGCCACATGAAAATAATAAAGGATGCCTATAAGGCTAACAATTTAATAATATTCCCATTGTAGGCTAGATTCTTCAAAGAGTTTTTCTTTAAGACCTCAAAAGTATTCCTTCTGCCTCCTTTTAGAAATATTTCCAGAAGTTTGTTGAGATCTCACAGCTTTAGTTGGTTTATGAGACATACCCTGTCTTATGTTCAGAAACACAAGGCAACATACACAAGCCTTCTGCAACAAACCTGTGAAGTAGGTTGACTTAGATAAAGTAACTTTCCCAAAGTCACTCAAGAATCTTATAGGATTGAGAGGAGACTAGAAGTTGGGTTCTCCCACACACACCCTATAACATTGTTGGCTTTTCAAAAAGATTTATATCTTGTTTTCCCTCTGGGAGGTCCCAGTTTGGTGTAGTGGTTCAGGCACAGAGCTAGAAAATGGGAGAAGAGGAGTTTTAGTCTTGCCTGAGGCACAAAACCTGCTTGGTGACCCTGGGTCAGTTATTCTAGCGTAGTCCTAGGAAATAGACAGTGGCAAACTTCTGAAAAACTTTGCTAAGAAAACTGCAGGGACTTGCCAGGAATCAACACTGACTTGAGGGCACACACAAGTCTGAGTGAGTGAGTGAGAGACCCACTTCTTCTAGGAGCTCATGGTGGCCATTGAGCACTCCTTTCCTGCATCCCCTCCCCCACCAGGACAACAGCCCTATCAGCTAAGTTGGGCAAAGAGTGACTGACTTAAAAGTTTTCATCCATGGCTGAGGTGGAGTTTGAACCTATGTTTCCTCACTTTTAATCCAGTACCTTACCCAGATATTGTATAACAACGGCCACTTGACTTTGCCTGGAGCTATGCAACAACTTGCCAGGGATTGGGGCTGAGGTGCACCACAAGTTAGGACTCAAAGCCTGCCACAGGATTTGCACCCTCTTATCTTACATTCATGTTAGCTTCCCTCTTTTCTTTTTCCCACGGTTCAGTGTTTCTCTGAATGATATCTCCAATTATTCTTAGCTAAATATCATCTATCCTCCACTTTTCCTGAAAATACTGAAGATATGTGGCTAAAAATACTGTATGTAGGGGGGTACCAGGTTCATAAATAGGAATGTTTCACAGCATTTAATGCAAAGTGTTCTTTGCTATGCTAGGCCTTGCTGGATCTCATTTGTTGTTCACAGGGCTAGATGCTAACTGGTTTGGGGAGGATAGAGTGCAGATCTTTCAGTTGCAAAGTTTGAAGATCCTTACAAACCATAATGGCAAAGTTTTGTTTAGTAGTTGTCACTCAGGTCAACATGTTTGATTAGCACTGTGTACAATGGCTCTTTGCAATAATTTGGAGTAGGTCTGCAGTTCTCTTGTTAGGCCCTAATATATACTGGAAGTAATTGTTTAATTTTCTAATGTTTTTATTTTTTGGTCTGTGACCGCAAATAAATTATTATTATTATTATTATTATTATTATTATTATTATTATTATTATTATTATTATTATTATTATTATTATTATTATTATTATTATTATTATTATTATTTATTAATGTCTTTATTTGCCTAAGAGATCTGTTAATATTTGAGTGGCTTAATAAATTATCTTGTTTAAAATATGTAACCTCCTCTGAAGAATGCAGGAAACAGCTGAAACCTGCTGATCAATTTAAATCACTAATTCAAATTGGAAATTGGGATTTTATTTCCCAATATCAGGTGACAATTCTAGGATTTGTTAGGATTTGAATATTTAGAAAACCTTTCTATCAGGCCCCTTTCTGTATACAGTATCATATGGATTCTGCACTGCAGAACTGAATATCCATGTCATATTCTACAAATATGGTTAGAACCGGTGTCTAATCTATTAAGGCTGCGCAGAGCTTCATAACAGCCTCAGAGCTTACATAAGTGTGAAGTTATAACTCTACAGTTGTGTTGCAATTGTTGTTTGAGCCATTAAAAGGGAGTGGAGCTGTTCTTGAGTCACAGACAGATGATACATTTGTATTGCTGCATGTGCTGAAACATTTTTTGGGGATCATATTCAAAATGCTTCCAAGTCTACAATTGAACATGTAGATAAATGTTCGTTTCCATTAAAATATAGCAATGGAGCATGAAGGTATCCTCAGGGAGAAGAGATCCCACAAATAACCCATCTTTATGTCATTCATTAAAGGTGATAATCAGCACCTTGAAAGCACCTGAAATGAAACTGGAAGACAGTATAGTTCATATAAGAGTGGTTCAACATGGACAAATCAGGTGCCCAAAACTATGTGTGCTGCTTTATTCCGGATCAGTTTTAATTTTGGGACAGACTTCAAGGGCAGCCCCATATAGAGTATATTGAATTAATCTAACCAGGAAGTAACAGAATAACAGACTAGGAGATCTTCTAATCTAATCTAATCCCCTGCTCAAGCAGGAAATCCTATAACATTAACAAATGGTCATTGAAACTCTTCTTAAAAATTTCCAGTGTTGGAGCACTCACAACTTCTAGAGGCAAATTGTTCTACTGGTTAATTGTTCTAACTGTCAGGAAATTTCTCCTTAGTTCTCATTTGGTTCTCTCTTTGATTAGTTTTCATTCATTGCTTCTTGTTCTGCCATCAGGTTCTTTGGTTAACCCCCTCTTCTTTGCAGCAGCCCCTTAGATATTGGAACTAGACATACATAATTCTTATCACCATTCTTCATATGTTTTAGTCTTCAGTCCCCTAATAATCTCTGTTGCTCTTTTCTGCACTCCTTCTAGAGTCACAAAATCTTTTTAAAGTTGTGTTGACCAAAACTGGATGCAATATTCCAAGCTCTCTAGAATAGAATTAATGTCAGTTTTGTCCATTTTCTTTCTTCTTATTCTTTCTTTTTTCCCTATCCTATTTAGTTATTTCAATAGTTTTGTTACTGTATATGTAACTCACAAATGAAGCCATATTGCTTTTCAGGCTATAACTAATCTTTATGTGTTTGACAGTTAGAAATCCTTGGAAGAGAAACTAGATTTTTTTTTCATAAGATGACAGTTTCAAAAATTATCCCTGAAGAAAGATTCTTTTAAAATGTGTAGTATTTTTTTTAAATTTTTCAAGTGAATTAAAACCGTTTCTGGATAAACTACCACATGCCATCTTATCATATATATGCACATAAAAACCCATCTGCAAATAAGATGAGATTCAAATTTTTCACTAAAATATCTTGAAAAATGCACCACTCGTAGATAACTGACCCTCAAAATTTTTATATTTTTTAATTTTCATAATTGACTTATAATTGACTTATCCATGGGTGGTACTTTATTCATGGTATTTGGGCTAAAAATTTGAAGATCTCCTTATCCATGTATGGGCTTATGCTCAAATATATATATAAATTTTGAGTACTTTGGAGAACCAGCAAATACCACCTCTGACTGGAGATTTTACGGTATCCTTCCCCTGCCACGCCCACCAAGCCACGCCCACAGAACCAGTAGTTAAAAAATTTGAATCCCACCACTGCACTAGACAATGCTGTCTTTAGTCTGTGAAAACTGACTGGCCCACAGTCACTCAAGGAGTTTCTGTGCTTGCGAATCAACTTGAATCTCAGTCTTTCAGATGCCATTCTAATCCCTTAATTATGATGCCCAATTTGCCTGGAGTCTCTTGGGTTTTGTAGAGCTGAGGTACAATCATCAACTAGGAATTAAGAGCTAGCTACAGAATTTGCCCTTCCCTTCTTTAACCCCTCTGCAAATTTGCTTTCCCTTCTATTCTTTTTGCCATGATTCTGTACTATCTCAGGCTTCATAATTCCTACCAAATGCAGTCTGTATTTATTTGCCAATGTGAGCAGAGGCCATGCAGGTGGAATATACTGGACCTATAGCCCAACACATACCGAGAGCAACAGACTTATAATGGAATGCCTCATCACATATATTGAACAAAGTGTTCTCTGGATCCTGTCTTGTGAAGGGTAAATTTAATCCTGAATTTTCGCAGTATAGTATCATTTCAACTCTGTAACCACTACATTGTATTTGCTCTGTATGATTTCCGTGATTACATGTGTTGCTATATTCAAGTCATTCCAAAAGATGTAATTGCCTCCCTCTTCTTCATAGAAACTACTAATCTTCTGAGAGTGAGAACTGTCTCTGATTGGAAAGACAGAATTGGATTCTGTTTGGATCATGGATGACAATAATATATAGGAATTTGTTAGGATCTATCTTTTGGGCTCACAATATTCATACTATATATACTACCAAGCAGTGATTTTAAAGTAAATTATCTAGTAAGAAAATCCCCACTAATTATTTGAATAGATGCGAATTCTATATTTCTATGAGAAAAATAAAATATGCTATTTGGAAAAAGTAAATGACCAGAGTTGCAAATAGATGTAGATATTGTTGCTAAGTAGCATAGATACCTTGAAGATTAATAATTGTTTGGAGTGGACTGTAGCTACCCTAAACTTCTCTTTTGCTATATGGCAAGAAGAAAACAGAGAAGTATGTGTGTACATGTTTGGGTATTTCTGTGATTTATTCTTACGAATGAAGTGAATATACATGTCCCAGGGTAATGTTGCAGGATCCAATCTGGGTTGATCACTGCGACCAGAGGTTTTGTTTTGTCTTCTAAGGTTTTAGACTCATGCTGGAGTCCATCTTCAGGGAACTTCTCTCTAGATGTCTTCTCTCTGGCTAGAAAGGAGTTTCCTGAAGATAGGCTCCAGGATGAGTCCGAAAGCTCGGAAGAAAAAGCCTCTGGTCCCAGTGACTGATCCAGATTGGATCCTGGTTTATTCTGACTTGAGAGAATGTTAGTACCTGCATGTAGGAGATCAAATAGTTTTATAAACAGGGCACCTTATTTTTTTCATGAATTTTAAATTATTTTAGCTAATATTAATTCATATTTTTGTCTTGGTGTTGTCTGTAGCTTCTGGTAGATATAAATACCCACATAGACACAAATATATGAACATGTAAGTATGTGTATACCTTTAATGAGGGAAATCTCCAACACTGGTTTCAGCTGGAATTGACACTCCTGAGTTGGGTTGACAAAATTGGGAAAATAAGGATTGCCCAAAATGTTTATAATACTTTTTGGTTTAGTCTTCCTTTCTGGGAGGGGGAATTATCTTAAATTTGGGGCTTTCTTTCCTTCACTTAAATTCAGTAACTCTCAGAATTTTAGTACTACCAGAAAGATACTGCCTTTTGTCAGTGATAGCTATAGGTTTCTTTCCTTTGCTGCAGTGCTATCAGGGAAAGAACACAGGGAACATCATTTGTTGCTATTTCAGGAATAATCAAGTTAATTAGACTTTTTAAATTTGTTCATAGGTCTCCATTCTATGATTATTTTTGTGATCCTAAAATTCTGGTCTTTTGGGATGAAGCAACATAGAGATCATGTTTTTCCAATTAGTTGCTAAGATGTAAAATATAGTACATTTCAGAGTGCCTATACCAGTGGTGGTTAACCTTTTCGGCACTAAATGCTGAAAACGGAGCATGCGCGCATCGAAAAGACACTGAGTGCCAAAACGTGTGCGCTGGAAACCGGAAGTGCAGCTCCTGGTGCGTGCATGGTCACCTGGTGTTCTGGTTTCTAATGTGTATGTGCGCACAAAGACCAGTTGGCCAGTGTGCGCATGCGCACCAGGGAGCTGGTCTTCCGGGTTCCGGCACTCCTGCACATGCGAAGACCTGCTGGCCGGTGTGCATGTGCGGACTGGAACCCAAAAGAGCAATGGACAATGGTGGCATGCCTGGAGAGATGACTCTGCACGCATGCACACACACACACACACACTCACTTTAGTTCTGTAAAGACCCTTAGCAACAGGGATTAGGCAAAGTGTATCCTTGGAAAAATACCAGATGCATCTTTACAATAGAATATGATGTCTGCATAATTGCAAGTCAATTTTGTGGTGAATTAAGGGTAAGATTAAAAAAAACAATGTTAACCTTACATTATGCATTTAGCTCAGGAATTTATTGCAACAAGACGACTAACAGTTGTTAGTTTCTTTTTTTAAAAAAAAAAAGTCAAGAAGTCAAAATGGGAATTAAGAATATTGGTAGCCAAAACAAAAGAAACATCTGTTGTGAAAGAAAAGGAATTGCTGTTGTCTAATTGGGAAATTAAACTTTCCTAATTATATCTGGGGCATTCTTGACCTCTATAGGGTATTGTTATAAGCGAATTTTCCAAGGTCCACTTGTGTAGCTGTTGAGGTTTTTTTCTTCAGGCAAGCCAGATCATGCCAAGGTGTCCACTAGAAGCCATGCTATTCTTATGATACTATTAGACAGGTAACATAATTCATATCAGCATTTAATGACATTATAAAGGTCATAACATTACAACCCACCTCGTTTCTATTGTTGCCTGTGTAGCAAGGGTAATTGTACTTGTAATTGTACATTGGCAACCCAATATCAGAAAGGGAATCTAAATAACAGCTGCCCAGCTGTAATATTCATTTAAAGTCAATGGGAAGAAATATGGCTCACCAGCTTTCCTCTGAGAGTCTTTAACCAGTTGAATCATGTACTACAAATATTTTTAATGCCAAGATCCTACTGACTGAATTGAAAAGTGAAAAATGCCTGGTCTATTTTCTTAACCTAATGCCTAAAAAGTCTTTGGAAGAAGAAAATTTGTGAGTTGAAAGAGTTTCTGGTGTGATAAATTTCTATGTGGTGTTTTAATTATATTATAATTTGCTGTTTTATAATATATAATTTGTTATTATATAATTGCTTTGGCTGTAACCAGAAAAAACATGGGCACTAATCGTAAAATGGGTGGGAAAAGCTTGAATACCATCTTCAAAAGCATTAACATATCCATCTATAAACCTGATTTTTTTTGTTCATCCATACACCTCCTATAATCACTCTGGAATAATTAGTAGCTTGATGGACTTATTGTTAGTGATATGTTTCAGAGTTGGCCAACTCCTGGATTCTAAGGCAGAGGGGATTAATTCAGAATCAAGATTCATGTACCTGAAATGAAAGAAGTGAGGTTAAATCTATTGTATTCCAGTTCTGGACTTCCATAAAGGTTTAGCTCCAGCATTGTTCAATTTCTCTGGCATCTTAGCAATGTTTGTCAACTTCGGCAACTTTAAGATGTGTGGAATTCAGTTTCCAAAATTCCCTAGTCATGTCTTTGTATACCAAAAGACTAAATCCCTTTCTGAAAATGAGCTCTAGGGGTTAATCATTACACAAGAATTTTAAATTTTCTCCTGCTTGGGCGGCAGGTAGGACTAGATGACTAGATGACCTACAAGGTCCCTTCCAACTCTGTTAATCTGTTAAAAATATTTATTAAGGTGAAAAGTAAAGGTTTCTCCTATCTAGTAGTGTCTGAATTTAGCGGCAGTGCTCATCTCTGTTTCTTTGCCAAGGGAGTCAGGATTGTACGAAGATATTTCTGTGGACATGTGGCCAATATGAATATCTGCCTAAGCTCACAGAATGCTGTTACCTTCCCACTGAAGTGCTATCTATTTATCTACTCCCATTTGCATGATTTCGAACTGCAAGGTGGGTAGGAGCTGGGGCAGATAATGGGAGTTCACCTTGTTGGGCAGAGCTCAGGTTAGTTTACTTTATTGCCATTGCACCTCGTACAATGAAATTAAATGTCATCTTCAGTTTATATCATACATTAGAAAACTATAAAAATAAAACAAAAACACACATCCTTCACACAATATACAATTAATTTGAAAACTCCTCATACTGCATTAGTAGTACTGCATTAGTATTACACTACACAGTAGAATTCAATATATACTGCTCAAAAAAATAAAGGGAACACAAAAATAAGACATCTTTGATCTGAATGAATGAAATATTCGTATTAAATACTTTGTTCATTACATAATTGAATGTGCTGACAACAAAATCACACAAAAATTATCAATGGAAATCAAATTTAGCAGCCCATGGAGGTCTGGATTTGGAGTAACATTCAAAATTAAAGTGGAAAAAAACAATACAGACTGATCCAACTTTGATGTAATGTCCTTAAAACAAGTCAAAATGAGGCTCAGTAGTGTGTGTGGCCTCCACGTGCCTGTATGACCTCCCTACAATGCCTGGGCATGCTCCTGATGAGGTGGCGGATGGTCTCCTGAGGGATCTCCTCCCACACCTGGACTAAAGCATCCCCCAACTCCTGGACAGTCTGTGGTGCAACGTGGCGTTGGTGGATGGAGTGAAACATGATGTCCCAGATGTGCTCAATTGGATTCAGGTCTGGGGAATGGGCGGGCCAGTCCATAGCATCAATGCCTTCATCTTGCAGGAACTGCTGACACACTCCAGCCACATGAGGTCTAGCATTGCCTTGCATTAGGAGGAACCCAGGGCCAACCGCACCAGCATATGGTCTCACAAGAGGTCTGAGGATCTCATCTCGGTAACTAATGGCAGTCAGGCTACCTCTGGCGAGCACATGGAGGGCTGTGCAGCCCCCTAAAGAAATGCCACCCCACACCATTACTGACCCACTGCCAAACCGGTCATGCTGGAGGATGTTGCAGGCAGCAGAACATTCTCCACGGTGTCTCCAGACCCTGTCACGTCTGTCACATGTGCTCAGTGTGAACCTGCTTTCATCTGTGAAGAGCACAGGGCGCCAGTGGTGAATTTGCCAATCTTGGTGTTCTCTGGAAAATGCCAAACGTCCTGCACGGTGTTGGGCTGTAAGCACAACCCCCACCTGTGGACATTGGGCCCTCATACCACCCTCATGGAGTCTGTTTCGGACCATTTGAGCAGCCACATGCACATTTGTGGCCCGCTAGAGGTCATTTTGCAGGACTCTGGCAGTGCTCCTCCTGTCCCTCCTTGCACAAAGGCGGAGGTAGCCTTTGCTGGGTTGTTGCCCTCCTACGGCCTCCACCACATCTCCTGATGTACTGGCCTGTCTCCTGGTAGCGCCTCCATGCTCTGGACACTACGCTGACAGACACAGCAAACCTTCTTGCCACAGCTTGCATTGATGTGCTATCCTGGATGAGCTGCACTACCTGAGCCACTTGTGTGGGTTGTAGACTCCGTCTCATGCTACCACTAGAGTGACAGCACCGCCAGCATTCAAAGTGACCAAACCATCAGCCAGAAAGCATAGGAACTGAGAAGTGGTCTGTGGTCACCACCTGCAGAACCACTTCCTTTATTAGGAATGTCTTGCTAACTGCCTATGCTTTCCACCTGTTGTCTGTTCCATTTGCACAACAACATGTGAAATTGATTGTCAATCAGTGTTGCTGCCTAAGTGGACAGTTTGCTTTCACAGAAGTGTGATTAACTTGGAGTTACATTGTGTTGTTTAAGTGTTCCCTTTATTTTTTTGAGCAGTGTAGTTACTGCTCTGGGATAGAAGCTGTTTTTCAGTCTATTTGTCCTTGTTTTTATTATCCTGTACCGTCTGCCAGATGGTAATAGTTCAAAAAAAGGGTGCCCAGGATAAGATGGATCTTTAAGAATGTTTTGAACTTTCTTAAGGCAGCAGGAGCTATAAAGCTCTTCCAAGGAGGGGAGAGGGCAACCAATGATCCTCTGGGCAATGATGTTAATCCTCTAGAGCGCTGTCCTATCTGCCACTGTGTAATTGGCAAACCATACACAGGTCTCGAACATGGGCTGTCAATTTTCCAGCTGACAAGCTCAGTATTTTTACTCAATGAGTCATCGTGCCTCTGAATATTTATTACCTATAGCAGGGGTGGGCAAACTTTTTGGCTCGGGGCCGCATTGACTTTTAAAATTTGACAGACGGGCCGGGTCAGCACAAGATTTTTTGGGAATCGCCCCCTTCCCCCCTCTTCTCCTCCTTCCCCTCCCCTCGGAGGCCCCTGAGTCAGGAGTTGCTACCGCCGGCACGGCTCTGCGCGGCTCCAGTTCCGCGTTGCCTCGGGAAGGGAAAGGCAAAAAGGAAGAGCCGCGGCGGTGCTTTGCAACAGGAGCAGCGGCACCGGAGGCTCAGGCTCAGCGGCTCCTGGTTTTGCCTTTTCCTTCCCAAGGCAATGCGGGACTGGAGCCACACGGAGCTCCGCCGGCGGTAGCAACTCCTGACAGCCCCAGCCGGACACCTGAGCGGAGCCCGGGCGAAACTGCCTGTTGCTGCTGCGGAGCACCGCCGGGTCGCCTCCTCCAAGCAGCCTGCCCGCCCGCCGGGCTTCCCCTCTGCCGCGCGGCTCGGGGCCAGGCGCGAGCGCCCGCGAGTTAAAAGGAAGCCGAAAGTTGCTGGGAAGTTGCTCGGGTGCTGGGAGCAGGCTTTTAAAGTGCCGCCCGAGCAAAGTTTAAGCAGCCCGCCCGCCCACCGGGCGGAATTCTTCCTGCTCCTCGACGGGAAGACGCTCCAGCCTGCAAACTTTGCCTTTGCAAAGTTTAAGCCTGGAAGCCCCGGAAACCCAAGCAACTTCCCAGCAACTTTCGGCTTCCTTTTAACTCGCAGGCGCTCGTGCCTGGCGGAGGGGAAGCCCGGAGCCTCCTCCAAGCAGCCTGCCCGCCCGCCCGCCAGGCTTCCCTTCCGCCACGCGGCTTGGGGCCAGGCGCGAGTGCCTGCGAGTTAAAAGGAAGCCGAAAGTTGCTGGGAAGTTGCTCGGGTGCTAGGAGCAGGCTTTTAAAGTGCCGCCCGAGCAAAGTTTAAGCCTGAAAGCCCTGGAAACCCGAGCAACTTCCCAGCAACTTTCAGCTTCGTTTTAACTCGTGGGCGCTCACGCCTCGCCCCGAGCCGCACAGCAGCCCGCTCCAAGCAGCCCGCCCCGCCCACCGGGCGGAACCCTTCCCGCTCCTTGGCGGGAAGACGCTCCAGCCTGCAAACTTTGCCTTTGCAAAGCCCTGGAAGCCCCGGAAAACCGAGCAACTTCCCAGCAACTTTCGGCTTCGTTTTAACTCGCGGGCGATTGCGCCTCGCCCCGAGCCGCACGGCGGAGGGGAAGCCCGGAGCGCCGCCGGGTCGCCTCCTCCAAGCAGCCTGCCTGCCGGGCTTCCCCTTCGCCGCACAGCTCGGGGCCAGGCGCAAGCACCCACGAGTTAAAACGAAGCGGAAAGTTGCTGGGAAGTTGCTCGGGTGCTGGGAGCAGGCTTCTAAAGTGCCGCCCGAGCAGGACCATCAAGCCGGGAAACGGGGCACCAAGGCAGGGCAAGGCTCCACCAGCAGCGGCCTAGCTTTAGGTGGCTCCAAGCAGCCCGCCCTGCCCGCCGGTTGGAACCCTTCCCGCTCCTCGGTGGGAAGACGCTCCAGCCTGCAAGCTTTGCCTTTGCAAAGTTTAAGCCTGGAAGCCCCAGAAAAAAAGGGGGGATCGGCGGGGACTCACCTTCGGAGAGGTCGCACTCGAAGGTGATTTCGAACTCCCAGCCGAGGCCTTTGCAAATTTCTTTTCTTTCCTACCCCTAGATCGCTCCGCACTGTTTTGCAGCTTTGGGGGCCACGCAGCACAGGGCAATACGCCACGCCCAGCGATTTTTTTTCAGGGGCGGGCCGGATTGGACAGACCAATGGCAGCAATTTTTTTCAGGGGCGGGCCGCATTGGACAGACCAACGGGCCGGATGTGGCCCACGGGCCGTAGTTTGCCCACCCCTGACCTATAGCAATAGTAGAAAATTAGAAGAAAAATAATGGGAGATGGAACAGTTAATTTTTGAAGAGTTGTAATATCAGCTGCTACTTCTGGCTCAAAATCTCATACCAGAATTTATTCTCACAGCCCAGATCCCATTTCATTAAGTAAAACTCCAGTATATGGGGGCACTGGCCTTACCCACCCTAGCTTGCTGTTCACATTATGAGCTTCAGTTCTTTTATTGAAGGCTGGAGCTTTGTTCTTACTTGCACTCAACTCTGCAGAAGAAGATTGTCTACCCATCTCCTGACTGGCTTCTGAGATTCTGATAAGCTCTCCCTGTTACCTGGACAGATAGGTTAGCTGATTTTATTTCAATCCTTGTAATATTTGGGCTTCTTAATCTGGAATTTCCTTAAATTCTGTACAGCAGCATTTTCCAACTTGGTGCCCTCCAGATACCTTGAGTCAGCTTCTATATAATTTCTAGCCAACCTAGATCCATATGTTTAGAAATAAATTCAGAAATAAACAAGGAAGTTTTCAGGCCAATCTGGAATGTTTCCTTCCCCTTCCCCCCTTCAGTTCCTCCACCCGCCCGTTCAAAAAAATCAGAAGGCAATGGCAAACCATAACTATATTCTTGCCAAGCATCAAGCTCAACTTCAGGGAAATTTTTAAAAATACGAAAAGTCTCCCACATATAGATAGTTACAAATTTTATGGACAGAATTTACCTTTATTGATAATGTGGGTATAAATTAGTTTATAGAAACCGATAAAGTATAACTTTTTTTTGGATAAACTATACCTGAAGTCATAGTTGTTTCAAAGATACTTTTTCAAAAGGCAATTGAACTGTTTTTCTTTATTTCTTCTTAAGTCCCGTTGCCTTTAAAAAAGTGCCTTTGAGATATATACAGTACCTGAAGGCATCTTATGCTGAACACTGCATATTATTTCTCCATAATATTCTGTATTTCTAAATTTCTAATTGTTTTAGATCAGTCCCATACAATAAGTGGCTGCAGGCCATAGGTAGCCTTGGATGTCCCACCAGCTTTTTTTTTTTTTAAAAAAAATAACCAATCTACTGCTGCCAAAAGATGGCACTGCTAAGAAGGATCAGTCTTCCACAGACTCTTCTGTCTTGAAGGATGTTGTCAAGTGTCTTCAATGCCTCCATGTCTCACTCAACACCATCACCAGTACCACACCATTAACTGCCAAATAGCCAATAGGCACACAAGCTGCTCCTTATTATTTTTAAGGTGTTAATTAATCTCTTTCCCCTCTGTGCAGGCCTGTTCTAGATTTCCCTTCTAATGGAAAGGAAGCAAGACCAGGGCTGACATTTCAACCCCATCCATTAAAGAACTTATAATAACATTTAGTCCTTTTCTCACAACACACTTCACAGTTCTTTCCTGGTACATTAATTGTTGTCTTCCCTTGTGCACAATTTGTGGATGAAATTATGAGTTTATGTTTTCCAGTTCACTTGAAATGTTTTCAGTCTCACCAAAGGCTGAAATTGCACTTAGCATATTTGGAACATTCTAAGAAAATCAAATAAAGGAAGGTTTCCATCTTTGGGTAGCAATATTTAGTTGCACGGCTTGTGCTGATACTGCATGATGATATGGAAGTGCTCTACAATCCTAATTTTTGTGACTCTCATCAGTCAAGGAAAGAAAAGCATATGCGACTGAGATGTATAAAGAAATACTGTTTCTTTGTAAGCATTTCAGATGTCAAAAGATTTTCATAATGTTTCTTCATAATCTTTGTCATTTTGACCGCCAATCATGTGAATGCAACAGCACAGGTCCAAGCCTTTTTAAGGTTTCTTGATATTTGACATTTATTCCTTTCAGTCCTTAACACATTTTATGTAAATTATTTCAATAATTCTGACAGTATTCCTGAACTGACTACAGTACCGTCCAACATCGAAGTATCTTGGCATGACACTCGACAGGACACTCTCTTTTTTAACAGCATTGCCTGAACACTAAGACTAAACTGCAAAGTCAGGAACAATATCATCAGGAAAACAATAAACTGCACATGGCGGAGCTCAACATTATGCACATCAGCTTTGGTCTTGAGCATCTCTACAGTAGAGTATGTTGCTCCATTGTGAGATGCATCCTGTCATGTCTCCAGGGCACGCTGGAGCCATGACACCACGCGTTGTGCCATGTCAGACTATGCTATCGAAGGGGGAAGTGCTGTTAACCACCCAACCTGGGGCTTTGACTGTTCCATGGAGATAACGAGCCTTGTGATGTCACACGCTGAGCTGTTACAGCCTGCGGGCGGTTGTAGACAAATTGATTTGGTTGCTGCCTGTTGAACTAACAATCTCGGGAGGGGTGGAAGGTCACTTCATAGGCGTAAATACAATGTTGGAATATGATATTTGTACAAGTATAGTAAATAGAGTTAAATAATTAATGTATAAAAAGCACGGTGTTACATGGTGACCAGATGTGATCCAGTAGCGCTCACTGGATGGTGGATAAACTCATTAAGTTTTTAACTGGTGTATAAATACAACTCTGGCTGCGAGGTATGCCAGAGCTGACTTTAATTCCTTTTGGTTACTCGTTGTTACCTGAATCTGGAACATTGTATGGACGAATAAAGACTCATTTGATCATTACCTTGAGACCTTTGTTTCCCTTCCTGCCTGGAATTCGATGAAACAGCTTAGAAGAAAGTCAGCTCTCTTCAAATCCTCTTGTGCGCCTGTCATCCCCCCCCCAATCCCCGTGAACTGTTTGGTGTGCTGCGTTGGGGAGCGATGGTGGAAGGCATAAACGTGGATTCGGTTTTGCCGCTTGCATCGGAGGTGGATAAGGAAGAGATTTCTCTGCGGTATGACGGAGTGCGTGAGTCTACAGAGGGGTTTATAAGTGGAGACACACCATCTGCTGGTGATACTGGGGGTATTCCCAAAGATGTACAAAGAGTTACTAGACCTAAACTACATAAGACGAGGGAAGATCGTAGGAGTGATTTGGAGTTCCAGGAGGAGTGTGCGGGACGATGCGTTCGTGGAAAAAACCCTGCTTTTGCACCTCTCAATACTGGAGTGTTTGAGAAGTGGAGAGAAAGGAAAATAGTTGAGGAAGATACCTGGAGTACCTCCACCTGCAGTTTGGGAGCCACTACTATAGAACTATTAAGAATAAAGTATGGAGATCTGAGTATACAGGATTCCAGCCCAAAAGGAAGATGGGAGGGATCAGGAGCTTGTACTGATGATACTTCATGTTTCAGTTCTATCCCTAGGGAGGGGAGAGAACGTAATAATAAGAGGACTGGAAGTGACTTGACACCTGGATTCGATGCATCATTAGCTGATGTTGCCGGGCCATCAGAACCTAGGACAGGGGGGACAAGGCCGATGTCCTCTAGTTTTGCTCGAAGGGAGTCACCACCTCGACGTAGGCAACAGGAGGGTTCTTGGGGTCATCAGGGAATGTCTGGACAGTGGCCACAACATATGGTGTGGGGACCAACACCCTTGCAAACTACATTTGATGGTAACCCAGACCGTATCACACTGTTCCTAAGCCAAGTGGTTAATCACCTGGAATTATATGCATCTTGCTATCCATCCCAGTGGTCCATAGTGGTGGCTATTACGGGAGTTTTAACAGGGGATGCAGCGGACTGGGTTGCGGAGTTACATAGCGAATGGGCACGAGAGTTGGTAGATGTCAGTCTGTTTCTGAATTCACTCCGTAATCATTTTGAAGATAGATCCTGCATCCACCAAACTGAGGAAGCTATAATGCCGTTGAGGCAAGATGGGAGACCGGCAACTGAATATGTATGGGATTTCCAATGTTTGGCTGGGAAGTTAAGCATCTGTTGGCCTGAGCATCTGTTGGTCTGAGCATCTGTTGGTCTGAGAATTCCGTGCCGGCTTAGATTGTGGTTTAAGACAGGCTTGTCTATATAGAGGAGTCCCTTAACATTTGACAGAATGGTACAGAACGGTGGTTGAACTAGATGTTGGGCTAAAGGAGTTCAGAACCAAGCCTGATTCCTTCCAAAAGGTATCTAAAGCAGATCTCAATGTCATGGGAGGTTGGAGCAGACCAGGAAACAGTCCACCGAGTGGCAGGGGTCACCCAGCTATGTGGTGTTTCAGATGTAATCTAGTAGGGCATAGGGCATTGGAATGCCCCGAACTTGCCAACGAAGGTATGAAACAAACAGCAAAGGCACCTCTGGGAGCAGTGACAAAATTTGGTTTTAGGAAACAAGGAAGTAGTACCGAAAGATCCCAAGGACTGGTTCAGAAAACGAGGGGGGAAGCATCACCATCAAGACACCGTCAATCTGATGAACGTAGTCAACCCAGAGCAGTGTCGGGGTTGGATGATAGTGGTGAGGAAAGCCACGATGATATGATGGTGAGTGCCTCAGTTCACCCTTTCGTGATACCAGTGATATTGGACGGCGGGAATACGGACTAAGGGATAGATATGGGGCCGTGATAGACACGGGATGTACCAGGTGTCTTATTAGCCAACGAGTAGTGGATGAACTGAAGGTACAGGTGGAACAATTGCCCACACCAATGAGTTTCGAACAGGTAGATGGGTCCCTGCTTGGGAGGTCCCCAGCTATGACGATGACTACTCCTATTAAACTTGAGATTGGAGCTCATTGGGAACAGCTACGATGTATTGTTGTCCCGCATATGCGCGAGGCACTAATACTAGGCCTTGTGTGGTTGGATAGGTGGGAGCCCATTATATGGTGGGAGGGTGGTTGTCGTCATTTACGACTGGTGGTAGGACTGGATCCCCCTCAGGCAAATCCAGGGGAGTTCACGCAGAATTCACGAAAGGAATTAGCAACCACCATAGGTGAACATCAAAAACTCCCCTACCTGGTTGACTATTTGGATCTCACAGAAGTGTTCAGTGAGGAGGAATGCGAATACCTACTCCCCCACCGTAAAACCGACTATGCAATAGAATTGATCCCAGGGGTGCAGTTTCCTAAACCTTGTATGTATGCAATGACTCCCAAGGAGATGGAAGAGATGAGGAATTATTTAGATAAAAACTTGGCCTGTGGCCTTGGCCTGGACGATCGCATATAGCTGCCCCAGTATTGTTTAGGGAGAAGGATGGAACCTTGTGTTTGTGTGTGGATTTTAGAGGGCTGAATGCTGTATGCGTAGATAATGTATATCCTCTGCCTTTGATCAGTGACTTATTGGCCACGTTGGCCACCAGAAAAATCTTCATGAAGTTGGATTTGCATGAAGCATATTACAGGATACGTATTAGACAAGGAGACGAGTAGAAATCTACCTTCAATTGTCCTCTTGGTAGTTTTCAATTTAAGGTGATGCCTTTTGGGCTGCAAGGTGCCCCCGCAGTATTCATGCAGTTGATTAATGAGGTGCTGCATGAACATTTATATCGTGTTGTACTAGTGTATTTAGATGACATCCTAATTTACACACTGACCTTGGATGAACATGTAAAATTAGTACGAAGTGTATTGAGAAAATTGTTAGACGCTAAATTGTACGTGAAATTGTCAAAATGTGAATTTCACTGCAGTAGATTGGACTATCTAGGATATAGAATTTCCCATGATGGTTTGGAAATGGATCCCAATAAAGTCACCACTGTTTTGGAATGGGAAACCCCACAAACCCGTAAACAATTGCAGAGTTTCCTTGGTTTCGCAAACTTTTATAGGAAATTTGTACCACAGTTTGCTAGTATTGCGTTACCATTAACTGAACTACTAAAAACAAAGAATCAGAAAACAAAGCCAATGCCCGGTCAAAAACTGGAGTGGTCCACTGTATGTCAACAGGCATTTGACAATTTGAAGACATTGTTTTCCCGGGCACCGATTCTAAAACATCCTGACCCCATGAAAAAATATGTGGTTCAAGCTGATGCCAGCAATGTGGCTGTTGGCGCTGTCCTTTTGCAAATAAATGAACAAGGACCGTTACAACCTTGTGCTTGTACATCCCGGAAATTCACCCCAACTGAGAGAGGATGGGTGATTTGGGAAAAGGAAGCATTTGCGGTGAAATGGGTGTTAAATACAGGGAGACATTAAAGGGCACCAAAGAAGTTTTTGAAGTCTGGACAGACCACAAGAATTTGGAAGCTTTACAAATGCCCCGCCGTTTATTTCCCAAACATGTTAGGTGGGCTATGTACTTTAAGCGGTTTAATTTCCAACTGTGCTATGTACCAGGCGGTCAAAATTTTATGGCGGATGCTCTGTCCTGACTACCGCAATACAACAAACTTTGAGATGTGATTGTTCAGCCTCTGATCCCAGAAATCACACCCAGGAATACGGGACAGGCTACACGGTTGAAGGAAATAAAGGAGAATATGTTGCGAGAGGCAACTCGGACAGATACATGGCTTACCAGTAATGCTGACTCGGTTTCCTATAGAGATAATTTGGCTTGGAAAGGAAACAGAATTTATGAAAAAATGTAGGAATTACATTTTGGAAAAATGTCACGATGACAAACAAGCTGGGCATTTCGAGTTTTTAAAAACCTTACATTTAGTTCAATGCCAATTTTGGTGGCTGAAAATGAGGTCCGAAATAGAACAATATATAAAAAATTGTCATGTCTGTGCAATGGCAAAACCAAGACTGGGAAAGCCACTAAGATTGTTACGAACAGTGTCTGAACCTCAGCATCCATGGCAGGATATTGCCATGGATTTTATAGTGGAACTACCAACCAGCAACGGATATACGGACATATCCATATAACGGATATATGGACAATCATCGACCTATTCTCGAAACAGGCACATTTCGTACCTTGTAAAGGGTTGCCATCGGCTAAATCTCTAGCCAATCTGTTCATACAACATGTGTATAGATTACATGGAATCCCTTGACGAGTAATTTCTGAGAGAGGAGTACAGTTTACTGCTCAATTCTGGAGAGCATTCCTCCGTTTGTTGGGATAATCTCAGGGATTAAGTTCAGCCTATCCTCCAAGCACAAACGGTGCTGCAGAAAAAGCAGAAAAGGTGTTTAATTCCAGTTAAAGTGGAAACTCTTTTATGTATTATTCATTTCCTGAAACCTAAAAGAGTTTGATCTCATAAGTATTATTGACATTGTTTTGGTTTGATTCCTTTCCAAAATATTGGCAGAATTACGTTTAACTAAATCTCTTTGTAACTAAATGGGGAGGGATGTGCATATTTGCGTGCCCTTTCAAACCACTTATTAATGTAACATTTTATTTTTTCATATAATTTCCACACACAGACATGGAGATTGGATTCAGACAATGTCTGGCTAATTATTGTTCTTGTTTAAAAGAAAAGAAGTATAACTTTGGCTACACGAAATATGAACAGCATGTTGTTTACCAGACAGGACTTGTGTTTATGGTCATGATTATCATTGAGCTTTGGAATTTAATATTCTTTTTAGGAGCTACAGAATAAATGACAGATCTGCTCAATTTACATTGCTGATTGAAATCACAGTTTGTAACCAATCTTGTAGTTCTTTTACCAGATTGCAGTCTGATGCACAAACATGATTTTATGATAATTTAAAGATGAATGAATTTGTTACAGCATAAACAGATAACACATAGATAACAGATAATCAGAGTTGGAAGGGACCTTGTTGGTCATCTAGTCCAACCCCCCACCCAAGGGGGAGACCCTGCACCATTTCTGACAAATGGCAGTCCAATCTCTCCTTGAAAGTCTCAAGTGATGGCACTCCCACAACTTCCGAGGGCAAGCTGTTCCATTGGTTGATTGTTCTCACTGTCAGAAAGTTTCTCCTTATTTCCAGGTTAAATCTCTCCTTGTTCAATTTCCATCCATTATTCCTTGTCTGGCCTACAGGCACTTTAGAAAATAGCTTGACCCCTTTCTCCCTCTGACAGCCCTTCAAAAATTGGAAGACTGATATCATGTCTTCCCTGGTCCTTCTCTTTACTAGACTAGCCAAGCCCAGTTCCTGCAACCGTTCATTGTATGTTTTAGCCTCCAGTCCCCTAATCATCCTGATTGCTCTTCTCTATACTTTTTCTAGAGTCTCAGCATCTTTTTTATAATGTGGTGAACAAAACTGGATGCAGTACTCTAGGTGTGGTCTTACTAAGGCTTTATAGAGTGGTATTAGTACTTCCCTTGATCTTGATTGTATCCCTCTGTTAATACAACTTAGGATTGCATTAGCTTTTTTGGCTGCTGCTGCACACTGCTGGCTCATATTTAGCTGGTTGTCCACTAAGACTCCAAGATCCCTCTCACAGTTACTGCTATTGAGCCTGGTTTCACCCATGCTGTATGTGTACTTTTGGTTTTTCTTGCCTAAGTGTAAAACTTTACTTTTCTCTACATTGAATTTCATTTTGGTAGATATGGCCCAGTGTTCTAGTCTGTCAAGATCCATCTGGATCTTGAGCCTATCTTCTTGGGTGTTAGCTATTTCTGCCAGCTTAGTATCATCTGCAAATTTGGTAAGTTCCCCTTCTATTCCCTCATCTAAGTCGTTAATGAAGATATTGAAGAGTACTGGGCCTAAGATGGAACCTTGTGGCACCCCACTGCTTACTTCCCTCCATGTAGACTTAGACCCATTAAGGACTACTCATTGAGTACAGTTTGCCAGCCAGTTGTGAGTTCATCTTGTGGTGGTGCTATCTATTCCACTTTTTTCTAGTTATTAAGAAGTAGGTTGTGGTCTACTTTGTCGAATGCCTTGCTGAAATCTAAATATATTATGTCCACAGTATTTTGCTGGTCCACTAATTTAGTCACTGTGTTGAAGAATGAAATAAGATTGTTGAAGAACTCTGTGTTGAAGAATGAAATAAACATTGTGGATTATAATTGCTTTAATACAATACTATCTTAATTAGGGAGTATGTACTATTTACATTTGCAATGAAATGGGAATAGGGAAATAAACACTGTACATAGGAGGTACAGACAATTATTTTTTGATAATGCTCATGGGGTTGCGTTTGACACAGCATTCTTACACAGGTGAGCTGATTAAAGCCTGTAATAAGAGCCTTTGTTTAACCCACAATAATAGAAATGAATTGTTTGATGAATCTTTCAGGACCATCTCCTTGCCTAACCTATGGTCACAAGCCACAGTCATCCCCATCTTCAAAAAGGGAGACCCCAGCCTAGTTGAAAATTACAGACCAATCTCCTTATGCTGCGTCACCTGTAAAGTCATGGAATCAATTATTAATCAATCCATTATCCTCCACTTAGAGACAAACAACCTACTCTCCAATAAACAATTTGGTTTCAGAAAAAAACTATCCTGTAATCTGCAACTCTTACACTGCAAAAACATATGGACTACACAACTCGATCAGGGCAAAACAATAGACACAATCTATATAGACTTCTGTAAAGCCTTTGATTCAGTGGTACACGACAATCTATTCCTAAAACTAAAATCTTATGGTATCTCTGGACAACTGCATAACTGGATAGAAGCATTCCTGTCAAACAGACAACAAATGGTCAAAATTGGGAGTGTCCTATCAAATTCTGTACCTGTCAATAGTGGTGTCCCCCAAGGCAGTGTTCTAGGACCAACTCTCTTCATACTCTACATAAATGACCTCTGTGATCGTATTAAGAGCAACTGCGTTCTTTTCGCTGCTGATGTAAAGCTGTTCAATACCACAGACAATACTGCTACTCTTCAAAAAGATCTTGACTATGTATCAGAATGGTCAAACAAATGGCAACTTCAAATCTCAACAAATAAATGCTCTGTCTTACATATTGGCAAAAAACATCAGAAAATAAAATACAAGCTGAATAGTCAAGACCTTGTTGATGATCCAAGCTCTGTAAAGGACCTTGGAATACTCATCTCTAATGATCTAAGTGCTAGAGTCCACTGTAACTACATAGCCAAAAAGGCATTAAGAGTTGTTAACCTAATCCTACGTAGCTTTTTCTCTGGTAATATCACACTACTAACTAGAGCATACAAAACATTTTCTAGACCAATACTCGAATGCAGCTCATCAGTCTGGAACCCGCATTACGTATCTGATATTAGCACAGTTGAGAAAGTCCAGAAATATTTCACAAGAAGAGTTCTCCACTCCTCTACTTGTTGTAGAATACCTTATGCCACCAGACTTGAAATCCTAGACCTAGAAAATCTTGAATTACACCGTCTTCGATCTGATCTAAGTATGGTATATAAAATCATACATTGCAATGACTTACCTGTCAATGAATACTTCAGCTTCAACCATAACAACACAAGAGCACACAATAGATACAAACTCAAGGTTAGCCGCACCAAACTTGATTGCAGGAAATACGACTTCAGCAACAGAGTGGTCAATGTCTGGAATACTCTACCTGACTCTGTGGTTTCTTCCCCAAACCCCAAAACCTTTAACCTTAGACTGTCTACTATTGACCTCACCCCTTTCCTAAGAAGTCTGTAGGGGGCGTGCATAAGTGCACCAACGTGCCTACCGTCCCTGTCCTATTGTTTCTTTTATTTTTCTTATATGTACCCATTTCATGTATTCATAACTATGTATATACTTATACCTATTATCTTGTAAGCGATTGACAAATCAAATAAATAAAATAACAATAAATAAATTCCTCATGTTTACATGATAAAACGGACCTTTGTGCTTTTTTTACTCAGAAACTAAGTACCCTTTCCATCACATCATGTCACAGGGAGAACAACATTCCTTCACTGTTGTTTTGGGATTGCCATTTCTAATGTCACATTTATTCTTTTCTTATTTTATTTTGTTATTATTATATTTCAAACATGGCCAGATTGTTCAGTGTATAGTACTGATAATTCAGCGCATCCTGTCCTGCTTATTCCTAAAGTGGCATGCAGCCTTTTGTTTACTTGAAGCCCTGAAAGTGAGTTGTGCCAGCTGCCATAATCTCCAATGATGGTAGTCACTATGGTTGGAGCATTAAAGGGCATCAGCTTCAAGAAATACAGGCTGAATAGTCAAGACCTTGTGGATGATCCAAACTCTGTCAAGGATCTTGGAGTACTCATCTCTAATGATCTAAATGCTAGAGCCCACTGTAACTACATAGCCAAAAAGGCATTAAGAGTTATTAACCTAATCTTACATAGCTTTTTCTCTGGTAATATTACACTACTAACTAGAGCATACAAAACATTTGCTAGACCAATACTCGAGTACAGCTCATCAGTCTGGAACCCACATTACGTATCTGATATTAACACAGTTGAGAAAGTCCACAAATATTTCACAAGAAGAGTTCTCCACTCCTCTACTTGTTGCAGAATACCTTATGCCACCAGACTTGAAATTCTAGACCTAGAAAAACTAGAACTACACCCCCTTCGGTTCGATCTAAGTATAGTATATAAAATCATACGTTGCAATGTCCTATCTGTCAATGAATACTGCAGCTTCAACCATAACAATACAAGAGCAAACAGTAGATACAAACTCAAAGTTAATCACACCAAACTTGATTGCAGGAAATACGACTTCAGCAACAGAGTGGTCAATGTCTGGAATACTCTACCTGACTCTGCTGTTTCTTCCCCAAATCCCAAAAACTTTAACCTTAGACTTTCTACTATTGACCTCACCCCTTTCCTAAGAGGTCTGCCTACTGTCCCTGTCCTATTGTTGTTGTTTTTTCTTATATGTATCCATGTATTCATAACTGTGTTTTTACTTATACCTATTATCTTGTAAGCAAATAAAATAAAAATAAATAAATAAATAAAGAAGGTGACCACATAACATTGTGTCCTGAAGTTCCTAAGTTCACCCTCCATATTCTCTTGTTAAATATACAGCATAATTGATATGAGTTAAAATTTGATTTTATCAGGAAAGATTAGATGGAGCTAGATATGCTTTGACATAAGGCAAAGTTTGCTAAATTAAAGGTTAAATAGGCCAATGACTGCACAATTTAAAATTTTGTATAGTTTCCATATGTTACTTGGTTAGCTGTTTTTAATGGTTGTGTTTGCTGTTTATTTGATAAACTCTTGTGATTAATAGCTGGCAAATACATCTAGATTACAAACAAAAGCCCAAATCCCAAATTCCCAAAATTATTCCTTGTTTAGTTCAATTTTCCTGAATTGAATATGTCTCATATTGTTGTCATTATATGTCAAAGATATCCCCTTACACTCATATTCATATGTAGTCTGTTGCATAATATATTTTATTTTTTTGCCATGCTTATTCTTTTTTTCCTTTAGTAAAAACATATTTAATAAATAATAGAGGGAAAATAATTGAATACATGTAGACTCTTAACTATCCACCCAGCAAAATTGGATGCTAGTTTATTCAGATTTAATGCAGTACAATGCTTAATTACTTTGATAGCCTTAATTTCCGCCAATGGTGGATATTATCCTATTTTTAGAGTAATTTAATCTGTGTTCTCTCAGTCATGAAGTCTTATAAGGTGGTATGTAGGAGGCGGAGAACTCTGGAATTAAATCACTGCATGCATCAGAAACACAGTGATTTCAACGTTTCAGACAGTTTTTGAATTAATTAAGGATGAAACTGGCTTTAGAAACAAATGCTGTCCTTCTGAAGAACTATGGAATGCACATATTGATAGTTGAAGTTCTCAATAAATACTTTCTCTTTTCCTCTGTTCCCATAGTAAATATAGGGAGTCCTTGTGGATTTTTTTACTCCACTAGTCATTGCTGACTATAGGGAGTGGTACTCATCTCTGTTTCAAGGCCATTGAGCCAGTACTGTCCAAAGACATTTCCGTGGTCATGTAACCAGCATGAAATCACTGAGCATTGTTACCTTCCCATAAAAGTGTTACCTATTTATCTACTTGCATTTGTATGCTTTCGAACGGTTAGGTTGACAGGAGCTAGGATGAGGATGGGAGCTCATCCCATCATGTAGAGCTCAGGTCTTGAACCTTGGCTGCCAGCTTTCCAGCCAACAATCCTAGCATCTTAACCGCTGAGCCACCACGGTGCCCCTATTCCCATAGAGGAACTACTATAATTTCAATAGAAATTGGTCATGTTTTTGCTTGCTGAAAATAGTTTGATGGGATGAGGGTAGAACCAATATATTTCCTGAAAAACATTACAGCAAACAAGCTGCTACCAATTTCTTCACTTCTTCTGATTCCTGTTTGCTGTATTCTAAATGTGCCAAGTAGTCTGTTTTGTTCTCTGAGAGATCTAGAATAAACTAGGCTATATTCTACTGTTAAATACTTAGTTCTTCCTCAATAATTAAAGTTTGAGGTTTTATTGTCATTATTTGATGCATTTGAAATTCCATGAGAACTTTAGGTGATTCAGTTTCTTAAATTTGAAAAGGAATAAAATAAATAATGTCTGGAATACTCTACCCGACTCTGTAGTCTCTTCCCCAAACCCCAAAAACTTTAACCTTAGACTGTCTACTATTGACCTCACCCCTTTCCTAAGAGGTCTGTAGGGGGCGTGCATAAGCGCACCAACGTGCCTACCGTCCCTGTCCTATTGTTTCTCTTATTCTTTTATTTTTCTTATATGTACCCATTTCATGTATTCACAACTATGTATACACTTATACTTATTATCTTGTAAACAATTGGCAAATCAAATCAAATCAATCAATCAATCAATCAATAAATCAATAAATAAATAAATAAATCAATAAATAAATAAATAAAATAATGTTGAAAAATTTTAATTCTGTATGAACTGACAGAGATTGGTTCAGGATTTTACATTTCTTTTCACCTCATGTCTCAAAATAACATTGAATCAGAGACATTTCTGCTTTTGGAAAACAAGAAAAGAAAGAGGTTTAGCATCTTTTTCAAAATTAAACTCCACTACATTTTCAGATGGTTGGTTTGGATCACATAAATTAGAAGTGACTTGTTGCAGCTAAGTGAATGTAACGGGAGAAGGCATATTCATGACTTCATATGTGAACTTTTTCCCCCTCCCTCTGGACACCCCGCTTGAAAACTGATAAGTCTGCACATGCGCTTGAGGTTTGGAATGTCCATTGCCTAAGATGACAGGTTGGCAATTAGTAAGTAACTTATATCTCTGTTTTCCAGCATACCTGACATAGAAATTCTGTCATGAGACATGCTGAACTTGGGTTCAGGTAGAAGTCTTACAGCCTCCTTCTAAAAGTTCCTTTCCCTTCTTTTTAGATGTCAAAATATAGGTGAATATTATTAAGCTTCTCACTCATTTTTGGGTGGATTTTTAATTTGGTTTGGAGAAGAATTTCCAGATTTTTCTACTGCTGTTCCCACCAGACCCCTTCTCCCTCATTCACTTTCTTATAGGAGAAATTATAAGAATAATTTTGAAGTGTGATGAGATTTCTGCATCTCTTGTTACAGGAAAATTGTTCCATATGGGTTGGCTAATTACAGGGGAAATTTCCGTGTCAAAAGGTCTACAGAACAGCTCCACAAGAGCTTGCATTCATCAGAAAGATCTCCATCACGTTGTTCTTGCACAGATCGACGTGACAAGTTGTGCCTGCAGTTTTGCACATGGAGTGTCCAATGGTAAGATACCTTGATATTTCAAAGAAATAACACATGGCTTAGGAAAATGAAAAGAGATTTCCACCTTTCGCCCCTTAATATTAGAAACCTAATTAAATAATTAAGAAACAAATGGATGTTTTCAAATACTACGTGAGAGATTGAGGCTTTTTATTTCATCATTTTTTATATTGAGAAAGATATCACGGTGATATACAAAACTAGATAATGTAGCCACCCAACTCACACTAACTTCACTGTGGTAAAAATGCCACCCAAATATATGTAAGAGCATCTGTTAAACACTGGAAAACATGGAAAGGTATACCCTTTCCCTTTAAACCACAGGTCTTTATTCATATAGATCCAGTTACATCAGAAATATTTTTCTAATGCAGAAATTATTCAGAATTATTCAGTTGCAATGTTTGTCTGAATACAGTACCTTCCCATCTATTTAGGAATGGAACACAGATGATTGGCACAGCTTGTGTGATCATGAAAATTCCCATACATGCTACAGCTGCATGGCATAGCATCATGGAAGGAGCTCCCACATGAATGAATGTCCACATAGGAAGGGCTTAGGTGGATTTTAAATGCTGAGACAGATTTGTGAACAATTATCTATTGATGTGTGTGGTTTCTTTGGAAGCTGAAGTTGGAAGACTCAGTTTAAATTAATGACATTGATTTAATTTGAAAATGCAATATAACATGTATATTCCTGTGTAAAAATACACTGACTTTTCAAATTGATTGGAAGAGATAGATTAATTGTCTGAAAGGCTGCTTCAAGCAAATCAAAGTTTTGAATTAAAGTTTCACCCATCCCTATTATTGGCTTTGAGAGTTATTTGGAACCTTTTTTTTTGGTTAAGAAGATACTAAGTAAACAGTAAAGTTGAAGGTATAGTGTGAGCTTTTCAAAGTATCTGGCTGGTACTGCTGAAAGTGGACAGAGGAAGTAGCTCATCTTGATCTGATTTAATGTAGAAACTTTGATATTCTTAAAGGTTTTTTCATTAGTGAAAGTTTTGGCATTGTTGGATAGCTCTGATCAACTTAACCCATGTAGATTCTTCTTTATTCTCCAATTTGAATATTTCTTTTTTGGAAACTTGTTTTTAAGAGCAACAAACAGATTCTTAAAATTATTTAGGTTTGTACACAAAATTGTTGGAACCTTGAGATTTTTCTTTCTATTACAAGTTGCTCTGAGCAGTCAGTCTGCAGTAGTTTTGCTCTGCTGCTTTTATCCACTATTGGAAAGTACCGTAGCTTATGTAGAAAATGCCTTGAAAGGTGAGGTAAACGTAAGAAGGGAGGCAGAAAAATAAAAGAATCAAATCTGGCCAAATCCAAAGAGAAGATCAAAACCCAGCTGCTGTATATATTTTAATTATCTATCTATCTATCTATCTATCTATCTATCTATCTATCTATCTATCTATCTATCTATCTATCTATCTATCTATCTATCTATCTATCTATCTATCTATCTATCTATCTATCTATCTATCTGTATGCAGGTCTTGGTGTGTTTGGGTCTTTTCCCGTGTAAGATTGAGAATATATTGGCAATGTTTCGATGAAGTCCCACTCCCCATCTTCAGGCTGGTGCTTTTGGCTTCGTGCTTGTGCGAGCAAAGTGTGATCGGAGCTGCCGTCTCCCTATATATACTAGTGGGGAGGTTGGCTGTGTTGTCATTTCTTGATTGGTTGATGGAGTTGATGTTTGCAGATTGGCTGGCTTTTTTGTAAGAACATGTGTGGCTGAGGTATTGGATCTATCAGCCTCCTGTGTTGTAACAACCTGGGTAATGGGCTGTGTGATGACCTTCTATGTTCTATTGTTTTGACATCCTGGGTCTTGTGCTGTAATCTCCTGGGTCATAATGACCTGGGTCATGGGCAGAGTGATGACCTTCTGAGTTCTATTGTTGTGACATCCTGGGTCTTGTGCTGTAATCTTCTGGGTCGTTGGCTGTGTTGTGTATATATGTTAAAAACAAACCTTCTCATCCCCAGCAATCTGAAGCAAACCAATCACCCAGCAGAAAGAACTCTCCTTCAAGAAGAAAAGCGTGCTCATACCCAGTAACTTGGAAAAAATCATCTGGTTTGAACTGGAGAGGTATGATTTATGTTAATTATGAGAATGTGTGGTAATGTGAGGAATCAGGAGATGAAATTATGAACCATGGTTTAATGATGTATTTTTTTGCTGCTTTAAGGGTTATATTCAGAAAGATGCTTTGCTCCCTTTCTGAAGTACCATTCTGAGAGATTTGTTCAGCTCTGTGATAGTATTTGTTCAGACCTACATCTAGCCAACATTGTATACTAAAAGAGCAGGGTCTCCATTTTGAGGACTAAAATGACTGCTATCTTGTGCATAGGTATCTGGGAGTAAGCCCTATTGTGGGATTTTTCTTCTGAGCACTAAAATGTTTTGAGATACCGGGAATCTTATTGGAGAACTTTGAACTATCTTTCAAGATCTCAAAGGATTTTGAGATTTTTCTTTCGAAGAGGAAAGAGGACCTAGGAGGGAACAAGAGAACAAAAAGATTACCCTCTGTGGAATCTCATTCTCCATAATCGCATTCTCTTGTTATGTTCTGCTTTACTTTGGAAGTAAAGACTAGATTCCTCCTGCTTGACAATCAATGTGTGAATGTTTTAAAGGAGGCAATAGAATATATTCTGTTGAACTTGAATGTGGATCCCTGTACTGATTTTTTAAAAACTTATCTCATACCTTTGATTCTTGCAGGAACATCCATTATATCCATGATATTCTGAAGTTTTGTGCCTAATAATAAATAATCTCAAACCGGTCTCCTACTAAAATTTCTTTCAGTTGTAGGGCATGACCAAAGGAAAAATGGAGATGGACTCATATCAGAAATATCTTCTGCTACTGCCTATAAGACTTCTGAGAGTCCAAAGGGAGAACAGATAACAGATAATCAGAGTTGGAAGAGACCTTGTAGGCCAACCCCCCCACCCAAGCAGGAAACCCTACACCATTTCTGACAAATGGCAGTCCAATCTCTTCTTGAAAGTCTCAAGTGATGACGCTCCCACAACTTCTGAGGGCAAACTGTTCCATTGGTTGATTGTTTTCACTGTCAGAAAGGTTTTCCTTATTTCCAAGTTAAATCTCTCCTTGTTCAGTTTCCACCATTATTCCTTGTCTGGCCTACAGGTATTTATATTGTTCATATTGATCTCTGGGGCAGAAGTGTACAACTGTGTTCATTCTGAGAATGTACTCAGTTATTATCTAATGGATTGGAACTGCACCCCAAGAAGTGGATGAGTCAGGATAAAAAAATGGGTGGAGTCAGGACTAAAAACATAATTGTAATTAAGAGCAAACAAAATAAATTAATTACAGTTAAGCTGATGCTGTCCTATGTGTTTCATCATTTACTAAATTATTTACGTTCAGTATTTTAAATTATTCTTCAGTAATAGAAATCATAGTTCAGTTGCAGCCTTTGGAAGGGTTCCAGGGGTAGCCTTTAATCTCTAGGGGCCTTTAAGGCTTTAGGCTCTGCACCTCTTCTCTAGGAGGTTGAAATTCTCTTCACACCGGACATGATGCTTTTTTTAAGGCAGGGGTGGTTGAGAAAAAAAGAATGAAAATTTAAAATGAATTTGAAATTTAATTTTTTTTTCAAGTGCTGCTCTGATGTTTTAGATTTGTAGGTTGACCCTATTATTCCTTTCCCCAGTCTCAATGTCATGAACACAGAAACAAACACAGACACACATTCCAGATTCTATTATCTTACCCAAACATCTGGATAAGGGCAGCCTCAAGCTGGATCCTCATCTCACAAACCATGACTTACATATTGCATTATTACCCCCAAGATATATCAACATCGCCTTCTTGGGGGCAATTACTCCCAGTTTAAGAACTTAGAGCAGTGTTTCTGAACTTTGGCAACTCAAAGATATGTTGACTCCAACTTCAGAATCGATTCATTCAGAAGATTTCAGAAGAAGAATTCTGGGAGTTGAAGTCCATACCTCTTCAAGTTGTCAAGGTTGAGAAACAGTGACTTAGAGTCTGCATAGTAATCATACTGTGTCTTAGGATCTGTTTATTATTTTTCAAGCCACCTTTGGCCTTGATAATTGTCATGCTTTTGTAATGTGGGATATGTTCAACAAATATCTGTCCAAATGAGGCTGTCTTTTTCCTTAACTATTGATAGACAAATGTGTTTTCTTCCCAAGGTAAGACATTGAGAACACTACCTAAGATATGGAAGAAAAAAACGTCATAGAAAGTCAACATTGTGCCCAGATATTCAGATGGATTTTCCAACAGTTTATGTTTCCTTTTCCTGAATGGTGGTTTTTTTTCAAAGTGAGGACTTCATGTGCTTGAAGAACATTGTACTGACCATCATCTCTAACATGGTTACAGTTCCATGATGAAAGATGACGATGATGAATGATAATGATGGTTTGCCATGTTAAGATTCAGAAGACAGTTCTTGTCACTATATCAGAAATGCTGATGTATATTGAGGAAAAATACCACTTTCACTTGCTTGTTGTATATGTGTATACAAGTGCCTTATTTCCTGCAGGCTGATGCCATGAAAGAAATTGGTACAGTTTAAAAGAATACCTATATAGGATGTCATGTCTTGTATGCTAAAAAAACCCTTTTCCTAATCTTAAACCTGTCCTTTTGTAATTTCAGTGGCATTTTCTTAAAAATGACAATATCTATGCAGATGAAATAAGAATGGCTATTAATATTATAATATATAACAAGCTAACAGAATTGCAAATTTCTTAGATTCTTGGATTCAAGAAATGATCCCTGCAATAAAATTGAATTTTAAAGCAAATCTACAGGATAAATTTTGAGATAAGGATATAGTTATTTATCCAAGCCTACAGTGCTCCAAAACCCTTCATTTGATCTTAAATTCTGAAAGATTAAAAATACATTTTGCTAATGACAATCAGGGATGCAATTCTTAATTTAAATTTCTAGAAGGGTTGAGTAAACAGTTATTTGGAGTTCTGATATTACTCCTTCAAGTTATGATATTTCAACACAGCTGAAAAAAGGGCACAGAATAGACCCTGTGACTGGAATTGATTGCATGTTGATTTAAAGAAGATGTCAGGAGTATATTGATTTGGCATTTGTTATTCAAAGAGGAATAAGGAGTGCACTGGTAACAGTTGGAACCCTTTTGAAGGGCACGATTAAAACTGGGATTTTTCCACATATGTAGTGCTATATAGTTTGTTAGAAGACAACTATTACAACTCTGAGTTGAATGCATTAACTCTTGGACCTACTGCAGAACAAAAAAACCCAAAAAAACAAACTAACTCCCAAACTGGCTGCATAATGTTTGCAAAGTGATACTGGATTTTTTGTTTTGTTTGGCAAAAGAAGAGATCTTATGTTAAAATATATATAGAGATATATTATATATAAATGTGTATATGAATATATTACATAAATAAATTATTCTAATTACAAAAGTAAGATATTTTTCTCATGTCCTATTTCAATTAGTTTTCTATTTTTCTTCATACTTTATAGTTTCCAGTTGGAATTATGTATTATTTATTGTACTGAAAAATATCTTCTTGAATATTATGCGTTTCTTTAAAAATGTGATTATGAACACATATTACAAATTGCTGTTAGCTTTTCAAACTTGTGTAACACATGGATGTATGACAGAGCTGACTTTTCCATCTAAAACAAAGTTATAAACCAGCTGAGTTTTCACTTAAATTCTTATTTTCATTCCCCTAATTTTGAGAAACTGTTTACATTTGTCCTGTGTATATTCTTGTTGCAGTTGATTTCAAAACCCTGGAAACTTCACAGGAATTATAGACAGTTCCCAAATTGAAAGGGTAGAACATGGTACCAGCCAGTGACCTAAGCCCCCTGCCTCCTCTGCAGAAGGGGATCTGGAAGCTAAACCCTGGGATGCCTGATTGAGGGATCTAGGTACGTCTAGCCTATTGAAGAGAAGGACTAGGGTGATATGATAGCAGTGTTCCAATACTTGAGGGGCTGTCACAGAGAAGAGGGGGGAATGTTATTCTGCCTGTCCTGTACAAATACTGTACAAATACTGTACAAAGGCAGATAGATAAACTCCACAAAGTATCCATACAAAGTCTTTTTTATTGGTTCATCAGGCATCCTGTCAACTCACATTTATGATGAGGTTCTTCTTAATGTCCAATCCTTTGCATATCTGAATTGTGGTGTAGGAAGATAATAAGGTCTCAACCCCATGATGATTGAAGCAGCTTCATGGTAATGACTTCAGGCAAGAGTTAGGGAGCCTCCCCCAACCCAACAAGGGTGAATTTAGTGACCAATCAGGATTACAGATGTGACCACATGACATGGACTACATTTCCCAGGATACCTTAACTACATTTACCATGATGCATTCCCTTCAGGGGACAGCTCACAAATCCTAACTAACTATCCCAAATCCGATTAACTCTAAACTGTCTGGACAGCACAGATGTCAACCTATTCTCCAAAGTACCAGATGGCAGGACAGGAAGTAAGGGGGGGGGGGATAATTAAAGAGAGGTCCAAACCTAGAAATAAGGATAAATTTCTTGGCATTGAGAATGACTAGTCAGTGGAATGGCTTACGTCTGGAATTTGTGGATGCTCCATTTGTCTGGAATGGTTTAGGGTTTCCTGCCTGAGCAAGGGGTTGGACTAGGCTAGGGGTATCAAACTCATGGTGTCACGGTGTCATCACATGATGTATTGGGACTTTTTTCACATTTACTGTGTGGCCAGCGCGTGATGCATCTGGCCTGTAGTTTGACAGCCCTGGACTCTACCAACCCCTTGCTCAAAACCTCCAAGGACCCTTCCAACCCTTCTGTGTTCTTTATTCTAAAAACCATCAAGGTGTGATTGCATGAAAAGCCATCACAATTCCATCCTTCTTGCATAGAGCTTGAAAGCTGGTGAAATGCTGTTTCCAATCATGGGGTGAGACCCAGGAAACAGGAATTATTGTAGTGGGAAAATGAACAACTCTAAGTATAAATTCAGAAGAGTAGTTTATTTATGGTGTATAGCAACTCATTTGGGAGGAAAAATGACCCAACTGCTGACAAAATCAACAGAATGGAATCATAGAAGTATGGAGCAAATTAAAGAAGTGCTGAAATGCTGCCTTTGGGGCCGACTTGTTTCACTGATAAAGGGGGGAAAAAAGCAACATGTCTCTTGGGTGAATGTCATACATATTTAAAGTTTAAATACTATCCTCTACACATCCTTGAAAAAAAAAGCAAATATGTTTTTAAATGTCTGCTGCTATACTCTAATGCTTCATGGCAGGCATCTTTTATTTCACAGACCTTGGTACTAGATCAGAAGTGAACAGGATGCGACCCTGTCCCTGGTTTCCTGTCTGATCTCACTTTTAATGTTTTAAAAAAATTGTTTAAATGAAAAGGAATTTGAATTCAGTTCCCGATTTTGTTTGAATCAAACATGCATGTTTGAAGGATGCAATAATGAAGGATGCTATATTACATTGCTGTATAAATGGCATTTGTTCTGGATTAGTATAAATCACAGTCCTCAGAAAGACTTTTAAGAATGAATTGGCCCCAATTCTGTTATTCTTATCAAACTATTTATTAAATAAAGGGAAACCGAAATGACTCTCCCCAGCAATATCATTTTATATTTTTTCTTGCCTGGATAGACATAAAACAAGGACATTCTTTTTTTACAGTGGAAAGAATTCTTAATGCAGGTGTGAATCTGTTGATTTTAATTTTTAATAACATAAATCCCTTTCAATATGTTAATTTTAAGGTCTATTTGTCCAGATAATAGAGCTGGTGGCCTTTGCGCAATGAGTCAGTTTAGAATTTTTTAGTTTCCATCAGTTAGACAGGATACATCGCTTCAGTGATATATCCCAAATGCCATGAATGCAGAATATAGTGAACTAGCTCTTTTAATATAACCAAAGGACAATAACCATTTGGAGGAATAAAGAAATCCTTTTTTGTGTTGTAGTACTCTTTCCTTTAAATAATGCGAGATGTTCAAGAACAGTTGCATATGTAGCACTCTTGATGTTCTCCAAAGTTTCTCTCCCTGCTAATATTTTATTAGGCCAAGTGACATAATTAGTACAGTACGGAGTGGAGTTTGCTGCCTGTTTATATATAGCAGCTTGTCCTACCCATTGTTGATTGGATCTTTGTTTTTTTTCTTTGGTTGCTTTTGGGGGAAGCTGTTGACTGTTTCATTTTACTCCCTCTCTATCTCCTCACCGTATGAGCCAAAGCCACCACATCCTTCAGTAAACATATGCACCTAAACACAGATGCAACATGAAGAGCAGAAACACATAGACAGAACACATTTGTAATAGTCTCTTTCAGAGTGAGGTGAGTGGTATATAAATTAAAATAAAGTAAGTAAATAAATTGGAATGAATTCTGGAAGCCACAGAATAGCAGAATTTCCCTGAATTTTTACTCTACGAAATCACATAAAGGGGGCTTTACTATGTGCCTATCAGCAAACAGAAATCTTAATAAAGTGGGAACAAATCAACTGTTAGAAAAAAGACTGCCCCTTTCCCTAACTGAGATAGCAGAGGAAACAAAATGCTCCAATGTATTCTGGGAGAAACATTTGGGTTACAGTTCGCAATGTTGCCTACATTTCCACTGTAAGCCTCCCTCCCTCTTTGCTCCTGGTTGTATGAGCAAGAGCAGAAATGATGTTTAAAGGACTAAAAGAATTCTGAATTTCCCAGTTATTTAAACCAATAGTGCTCACAAGTGAACATTCAAATAGGGACATGGTGGCTCTTGATTTTGGATGCAGGGAAGCAGAAAATATTTGGAAATGGATTATAATGTCTTGAACAAGCTAATCTAATTTCTATATTTTTAAAGAAAGGTTTCCAGGGAGGAAATCCAGGCATGTCCTCAAACTGCAATCTCTTACATGAGGGATTGTTTAAGATGGGATTGACTTGAGTATGTTTAAAATATTTGTAATGTAGCTCTGAATGTAGCTTTGAAAACACTCTGCTTAATAAACTAAGAAAAAAGCTGATGCACACACATCATTCACAACAAAAGAATTATTCACCACCCACAAGGATTTAAGGCTTTTCAATGTATTTGTTGGAAGCTGCTAGGACAGCAATAGGAGCACAACGAACAAGGTGGATTTCTGAAAGAAAATAAGTGACATGCTTCTAATCCTCTGTATGGAAAGGTTTATAATATAGCAAAATATTCCAAGATTAAATGGTTTACAATATATCAGGGAAGTTAAACAAAGACCATCTAAATTCTCTGTTTGTTATCTTGGTATTTGGCTGAGCTGTATTTTGAAGAAAGCGCTTCCTTTCCTAACACTTTTTACTTGCTTGATGTTTGTAAGTCGGTTTGCTGGGAGGTAGGGGTTCATATCAAGAGCTTTTTGAGTCATAGCCTTGATTCAGACCTCTGGGAATTTCCCTTTGAAATGTTTAAAATATCAGCTAAAGCTTCAGATTCTTGCATGGTTTGGGTCACCAGGAAAAGAAATACTGTAAAATAAAAGAACAACAATAATAAACAGTGGGCACCGTGGTTTATATTAAGCTCCTGTTGTTTTTTTTCCAAAACTGGCCATCTTAATTGTAGTAGTACTGATTTACGAAGGTTCTGAATAGAGCTGGCTCTACTGTTAAGCATAGAGTAGCTATTTCCTCTCCGATGATATTAACTGACCCTTTGTTGATGATTTTTCAGTCTTAAGTAGTTGCCAGATAGGAATTAGGAAAATAAATTAGGAATACTTGCCAAATACACAATTGCTGCACTCTTTCCTAAATTTGTTATTACCTCCAGCTGAAATTCCTTCCTCATTACTCTTTACCTTCAACTAAATATTAGGTTCATATACAGCAGGAAAAAGCTATTGCAAAGTGGCTTCTCTGTTTCTTAACTATTTCAAAACTTTGCCAAACTTGAGTTCCAATGGATTAAATTTAGTAAATGAAAGGATATTGAGAGCTATTGATCTTTGAAAACATAAAAAAAAAAAAAAACGCTGAAGTAAACCAGACTCATCTAGCCTGGAAAAAACGCTGTCCTTAAAACAGCTTGCAAATTTCTTTGCAATTCCTTTCCTTTGCAAAAGATGCTTTATTCTGAGGAGTTTTAGTAATTTTTTAAAAATTACTTTGAAGAGGGAGGGAACAACCCAATTTTTAAATTTACCTTATCACTGAGAATTTAGGGCTTCAATTTGTGTTCTATATTAAACTGCTTCAGTGGACCATTCTTATTCCTCTCCTTTTATTCCTACCCAAATACTTTCAGTATAGTACAACATAGTTCCTACCATCTTCATTGGATCCCTTTCTTTTGAATAAAATCTTCCACCTTTTTCTGTCAATTGTAAGCACCATCTCCCCTCCAAATCAATGATACCTATTTACCTTCCCAAATCAGGATCTATACTCCCCTGTTTATTTCACAAACTTGATGCAGTAGAGTAGAAACATGAGAAGTTTTGAATAGCAACTGTTGCATCCCTCATATAGTGTCCTGGGAAACTGTAAGTGGCACCTGGCTTCCTGCTTCTACCTTTATGCCGGCTTCTTGAACCTGGTCTTTGACTGCATAGACAGTTCTGGACTTTTGCCACCTCCACCCTTTTGTTCCAATTTAACAGTTTCTTAATGAAACTAGCACGGCCACTGCCAAATGTGTCCTTCCCAGTTTTTGTAGGATGTGCCCAGCCTCTTTGCAGGACTCCTTTATGAAAGAAACTGGAAGATTTGCTTCTACTGTTTATCCCTCTGGTAGACCCCAATCCAGTTGGTGAGTGTATGAGATCCAGAGTAACTTCTGAAAGTGGAGGTATCAGAGGAACTTGAATATAAACTCAAATAAAAGCCAAAGTTTGCTGCAGTATAAACAGCCCACTCGACATCAGGGAAGGACTTAATTTAAAATAGTCAAGATGGATAACATGGACAAGAACAATTATCAAGTTTTTAAGGAAGGAGTATTGCAACTATTGTTGGTGGACCTTGTGTCTGAAAAGAATAAAATCTGAACCCAACAAATGTTGAACTAGAAAAATGCTGCCATTCAGCTAAGAAAACAAAATCAGGAAGACTTACGCTTCTGAGTAATTACAACGGTTTGAGCTAAAAAGGGAGAAAATGTTTTTTCCTGAAATTTTTTTAATCACATTAAATAATTAAATATTAAATGGCATAGGTATTTTTGCTCTTGTGTACTGTATTTGCAAACTTGTGGATAATGAAAAGAATTGGTAAGTAGAAACTTTTACTCAATAAATTTTTTTATTTATGCAGATGCACAGAGTTTGTTAATGACCATGAGACTTGGAATACTAATATGCTCCAAAACTGGCTTTGAAATTTCTCTGACTGGTTTATCTCCTTACTGCTGCACACACACAAAAAGATCTTAAAGATGAAACATTGGGGGGAGCCCCTGCAACATGTAATCAAGGATAAAAGGCTCCAAATGCATACAATTTAGCATTATCTCACTTTTTAAAAGTTTTCTTATCTGCTTCATGTCAAAACTGCAGTATTGATGAACTGAGTATTCTAATAAGATGGCGTTCCTGGTGAACGGGATCATCCGGGCTAAAGTTACAGAGCAGCTTTATTCAAGAAAGGGATACGGAGACTTGAGTGACAAGGTTCCCCCACTCCACAATAGGGAAAGGCCAGTTTGAGGCATGGGTGGTCAGCATTTGAATAGTTTCTAGACTCACCTGGGTTTTGAAGAACATGTCATAGGGACTCTCTTAACCTGGTTTCCATGAGGGGCATTTATGTGCACAAAACACTAGTCCATTTTAGTGAGAGAAAATTGGTTATCTGGTACCTCTGAACTTCTCATTTTCTTCTTTGGGCTTAGTTTGTCTTTTTATTCTGCCCAGATTTCTTTTCTTTTCAAAAATAGTTTTATGCTGGATCATTTTATTTTCTAATGGTTGCTTTGAACTCTAAGTGAGGTCCAGAGGCAGTCTTAGAAATAAGCTGGAAGCTGGAACAATGCTCTTTGCAGAAGGGTACCTTCCAGTTTAATTTATTCTTTTAATGAACAGAACATAGAAAAAGAAGTCACTGAGGTATGAAGTGCCAGAAATCAAGAGATGCACTTATTACATCAGATAGTTTCTCCCTGATTCAGGGCAAGACAGAAATTCAGGCAGTAAAAAGATCAAATCTCCATTCTATTTTTTTAAAATATCCAAATTGTGTCATTGAGAAAAAGTTATACAGGTTTTTTAAAAAGGAAAAAAGAAAAGATGCAGTTGCTTTTAAGGAGTCAATTGAAGACAAGATTATATTAATCAGAAGTATTTGTTTTTCTGCAACTTCTAAAGCACTGCATTCCAATCATTTTTGAAGAGGGTACAGCCCAAAGATATTTCCAAACCAAAACATGATAAAGGGTAAAGAATTCAGTCTACTCTTCCTAACAAATGCTCACAATGCTATATGATATCAGGTCTGTTCTGTCTTTTAATTGCTGGTTGAATATAAAGACAGTCAGGCAAACTCTACAAAGGCTTCCATACAAAGTTTCTTTATTGGGTCACAAGGAATCCTCAAAGTATAACAGTTATGTCGAGATCCATCTAATGTCCAATCTTTGTATAGTTGACTTCATAGTGTAAAAATACAGTTATCTTCATCCCATAACAATGAAGCAAAGCAGCACGATGCTGCTGGGGTCCAAGCAAGAAAGGAAACAAAGGCTTCCCCCAACCCAACCAAGGGTTAATTCAGGATTACAGATGTGACCACATGACATGAACTACATTTTCCATGATGCATTCCCTTAAGGGGACAGCTCCCAATTCCCAATTAACTATCCCAATTCCCAATTAACTATATACTGTCTAGACAGCACAAGGTCAATCAGGTCAGAAGCCATATTTATGTTATCTTGTTTTTCTAGCACTTAGAAGATTCTTATAATTTTTCTCATTTATGTATTCAATTTGTATGGCCATCCCTCTCAACAAGTGACTCAGGGGAGTGAGCAAAATTAAAATAAAGTAAAAACAATTTTCCATCCTAAATCCCAAATTAAAATACATAGCAGCCAAGAAAATAGAAGGCCAGTAGGATGGAGCCATGCCAAAGGGGAACATTCCATAGGGCAGGCACTAGGAAAGAAAGTACATGTCTTCTAGGCCCCACCAACCAGCACTCCTGAGCTGATGGGATCCAAGCATGCCTGTCCTGCCTGACCAGACTGAACAGCTAGAAACAACTGGAGACAGTCTCTCATGATGTGATGCACATGACATCATTTGCTACCTGGTTGCATTGGAGATGTATAGAAATTTGAGTTTTAGCTTTCCTCTTCCTTCTATTTTCTTGCCATAATTGGCAACTAAACAGGCTTACAGGTGAATTTGGCTTTTTTCATCTCCACATGAACTCTTAATTTAGAAGCAAAAAATAGTAAGTTAAATGTAGATGCCCGCATAGAATAAAGTATAATATTCCCCCCAAAATTATGACCTATCCCAAAAGTAAGCCCTGGCTTGATTTTTATATGTGCACCCAATATAAGCCCTACCCCCCAAATAAGCCCCAATTAGACACCACACACACACACACACACACACACATATATATACAGGGTCTTATTTTGGGAAAAACATTTTATGTGAGTGATTCGGATTTTAATGTTTATTTCAAGGGAAGTCTAGAGGACTTAGGTTGACCTACATTTTTTTGCTGGAGTATCCAGGCCTTTTTAATTTGTACTTTTTACTTCAGTTCACCCATCACTCAAAGGAAATGTGCTAACTTCAGAGGAATTAAGTTAAAATTTAACACCTTCTGGTGTCAATTTATCAAGTCACGGGTTAACTGAAGGTCAAGCTGGTTAGCAGTTGAAAGGTGAATCAAGTTAGCCAAAAATTTTTTCCAATTGTGCAGACCTTTCCTCCAAATATTCTGATTTCCATCAAACAGAACACAGATTACTGAAACTGAGGTACAAATTCCCAGCCTGAAACAAGCTTATATCTTATGCCTTTCAAGACTGCGTGAAATATATCTACAGTAAGATGGAAATTGTTCCACTTCAGCTTGTTGGCCTTCTTGAAACAGAAACCATAATGGTCCGAGGGCTTCTTGTAATCTGAGCTCCTGTCCAGAGCCTGAAAGATGAGCCAAGCAAGGAATGTGGTCTTAAAATCAGTTAAGAGAGAATGCCTAGATTTAAGGTGATGCTGGCTCCAGGGGAGCCTTAGAATATCGACTATGTTTACAGTCAATTGTCTTTTTTCCAAAGATTTATCCAGTCTGTAACTGCAAGATGAAATGGTAATGCAAATGATAAGCAGAACTGATGATTGCAGGAAATACGACTTCAGCAACAGAATGGTCAATGTCTGGAATACTCTGCCTGACTCTGTGGTTTCTTCCCCAAACCCTAAAAACTTTAACCTTGGACTGTCTACTTTCCTAAGAGGTCTGTAGGTGCATAAGCGCACCAATGTGCCTACTGTCCCTGTCCTATCGTTTCTTTTTATTTTTCTTATATGTACCCATTTCATGTATTCATAACTATGTATATACTTATACTTATTATCTTGTAAGCAATTGACAAATCAAATAAAAATTTAAAAAAAATGTTAATGATTCTGGCAGCAGCTTTTCCCATGATGAGTGGGTTTAATAAGCCTGCAGAATTCTTTCACTTTGGTTTGAAACAGCAAATAATGGGACCAGGAACCAGGAACACAATACAGGTAGTCCTTGACTTATGACCACAGTTGAGCCCAGAATTTATGTTGCGAAGTGAGAGATTTGTTAAGTGAGTTTTGCTTTATTTTATGACTTTTCTTGCCACATTTGTTAAGTGAATCACTGCAGTTGTTAAAGATTCCCTTAACAACATGGTTGTTAAGGGAATCTGCATTCCCATTGACTCTGTTTGTCAGAAGGTCACAAAATATGATCACATGATGCTGGGACACTGGAAATGTCATAAATATGAAGCAGTTGCCAATCGTCCGAATGTAAATCGTGTGACCCTGGGGCTGCTGCAACAGTCATAAGTGTGAAAAATGGTCATAAGTCACTTATTTCAGTGCCATTGTATGTTCAGGCATTAAACTGTTGTAAGTCGAGGACTACCTGTACTAGCAACAATAATACTACTGAGCTGGAAAAAGATGCACACTACATTCATGCTTAATCACCTGGTACAAACTGCTGTGACCAGAAAATGATGGAAAATGAATTGTGATGGTGAGATAAGCCCTGGTCTTTTGTATTTGCCACCCAATACAGGAAACCAATGTGAAAGCTACATGGTTTGCATTGAGATATCACAAATGGATTTTGTTTGGTAATTTGCCTAATTTCCTTGCTTCCCAGCCATGTCTTTGCCTCTCTATCATTTCTTGGCAAGATTACTGACTACTGACATGATTTGCCACTGCCTTCCTTCGGGATTTTGTTTTCCACCTTCCCAATCTAACTTTCAGCTCTGGAATTTCCAAGTGATCTCCATCCAAGTGGGATAAGGACAGGTTCATCCTAAGCCTGCTGTGCTTTGTGTCTGAAATAAACCAAAATCACATTCTGTTGCCTGCTTTGGACTACAGGCAGAGCAGCTAAAACCAACTGTTGCAAAGAAGACGTCATTAAGTTTTTTGGAGTCTTGTTATAATAAATCAGGCAACTAGCAACACAAACAGAATCTGTTTGTTTGTGCTACACCACCATTTTCAGCCAAGTTATTGCTGTAAGTTATGCTGATCATTAAGTGGGTCCCCACATGATTTTATGATCTTTTTTCAGTGGTTAACCAACCCATTTTAGCCAATGAGTACCACCACCCCCGAACCTGGCAGTTCCTGGCAAAGAACTGTGCAAATCAGGGATGTGGAACTATGAGCCTTTTTTGACTTGTGGACTTCTACTCCCAGAATTCCCAGATGTGCTGTCTCAGGAATTCTGGGAGTTGAACTCCACAAGTCATAAAGGGGCCATAGTTCCCCACCTCTGTTGTAAATCATGATCATGTAACTGCAGGATGCTGCAAATGGCAGACCAGTTCCAGATCACCCAAAATGCAATTGTGACCACAGACGGGCAATTGTCAGAATTTTGAATCCAGGTTCTATAGAGCCCTGGGGAGGTCCATCATAATTCTGAGCAGTTAGAAGTGATGGGTCATAAGTGGAACGCTACCTGTATTTGCAGTAATGGTTGATATTCAAGACCAATTTTCCCACTTGGCGCCTACAGATATCCTGGATTTAGAATCTTCAATCAATATATTTTAAAGGCAGCATTTTGAGAAAGAAAAGACATGTTCAACTTGGAGCCATAGAAAAAAATAAAGGAGAAAGCACTTGGAGGAGACATTGTGCAGGAAGTAGGTAGACTTACATTACTGGAATCACAGCAGCACTTAGGATCAAAAGTGTGGCAGCTGAGATATTAGAGATCCATTTAATGGCCTTGAAATAAACTTGATTGTGCCTTACCGAGTAACATCGCTATGGTCTGCTTAACCCTGATAGAGAAGATGTAGATAGGCAGCTTTTGACTCTGAGATTTATTTAGTCTTTGAATGTGTGTCTGCTAAGAGATTTCATGCATTGTTCATTTAACTTTTTCTGACAAAATACAAAAACACAGAGATAAACACTATTAAATTAAATGACACATCTGTCGAACTCTCCAGGCCTGTTTGCCAAAAAACGTCTGAGCCAATAAAAAATAAATCTCTCTTCTGCTCTGTACATCTAAAGAGGGATGAAGAGTGCCATATGGAGCCCAGGACCCTTTGACCACAGAGTATGGTGAACAGCTGTGCAAAATTCCCCATTGAAGGAGTTCCCTCCCCCCCCCCGCCCTTTCTTCTCAGATGCCACCCAGGAGACCAACTCATGTGATGAGTTATCTAAATGCACATATCTGACACAGGTCATCAGGAAGCTTTTCTGGAGGGGGGGTGCGATTTATGATTGAGGACCTGGCTTAATGTGATTTTGCCCTCCTGTCTCAGAGGTTAACAGCCCAAGTGCCCTCAAGTATTTGCCTAAGCAGACACATTTGCTGACATAAGCCAACTTTGATGGCAGCATGTGCTCCTAGGCTGAATCTTGTTCTCAGAGAGGTAGCTGGTACACAATGGGATTCTTTTCCCTTCTTCAAAAGGATTCATCTATGAATTAAATGTTAATTTCTCCATCATGAATCTAATCTACTGCAATTCAATCCAATCTATTCACCTATTGCCCCCGCTTCTCTCTCTCTCTTTCTCTCTCTGTCTTTCTGTCTCTCTGTCTCTCTCTCTCTCTCTCTCTCTCTCTCTGTCTCTCAATCCAACACACCTCACAGGGTTGTTGTAGGAAAATAGGAGGAGGTAGGTGTGCTGGAGATGTTTGCCTCCTTGAGTTATTTGGAAAAATAATAAAGGTGGGATACAAATAAATAAAAAATAAAAAATAGAGACTGAGAGACTGAGTTCACATGATATTTAACCAGGACACAAACATTGCTTCCTGAAGCGTGGTTAGTTTTAGCTTTGATTTGTTGTGGGATTTGCCCTGTGAACATTTCGTTAGCTGGTGGCTGTATGGTGCATGATTTGATTTGGCAATTGTGAAACATTCTATGCAAACTCAGCCACAATATTACCCTGGGGTGTAAACGGAGAGTTTGTTTTTAATTCTACAACCGCAGACTACACTCTTTTCAGTTAAAGCTCAGGGGAAGTGGAGAAAGGAACAGCAGAAACAACAGCAGAAACGAGAAGTAAGACATTCCAGTATTTAGAGAAATCCTAAAATGTTTTGAGAATGATTATTCTTCAAAACACACAGGCATCTGCAGGAGACCAAGACTGCGTCAAAATGATGCCAAACATGATGATGTTACAGTGCAAACTCCACCTTTTCATACCCGTGTCCCAGTGAATATTTTAAGTGCTGATTTTGATCTCACGATCTCACGATTCATTTTGTAACTTGATCTCATCTTCCTTGCCTCCCCGCACCTTGGAGGGAAATATTTTTTCTTGTGCGAGAAACAGAAATTCCCTCAAGCCTATTTGTTATGTGAAAGAGGACACTTTGAAGGCACAAGACAGGCTTTTGGAAATGAGTTTGCACCTAGCGTGAATTACAACATGTGGAGGTCTAACTATCAAATGAGGGTCATAGTAAAGATGTTGGAAACTCCTCTTTATCTAGTTTCCTGGCTCTAGTTTCCTTTCCTTCTTCCAGTTCTGAAAGAAGACTAGTCAAATTTATGCTTCTTTGCATTATTCTGTTCCTTGAGGAATTATAACATGATAAAAACAAACTAGCAAGGGAAGTTCATGTAACAGTGCTTGGCAGTCATTCTTGATGGGAAAACAATTTTCTCTCTTGTCATCTCTGCAGTGTTGGCAGGTAGGGCCAACTTATTTTCAGGTTGCTTAACAGGAGGGAATGACAATGTTGGAAGAATGATCCGTCTGGGTTCAGTTCCAAGTGGGGAAAAAGACACTGGAAACATGGAGGCTGTTTGGAAAGATGGTTTAATGGTGGACAGGACCACATGGCTTGGAGCTCCAAAGTGAAAAGGATGATCACATGCTTCAAGGTGAAGGAAAAAGAGAGAAGGAAGGACCAAGATGTTGAGAGACCCTTATATACCCTCTGTTGGACTCCACCTTAGTGTTTCCTATTCCTGTGCAAGAAATGTATCCCATTGGCTTTCAGACTCCCAGGGGCAAGGGGTCTTAGCTAACTTTGTAGGCTTTGTCCGGACCACATGGCTTCACCTGAGTGCTGGCTGATGCAATCTTCCTAGGCCATATGGTGAGATGGGTTTTGTTATGTAGAATACTCTGGCCCAGGCCTTAACGGCCCACCCATTAACAAAGATGGGGGTGAGCTTCTGCTTCTGAAGTGAATTTCTGCTTCTGAGTTTCTACTCTTTTTAGGGGATATATTCTGCCTTTTTAATATTTCCTAGGATATTTCATTTTTCTAGGAGGGGGGTGGGTGCTAACTTCCTACGACAGCAAGCAAGAGAAACTGAGGAGTTGTGGGTGGTGGTAAAGGAATGAATCCTTGCTTTTAATCCTTGAAATGTAAACTATATACACAACCCCTTTCCCCCTTCAAACAGCTGCTTCCAGATTGCAGCTTTTGCTGACATTTGGGTGAAGAAGGTGGGGAGGGGGGAAATTGTTCCTTCTCTTTTACCATCAACCCAGCTTGAGACTGCTGGATTCAAGGAGAAGCAGCAACAGAAACAGGCCAACATTTCAAAGAACTTTAATAGCACTTTTTCTAACTGACATATGTTCTCAAAAAGCGAATGCTTCTGTGAGCTATAGTTCACTTCATCAGAAACTGGTTTTGGTTACTCCATGCATCTCATGAGGTGAGCTGGAATCCACAACAGCTTACGCTTTTTAATAAAATGTGTTAGTTGGAAAAGGTGTTACCCCAATCCTGATTTTTGGCTACCACAGACAAACACGATTCTTCGACAAGGCAACAAGAATGAGGGAGAAAGGCTCTTGACATTATTCTTATCCTCAATAATTTCAAAGCAACCAAGTCCCAACTTTGCAAGCGGATTCAATCTTGTGAAACAGATTTTACCATGTGTGAATGGAGGCTTGCATCCAAGAGGCCTATCTCAGCAACTTTTGAGAGCCATTAATTTATAGATGCATTGGAAACTATTGTTTGGTTAACCTTCGTTCACATCAATTATTTTCCTTTGCTGAACATCTGGTTTGTATGATAAAGTAATGTGAGAATAGCTGGGCAGAGACCTTTCTTGCACCAAACACCCTTTGGTAGTGTTGGAAGAAATATCCTTCTCGGTTCAGTTCCAAGTGGGGAAGAAAGACACTGGAAACATGGTGACTGCTTGGAAAGTGGTTTAATGGTGGACCAGAGCACATGGCTTAGAGCTCTAAAGTGAAAAGAATGATCACATGCTTCAAGATGAAGGAAAAGAAGGAAGGGCTGATATGCTGAGTGTGCCTGGGTTTTATAAATAACCCTCTGTTGGGATTTGAATTTGAGCTTATATTCTGATTAGTTGTCAGACTCCCATGGGGCCATGCAGGGGCAACTCTGTAGGTTGTTCTGAGTCCCAGGCTTGGTTGAGCCTTGCTGGATGATGATGTAATGAAGGGGCAATTCCTATAGCTCTACCTGGAGATCTTTGTTATGTAAAATAGGCTGGCCTAGGCCAGAGTAATAGCACATTAGCAAAGGGGTGTGTGTGAGTTTCTGCTTCTGAAGTGAATTTCTGCTTCTGAGTTTTTACTCTTTTTAGAGGAAATATTCTGCCTTTTTAATATTTCCTAGGATATTTCATTTTTCTAGGAGAGGGGTGAGTGATAACTTCCTACAGTAGATTTGGGGTCTGGTTTTCTCTCATCTTTTGTGGGTACAGCCATCAAAGCCAGGTAAAGTTTGAAGGCAACTTGCAAAGGTCAAGAGTTCACTTATCTTTTTTTTTTTAAAATAAATTTTATTGATTTTACAATTAAAACAAACCAACAACACATACATAAATGAAAGAGAGAAAAAGAAGAAAGGGAGAAGAAAATAGAAAGAAAAAAATAGAAAACAAAAACATTCTCATCTTCAACAGTTTGTAAAACCTCTTTTTTATCCTTATTTTATGCCATATACACACACCTAATCCTTACATATATCTGTGTATCACTACTATGGATTTATCCTATCCTCTTTTGCCTTTTAGTGTGAAGTCTGTCTTTGGTCTATCTATTTGTACCAGCAGTTCCAGCTGTTGTAGTATATTGAAATGTCTTTATTTTTTAATGCCAAAGTTAATTTGTCCATTTCTGCACAACTTGAAATTTTTTGAATGATCATCTCTGATGGAACATGAGGCTGCTTCCAACATTGTGCAAAAGCCAATCTGGCCGCTGTCAAAATGTGTATTATTATATATTTCACTTTTTTAAATATTTGTTTATCAAAGATCCCTAACAGAAAGGACTCTGGTTTGAATTCGATCTGTTCTCTTGTCATTTCTTCCAGCCAATTTCTAATTTTCTGCCAATATTTTTGAGCTTCTGTACAGAAAAAAGTTCCCTCTTTTTCTTTGCATTTCCAGCAATTCAGACTCATATTGGGGTGCATCTTCGCTAATCTCGAAGGAGGAAGGTGCCATCTATAAAACATTTTATAGGCGTTTTCTTTGTATGCTACTGATTTTGTAATTTTATTATTTCTACCCCAGACCTTTTCCCATTCTGTTATGGTGATGCTACGTCCTATATTCCTACTCCAGGCTATCATGTTCCCTTTTACAATTTCTTCTTCTAATTCTACTTCTAATAAATAATTATAAAATTTTGTTATATTTTTTTGCCTGATACTAATAAAATTTTATCTAATTGCTGGAGTTTATTGTTAATTCCAAATTCTTTCTTGTCCTGTTTATATCTACTTTGAATTTGAAGATATGCCCACTGATCAATTTTTAGTCCCCGCTCTTGAAGTTCTTGCCATGATTTCAAATTTCCTTGTGTATCCAATAGATCCTTATATTTAAGCATTTTAGTGATATCCAGATTATTTGGGTGAATCATCGCCTCCATTGTTGAAATCCAAATTGGTATTTTTAAATAGTGTTTTTCCATATTTTCTTCCAATTAGTTAATAATGAGTCTCTGATTAGGTGTCTGTGAAAATATTTCTGGCTAGTTTTCCCTACATCCCATAAAAAAGCATGCAACCCCCTTTGCATGTCATGGCCTTCTAAGAATAATATTCTCTTATTGGTTAAATTCACCCATTCCTTCAACCATACTAAAGAGGCTGCACTATAATACAACTCCCAATTTGGAAGTGCCAGCCCTCCCCTGCTCTTCATATCCTGCATTGCCTTTAAATTTATTCTAGGTTTTTTTCCCTTGCCAGATAAATTTTACAGTTATTTTATTAAGTTCTTCAAAAAAAAAAATTGTGTACTTTGATTGGGATCGTCTGAAATATATAGAGGAATTTTGGAAGAATATTCATTTTAATAGCAGCAATCCTGCCTAATAATGAAAGTTGCAGCTTGCCCCATGTTTCTAAATCCTTCTTTACCTGTTGCATCAATTTATCATAATTATTTTCCTTAAGTGTCTTACAATGTGCTGTCAACCATATTCCTAAGTATTTAACTTTCTTTATCACTTGTATTCCCATAACTTCTTCTAGTTCTATTTTCTGTTTTTCTGTTAAATTTTTAGTCATTAATTTTGTTTTCTTCCTATTAATTTTAAGTCCTGCTACTGCTCCAAATTGTTCTAATTCATTCATCAATTTTTGTCCTCTTTCTATTGGTTCCTCAATGAAAAAATCATATCATCCAAAGCGCTTGCAACTTATATTCTTCTTTCTTAACCTTTAATCCTTTTATGTCTGGGTTCTGTCTAATTCGCATTAGTAATGCTTCTAATGATAATATGAAGAGCAGGGGTGAGAGTGGGCAGCCCTGTCTGACTCCTTTTTCTATTTTTATTGGGCAGGTATATTCCCCGTTTATTATAATATTAGCCTATTGTGTATCATAAATGGTTGTTATAATATTTTCAAATTTGGTGCCTAAATTCATATTATAAACTTTTTGGATTAAAAATTGCCAATTTAAATTATCGAAAGCCTTCTCTGCATCTAAAAACATAAGTGCAATTTGTTTTTCGGGGTGGGCTTCATAAAATTCTAAGACATCTAGTACTATTCTTAAGTTGTTCCTGATTTGTCTGGTTGGGAGAAATCCATTTTGATCTTCATATATATGCTCATTTAACATTCTTTTTAGTCTACTTCCTATAATAGAAGTGAATATTTTGTAATCAGTATTTAACAGTGAAATTGGCCTATAATTATGTATATATTGGGGATCCGAATCCTCCTTCGGGATCAGCGAAATCGATGCCCCCCTCCATGAGTCCGGCATCCTGGCTGCCAATAAGACGTCATTAAAAACTTCCACCATAAGAGGTCCTATTTGTTCTGCTGTTGCCTTGTACAGCCCCCCTTGGAATCCCATCTGGTCCCGGGGATTTATTGTTTTTCTGGTTCTCTATTGCTGATTTCAATTCAAACCAAGTAATGTCTTTGTTTAATAATTCTTCCATTTCTTCCCGAATTGCTTTATCCTTCACTTCATCTAAATAGTTTCTTATTCTATCTTCATTAACTTCTTCCTTTTTATATAACTCTTCAAAATACTTATGGGCAATTTTTTTTTCTGTTCTATCTCCTGTTGTATATCCCCCTTTCCATCTATTAGCTGGTATATCAATCTCTTTTCTTTCCTTTTTTTTTAGTCTATATGATAGCCATCTCCCTGGCTTATTAGCATGCTCAAAATAAGTTTGCCTAGTTGTATTCAAATTTATAATCATTCTCTCTTGTTCAATTAAATTCAGTTTATGTTTAGTTATTATTATCTGATTTTGCAATTTTGAATCCTTTGGGGTACTCTGTAATTGAGTTTCTAATTCCTTAATTTTTTGTTGTAATTTGTTTTGCTGGGCGTATTTTTCCTTATTCCTCTTGGAGTTATAAGAGATTGTTATACCTCTTATTACTGCCTTCATTGTATCCCAAATGTTTTGTTTCGTAGTTGCTCCATTATCATTTTCCTTTAGGAAATAATTTAATTCCTCCTTGAGTTTGTTAGTGTATTCTTTTTCTCTTATTAACTGAGTATTTAATGTCCATCTTTTCTTGGGTTTTTCCCTACCCTTCCATATTATCTGAACTGGATTGTGATCTGCCCATTCATTAGGTAAAATTTCAATCCCTTTTATCTCATTTGCTATTTCTCCATTCATCCATGCCGTATCAATTCGTGTCCATATTTGATGAGAATTTGAATAGAATGTAAATTGTTTTTTCTCGGGATGTGATCTTCTCCATATATCAATCAAATTTAACTCCTTCATCATTTCCATACATATCTTGGGAAGCTCTCTTTTCCCCCCTTTGTTCTTCCCCCCATTACTGTGGTCTTTTTGATAACCAGCAATAGAATTAAAGTCTCCTATGATACAAATATTTCTTTTTTCCAATCCTACTATTTTCCCATAAAGATGCTTAAAAAACTCCTTTTGATCTCTGTTCGGGGCGTAGATTACCACTAAGAGAATTGGGATGGCATTAATCCAGATCTGCAAAACCAGAGTTCTTCCCTCAGAATCCGACCATATTAAATCTGCTTTCAAATCCTCTTTAACATATACTGCAATCCCTTTCTTTTTCCCCATGTCTGCTGGTGCGGTAAATAGCTTCCCTAATTTCGGACATTCTAGGTATATTTCATCTGTTTTCTTTATATGAGTTTCTTGTAGGCATATGATATCAGCATTTTGTTTGATTAGTTTAGCTATTATACTTTTCCTTTTTATCGTCAAGTTTAAACCATTTATATTAATTGATATATTAATTGATTAATTGATTTCTTTTCTGCCTTTTTAATATTTCCTAGGATATTTCATTTTTCTAGGAGAGGGGTGGGTGATAACTTCCTACAGTAGATTTGGGGTCTGGTTTTCTCTCATCTTTTGTAGGTACAGCCCTCAAAGCCAGCTAAAGTTCGAAGGCAACTTGCAAAGGTCAAGAGTTCACTTATCTTGAGTTCACACTGAATGATGTATTTTCCTTCATGCCACAAGAGGCAAAACTACTGGAAAAAAAAGTTTCAGATTAAGTATCCTTAGTTTTAAAAAAGAGATTAGCTGCTGGGAAACAAATAGAAGCTGTTTTAAAATTTACAGCAAAATTTAAATCATGTGTTTCTTTTCTTACATTTGCATCATGCTTTTCATCCGTGGAGCTCAGGTTCTCCTTTTTTTTAAAAAAAAAACAAATTTTATTTTCAAGACAAACAATACATAAACACACATAAACACAAAACATAAAAGCATAAAAAATCTCTTTTCTGAAAGTTGCTTAGTCCCAGGTTAAAACTCTTGGTACAGACACAAATTCAAATTCATATTCATTTAATATACCATTTCATATCTTATTAACATTTTCAATTTTCTATATGACTTCTCCTCTCCTTTAAATTTTCTCAATTTTATTTTATTTTATTTATCTCCTCTCAATTTGTATCATAATATTTATTATTCTTTGTCTGTTCTATTCCAGCCAACCATTTATTTTTCTTCTTTAAAAAAAGAAGAAAGACTTCTCCTGTACACTATATGGAGTATGATGCCTTTATCTCTTTCCCCTATATTTATAATACTTAATATAAAACACATGACATACATTGGGATTCTGTTTGGTACATTCTAAAATTATACTATATTATCAAAAATAATACAAATCTATTCATTAGTATTGATATTCATTCATATCTTAAACGTTTAACTCATTGCTTTTCAATTAAATCACATACTTTTATGGGAGCCCTATTTTCCATAATTATTCCCCCCCCCACATCACATATTATAGCTCAATATTTCATTAAAATGTTCCTCCTTCTTCTACTTCAAATCTCATTTCACAAAAAATTTCACTAATATACCATATTCTAATCATTAATATTAACAATCATTTATATCTTAAACATTTTATCCATTTCAATTAAATATCATGCCTTTGTGGGAACACTTCTGCTTTCCAAAGATTATTACCCCCCCACATCACAATCTTGAATCATATTTCATTACAGCACTCCCTTTTTCTTAACCAAAAATTTCACTAATTTATGTTAAATATTTTATCACATTTTAAGTTACATATTATTTCTAATTTTCTATGATTACTTCTAAATACAGGTATAAAAATGCAGTCTTATGTACCTTTCTAGAATCCCTTTAACAATAAGATTTATCCATTATCTCTAAAAACTTTTGCTTCTTAACATCTTGCTCCCCACCATTAGGGCTTCTCATCCCTTCCTTTCTCTCTTGCTTCTTCTTCTCCTTGTCCTCTTTAACCCCTTGTCTCTCCACCTCCCTTTTATTCTGCTTTCCCCCTTTCTGTTGTTTCTTAACATAATGTCCCCTTTTCACCTTATTCTTCTCTTTTTGGGCTGTTTTTCCAGATCTTAAAGACCTTTTTTCCTTTTTCTCTTGCTTTTTCCCTTCTCCAATCAAAGTCATTTGTTCATCAAAGATGGCTTCTTCTTCTTCTTTGTCCCCATCATCCTCATTCTGCTTCACATAAGTATAAACCGCCATTTCTAAGTATTGAAAAATAGTGCCAAGACCATCTTTCCCTCCTTGTTTTCTCTTTCATATTTTTGATATATAAGTTTCAATCCATCCATAGATGATGCCATTGTGTAGAGAAAAAGTTTTTCCAAACAACCTCCCAGATGTTTTAATCAGAAGTAATTTCCAAAGGTTCCAAAATCACCAAACAATCCAAACAGACTATTTCTTTTAGATACCTTCTTCTTCTTCACTTTCTCTTTCTGGGGTTAAAGTAATCACAAATCCTTTTCAAATATATTTTTGGAAGTTTTTTAATGTTTAACAACTCTTTGCAATTCTAGGCAATCTTCTCCTTATTTTCAAATTTTGCTCTAATTTTTTTCACTCTCCCTTCCCACTCACAGCCAAAAAGGTTTTTTTTTTCCACTGTCACTTTAGGAAGGAGAGTAGAACAAAGAAAAAACTTTCCCCTTTAGAGTATTCGTAGCTTGTAACTCTCACAAGGAACAATATATACTTAGCAGCCTTCAAGGTTCCAGGTCACTTTCTCCCGTCTTGTCCCGGTTAGAAGCAACTTTCACTTTTCTTCCAGCTTTCTCCCTCCTGCACCTGCTTGTCCGGCTGCAGCTTTCTTGATGCGCCATTGCTGACCGTCGTTCCTCCGCCTCGGGAAAAGGGGGTTTAGCCGGCTGGGGAGGGGGTTTGTGGCACCCCCAAACCCTTTGCTGGATCCCCCCTGTCTTCAGCTGCCTCTACGGGGCAGCTATATCCCCCAGATCCAAATGGATCGGGGGAACCTTGGCGGCGAACGCAGCAGGGATCGCTCGGTCGCGAATCCCTGCCGCCGCCGAAAGCTTGCAAACCGGAAGTCTCAAGCTCAGGTTCTCCTTTTGTCCTTACTACAACTGAAAAACATAAGAGGCTTGCTGGTTCATGTAAACACCTAAATGTCCTGAATTCTGCATATGGCGGTCAACTAAAATATAACAGGAAGCATTCACACAGAGACAGGAAGAAGCTGAAAGACATTTTTCACTATCGCTCCTCTATGATTCAGGAGATCTATAGCCATCAAGTTGAGGAGCAATAGTAGAGTTTAAAGCTTTATCATTCTGGGCCCTCCTTGAAATATCAGATAGATGTATGTGCAATGCAGAAAACCATTGTTACTCCCAGGGGGTTGAGTTACATATTTTGATTTCTCTTTCCTATAAAGAAAAGTCTAAAAGTTTAGAAGTAATTCTGCGCAAACCAGCTTGTCTTTTTACTCTTGTTTACTGACCAAAGGAGAAGGGGAAAATCTTCACACAGCAGCAAAACTTTTCTTCCTGTGAATCAGAGGCTTTCACAATCCCAATGGATTCCTATCCCAATGTCACATGCCACCTAATCAAGGTCAGGTCTTGGAGTTTCATCATCATAGCACAGTTAGGAAGTTGTGACGGGTTTTAATAAAAATCCTAGTACTGGCCTTTAAGTGGGGAGCTTCTGTACAGAATTTAGCATTGGGAATTGTGGAATAAGGGTACTTCCCTTGGGGTATCTCCGTTGCTAAATCTATATTTAGGAGTGCCTGACAACTAATAAGAGGCATGGATAGTATCTTGCTTGATATGTATGCGTTTTAGACTATACTTTTAGGTCCATTTGTTTAAGCTAATTGACAAAGCTTAAAATCCCTTTATTTCCTGCTGTGCTTATGGTCTCCAGATTCAAAAGAACCAATTGCCTGGATACCCTGATCACTACCTTGACCCTTGACAAGGGTGGGGCCTGTGTTGTGATACCACAACACTGTTGACATCTTAATCCCTCCCCTTCTGCATGAGTGGCACTTTGATTATCCAATTTGCCACAAATGTCTCTATCCCACTTTTAAAATAATCTCCATTGGGGCAGTAATGGCAATGAATTCCATATTTTAAGAATAGAATGTGTAAAAAAAGTATCTGTTTTTTATTCCGAGTGGCCCCATCATTTGTAGGTAGCTTAGACCAAGAATTATTTGGTAATTTTGCCTCAAGGATAAAACCTGAACCCCAAAACTTGGGGTCCAAGAGGAAAACCTTCATTGGCTTCCTTCATCAACATTTGGGTTCGGCTTAATAAAATGTAGGTGGAATAATAAACATTTCTAAGCCATAATTGAACACATGAAGTGCTTACAAGACAATGGCTGAAGAGTGAACCATTTCCAGTCTTTTGCCTACAAAGCAGGACTGTTACAAAACACATTCCTAGGCACCCCCAAACTGAACAGCCTTAAAATCCTCAGAATAACAATTAGCTAAAATGGAAACCTGTTAAAAATAACCCTGGGACCAGCTGTCTTGGGGAGGGTGAATTTAAAAAAAATAAGGGAGCAGTCACAACCATAAACCTTCTAAAGTAAATGTGTGAGGCATTTGCACATATATAAAAGGAGTTTTATTCTGTAGGAAGTTAGAACCTATCCCTCTCCTAGAAAATCGAAATATCCTAGGAAATATTAAAAAGGCAGAATATTTCCTCTAAAAAGAGTAGAAACTCAGAAGCAGAAACTCACCCCCCCACCTTTGTCAATGGGTGGGCCATTAAGGCCTGGGCCAGAATACTTTGCATAGAAAAAATCTCCAGGTAGGGTTGTGAGTGTTAAGTATGAGGCATGGGCGTAGAAACGGAGACGAAACTGCTTCTCGTGAACTTCAGCTCTTTATTTACAGCATGATAACAGCGACAAAAAAACCGGATAGCAGCCGCCCTTTTATAGAGTGAAGTGCTATCCGGATGACCAATGGATGTTGTTATAGGGTTTGAACCTCGTCCAATGGGACTCGGTCCGCTAATAGCCAATCAGATTGCTCGGAATGAACCAATCATAACTTGCCATTATATGGGCCAATAGGAAGAGCAGGATTACGATCCTGCTATGCAAATGAATCTTTATTAATTACATTCCTTTAGTTCACAACAGTGGCAATTGCCAAAGCCCTTTTAAGGGCATGGTCATCCAGCAAGCCTGGAACTCAGGACAACCTACAGAGTTGTCCCTGCATGGCCCCATGGGAGTCTGACAAACCAATCAGAATACAAACTCAAATTCAAATCCCAACAGAGGGTATAAAACCCAGGCACTCTCAGCACCTCAGCCCTTTTTCTTGATCATCCTTCCTTTTCACTTTGGAGCTCCAGGCCATGTGGTCCTGATATTAAACCTTCCAAACAGCTTCCATGTTTCCAGTGTCTTTTCCCCCACTTGGAACTGAACCCAGAAGGATATTTCTTCCAACAATTCAAATAGGCATAATTCCCATTTTGTCTTTCTTAAATTCTCCCCCTCTCCAGCTGGCAATTTTGGATCCCAAACAGTAAGATTGAATCTGTACCCAAAGACTTCATTTCAACTATTTTAAACATATTTGCTAGTTATTTCGGTTCATGGATTTTCCACTTCATCTCTTGATCACACAACATTTGAAGGCAGGTTATCAAAATGAAGCATTGCAAACTAAATACCATGTCAAATAAAAATGCAGGATCCTGATGGTAGAATTTAACAGTTCAAAGTCTATTATCCACACAATTTAAAACTGTCCTAAAGTTGCAAGCAATATGCTAATTTTGGGATCTAAATAAAATTAAAATGAAAGTTGGTGTCAAGAAAATATATTTGCAAATAAATACTTCCACAGTTGGGATACAGCAATAGAAAAGAAAGTAAGCCTTTCCTTTTGACTGTCCTAAATATATTTGGTGACAACTTGATTGCAAGGAAAAAAATATGGCCAGCTTTAAAAGGTGGCATCTTTCTCTAATGTTATTGGAATAAAAAGTCAGGACCTTTTATATACATGTTATATTCTCTGCTACTGTAATACACCTTTTTCCAATTAAATAGATTAAAAGAATAGAAGAGCCATTTATACAGATTGGGATGTAAACATTTAAAAGATGAAAAGCTATGGACATAGCCGGGAGAATCAGTAATGTGTAATGTTTTTCTGCTTCTAATATGATCAAAGAGAAATCTCTTCCAATTTCCTCCTTTGCGTGTGCACACACTCCAGAATTCCTAGGTTGATCGGCTGCCACCAAGCTAGCGGGAGTGGTGTTGAGTAGAGGACAGGGAACACCCAAGTTAAACAAGACAAAACACTGTGCACGGACTTGTAGTTCTCACCATTGTTCTCCAGCTGCACTTCTCACTGGGACTTCATTTGTAATATTATCAGCCAAATCAGCAGCACTAAGCACCACCCTGGCCAAATGTGTCCCCCCCCACCCCAAGTATTTCCATCTAGGCATTAAAGTTTATTTAATTAGGGTAGTAGCTGCAATATTTGAGGCACTTCACAAGCCATCAAGCTCTTTTAAGCACATTCCCAAGGGGTTCTACAGTTCATTTTTTCGTTCTATTACAAATAATGAACTATAGAATGGGACCCTGCATTATTATTCCTTTTCAAAAGTAGCAAGAAAAATAAATGCTGATAAAAATCACAGTTTGGAAATGTTGCACGTATCTGTGGTCAGGTCTTGTTCCCAATAATATGAAAAAGAATTATTTTCAAATCTCTGTTTTGAAATTCTATTCAACCTGGCAAACAGGAGTTAGGCGGTGATAGCTTTACAAGGCTGAGGACCAATTTTGGTACCACAACAGACCTAGCCCACCTTCGTAGATGACCCATGTCAGAAGCATCCTGGTTCTGCTGGACTTCAGTATAGTCTTTTCAAGACTCTTAGTCTATAGGAGAGCTTGGAGATGCTTCTGGTTCTAGTTCTTGAAAGATTATTTCTCAGACTTTGGGATTGTAGGAATGTTGGTGGAGAGCCTGTTTCATTCTTTGTTGTTCTCAACATTATGAAGCCACATAAAATGGTTGTTCAGAATTGTGTGATTAATTCTCATTGCGCAAGCAAAATTTATTAGAACAATATTATGCTTGTCTGTCCAAATTAACTCCCAGTAAGTTAAATAGAAAGGGTGAGCTTGGAGTGGTTAAAGACTGGGGAATTTTTGACTTTTAGTCCTACCTTAGTTATGGAAGCCAGTGGTGTAACTTTGGGCCAGTCACTCCCTCTCAGCCCTTAGAAAAAAGCACTGGCAAATCACTTCTGAAAATGCTGCCAAGAAAATTGGAGGGATTTATCCATGTAGTTGTTAGGAGTCAAGGTTGACTCAGAGGCACTCAAATAAAATGACAAATTAAAAACTCCAATAGAACTTCCTCTCAAGTAAGCATGCATACATTTCTACCATAGCCTAAAACAAGAAACTGATGTTTAAAAAAATGAATGCTTCACGTATGGCAGAATTTTCATGGAAACTCTCAAGGCAAGACATAAAACAGACCAGACTCGGCCACTAAAGAAGCCTTACCAATCACAATTTTGGAGCACAGAGGAAAGTAGATGATTTTAACAGCTGTATGCTAGAAAAGGATGATCCTTCCAGTATTCTGTTTGCAAACTGTAGAGAGCTAAACCTAGGAGTTCCTGGAGGCCAGGATAGAAGCCAGGGTCATAGCCTAAAACTAAAAGTAGTTCCACACATGGTTCTTGTCTCATCTCTGCAGCAAGATTTATTGACAAGAACCTTGAGTTCTAGTCCTGCCTTGAAGCCAGCCAAGTGACCTTGGGCCAGTCATTTTCTCTCGGCCTTAGAAAGGAGGCAATGGGAAACCACTTTTGAAAAACCTTGCCAAGAAAACTGCTGGGTCTTGTACAGGAAATCTGCAAGAATCCGACACAATGGAACAGAGGGGGAAAAAAAACATATGCATAAGTTTCTGATCCTTCAGAGGAGATGACAAATGGTTACAGGACAGCCACATTTTCATTATCCAAACCTTACATTGTGCAAATGCTGATGTCTAATCAAATGTGTTCAAGTACCTACTGTATGCAGGGGTGGGATTCAAAAATCCTAGCAACCGGTTCTCTGCCCAGTTGCTGGGTGGGCATGGCCATGATGGGCGTGGCCTCCCGGAACTTTCGGGAGGGCCGTTTTTCACGTTCCCCAGAGTCCAGAGGCTTCCCTTGGGCCTCTGGGAGGGTGAAAATGGCCTTCCCGGGGCTCCAGAAAGCCTCCGGAAGCCGGAGACAGGCCCGTTTCCGGACTTCTGGAACTTCCGATTCAGCTGTTTTTCACCTTCCCCAGAGTCCAGAGGTTTCTCTTGGGCCTCTGGGAGGGCGAAAACGGCCTCCCCCAGGCTTTGGAGGGCCTCTGGAAGCTGGAAATTGGCCTGTTTCCAGACTTCCGGAACTTCTGGTTCGGCCTGTTTTTTGCCCTCCCAGAGCCTCCTTGCAGACTCCTGCACTTACCTGCATCCAAAATGGGCCGCATGGAGACTCTTGGGAGAAGCGGGGTGGGCGGGGCCAACCGGTTGGTTCAACTACCAGTTTGGTGAACCAGATGTAAATTTAACATCTGGTTCGCCTGAACCTGTCCGAACCGCTAGAATCTCACCCCTGACTGTAGGTCCACTGCTTTCCAAACAGTGCCAGTCTAAGACTCCAGAGATTCAGAGACTAGAAGTTTGGACTGGAAGATCTCCAATGTCCGTTCCAGCCTTATGATTCTATGTTTATGGCATTAGCTTTATCTTTGTATATTGTATATTACATCTTGATTGCATTCACTACTTTGTTATTTCTTTGCATATTGTTGTTATTGCTGCTGCTGTCATTTCAGTGTCAGGTAATCCAGAAGTAAAATGTTCATTCTGTTTCAGGCAACAGGTTTGGTCTTTAAAAGCTTTATAACATGTAGCATGCAATCGCAATACATTTGTTCATAGAGATGAACTGGACTGGCAAAGCAAGGTATGTTTAATTTCTGCAAATCCTGTAGTCCTTGCCATCATAGAGGTCTTATCATTGAAAAATAAAAGTGACAATCTTTAGCTAGTGATGCTGCATGCACACAACTCCCTCAGTTACAAATCTAATGTCTGCACTCATTCAACGTTCTATACTTTTTTGGTCTTCTTCTTTGATTTAACTTACTATGCACATTCAATTTTCTGGTGTACAAAAACTCTTCATTTTTTGTGTCTTGCCAATTGTTATTCTGAAGATTGACTCCAGTTTTCATTCTAAAATTAACAGCATTAATTTTAGCATTAATTAACTACATCAGTTGTAGCATTTTTATATTCTGTATTTTTGTGGCTGGAAGCAAACATGTGTTGGAATAAATAGGAAGGCCATGTTATAAAATCTATAATAAATACTACATACCACACAAGCTCCTAAAATGGACAAATTCAGTACACCCTATAAACATATTACATAAAAAGTTATATTATTATTCAAAGAAAACTGGTCTATTATTTATTTTGCAATATTTACATTATACCACAATCCAATGTGGTATGTTATAATGTACAATTCCTACATGAATTATAAACAGATTTATTATTAGCTTGTCCCAAACATTGGATAGTGCTTAGAGGGAAAGAAATCATAAATAAAACAGGATTTTTCTTTTTAAAAAAATATTTCAGATAGTTTTATTATATAAACATGAAGAATAAATTAAATTATTCTACAATTTTTGGAGACTCAGATATTGCCTATGTGTAAAACACAAAGCTGGATAATTTTCCCAAGATGACCAAGCTGGTATTTTATGTATCTTTTTATTATTCTATTTTCTAATCAGCTCATGCTATTGCAATGCTTTTACTGGTTTAATTGTTTTTAAAAAAGATGCAGATGTGAAGAACCTGTTTATTTAACCTAGGCTATATAGAAAATAATAAAACCCAAGCAAATATCTGATGTACCTTTATGGATAATTTGATTAATTCTATATTCTGAACTCCTGAGTTTAAGAAATAAAAAGTCAATTCAGTTGTTTTCTGAGGACTGTTGATCACAGTAACTGAATTTTTTAACTCAAAAATAAGCCCCATTGAATGAAAGAATGAATGACTATGTGTGTGTGATGGTGTGCGTGCAAAATTTTCTTGGCAGCAAAAGAGATGTGGCTTGTCATTGTTTTCTTCTGGAAAGTTTTTTTAATTACTTCCCAATTTATCTTAGAACCCTGGATTTTCCCGGTGGTCTTTTCATTCCAGTGTTTAACTAAGCTTGATTCTTTTTAGCTTTTTAAGATCAACCAAAGCCTGTTAAGTGCTGCCAAAATATTTATAGAAAAGCACAAAGATGACCATGGAGAAGTAATGCAGTAGTTAGCAAACATGGGTTAAGGAAGGAAAAAGAAGACAGCATTAGAAAGAAAATTAAAGTGACCACCTCACCCCCTCTTTGGGTATAAGAGGAAGGGAAGAGATACACAGTAGGCTTTCAAGATTCAATAATTGATTGATTGATTGATTGATTATGTGCCATCAGAGTGTTTTCAACTCTTACCAACCACATAGATAGATTTTCCCATGAGGGAAATTTGTATGCTTGATCAATAAAAGAGACTGTTTGTAGCTCAGGGTTGAAATGAGGGGTCCTTGATGGTCTCTGAGCTTGGTTGTTTTCTTGCAGATGTTTCTTTACCCAAACTAGGTGGCATCATCAGTGCTGGTCATCTATCAAACAACCAAGCTCAGAGGGCAACAAGAACCCCCATAATCAGGTATCTCAGGTATTTTCACTGGTGCCCTCATAGCCACTATAACTGAATCCTTCCATCTTGGTGGTTGTCTTCTTCTTTTCCCTCCACTTTTCAAAGCATTAGAGCAGGGGTGTCAAACTCAGACTTAAATCTAGCCTGTGGGGCTGGCCTGGAAATAGCAAAGGACTGGCCCATGGTGCCTCTGGCAGCAAAAATGGGGCATGGGGAGCCACACATGGCCTGTTTTCAGCCTGGATGGCCTCCTGAAACATTTTGCTGGCAAAAACGAGGTGCAGTGGGGGCTGCATGCAGCTTTCACATGGCCCATTTTTGGCTTGGATGGCCTGCTGCAGCACTCTGTTGGCAGGGTGTTGCAGGAGGCATCCGTCCCATCTCCCTCCACCCGACCGACCCGCAGAGGAGAACTATAATGTTGATCTAGCCTGTGATGACCCGGGGCGTGGCACAAAGGCAACACAATCAGATAATCAATAAGAGTCCCTTTATTATCTCCAACTTTGCCCCCAATGTCCAGGTTACCTTCTGGCTGGAGAAAAACTCTCCCAGGAACAGCCTTTGACTGCAGAAAATTAAGTCCAAAACATGGTCAACACAAACTGTAACTTAAAGTCACAACAACACAGGATAAAATCATGTTTGCTCTCAACAGCATGCCGCACGCAGTCTGCCTTTCTTATCAACTGTCTTCCCAGCTGTGGCTAATGAAGGGAATCAAGACCCTTTCTTCCCCCATAAGCCACACAACCCACGTTGCTCTCTTCTCCATTCCTCCCTGCGTGCCCTAGAATGAAGAGAGGGTGGGCTTGGTTCTTCCTCTGAATTCCCTCTCCCTTGTTCTATTTTTTTCTCTGCTCTGCCCAGCCAGACTTTGTCCTTTCCACAGCCAACAGAGCCACACTCCCATTCCCTCTCAGCTATCTAGCTTCCTCCTTGGATTCAGACTCTGAAAGAGGCATGCCACAGCCCTTGAAATCCAATTTGACACCCCTGCATTAGAGCCTTTTCCAGAGAACTAGGTCTTTGCATAATGTGTCTAAAATTGGATAATTTGAACCTGCTCATTTGTGCCTCAAATTAGAACTCTGGATTGATTTGATTGATAATCTGTTTGCTTTTCTTGGCTGTCCATGGTATTCATAGGAATCTTCTCCAAATCATATAGAGTTTTATTTTTTATTTTTTTTTGATTTGTCAATTGCTTACAAGATAATAGGTATAAGTATATACATGGTTATGAATACATGAAATGGGTACATATAAGAAAAATAAAAGAAACAATAGGTCAGGGACGGTAGGCACATTGGTGCGCTTATGCACGCCCCCTACAGACCTCTTAGGAAAGGGGTGAGGTCAATAGTAGACAGTCTAAGGTTAAAGTTTTTGGGGTTTGGGGAAGAAACTACAGAGTCAGGTAGAGTATTCCAGACATTAACTACTCTGTTGCTGAAGTCATATTTCCTGCAATCAAGTTTGGTGCGGTTAACCTTGAGTTTGTATCTATTGCGTGCTCTTGTGTTGTTATGGTTGAAGCTGAAGTATTCATTGACAAGTAAGTCATTGCAATGTATGATTTTATATACCATACTTAGATCAGACCGAAGACGGCATAATTCAAGGTTTTCTAGGTCTAGAATTTCAAGTCTGGTGTCATAAGGTATTCTACAATGAGTAGAGGAGTGGAGAACTCTTCTTGTGAAATATTTCTGGACTTTCTCAATTGTGCTAATATCAGATATGTAATGTGGGTTCCAGACTGATGAGCTGTATTCGAGTATTGGTCTAGCAAATGTTTTGTATGCTCTAGTTAGTAGTGTGATATTACCAGAGAAAAAGCTATGTACGATTAGGTTAACAACTTTTAATGCCTTTTTGGCTATGTAGTTGCAGTGGGCTCTAGCACTTAGATCATTTGAGATGAGTATTCCAAGGTCCTTTACAGAGCTTGGATCATCAACAAGGTCTTGACTATTCAGCTTGTATTTTATTTTCTGATTTTGTTTGCCAATATGTAAGACAGAGCATTTATTTGTTGAGATTTGAAGTTGCCATTTGTTTGACCATTCTGATACATAGTCAAGATCTTTTTGAAGGGTAGCAGTATTGTCTGTGGTATTGAACAGCTTTACATCATCAGTGAAGAGAATGCAGTTGCTCTTAATATGATCACAGAGGTCATTTATGTAGAGTATGAAGAGAGTTGGTCCTAGAACACTGCCTTGGGGGACACCACTATTGACAGGTACAGAATTTGATAGGACACTCCCAATTTTGACCATTTGTTGTCTGTTTGACAGGAATGCTTCTACCCAGTTATGCAGTTCTCCAGAGATACCATAAGATTTTAGTTTTAGGAGTAGTTTGTCGTGTACCACTGAATCAAAGGCTTTACAGAAGTCTATGTAGATTGCATTTATTGCTTTGCCCTGATCGAGTTGTGTAGTCCATATGTTTTTGCAGTGTAAGAGTTGCAGATTACAGGATAGTTTTTTCTGAAACCAAATTGTTTATTAGAGAGTAGGTTGTTTGTCTCTAAGTGGAGGATAATGGATTGGTTAATAATTGATTCCATGACTTTACAGGTGACACAGCATAAGGAGATTGGTCTGTAATTTTCAACTAGGCTTGGGTCTCCCTTTTTGAAGATGGGGATGACCTTGGCTTGTGACCACAGTTTTGGCAAGGAGCTGGTCCTGAAAGATTTTTCAAAGATTATGCTTAGAGGTTCTGCTATGGCAGTGGATAGCTTTTTAAAGAAGTAGGCACATATTCCGTCCAGTCCAATAGATAGAGATGGTTTTAGATTGCGTTGTGCTTTTTCAACATTGTCTTATGTAAAATAGATATGTATTAGATCATTGTAGTTGTCTGTGGTTCAGCTAGGGAATACTGGGCATGATCCATTGCTCCAGTTCCAGTATTACTTGTGAAATGAGTTTGCCTTTCCAGGCCCACCATGAAGGAGTGACATCATTGCATCCTTAATTTATTTATACTTTTATAAATTGAACAATAACTGAAGTTATTACATGAGGAGTGGATTAAATCAGTGGTTAAACTGTACCATCTCTGAATTTACACTGGAAATGCTGTGCATGAATATTGGTCAAAATGAAGTTTTCCAGTTGTATAAAGTATTCCCACAGTAGGCATCATCCACAGAAAACAGAGAGGGATTAGCAAACATGAAAGAAACTCAAGCTAAGTGGAAACATACAAAATCATGAATTAAAACTTTCTGATAGGGAGGAAGAGTTTAATATGCTCCAAGGCTTAGTGACAAAATTAAAATGAAACAGGAGTACCCTGAGAAGGAAGTCAAAGAAACCAAGACAGGGGCCACGGCCATTCAATCAAAATCATACACTTTTATGCAACACACATAAAAAGAAGCAAGGTTTTGATTGTGCGATGGGAGTCCCCATCTTGAATTTTTGACTCCTTCCCCTACAGATGTTCCCTGCAGAGGGATAAGAATCAAATAGGTTTGTTTGCTGTCTGGAATGCTGAATGGAAGGATTTCACTCTACAATATTTACACCACCATATTTGTTAAAAAAGAACATGTTATATTTTTCCATAACCAAGTTGGGGAAAACATCAAATATTAACAATGTAGAAATTAAAATAAAATCAAGAAGATAGCCATCTTCCATGGCATGTTTCGTTGCCACTCTGCAAGAGGTGACCTTAATGAATTTTCTAGTTTCAATTGTTTTAACCAGTTTTAAATAGTGTAGCTTCCAGTTTCTATAATAGCAGCTGCTAGGATTGCCAAGTCAAGTTACTTGAAGATAGGTGTGTCAACATGGGTTAAAAAATATGGCAGGACTTCTGGGGAAGAAATGGCAAATTGAAGATTATCGTGGTGGACTGAAGAGTCAACAAGTAGACTGGCTCTCTGTAACTTCTCTCCAGACAAGGAGATAACTTGAGATTGCCCTCAAATGCTCCATACAGTTGTTCCTTGTGAGGAGACCTCAAGAATATAGTCCAGTCAGTTTAGAGCTCGGGGAGATAAAGGAATAACCGTCTTTCTCAAACTACAGTTGACCCTTTTGAGGACACTGGATTTGCACCCTTCCTTTTCTAATCACTTTTGGATATTGTTTGTTAATTACTCGTTAGCCATTGGGAGTATTTCAAACCACATGTTTTACACCAGTGGATGAGGTTCCTTCTTAGCAAAGAAGTTATAATACAAAGATTTTTTTTTCTGGAATAAACAACAAAGGAGTGAATAAAACTTTGATTTTAGAAAGTTACAAATGGATTAGAGGTCCAGATATATTTAAAACAAGATTTTGGAATTCATTATAAGAAACCTTCCCATGAAAATATATAAATAAAGTTACTATTAAAATAAAAATAAAAATGGCAACCACAACCATGTGATTAAATCTTTTTATGTGATTTAAACAGGTTGTAAGAAAGTTTCTGAACTAACATTTTGTGAATGTAGTGTTTTGAATAACCATCTTTCCTTAAAAAAAATGAAAGCAGTAATAAAGTCTCCCTTCCCTGTCAAATCTCTGCAGTTTTTGCCTATTTACTTCAAATCACATCAATATTTATTAAATATGTTTTCTATTTCTGTGCTGTCCAGACAGTTTAGAGTTAATGGGATTTGGGATAGTTAGTTAGGAATTGTGAGCTGTCCCCTTAAGGGAATGCATCATGGTAAATGTAGTCAAGGCATCCTGGGAAATGTAGTCCATGTCATGTGGTCACATCTGTAATCTGGATTGGTCACTAAATTGATCCTTGTTGGGTTGGGGGAGGCTCCCTCACTCTTGCCTGTAAACAGCCTTGTGGTAGCAGCTCTACCTCCTGCTTCTATGACTATGGGATGAAATATGGGATAGAAAGATTACTATCATTTACACTACACATAGATTTCAACTATGCAAAGAATTGGACATTAGATGCATCTCGACATAACTGTGAGTCACCTTGAGAATACCTATTATAACCCATTAAAAGCAACTCTGTATGGAAGAATTTGTAGAGTTTTTCTATCTGTCTTTATATTCAGCAAGTGAATCATAAGACAGAATAATTTCCAATTCCAACAATCCTGTGGGAGGTCACACTAGTTTTCACATTGCTTTGACCAGAGACAAACTGACAAATTGCTCTGCCAGTAAATTAAACTTTTCTCACTGGAGTCTCCTGTCTTTTAAAATGCCAGACAACAACTGAGCAAATAAATGGAAGTTGCTATCATATTATAACTTTCAGAATCATAGAATAAAAGGGTTGGAAGAGACTTTGAAGATCAGTTAGCTGTACCATCTGCCAAGTCCAGGAACCCATTACATACTCATCCAACCTCCATTTAAAATCCTGAGCAAATAAAAGTTTACCACAGTTCTCACCATTAAATGTTTTATTTATGTTTTAATTACATGTTTTAATTTCTATAATCTGCTTTTCTTTCATGAGAGAATGATACGATAAAACGTATAGTTACCACGTCACCCCTTTACCTTTACTAAGTTTCATCAAAAGTTTCTGCTTTCAGTTAAAGTGCAACTGTGTAGTGTTGTAAGAAATGTCCATCTGGGTTCAGTTCCAAGTGGGGAGAAAGACACTGGAAACATGGAGGCTGATTGGAAAGATGGTTTATTGATGAACAGGACCACATGGGTTTTAGATCCTGGGAAACTTGAGCACATGGAGCGAAGGATGAAAGGTATGTATAGCCTCTCTGGGCTTTGAACTTGAGCTTCCTGTTCCTGTGGCAAGGGCATGTATTCTATTGGTTGCTGTCAGATTCCCATGGGGCTATGCAGGGGTCATTTTTCTTTTGAAGTCAAGTTTTGTTGAAACTTGGAGGGTGATGATGTAACGAAGAGGCTTGTGTTCTGTGGGCAATTCCTGTTGTGTCTTAATGGCTTTGTCCTGGTTTGGATCTTGAGTGAGGGCTAATCCTACCATTCTACCTTTGTTCAAAATATCCTGTCTTGAATGGATTACCAAATCTGCATTTCTAAAAGCTGGCAGCTTAATATCTGCACGGGGGCAGGGAACTGTGGCTCTGAATTTCTGTTCCCTTTAAGATTTCTATAATATTCTGCCTTTTAAAATATTTCTCAAAGTATTTCATTCTTCTAGGAGAGGGATGGGTGCTAACTTTCTACAGTAGTTATAATCCTCCTCAAATTCTTCAGTCCCATGAAGACATGTTCAAAGCCTAGCATGGTTTCTTTCATCTTTCACCTGACAAATGAAGATTCAAAGGTGAAAGCAATTATTTACTGTGCATTTTAAAAATTCAGGTTTTCCTTCCTTAAGGCTACAAATAGTTGTACAACAGAAGATCCTTCCAACAGCCCAGTATGAGATTAAGAGCCAAGAAACCTCTCTGTTTTCCTAGACCAGTCGGTTAAAATAGATCCAATATTAAACTTCCTAAAGGCCTGTCCTACTCTGTAGTCAAAATCAGTCGAACCTTTCAGACAGACCCTGGACAAGCAGGTCTCTTAATTAAGATATCATCAAGAAATGATGGATGAAGTAACTCATCTGATAAACTGTGTGTAATAAATTGTGAATATCATTATCTATGGTGAAAAATAATAATACCTTTTACTGTTTAGTTTGGAATGATATCTGGTATCATTCAGCACTTTTAATCTTTGGGGGTTTCCTTTTGGCTATCTTTCACAAGCAATGAATCACAATCTGAGCACATTATTTATGTTACAAGAACTACAGTAACTGATACAGAGATGAGGGGCTTCCCCTATCTTTCCCAATCCTCTCAATTTTCCACCCCCGCCCAAAATCTAGCTTAACCAGTAGAGCTTGTAAAATGAAGTTTAGGGTTGGCACATTTCTAGAGTCCCCAATTCAAATAATTTGGCACTTAATTTGCATTTTTAAAAAATACTGATGAGTTCTGGATACATAAATTGTTTGGTTCTCTTCCTCTGTTGGAAGAAATAGCCTTTTGGGTTCAGTTCCAAGTGGGGAAGAACGACACTGGAAACATGGTGACTGCTTGGAAAGTGGTTTAATGGTTGACAGGATTACATGCCTTGGGTGAAGAAAGAAGGGCTGAGATGCCGAGAGACCTGGGTTTTATACCCCCTGTTGCGATTTGAATTTGAGCTTGTATTCTGATTGGTTGTCAGACTCCCATGAGGCCATGCAGGGGCAACTCTGTAGGCTGTCCAGGCTTGGTTGAGCCTTGCTGGGTAATGATGTAATGAAAGGGCTTTGGGCAATTCCTATTATAATTCTATCTGGAGTAGATCTTTGTTATGTAAAATGGACTGGCCTAGGCCTTAATGGCCCACCCATTAACAAAGGTGGGGGTGAGCTTCTGCTTCTGAGGTGAGTTTCTGCTTCTGAGTTTCTACTCTTTTTAGGGGAAATATTCAGCCTTTTTAATACTTCCTAGGATATTTCATTTTTCTAGGAGAGGGGTGGGTGCTAACTTCCTACATCTCCCATTTAAAAAAATAGTAATGAACCCATTGTTAAGATTCAGTTGCTAAATCATGTCCAACACTTTGTGACCTTTGAGACCCCCTGCCCTTCAGTGTCTCCCAGAGTTTGCCCTAATTCATGTTCATTGTGTCGATGACACTATATAACCATCTCATCCTCTCGTGTCCCTTCTTCTTTTGCCTTCATTTTTTCCCAGCATCAGTGGTGGGATTCAATTTTTTTTACTACCGATTCGGTGGGCGTGGCTTGGTGGGTGTGGTGTGGCTTGGTGGGAGTGGCTTGGTGGGCGTGGCAGGGGAAGGATACTGTAAAATCCACTCCTGGAGGAAGGTTACCGCCGGTTCTCCGAACTACTCAACATTTCCACTATCGGTTTTCCAAAACTGGTCAGAAATGGCTGGATACCACCTCTGTCCAACATCAGGGTCTTTTGCAATGAGTTCTCTCTTCTCATTTGGTGGCCAAAATATTTGAACTTCAGCTTCAGTATCCATCCTTCCAAAGAACAGTCAGGGTTGATTTCCTTAAGGATAGACTGACTGGATCTGCTTACAGTCCAAGAGTCTTTCAACAGTCTTCTTCAAAACCAGAATTTGAGAGCAAATACATCTGTTAGCTTTGATAAAATAATTCATGCACCTAGTCCTTGTAAAGCTTGTGTGCATTGCTCGCATCTTGTGGTAACTCAGTCCTTGAAACTACATGCTTCTCCTACTTCTTCTATTCAGAAGACTTGAGTATGGTTTTGTTGGAAGAATTATCCTTCTGGGTTCCGTTCCAAGTGGGGAAAAAGACACTGGAAACATGGAGGCTGTTCGGAAAGTTGGTTTAATGGTGGACAGGACCAGATGGCTTGGAGCTCCAAAGTGAAAAGGACGACCACATGCTTCAAGATGTTGGGTGAAGTAAAAGAAAAGGGGCAAGATGCTGAGAGACCCTTAGTTTTATACCCTCTGTTGGGCCCCACCTTAGTGTTTCCTGTTCCTATGTAATAATTGTATCCCATTGACTGTCAGACTCCCAGGGGCAAGGGGTCTTAGCTAACTTTGTAGGCTTTATCTGGGTCACATGGCTTCACCTGAGTGCTGGCTGATGCAATCTTCCCAGGCCAGGTGGTGAGATGGATAGAGGGCTTTGTTATGTAGAATACTCTGGACCAGGCCTTAATGGCCCACCCATTAACAAAGGTGGGGGTGAGTTTCTGCTTCTGAGTTTCTACTCTTTTTAGGGGAAATATTCTGCCTCTTTAGTATATCCTAAAATATTTCATTTTCCTAGGAGGGGGTGGTTATAACTTCCAACAGTTTATTTAAAAGGCCTTCCACTCACAAGATCAAATTGGTTTGAGTAGTACTGGAATGTTTGCTATACCTGGACTCTCCTTTTCCTGCTAGAGATATAAAGTTACTATTGTTTTGCTATGAATCTCTCTAGCTTTAGAGATAGACTTCAATAATTCAGTTTTTAGAATTAGAATTCTTTTATTGGCCAAGTGTGATTGGACACACAAGGAATTTGTCTTGGTGCAAATACTCTCAGTGTACATAAAATAAAAGATACATTCATCAAGAGTCAAGAATCATAAGGTACGACACTTAATGATAGTCATAGGGTACAATAAGCAATCAAATCATACTAGGAAACAGTCAATATAAATCGTAAGGATACAAGCAACAAAGTTACAGTCATACAGTCACAAGTGGGAGGGGATGGGTGATAAGAGTGATGAGAAGATTAATAGTAATAGTAGTGAAGACTTTGTAAATAGTTGGACAGTATTGAGGGAATTATTTGTTTAGCAGAGTGATGGCATTCAGGAAAAAACTATTGTTCTTGTGTCTAGTTGTTCTGATGTGCAGTGCTCTATAGTGTCGTTTTGAGGGAAGGAGTTGAAACAGTTTATGAAACAGTTTCAACAACTCTTTTCACTTCAGCTTTTGGATGCTTTTGAGGATGGCTGATTTATATGGAAGATATGTATAACATTATTCTAACATCTTGTTTCATTTTATTTACACTCTAGTCTGTTTAAAAAAAAAAAGAAAGCAACAGCATATTGTAAATAAAGAAATTACAATTGCCCAGTTTTGTTTTCTATGGGGAAAATCTGTTCAAGGAATGGAAGATTCTTTCATTCTCTGGCTGCGGCAATGGTGGCTGGGGAATTCTGGGAGTTGAAGTCCATGCATCTTAAAGTTGCCAAGTTTGAAAAACATGCCTTTAAAAAAAAGGGAACTAATCAGCCCTGGAGGTTCACCTAAGGAGAAAATAGTTGCTTCTCCTTATTTTACTTCTAGAGGTACACCAGAGGTGGTATTCAGCAGGTTCTAATCAGTTCTGGAGAACCAGCAGCAGAAATTTTGAGTAGTTTGGAGAAGCGGCCCCGCCCCTATCTATTCTCTGCCTCCCGAGTCGCAGCTGATTGGCTGGGTCTTCTTTGGTTGCCCTGCACAGGAGAACAGAGCTGAAAAGCAGGTTAGTGGGGTGGGGAGGGAATGGGGATTTTACTGTATCCTTCCCCTGCCACACCTATCAAGCCACGCCATGCCCATCAAGCCATGCTCACAGAACCAATAGTAAAAAATTTTGAGTCCCACCACTGGAAAACACCAAATTAGATATGCCTCTCATTTCAGATAGACTGAAAGAGACACTTCATTGACAAGTTCTAGCAATGGGAATGAAGTAGTTACAACTATAAAAGTTGACTGGACAATCAGAAGCACAACTTGGAGAGCGCAGGATTTTAATAGTTGAATTCTGGAGGTCATCATGACTTTTTGAACTCTCCCTATAGGTTTCCTGGATCAACTACTGGGAGAGAAAGTTGCAGTTGTGTTATTAATTTGTTCCTCTCAGGAGTTTTAAAATGGCAGGAAACTACTATTAAATAAACTCAGAATCAGCTCTGCAGAGAGAAAAGAATGACCTTAGCTATAAAGGTTCTGTTGGAAGTTATAACAGTTTCAGGAACTGGGTATGTCTAGTCTAATGAAAAGAAGGACTAGGGGAGACATGATAGCAGTGTTCCAATATCTCAGGGGCTGCCACAAAGAAGAGGAAGTCAAGCTATTCTCCAAAGCACCTGAAGGCGGACAAGAAGCAATGGATGGAAACTAATCAAGGAGAGAAGCAACTTAGAACTAAGGACATTTCCTGACAGTCAGAACAATTAATCAGTGGAACAACTTGCCTCCAGAAGTTGTGAATGCTCCAATACTAGAAGTTTTTTTAAAAGATGTTGAATAACCATTTGTCTGGGGTGGTGTAGGCAGGGGGGTGGACTAGAAGACCTCCAAGATCCCTTCCAACTCTATTCTATTCTATTCTATTCTATTCTATTCTATTCTATTCTATTCTATTCTATTCTATTCTATTCTAAAACCCACCCCTCTCCTAGGAAAATGAAATACTTTAGAATATACTAAAAAGGCAGTATATTTCCCCTAAAAGAGAAGTAGAAACCCAGAGAGGCAGAAACTCAGCTCCCCCCACCTTTGCTAACGGGCTGTTAAGGCCTGGGCCAGTCTGTTCTACATAACAAAGATCTACCTCCTTCAGGCAGAGCCATGATAGGAATTGCCCAAAGCCCTTTCATTACACCAGCAAGAGTCAACAAAGCCTGGGACTCAAAAAACAACTTACAGAGTTACCCCTGCATGGCCCCATTGGAGTCTGACAACCAATTAGAACACAAGCTCAAATTCAAAGCCCAACAGAGGGCATAAAACCCAGGCACGCTCAGCATCTTTTCCCTTTTCGCTCAGGAGCTCCAAAGCATGTGATCCTGACCACCATTAAACCATCTTTCCAAGCAGTCACCATGTTTCCAGTGTCTTTCTTCCCCACTTGGAACTGAACCCAGAAGGTTATTTCTTTCAACAGTTCATTCATTGTAAATGCTATTGAATTATTCTCTGAGAAATGGTTCTGTAATTGATTCCTTCTCCTCTTGCATGTGAACCTTATTTCTTGCCATGATTACTTGACAGCTTTTTTTTAAAGAGCTAGGCAGATGTAAGTGATGCACAGCCTGAGGGTGAATGTCAAGTATTCTCAAATTGAAGCTTGAGAATTGTGTTTATTGAGAAAGGATCTTGTGCTGTTTACACCGTACCTGCCCAAGCCAGTCTGCTTCCAGTTAAAACAATTAAATAAGAACCCTTTTTGTAAACCAAGACATTCCTAGAAATGCCAAGTGGTGTCATGACTTTGGGCAGCTTTCACAGCTGGAGAAGAAGAGGGTAACAAAAGGGGAGGGAAATGGAGATCCAGACTTTAAAAAGCATAAGAACAGCCAGCTTAGTCCAACGGTCCATGGAAAAGAATTCACATTTCATTATTGGATAACACTTCGAATAGGAGAAGCCAATGTGTTACAAAAGTGTCCAGCATTTCTTCCTTGGTTTTCCAGAAGCCTTCATTAAATGTGGAGTTACAAAAAACAGGGGAAACCAATTAAACACTCCTTCAGATTCTGCTGGATTCTTGAAAACTGGATGGATAACGCCCTGCAATTTTGGGGGGGATAATAATTTGACATTGGCTTGCCATCATTTTCTCCAGGATGTATAGTAACCTAACCTACAGCCCATGGATTTCCTAGTAGTCTCCCATCCAAATATTAATTATCTTTAAGCAAGGGCCAAAAAATTAAGACCTCTTTCAGGCATGGATCTGCATTTCCAGGCTAGTCTGAAAAAAAAAAGAAATGGAATGTTGCAATTAGTGGTAGATGTTATGCATGTCAGATTACTTCTGTCATGCTGGAAAGGAAGAAAGCACTGCTTGGCATTCCCAGCTCTGAAGAGACAAAGGACTTTTGTTCCTATTCTGTCTCCATTCATAAGTGTGGGAAGTTAAAACCCCTCTCCTAGAAAAATGAAATATTTTAGGGTATATTAAAAAGGCAGAATATCTTTCCTAAAAGGGAGGTCCCCCTACCTTTGTTAATGAGCCATTAAAGTATTGGCCAGTTTATTCTACATAACAAAGATCTACCTTCTTCAGGCAGAGCCATTTAATTGCCCTTCATTGCACCACCCACCAATTTTCAACCAAACTTAACACACAGACAACCTACAAAGCTAGCTATGACCTCTGACAGCAACCAATCAGGATCCTCTTCCTGTGCCCCAGGAAATTCAAAGCCAGAGAGGGTATAAAACCCAGGGACTCTCAGCATCTCTTCCCTTTTTTTCACCCAAGATCTCCAAGCCATGTGATCCTGTTCATCAATAAACCTTCCTTCCAAGCAACTTCCATGAATCCATTGTCTATTTCCCCTCTTGGAATTGAATCCAGAAGGACATTTCTTCCAACATAAGCAAATCTGTAGTTCACAGGAAGAATTAAATTTCTTGTGGACATTGGGAGCTTAAGACCACAATGAACTTTTGCTGATGCTTATCAAGCATTCCTTCTACTCTTCCATTTTTAACCTTTGGTTTTTTTTTAAAAAAAGAATGAAGTCATAATTCTTCAGAAATCTTCTCATAAATGCTTTATTTGCTAATACACCATTTATTTTAAAAAGTTGGGCAAGGAAGTATTCAAAGGATCATGATCTGATGTTTTTTTGGGGATAGGTAATGAGTATTGTGTTAACTGTGAAAGTAGCTGAGTTCATAGAACCAGATAAAATTGTCAGCAGAGGGAGAAATATTAAAGGTTCAGGAAGAAGCATAGAAGAAAGTGGATCTTATAGGATGTAATTGTTCATGTGATATGCAAGTTCATTTAAAAACAAATCAAGATTATGAAAATAAACAAAGAAATTTAACGAAATTACAATAACAGAGTTGCAAGGGACCTTGTAGGTCATCTAGTCCAGCCTTCTGTCCAGTCAGGAGACTCTATACCCGTGATGGCAAACCTATGGCACACTTGCCAAGGTGGCACACAGAGTCCTCTCTCTGGGCACGCGAGCTATCGCCCAAGCTCAGCTCTGCCACGCATGTGTGCGTGTGCCTCCTGCTGGCCAGCTGGTCTTCAGGTCTCTGCCAGACATGCACAGGGCAGGGTCCACGTGGGGGGGGACAGAGTGCATGAGCAGGTGCGTGCATGCATTGCATTTTGGGGATGCACACACGCGCACTTTGGGCACTTGATGCCGAAAAGGTTAGCCATCACTGCCTTATACCATTTCTGACAGATGGCAGTCCAGTCCCTTCTTGAAAACTTCCAGTGATGAAGCTCCCACAACTTCCAAAGACAACTTCTGTACCATTGGTTAATTGTTCTCACTGTCAGAAAGTTTCTCTTTATATACAGGTTAAATCTCCCCTTGTTCAGTTTCCATTCATTATTCCTTGTCTGGCATACAGGCGCTTTAGAAAACAGCTTGACCCCTTCCTCTCTATGGCAGCCCCTCAAATATTGGAAGACTGCTATCATGTCTCCCCTGGTCCTTCTCTTCACTAGACTAGCCATGCCCAGTTCCCTGTAACTGTTCTTCATACATTTTAGCCACCATCTCCTAATCATCTTTTTAAAAGCCCTTTAAAACTTTTAAAAACTTAAGTTTTTTAAAAGTGCTCTGATTTAGGAGTTGGAAATTTTATTAACAGGACGTTATCATAAGGGAATATGTTACCTATGCTTTGAAAATTTAACAATTGAAGCAACCTTATCAGTTATGGAGGCAGAAATACCAATATTTCCCAGAATGCAATGGAAATACAACTACTGTACTTCTAAAAATCCTGCTGGATTAGTTCAAGAGCAATTCTATGTTGGGTTTTCACAGTGGCCATCCAGATAGTCATGCAGGCCAATCTAGAGTAATCTCACAAATAAGGGATTGAACTGATCCATCTCCCCACAGGTTTCCTTTCCCAATCTGAAGGCAACATTGAATCTCAAAACTAGTGTAGGAAGAAAAATCCATCTGGTTCCGTTCCAAGCCGGGAAAAAGACACTGAAAACATGGAGGCTGACTGAAAAGAAGGTTGAATGATGAACAGAATCACTAAGCACATGGTTCTGGTGCAGCTGACAAAATGGAGTTGAGAGTGGTTGGCTTTTATACCTTCTCTTGGGCTTTGCACTTGAGCTTCCTGTTCCTGTGCAAGAACATGTATTCTATTGGTTGTAGGGGTTATGTAGGAGTCATAGCTGGCTCTATATGTTGTTCGAGCTCCCAGGTTTGGTTGCTGGGGGTGGTGCAAATGAAAGGATGTTGGACAATTCCTACTGAGCTGAGGACTTTGTCCATACCTTGCAATTTCAAAATATCCTGTCTTGAATGGATTTCTGCTTGCAATATTTGCTTTGCCTATGAATAGAGCTACCTAGATACTTGGCTTCTTTCAATAAGCTCTTTATCTCTTAAGTGCTGACATCTACTGAGGGCTATTAAGAAGGGTGGGAGCTGCTTTCTGTCTCTAAGAGCATGTTTCTCCATTCCTCCTTTAGGGAAATACAATGTTCTGCCTTTTTAATATTCCCTAAACATTTCATTCTTCTAGGAGGGTGGGTGCTGACTTTCTACACTAGTAACCATCTGTAAGGTCTATCTCCAGACAAACATCCAGTCTCCATAAGCTATAAGAGTTAGTGGCCTTCATTATGACTTGTGGCAATGAATTTCACAACTTAATAATGCACTGTATGGTGAGTACTCTTTTTCTTTGTTCTAAAGCTTCTTCCAATCATCTTAATTAGATTATTCAAATTTTAATGTTTTAAGACAGAGAGAAAAATTCCCTAACCACATAATTTTGCACACCTGAATCATGTCTCTCTTTGTAAGGTGTCTGGAAGAAATTCCAGTGCACTGACTAGAACATCTTGATATTATCATGCAAATGATGTCAATTAAATAATTTTCCACAGTCACGTCATGAGTAAATGATATACAGTATATATTTCAAGAAAATGACCTGGGTAACAACTTTGTACTGGATTTATAAAAAAGTTTGGTGAAAGCCTCAAAGAAACCTTTGCAATGAGGGGAAAAAATTAAAGCAAGACCAAATCGCACAACATCTCAATGAATTAAAGATCAATATTTTGAGAACTACAAGGAGGGAATATAGAACGTCAAAACCTGTTTAATCCAGGTTTTAAAACAAGACACATTTTTATAAAGCTCTGGTTATCCTTTAGGCATATTCTGCTGATACCAGAACTGAAAAGTTGATGATTTATGGATCGGCAGCAACTAGATAAAAAATAGGTTATGGATAGAAAATATATTTATTTATAACCAGGGGTGGAATTCTACCAGTTCGCACCTGTTCGCTAGAACCAGTTGTTAACATTCTAAGCAGTTCAGAGAACTGGTTGTTAGTAGAAATTACTGGCCTAATCCTGTAAGGAAGGAGGAAGGAAACATTCTGGTGTTGCTTACAGAAACTGCCTCTCTGTTAACCCTTATTACATTCTTGACAGGACTAGACTTCCTGTCTCAGGAGCTTCTCTGGAGGTTTTCCCCCCTCCTTTGCTAGTACTTTGCTTGTGTGTTACAATGGTTACAATGTTACAATGGCACTGAAAAAAGTGACTTATGACCATTTTTCACACTTACGACTGTTGCAGCATCCCCACAGTCATGAGAGGACAGGCGAGGAAATGCGTGCCTCAATGTGAGTGATATTGAGTTGGCCATACCCAGCCAATAACATGACCACCAAGCCATGTCCACCCACTCACGTGACCACCTAAGCCACGCCCACCACCTAAGCCATGCCCACAGAACCGGTTGTTAAAAAATTTGAATCCCACCCCTGTTTATAACTCTGTGGAGCAAATAGCTATCAGATTTGTTTTCAAATGTTGGGAACAAGATTGGAAGTCATATTTTTTCATATTTTCTTCATCATCTTTCCTTCTTTTTTCCTTTTCTTTTTTGCACTTTTTATCTTTCTATTTTTTTTCTAAGGATAGTTTGAATTAGCTTTTGTTATTGTAATTAAAATCTTTAATAACATATTATGAAAAAAGTCATTTGCATGATGGTGTCATGATGTAAATACCATGACCTTCTCATACCTTCTCAATTTTCTTATTTCCAAGCAAAAGAGTTCCAAACACTTTCACTTTTTCTTGTAGAACAGGCATTCAAAGCTGTCTTCTGTGTTTTGCCAGCTCTCCTTTATTCACTTTCAGTTATAGTGAACCAAAGTATCCATAATATCTCAGAGGCAGACATAGAATAGATTTGTATGAGAGCAATACAATGTTGGCTGTTTTGTTTTCAATCCCTTCCTGAACAATCTGTAGCACTAACGCAAGCGCCCTGAGTTGAAACAATCATTGCACATTTACCATAATTGTAAGTAATTACTAACAGCTCAGATCTCAAAACTGTACTGCATATGTAAAACCTGAGCGTTCTACTCCAGGGTACAATTGCTCTATCTCAGGGATGTCAAACTCGATTTCATTGAGGGCTGTATCAGAGTTGTGTTTGACCCATGGGGGTGGGGGTGGCCAGGGTGGGGGTGGCCAGCTTGACATCACTCATTTTGTGGGCGCCTTTGGTGGCCTGAATGCTCCGCCAGTGAAAACAGGCTCCTGAGCTCCGTTTTTGGCTGCGATAGCCTCCTGCAACCTTCTGCCAGTGAAAACAGAGCTCAGGACAGCTGCCCGCGGCCCTCCTGAGCTCCATTTTCACTGGCAGAGGCACCACGGGATGGTCCTTCACTGTTTCCAGGGTAGCCTCACAGGCCTGATCTGAGCCTGGGCCAGATACCACCCCCAGGCCTTGAGTTTGACACTCCTGCTCTGTCTCCTTGAACTGAACAATGCTTGCCGTCTCATTGATGATCATGGTTTTTAACCAAAATTTTAACCCTGATAGCCCTTCTGGGTAGACTCCCCAATGGAAGTATATTGATACAGGCTACAATAATAGAGACTCAAAAGCTTGACTGTGTTTTCCCTTTCTTCTCGTTTATAACCCAGGACATTAAGGCAGAGCCAGGCTGAGTTTCTTTCTAATTTTTTTTTCATTTCCTAGGCTTAAAATATGTTTTTATAGCTCTTGCCACATACTGTAGTTTCTCCAAGGTCATCTCTCTAGCCCTCTACTGTTTCTGACCAATTTGCTGTCATCCACAGACTTGGCGAGCTCATTTTTTTGCCCCAAAGTGAAGGTCATTTATGAACATGTTTTAAAAGCTTATAAAGAAGAAAATAAAAGCAGGATGTTGCAGAGAACAGAGACTCTAGAAAGAGTGCATAGAAGATGCTTAGGGGACTAGAGGCTAAAACATATATGTATATTTCTTACTACAAATTATTTTTGCAGCTCAGCTCTTTATGTGCTGAAGGAAGCATTTTTGTACAGTACAGTCCTAATCCTAATCCCCCACACTCATACATTTTATTAATTTAGACATCTTTTTTAAAAAAAATCGGTGCTAATTACATATCTCTAACTCCTGCTTAAAAGCTAACACAGAGGTGAAGATTGATTAATTAAGTGCTATTTAAGGAAAAAACTGGAAACAGATAACTTTGGTTGTAGGCCATAAATATATTAATATTTGAATGTGTCAAGTTTTTCAGGAATAAACATCCTTTTAGCTAATGGGTATTGGAGAGTTAAATGTGGAACACATACTAAATATAATTAAACAAAATATAAACAAAGTATTAATGCTTTAAAGGCAGTCAGAATTCTGACAGATCAGTACATTTGAGGGAAGATCTCTTCTTGTTGTTGTTGTTTTTTTTGGTCAACAGCCAAGCTCCTATTTCCTGTTTTATGACTATTTTACGAGAACTGTGAGTTAATTGGAAGAGAGTTAGTTATATTTTCTGATGTAATATCAGCATATTTATATCTTCAAGCTGCATGTTTCAGTTCAAAGGACCAATGCGGCAGTAACAAGGTTCTGTTTAATGAATTACATTTTACCTGAGGGAAGAACTCGGCTAGAGAATATTATTGGCAAGCTAATTAGGGAAATGCTAGCTTAGATGGGATTACTTGAAAGCGGAAATTTTTTACTTTTAAACAATAGAGGTTTAGGTCGAACTCTGTGCAGAAGCAAGATACTCTTTTTTTTGAAAAAAATTAAATAAGAACAGAAACAGAAGTACTAATGACAGAGATGAGACTAAATAAATGCCACAACAGCTACAAGACACTGAAGGGGGCTATAGGTATTGACTTTTTCACAATCTTGATCTAATTATGGATTATAAATGCTTAACTTAGAATATAAATAGGGCAATGCCCCTCAAAAGAGATAAAACTATTATTTGAAAAAATTAAAATAAGATGTGATTTGTATATAAGAAAGATGCATTAGGGAAAAAGATACAAAATCTTTAAGTTACAAAACTCTGGGAGAGGAATTTATTTCAGCAGGACTGAAAAAATGATGTAATTTTGCATATACATCTCCAATTACATCTAAAATTTAAACTGATTGATGATTATGGCAGATATTGCTAATCTACAGGGTGCTACCATTTTGATAATGAAAATGTATGCCCCAAACCAAGATAAAACAGCATTTTATAGAGAACTCATGGATAAACAGTTAGATTTTTACAGGTAAAATGGTGTCTTCTGTGAGATTGGAATGGAAGATTTCTCCAGAAAAAAAAAAAGAATTGCTGGGGGGAAAAAATTAAACAACACAGGGTAAATTATCAAATATTTTTATTATTATTTTGTGGATAGTTTGGAGGTTGTTGATTAGTGGAAACATAAAAATCATGATTCAAAAGAATATACTATATATATATTTGTTTTCTTAAGTTTTCGCGGGTACTTACATGTATGGTATTCAGCTTTGTTCGGGTATTTTCCCACGTCATTGTAGTTGTGCTTTTAAAGTTGTAGCGTTTGGCAGAATCTCATCTGCCATCATCAGGCTTCTGTATTGCGTTCTTCTGACAAACACAATACAGAAGCCCGATGATGGCAGATGAGATTCTGCCGAAACGTTGCTACAACTTTAAAAGCACAACTACAATGACGTGGGAAAATACCCGAACAAAGCTGAATACCATATTTATATATCTATATATATCTATATATATATATCTATATATATCTATCTCTCTATCTCTATCTATCTATCTATCTATTCCCTTTTCTTCCATTTCTGAAAAAAGGATCCTATTTTAAATATTTCTACTATTTCCTAGAAAATAAGCAATATAGGTCTTATGAAAGCCTCTTGATTTTTTTTTTGTTACATCTGGATTAATGTACCAGAGGTGGTATTCAGCAGGTTCTGACCAGTTCTGGAGAACCGGTAACGGAAATTTTGAGTAGTTTGGAGAACCAGTAAATACCACTTCTGACTGGCCCCGCCTCCCTTTATTCACTGCCTCCCTGATTGGCTGGGTCTTGCTTTAGTTGCCCTGCACAGGAGAACGGAGCTGGAAAGCAGGTTAGTGGGGTGGGGAGAGCATGGGATTTTGCAGTAACCTTCCCCCAGGAATGGGGAGGGAATAGAGATTTTGCAGTATCCTTCCCCTGCCACACCCACCAAGCCACGCCCATAGAACCAGTAGTAAAAAAAAATTGAATCCCACCACTGTAATGTACCCCTTTAATATAACAAAAAGCAAGTAGATTATAACCATAAATAATCCAATAATTTTATTTATAATATTCTGAACATTTTAGTTTGAAATTCCAAAGGGCTGCTGTGTGTTAAGATACCAAAACAAATGCCACTGCCAAAATATTAATTTTATTTAATTTAGATAGAGAAATAATGTTCTTATGACCTACTTAATGATCTACAGAATGACATATCCTTTCAAGGAACAGGTTAGGTTCAAGTCTTTTAAATTAAAGTGAAGAATATATTGACTCTGCAGCATAAAGCATTATTAACACTAACAGGAAAGTTTACATTTAAATTTTAGCAAAACATTAAACTTTATAAAGATGGTCTCCTTTGGAAAAATGTTGGCTGGAAGAGCTTTGATCAGCGAGAGAAATTCAGACAAAAGATCCTGTTTATCTTTTTTCCTTGTGTGATGGAAGATGAAAACTGGAGTCTAATCACACAAATGTATTGGACAAGCATAATTGAGTTCCAACTTTTAAAAGAAATAGAACAGAGAACTATAGAAAGGTAAGCTCGGTGAGAAGAATCTTGAATTGTGGACCAGGAATTTCTTGGACTTTGATTTGGTGTCTGGATTTTAGAATCATAAAAGGAGATTCGGGTAAATTTTGTCTGTGTTGGGTGAAATATTTTATTGCTAAAAACCCCACACATATTTTTAAAAGCATCAGCAGTGACTGAAATGCCTATTGTGTCATTGTTAATGAAGAGAGGAACATGGTGAGATTAAACGCATGTCTCCAACTTACACAAGAACATCTGTGTGTTTTTTTCCCTGACCTACATAGACAATTACTTGCACCCGGATCGCTGCTGCCTTGAATCAATTTATTCTTCTTTTCTTAGGTTGAGGCTTATTTGCAGGCTTTGTTTTGGGAAGAAAAGACTTCCTTTGGGGATGCTTTGGAGAGTACTGGAACTGACCCCTGTTGTATCCACTGGAGGTCATGGAGTTATCATAAGAATATTTTCTCTTTCTATTTGAGCCCTAACACTTGATCTGCACCTTTGAGGTTGGAGAACAATAGGAGAGTCCCAGAATTCAAGAGAGTAGCTGCAGTATATATTAAAAAAGGGTGGGGCTACCATTGTGTGGTCTTGGTTGCCATTTTTATTCTTCTGCCACTGTCCATAGGAAGCAAATATTCTTTGTACTTTTACTACCCCTAAGCAACAACATGCCTGCAGCTGGTTTTGTTTTCTGTTTATTGTATGTTCTGTTTATTGTAAGCTTAATTTGGTTAATGAATTAATGTGCTTCTGAAGCAATTCATTTCCTGGGTTTAATGGTATAACAATACCATTCTAATCTAATAAAACAAGTTTAAATTGTGTGACACATTAATCCTGGAGAATTAATCAAAATTAAAATGAAGCAAACCTAACATTTGTTGGCAAGCCAGAATGTTATCTGTGTTAGATAAGTGTATTTTTTGAACCAGTGGTGGGTTTCAAAGAGGTTTACCACTGGTTCAGTGGGCGTCGCTTGATGGGCACGTTTTGCATGCACGCACATACTTTGTGCACACACGCGTGCCAAACACACACTTTGCACATGTGCAGAGGCTTTCCTACTCACCTCCTGCAATCCCTGTAGCTTCAACAGATGATGCGTGTGCTGCGCAAAGCAGCTTCGCTTCAAAAGCAGGGAATAAAGGTCAGTATGGGAGCCCAGGCGGGCGGGTGAGTCCAACAACAGCTCCTCAAAGAGAACCGGTTCGGTCTCAGCCGATCTTTAGCACTACCGGTATGCCAGAACTGGGCCGAACCAGTAGAATACCACCACTGGTTTGAACACATATTTTTTGTTCCTTTATGTCAAGGGTCTTCAAACTTGGCAAGTTTAAGACTTGTGAACTTCAACTCCCAGAATTCCTGAGCTAACATGACTGGAGGAGGAATTCTGGGAGTTGAAGTCCACAAGTCTTAAAGCTGTCAAGTTTGAAGATTCCTGATTTATGTATTTTGGGTGTATACAATTCCCTTTGATTTGTAGAAACCTGTAGATTACTGCTACCAACCCATGAAATCAATCTATTATGCTTACCTTGTGTACTAAGAAGGCATTATGTTGTAACATATTTATGTTTTGACCACACATAGGGTCTTGTCCTTCTGTATAGTACAAGGCTTTTAACTCCATCTATGAGCAAATCATGTAAGAAAGAGATCAGTCTTTGACTGTCATAACTATTATCTTCAGTTTTTAAAAAATTAATGGCATTAAAAGTGGAACTTAGAAATATGAAAGAAATATTACAAAAACGAGGTGAAACGCTGGGCTTTGCTTTACAATTCATTGAAAATGCGATTGCAGAGCATGAACAACAAAGACAAAGGACAGAAGAGGAGGTGGAGCAAATCATAGAAGGGGCCATCTTTAATTACCATCAAGAACAAAGAACTTTGGAAAGAAACAGGAAAAGAGTTGGAAATAAATATTGGAGATTTGGAGAATTGAATAAAAAAGGAAATATCCAGAAAATTAAAAAAGAGAAAAAGAATCAGCAGAAATTCAAAGAGCAGAAGGGAATTATAAATAGAGAGGGGGACAAAAACTGGAGTGAAAGAATAACAGGGAAAATACAAGGGGAAAGAAGGGATAAGAAACAGGCCTTGGGAACAAAGAAATATGGGTTTTTTTTAAAAAATGGGGGAAATTGTTTAATTAGACATAGAGATAATGGCTGATTGATATTTGGAGAGGGGATTCTGCAAGGTGCTGGAGGGTAACAAACAAATTTGTAGTTGTGAAATGGGGACATATAGATTGATAAGATGGAAAATAGAATTGTTATTTTTTGATAATGGAATTCAATGCTCTTTTCCTTTATGCATAGAGATAATTGTAACAAATATTGGAATACGTTTATTAAATATATTGAAATACTTTAAATATACTGAAATAAATGAAATGATATGGGAGGAGAGCTGAAATGGAATTAACATCAGGGTTTAGGATTAAATGAGTAGATTAATATGTCCTTTTTTCCTGAAATTGTAGATAAACCTTATGAAATTAAAAAGGGGAAACCATGCAGAATTTCTATATGTTATGTAGTTTTAAATGGGATTATTAATTTTAAAGTTTTAGGTAATAAAATGTTAAACATTTAATGGGATTTAATAAAGGGAGATAATTAATGAATATGTAACTGAGAGGTGGCACACTTAAACTGATATTTTAGGGGGGAAATCAATTTATAGAAGGAGTGTTATTTATCAGAATTTAAGAGGAATATACAAATGTGCCAGTTAAAAGTACTAAAGTATAATAATTATGAAGTTAATATATGTGACTTAAATAATGAGATAAGCATTTGGAATTATATAATAAAATAGAAAATGTATAAAAGCATTGTTAAGATAAGAAATTGAATTACAAAAATTGAATATGTAATTATGGTCATATTTGTATGTATATGTGAAACCTGTAATCATGCTGTTCATAAAAAGAGATGTTAAAATGTGGAAAACTGAATAAAACTTGTTTTTAAAAAAATGCTCTCTAGGGTGCAGTGGTAGAAGATCACCAGCAGTTTTTCATTCAGTTTTTCATTCGGTTAGCTGCAGCATCCATGTGCGCAGCCATCTTGAAAACTGTTTTGCTAAAAGGTTTTGCTAACCTTTAAAATATAGCAGTCTCTGGGATGTAGCTATTAAGGCATTTTTGTGACTTAATTTCTACTGACAAGGATTATATTTAAATAGAATACACAATCCAGACATTCTTCAAAATATGGCCTGAAAGCAATATTGGTGTGCATTGCTGAGAAGAAGGATCCAATTAAAATATGCCACTGTTCTCTGAATAGGAAAGTACAGCAGTTAAGCATAGATCATCATGAATAAATATTTATTCCCCAATAATTTTTCACTTCTGTACTGAAAATGGATCTTCTCTTTTGCTATTCTTGACAGTCAGAGCATGTGCTTCTGTGAAGATTACAGTTTGAATTAGAAGTAAAAAATTTACACAATGCCTTCTCAGCTAAAGAGCTAAATGGGTGGTCTAGAGAAACATAACTTTAATTCAGAGGGTTCTTTTTAACTTCTTGAGATGTAGACATCATGGCTAATTGGCTAATTAGCCATGATCATGGCTAATTGACTCATTGCCTAATTAATTTGGAAGCCAGACTAATACCTACAACAGTGTTTCTCAACCATGGCAACTTTAAGATGCGTGGACTTCAACTCCCAGAATTTTGTATGTTGAAGTTCACACATCTTAAAGTGGCCAAGGTTGAGAAACACTGGTCTTGGAAGTGAGTGTTGATCACATGGGTATTCCTCTGATTTGTTGGTATATCTGTTCATTGAACTGAAAGTAGGTGGTCAAGCAGAGATTGATGAGGTCCATAGGCTTAGCATACATGCTTAGTGTATTTGACTAGGTCAGGTGTGTTGTGTAGTATTGCTGCCATGGTTTATTTCACTAGTTCACTAGTTCTGGGTGTAAACAGTGCTGTGATAACAAATGAAACTATATTTTCATCTTCTTCTATTTTTAGGTCTTACATTTGTCTGTAGACTCTATAGTGGAGAGTTGATAGAATATTCACTCTGTTCTGTTAAATATCCAAAGTTTTGTGTAGATTCTTTGGTTGCATTGTGTATCGGACTCTCTGGTAACAATACAACAGTACAAAGAGGCTTATCAGGCTTGTGTATTTTGAGGCATCCATAGAATTGTAGCATGAAAGGTCTACTACTTTTCATTTAGTTCTTACAGTTCTTCTTTTGTGATTTGATCTTTCTTGATTAGATTGTTGAAGGTTCACTTGATCAATTTGTCCAGTTTCTCTATTGGGTTGATGGGATGTAGGTTTCTTTATTTTCCAGTGATTCTTTGGCTTTTTGTATGTATTGTGTTCTGTCCGTGATAATCATGGGTTGGCCTTTATCTGTTGGGAGATTGGTGATGGTTTGGTCCTTCTTTAGTTTTTGAGAGCTGATCTGACCTCTGCTTTGAGCTGAGTCTCAAAATAGCCTCAGTCAGGTCAGCTTCAGGGTTGACATGGACATGACATAAGATGTCTGAATGGTGCTAATGATCTTTTAGTATGTATGTGTTGCTTGCAAGTTATTGCCTGAATTTTACATTATTTTCCCCAAATGAAATTCCATGGAAGAAGGATTTCAAATATTTTAAAGAGAGATATTTTATAATATACAGGTAGAGCTCACTTATCTATCATTTCATTTAGTGACTGTTCAAAGTTATAAGAGTGTAACAAAAAAAAACACCAACAACTTTGAAACCCATCCTCACTTTTATGACTGTTACATAATCCCATGATGACAGGATCACCATTCAGGCACATTGTAACTAGCACACATTTACATCCCATGATCAATGACCATCATTCATGTGCTTCACAACCAGCTTGCAACAAGCAGAGTTAATGGAGAATGCAAAAGCAAAATTGCAAGTCGTGTGGTCACATGATGTTGCACTTGATGAGCAAAGCAGAAGTGAGGTTGTAAGTCTGTCATGCTTGCATGATTTTCTGTTTAGTGACTATGGTACTTAGTGATGGAATTGTCATTGTGGTTGCTAAGCGAGGACCACCAATACTTCATGCAAGCATTTGCAATTCAAGTGATCATCCCTTCAAGTTTACAGGATGTGGCATATAATAGAGATTTGTATGAGAAAATTCTAATTTATCAAATTAAATTTACTTCAGCTAAGTATACATCCTTGAGGTATTCTGGCAGGCCAAAATATCTCTTTAAGAGGCTTTCACTAAAGCTTATTATAGCTGGTAACCCTGAAGTTGCAATTGAAGCACTTCTTTCAATCATTTTTGAAGCCTGAACCTCCTCTTAAAAGTCTCACTTGGCTATGGTCAAGGATGCTGAAGAACAAAGCCCTCCCTATTTACCAGGACTATCCACAGTCCATCACAAGATTGAAATCCCATAAGCCAGCATGGAAAACAGCTACTCTCTTAACATCCACCCAGTTTAATCCTGATAATTCCTGGAGAGAGAAATGGTCTGAGTTTCCTTCTTATGGCCTGACCTTTAGTGATCCTTCTACCAAACCACCTGGTTTTAATCAACCTTGCTCTATCTGGATGAAATTGAACAGAAGTAGATGTGACACCGGAAGAAGTGCCTCTGCCCTATATCAACAGGGCTGGAAAGATTCTCCTGGTTGTGACTATGGTGCTAATACACAAACTATTAAATGTATTGTGCAAAATTGCCCATGCCATGCATTCTCTGGTTCCTTAGAAGATCTGCATGATGCAATGTCAGAGGTGATTGCCTAGATAGCTGAACATCCATTTATGAGGCCACTGCCATACCCCCATAGAAGTTTTTTTAATATAATTACCGTATATACTCGAGTATAAGTCGACCCAAATATAAGCCGAGGCACCTAATTTTACCACAAAAAACTGGGAAAACTTATTGACTCGAGTATAAGCCGAGGGTGGGAAATGCAGCAGCTACTGGTAAATTTCAAAAATAAAAATAGATACCAATAAAAACTTTCACTAGGACAGTTGAGAATAAGTTTGATGTTCACAATTTCCTCTTTGAAAGAGACCAGTAAATAGGGAACAAGAAGATGAAGAAAAAGAAGTGTGTTTTTTCACACTTTTCACATTGCAGTGAACAAAAATGGCATCGTAGGAACAGGCTTATTCTCAGTCCAAAGGTTTTTTTGTGATTTCTTCCCTGATTTAAGGGAAATTTGGGAAACGATATCACTATCATGAAAGGTTTAATTGATTCACTAACCCAAAAGAAGATGATGATGACAGTGGGAGGCAGGAGTCACTCTCTCCCTTGCAAGAAAAAAGCAAGAGCCGTTCTTATGATCTCTCTCTCTCTCCCGTAATACAGTCAAGCCCTTTCCAGCACACGCGATCTGCCGCCGCAGCTTTGTACCTCGCAAATGCAAAATCTCGGGGTTTTTGCATTTGCAAGGTGCAAAGCGGCGGGGGCGGATCGCGCATGCTGGAAAGGGCTTGACTGTATTACGGGGAGAGAGAGAGATCATAAGAACGGCTCTTGCTTTTTTCGTGCAAGGGAGAGTGACCCCTGCCTCCCACTGTCATCAATATCTTCTTCTTTTGGGTTAGTGAATCAATTAATTTGGGAAATGATCTCACTATCATGAAAGTCAGTGTTCTCTGCCCGTGGGGCGTTTGGAAGGAAACGCCCCGCGGCATATCCACGCGCGTGTAAGGGGAATCAGAAATCCCCGCGTTCAACGCCTAGCACGCAGCTGTGAGCAAATACTGGGAAAACCTGATTGATCAGAAGGAAGGAGGCAAAAGAGGGAGGGGTGGTGGTGGACGGAGGTCCCACTGGTATTTGTGAAACACTTGGTCGGCAGCGCTTAAAGTCAATGTCCTGGCTCCCACCCACCCACCCACCCAAAGCCACAAATTCCCCCCAATTGCGCAGCCCAGAATCACCCTCCCCTCGGGGCAGCAACAACGCCCGATGTTTCCTGAGACAAGAAGCTCCGCCGTGCAATGAAAGCGCCCTGGCTCTAGGCTCGTGGGCTCAAAAAACAACGCGAGCCAAGGTCGCTTTGGCTCCGCTCAGCTTCGTTTCCTCAGCCCCAGCTGCTTTCAGTCCGCTTGGGAGGAGGGGGAGGAGGTGATGGCGGCGGCTCGCGTTGTTTTCTGAGCTCTAGGCTCTAGGCTCGCGGGCTCAGAAAACAACACAAGCCGAGGTCGCTTTGGCTCCGCTCAGCTTCGTTTCCTCAGCCCCAGCTGCTTTCAGTCCGCTCGGGAGGAGGGGGAGGAGGTGATGGCGGCGGCTCGCGTTGTTTTCTGAGCTCTAGGCTCTAGGCTCGCGGGCTCAGAAAACAACGCGAGCCGAGGTCGCTTGGCTCCGCTCAACCGTTTCCTCAGCCCCAGCTGCTTTCAATCCGCTCGGGAGGAGGGGAGGAGGTGGTGGCGGCGGCTCGCGTTGTTTTCTGAGCTCTAGGCTCACGGGCTCAGAAAACAACGCGAGCCGAGTCGCTCGGCTCTGCTCAGCTTCGTTTCCTCAGCCCCAGCTGCTTTCAGTCCGCTCGGGAGGAGGAGGAGGAAACGAAGCTGAGCGAGCAGCGAAGCACTCGGCGCGTTGTTTTCTGAGCCTAGAGCTCAGAAAACAACACGAGCGCCGCCACCACCTCCTCCCCTCCTCCAGAGCGGACTGTAGCAGCTGGGGCTGAGGAAACAAGCTGAGCGGAGCCTAGCGACTCGGCTGCGTTGTTTTCTGAGCCTAGAGCTCAGAAAACAATGCGAGCCACCGCCACCACCTCCTCCACCTCCTCCCGAGCGGACTGAAAGCAGCTGGGGCTGAGGAAACGAAGCTGAGTGGAGCCGAAGCGACCTCGGCTCTCGTTGTTTTCTGAGCCCGCGAGCCTAGAGCCAGGGTGCTTTCATTGCACAGCGGAGCTTCTTGTCTCGGGAAACAACGGCCGTCCTTGCTGCCCCCTGAGGGGAGGGCGATTCTGGGCTGCGCGATTGGGGGACTTCGTGGCTTTGGGTGGGTGGGTGGGTGGGAGCGAGGATGGACGGAGTCCGTGAAGTGGGGCTTGCCTGCCCTTGCTGGCTGCCTCTGCTTCCTTAGGGGTGGGGAAGGGGGCTCATCTGGACCAAGGGTGAGTCTCCCCCTCAGTTTCCCCTGAAGGATCTTCCGTCACTTTTGCCTTCTCCCTACATCTTCCCTCTGTTAAAAATCCCCACACACATACACACACTTATTTTCGGGCGGATAGATTTCGTGTCTGAGCATTCTCACATGGCGGTGGGTCTTTCCCCCCCCCTAAAAACAGTTAAAAAAAAGAAAAAACAATATATCCTCATGCAAGAACTTTTCTGCTTCCGATTACCCCCATGCTTAAAAGTTGCAAAGGAAACACGGAAGCAGGGAAGCGGCTGCCCAGCTCCGGAGCTCCATTTTTTTTCAGAAGGGAATCTGACTCGAATATAAGCCGAGGGGGGTTTTTTCAGCTCAAAAAATGGGCTGAAAAACTCGGCTTATACTCGAGTATATACGGTATGTGGAGTGTGCATATATGTTTACTTGTCTTTGATGTTTCCCCATCATACACTAAATAAATAATACCAATTCCTCTTATAGACACGTAAACCCAGGAAAGAGGTTAATTCAATTGCTAGGTTAGGTATGGAGGTGTTAATGTAGCCCAGATGTAGAAATTATCGTAGGAGAAAGCGAATCTGATGGCTTCACATGACTTTGGGTCGTGATTCAACACTTTATGTATTTATCTCATGTCATCCTTTTAGTGGATAAATTTGGCCCTTAGACTATTTAAGTACACAATTTAAGCTTGCTTAGGGGAAAAAAAGATCATTGCCAAAATAGGACTTAGATGTAGCAAAATTCAGAACCTCTCAAATAAGCTATTTTAATGGGCACTGGTTCTTTTCCATAAATTGTTTTTCTGAAACAACATGGCTGGGAAAGTTCTCTTTGGAAATCATGTGAATTCTCTTATGTACACTATTTTAAGATATCAAGCCCACGGACTTGCAAAATATGAGATGAGCTAAATCCAGCACTCAAGTCAGATAGCATCATGGATAAAGTCAGACCAAAGTCAGGTTATCTGAATTAATTTAAAAGATGACAAGTCAGGTCATAATAAATCATAGCAACAATGGTCAATTCAGGTCAAAATAAGTTGGTGGCATAATCTTGGCAGACTTTGTAGAGTAGGGGTGTCAAAGTGCTGGCCCATGGGCTGGATGCATTACATGCAGGCCATGCCCACCCCAGATCTGCAAAGGGAAAAAAAATCACAATATATCATGTAATGGCAACGTAACGCTGCAAGTTGGACACCCCTGTTGTAGAGCATCAAAGGTTACAAGTACAGTTTATATGAAACCTGGCTCAAAAGCAATAACTGTGAGAGGGAGCTTGGAGTCCTAATAAACAATGACTTGAATGTGCGGCAGCAGCCAAAAAAAGCTAAAACAATCATTGGTTGTATAAACAGAGGCATAGAATCAAAATCACATGAAGTATTAGTGCCGCTTTATAAATCCTTAGTAAGACCACACCTGGAATACTGCATCCAGGTTTGGTCACCACATTAAAAAAAGATGTTAAGACTTTGGAAAACATGCAAAGAAGAGCAACTAAGATGATTAAAGGCCTGGAGACAAAAATATATGAAAGAACAGTTGCAGGAATTGGGCCTGGACTGTCTAGAGAAAAGAAGGACTAGGAGTAACATGATAGCAATATTCCAGTATTTGAGGGGCCACCACAAAGAAGGAGTGAACTTATTTTTCAAAGCACCAGAAGGCAAGGCAAGAAACAATGGATGGAAACTAATCAAGGAAAAAAGCAACCTGGGGTTAAGGAAAAACTTCCTAACAGTGAGAACAATGAACTGGTGGAACAGCTTGCCTTCAGAAGTTGTAGGTGCTTCATCACTGGAGGCTTTTAAGAAAAGACAGGGCAGCCACTTGTTTGAAATGGTATAAGTTCTCCTGTTTGAGCAGGGGGTTGGACTAGAAGACCTCCAAGGTCCCTTCCAGTTCTATTCTGATTCACCATCAGGACCTTGGATAGCTCCTGATACACATTACTAGTTGCATTGTGTACAAAGATGTTGTTTCAGCAATGAGCTGGGGGCAGTTGCAATTTTTAAAACTGCTGGCAGGAATCTCAAAAAGCCCTCCCCCCCCAGTCAGTCTAACCACTATTAGATGTCTAAAAGGGACTAATTTATGATTCTACATGCTCATTCTTTTAAACAGTTGTTCTTTAAGTCTATAGTTAATAAGAAACTCATATAAGACCGAACGTGACTATGAAGATTTTAAGAACTCCTCTTGGAGTTCTAGTTAGACATCTCAATTTCATCTATTTTTCATTGGAATTTGGATGTAGGGGAAATATGGTAACTGGGATCACACAAATGCTTAACTATAAACCTGGATCAAGAAAACAGTATATCAAGCAATGGTGGTGCAGTGGCTAGAGTGCAGTCCTGGAGGCTACTTCTGCTGCCAGCTGCCTGCCTGCAATTTGGCAGTTTGATTCTCACCAGGCTCAAGGTTGACTCAGCCTTCCAACCTTCCGAGGTGGGTAAAATGAGGACCCAGATTGATGGGGGCAACATGCTGACTCTGTAAAACCACTTAGAGAGGGCTGTAATGCATTGTGAAGCGGTATATAAGTCTACACTAAGTGCTATTGTTATCTACATAGTACATCATGCTCTCCCCCCCAAAAAAATCACATTATTAGTATGACGTTCTATTTTATGATGTTCTTGATAAATGTGTCTTTTCTTTTTTTATGTACACTGAGAGCATCAGAGGTGGTATTCAGCAGATTCCGACAAGTTCTGGAGAACAAGTAGTGGAAATTTTGAGTAATTCAGAGAACCAGCAAATACCACCTCTGACTAGAGATTTTTACAGTAGCAGCCCACCAAGCCACGCCCACAGAACCGGTAGTAAAAAAGATTGAATCCTACCACTGGAGAGCATATGCACCAAGACAAATTCCTTGTGTGTCTAATCATACTTGGTCAATAAAGAATTCATTCATTCATCCATTCATTTATATGTAAACTGTTTAGAGAGGGCTATGAAGTGGTATATAAGTCTAACTGCTATTGCTATATAATATACAACTGGCTGAGTTTCTCATTATATCCTGAATCGTAAGCTATCCAGCCCTGTTGTAAGAACCAGGGCAATTGTGGCTTAGCTAGATTGAGAGCAATTTCTTGTCAGGAAGTAATTACAAATAATCCCTGACTCATGACCTCAATTGGGACCAGCATTTTTATTGTTAAGCAAGGCACCTGTTCAGTGAGTCACTGCCAATTTTAATTTTTTTTTGTATGTGAAATCACTGAAGTTGTTAAGTGAATTATGCAGTTATTAAGAGAAGGGAAGGTTACAAATGGTGATCGCACTGCAACTGTGGTAAACACACATTGGTTGCCAAGTGCCCAAATTTTGATCACATGACTGTGGTGATGCTGCAATGCCCAGAAGTGCAGGGACTAGTCATAAGTCACTTTTTTTCAGTGCCATTATAACCTCAAACAATTATTAAACACAAGGCTGTAGGTTAAGCACTACCTGTAAGCCAGTGGTGGGATTCATATTTTTTTACTACCGGTTCTGTGTCCGTGGCTTGGTGGGCATGGCAGGGGAAGGATACTGTAAATCTCCAGTCAGAGGTGGTATTTGCCAGTTCTCTGAACTGCTCAAAATTTCCACTACCGGTTCTTCAGAACTGGTCAGAACCTGCTGAATACCACCTCTGCTGTAACCTGTAATACTTGATGATTCTAAACTTTAAAAGATGAAGTGTAGAGACTGTATTTTTTGGACTATAAGATGCACCCCCCCCCCACCAAAAAGTAGATGGAAATGTCTGTATGTCTTATAGCAGTGATCCCCAACCTTTTTGACGCCGTGGCCCGGTACCGGCATCAGCTGGGCGCCGCGGCCCGGTACCGGCATCAGCTGGGCGTCGCCATCTTTTTTTGATGAAAAAGTGCTTCCGGTGAGCTTTCTACCCGGAAAAGCTCACCGAAAGCACTTTTTCATGAAAAAAGGATGGCGGTGCCCAGCAAGCCAGCAGCCCGGTAGGAGTTGTTCCGCGGACCGGTACCAGTCCGCGGACCGGTGGTTGGGGACCCCTGTCTTATAGAGCAAATATGGGCCTGTTTTTACCCTCTCCGGCATCCAGAAGCACTCTGTCAGCCAAAAATGGGCCCGTTTTTAGCATCCAGAGGCCTCTGCGGTTAGCACCAGGTTATATACCAGGGAGACTGAAAACAGGACATGCAGAGGGTTTGGGAGGCCAAAAGCAGGCCCGTTTTTGGCCTGCAGAGTGCGTCTGGATGCCGGAGAGGGCAAAAACAGGATGCGCGGTGGCATAAAAAACTATTTTTTTCTTGTTTTCCTCCTCTAAACTTAGGTGCGTCTTATGTTCTGGTGTGTCTTATAGTCCAAAAATATGGTATTCCTCCAGTAATATCATGGACCATAATTTTTTTATTGGTGGAACATTTGTGTATGATAAAAGGAGAAGTATAAGCAACTCACTTTTCTTCTATTGTTTTTCCATTAGAACCCAATGCTATAATATAAATCAGGGGTGTCCAACCTTGGCAACTTTAAGACTTGTGGACTTCAACTCCCAGAATTCCTCAGCCAGCTTAATTCTGGGAGTTGAAGTCCACAAGTCTTAAAGTTGCCAAGGTTGGACACCCCTGATATAAATGATTATCCCACTTAGTTGCACTTTGATATGGGAGAAGGCTCCTGAGAGTACTATGGCTAGTCAAGAAAACAAACCAATGGATTTTTGTTTTGTTTTGCTGACCTCAAAGGGAACAAGATTTTTTATTCCCTATCCTCTCTTTTATCCGTATTTCAGGAAGTGATGCTAGAATATGCTCTGTAAGTTCTGAATATTGCAATCCTATGACAAACAGGATTGAGGAACAGTAGTACACAATATACCAAGATAAAACTTATTAATTAATTAAATTTATATGTCCCCCCTCTTGCTGTTGAAATGACTCTGGATGGCTGATTGAACTAGTTTAGTCATATTTGTTTGTTTACTTCAATTTGTATGGGCATCTGTTTGTGCATGACCCTATATTTATATAATTAATACATTGATAATTTGATAATAAAATGAACTTTTAAATGGATTATCCACAAAGCTATGTCCTATTAGTCTCCTGTTGAATTTGAAACTTATTACTATATCAGCTCTCTTCCCCCCCCCATCCCCCCGTCCCCTTCTTCACAGAGTAGGGTTATATTGAAAAAATAGGACAGCTAATTCAAGACTTCCAAAGACTTTATTTTCATTAGAATTATATATGACTGTGACTTGACTAAAGAGGTCAAGATTCAGCCTAAGGCTAACATTTTTCAGTAGAGTGTACAGCCTTTAGCATTCAGGTGAGAAATGTTCATGATAATAAATAACAGTGTTAATCCCTGACTTAAAATTTATCACTGTACTCATCTTTTATACATGCTAAATCTCAATAAGCTGCATATCTTCTAATATGTTGACTTTAAAAGTAGTTTCAAGATTAGAGGTCTTGTTTGAAGAGTATTAGCATGGGTAGTATGTCTGTGGTAAAACCAGACTGTGCTTGTGCTTGTGGTATACTGGTCAAAGTATGTCAAAATTATTAATATTTACATGACCATTACCAAGGAATGATGCATGTTGCAAAACCTGGTAACCTAGTTTAGTCTTTCTCACTAAAAAATGTTAGCTGTAAACCTCAATTGTCCAAATTCATGATGGGTTACAGAGACCAATGTTGATGAGCCGATTAGGTGACAATCATGGCAAACGAAGAATTTGACTTAGAAAGTAAACAGAGTTAAAAGTGTCATGGTTCAGGATTCAGATTTTCATCCTGAAGAAGCTGCTCCTGCTGAACTTGTGGAGTGTGAACTTCAGGAGATACCAAACCGGGAATTACCAGAGGCTGATCAAACATAAACATCGTAAGAGCTGGAGCTCTCTGATCATGCTCGAAGGTCCCTTCCAGCCATATGATTCAGTGATTCCATAAGAATAAGTATTACAGATATTCCTCATTTAGTGACTGACTCATCTGATGATTGTTTGTTGTTACAATGGAGATGAAAAAGTAATATTATGATCAATCCCCTCATTTATGGCTTTTGCAGGTCTGTAAAGCAAAGGGGACGTGGTAGCTCAGTGGCTAAGAAGCTGAGCTTGTTGATCAGAAAGGTCAGCAATTTGACGGTTTGAATCCCTAGCACCTCATAATGGAGTGAGCTCCCGTTACTTGTCCCAGCTTCTGCCAACCTAGTAGTTTGAAAGCATGTAAAAATGCAAGTAGAAAAATAGGGACCACCTTGGTGAGAAGGTAATAGCGTTCCGTGCACCTTTGGCATTAAGTCATGTCGGCCACATGACCACGGAGATATCTTCGGACAGTGCTGGCTCTTCGGCTTTGAAATGGAGATGAGCATTGCCCCCTAAAGCCGGAAATGACTAGCACATATGTGTGAGGGGAACCTTTACCTTTACCTAAAGCAAAGGAAAGCTGCAGTAAGACTGTTAAGTGCAGTAGAGGTTTCACTTAGTAATTGCTTTGCTTCCCTGTCCTGATTGTGGTCATTAAATGAGAATTATCTGTAAAAGATAGATAAACGTCCCACCAACTTGAATGGAATATGAGGATAAGGAAAGGGTCCATGTAAGTTGTTTGGAACAAGTTAAAGGAATAATGAAAAAAAGTTAAAAGAATGAAAAAAAAAAGGCTACAGATGAGAAAACAATGCATTAATGGAAATGGTTAGAGGAAAAATGAAAATGAGAGAAATCTATGACATGCATAGAAAAATAATAATGATTTCAAAGAATGTGATTAAAGGAACAATTAAGGTTAAATTAAGACCCGTCATGGTGCAGTGGTTAGGATGCAGTATCACAGGCTAATTCTTTAACTGCTGGCTGCCAGCAGTTCGACAGCTGAATTCTCACCGGCTCAAGGTTGACCCAACCTTCTATCCTTCCAAGGTCAGTAAAATGAGGACCCAGATTGTTGAGGGCAATATGCTGGCTCTAACACACTTAGAGAGGGCTGTAAAGCACTGTGAAGTGGAATATAAGTCTAAGTGCTATTAAAAGATGCAGGGAAAATGCAGGGTAATTTTGTTAGAAATTAAAATATAAAATCTGGACGTGAGTGAGTGTAAACAACAAGCTTTTCATGAAGTGAACAAAACTAACAATAAACATGATGAAATATTTGATGTAAAGACACTCGATCATTTTTGTCCTAGTACCATGTTCTTCAGCAGATGTGTTCATGTGCAACCTTCTCATGAAAGCAATGGTAATGAAGGGCTGCAGTGAATGGCCTAAGAAGGTATAAGGAAGCCCAGCTTGCTTAAAAAGTACCAGGATCTTTGCAGAGATGCTACTGTCCTTCCATGGTCATTCCACTAAGTCCTGGAGTACAGCAATATAGCCTCTGAGCATACCACATTACAGTCTTTGTACTGGTCTTTAACAAAGTTGAAAGAGACTTTTGGAATACCTGTATATCAAGTTTTACTAGTAGATTCCTGATTTGGGCTGGGTGATTCCACATTTCCTTTCCAAATATTACATCCTGTGGGGTGTGTGTGTGTGTGTGTGTGTGTGTGTGTGTGAGAGAGAGAGAGAGAGAGAGAGAGAGAGAGAGAGAGAGAGATGGAGTGCTTAAGGAAAAAAGATGAAATGAAAAATTGCTCTATAAAATGAAATGGGTTTTTGTAGGTCTGCATATCCTTAGGTAGAAGATGAATATTAAGATTTCTGAAAATGAGCTAATCTTAGCTGAAGCACATAAATCACACTTTTTTTCTTACCAGGACAGCAATGATAAATGGAAAGGGAATAAGAAACAGGTATATGCTTGTTGTTGAATGAAACCTGGACATGACTAAGTCAGACTTGAAGCTGATGTTTCATTTAAAGGTGCCTGGGGGTTTCCATACAGAAATCCTCTTATCACCAGGTTTATGCCGCTGGAGCAGGCTACATCCGTTGTGGCATGTTTAAATATCTGCACACTAAAAATAGCTATTGATGAGGATGTAACCCCAGAGCATCATACAATAGCCTTGAAAGTAGGCCTGGCATACCAACAGATTAACAGAGTTGGAAGGGACCTTGTACTGTAGGTCATCTAGTCCAACCCCACCCAAGCAGGAAACCCTACACCTACAATACTGGAGCCTACGATACCTTTCAATACTGGATCTATGCCTGGAAATGTGGGAGCATTAAGGGATAACCCAGAAAATGACTTGTGATTAAAACAAACTTGCTGGGAAGATCTGTAGTTGCGGAATTTACACCTTGAGAACCGACTTTGATTCCCAGTAGGCTTCTGGATTTGAGTCAAGGTTCTGGCTATCTCTTCGAATGCCTTCTGCCTTGCAGCATCAGGATCAGTGGTGGGATTCACCTGGTTTACACTGGTTCAGGCAAACTGGTTGTTAAATTACCCTTCCCCCCAGCTATCAAAGTGGATCCTGGGTGCTGTGCTGCAATGGAGAAACTGGTAATGGAGCAGCCGGCACAAGGGAAGGAGAAGGCTGATCACCCTCTTTCTTCTCCCTGCTCCTCCTCCTCCTCCTCCTCTCTTGCTGACTGGTCCATTGCCCATTTCTCCATTGCAGCACAGTGCAGTGCAGTGCCTAGGATCTACTTTGATAGTGTGTGTATGGGGGGGGGGGGAATTCAACAACTGGTTCACCCAGGGTCAGGTTGGCCATCACCTCGTCCCACATGTGTGGCAGAGTTGGAAGACGGGGATGGGCCATGCCTCCCATGATAGCCAACCTGACCCTGGGCGAACCGGTTGTTAAATCATTTGAATCCCCCCACTGATCAGGATATACTCACCAATTGTGAGGTTCCCCCCCAATCTGATCATTACACTGAAGGAAGGCCTGCTATGTATTCCCTTTCCCACAAAAGATCTCTAGTTGAAACTCTAGCGGCCCACTTGATAGCAGCCCTCACATTACTCAATATGCATATGATTAGAGCTGTGGTGGTGCAGTTATTAGAATGCAGTATTGCAGGCTAACTCTGCCCATTGCAGGAATTTAGTCTTCATTGGCTCAAGGTTGACTCAGCCTTCCATTCTTCTGAGGTTAGTAAAATAGGACTCAGATTGTTGGGAGCAATGTGCTGACTCTGTAAACCACTTAGAGAGGGCTGCAAAGCACTATGAAGCTGTACAGAAGTCTAAGTGCTATTGCTCTATGATTATCTTCCATTCACTTTTTCATTTGGGAAGGCTCTTTATACTGTTTTGTTTCACTGGGAACTTCAGAACCTAGGAAGATTAGGGAGAGATGGTCAATATTATTGCTTTTTGTATTATTTTAATTACTGACATATTGTTTCCAATTTGCTCTTATACATTGTCCAGAATTGATAAATCTTACAGTATAAAGAGAAGAAAGGAAAAACAAGAGGGAAAAGATAAATCATAGTGTGAGAATGATCAGCTACAGAACTTATGCAAGGATTCCTGAAACTCTCTGGCTGTTGAGAAGAACTTTAAAACTTTAAAGGTCTATGTTTATGTGGGTTTGTGATGTTTCTGGATCCCATAATAAGCTTTGGTTTTTTGACATCACTGGTTAAGCAACTTGACCTGGGAGCAAGTCGAGTTCTCTTACCTCACCATACCTATGTTAGATGGCATAGAGCAGAATATATAATTTTAAAAAGACTTTTGGAAGTCATATGAGAATTCAGGTTACTCCTGCAAAACCAGAAGATTAGCTGATGCCTTCATAGATATGAGATATCCCCCCATGTTTGTTAAGCCTTAAGTAAAGGAGTATTATTATTATTCTCTTTAATTTATAGGAACACACACACACACACAGAGACACACGCAAATTCTTTCTGTTGAAATTTAAGCTGTATTTTAAAAAGTGACATTTAATGTCCCCAATGAAAACAATCTGGAGGTCTTTATGGTCATTATCAAAAAGTAGAGTAGAACAGCTTGTAGCCACTAAAGACGTGGCCTGTATTAAATGAGCATATATTTTAATGGATCATGTCTCCTGCTTACATCTAAACCCAGGATCAACCCTGAACAAAGATGACTGATGTTGATGCAGTCAGCTACATACCATTTGCAATCCTTCAGGCAACAGATTTGGCCGTGAGAGAACTTGTCATTAATTAGTTATACATTTTTGAGGGGTAACTGTAACAAGCTTTATGTAAGGCTGTCTTTGAATCTATTTAGAAATTGCAACTGCTTCTGAATTACAGGTACATGACTTGGCACATTTTCTTTCTTTTTTAAAAAAGTGGGGGGGGGGGGGGGGGGGGGGGGGGGGGGGGGGGGGGTGGGTTTTTGGGGTTTTTAGGGGGGGGGGGGGGGGGGGGGGGGGGGGGGGGGGGGGGGGGGGGGGGGGGGGGGGGGGGGGGGGGGGGGGGGGGGGGGGGGGGGGGGGGGGGGGGGGGGGGGGGGGGGGGGGGGGGGGGGGGGGGGGTGGGGGTTTGGGGGGTGGGGGGGGGGGGGGGGGGGGGGGGGGGGGGGGGGGGGGGGGGGGGGGGGGGGAATACTATTTTTATTAAGCATATTTCATCATTTACACCACATTTCCAATCTTTATAGCACTTCAGTATCAATATCACTCATAGTATTTGGAGTAGGAATATAATAGGGAAAAGAAGAGAAATGAAGGGAAAGGACCAAAAATGATGGGAAAGGGAAAGCAAGCTAAAATGAGAAGAAATTATATAGTTCAGAGGATTAGAGATGATGGGTAACAGGAGATTAGCAAAAGAGATTCTGCATGGGAATATATTGAGGTTATTCAGAATATAGATCTAATATATATATAAATTAGAGCTGATGTTACATAAAGAATTATTGAAAAATCAGATACAAACTTAATTTGATATAGATATGGAAATGAGAATATGTTAAAAGCAAGAAATATATATTGAACCAAACTTGATTGCAAAAAATACGACTTCAGCAACAGAGTGGTCAATGTCTGGAATACTCTACCTGACTCTGTGGTTTCTTCCCCAACCCCAAAAACTTTAACCTTAGACTGTCTACTATTGACCTCACCCCTTTCCTAAGAGGTCTGTAGGGGGCATGCAAAAGCACACCAATGTGCCTACCATCCCTGTCCTATTGTTTCTTTTTATTTTTCTTATATGTACCCATTTCATTTATTCATAATTATGTATATACTTATACCTATTATCTTGTAAGCGATTAACAAATAAAAATAAATAAAAAAAATGTACTCAATGAATAAAGGAAGTATTGCTGATCTTTTGAGCCTGACGCCATATTGAAGTGTGGCTTCATATTTGCAGAAGTTAGATTCCTGTTTTGTTTTTTTCTTAAATCTGCTTTCCCAACCTGTCCATCTCCCTCCCTCCTTCTCTCATATGCGCTTATATGTTGCTCCAGTCTGAGAAAAACCTGCTTTAATACATACATGAATTCCTCGCACATATTTTCAACTCACTTGGATAAGCTTAGATTTCGTAAAGTTCAAAGTGGCCTGATTCATCTAACTACCAGGCATGTGCATTTACTAGACCAAGAAGGGAAACTCTGATGCAGAAACCTATGACCAGAAGATCCTAAGTGATCTTGGAAATCAGACAAACTATTCAATCATCTGGAGCAGCGTTCCCCAACCTTTATGGCACACCTCACACACATATTTACACACACACACTCACCCTCTGCCTCCTTGGCCTGGTTCTGAACAGGCTGTGGCCCGGTATTGGAGCATGGCTTGGGGGCTGGGGACTCTGGTCTAGAATATTCCAAGCTTAAATGAAAAAAATCAATTTCAGTTCTCATATGAATTAGAAAATGTTTGATCTCAGAACTGATCTAGCTTGTATATTTTAAATCTAGATAAATGACTCATTTTGGCTCATCTAGCATTATCATATGTTTTTTATTGTTGCTTTTACTGTATGGTAACCAAAGCAGATGCAAAGTAGGGTTTTTTTGTGGGGAAGGAAGCTGAAAATCCCAGGATTAAGAACATCTGACCTCTACTCTGTGGTGGGTTTCAAACTAGGTTACCACTGGTTTGGTGGGCATGGCTTTGTGGGTGTGCTTTGCGGGCATGCACACACTTTGTGCACGTGCCCCAAACACACACTTTGCGCAGGTGCAGAGTCTTTCCTATTCACTTCTCGCAATCCTGCACTCTCCCTGTAGTTTCAGCAGCTGCCGTGCAGCACTCTGTTGTGCCATGCAAAGCAGCTGCACTTCAAAAGCAGGACATAAAGGTTAGTATGGGAGCCCGGGCAGGCGGGTGAGCCCAACAGCAGAGCATTGGAGAGCACCAGTTCGGTCTCCACTGATCTTTGGTGCTACTGGTATGCCAGAACTGGGCCAAACCAATAGAATAGTACCATTGCCTCTACTCAATCTGATCGAGGAAGGATCGCCATAAAAGGAGATTCTTAGCATAGGTGTGAAAGTGATGACTATGAAATGGTTAATTATATCTGAACTGACCAAGGGATACTCAAAGAAAGAGCTGTGCCATTTCATCTCTGAGACCATAAGATAATGCCACATGCTTTGCTTGTTTGTCATTGGATCAGCAGCCAAGTGGTTCAAGCTTCAGTTTAGCTTGATCTTGTAGTTTCTCCCTTTGGAAAAATATCAAAGGCTTTAATGAAATGGTGAAGAAGTCCAGGCATGTTCTGTACTTGATGAACATTTGAAGTTCTCATCTCAGGTGTTCTTCTACCTCAATCATCCTGCAGGGCTCCCACATTCTGCCCCACCTTTTCGTGCCATGCTAGATCAGACTTTCAAACCATCTGGAGAAGAAAAGAAAAGACAGGATCAGGTGGTTAATCTTTGGAAAAATGCCAGGGATATTACTGAGTTCCTGCCTTCCCACAGCCATTCAGAGACCAAATTATTTGCGTCCACCTTCTTTCCAGCTCAAGTTGCCAATGAAGTAATCTGCATTTCCTTGCCTTGTAGACAATTCCTAGAAATAACTTAAAAAGGAGCAGTTGTTCACATATAATTGCATGAGTCAACCTATATTTTTCAAACACAAATTAAATCTTTACAACTAATTGGATATGTCCCATTAAGCCCATTAACAAGCATCTTATGCATTGGTGGGCCTTTCTATTCTGTTTCATTGTTGAGATTCTTTCTCCACTGCACTTACTTGGCAAATAAAGTGGCTGTTTTTTTGAAGGGAGCCATGGTATGGCCTACCACTGCATAACTGAAATAGATGCTATCTTGAGATCAATTTCACCTCAAGGCTAGGGTGCTTGGCATGGTTAGTACTTATCACACCTATAATGAATGATCCCCGGGATGATTTTGGTAAGTAATTAACTCTCTTGCATCGAAATCAAAGGGTATTTAAATGTGTCTCTGAGACTAGAAAATTGTTCCACTTTTAGTTTTTTGTTTTTAATATAGGTTCTTAAATAACCCAACCTTGCTTGCTTTCACTAATAAGTCAGCTATTTGCCCAGTCCAGTTTCTGAATTAAATGTCAAATGGCCTTAAAGAAGTATTGTATTTCTAAGAAGGGCAGTTTTCACCAGATTGTGGGTTGTTTTGAAATGTAGAATAGGAACGTTACACTTCTCACTTTTACACTTTTTTCCTGGGGAGGAAAGCTACGGAAAATCTAGACAGCATACTAAAAAGCAGAGACATCACCCTGCCAACAAAAGTGTGTATAGTCAAGGCTATGGTTTTCCCAGTTGCAATGTATGGCTGTGAAAGTTGGACCATAAGGACTTCTGGTGGTGACATTGGGACATCAGAGGGGTTGAAAGAGCTAGCTCTGTTCTTCATCCTTCTTTTCTGGTGCTGGAGCGATCCTAAGAGGATACACGAAGCCTGGATTGAAGCATGTTGGAGTGGGGATACTTGTGGAGCAGTTTAGCGATATGCGATCACCAGCACGATAGAGAGAAACCCTGTTGAGCACAGTAACCGAGAGGCTGGCATTTCTTAATGGCAGCTCCGAAGTTCTAACAACCAGCAAAAGGGGAAGCAAGAGCGAATTACAGCCTGTGGTGAAGAATAAGGAATGGACAGTCCAAAAGAACTTCCGTTATAGAAGATTAAGAGGAAAGAAGGTTCGTACTGTATTGAAGAGTTTGATCTATAGTAATCCAAGAAAGTGTCGAGAAAGCAGTGGTGAGAATGAGCGGAGAGTGACTGGAAACAATAGACAGATGGGAGAGGCAGGACATTTTAATTAACAAATTGAAGGAGATAGCGAACTGAGATATCTGTTGACTTTGAAAACTTTTGGAAAATCCTTGTTTTGAAAAACTGAAACGTGAGATCTTAACACAAATTACTAGGCTGTGAACACTGTGCTTTGTCAAAGACTGACAGACATTGAGAAGCAGCAGAAGTAACAGAAGTGGAGAGCGTCCATAGTGAGCAGCTTTACTCAGCAATCCAAGCATATAATATAGGAGACGGAACCGGGGGAAATTTTGAAAGACTGAAACACTAATAAGAATTGGATAAATCGATAACTTTTTTTTCTTCTTGAATTTTTGATTGTGCGAAGCTCCTATCTGAATATTGGATGATTGGATGATTATTTTTTCTTTCTTCTTCCTTTTGATTGGATACAATAATTGGAACGCTTTCTGGAAATCATTAATTATATAACCAATTGGTATTTAAACTCAGATATTCTATAATATACATACTTTAAATTTAGATTCAAACTACAATTAACTTAAGTAGAAATTTAGTGCAATTAATTTGGAGCTATGATTATTTAATTCATTTTATATATGATTAATTAAGATATTTAATTAATTCTTTACACTTATTGTGATATATTGATTGATTGAAAATTCTAGTTAATCTATATTTACAGTTATATATTTATATTTATAATTAACAACTTAATCAATTTCTCTTCTTTATATCTTGTATATATACTAACATAGAACTTAGATTTTCTGATGCTTATTATAATACTTACTTAAATTGATGTTTATGTACTTACATATTAAAAAAAAGTTTCGTATAGATACTTATATAATTAGATATACTGACTTCTTACTTAGATATTTACTTTGCAAATATAGAATAGAATTGTGACTAACAAGACCCTATAGAAGAATACAACATTATAAAAACTCTTAATAAGTATCTTATTACATTAATAGTTAATTCTTAAGAAAAATAATTTCAAACTGTTTAATGCCAATTTGTGATAATGTTTATAATGTTCTTAAAAACCAGAGAGAGATACTAGAAGAAATGACCACTATAAGTATTTCAACGATCAAGACAGGAAAGAAGACCACATCAATCCCAATGCCCTCAGCCTCAACAGCTTCACCAAGGATTCAAAAAACAATAGAAGAAACACTGATGGCTGAGGAACAAAACACTGCTTCGAATGTTAACATTCAAACCTCATTACTTACACTGCAAGAGTTGATAGCCAAACTTCAAGAAATAGTAAAAATCACTCAGAAACAAGAGCTGATATCAATGAGCTGAAGGAGATAATGGGGAAATTAAAAATAGAAATGAAATCAGATATGTCAAAACTTGATGAAAAAGTAGGGTCAATTTAACAAGCATTAAAAAGAAATGAACACACAATAAAGGAAGTAGAGAAAAGAATGGAACAAACAGAGAAAAATCTAGAAATGATGGACCAAAACAAATAAAAATAGTGAGTAAAGAAATGGAGGACTCCCTGATCTATATCAAAATGGATAAAGCTGCGTTGTACTTAAGATTTCAAAACATAGTGGAAGCAAAAGGCGAGGCCCTAGAGCAGGGTGGGCAAACTACGGCCCGCGGCCCACATCCGGCCCGCTGGTCTGTCCAATCCGGCCCGCCCCTGAAAAAAAATCGCTGGGCATGGCGTATTGCCCTGTGCCGCGTGGCCCCCAAAGCTGCAAAACAGTGCGGAGCGCTCTCGGGGTAGGAAAGAAAAGAACTTTGCAAAGGCCTCGGCTGGGAGTTCGAAATCACCTTCGAGTGCGACCTCTCCGAAGGTGAGTCCCCGTCGATCCCCCTTTTTTCCGGGGCTTCCAGGCTTAAACTTTGCAAAGGTAAAGTTTGCAGGCTGGAGCGTCTTCCCGCCGAGGAGCGGGAAGGGTTCCGCCCGGCAGGCGGGCGGGCTGCTTAAACTTTGCTCGGGCGGCACTTTAAAAGCCTGCTCCCAGCACCCGAGCAACTTCCCAGCAACTTTCGGCTTCCTTTTTCCTCGCGGGCGCTCACGCCTGGCCCCGAGCCGCGCGGCGGAGGGGAAACCCAGGTCGCCTCCTCCAACCAGCCCGCCCGCCTGCCGGGCGGAACCCTTCCCGCTCCTTGGCGGGAAGACGCTCCCACTTGCAAACTTTGCCTGTGCAAAGTTTAAGCCTGGAAGCCCCGGAAACCCGAGCAACTTCCCAGCAACTTGCGGCTTCCTTTTTCCTCGCGGACGCTCGCGTCTGGCCCCAAGCCGCACGGCGGAGGGGAAGCCCCGCGGGCGGGCAGGCAGGCTGCTTGGAGGAGGCTCCGGGCTTCCCCTCCGCCAGGCGCGAGCTGCATAGATGATTCGGGAGTAAGGAGGCTCCTCCCTCTAGGGAATATAAGCTTGGTTGCAAACAGTTTTTGCCTTTGCAGAAGGCAAAATGCGTTCGAAGGGTTAAGTGTGATGATAACAGACTTTGATTTATTTGAAGGTTTTTCTAATTGGATTACTTGGCTGCAAGCCATCTGGTAACTACAAAGAGGTATTTGTGGAATAAAGCTGTGAACATTTCAGTTTTGGAGTTTATCTTTGTTTTTGCTCAAGGACTTCAACTGGGTCAGAACAGAGAAGTAGAAATTATACCAAACTCCTGACCACAACCCTCTTAGAATCAATTGGAAAGGTGGGAAAAAACGAAAGAGAAGATGGACTCTAGATTCTCAATTATTAAAAGATGAGGCATTCATTAAGAAACTTAAGGAAGAACTACATTTCTTTTTAAAAGAAAATAACAACAAATATACAACTATTCAAAATTTATGGGATACCATGAAAGCTGTTATATGGGGAATTATAATATCTTATGCTGCAAAAAGCCCAAAGAAAAATATGCCCAACAAAACTATCTACATCAAACAATTAAGAAACTAGAAACTAAATTACAGAATGCCCCATAAAATGCTCAATTAGAAGAACAATTGATTTTTTTATAAACATAAGCTTAACTTAGCTGAACAGGAAGAGTTGGTTAGAAATTTGAAGGCAACCAAGCAAATACATTTCAAACAAGTAAATAAGCCAGGAAGATGGCTATCTTATAAACTCGAGAAAGAGAAAAGAACCATCTACCAACTACAAGATGAATATGGAAATTATCAACATACAATAGAAAAGAAAAAAGAGATTGCACACAAATATTTAGAGAATCTGTATAAGAAAGAGAGAATAGATGAGGATCAGATAAGGGAATATTTAAGAGGAAAAAAAACGGAGAAAAAAAGGATGAAATGAAAGAAATTTTGATTAAAGATATAATTAGGATAGAATTAAACCAAGCAATTAGAGCCCAGAAAAGTAATAAAACCCCAGGCCCTGATGGTTTCCTTGCAGAATGTTACAAAGTGATAGAAGAACAAGTAGGACCAATAATGGTGGATCTATATAACAAAATACTAACATCCGCTAAGATGCCAGACACACGGAGGGAGTCACTAATTTCACTAATCCCGAAGGGGGACACAGATGCTACACTGACACAAAACTATAGACCAATTTCTTTGTTGAACATAGACTACAAAATATTCACCAATATTATTGCCAATAGATTAAAGAAAATTTTGAACGATTATATACATTCGGACCAAAATGGATTTGTCCCAAACAGACAAATCAGGAATAATTTAAGAATAATAAAGGATAGTTTAGAATATTATGAAGCATTTACCGATAGTAAAAAAAAATTGAATCCCACCACTGGGGGGGAACCTTAACTAACTCAATGTCAACAATTTACCATCCATGGACAGACTGATTGAAAGAACCCCCAACTCCTACACAGAGGGGATATATCATAACAACAGTGTGCAAAGGCCTTTCAGGAATAGCCATATCTTGGGGGCATTCTTGGCAACAAAATGGAACTGGGTTGCCATTGCCTTCTTCCTGTCTTTGGTTTTGAAGTTGTTTGGACCTTGGTCCAGGCAAAAGCATTGATGAGCTCCTATCCAATATAAGAGCATTTGTACATTTGAACAGCTCCATTGAAGGAATGAATTATTAGTTTGTTGAAATATAAAATATAAAGAAAAATGAAAATAATGGGAAAGTAGGGAAGGAAAAGAAAAGAGGAAAAAGGGTAGTGTATAGGGAGAAAAATAAAAGCATTGACTTCCGACTCTTTAGCATGATAGAAAATGGTAATAACACACACCAACTTTTTACTTTTACATACTAGCCATTTCTATAACAACAAACCTACCCAATCAGCAAAACGCAAAATCAAAGTTTCATTTTTTCCCCCCACCTCAAGCACAAAGTCCAGAAACGGTTTCCAGGTAGAAACAAAAGTAGTTCTATTCTTTTCTTTAATTAAAGGCAGTCGATTTAGCCATCTCTGCTAATTTCACCCGCTTTTGCAGCCAGTCATCCATTATGGGAATTAAAGTGTCTTCCCATTTTTATTTTTATGCACAGAGCATTCTTACTGCTGTCAACCTATGTAACATTGAGCAGCTGCTCTGAGAGGTGTGGTTGAACAGCAGAAAAAGGTTAACAGAGATTCTCCCACCAGGCAACCCCCCCTCCCAGCGTGACCATTGCAGAGAATTTTGAGAATTGAAGCTAGTTGAAGTTAACACTTCTAGCTTCTAATTATCCTTCATGACGTTTCCACTGCGGGAATATGACAAAGGATTACCAATCCTACTTCCTCTTCAGTCCTTAGGAACTGTGGTGACAAAGATGGCTTTGTTCAACTTTGTTGAATCCTGTAGGAAACTTTTAGATTCCCCCCCCCACTTCATTCAGGGGTGGGATTCTACTGGTTTGGCCCGGTTCAGCCAAAGTGAGAGCTCACCAAACCAGTTGTTACACTGGTTGAATTATACCCCTGCCTTCATTTTACAGAAAAATTGCCAAGCAATTTTGGAGCATTCAAGAGTCTATTTCCTAACTTCAGAAAAGTTTGAAAAAAAGTAAAAACTCTAAGGGCAGACACTCATCTGTATGTTTTCCATATGATTTCAGTGCAGTGATCAACCTCAAGGAAGATTAGGATAAAGGGAAAAGAATACACATTGAACAGGTTTTGCGGCAGCTCACGAAACTGAATTGGAATCTGGACAATAAGAAAAAAGCAGGCATGTACCTGTAATTAACTTTACTCATTATCTTTTATTAAGTAAGCAATTTTTGCAGCTTCACTCCCATTACAGGGTGGAACTACATTCTTGGAAGTGTGAAATTCCCCACAGAGAATAAACATATTCAGTATAGGCAAGTTGCCAAGTGAAAACTAAATCTTGGGTGTGAAATTACAAGGCCTGTCATCAATAAAATGTGTTGCTCACAGGTTCAGGCAATTAATTGTCTTCCACCCTCTCATAGCCCTGAGGGATTTTACTGTGTTACGAGCTTTTCCCACTTCTTTTTCATCCATATGAGTTATACAATAGATTGCTTTTCCACCAGCTTCAGGGCTACTGGCGATCTGCAAATTCCTATCGGCATCTCAGAATCGGTTTTTTGAACATAGCATTTGTGTGAGAACATAATCAGAATGCAAGGATCAAAACAGAGGGCCAGCATCCATCACAAGTTCCAAATGGATCTCAACAGACTCGAACCCTGGGCCCTATCTGTCAAAATGAAATCCAACAGAGAGGAAACTAAGGCTCTACATTTAGACAAGAAAATCCAAATGTAAGATACAGATTAGGTGAAACTTGGCTCAATAGCAGTAACCATGAGTGGACAGCTTCTTCATCTGCACCTTCCGATGAGTGCACTGTTGAGAGATTTGAAAGAGTAGGTTAGGGACAGATCATCCTGGAGAAGATCTATCTACGTAGTTTCTAGAGGTCAAAAATAACTTGATGATACATAGTTAATCAATCAATCCCCTCCCACGTGTGACTGTATGACTGTAACTTTGTCGCTTGTATACTTACAATTTATATTGACTGTTTCCTAGTATGATTTGATAACTTATTGTACCCTATGACTATCATTAAGTGTTGTACCTTATGATTCTCAACTCTTGATGAATGTATCTTTTCTTTTATGTATACTGAGAGTATTTACACCAGAGGTGTCCACCTTGGCAACTTTAAGCTTGTGGATTCAACTCCCAGAATTCCTCAGCCAGCAAAGCTGGCTGAGGAATTCTGGGAGTTGAAGTCCACAAGTCTTAAAGTTGCCAAGGTTGGACACCCTGATTTACACCAAGACAATAAAGTATTCTATTCTATTCTATTCTATTCTATTCTATTCTATTCTATTCTATTCTATTCTATTCTATTCTATTCTATTCTATTCTAACCACTTCCAAAGAGCATCATAAATGAAAATGAGACTTAGTACCCATGTATCTCTTTAAGATCTATGAATAAAACAAGATAATTCCTAAGGTGGGGAACAAAATCATTCCCACCAAGTTCAAATGCCTTTTTTTATTAGCTGAACTATCATTGGCCATAGGAGTTGGAAATTGTGAGAATTGGAGGCCAACACTTTGGGAGAACTGGAGCATGAGAAAGCTTGTTGAATTGCTCTCAAATGGCTCTGCAAGTTTCATTCTGTATTAATATGGACATCAGTTAAAGCCTGGGATGCCCTCATCCCTGCACCCAGTACAAGGATATTTTTAATAACACGGAAAGTGTATCAATTCATTACTTCTATTCTTGTGGAAGAATAGAGTACCATCTCTCATTCATCAACTCCCCACCCCCCTGGAAATATAATATAATGGACAATCTGGTCTAATAGTTAAGGTGTTAGCCTAGAAACCAGGAGATTGTGAGTTCTAGTCCCACTTTAGGCATGAAAGCTGGCTGGATAATCTTGACCTGGACCCCCCTCTCTCTCTTAGCCCATCTCACCTCACAGGGTCATTATTGTGGAGAAAATAGGAGGAGGAAAGAGTACTAATTTTCTGCCTTGAGTTATTTATAAAAATAATAAAGGCATAATATAAATAAATAATATGTTTTATAATGAAACCCTTTTAAACAAAGTTTAAAAACACAGCTGTAGGACATTTTACAAAAGCCTTGGACCTAGGTTGGAGAAATCCAGACGGTTGCTAGTCAGCAGCAAATAGACACAGAAATCTAGCACTTACCTGCTCTAATTTCAATAAATACTCTTCAATTTTCAGATTTTTCACCTGCCTGCCTCTTATTTTGGGAGAAAGACCCAAGCATAGAGCACACCCTTCTGATCCTTGGTGGTATAATTTGGAAAAACAATCACCTGATCTTCCTTGAAGGAATGGAGATTCTCTGTGGTAGTTACAAAACACCTTAGTTCCTATTAAACCATTTTTCTGGATTTGTACAATGCAGTGATTCATAAACCATGAGCTGAGTCCACACAACACATTGACCTTCAAAACATTGGCAACTGTTCGGTTAGTATGTTGTGTGAATATAACCTGGTTAAATGTGTGATGCAAATACTGATTTCATGTGACCATATGCACAGTGAAATATAGTGTTTTTCCTATACACTGAAGCTAAATATCACTGTATGCAATAGAGCATTTATGAGCCTTCTTATTCAAGAACAATTGTGCAAATAAATCAGACATTAGTGACTTTTTTTCCAGGAACTCCGGGCAGCAAATTGAAAAAAATGTCACTGGCTAAGAATCCCTCGAGGGTTATTATTATTATTATTATTTTTAAAAGAATGTCTCTCAGATGGAAAAAAACTCCTCACCTCTGAAATAAAAGAATAGTTATATAATTCAACCTGAAATTCTGACTGGATGGAAATAAAGCTTTCATTTACTGCGTATTAAAGAAGCTTAGTATTTCCCAATCAAAATCATAATACATAAATTAAACAGCATGAGAAAACAATAAAAGAAGGCTTATCTTTGCATCAGTTTGCATCTGTTTGCTATAAGGAACAGAGACATATTTAAAAAAGATGTTTGAAGTTAAATGGAGACATGATGACTATTAGAGAAGTGTGCAGGGGTTCACATAAGAGGGGGAGAGGGAGAGAGGGAGAGAGAGAGAAGAATTCAGACTAAAACCTCCAGATGATCATCCAACCTTTGCTTGGAGCCATTGATTCTGCTTTCAAACTACTTTTCCTATTAGGAAATATCTAAGTTTCAAGGTAGACCAGACTAGGAATCCAATCTCTTGTAGGTCACTACTACTTTTATTGTAAAGCTATAGTTATAGAACCTTGCAACTCTGAATGTACTTCCCCACCTTTTCTGAGACCTAGGGAGGGTCTTGTCTGAGAAGCTTTCTCAGGCTACACTTCTGTCCCAGACTCAGGTTTCTTTTTCTCTGAACACTGCCTTGGTAGTGGCTTTTCTTCCAGTCCTCAAGATCATTCGCTCTACATAAAGTGGTTGAGTTTGTACTTATTCATTAGACTCTATCTTGCTGTACTTTAAGATCATTACTTTGAGTTCTGTACTTTGAGCACAGATATACTTTCAAATATTTGAATAAAATCTCATTTCCAGAGATTTTCTCTATTCCTAGGTTGAAACATTGGATTTTGCTTCTAGTCAATTGATCATCCTTATTTCCTAGAACCTGTTCTAATTTGTCTGAATTCTTCTTAAATTGGGATGTTCAAGGCAGAACACCATAGGTCGTTGAGGTGAATTTTGACAAAGTGCATTAATAAGTGGAATTATGATGTCCCCTGACCTGGAAACCATACCTTAATTGGATACCATCTAAAATTGCATATTTTGTGTCTCTTTCGTCAGTGAAGATTTTTGGGTTTGTTCTTGATTAAATCTCACACTCTATTTTTAGCAGATTTTTCCTAACCTAGCAAAATTGTTTTGCAGTTTCTTTATTTCTTCTGGGGTATTAACTATCCCAGTTTTCTCAACTTTGGCGACTTTAAGACAAGTGGATTTCAACTCCCAGAATTCCCCAGTTGCTGGCTGGGGAATTCTGGGAGTTGAAGTCCACTTGTCTTAAACTTGCTAAGATTGAGAAACACTGAACTATCCTATCCAATTCTGTGCCATTTGTTGATTGGTTAAAGCTTTCCTCTATCTCCCTACTCAAAATATTAATACAAATATTTAGAGTCCAACACTGAAACTTACAGCATCTTGCTGGATATCTTTCTCCAACTAGATGAGGGAATAGCTTTATTTGAGTAAATAAAGTATATTATGGATAATTTCAATTTTTATGTCATCCATTCCACATTTAACTAGGTTACTAAATAGAATATGTCTGCAATCTTGACTTCTTTTTAACCACAGACACCCATGATGATGGTGTTCCTGGTGGTAGCAGAGGAGAAAGTGATACCTTCTCTTGCAAGTAATGAGTCTGTCAAGATTGATGTCAGGTGCAAAACCAAATATGACCCAAGGTGATCCTTCCAAGCTGAGCTCTTTATTGTTTCATACCTATAGACCAAATCTTGCAAGACTGAGCACTCTGCCATCTGCATCTATAATACACTATTAGAGAGATGCTGTCTTCATCCTCTTTCTCTCACAGGTAACATCTTCTTACTCTTATTCCTCTGGAATGCACCCCTCCCTTCCTGGCAACCCACCTCTTTACTATATTCTATGTCAGATCTGGCAAGACTTGAATGACACTCTGCAAATGCCAAAGTGCTTTTTCAGGAGGCAACTGGACTTTCTTGTTTGTTTTTTTTTGTTTGAAGACATTTCACATCTCATCCAAGAAGCTTCTTCAGCTCTGAATGGATGGGAATGCAAGGATTTATATTTTTTGCAAACAGCTGGTCATTTACATTCTTTTAGAGAGTCATTGAGGCCACTTGGACATTTATCTGTGTCCTCAGGGTCACCTGAGTAGTACAAATACGTGTGGAGCCTTCTTGGCTGCAGGATGTTTTATGGTCTGTATCCCTTCACTGTTGAAGACAGGTGCAGGCTGTGGAAATGAGTCTGCGCTGTCTTCCTCTCAAACTGAAGCATAAATGGTTCCAGTATGCAATTTTTGTCGAAATCCATTCATACTCCCACACCATTCAAAGGATGTTCATCCCAAAGTACATAGCTAAGTCTATGGAGATTCCAAGACTCCAGGTATCAAGCGTCTTCTTCTTCTTCTTCTTCTTCTTCTTCTTCTTCTTCTTCTTCTTCTTCTTCTTCTTCTTCTTCTTCTTCTTCTTCTTCTTCTTCTTCTTCTTCTTCTTCTTCTTCTTCTTCTTCTTCTTCTTCTTCTTCTTCTTCTTCTTCTTCCTCTTCTTCCTCTCCTCTTCCTCCTCCTCCTCCTCCTCCTCTTCCTCTTCCTCTTCCTCTTCCTCTTCCTCTTCCTCTTCTTCCTCCTCCTCCTCCTCCTCCTCCTCCTCTTTGAAGATGAGAATGGATGAGAAGCTAAATATTTTCCAAAAACAACAACAACAACAATAACAAGAAAGTCTTATTGCCTCCTAAAAAAGCACCTTTGGGACAACCTGAATGACTGAAAATCTCCATAGACACTCTGCAAGGTTAACGCAATCATTTTGTGCAAGTTCTTGGGGAAAAATACTGAAATTTTATAAGATCTCATGAACTTATGTGACTATGATTATATTTCTTTCAGACAATCTTACAAAATGTGGTGGTGATGTTGTGATCCAGTAGTTTGCAAACACTTTGTATATATAGAACAAATTAATATTTAACAAAGTTTATAGCTGAGGCATGTTATTAATATTATAATGGATATTTAAACCGAGGTAGATATATAATTATTACACTCCCTCCACTTGTCTTGAAATGTTTGAGGCAGGAATAGACTTGTGAGGAGAGAAGAAAGAGGGACATTGTTTAAATATCTGTAGGTTCACTTTGTTTACTAGTAACAGGATTAGGTTGTTGGCTTCTATCCTTATCAGGATCAGGGAGATAAATTCTCTTCTCTTTGCTCCCTGTGCTTTTCATTTAATTTGAAGAAAGTGAATTCCTTTAGAAAGAGAAGAGAAATCTAGAGAAAGTCTCATGCACTGGAATATGGCTGATTTTGCACTTAGGTAAGGCCAAAGAATTTATATGAAACCTGAGTTTTGTCTAGATTAGAGCAAGGGTGTCAAACCTTGGCAATTTTAAGATGGCTGGTTGGGGAATTCTGGGAGTTGAAGTCCACAAGTCTTAAAGTTACCAAGGTTGGACATCCCTGTTCTAAAGAACCACCTCTCCAGCAGTCCTCAAGCTCCCTGGCTTAGACTTCTATTAAAACACAAAAGAAGGGCATTCATGGATTGCTCTTCACCCAATAACATCAGCAGCAAATTTTGATGATGTTCATAGGAGGGGCGATGGTGTCATAGTTTGGATAGCTATTTGCCTTGGCTGGTCTGAGAATATCTGCCTTGTGCAGTGGGTTGGACTAAAACAGCATTTCTCAACCTTGGTCATTCTAAGATATCTGGACTTCAACTCCCACATCCTAGAGTTGCCAAGGTTGAGAAACATTGGACTGGAAGAGCTCTAAGATCTCTTCTCATTTTATGATATAAGAAGTTAAGATGTCTTTGAATAGGTAGTCATGGCCACCATTTTGTATTTCTTGACTTCTCCCAGGTGAACATTCCAATAAAATAATGACATGCATAAGATGAGATCATAATTGAATATTCATTTATTCAATTGCTACAGCTGCCCACCTCAAGCAAGTGATTCCATATGGTCTTGCATCCGTACATCTGAAACAAGCAGAAGAGTTGCAGAGTCTGCCTCAATACAGCCATGCCCTTGTCATCCTCTTCCTCCTCTCTTCCATCTGAGACCAAATGCAAGCCAGTAGTTTAGATACGGGGGTGGGTATGACATTAAAGAACTGTAAATCCTGAGCTGAAATAAAATATGTTTATTTTCAGTACCAGAATTCATTCAGTAATAGAAATCAGTGCCTTTCTACCATTTTTTCTAATTCCCCAACTTTCCTTTGTTCTTTTTTTTTTTTTTTAGGACAAATGGGTACACTTCAAAATAAAGCAACGTTCTATTTGTTCCCTAAGAATGCCCACTGTATAAGATGTGTGATAAGTGTGGAAGCCAGTGGTATTCCTGATGTAGCTGGTGCAGAACATTTTCATGGGCAATTTTCTATGAGGTGTTAAATCCAGAGGGTCAACTGCCCTGCCTTGCTTCCAGATAAGTTCTAGATTTCATCTAAAGCAGTTAAAACTGCATGGAAGTCATCAGTCAGTTATGGAGTTAAACAATAGAATTGGATTGTAAATGTTGGCACATTCTTCAAATGATTCTTTTATAACAAGTCTTAAAGATTTAATATTAAAATCAGGAAAAAAAAACCATTTATTTAATGAGAAAAGATTATATTTCTGACATCAGCCTCGTTCTCCTCCCTTCTGCATTTGTTCTCAATAATCTCACAGCACAGATTTTGGGGTGAAGGGAGAGGCGCACAAAGAAAGTTTAAAAGAACAAAATCCAAGTCCTCCCACACACACTTGAGTTTTGTTATATCATTGGATGGACAGATTTAGATATATTGAAGTATATTTTTAAAGTTTTTGGATAGGTTCAGCTTGATTCATGCAGTCCCTCTAGAGCATTTTGGTTGATAACAGTATAGAACTGCTTTACATTGTCTTATCCTGAGACTTCTTTTGACTTTCCAGTTAAGGGTACTGCCTTGAAATTCCCTCTTAGTCTTTCAGCTAAGTTCTCACCAAGCCTGATGCCTGCTTAGCTACTGGACTTAAGCTCTTGCTATTTATCAGAGTTTGTTGCAGAAAATCAAATCCAGAAAGCACACACAGATAACTGATTCAGTAGGATTCATTAACTTCTTTATATACATAATAACACATGAAGTAAATATACAATACTAATAGCAGATTCTTCCAACGTGGTAGTAGTTACAAGCAAAACACAAGCAGAGAGAACAGCAGAGAACAGTATCAGTTTTGATTCAGAGTTGCAGACTAGTTGGCTAATTTTGTTACCATGCCTCTGCCAGTTCATGAATATTCTGACACTATTGAAACATGCATTTCCCATGCCAATCTACACATATTTCCACCATCAAGATTGTGAGGGATTCTTGGTGTTCTCTGAGCTTGCTTGTTTTCTTGCAGATGTTTCATTGCTCAAACAAGCAACATCATCAGCACTGTTTCCAAATCTGAGCTACAAATATTCTTCTTTATAGCTTGAAGTGTACAGTATTACATTTGACTGAGATTGAAATTTTGGGGTACTCTCACTAAGGACATGTCCTCTGAAGATGTAACACAGATAACAGAAACAAGAGAAAAATTATACAGAACAAAGTACAGAAGATATAGACCACAAGCAATGGTCTGTCTCACATTTTTGGAAGTTGAGAATAAAAATTACATATCAAGGCTTAAACCAATATTGAGGTTAAGAATAAATTCTAAGTCTATTCAAGTTTTAACATAAGAATCCTAATGTGGCATATTTTCTCATTTATTTTCTTTAAAGTGGTGCATTTCTCCTTGATATATGTAATGGGACCCACAATAAAATAATGTGTTAAATTGTGCCGTTTGACAGTCATTTCTTTAGATTCTTAAAATTGGATGCTCTCACCACAACCTTTGAATGGTACATGATTCGGAGGTGTCATTTCCAATAATTGCAAGTTTTGTGGATGTCGGCATCTATTAATCACCCTGAAGTATGTAAACATATATTTTAAGAACAGCAGCTAAAAGAACACCAGAGAATTATCTTTTAAAAGATGGAGCCTCTCTGCCATTCTGATACATTCTCCAAATTCTCTATTTCATCTCCTCTTGACTGAAATTGTCAACTGGTCCTTTAAAACAAATAACAATGTAATGTGGTATAGGACAGTGGTCGCCAACCAGTGGGCTGGGGACCACTGGTGGGTCTGCGAGAAAATTTTGGTGGTCCAAAGAGAAATGTCACCCCCAAAGCACCACCCCTAAGCAATTAATGTGGAGGGTGAAGGATGTGTGTTTATGTTTATTTTCATGGTCATGATGTGCACTGAAGATGGTGTTTGATTTCGTTGTATGAGGTGCCATGACAATAAAATAAACTAACTAATCCAGGCTATGCGGGAACACAAGTCTTGTGGCGCTTGCATTGCAAACAACATGAGGTAGTGAAAGGAGGGGGGGAAAGGGCGGAGGGGGGAACTTGCCCCACTCGCTCCACATACCTCACCTGGCCATGGGGCTGCTTCTTTTTTTGGCTGCACACAAGGAAAGCAGCCAAAGTCTTTCTTTCTTTCCTGCAAACTCTGCCAGAAATGAGTCTTTGGGACCCTGCAAGTGATCCTGTTCCAAGAGGCTGTGCCGGTGCGACAAGTCTCACAAAGATTCATTTCTGGCGGAGTTTGGGGGGAGAGAAAGAAAGACTTCTGCTGCTTCTGCTGCTTTCCTTGCATGAAGCCAAAAGTCTCCCCTACCCCCTGAGAATGGAGCTGGAGACAGTATCCTGCAATTCCAAATAAAGAATGATTGACCGGTAGGAAAATGGGGTGGGGAATTTTCCTGCAGACTTGTTGGGGGATTTTCCCAGGGTCTCTGGTCCCTGGGATTTAAAATTATGAGTTTGGTGGTCCCTGAGGTCCAAAAGGTTGGCAAACCCTGGTATAGGCTGTGTCATCAGTGGTGGGCTGCAAAATTTTAACAACCAGTTCTCTGGGTGGGTAGGCATGGCTGTTTGGTCATGTGACTGGGTGAGTGATGTCACTCATCACACCCAGCCCTGCCTCCTGGCCACTCACCTCAAAGGAACAGGTAGGATTCAGCCAGTTTGGGCTAATCCCACCACTGGCTGGCCCCCCCCACCCCACCCATTTTTGGCCTGTTTTTTGGCCTGTTTTGGGGGCATTTTGGGAGGGTACTTTCTGACAATTTTTTGGGCTGTTTTCAGACCATTTTTCAGGCTGCGTTTGGTCCAGAAAATGCCTGAAAGTACAAAAGTAGCCTCAAATCAGGCCATTGTTGAGCCATTTTCAGGCTGTTTTTTCAGGCTTTTTTTCAGGCCGTTTTTGGGCCAAAAAATAGCTGAAAGCAGCCCAAAAAATGGACTGAAAACAGCCCCAAAATGGGTCAAAAATGGGCAGGGGCAGGGCCAGCCAGTGGTGGGATTTGCTGGTTCTCCAAACTGCACCTAATCTTAACTACTGGTCCACCACAACCGGTGTGGACCGGCAGCAGCTCACCTTTGTGTGTCTTCCTAGAATGATCACAATTGGGACCAGAACTTCCATCGGTAAGCAAGGTGGTTGATAAGTGAATTGGCCCCATTTTATGACCTTCATGTTTGTTAAGAGAATTACGGCAGGTTGTTAAGTGAATCATACAGTTGTTAAATGAATCTGGCTTTCCCCACTGACTTTGCTTGTCAAAAGTTGGATTGGAAAGTTGCAAATGGTGGTCACATGATCCCAGGATGCTGCAGCCATTGCAAATACAGGCTGGTTGCCAAGTACCCAAATTTTGATCATGTGACCATAGAAATGCTTTGCCAATCATATGCAAAGAACCGGTTATAAGTCACTTTTTTTCAGTGCGGTTGTAAATTCAAATGGACACTAAATAAATGGATGTAAGTTGAGGACTCCCTGTATTGTTTTTTTCAGCTACTATCTATTCAGGAGGTCTGAAAATTTTACAATCCGCTTTCTACAATAGTGTCCCTGCCTTCTGAGCAATCACCTCCAAAGGACCTCAGACTGACGTTATGGTGGCAGGTGGAGAAACATTATCTGCAAAAGATTTTTCTACTGGTCTGCCACAACCGGTGTGAACCGACAGCAACCCACATTTGGCTGCTCTGGATTCCCCAGGCTGATAATCTCCTGGCAGCAACTATGGGGTTTCCTAAAACTTTCATCGATCACATGTTTTACTCTGTTATGTTCTGTAATCCTAACAACACTAAGGTAATACATCTGCTTAGCTAAATTTTTGTGACTTGCAATTAGAAGAACAGCTCTGTGTTGTTTTGAACTCTACCGTGATAGCTGTGTGATGGGACACTTACCTTGGGGTTTATCTCCTGCTTTATTTGGCAGCTTCCTTGAAGTTGAAGGTATATAAGCATCCTTCTGAGAGCAGAATAAAATTTATTTTACTACAAATGTTGTGATCAATCTCTTGAAACCCGGACAAGAAGGCAGTACAGGTTGTGGCACACTGTCAGACCAGGAAGGTATCATAGCCACCTTACAATGGTTGATGTCATCCAAGACACACCACTGGTGTGTTGGCCTCAATTGCTGTGCCCAAACAAATAAACCATGCTATTAGTTAAGGCATGATGGCCTGATTATAACAAGAGCTATGGTATTGCAGTGGTTAGAATGCAGTATTGCAGGCTAACTGCCTACTGCCAGGAGTTCGATCTTATCTGCTCAAGGTTGATTCAGCTTTCATCCTTTCAAGGTTGGTAAAATGAGAATCCAGATTGTTGGGGGCGATATGTTGACTTTGTAAACCGCTTAGAGAGGGCTGTAAAACACTGTGAAGCCGTACATAAGTCTAAGTGCTATTGCTATAGACAGTCACTGGTTTGGAATATTTATTTATCAAAATGTTCCTATCTGATGACCTGTAGCATAGAGGGAGTTGAGCTGTCCCACAAAATACAATGTGCTGCACCTTTAACTCTACTGATAAAGGAGAATATTTGTTGCTTAGGGTTGACATGAGGGGACCTTGGTGCTCTCTGAGCTTGTTCATTACTCAAACTAGGTAACACATCATCAGTGACCAGCACTCATGATGTGTTACCTAGTTGGGATAATGAACGGTCTGTAAGAAAACAACCAAGCTCAGAGAGCACCAAGGACCCTTCAACTTTAACTGTCCATTTCCATTTTAGCCTAGTCTAATGTTTCATGAACTTACATCAGTGTGAGGTCCTTCTCTGAGGATGCCTACAGTAATTTGTCTTAGGTATCATGGTATGTTCTATTTCTAAATGCTTGAGGCAGTCTAATTTTTCTGTAGTTAGATCTACATAATTTTTACATTATAATCTACATTCTAATTTCCCTGTAGTTACCCAGATGTGCAGCCAACTACTAGGGAGTGAGAGGAGAATGCCTACACAGAATGAGATTGGTCTTTAAGAGAGAATTTGGGGGTAATAGGAGGTCAACTTTAGTTTCATATCTTCTCTCTTGAGAAATTACACTAGCATCCTACCTCTCCTATATGTCTTCTTTTTTAAACACTTAAAATTGCAGAATGCTGTTTGACAGTTTTGGATGTTGCAATTCCATTAGTAGTATAACCCCAACACATTTGGAGGACAATGGTTTCAGAATGGATGGTCTTGCTAAATTAAGTCCAGTTTAAATTTATGACTTCATTAAACATTTACAAGTAGTAAAACCTGGATGTCGCAATATTAGCAATGATTCAGGAACAATTTCTAATGATGCCTCATAAGGCCTAAATTATTATATACGGGGATTGATTTTGGAGTGATTTAATCATATACATTGACTCCATTCATTCTATTGTTCCCTGCACCCATGATCCTTGCTTGAACTTGTAACCTGGTCTCTAAGAGATGGAACAGATACAGCATCAATCAAAGAAGATAATCAGGATTTTATCAATGTTTTGGGAGAGAGGCAGGACTTTGCCATCACCCTTTCTGGCTACTTTGCCATCACATAAATTGGAGAATGGGGAACAGTTTGGTATAATGGTTAAGGCAAGGGTCTTCAAACTTGGCAAGTTTAAGACTTGTGGACTTCAACTCCCAGAATTCCTGAGCTAACATGACTGGAGGAGGAATTCTGGGAGTTGAAGTCCACAAGTCTTAAAGCTGTCAAGTTTGAAGACTCCTGGGTTAAGGCATCAGGCTAGAAACTAAGAATTTGTGGATTCTAGTCCCACTTTAGACCATCTGGGTGATCTTGAGCCAGTCACTTTCTCTCAATCCTAGAAAGAAAGCAATGGTAAACCACGCCTGGAAAACCTTGCCAAGAAAACTGTGGGAACTTGTCCAGACAATCACTGAGAATCAGACACCATTCAATGGAAGAAAAAAAAAAAAAAGACAACACATAATCACCTTTTTCTACTTGTTGTTGCATCTGACAATGAGTCTATAACAGTGGAAGTCTTTCTATATTTAATAACTCCTCTGAAGGATCCCCATTTACTGATTGCTGAAATGTCTGTGTTAGTATGGTTTGGTTAGGAAAGTTGACATGGCTCATGCAAACAATGGACACCTAAGGTCACATGGCTTATATATATATATAAATGAAAGCCTCCTTTGAACTGAGCTCAACTCTTATGATATAATGGATATTATTCAGCAATGGTATGAAAGTAGATTACCACTGCCATCTAGTATACATTTATTGACTGCTCATACGGGTATCTGGTCTCATATCAGGGTTGTACTCGATGACCTACAAGGTCCCTTCCAAATTTGTTAAATGATGTATGTTGAATAACTAAAGGATATTATCAGCAGATAAATTCTTTTTGAGGATTATCCATTGGTAAGTGGAGAATCTGTAACACAATTCCTAAAAAGCTAATGAAAGTTACTTGGATTTGCTAATCAGGGGGTAGCACATTGAATTTTAATTGAATTTGAGGGAATCTTTCAATTTGTGCAAGGGCTATTATGTGCTCTGACAAACTTAAAAATCTATTGTTACATTTTAAAAGGTTGTGTCATGATATTTACTTGTTAAGGTAAACTAAAACCCAGGTAATTTTGCCTCCCAAGAGATGTGAGAATAAGAAATTAGCTTCATTTGGAATAAGTGTTTTTTAAAACATCTGTGGTTTTCCCTTTCACTTTCCACGATCGCTCACAGTGATCATAATCTAGTTATCAATACAACATTAATGTTTAAGAGATGTGATTAAGGTAGGAGCAACTCTGGGTATATTAAAATGGAGAACCTCTGGCAGTAAAAGCTAAAGATGATCAATCTTTCGTTTATGTGTTTTCTCTGTTGAACAGAAAGCCAGAAATAGCATCGGGGAAACAATTGGGAATATTATAAGAATGTTTTGCAAGTCTGGGATATGATATCATTAGAACTCCCCATGAAAGTCCATGTGAGACTCAGAGATTTCATAACAACTGCAATATTATTTGGAATCACTCTAATTTATAGATGGCATGTATTTGTATAATTATTTTTTTCCTGTCTAAGGGTGACCTCTTGTGGTTATGTGGCTGTTTTAGTTTTCACTCATTGAGATAACACACAATGGGGTTTTTCCTCCCAGTTCAATAGTGTGTGATTTCAGAGACTTTCTGGATAAATCCCTATAGTTTTTCTTGGCAAGGCTTTTCAGAAGTGGTTTGCCATTGCATCGCTACCTACAGCGGAGAGAAAGTGACTGGCCCAAGGTCACCCACCTGGCTTTGTGGCTAACGGGAGACTAGAATTCAGAGTGGTCTGCAGCCAATGCTTTAATCACTTAAAGCAGTGGCCCCCAACCTTTTTTGTGGCACGGCCCGGTACCGGCATCACAAAATGATCCGCGGCCCGGTACCGGCATCAGCACGCATGACAAGGCAAGGTGAGCCGAGCGACTGGCCAGCCAGCCGTCCCCCGCTTTTCCCCGCCACCTTCAACTCCTCCTTTGTACCTTTTTTGTGCTTTTTTGATCTCCTCCACCATTGGGATGGCTCTTTGTTCGAAGCCCCCCCCCCTTCGATGAAAATAAGGCGCGAGGATTCCTTCAGGACCCAAACGCCGCTTTCCAACTGGAAAAGCTCACCCGGAAGCAACAAGATGGCGGCGCTCAGCAAACCGGCGGCCCGGTAGAAAATGATCCACGGACCGGTACCGTCCGGGGCCCGGTGGTTGGGGACCCCTGACTTAAAGAGTATTAAATAAAGCTGACCCTAAACCTTTTGTCATTGGATATGAAGGGCCAGTTTCTCCTTCCTATTCCAGGAGTAGAATTTTATTGAGCAAATTCTTAAGTGCTCTATTTCGGGATATTTCCCTATTCACTGTTCAAGAATCCTCCTTGAGCAGTGAGTAGGGAAATATCCTGAAATAAAGTCCTTTTCTTCTGTATGAGAGAATAGGCAGGTGTTCTCTTCCAGTGCTCCATTTACACCACCTTGTATTTGTTACTTTAAACAATCACCCCAGATTACCTAAAAATAAATAAATCTGGTCCTGATTTTAAAAGAGGTTGAACTGTTTCTTATTTTTGTTTAATTACTGTTAGCCCAGACGTTGTGCAAAAAGGATCTCAGAAGACATTAAAACCACATAGGCATTTAAAGGGCAGCAGCACCAGCACCATAATAAAGTACAATTTCAAAAAGCTCTAGAGCAGAGGTGTCAAACTCAAGGCGGGGTGCTTAGATCTGGCCTGTGGGGGCCACCCTGGAAACAGTGAAGGACCGGCCTGCAGTCCCTCTGCCAGAGAAAACAGAGCTCAGGTTTTGCTGGCAGAGGGTTGCAAGAGGCCACCGCAGCCAGAAACAGAGCTCAGGAGCCCGTTTTTGCTGGCAGAGTGCTTAGGCCACCACAGGTGCCCTCAACATGAGTGACATTGAGCTGGCCACGCCCACCCTGGCCACATACCTTCCCCCCAAGGTTAAACACGACCCTGATGTGGTCCTCGATGAAATTGAGTTTGACACCCCTGCTCTAGAGGAAGCAAATTAGTATCATGCTAAGATTTTTCCAGCATGGGGAGTTTGCAGATGCTAAAATTAATTTAGACACATTTTGAACTTTAGCGTTGGCAAAGTTTCCTGGGAATACCATACAGAGCCAGAAAAACAAACAAATCATTTCACAGCTCTCACTAGAAGCACAAATAACCAGCTCAAATTATGCTCTAATGCTCGGAAAGATGGAAGGAAAGAGAAAAAGAGGATGACCAACAGCAAGGTAGATTGACTCAGATGGACTTATACCAAGACAAATTCCTTGTGTGTCCAATCACACTTGGCCAATAAAGTATTCTATTCTATTCTATTCTATTCTATTCTATTCTATTCTATTCTATTCTATTCTATTCTATTCTACTCTACTCTACTCTACTCTACTCTACTCTACTCTACTCTACTCTATTCTTTTAATTCCATATTTTTTCTGGTTTTGAGGATGTAGCCATGATGCTATGATGTAAATGGAAGAGACAGAGCAAAATTATCATCCTTTTGTCTCTCTCTCTCTCTTTGTGTATTTCAAACTAAAACAGTGGACTGAATGAATAAACATGCTATTTCAATTTTTTTTTAAGCAAAAAGCAAAATATTGCACCATCTTCATTTGATGACCGCTTGCTAAATTTCAGGGATGAATTTTTTTGGTAAGAAATTTAAAGCTAAGAGGGATGTTAGCCATTTAGAAGGGATTGGGTATAAATTTGATCGTATGGAGAACATGATCAAAAGTAGCACAGTGAAAATCAGCAGAGACAAATGTAATATTCTGCATTCAGAGAAAAATAAAAAAGTAAACTAAGAACATGAACTTATAATAATAACTATCCTCTTGCAGTGCTCAACTAAATTTGATAGGACCAGGTGAGAAAAGGCTGAATTACAAAATAGAAGATTTGGTTGAACATTGGAAGAAAGATTTCGATTGTACAAGTCAAACTTATTCTAGAGGAAGTGATTTTTCAGCTATGTGTCTACATCTATATGTAGATGTACAGCATTGAACTGTTCTCACCATAGATGGTCCAGCTTCCATTTTTCATTTGTTTATTTAATTGCAACCCCTGGCACTAGGGATTCAGAAGAGTGCACAAGAGTCCAAATATAGAACATACAAAACCAGAAACAAAATCAATGAAGCATATATCCATATAATCTTATGATCACTGTATTAAAAAGGCCTTTCTTAACCTGGTAGTTCTGAAATATAATAGATTGCAGGTCCCACCATTTGTTTAATTGTCTTTCTGAATGCCAAGGGATTTATTCTCCAAAACCTTTGAAAAATGAGTGCAGAGAAGAGCAACAAAGATGATTAGGGGACTGGAGGATAAAACATACAATTGGGTAGCAGTGAATAGCAGTGTTCTCATATTTCAAGGGCTGCCACAAAAAAACTCAACGTATTCTCCAAAGTACCTGAAAGCAGGACAAAAAGCAATGGCGTGAAACTAATCAAGGAGAGATCTTGATTAGAACTAAAGAGAAATTTCCTGATAGTGAGAATAAATAATCAGTGGAACGACTTGCCTCCAGAAGTTGTAAATGCTCCAACACTGGAGATTTTTAAGAAGAGATTGGACAATCATTTATCTAAAATGGTATACAATCTCCTGTTTGAGCAAGGGGCTGGACTAGAAGACCTTTAAAGTCCCTTCCAATTCTCTGATTCTGTTATTGCATGGAGTTGTAGAATGTGCAGGGAAAATTAATTCAACCATTCCCAAGACATGGACTGTCTTTCTTCTTTTTAAACACTTCAATAGCATTATTATTTGTTTGCACTCTGCTGTAGAGTAAGGACGATGCTATTGTTATTGTTGTTACCATTTTGGTAATCTTTCCTCTGGGCATTTTGCCTTTTCAAGTGGAAAAAAGGGAAATCAAGCAGCACAGAAGATTGGTTAGTGATCACAAACAGCTTGCTGAATCACCCAAATGAGAGGGTTTTAAAATTTTGCTGATTCATAGAATACAGTCAACTTGGGATGATTCATTCCTTGCTTTGATTTGTACAAGGAAACTGACGCCAATTGCAAACATGCTTTTTCAATGTCTTTCGTAATCTTCTACTCTGTTTTCAAAGCACATTGTTCTACTTTGTGAAAGTGGTATTTGAACATCTATCCATTCTGTTCTCCTGTTGTGTATTCAGGTCACTGAAAAACAAAGATTTTTCTATCCTTACTTTAATTAGTATGTGGACAGACATAAACAGCACACAACACAAATCAGAATGAAATAAGCTAGAATGCCAGCTTTTGAGTTAAGCTACTTTCTATTAAAAGTTGTTTTCTTTAGCTAGTATTTTTTATTCTCCTGCCTGCTTGGTAGGTGTGTGTGTGTGTGTGTGTGTGTGCGTTTTATACCAGCTGTGTGGGAAGTATACCCCAAAAGGACAGTGCCAGAAACCTCACAGCACCAGAAACCTCAGAAAACAGTGCCAAGAAACTCAAGCCAGCTCTTTCCATTTTAAAAAAACCAAGAATCACCAGGTGAAAGAAAAAACTCAGAGCAGCCCTGCTAACAGAGCTGACAATAGAAACACTTAAGTACAGCCTTTAAAATAGAAGAATCAGGCTAAAAATAACTCACCAAGGCAAAACCAGAACTCCCTTTTTTCTGCCCCCTGACATGATTAACCCCCAGGATAGGAAAGACAAAGGTCCTGGGACAGGATTAACCCATTAAGGTAGGAAGACAGGATCCAGGGCAATCACTTTAACTAAAGGCACACAAATAAACCCATCAAGCTGCAGGAGCTTCAAAGGGAAATTAATCATAAAAACCTCAGAGACACCCACCCCCCATTTGCTTGCAAACTCGAGCCATGCCACTACTTTTCTTGCCTTCCTGAATTAAAGGATCCCTTTTCTGGCAGCTGGCTTCTGTGTTTATTTTTTCTCACCCAAATCACCATTAAAACCAACCTCTTTAACACATTCTTTGGCTCAGTCTTTATAACCAGAAATGGATCATGCCCAGTATTTCCTAGCCGAACCAGAGACAGCTACAATGATCTAATACATATCGATTTTACAGAAGATAATGTTGAAAAAGCACTATGCAATCTAAAGCCATCTCTATCTATTGGACCGGATGGAATATGTGCTTACTTCTTAAAAAAGCTATCCACTGCCATAGCCGAACCTCTAAGTATAATCTTCGAAAAATCTTTCAGGACCAGCTCCTTGCCTAACCTATGATCACAAGCCACGGTCATCCCCATCTTCAAAAAGGGAGACCCCAGCCTAGTTGAAAATTCCAGACCAATCTCTTTATGTTACATCACCTATAAAGTCATGGAATCAATTATTAACCAATCCATTATCCTTCATTAGAGACAAACAACCTACTTTCTAACAAATAATTTGGTTTGTAATCAATCCTGTAATCTGCAACTCTTACACTGCAAAAACATATGGACTACACAACTCGATCAGGGCAAAGCAATAGACGCAATCTACATAGACTTCTGTAAAGCCTTTGATTCAGTGGTACATGACAAACTACTACTAAAACTAAAATCTTATGCAACAGAGTGGTCAATGTCTGGAATACTCTACCTGACTCTGGTTTCTTCCCCAAACCCCAAAAACTTTAACCTTAGACTGTCTACTATTGACCTCACCCCTTTCCTAAGAGGTCTGTAGGGGGCATGCATAAGTACACCAACATGCCTACCATCCCTGTCCTATTGTTTCTTTTTTATTCATATCCACTTCATGTATTCATAACCATGCTTATACTTATACCTGTTATATAATACTTGCTTGACAAATAAAAAAATAAAGCATCGGAGACTGCTTCCTAACTGGGAAATGAACTCAGGAATTTTCTTCCAATATCACAGGAAAATGCACCCTGTAGTCCTACAAACTTTATTAAATTGCAACCTCTGGGTAGGATGGCCAATGGTTGGAGATGCTGGAAGTTTTAGTTTAGCAACACCTGGAAAATTACAAATGTCTTCCCTCTGGGATAGCTCTGAGTATGTAGATTGATGATTTAATCTTGAGGTAGAGCATGATAAAAACATGTGCTAGACTAGACCATAGCATTTGACTTCAGGGGCATCCATGGGGAGGTGGGGATAGACATGTCAAAATCTGCATGGTTGTGGTCATGGTGTCATGATCAATGCCCTGCCCCAAATTCACATACAAAAGGAGAAGGGCTTTCACTGTCTATGGAGATTCTCAGTCATCCAGGTCATGGTTGTCCCAAAGGGGCTTTCTTTCAAAAGGCAACTGGACTTTCTTTGTTTTTCCTTGAAAACATTTCGCTTCTCATCCAAGAAGCTTCTACTGAAACAACTACTGAAGGACAATCAGAACTGAATAAGTTTCTTGGATGAGAGGCAAAAAGCCTTCAAGGAAAAACAAAGAAAGCCCAGTTGCCTCTTGAAAAAACACCTTTGGGACAAAAGCTTTAATTGTATCATCATCTTGCAGATTTTTGACATATCCACCCCCAATTCCATATTTGAATCCTGCTCCTACTTATGACTGCTCCTAGGTATTCCTTTAACTAAACTGATTGAACTGGCGGAGGAAATTAATTTTTCATAAGCTGTATGAGTTTATGAAACAAGCCTCGGAACTAGTGCTATTATAAATTTCCTTAATAAATAATACAGGTAAAGATTTTCCTGTCAGTCATGTTCAGCTGTAGCGCACGGTGCTCATCTCTGTTTTTTGGGCAAGGGAACCAGTGTTGTCCGAAGACAACTTTTGTGGTCATGTGGCCAGCATGACTATATGCCAAAGGGACATGGAATGCTGTTACCTTCCCACCGAAGTGGTACCTATTAATCTATTTGCATTTGCATGCTTTCAAACTGCTAGGTGGGCAGAAGCTGTGGCAATTAATGGGAGCTCAACCCATTGTGTGCAGCTTGGGTTTGAAACTGGGCTGTCAGCTCTTCAGCTGACAAGCTCAGCGTCTTTAACCGCTGAGCCACCACACCCCCTTAATAAATAATAAAACTGGTTAATTCTGGTCTCGTCATCTCAAGAGGGCTTCCTGAGACTCCATCCTTCTGGCAGTACACTGTCTCTATGATAGCTCCCATTCTGGAACCAACTTCATTGGAAAGCTTGAATGGTGTCCTCCTACCCACATTCCAGATTATTAAAACTTCCTTATTTTTTTTTCAAAAATTCCATTTGATTGGACTCTTGTATACAGTATGTCTTTCTCTGCATATTTTGTGCTAGATTATATTGGGAGCCTTGCCATTTCACTTCTCTGTATAGTCACTTCCCTATCAAATGATTGAACTGGTCAATACATATGGCAAATAATGGTAACAGTATAAAAGAGTTGGAAGGGACCTTGGAGGTATTCTAGTCCAACCTTCTGCTCAAGTAGGAGAGCCTATGCCATTCCAAACAAATGGCTGCTCATTCTCCTCTTATAAATCTCCAGTATTGGAGCATCCACAACTTCTGAAGGCAAGCTGTTCCACTGGTTAATTGTTCTCACTGTCAGGAAATTCCTCCTTAGTTCTGTGATGGATCTCTCTTTGATAAGTTTCTATCCATTACTGCTTATCCTGCCCTCAGGTGCTTTGGAGAATACATTGACCCCATATGCTCTGTGACAGTCCCTTAAACATTGGAAGATGCTATCATGACACCTCTAGTCCTTGACTAGACATACTCGGTTCCTGCAACCTCATCTCAAGCTAGTTTTCTTAAAGTCCACCATTCACACAATCAGCTATGAGTCAATAAGAGCCATGGTGGTGCAGTGGTTAGAGTGCAGTACTGCAGGCTGCTTCTGCTGATTGCCAGCTGCCTGCAATTTGGCAGTTCAAATCTCACCAGGCTCAAGGTTGACTCATCCTTCCGAGATGGGTAAAATGAGGACCCAGAATTGTTGGAGGCAATATGCTGACGCTGTAAACTGCTTAGAGAGGGCTATAAAGCACTGTAAAGCGGTATATAAGTCTAAGTGCTATTGCCATTTCATGTTTTATGATCAAGTCAGAAGCACTAGACAGAGGTCCCTTCCACTTGTTTTCTCTAGCTTCCATCCTTTTGAAACAGAGTAGGGCTTGACCAGACAACCAGCAAAAATGAGAAGAAAGTGGCAATTTTCATTTCATATAAAATCAAAAGGAGACAAGATGCAAGGAAAGAGCCATTTGGCCTATTACATGCCCCAAACACTACATTTCTTTTATGTTTCTTCTGTAAGGCATCCAGAAAGTATCCATGATATCAATCACTCCGAGACATTTTCTCTCCAATTGATGTATTTAGAAACAGATCTGGAATGTCAAAGGCAATTTCCCAAAGTGAAATTATTTTTGAGCATTACATAGAATCCACCTTCTCTCCTACCTTCTCTCCTCCCACTTCTACACTTCATAAATCACGAGAACCAATTAACTGCAACTGGAATTTCTTAATACGACATACAGAATAACCCTGAACTTTTCAACTCTTCCACCCCACTTCCATGAAATGTGACAGCTGAACTTTAAAGCTGACATCTCCTTTTTCTCCTCAAGATTTCATGTTGAAGGCTGTAATTGACTGTGTTGTGACTGCAGTGTGTGTGTGTGAGTTGAGTTTTTATGTTGTGGATTTTAATATATGTGAGTTGGCTGGCCATAAACTCATATTTTAAAAAAAATCCATCAAAGGTGTCATTCTTTTTGTTTGTTATTTTCACTATGTCATTTTGTCATGAATCAATGCATATGAAACAATCTTTCAAGAAGATGCTAATATATGTCCAATCAATGAAGCCCTTTTTCCTTATCCTGGTGCAGATGGAAAGGAAAGACAAAGCTTGATGGTTTTCACTAATCTGGTAGTTCCAGGTGCCTTCAGTTATGACTGCTCTCATTGCTTAGCAATGCCCAGGAATGATAGAAACCATAATCTGATGCATTTAGAGATTGGCAGATCAGGGAAGATTGGTTTAGACCAAGGACTTCCAAACTGAGCCACTTTAAGACTTGTGGACTTCAACTCCCAGAATTCTCCAGCCAGCATGTGGAATTCTGGGGAAGTCCACATCTTAAAGTGGCCAGGTTTGAAGACCCCTGGTTTAGACAAAGTGTTTAAAATCAAGGTGCCCATCTTTTAGCTAACCTTTTAGCAGTAATATGTGCAGCTCAGCTTTTTATCCCTGTGTTTAAGAAGAGGCAGAAATACAAGGAGGAATGTACAAGTGGGTGGAATGGCATAAAGGATTTAGGTGTGAGAGTGGGTGGGGCACAGCCGTTTCAAAGACATATTATACACCCAGTCTTCTCTTAAGATGAAAAAAAAAAAAAGACTGTGTAGGAGGATCTCCTTGTTCTCACCGTCCTTAAAACTTTCCTCCCTTCCTCTGTTTCCAGGAATGGCTGCATTCACACAAACAGGAGGAACCTGGTGGTCGAGCCCATTTTTGGGGTTAGCATGGAGCCGGAATGTAGACTAACCTGAGATACCTCACTGCCCACAACCTTAAGCAGGCTTAACCTAGGTCGAATTTGGCAGGTTGTGCCAAGGCAGCAACTGCTAGATCTTCGCGGGATCTGATTGGAGGAGTGGGGGAAGGGTTGTGTGAACGGTCTCCGCGAGTCCAGGAATGCCCCTGCGGAGTCCTCTGAAGGGCTCGCCCGCTCCAGGTCTGGCCTCCGGGAGCGCCATCGCTCTCCGGCCCCTCCCCCTCCCTTTGCCGGGGAAATGAAGAGGTGGGAAGGAATTTCTTCACACACACACACACACACAGACAGACACACGGGCGCGCGCGTACACACAAACACACTCGCGCTCCGGTTGCCTCCCTCCCCCCCCCCTCCTCCTCTTTGTGCAGTGCAGGTAAGCTCCGGGTCCTCCTCCTCCTCTCTCCCCCCTCCCCGTGATGTCACACCTACTCTCGCAGGGCATGATGGGAGAATCCCACTGCTTCCCAAGAGATGCGCTAAGGAGAGCGAAAGACTGAGGCGATTCGGAGCCGCGGCAGAGCTCCCCAATTCTTATTCGGCTGTTTCATCCACCCGCACCCCTCAACCCCCTTCTTCCCGCCTAGCTGGCTGGCTGGCTGGCTGGCGTTCCCCTCCGCTGCGCGGGAAACCATGAGGGGCAGAAGGGAGACCCGCGCTTAAGGGGGGGGGGAGGGCTCTGCCCAGCTTTTTTTTCTCCCTCCCCTCCCCTCCTCCCCACCCTCACCCCGTCCGCTTGGCTTCCTCTCACCTGCTTTTCACGAAGGACCTGACGGACTTCCCTGAACGGAAATGCCCGGGAAGAAACTTCTCCAGCGCCTTGAGCAGCAATAAGGAGCCGGGCGGATCCCCGGGGCTGTAGCCCCCCCACCCCCGCTTTGCTGGATGGTGCCAGCCGAGTGCCGGGCAGGGCGCCGGCAGGAGGGGCTACGCCAGGATGCTCCGCTTGCTGGGGCTCCCGGGCTGAAAACGGGGCCCTCTACACCGCAGGCTCCCTCCCGCCTGGTGGTGACCTTGGATTTCATGAAGGCTCCCTTCCCCCGGCCTCTGAAGTCTGCTTGCCTCCCGCCCCCTTCCTCAGACCCCCCCTCTCCCCGCCCCCCCCTGCCCATGGCTGCCTCGGAAGAAGGGACCAGCTGCTTGTTCCCCAGAGGCCGGTCCCAGAGCGACCCCAGCATCCTCGCTGACACCGCAGACACTGGAGGCCAAGCGCGCCCAGGTAAAGCCCGGGACTCTTCCCGGGGCGCGGGGCAGGGGCCGCGGGCGGGCGGGCGGGCGAGGGGAGTGGTCGTGGGGGCTCCGGGAGATGGAGTGTGGAGGTGGGGGCGGCGGCGGCGGCGGCGGCGTGGGAGCGGGCCTGGCTCGTGCTCCGCCGATCCGGCAGCGGGAGCCGGTCGGAAGAGAATTGGGAACCGATTTGCTTGCTCGGCTACTGCAACAGCAGCAGCAGCTCCAACAGCAGCTCCAGCTCCGGGGGTGAGAAAGTGATGCAGTGACTGAACTGTAAATAAGGTGGCCTTGGAGGAAGGAGGCTCCGGCTGGGGTTTCGGAAGGCGGAAAGGTCGCCGGAAGCCGCGGGGAGGGCGAGAAAAGAGGGGGGGGGGAACCAAACCCCTGCAGAACCGCCTGGGGATTTCGGTCAGCCCCCACTGGGCCAAACGCATCCTTAGCTTTGTCGGGCTTGTCCGCGGGAGGAAGGGACTTTTGTCCAAGGAAGCATAGACCAGACCAGAGGAGTTTTGACAGCTGCCCAGATTTCAGCCTCTTACTGAACTGAATCAAGAACAGGGTTATCCTCCCTCCCTCCATTCCTCCCTCCCTTCTTTACTTTCTCCCTTCCTTCTTTCTTCCCTCCCTCCCTTCCCATCTCTTCTCCCCTTCCCCCTCCCTTCCTTCTTTTCTTCCTTCCTCTTTCTTTCTCTCTCTCTCCTTCCTTCCTTCCCTCCCTCCCTCTTTCCTTCCCACCTCTTTCTTTCTTTCTTTCTTTCTTTCTTTCTTTCTTTCTTTCTTTCTTTCTTTCTTTCCTTCTTCCTTCCTTCTTTCCTTCCTTCCTTCTTTCCTTTTCCTTCCTTCCCTCCTTCCCTCCTTCCTTCCCTCCTTCCTTCCCTCCATCCATCCCTCCCTCCCTTCCTTCTTTTCTTCCTTCCTCTCTCTCTCCTTCCTTCCTTCCTTCCTTCCTTCCTTCTTTCTCCCTCCCTCCCTCCCTCCCTCCCTTTCTTTCTTTCTTTCTTTCTTTCTTTCTTTCTTTCTTTCTTTCTTTCTTTCTTTCTTTCTTTCTTTCTTTCTTTCTTTCTTTCTTTCTTTCTTTCTCTTTCTTTCTTTCTTTTCCTTCCTTCCTTCCTTCCTTTCCTCCCTCCCTCCCTCCCTCCCTCCCTTCCTTTCTTCCTTTCCCCCATGCTGCTAATTCACAAGAGGCAATTATAGGTGGTGAAATCTCTGCCCGATCTAGCTGGTTTTAGAAAATGCCCAGCCGATAGTACAGTATTTGTTCAGATTATAGCCCCATTTCTCACTCATGCCATCCTTTCACAAGGATGCTCAGGGCAAAATGATAAGAGCGGCTTCCCCAGCCTGCTCTGTGGCCTTCAGAACCACAGCCTAATCACGGTCTTTAAAATCAGGAGAGCCTGAAAAGGATTCCTGAATACTGAGAGAAAAGGGGCCGCAGCTGGGAAGATAGGCAGACATGGCTGGCTGGCTTAAATCTCCTGGCTGGATATCACATATTGCTACTTACCTAGGCAAATAATGAATGCCTCAATTTAAGCCAGGGCATTCTTGATTTACGGTGCAGCAGAAAGGGAGAGAGAAGAGGTCAAATAAAGCAGAGGGGGACAAGTTATTGGCATGAGGTTTCCATGGAGACAAAGGAAGCAGAATCATAATTAAGCTACAATTTCCACTCTATCATCCACAACGGGGTGTGTGTGTGGGGGAACCACCCTACACAGCAAGAAAGTATAATCTGGAGTAGAAGACTGTGCCAGAGAATGGACCTTATGTATTCAAACAATATTTTCTATTTGCAAGTCAGCAAGAATAATTATTTCACCCACTGCCAGCTTTTCTCATCTTTGGGAAGGATAATCCTGCTGCCTTTAAAAAAAGAGCCAGTTTGATCTAGTGGTTAAGACATCAAGCTAGAAACGAGGAGATGTGAGTTCTAGTTCCACCTTAGGCATGAAAGCCAGTTGGGTGACTTTGGGCCAGTCACTCTTTCTCTGCCCGTCTCACAGAGTAGTTGTGGGGAAAAGAGGAGGTCTGTTCGCTGCCTTGACTTACAACAATAATATAGGCAGGATTTTTTTTAAAAAAAAAAAATGCTCCAAGAATGACTTACCCATTTTAGCAAAGAAGCAACCACAGCAGTATGCCTGAATGGAAAGGGCAATCAAGATGGGTCTTTGCTATCCCAGCCGGTTTGAGTAACAGTACCATTTCTTGGCATCTATGCAGTTTATTACTTATTTGGGTGGAAAATTGGTTTGCACAGCAGGAAAAGGCAAGGGGCAATTTGCTAGAAGGAAAGGCTAGGAATTAACAATGTGCTGCTTGCCCTTCTTGACTCGGGATCTTGGCTAAAGGTTAATAGAGGCAAAGGCTGGGTCATTTTTAGAATCAATGGTACTGGGCAAAATAATAATAATAATCTTTGAGCCCAGGAAGTAGAAAAAAATAACCTGCATATATAAGATTTCCACTTCCCTCTCCATAAGGAAGCATAAAATGCTCTGAACCACAAATATCACAGCCACGAACTTTCCATTTAATTTTTTGGGGTCTAATGTTTCTTTTTCTCTCATCATATCAAATTCTGGCTGTTTAGATTGATTACAGGGTTTATTATTTATTTATTGGGGTATGGAATGGTAGCTTTATATAGAAGGGATAAATAAAAGAAAAGTACTTTACAAATAACTTTTGCTTTGTTTTATATTTTAAATCGCCTATCCTGAATTTCTTTATGCATGTTTTCCTTTTGCTTTCTTGTTCGGCATTTCAACTCCAATCTGTTCCTTCTTTGCAATATTGAAATATGAGCCCAAAAATCTGTTTAATGTCTGATTTGAAACAGTGAAACACTAGTTCTCTTTTTATTCCTGATAGTCTTCATGTTGGAGGTATTTGCTTATTATATTTTGGTCCTTTATTCTGTTCTTTTCATAGTTTTGCTTGCCAGAAGATGCAAAAGTGTCAATAATGAATACTGACAGCTTTTAAGATCCATTTTCCACAATCAAATAATTTATGATCCTTGTTGCTATGGGTTTTTTTTTTAGAGAGAAACTAATGAAAGCAGCTTATGAATCTTTGTAGTCCAGCTATGCTGGTATACTGAGTCATGGAAACAAAGAATGCTAGTAATCAAATAGATTAAGGGTTTTTCTGCTGTAAAGAACAATAGGTTGTGAATAAGTGAAAAACTTTGCACGCTTAAGGTAGAAGAAATCTAATCACCAAACTTCAGTTTCATTTACTTTTTTGTTGTTGCCACTTTGCAAGTTATGAAAAACAAAGCTGGCATGTTTGCAATCTGAGTATCATATAGTGACACTTGCTGGGAATTGCACTGGCACTTCAGAAAACATGATGCCCATCAAGGGATAAAAATAAAAACAAGGAATCAGTCCACCCTATCAAAAATGAATGCGAGAAATTCAGCCCTCTGAGGTGGCTTGGCTTAAGGTTTGTCTTTTCTCCTTGCCAGAAATTTAAGAGTATGGGTTATCTGTGGAGATTCTCCATCATCCAGGTCATGGTTGTCTCAAAGGTGTTTTTTCTAAGCAACTGGACTGTTTTTTCTTTGAGGAAGAAAGGAGAAAACGTTTCGCTTCTCATCCAAGAAGCTTCATCAGTTCTGATGGTGGGGAGATGGAAGGAGCTCCAGCTCCAACATCCACTCTTAACTGTCAGTATCTATCCTATCCTGGAACCATCACAACTGATGAAGCTTCTTGGATGAGACACGAAATATTTTCTTCTTCTTCCTCAAGGAAAAAAGAAATCCAGTTGCCTTTAGAAAAAAGCACCTTTGAGTTAATAGTGTGGATGTTTTATGGCTGAAGATGTGAGAGGTGAAAAAGCACTTTCATTTTCTCCAAGAAAGGCTATATTTTGCAGAAAACATTTACAATACCTTGAGCTCTTTATCCTTTTTTAAAAAAAGGAATGAATTAGAAGTTTATAGCGGAGTACATAAAGCAATAAATTATTTCATAGTATCGCTTCTCCAATATGTTTTCCAAAGTGCTTCACTTTCTCAAAGCTGCCAACAAACAGCAGGGAATTATGGGAACTGATGTCCTGCATATCTACTAATGTGCCAGCCTCAGGAAGGTTACCATAAATTACACGGAATGAAAAAAAATTATATGAACCTATTCCAGAATTTGTAGATAATAAAACATGCATAAAATCAAATAGTTTAATATGCAGTAGCAATAAATGTTCATCTGTCCATCAATATCTATCATGTCATTTTTCCCATAACCAATGCAATGTCCTTCTTGTATTACAGATTTAGTTTCCCGTAAAGATTCAGGCTTTATTCTATAGTAATTTGACGATGTTTAGAGGTTTGAAACAATGCTTACATTCCCATTTATTCTAATATAATTTCAATAAAAGTCCCATGGAAAGTAATAAATGCAATCAATCAAATGCTGGCATTGTGAAGGCTGAATTTGTTTTATTTGGAAGGATGCCCACAGTAACCTCTAATGCTATTTTGTCCACATCAACTCATTATGGATTGGTTACGTAGTTGAGACCTGTCATTGTTTTGATGCATTTTTGAAGCGTGGGACTATAACAGAATACTTCTGCTTACGTCCAGCTCTAGAGTTGTGAGAGGGGAAGGAAGCATGGAACTATCTGGCAAAATAATGGATGGGGTACATCATCCATGTTTCTTTCATTTGGGAGACAACATAAGATAGTGGCAGCAATGGTCAAATAAAGTTTTCTAGTTATGCATAATGGAAACAATGACTTCTGTCTCCTCCCTCCCTCTGGAATTTGTTAATGGATGATTTGTTAATGGATAAAATAGCTTTAGGGCAGGAAAAAATGGTTTACTGTCAGATTATACGGTACCATTCAATTTGACCGAATGTGATTTCTTTTTAGCTATGTGTACATACAGCATATAGAGGTTTTAATAACTTAAAGTAAGACAAGAAAACCCAACTAGCTATATGTCAATAGAACGGACTGCAGAATTTACAATGAAACACTAGGAAAAACAACTGTCACTGTATATAAGAATTAGGAAGAATAACATGTGAAGAAATTATGAACAAATTATTAATTATCACTGAAAAGTTCTTAATAGTGACTTCTGTAAGACTACTATATTGCTGATAAGTTTGCGCATATGTTTACGATGGAGTCCTCTGATTGCAATAAGATATTCAAGTTTAAGTGTTACTAAATTCTTATTTCACAAATTATCATGATGTGTGAATTATATATCCTTCTTTTGGTCTTTTCCCAAACACCAATTTTGTGTGTTCAATACATGATGAGTACATGTGTTAATTTTCTGATCAATACATAAAAAACAATAAAGAATTCTATATATCCTTAATTGTTAGAAATCATAACCATAACCCCACAATGGCAAAGTAGGAACAAACTGCAGTTGGAAAAAAAGTACTAAATGTGTGAAAATTACAGGGGAATTTATTGACCATTACGGTTAATAAAATGTAGTTCTTAAGTAAATCAAGTGGCTCTCCTCTTACAATCCATGCTTTTATCCTATTTTGACTTTATTTTTCAAGCCATGCTCTCTTTAGAAAAAGAAGAAAGCAGCCTTCCTCCTCCTCCTCCTCCTCCCTCCTCCTCCTCCTCCTCCTCCTCCTCCTCCTCCTCCTCCTCCTCCTCTCCTCTCTCCTCTCTCCTCTCCTCTTCTCCCTCTTCTTCTTCTTCTTCTTCTTCTTCTTCTTCTTCTTCTTCTTCTTCTTCTTCTTCTTCTTCTTCTTCTTCTTCTTCTTCTTCTTCTTCTTCTTCTTCTTCTTCTTCTTCTTCTTCTTCTTCTTCATCTTCATCTTCATCTTCATCTTCTTCATCTTAGCCATTGTCTATCCCAGAGGTCTCCAAACTTGGCAACTTTAAAACCTGTGGACTTCAACACCCAGAATTCTCCAGCCAGCATAGCATAGGGGGAAGGTTACTGCATAGCTGGCTGGAGAATTCTGGGAGTTAAAGTCCACAGGTCTTAAAGTTGCCAAGTTTGGGGACCCCTGGTCCATTGCAGGACAAAGGTTTCTTCCACATGTTTCTAACTAATATGATCCTGAGCTTTCTTTTGCCAATTGGGCCCACAATACTTGCTGATCTTATTGATCCATATCGTTTTAGGTCTCTTTCATGAATGCCTTTGATCAAGTGGGATCTGTTCCAAGACTGCCTTGGTCCACCTACCATCAGTGCTTCTTGCTATGTGACCAGCCCATTTCCATTTCAATTCTTTTACTCTCTCGATGATATCATGTACTATCATTAGTTCTTTAATCCATGTGTGGGTCTTTCTATCTTGTCTTGTAATGCTGAGTATGTATCTTTCCACGGCTCTTTGCACCACTTGTAGCTTTTGTATCGATTGTGAGGTTAGTGTCCATGTTTCGCCGGCATATGTTAGAGCAAGGAGCACACACTGATCAAAAATTTTTCTCTTTACAGGTGAAACTTGAAAAATTAGAATATCGTGCAAAAAGTTCATTTATTTCAGTAATACAACTGAAAAAGTGAAATTAATATATGAGATAGACTCATTACATGCAAAGCAAGATAGTTCAAGGCGTGATTTGTCATAATTGTGATGATTATGGCTTATACAGCTAATGAAAACACCAAATCCACAATCTTAGAAAATTAGAATATTACATGCAATCAATAAAACAAGGATGGTACATAGAACAATATCAGACCTCTGAAAAGTATAAGCATGCATATGTACTCAGTACTTGGTTTGGGCCCCTTTTGCAGCAATTACTGCCTCAGTGTGGCATGGCATGGAAGCTATCAGCCTGTGGCACTGCTGAGGTATTATGGAAGACCAGGATGCTTCAATAGCAGCCTTCAGCTCTTCTGCATTGTTCGGTCTCATGTCTCTCATCTTTCTCTTGGCAATGCCCCATAGATTCGCTATGGGGTTCAGGTCAGGCGAGTTTGCTGGCCAATCAAGCACCGTAATCCCACGGTCATTGAACCAGGTTTTGGTGCTTTTGCCAGTGTGGGCAGGTGCCAAGTCCTGCTGGAAAATGAAGTCAGCATCCCCATAAAGCTTGTCTGTAGAAGGAAGCATGAAGTGCTCCAAAATTTCCTGGTAGATGGCTGCGTTGACCATGGATGTAATGAAGCACAGTGAACCAATACCAGCAAATGACATGGCTCCCCAAATCAACACAGACTGTGGAAACTTCACACTGGACTTCAAGCATCTTTCAGTGTGTGCCTCTCCATTCTTCCTCCAGACTCTGGGTCCTTGGTTTCCAAATGAGATGCCAAAGTTGTTCTCATCAGAAAAGAGGACTTTGGACCACTGGGCAACAGACCAGTTCTGTTTTTCTTTAGCCCAGGTAAGACACTTCTGACGTTTGTTGTTCAGGAGCGGCTTGACAAGAGGAATACGACATTTGAAGCCCATGTCCAGGATCCATCTGTGTGTGGTGGCTCTTGATGCACTGACTCCAGCCTCAGTCCACTCCTTGTGAAAGTCCCCAACACTTTTGAATGGCCTTTTCCTGACAATCCTCTCCAGGCTGCGGTCATCCCTGCTGCTTGTGCACCTTTTTCCCCCCACACTTTTCCCTTCCACATAACTTTCTATCAATGTGCTTTGATACAGCACTTTAGGAACATCCAACTTCTTTTGCAATTACCTTTTGAGGCTTTCCCTCCTTATGGAGGGTGTCAATGATGGTTTTCTGCACAACTGTCAAGTCAGCAGTCTTTCCCATGATTGTGATTCCTACTGAACCTGACTGAGAGACCATTTAAAGGCTCAGGAACCCTTTGCAGGTGTTATGGCTTAATTAACTGATTAGAGTCGGACACTTTGAGCCTAGAATATTGAACCTTTTCACAATATTCTAATTTTCTGAAATTGTGGATTTGGGGTTTTCATGAGCTGTAAGCCATAATCATCTCAACCGTGACACATCACGGCTTGAACTATCTTGCTTTGTATGTAATGAGTCTATCTGATATATTAGGTTCACCTTTTAAGTTGCATTACTGAAATAAATGAACTTTTTTGCATGATATTCTAATTTTTTGAGTTTCACCTGTAATTTGTTTTCTTTCTTTGGTGAATTTATTAAACATAACCTGGCTCTTTTTTAGATGTATTTTTAAGCCAAATGGTCCTCCTGCTTTGTGCAGCTTTTGTATGGGTCTTTGTAGCTCTTCTTGGTCTTTATTATTTATATAAATAACTTAAAGTGGTAAACCTACAACAACCCCCTGTGAGATGGAATGGCTGGTCCAAAAGTCATCCAGCTATAGATGATAGCTGTGACATTCACACCATTCTGATTTTGCTTCATGGGTTTTTTTGTTTGTTTTTGTTTTGCACATTTATTATGGGTAGTATTGGCAGCCTATTTCTCATCATTGGTATCAAAATTTAAGGTGTAGCCCTTTGGAGAAGAGCATTAGGTCAGTGATGGAATTCATGTATTCCATGTAAGAAGGTCTGGTTCAGGCCTTGTCCTCTCGAGTTGCTGATGGGAAGTACCAACCACCCACAGAAGATAATTGAATTGTGGGGTCTTTGATGGTCTCTGAACTTGATTCTTTTCTTGTAGATGTTTCATTACCAAATTAGGTAACACCATCACTATCATTTCTATAAGAAAACAACCAAGCTCAGAGAGCACCAAATAGCCCAAAGTACCAAGTATGACCCATGATACCAAGTATACCAAGTGATTTGTCAGACACAAAACCAAATATTTTTGTTTTTAGTCTTTTAATGACCCTGTAATCCCTTGCATCGGAGTGGAGGCAGGGCAACCGAACCAAGGCATGGTAACTTCAATGTTGATAATGCCCTTGGTCAAGATTATCACCCCCTTTGATCAAGGGTTAATTCTTCTTCTGGTTATGGACCTGAAGCCCTGGAGAAGGAACAGGAGTGGATTCCGTTACAGTGCAGGTAGTCCTCCACTAGGACTAGTTGCTTAGCCACCATTAAAAGTTAAGGCAGACCTCCACAGAGCTACTTATGACCCAGGTTTGAAATTCCGACAGGTTTCCTTCCCATGGTCACATGATTGCATTTTGATCATCTCGCAAGCACTCCACATTTACAGCCATTTATAGTGTCCTATGGTCACATGACTAAATTTATGACGTTTTTGTACTGGAAACTAGCATTTACTTCCAGGTTCCAGCAAAAAATGCCCTTGAGGACAATGGATTTGCTTAATGACTGCTGCAAAAAAAATGTCATAAAAGTGGGTGTGGTCACATGGTGACCTGCTTAATGATGGGCATGACTTATGAGCATAATTCAAGGCTCAATTATAGTCATAAGTCAAGGACAACCTGCACATTAGAGTGGTATCTCGATACTCATTGTTAATTAATTCCCAGAGGTGCGATGAGTAAAAAAAATGATGAGTACCAAACAAATTTTTCCCATAAGGAAAAATGTAGTAGTCACAAAGCAGCTGACGCTGACAAGTTCTAGCTTGTGTGTTGAGTATCAAACAAATGATGCGTACTGGGACAAAGTTTTTGCACCAAAATGCATTGAGTAGCAAATTTGACGAGTTTCAAAGCAGTTGAGTACCAAGGTACCACTGTATTTATGTTGACTCCACTGTCCCCAAGATTAAAGAAGAGAACAAGCTACCATATAGTAATGGTAAGGAGGTATAGTAATTGAGATGTTGTTTTTGATTGAATAGAGCAGGGGTATCATCTTCAAGGCTTGTGGGCCAGATCTGGCTCACAGGGTGCTTAGAGCTGGCCCACAGAGACAGCAAAGGACTGGCCTGAGGTGTGTCAGGGCCTCTGCCAGTGAAATGGAGCTTGGGGGGGACTATGTGTGCCCCTCTGAGCTCCATTTTTGTTGGAAGGGGGCTGCTGTGGCCGAAAACGACACCACCCTGAGCATTTTTGCTGGCAGAAGGCTATCAAAACAAACTAAAATCCAAACAAAAGGAGAAATGTTTTGCCTTTTACATTTGAGCATGCAAGGAGAAAGTGAAAGAGGAAAGAAAAAGAAGGAAAGATGGGAAGAGAGCAAGGAAGGAAAAAGGAGGAAAGAGGGGAAGGAAGAAGAAAGGAAAATGAAGAGGGAAGGAAAAAGAAAAGGAAGGAAGGAAATTATAATGAGAGTGAGGAAGGGTCTCAGGGAAGTCCTGCCTTAGCACTTGGCCACCACAGGTGTTCCCCTGACTCGAGTGGCATTGATCTGGCCCTGCCCACCATGGCCCTTCAAAGTCAAACGCAATCCCGATGCGGCCCTCAATGAAATCAAATTTGACACTCCTGGAATAGAGGTTTCTGCAAATGCTCAGAGATGCTTAATTCTTGATTCAAGCTGCATAGTGGCAATCTTATCTTGAGGTGACAGTTATCTTGAGGCACTGCAGAGGAATTATATTGAGGCAAATTGCCACAAGATGACCTTTGTCTGACATTTTTCTAAGCAGTCACTCCATCTTGCATATAATGATAGTTGTAGTGAGTTGCATCACAAGTTCAGTAAATGTACAGTCTATCAAGAGGTCAAAAACAAAAATCACCTTGTGGTGAGAAGCAAAGAATGCAGGAAATTCAGCCTTTGAGGAAGCTTGGTTTAAAAGTTTTCCTTTCCACTTGTCCAAAATGTAATGGTTTTTAATGTCGTTTGACTATCTGAATAAGGGATTCTCTTTTAATTCTCTTTTAGTGGCTAACACAGAAATTCTGCCACAATGATGAAAAAAAAAATACAAAGATACCATTTTTCTAAGGATAAATGGTTCTTTATCACCTTTCCCCCAATGCTTTTGGCAAATTAGCCCTAACAACTTTATTTCTTAGCATCTGGCAGGCTCATTTGGTTCTTGGATCTGGCAGTCGGTTTGGTCAATGGTAGCCTTTTTCTTGTATTGAATTAATATTCTATGGAAGTTCTTTTTTTAAAAAAAGGTTCATTGTGAAGTTGATGAACTTTCACAACTTCTGCTGTATTTTGGTAAAGGATTACTTGGATCTTCTTTAAATCACACTAATTTGTGCTGTTTTCTTTATCTTATGGTATGTCTGTGACTTAATTACTAATGCCTAGTATAATTTTGTTTGTGGAAGGTACCAGCAAAAGAGTGTATTAGAACTATGCCTTCCTAAATGGCTCCTATAATGATCCTGTTGACTAGATTCAAGCAGCATGCTAAGCACTAAACTCAAGTTAACAAAGCCCAATTGCAGTTATATGGACATTAGAGCCAGTTGGGTGTAATGGTTAAGACACTAGGCTAAAAACCAGGCAACCGTGAGTTCTAGTCCTACTTTAGGCATGGAAGACAATTGGATGACTGTTCTGACCCAGATCCCCAAACATGACGAACCCTCTAATGCGAACTCAAAAAATTCCTTTATTAGGAGTGCCAGAAGCCCCAGCAAAAAGTTTCTTTCGCAGGTTAACAAGTCTGTCCACCTGGAAGATGAATAGTTGACTGCTACACCTATTCCTCTCTGCCCCCTGTCTTTTAGGTGGGGCCTTGCCTAGCAGCGGTGGCTCTTCCTTCCCCAGGATCAGCCCACGGCTTTCCATTGCTCTCCTCTTCTCTGCCTTCTGCACCGCCGTGTGTCAGGCACTGGACCCAGCCGTTCCTCCTCTTCCTCATTAGCCACCTCCAGACCTGGGGGCTGTTGATTCTCCATCTGAGGGGTGATGAATAGCCCAGGCTATTCCTCTGTCTTTCTCTCTCTCTGACAGCTCCATTTCCTCTTCCCCCTTGGAGCTCTCAGGTTGCTGGCCCTGACTCCCATGCCGCCGCCTCCTCCTCCTCCTCCTCTGATTCAGCTGCTGGAAGGGCTGGTGGCCAAGAGGCCACAACTGATTTTTGGACGAGTCACTCTCTTTCTGTTCAATCCACTTCATTGGGTTGTTGTTGTTATTGTGGGGAAAACAGGAGAAGGAAAGAGTGTTAGGTATATAAGCCTCCAGTTATTTATAAAAAATATATATGAAGATGGAATATAAACAAACAAATAATCTTATGGCTAGATTTTGGCCTAGATCATGTTATAGGCAAAGACAGTGGATGCTTCACCATGAAAATGCTACATGAAGAGGCTACATCAAAAAGTAAGGTTCTGCATTGAGGCAAGAAAAATCAAATGAATAGGTATAGTATAGGACAGTGATGGCAAACCTTTTTGGGCTCCTGTGCCAAAAATTGCCAGCACCCAGAAGACAATGCATGCCCCCCCCACGCCCCTTGTGCATGCATGTGCAATTCCCACCACCACCACCGCCGCCTTACCTGCACTGCACCTACAGCTGATTTTTGGCTGGTATGAGGCCTTTTTCGGCCTCCCAGAGGCTTGAAAAAAGCCTCTGCAGGCTTTGCAGGCCGAATAATAGGCCCGTTTCATCACTTCTGGAAGTGACGAAACAGGCATGCGTATGCACAGTGAGGTAAGTTTACCTATGGCTCGCGTGCCAGTACAAATGGCTCTGCGTGCCACCTGTGGTACGCGTGCCATAGGTTTGCCATCACGGGTATAGGAGGTACCTGGTTCAGTAGTAGTAAATGTGAGAGGGATTCTGGAGTCCTAGTGGACAATCAACTGTGCTGCAGCTGCCAAAAAAAGCCAACACAGTTCTAGGCTGCATTAACAGAGGGATAGAATCAAGATCACATAAAGTTTTAATACCACTTTGTAATGCCTTGGTGTGGCCACTCTTGGAATATTGCATCCAATTTTGGTCTCCATGATGTAAAAAAGATGTTGAGACTCTAGAACAGGGTGTCAAACTCATGTCATCACAGTGTCATGTGATGTATTGTGACTTTTCCCCTCTTTACTAAACCGGGCGTGGGCATGGCCAGTGTGTGAAGCATCCAACCCACAGGCCACAAGTTTGACACCCCTGCTCTAGAAAGAGTACAGAGAAGAGCAACAAAGATCATTAGGAGACTGGAGGCTAAAAAATATAAATAATGGTTATAGGAATTGGATATGTTTATTTTGATGAAAAGAAGGACTAGGGGTGACATGATAGCAGTCTTCCAATATCTAAGAGACTGCTACAAAGAAGAGAGGGTCAGCCTATTCTCTAAACAATGGTGGGATTCAAATATTTTTACTACTGGTTCTGTGGGTGTGGCTTGGTGGGCGTGGCTTGGTTGGCATGGCAGGAGAAGGATACTGTAAAATCTCCATTCCCTCCCCACCCCACTAACCTGCTTTCCAGCTCCGTTCTCCTGTGCAGGGCAGCAAAAGGAGACCCAGCCAATCAGCTGGGACTCAGGAGGCAGAGAATAGATGGGGACGGGGCCAGTCAGAGGTGGTGTTTGCCGGTTCTCTGAACTACTCAAAATTTCAGCTACCAGTTCTCTAGAAGTGGTCAGAACCTGCTCAATACCACCTCTGGTGTGCTGGCATTTGTTAGTCTGAGGTGAGCATCCGTGATCATTAGCCATATCATTTGTCTGAAATGGCATAGGGTCTCATGCTTGAGCAGGGGGTTGGACCAGAAGACCTCCAAGGTCCCTTCCCAACTCTGTTATTCTGTTATTCGTTAAAAAGTTGTAAATCTCTGTGATGTGTTTTTGTGAAATTGACTGACTTTGGCTGATATGGCCTTCCTTTGGGAGGCAAAAAAAACAACAACCACTGGCTGAGAGGACACCAAAGAAGTGCAGAGAACTCTTTTGAATTTTCAACCAAGCTCCAGTACCCATAATGAAATGTTTCTTTGTTGAAGCAAAGCATACTATACAAGCACAGCAATTGTGCTTGGCTAATTTGGGCATGCGGTCTAACAGATTGCATCAGTGAAACTTCTAAATGGCCCATGTTGTAAACTCAGAAGAAATTGCTCTCCAAACTGGCGGTGGAGGTCCTTAAAGGTCAAGGAAGCATGACTTTAGGAGGAAAAGAAATCAAAGGAGTTTCCAGTTTAATTTCTCAGTATCTTCACAAGTGACTGGGCTTGAATTCTAGGCAGTTTCTAATATGGCTTGATTGGGCTACCACCCCAGAACTCTGTGTATGTGTGTCTGTCTCTCTGTGTGTCTATCTATTTATCTATCTATCTATCTATCTATCTATCCATCCATCCATCCATCCATCCATCCATCCATCCACCGTCTCTGTCTCTCTCTCTCTGCTATCCTTTAGGGTTGTCTGGATTTCTGTAACTAGGATATCATAGCTCTTAACCTTGAATTCTTGGTTTTCATCCTGAAGCTCCACTTTTCATTCTTCCTGATCTATTCATAGACAATGAAAAAAGGGATCAGACTCTGATGCATTTATAAGCACTCCACAGCAATTCAAGGCCCTTCAAGATGTAATTGAGGAAGGAGTGATGGAGATGAGAAATGTGATAGGAAAGTATTTAACCCATTTTCTAAAACATCATGAAGTTCCCATCCTTCCAGATTTCAAATGCATGCTTTCCAAACAGGCACAGAGGTTGTCCATAATTTACGGCCACAACTGGGAATGGAATTTCTGTCGCTAAATGATGTGGTTGTTAAGTGAGTCCCATCCAGGGGTGGGATATGACAGGGTTAACAACCAGTTTGGGATTACGAGTTTCCCTGCTGGCTGTGAGCCGTGTGCCTGTCAATCATCATTAACACATCATTAGCATACTGCTACTGCAGCTGCTGCTGAGAAGCAGCCTTTGAAACAGCCCTCTTTTCTTGTTTTTTTAGCTGCAACTGTGGCTCGTTCGGCAGCTGAAGTTGAAAAATAAAGGAAATAAAGATCAGGTAACAGCCCAGGTGGGCAGGTGGGCAAAAACATCAGCAGACATCGAACCGGTTGGATGTCTGCTGCTCTTCAGAACTACTGGTTCTACAGAGGTGGACAGAACCGGTAGAAACCCACCCTTGGTCCCATCCATTTTGTGACTGCTTTTTCTCCATGGCCATGAAACAAATCCATGTCACATCATCAACTTTGCTAATTGGAAGCTGGCTTGGTAGGTTGTAAGTGGCAATCACAGGATCCTGCAACCATTGTAAATGCAAGCTTGGTTGCCAAAGCACCCAGGTTGCAATCTCATGACCGCAGAGATGCTTCAACGATTGTAATGCGAGAATCAGTCAGAAGGCACTTTCTTGAGTATTGTTATAACTTCAAAAAGGCACTAAATGAATGATTAAAATTTGAGGACTACCTGTACAACTGTATATAAAGTTTGTCTGCTGCTTCACAAGGTAGATTCCAAAACAAATTCAACTAAAGCTGTATTTCTTCGCTTATAAGTCCGATTGATAATCCACCTTTCTTCAAGAAACATGAAACAATATGCTACGTGCTCCCTTCCCCATGTCTGTCCTCGCAACATTGACTACACATTGGGTTGAGATGTAGCAAGTAGAAGAGAAGGACCAGGGTGACATGCTGGCAGTGTTCCAGTGTTTGAGGGGCTGGACAATCTATTTTCCAAAGCACCCCGAAGGCCAGATAAGGAACAATGGATGGAAACCAATCAAGGAGAGAGTCAACCTAGAAATAAGGAGAAATTTTCTGACAGTGAGAACAATCAACCAATGGAACAGCTTGCCTTCAGAAGTTGTGGGAGCTCCATCACTGGAAGCTTTCAGGGAGAGATTGGACAGCCACTTGTCAGAAATGGTGTAGGGTCTCCTGCTTGAGTAGGGGGTTGGACTAGATGACCTACAAGGCCCCTTCCAACTCTCTTATTCTGTATTCTATTCTGTACGTGACTTTTGATTGTCCCTTAGATAATTCCATATTTGAGCAGGGACTTAGTTCTGCCTCTTCTTTGTCTCATTGCAGTGACTGGATGCTGTCCTTCGATGGCTGCCAAACAAATGTTTTGTCAAAATAATGAAACCAGGCATTCTAAATCTGGTTTGCCAAACATACGGCACAATCACTAGAAGATGGCAGAGAGATGAAACCTCTGTGGCCACCTGATAGTCATCTAATTCCTTGCAGCCCAGACCTAGTATGTGCAGAAAAAGATGAAAAAACTAAAAAGAGATATTGGAACATCAGACCAATGTGATGTTATTTAATACCATCTACATGTTATTTGCTAGTTAAAATGAGCTGCAGAGCATCTGCTTAAAATCAACTGAAATTGAATCAACGAAGCCCCTAATGCTTGCTTGTTGCCCTTCAGGGAGGAAAATGCAACAGGGAAGCAACCTAAAATAGCAGGGAAGGAATTAAACAGCCCCTTTCTGACACCTTCGGTTTGCTCTTAGTCAAGATTTAAAGTTTTAATTTTAAAAGATTGGACTATAGTTACAGTCACCTTGCCAACTTGTCTTTACAACTGCATTCTGAAGAGGAAAAAGTTGCAACTTCTGGCTTTTTCACATATTCACCCTAGATAAATTCTTCCTATACAGTCTTGCATTTCTACAAAAGACTTGCATTTTGCTCAGCTTTGACCTTGACACAAGCAGCAAAGCACCCAAAGTCATTACACTGTGAGTCATTGGGATCAGCTGGGCTAAGAGCCCAGGAACCTTCGGGTTTGATCACAGAACTGCATGGAATGGTTCAGGGGAAAAAAAAACCCAAGGAAATCAGAAGTGGCAGCTTGGACAGATTAAGCAGAAGAAATTCTTTGATCAGCAAAATATCTTGAAAAACAGAAATGGTTTATTTTAGTCATAGAATAGTTATCTGATATATATCTGTAGACAGAATAAGAAAATATAAGACAGTCTCCTGCTCTTTTAATACTGATTGTTTATCTATCTATTTATCTATCTGTCTGTCTGTCTGTCTGTCTATGTTTTCTTAAGTTTTCGCGGGTACTTACATGTATGGTATTCAGCTTTGTTCGGGTATTTTCCCACGTCATTGTAGTTGTGCTTTTAAAGTTGTAGCAACGTTTCAGCAGAATCTCATCTGCCATCATCAGGCTTCTGTATAGGCTTTTATCTATCTATCTATCTATCTATCTATCTATCTATCTATCTATCTATCTATCTATCTATCTCCATCCATCCATCCATCCATCCATCCATCCATCCATCCATTCCTTTCTCCAAAATTTACAGTGGTGCTATTCTTAGAATCATACAATTGGAATCACTTAAGAGGTCATCAAGTCCAACCTTCTGCATACTGCAGGATTCATTACATCATCCCTGATGGATGGTTATCCAGCCTTTCTTTGAGAACCTCCAGTGAAGGGAAGAAACCTCTCCATGGGATATCCTATCCCATTGCTTGTCAGCTTCTTACTGTTAAGAAGTTCATCCTAATGTGTCATTTCTGTCTACATCCTTGAAATTTCACCTCATCGGTCCTAGTATTACCCTCTGGAACAGGGGTCGCCAATCTTTTGGACTTCAGGGACTACCAAACTCATAATTTTAAATCCCGTGGACCAGAGACCCTGGGAAAATCCCCCCAAAAAGTCTGCAGGAAAATTCCCCACCCCATTTTCCTACCGATCGATCATTCTTTATTTGGGATCGCAGGATACCGTCTCCAGCTCTGTTCTCGGGGGCGGGGGGGAGAGAGAGAGAGAGAGAGAGAGAGAGACTTTTGGCTTCATGCAAGGAAAGCAGCAGGAGCAGCAGAAGTCTTTCTTTCTCTCCCCCAAATTCTGCCAGAAATGAGTCCTTGCCGGCACAGCCTCTTGGAGCAGGATGCCTTGCAGGGTCCCAAAGACTCATTTCTGGCAGAGTTTGGGGGAGAGAAAGAAAGACTTTTGCTCACTCACAGCAAGGGGTGCGTACAGCCAAAAGCAGAAGAAAGAAACTGAAAGAAGCAGCCCACTGGCCAGGCGAGGCGTGTGGGGTGAGTGGGGCAAGTTTCCCCCCTCCCTTCCCCCCCTCCCCTCACTATCTCGTGTTGTTCTCAATGCAAGTGATGCAAGCCTTGTGTTCCCGCAGGCCATGTGGGTGGTGCAGCCTTGTGTTCTCATGCAGCCTGGATTAATTGCTTTGGGGGGTATTTTGGGAGGTGACATTTCTCTGCAGACCACCAAATTTTTCTTGCAGACCACCAGTGGTCCCCGGCCCACTGGATGGCAATCACTGCTCTGGAGCATGTAAGAATAAATCTGAATCCTTGACAACATGACAGCCCTTCAGATATCTCAAAACAGCCATCATGTCCTTTCTCAACTGTCTCTTCTGCAAGCTAAACATACCTAGGATTTTTAACCGTTCCTTGTAGGATTTTGTTTTTCAGAATGGTGACCATCTTGGTAGCTCTGCTGTGGATGTGCTCCCTGTTAAAGTTGCCAGGCCTGACACCAAGGAATGATAAAAGCCGCAAGGTTGCTGGAAGAACTCTGAAATATGTCCTTTCTTAGAGATGCTATTGGACCAAACTGTTGTTCCAAGAAGTTCATAGTTGGAAAAAGAGGTTCTGAACTTTCCAGACTATCAAAATAGGGGGTCCTTGGTGCTCGCTGAACTTGGTTGCTTTCTTGCAAACATTTCACTACCCAAACTAGGTAACATCATCAGTGCTAGTGACAATCAGGGGTGGGATTCTACCAGTTTGCACCTATTCGCTAGAACTGGTTGTTAACATTCTAAGCAGTTCGGAGAACCGGTTGTTAGAATAAATTACTGGCCTAATTCTGTAAGGAAGGCTGGAAGGAAACATTATGGTGTTGCTTACAGAAACTGCCTCTCCGTTAACCTTTATTACATTCTTGGCAGGACTAGACTTCCTGTCTCAGGAACTTCTCTGGAGTTTTTTCCCCCTCCTTTGCTGGTACTTTGCTTGTATGGAGTGACCATTCAAAGCTACAATGTCACTGAAAAAAGTGACATGACCGTTTTTCACACTTATGACTGTTGCAGCATCCCCACAGTCTTCAGAGGCCAGGCAAGGAGATGCGTGCCTCGATGTGAGTGACATTGAGTTGGCCATGCCCAGCCAGTCACATGACCACCAAGCCATGTCCCCCCAGTCACATGACCACCAAGCCATGCCCACCAACTAAGCCATGCCCACAGAACCGGTTGTTAAAAATTTTGAATCCCACCCCTGGTGACAACACCTAGTTTGGGTAATAAAAGGTCTACACTAGCACTGATGATGTTACCTAGTTAACTAGTTACCTAGTTCTTTACCTGGGTAAAGAAATGTCTGCAGGAAAGCAACCAAGTTCAGAGAGCACCAAGGACCCCTCAGTTTAACCCTGAGCTACAAATATTCTCCTTTATTGGTCCAATCACAATAATATATCTCAAACACGAACATACTTTCCATAGGGAAGATAGTTCTTCTCTAAAGTATTGCCTTTCTCAAGATCGTTGGCGCTTATTAACACGATGATTATTATTGTTCAGTTGGTGCCCCAGGAGATGTCATTTATTCAGAATGCCTATCAGTAATTACTTCTTGTAAAGTTCTCACATTGGTGATAGTATTTACTATCTACTCTTCTGTCAGCCTCCTTTTTGGATTGCCTTTTCTCCCCCCCCCAACATCAGGATCTTCTCCAGTTGCTCTCCTCTTTGCATCATATTTCCAAAGTATTTCAGTGTTAGCTTCATTATTCATGCTCCAAATGAGCGGTCAGATGCCACAGTTCAAAGAACACCATCTGGTTGCATGGATAAAAACATCATTTCTTGCTGTTTCTGGATGAGTCCAGATTCAGCCTATATGACCTTGATTCATTTTTGCATCCTACTTCCAAAAGGATGTGAATTAGCCTTCAGGGACTTTAATGCTTAAGGTTTTCAAATAGTTGTCAAAGTCAAAATGTTCCAGATTGCCTTTTGTGCAGGATTCCTGACTGCTTAGAGCCCACAACCACCTTCAGCCAAATGGATTTACTGTTTTTCTTCAGACCTTTTCTGAACCCAGAGGGGAGAACAATTGAAATATATATCTCCTACTCACAAACAACAATTTTAGTTAAGGAGAGGAATGAGCACACAGGGTGTCTATAATTCTACAGCTTCATCAGATCTTTGAGAATCTTGCTTATACAGGTAATCCTTAATTTGCAACCATTTGTTTAGTGACTGTTCGAAGTTACACCAGCACCAAAAAAAAAAAAAAAAGATTTATGGCCGTTTTTCACACAGCCATTGCAGCTTCCCCATGAACACATGCGTATGCAGTGTGACTGCTATTGTGAGACAACCCAGGAGCAAAACACAGCACACAGAGGCTTAGACATTAACCGTGGTTTATATACAAGACATATACAGAAATATAAGTGTTAGGCAAATACCTGACAAGCAATCAATCTTCTTAACTCTGTACGGAAAACTCTGCAATGGAGACAGGACACAAGGAGAGAGAAATATCCCCTCTAATGGCTGCCTTATATAACACCTCTTAAAGTGGTAAAACTTCTGTGGACCCATACATAGTTTTAAAACGGCAATACCTTTGCTGATTCATCCTTCTTGCATCAGCCTTATATTGCATCAGCCTTACAGCAGCTGGTCAGCTCTTAAATCTCAATATCTTAACAACATGATCAAAATTTGAACCCTTGGCCACTGGCTCATATTTACGATGGTTGCAGTGTCCCAGGGTCATGTGATCCCTTTTTGTTGCAATCTTCTGACAAGCCAAGTCAATGGAGAAGCCAGATTCACTTTACAACCATGTTACTAACCTAGCATTGAGAGATTCATTTAACAACCGAGGCAAGAAAAGTTTTAAAAATTGTTAAGATTAACCATTGTCTTGTTTAACATAACTTTGGGGCTCAGTTGTGGTTCTAAATTAGGACTACCTGTAGTACATCTTCAGGCTTGGCTTATCTAATTTTGGAGAGTGGAGAATTCTTGGTATAGACAATTTGCACAGTTTAGTATTGGTTGCACTGAGAGGCCATCATCTGCTTTATACAATATAGCAATAGCATTTAGAATTATATACCGCTTTACAGTCCTGTGGTTTAGAGAATCAGCATATTGCCCCCAACAATTTGGCTCCTCATTTTACCCACCTCGGAATGATGGAAGGCTGTGTCAACCTTGAGTGATTTGAACCACCAAATTGCAGTCAGCCGGCAGTCAGCAGAAGTAGCCTGCCGTACTGCACTCTAACCACTCGCCACCCTGGCTCATATGCTATTGATGTGAAATCAGGTGAGATTTCTGGGATAAAACTTCCTTCTCTAAACTAGTAGACTAAAGCGTGAAGAACAGTTGCAGGCACTGGGTATGGCTAGAGAAAAGAAGGACTAGGGGTAACATGATAGCAGTATTCCAGTACTTGAGGGGTTGCCACAAAAAACGGAGGGTCAACTTATTTTCCAAAGCACCAACCATCAAGACAAGAAACAATGGATGGAAACCAATCAAGGAGAGAAACAGTTTGGAATCAAGGAGAAACTTTCTAGCTGTGAGGAAAATTAACCAGTGGAACAGTTTTGCCTTCAGAAGTTATGGGTACTTCATCACGCAATATTAACAGTCGTCAAAGGGCGATGCTGTTGGAGACATATTTATTGTTTTTCCATTGTCTGAAGTTTCTTTTTGTTGTGGTTTCAGCTGTTTCTACATCTGATAATATGGATCCCAACTGAATTTTTTTTTTAAAAAAAAATCACTTTCTAGTGGCCAAAATAGCTCAATGGTGGATTCAATTTTCGTGAGAATTGATGGATTTCCCATTCTGTTCCCCATGGATACAGTCAAGAAAACACTGGACAGCCATCTGTGAGAGATGCTTTAATTTGAATTACTGCTCTAAGCAGGGGGTTGTACTGGGCCTTAAGTGGCCCCCTCTCAGTTCATGTTTCATTGATTCTAAGTCCAACATTCAACATCTGGATTCCAGACACATTCTTCTCCCAGACTCACACATGTTGATCTTTCCACATAAGAGGGATTCCAGTAGCCAGACTGATTTAAAGCTGGTTTGGGAGGAGAAATTCCCTGGAAACTGCTTAATACAATTAAGTCAAAACTTCGTCTTCCCTAGAGGCACCAAAGGATTCATGTTATTCATCCTTTCTGTTTTAGAGAGGCTGGAAAAATGTATAATTAATTTCTGATACACAAGAGATTTTATAATGGCAGTAATCTTAATGCTCGAGCTTCAGCATTAACAAAGGCAATCATGATATCATATGTAGAACATTTCACTTCGGAGCAAATGTGCCTTTGAACTCCACATTGTTACTGTGCTGAAAACTTTTCATTTTGAACCTAATTGAAAGCAGAAATTTCCAAGAATACAGGCTTTAAATCAAGATGTTGCTGTATGAATTCAACCTTTCAATAAATGCTTAATTTGGAAGAAAACAACACACTTAATTTGGAAGAAAACAAAGGTGCCCCTCGCACATATGTGCTAGTCGTTTCCAGCTCTAGGGGGCGGTGCTCATCTCCATTTCAAAGCTGAAGAGCCAGCGCTGTCTGAAGACGTCTCCGTGGTCATGCGGCTGGCATGACTAAATGCTGAAGGTGCACAGAATGCTGTTACCTTCCCACCAAAGTGCTCCCTATTTTTCTACTTGCATTTTTACATGCTTTCGAACTGCTAGGTTGGCAGAAGCTGGGACAAGTAACAGGAGCTCACTCCATTACGTGGTGCTAGGGATTCGAACCCCCGAACTACCAACCTTTCTGATCCACAAGCTCAGTGGCTTAGCCACTGAGCCACCGTGTCCCTATAGTTTCTTATCTATATCTATAATTATATATATATCTATAATTATATATCTCTATCTCTATCTCTATCTCTATCTCTATCTCTATCTCTATCTCTATCTATCTATCTATCTATCTATCTATCTATCTATCTATCTATCTATCTATCTATCTATCTATCTATCTATGCATGGTATTCAGCTTTGTTCAGGTATTTTCCCACGTCATTGTAGTTGTGCTTTTAAAGTTGTAGCAATGTTTTGGCAGAATCTCATCTGCCATCATCAGGCTTCTGTATTGTGTTCGTCTGTGAGTCACAGATGAATACTCACAGACAAACACAATACAGAAGCCTGATGATGGCAGATGAGATTCTGCAAACGTTGATACAACTTTAAAAGCTACAACTACAATGACGTGGGAAAACTCGACAAGCTGAATACCATGCATGTAAGTCCTACAAAAACTTAAGAATATATATATATCTTATATATCTCTAATATAATATAAATTGTAAAATAATATAAATTGTATAATATATAATTTATATATTTATATATATGTAAGAAATCTTACATATTTCTTACATAATTGCCAAATATAGGTAGCCCTTGACTTACAATCACAATTAAGCCCAAAATTTATGTTGCTAAGTGAGATGTTTGTTAAGTGAATCAGTTTTACAACCTTCGTTGAAACAGTTGCTCAGTGAATTACTGCACTCATTCAGTTAGTAACATAGTAAGTCATGAACAGTAGAGTCACGGTGAGGGTGATTTATAAAAGTCAAGATGGCAGATTTGACCTCATGACTGAAGTCTTACCCCCTATTTACACAGGTTGCTGAATACACCGCAGCTTCTGAGATTTAGAAAAATGATCTTACATACTGTATAAAGGTAAAAGCAAAGACAATTTACTGAACAAGCCTGTTTACGTTTCTCTCCTTGATCATTTTGATAACTAACTCAAGGCAGCTAGCACTTCCTATTTTCCCCACAACAATAACCCCCGCGAGGTGAATTGGGATGAAAAAGATTATAATTAACTGTGGAAGTATCTAAAATAAGGTGAACAAGGAAAGCGATGCAGAAGAAGTGATGAAATCTTGTATCTCTTCAGCTATCAAATCCATTCTCCTGCTCCAAGTAGAAAATTGAACAAAACTGTTCAAGGCCAAGTAGTATATACAATGCAATAATCCTCAACTTACAACAGTTCATTTAGTGACTGATCAAAATTACAACAGGACTGAAAAAAGTGTCTTATGACCATTTTCCAGAGTTATAATCTTTGTAGCATCCTCATGATCCTGTGATTAAAATTCAGATGTTTGGCAGTTGGTTTATACTTATGACCATTGCTGTTTCTCAAGGTCTGATGATCCCCTTTTGCAATCATTTGACAAGCCAAGTCAATGGGGAAGCCCAATTCACTTAACAACCAGGAGACTAATTTATCAACTGCAGTGATTCACTTAACAACAGTGTCAGGAAAGGTCGTAAAAGGGGGCAAAGCTCACTTAACAAATGTCTCACTTAACAAATGTTGGGATCTATTGTGGTCTTAAGTCAAGGACTACCTCTTTACTGTTTTAGGATTCTACCTGCTTTGTGATTCCACTCTTGAGAAAGTTCCCAAACTTTTGGTTGCAAAGGACCAAAATTCATGCACCCAATTAGCCCTTTCTATTGCTTGTAACAGCTTTGCGTGCTCAAATGGCTGATCTTCCTCTGAGTAGCTGGCCTCAAGGCATGTCTTAAAAAAATAACAAGTCTCAGAAATAGAAAGTACCTAACTGGCAAGCTTGCAAGAAGAAGGAGAACATACAGTTACTTTATTCAAGTGAAAACCTTAAAAACCTGTTATGCACAGGGGAAAATTGACACCCCTGAACCCAAAGGTGATTTGTCAAGAGGCTACTGGAGTTTTTTGTTTTTGTAATCTAACGGTTAGCACGCTCTCTGAGAATCATTGAGGCCACTTGGAGGTTTATCCAAGAAGTTTAGGAATAATGGAAACTGACCAAGGAGAGATTCAACCTAGAAATAAGGAGAAATTTTCTGAGAGTGAGAACAACCAACCAATGGAACAGAAGTTGCTTTCAGAAGTTGTGGGAGCTTCATCCCTGGAGATTGGACTCCTCTTGAACGCTTCCATCTGTCAGAGTTGGTGTAGTGTCTCCTGCTTGGGCAGGGAGTTGGACTTCAATCTCCCTTCCAACTCGGTTAATCTGTAAAAACCTATTTACACTATTCAGGTGACCCTGAAGGCACAGATAAATCTCCAAGTGGCCTCAACAACTCTCACAAAGAGTGCTAGCCATCAGACGACTGCAAGGAATGTAAATTCTTCCATTCTCCACCATTCAGTCTGAAGAACTGAAGAAGATTCTTGGATGAGAAGCAAAATGTCTTCAAGGAAAAAATAAAGTCCAGTTGCCTCTTGAAAAAAACATCTTTGGGACAACCATAATCTGGATGACTGAGAATCTCCATAGACATACACTCCTGAACCTCCTCATCATGATCAAACATTTTTTTTGTAATACCACTATATCAATAATCAAAACTACAATACTGTAATTATTTTGAGAAGTCTCTGAAACCATAATTCAAAGCTCACAGCGGTTGTGCATCTCTACAGTATAGGAAAAGATCAACCAAGCATCATTCTGTAACAGAGGTTAAAAATATCCTTGTTGTGAACGTGGACAAATACAAGCTACTCGGTGTGTTGCCTGATCAGCGCCTTTCCTTTTACTCAGGGTGTGGTGGTATACATAGTGGTTATATCTGAGAAGCCTAAGTTCCTAAATGCAATACTTGGATAGAGAATTTTGAAGTAAAGGTGTATATTTGTAGCTCAGAGTTGAAATGAAGGGACCCTTGGTTGCTCTCTGTGTTTGGCTGTTTTCTTGCAGATGTTTCATTGCCCAGAATAGGTAACATCTTTGATGTTAGTAAGGAGTGGAGTTTGCACTCAATTTATATTCTAATGCAGGGGTGTCAAACTCAGGGCCAACGGGCCAGACAGATCCGGTTTGCAATATGGTTAGATCTGGCTCGCACGCTGCCCTGCAAACAGCGAAGGGCTGGATTAATCCCCTTCAGAGTAGTGAGTGGTATGGACCTTGTCCTCATGCAAGGGATCCACCCTCAGTCAGCCTGACCGAGTGGATGTCAATGCTGGAAGCAATTTGGGCAGTAGTGGGATTTATTTATTTTTACTACCGGTTCTGTGGGTGTGGCTTGGTGGGCGTGGCAGGGGAAGGATACTGTAAAATCTCCATTCCCTCCCCACTCCTGGGGGAAGGATACTGAAAAATCTTCATTTTCATCCCACTAACCTGCTTTCCAGCTCCGTTCTCCTGTGCAGGGCAACCAAAGAAGACCCAGCCGATCAGCTGGGACTTGGGAGGCAGAGAATAGACGGGGGTGGGACCAGTCAGAGGTGGAATTTGCTGGTTCTCCAAACTACTCAAAATTTCAACTACCGGTTCTCCAGAACTGGTCAGAATCTGCTGAATACCACCTCTGAATTTGGGAGAATGTTAAAAAAAGTGCTAGTTAAAGCAGCACAGACCTATAAAAAACATGCAGACAAACACTGAGTCCCACAGCGGCCATTCCAGATGGGGGAGAAGGTCTGTCTCTCCACAAAATATCTGAGGCTAAAACTCCTTAGCAAGAAACTGGAGCCAAGTCAGCCGGGCACTGATCTAAAACTTGGTGGCAGCCATCTGGGCTAAAACATGGTCAGTCTTAGATCTGCGGGGCCACCCTGGAGCCAGCAAGTGGCTGCTGCTGCCCCCTGGGCATGCGCTGGCGACAATGAATCCCCACCCCCAGCCAGAGATGGTATTCAGCAGGTTCTGACCAGTTCTGAAGAACTGGTAGCGGAAATTTTGAGTAGTTTGGAGAACCGGCAAATCCGACCTCTGACTGGAGATTTTACAGTCTCCTTCCCCTGCCACACCCAGCAAGCCACGCCCACAGAACCAGTAATAAAAAAAATTGAATCCCACTACTGCCCCCAGCCCTACCTGGCCACGATCACCCAACCCCCAGCCCCACTTTGGCCACGACCACGCAGTCGGCTTCAACTACTAGTCCATGACCACCCCAGCCATGCCCACCTGGCCCCCTGAGGTCAACCACAACCTTGATGAGGCCCTCAATGAAATAGAGTTTGACACCTCTGTTCTAGTAGCTTGCTTTGAATATAAACTAAGAGCAAACCCCATTCCTTACTAGCACTGATAATGTTATCTAGTTTAGTAATGAAACGTCTGTAAGAAAATCACCAAACTCAAGACAGCATCAAGGACCCCTCAGAACTTTCAAGCCCTGGGTAATGGGTGATTCATTCTCCCTTGCAGAATGGTCAGGGCCAGTTATGGAATTTGTTCCACAACCTAGCTTAAAATGTCTGGACTGAGGAAATTATGTTGGAAAGAATGATAGACGAATTCCTTCTGATGGAGCTTTGACTGGATTAAAATGCACACTGTTGGACTCAGAACAGAGCTGCCTTAATGCTACATCTGGTTTTGAGAAAGGTCTCAGATTTGCTCCCTTGATAATCAATGGAAAAATATTTTTTTTTTGCCTGCCTAGCTGCAGGACATTTACTTGAGGATAAGGTTCAGGATACATAATTCTCTATTCACCCAATATGGTTATAAAACTCTAACCCAATTAACTGCCCCCCTCAAGACTTGTAAGTTACTTTTAGGTCAAAATAAGTTCCAAATGTATCTGGGATTAAAGCTTCCCTCATTCAGCTGTGTTGTATGAACTATTTACTGTAGAGTTGACTATCAGTTTTGGGTTCTGAGACAGAGAGGAAGTCCCACGGAGACCCCCACAAGTACGGGGCTTCTCTAGGAACTCCAACTCTGTAGAAAAGAATATTTGTAGCTCAGGTTTGAACTGTGGAGTTCTTGCTGTTCAATTGCTGGTACAGGGGGTGGGTGTGGTAGCTGAGAAAGGGATTGACTGCATCAATCATGTTGTGCAAGCCCAGCCAATGGATCACAGAATATAGAATAATAGAGTTGGAAGGGACCTTGGAGGTCTTCTAGTCCAACCCTCTGCTCAAGCAGGCCTTATAACATTTCAGGCAAATGATTGTCCAGTCTCTTTTTGAAAGCCTCCAGTGATGGAGCACCCACAATTTCTAAAGGCAAGCTGCTCCACTGGTTAATTGTTCTCACTGTTTATGCCTCCATAAATCATGGGCGCTCCATCACTGGATGTTTTTAAGAAAAATTAAGACATCCTAGATCTAAATGAATGAAATATTCTTATTTAATACTTTGTTCATTACATAGTTGAATGTGCTGACAACAAAATCACACAAAAATTATCAGTGGAAATCAAATTTAGCAACCCATGGAGGTCTGGATTTGGAGTAACGCTCAAAATTAAAGTGGAAAAAAACAATACAGGCTGATCCAACTTTGATGTAATGTCCTTAAAACAAGTCAAAATGAGGCTCAGTAGTGTGTGTGGCCTCCACGTGCTGTATGACCTCCCTACAACGCCTGGGCATGCTCCTGATGAGGTGGCGGATGGTCTCCTGAGAGATCTCCTCCCACATCTGGACTAAAGCATCCCTCAACTCCTGGACCGTCTGTGGTGCAATGTGAGGTTGGTGGATGGAGTGAGACATGATGTCCCAGATGTGCTCAATTGGATTCAGGTCTGGGGAACGGGCGGGCCAGTCTATAGCATCAATGCCTTCGTCTTGCAGGAACTGCTGACACACTCCAGCCACATGAAGTCTAGCATTGTCTTGCATTAGGAGGAACCCAGGGCCAACTGCACCAGCATATGGTCTCACAAAAGGTCTGAGGTACCTAATAGCAGTCAGGCTACCTCTGGCGAGCACATGGAGGGCTGTGCAGCCCCCTAAAGAAATGCCACCGCACACCATTACTGACCCACTGCCAAACCAGTCATGCTGGAGGATGTTGCAGGCAGCAGAACGTTCTCCACGGTGTCTCCAGACCCTGTCACGTTTGTCACATGTGCTCAGTGTGAACCAGCTTTCATCTGTGAAGAGCACAGGGTGCCAGTGGCGAATATGCCAATCTTGGTGTTCTCTGGCAAATGCCAAACATCCTGCACAGTGTTGGGCTGTAAGCACAACCCCCACCTGTGGACGTCGGGCCCTCATACCACCATCATGGAGTCTGTTTTGGACCGTTTGAGCAGCCACATGCACATTTGTGGCCCGCTGGAGGTCATTTTGCAGAGCTCTGGCAGTGCTCCTCCTGTTCCTCCTTGCACAAAGGCGGAGATAGCGGTCCTGATGCTGGGTTGTTGCCCTCCTATGGCCTCCTCCACATCTCCTGATGTACTGGCCTGTGTCCTGGTAGCACCTCCATGCTCTGGACACTACGCTGACAGACACAGCAAACCTTCTTGCCACAGCTCGCATTGATGTGCCATCCTGGATGAGCTGCACTATCTGAGCCACTTGTGTGGCTTGTAGACTCCGTCTCATGCTACCACTAGAGTGAAGCACTGCCAGCATTCAAAAGTGACCAAGCCATCAGCCAGAAAGCATAGGAACTGAGAAGTGGTCTGTGGTCACCACCTGCAGAACCACTTCCTTTATTAGGAATGTCTTGCTAACTGCCTATGCTTTCCACCTGTTGTCTGTTCCATTTGCACAACAGCATGTGAAATTGATTGTCAATCAGTGTTGCTGCCTAAGTGGACAGTTTGATTTCACAGAAGTGTGATTGACTTGGAGTTACATTGTGTTGTTTAAGTGTTCCCTTTATTTTTTTGAGCAGTGTAGAATCTTCAGTCCTAAGGGAGGTTCGGCTCTGCTTAAAAGCAGAGTCGAAGATTTAAAGATTAGCTAGAAAGCAAGAAATCCAACCATTTCCTGCTTTCTAGCTAATCTAAATCTCTTGGCACAGCAGAACTGCTGATGGTCAGAAAGAAAGAAAAAGGAAAAATAGCAATTTAGCAGGCAAGTTTGCCAGGTAAGGAATGAGTGGGTGGGGAGGGTTCCTATGGGCCATATGGGCAGGGCAGACTTGTGTTCATGCGCAGCCTGGATTAATTGCTTTGGGGGGGTGCTCTGGGGGTGACATTTCTCTGCCGACCACCAAAGTTTTAGAATTAAACCAAGGAAAACATGAGCAGGATCCCTTCACCAATAAACCAAATTGTGTATGCCTGTGTGTGAATGCTATTCCTTGTTTTGTGTATGGAACATCTTCTATTACAGTGTCCTTGATTTTTTTAAAAATGGGCATCACAATGAATTTGAGAATGGCTGTGGGGATTATCACTGCTCTTGGTCCTCCTTTTCTTACGATAATAGCTCTTTCATAGAACTGTGTTCCCTACTTCAGATTAAAGTGGCCTGTGATTCATGAAAGCTTAAGAAAGAATAAATTGATTTCTTATTTAAAGTGCCTCAAAATCCATTGCTTTTACTGCCGCGGCCATCCCTACAGAGCAGTGTTTCTGAGTTGACAACTTTAAGATGTGTGGACTTCAACTCCCAGAGTTCCCTGGGGAAAAGTTGCCAAGTTTGAGAAACAGTGCTGTAGAGATATGACGTAAGACAGTTTTGATTTGTGCAGAGTACTTTTTATTTATTTATAAAAATGCAGTGGTGTCTGTGGGCGTTTCTGCTTTTGTTTTATGGCATGAAAATAAATAGGATCCTTGATGCAAAAGCTTTTTCCACAGAGACTTAGGGGAGGGGGCTTTTAAAAAATGCATAGGATATCCAATGAATGAAATAGTTTGATTCCATGCACCAATTGCACCCATAGCATTTGACAAGGCAGTTGGCAAAATGTGGGCTAAGCATTTTGTTTACTGCTCTCTTTAAGGAGCTGTAAAGTGTTTACATTAATTATTAGTTAAGTAAATAGCACATCATTTCATCCTTGCCTGTAGCTCTGAAAGGAGATACATTCAAGAGTTCTTGAATGTTGTGGCAGCTGCCGATGGATTTTCTAAGTTTATTTATCTGCAACAGTTGGTCCATTGTTTCTGACCAAATTGACAGCTTTGCAGCATGCAATTAATATGTCAAATTAATAACCATGGACCATTGCAAAATGCCGGTTTTGTACAGCTAAAATAGAGAGCATCAAATTACATGTTGTCTCACTCAAGTTTTAATACGATGATCTTCAGTGCCAATTAAGTTCACTGATGGTTGATATTGTCTTTTGTTCTTTCTTTGGCTGCTTGCAATTCAAGTTGATTTATTGCACTTAATGCCTGTCCAATCTGTTGAGCCCTTGGGATCCCCTCATTTAACTACATGCAAGAAGTCAATAAGTCAAGTGTTTGAGATAACATAAATATTTAAGAGGGATAGCCTCAATCATGCCTTCTGAATACAGGCAGTTCCCACTGGACAGGCAGCTGAAACAGTTGTACTCAGCAGACTATCCCAGGCAGGAATGAACTGGGCTGCAATCAGATCCAGGAACAAATAAAAATGGAAATTGATGGAAGTTTCCCAATGTTATTTTTGTTTTTGTTTATATTTTTTATTTGTTTTCTCTTTACATACACTATGTGCTTAATGGACAGCATATTGTCTGGGTTGATTCATTTACATAGTAATACTTATTCAGTTCCTAATTTCTACTTCTTTTATCCAGCCATTGATAAAACAAGTCCCAAGTTTGAAAATATTCTGTCTTTTCTTTTTATTTTATCTTCAGTGTTAGTCTGTCCATTTCTGCACAGTCCAATATTTTTTAAATTATATCTTCTTCGGTAGGTGTTTCCTCGCTTTTCCAATGTTGTGCAAATACAATCCTGCTATTGTTAAAACATGCAATATCAAATATACAGTCTATTTATCATATTTTTTGTGGCATTATGCCTAACAAAAATAATTCTGGCTTACAATCTATATGCTGTTTTAATATTTTTTTACTAACGAAGTATGCACTTTGGTCCAATTTTTATTTCTGCTTTTGGGCATGTCTACTACAGGTGATAGCATGTGCCTGGTTTTGATTACATTTCCAATGTTTGGTAAATATATTTTTAAACATTTTTGCTAGCCTCGCTGGTGGTAGGTACCACCTATAAAACATTTTATACAAGTTTTCTTTATACATGATTGCCATGTGGGTTGGGTTGCAAGAGAGTGCCCAAAGTCACACAGATGACTTTCATGCCCAAGGCAGGACTAAAACTAGTAGTCTCTTGATTTCTAGGCTAGCATTTCACCCTGAATTAATGGATGATTTCACTCAGTGGTTTTATACACATTGTAGGGGAAGGCTGAACCCTGGACACTCTACCTACCTACAGTTCTATCTATCTATCTATCTATCTATCTATCTATCTATCTATCTATCTATCTATCTGCAGAAAAAACAATTACTACCCACCTGCCTTCAGTTGAGGACCTGTATACTGCACGAGTCAAAAAGAGGGCTGTGAAAATATTTATAGACCCCTCACATCCTGGACATAAACTGTTTCAACTCCTTCCCTCAAAATGATGCTATAGAGCACTGCACACCAGAACAACTAGACACAAGAACAGTTTTTTTCCCGAAAGCCATCACTCTGCTAAACAAATAATTCCCTCAACACTGTTCAACTATTTACAAAGTGTACACTACTATTACTGTTAATCTTCTCATCACTCCTTATCACCCATCCCCTCCCACTTGTGCTTGTGGGACTGTAACTTTGTTGCTTGTATCCTTATGATTTATATTGACTGTTTCCTAGTATGATTTGATTGTTGATTGTACCCTATGACTATCATTAAGTGTTGCACGTTATGATTCTTGATTCTTAACGAATGTACCTTTTCTTTATGTTTGTAGAGAGTATTTACACCAAGACAAATTCCTTGTGTGTCCAACCACACTTGGCCAATAAAGTATACTTCTTCTATCAATCATCTATTTATCACCTATCTATTTACTTTCTATCTTCTATCTATTATCTCTCTCTATCAATCATCTATCAATCATCTATCATCTCTCTCTCTCTATCATCCATCCTCTATCTATCTATCTATCTATCTATCTATCTATCTATCTATCTATCTATCTATCATCTATCATCTCTCTCTCTCTATCATCCATCAATCTATTATCTACCTATTTATCATCCATCCATCCATCCATCCATTCCAGATGGAAATATTTGTTTTCCTGAAATTTGGCAAAGTTGGTGATTTACTTTAAACCAGGTCACTTATCATAAATAAAATTATACAAATTGCCCCCCAAACATTTTTACATGTGAAAATATTGTCATTGCTAATAGACCTTAGTAAAATCATCCCTCAAATAACAGCTCAGGGAGAATGCCACTGAGCTAGATATTCTTTGATAGAACAAAAAGAATGGGTAAATCTACTGGATGCTAAATTGGAGGTGGCGGGGTGGGGGGGGAGTGATACTTTTCCTTTTTTTTTGTAGTGCTCCAAATCCCTCTAAATTTCTAGTCATGTCATCCTAAAAATAAACATAAGCAGTTTGTCTCCTTGTGCTAAGAAGTATTTATGGCTGTCCAATTTGGAACCACAGCTGAAAGTTATTTTGAGCTGAGTCACAATGAAATTGGCCAATGTTTGTATCTAGTGTGGTGTGATTTTCTAAACAAATGTTACTGCTTTAAAACATAGCAAATAAAGAAGAAAAATTACTCTGTTTCCTCAACTTTCGGCATAACTGAAAAATTGCCTTAGCATCTTACAATGTCTTGGTAGACATTTTTGAGGCTGATGCGTTGGTCTATATTCGTCATCATCTCAAAATCAAGTTCATGAATGATACTGGCAGGGAACAACAGAGGATCTAATCTAGAAATTATCTGAGTAAAAGGAGAGGTGGAGTAAGATTCTTTACAGCAGGGGTGTCAAACTCAAGGCCCGAGGGCCAGATCCGGCCCATGGGATGCTTAGATGTGGCCTGCGAGGCTGCCTTAGAAACAGCAAAGATCAGCCGGCGGTGCTTCTGCCAGTGAAAATGGAGCTCAGGAGTCTGCATACATCCCCCCAAGCTCTGTTTTTGCTGGCAGGGGGTTGCAGGAGGCCCTCACAGCTGAAAATGGAGCTCGGGAGCCTGTTTTTGTTGGCAGAGTGCTTTGGCCGCCACAGGTGCCCCTGACATGAGTGATGTTGAGCTGGCCATGCCCACCCTGACCACATCCACCCCAGCCCTTTGAGGTCAAACACAACCCTGATGCGCCCTCAATGAAATTGAGTTTGAGTTTTCTCCCAACAGAAGAATTAATTTTACTGTGCTGAAATGGATATGCTCACACTAAAAATAAAGGAAAAAGAAGAATTTGAATACTACTCTGTTTGGCATAGATGGTACATGTGGCTAGAAAAGAGAGATAAGAATTAGAAAGGATGGCTATAAGAGAATTCTCAAGAGAGTGATACATAATATGTAAATAGGTAGACAAAAAGGTTAAAGATTAATAATAATAGTAATTGTACATAAAGGTAATATGTATTAATGATATGTATGAATAGATGATGGAAATGTAAGATAATATTATATATTGATGCAAAAGCTATTGAAAAATTTAACTAAGATTTGTACTGGTGGAAAACAATAAAAATCTATTGATAATAAAAATAAATTGAGTTTGATATAATTATATTATATTGATATTATATTATATGAACTTTAGCATAGGTTAAGACCTCAAGTCCTTGTTCCCATTATGTTCTAGTGCAAGGGGTGTCAAGCTCAATTTCATTGAGGGCCACATCAGGGTTGTGTTTGACCTTGGGTGGAGTGGGTGTGGCTGGGGTGTGTGGCCAACTTGACGTCACTTGTGTCAGAGGGTGTCTGTGGCCAGAGCGCTCCCTCAGCGAAAACAGGCTCTTGAGCTCCGTTTTCATGCGTGATGGCCTCCTGCAGCCCTCTGCCAGCAAGAACGGAGTTCGGGGGGCGGGGGCTTCCATTTTTGCTGGCAGAGGGCTGCAGGAGGCTGTCATGACCTAAAATGGAGCTCAGGAGGGCCTCCTGTTTTCACTGGCAGAAGCACTATGGGTTGGACCTTCGCTGCTTCCAGAGCAGCCCTGCGGGCCAGATCTAAGCACCCCATGATGCAGCCTGCGGGCCTTGAGTTTGACACCCCTGTTCTAGTGCATAATAGGAACAGGGATTGGAGGCCAAAACATAGAGTTACGGTGCTAATTATGCAGTGTTTTCAATGGAGTTCATGACTTACTACTGGATTCCTTACAGCAAATGTCTAAGATAGCCATCCTTTACATAGGCGCCTACAGTAGGGAAAAGTTGAAATGTAAGTTGGAGTCTTTGGCCCTGAACTAAGATACACCAGGACTGGAGTTTTACAGCTCTAGAAGGACCTATTGATCACCATCATTGGGGTTGACAGGGCACCATGTATGATCATAACTTTTTGCTGCCGCTTGAGCTTGACTGTTGCATGCCTGCTAAAGGACTGGAATGGCCTGGCTGTGAATCTGAGCTGAATCCCAAACCTTCTTATCTGCACTTGCAAATGCATCTTTCTTAACCAAGCCTGGCCATTAACTGGTCACCCAGGGAGATGGCATCTGAGTAGACTCAGCATGTAGAATGGAGCTTGTAAAGGATAAATGAGCTTTGGGAGAGAGAAAGGGGTTGCTTAGGTAATGTTTTTACCGTAGCTGTTACCAATCCCTTTTACTGTGCTCTTTTGGAGCAACTTAATTAAGGGACCGAAGACCTTCAAAAGCACGTAATTTTTAAAAACTGTAAGATCTGTTCCTAGCTGCCTCTTTTTTTAAAAAAAACAAGTTTTATTTTCAAGACAAACAATACATAGATACACATAAAACAAAACATAAAAGCATAAAAAATCTCTTATCTGAAAGTTGATTAGTCCCGGGTTAAAACTCTTGGTACAGACACAAATTCAAATTCATATTCATTTTACATACCATTTCATATCTTATTAACATTTTCAGTTTTCTATATGTCTTCTCCTCTCCTTTAAATTTTCTCAATTTTATTTTATTTTATTTATCTCCTCTCAATTCATATCATAATATTTATTATTCTTTGTCTGTTCTATTCCAGCCAGCCCTTTATTTTCCTTCTTTAAAAAAAAGAAAAAACTTCTCCTGCACACTATATGGAGTATGATGCCTTTATCTCTTTCCCCTACATTTATAATACTTAATATAAAACACATAACATATATTGGGATTCTGTCTGGTACATTCTAAAATTATACTATATTATCAAAAATAATACAAAACCAATTCATTAGTATTAATATTCATTCATATCTTAAACATTTAAATCATTACTTTTCAATTAAATCACATACTTTTATGGGAGTCCTATTTTCCATAGTTATATATTATATCCCTCATCATATATTATAACTCATTATTTCATTAAAAAGTACCTCCTTCTTCTACTTCAATTCTCATTTCACAAAAAATTTCGCTAGTATACCATATTCTAATCATTAATATTAACAATCATTTATATCTTAAACATTTTATCCATTTCAATTAAATATCATGCCTTTGTGGGAACACTTATGCTTTTCAAAGATTATTACCCCCCCAAACATCACAATCTTGAATTATGTTTCGTTACAGTACTCCTTTTCTTAACCAAAAATTTCACTAATTTATGTTAAATATTTTATCACAATTTAGGTTACATATTGTTTCTAATTTTCTATGTTTACTTCTAAATACAAGTATAAAAATGCAGTCTTATGTACCTTTCTAGAATCCCTTTAACAATAAGATTTATCCATTATCTCTAAAAATTTTTTGCTTCTTAACATCTTGCTCCCCACCATTAGGACTTCTCATCCCTTCCTTTCTTTCTTGTTCCTTCTTCTCCTTATCCTCTTTAACCCCTTGTCTCTCCACCTCCCTTTTATTCTGCTTTCCCCCTTTCTGTTGTTTCTTAACATAATATCCCCTTTTCACCTTATTCTTCTCTTTTCGGGCTATTTTTCCAGATCTTAAAGACCTTTTCCCCTTTTTCTCTTGCTTTTTCTCTTCTCCAGTCAAAGTAATTTGTTCATCAAAGATGGCTTCTCCTTCTTCTTTGTCCCCATCATCCTCATTCTGCTTCACATAAATATAAACCGCCATTTCCAAGTATTGAAAAATAGTGTCAAGACCATCTTCCCCTCCTTGTTTTTCTCTTTCAAATTTTGATATATAAGTTCCAATTCATCCATAGATGATGCCATTGTGTAGAGAAATTTTTTTTCCAAACAACCATCCAGATGATTTAATCAGAAGTAATTTCCAAAGGTTCCAAAGTCACCAAACAATCCAAACAGACTATTTCTTTTAGATACCTTCTTCTTCTTCACTTTCTCTTTCTGGGGTTAAAGTAATCACAAATCCTTTTCAAATATATTTTTTGGAAGTTTTTAAACTCTTTGTAATTCTAGGCAATCTTCTCCTTATTTTCAAATTTTGCTCTAATTCTTTTTTACACTCTCCCTTCCCACTCACAGCCAAAAAGGTTTTTTTTTTTTCCCGCTGTCACTTTAGGAAGGAGAGTAGAACAAAGAAAAAACTTTCCCCTTTAGAATATTCGCAGCTTAAAACTCTCACAGGGAACAATATATACTTAGCAGCCTTCAAGATTCCAGGTCACTTTCTCCCGTCTTGTCCCTGTTAGAATCAACTTTCACTTTTCTTTCAGCTTCCTCCCTCCTGCACCTGCTTGTCCGGCTGCAGCTTTCTTCGTGGCGGCCATTGCTGACCGCCGTTCCTCCGCCTCGGGAAAAGGGGGTTTAGCCGGCTGGGGAGGGGTTTGCGACACCCCCAAACCCCTGCCGGATCCCCTGTCTTCAGCTGCCTCTGCGGGCAGCTATATCCCCCAGATCCAAATGGATCGGGGGAACCTTGACGGTGAACGCAGCAGGGATCGGCGGTTGCGAATCCTGCCGCCGCCGAAAGATTGCTAACCGAGTCTCCCCTAGCTGCCTCTTTTGAATAGATGTTACACGGCAGCTGTTCCCACAGAATGCAGATTTTTAGAACTGTGTATAGGTAGTTTTCAACTTACAACCACAATAAAGTCCCAAATTTCTATTGCCAATCGAGGAGGGAGGAGCACTAAGTATGTTCACCACCTTGAGATATTTATAAAAACAAAGGTAGTATGAGTGAGTTTTGCCTCATTTCCCCATCTTTTGCCATAGTTGTTAAGTGAATCACAGCCAGGGGTGGGATTCAAATTTTTTAACAACCGGTTCTGTGGGTGTGGCTTAGGTGGTGGGCGTAGCTTGGTGGTCATGTGACTGGGTGGACATGGCTTGGTGGTCATGTTATTGGCTGGGCATGGCCAACTCAATATCACTCACATCGAGGCACGCATCTCCTCACCTGGCCTCTCATGACTGTGGGGATGCTGCAACAGTCATAAGTGTGAAAAATGGTCATAAGTCACCTTTTTCAGTGCCATTGTAACTTTGAATGGTCACCCACACAAGCAAAGTACCAGCAAAGGAGGGAAAAAAACTCCAGAGAAGTTCCTGAGACAGGAAGTCTGTCAAGAATGTAATAAGGGTTAACAGAGAGGCAGTTTCTGTAAGCAACACCAGAATGTTTCCTTCTTGCCTTCCTTACAGGATTAGGCCAGTAATTTCTTCTAACAACCGGTTCTCCGAACTGCTTAGAATGTTAACAACCGGTTCTAGCGAATAGGTGCGAACTGGTAGAATCCCACCCTTGATCACAGCAGTTGTTAAAGTGAATCATGTGGTCCAGTGGTGGGATTCAAACATTTTTACTACTGGTTCTGTGGGTGTGGCTTGGTGGTTGTGGCTTGGTGGACGTGGCAGGGGAAAGATACTGCAAAATCCCCATTCCCTCCCCACCTCACTAACCTGCTTTCCAGCTCCATTCTCCTGTGCAGGGCAACAAAGAAGACCCAGCCGATCAGCTGGGACTCAGGAGGCAGAGAATAGATGGGGGCAGGGCCAGTCATTTGCCGGTTCTCCAAACTACTCAAAATTTCTGCTACCGGTTCTCCAGAACTGGTCAGAATCTGCTGAATACCACCTCTGATGTGGTCATTAAGTGAACCTGCCTCTCGTACTGACTTGGCTTGTCTGAAACCAACTGGAAAGGTTACAAACGGTGATCCCAGGACAGTGCAACTCTCATAAAGACATGCCAGTTGCCAAGCATCCACATTTTGATCACATGACTTATGGGGATGTTGCAAGTGTGAAACTCGATTACAAGTCACTTTTTTTCAATGTCGTTGTAACTTTGAAGGTTTTCTAAACATGGTTGTGAGTCAAGGACTACCTGTAAAATAGGGTTCTATTTAAAATCGGGCTTACTCTCTTGATCAGATGATGGACTGTGTAAAACAGGGGGATCAAACTCAGGTTGTTATGGTGTTGTCACGTGACATATCACAACTTTTTCTCCCTTCGCTAAACCTGGCCTGGGTTTGTCCAGCACATGACACATCTGGACCACGGGCCGTGAGTTTGACAGCCGTGGTGTAAAAGAAAAAAAAATCTCCTAAAATAATTCTTGAAGCTGGGAATAGATGTTTTCTTCTTCCCCGTTCAAGTTTTGTAGCCGTATTTTAGATCAGTCTCTTCCATAGGAATCTCCAGTACGCTCGGATTGCCAAGCGCTTTACTAAACAGGCCTGAAGAATGTAGAACTTTGCTGGTTGGCTTGACAGGCCCCTGTGTTTGCAGAGCCAACCAGAAATATGAACAAAGCTACCTGCAGGATGCAAGAAAAGAAAAGAAAAGAAAAGAAAACTACTTCTAAACCTTTTCCCAGAGTGCAAACAGTACAGGAAATTTCTCTTGCTGTCTTGGAAGAGAATAGCTTCCCCTGGACAAGAATATGCTGTAAGGCCGGGCCAAGGCTAATTTCCCCAGCATTATGCAAACGAGGCGATTTAAAGGAAGGCCCTCAATAATGTTGCCATTTTCTTGCAACGGTTTGGGATGTCGGCTACCATAACGTAAGGCCTTTGCGCTCAGCATATCAAGAAGTGGAGGACTCTTGAAAGCTCTGAACTTGCCTCGCTGACTAGCCTCTCCCATCGGGTGCCATGGGAGAAGTGCTCCCACGCTGTTCTGCAACAGAACAAGAACATTATTATTAATAGAGTGCCAAAAGAGCCTGCAGCTCTTTAAAAAGGTAGCACAGCCAAAAAAAAAACAATTCCCAGCTGAGAGAGTTTACAGCTGAAATTTTGACAGTAAGAATAAGAGAGAACAAAAGGGGTAGCTAAGAAACAAATGTAAGCCAATACAGTTCTACAGTAGGACTCTTTTTTTTTTAAGTTATTTTTGGTTTTCCCTTCTGCTGTCCCTGATGCCATTAAAGTTCAGATTAAAGATACCCTTCCTTTTCCCCAAGGGACAAGCCCTCTCAAATGCAACAGAATATGCGACTTCCCATCCTCTTTTAACCTCTGTATAACCTCTTCAGATATGATAGGGACGTGGTGGCTCAGTAGCTAAGACGCTGAGCTTGTCAGTCAGAAAGGTCAGCCGTTCAGTGGTTCAAATCCCTAGCACCACGTGACGGAATGAGTTCCCCGCTACTTGTCCCAGCTTCTGCCAACCTAGCAGTTCGAAAGCATGTAAAAATGCAAGTAGAAAAATAGGGTTCACTTTGGTGGGAAGGTAACAGCGTTCCGTGCACCTTCAGCATTTAGTCATGCTGGCCACATGACCACGGAGACGTCTTCGGACAGCGCGGACTCTTCTGTTTTGAAATGGAGATGAGCACCACCCCCTAGAGTCAGAAACGACTAGCACGTATGTGCAAGGGGAACCTTTAGCTTTTACCCTCCAGATTGTTCCTAGGATGTGGTGGTATGTAGGTCATTTTGGCAGACATGTTTCACTCAAAATCTAGTAAAATTCATCAACGCTTTGCTTCTTTGTAGATTTTTCCAGTTTCCTCCTATAATACAAGGGGCAGAGAATTGCTTAATATTTAATGCACCAAAGGACCAAAAATTAGTTCTCACTGAACCAGCTCTTCTTGAAGGAATAGGATGGCATGTCTACATCTTCCACAAAGTTGTTAGCACTGGGCCTGCTCCTGTTATGGTACAGGTAGTTCTCAACTTACAACCATTCATTGAATGACTGTTCAAAGTTACAATAGCCCCCCAAAATGACTTATAACCGGTCCTGGGACTTACAACCATTGGAGCAACTTCACAGTCATAGGATTAAAGTTTGGGTCTTGGGAAACGAGCATGTATTTATGACGGTTGCAATGGAGTCCTGGAGTCACGTGATTGCCATTTGCAAACTTCCCAGCTGGCTTTCGACAGGCAAACTCAGTGGGGAAGCTGGATTCATTTAATGACTGCATGACTCACTTAATGCCTTCTCTAATTGACTTAACAGTGATGGTAGAAAAAGCTGCAAAACTGGACATGACTCACTTAGCAACTGCTTGACTTAGCCATGGAAATTCTGGTCCCAGTTGTGGTCATAAGCCGAGAACCACTTGTAGAGATTAACAGTACTTGTTTTTCCTCCAGCAACCCCTTCACTTCTTAATAATATTCCTCCCCAAATTGAAGGATCTGCTGAATGGGCTGAGGCAGAGGGAGCAACAGAGAACAGCCAACATTTGAGCAGAGTTAAATTAAATCCCCCAAATTCTGCAACTGTTTCCCCCCTTTGCTTCTATTTCTTTCTGTTACACCCCAGATCTCAGCTCAGGCTCCTCCTGTTTCCAGAGAAACAGTTTGAGAGGGCTAGAAACAGAGATGAGATAATCAATCCCTTTTTAATTGCATGCCCATTGATTTGAATCAATTTTTCTGTTTAATAATAATGTTCTTCCTCATTAAAAGCATTCTTCTATTGGAAAGATGTGAATTGAGCTACATGTGACACCTGCATCTTTCTCCTCTGTTCTTGAAATTAAAAACAAAACCAGGGCACTGAGAGCATTATGCAACTGCAGTTTCGTGTTATCAATCGATCAATTTTTATTATGGTCACAGACCAGCATCATGATTTAGAACTTAGAATAATGGAGTTGGATGGGACCTTGGCGATCTCCTGCTTGAGCCGAAGACCCTACCCCATTCCTTACAAATGGCTTTCCAATCTCTTCTTGCAAACCTCCAATGATAGAGCACTCACAACTTCTGGAGGTGAGCCGTTCTGCTGACTAATTGTTCTCCTTCCTGTTATTTCTGCTATTCTTCAAGTATCTATGGAGATTCTCAGTCATCCAGGTCATGATTGTCTCAAAGATGTTTTTTCAAGAGGCAACTGGACTTTCTGGTTGTTGTTGTTGTTGTTGTTTTTTTTAAGACGTTTCGCTGAAGAAGCTTCTCGGATGAGAAGTAAAATGTCTTCAAAGAAAAACCAGGAAGTTCAGTTGCCTCTTGAAAAAGCACCCTGGGGAATATTCTTCAAGTACTATAGAATGCTGAGGAATTCTCATGGATCATGCTCCGTAGGCAATGTAACTCAGAGCCACCTGAGAAGAATATCTGTTGACCTTATCTTAGAGAAGTGTTGTGAGAACAAAAGAAAGACTGAATGTATCATTCTGATTTTCTTCTCTTCTGATGCAACTAGGGTTGGCCTCAGATTTATTGAGGCCTCTGAAATACTTGTACTATTTTTGCAGTGCATCTCAAGGATAGCTCTTCTATCTGGCCTGATTTCACACTTGTATTGAAATCCTGCTCACACCTCTTAAAAATATTTCTGTTATCTCCCCATGTTTTACTATTATCTACTCCAGAAATGGCACAGTATTGGCTCTTTACAACTTGATGTGTGCTACTTGCAAATCAGGAATGACAAAGTTCTTCTAATGATCAGTTTCTATCCTTTTGAAACGGATTGGTGAAATGGGGAATGATATATTCATTCTTTGCAGGGGAAGAGAAACTGAGTCCTTCATCACCTATCAGTGATTTTAGCTGGACCTTCAGTCAGGAATGGGATGCTACCAGTTCTGCCCAGTTCTATAGAATTGGTAGCTCTGTAGGGCAGCAGACACTGAACCGGTTCTGTGTTTGCTGCTGTTTGGCCCACCCGCCCGCCTGGGCTCTTACCTGTCCTTTATTTCCTGCTTTTTCAACCTCAGCTGTTTGGCATGGCACAGCTGAGGTTGAAAAAGCAGGAAAAAAGAGGCTTTTTGAATGTTGCATTCCCGCGTGCAGCACTTTTCAGCTCTCCGGGCGGCACAGCTTAAGGTTTTTTTACACGCCCGTGCAGCGCAAAACATAGTCACCGAACCGGTAGTAACACCGGTTGAATCCCACCCCTGCCTGCAGTGAACAAGTTGGGTGACCATATATATTTCATAAGTAAATAAAATGGGAATCAAGGGCTTGTTGACGACATTTTGTCCATCAGCCTTTTTTACATAGGTAGTCCTCAATGTATGGCCACAATTGAGCCCAAAATTTCCTTTGCTAAGTGAGACAGTTATTAAGTGAGTTTTCCCTGTTTTAAGGCCTTTCTTGCCACAACTGTTAAGTGAATCACTGCACTTGTTAAGTTAGTAACACAATTGTTAAGTGAATCTGGGTTCCCCATTGACTTGGCTTGTCAGAAAGTTGCAAAAGGTGATCATACGACCTGGGACACTGCAACATGCCAGTTGCCAAAGTGTTTGATTTTTGATCATGTGATCATGATTGTTGCATCAATCATGCAATAATCATAAGTGTGAGAAATGGTCATAGGTCACTCTTTTCAGTGCCATTGTAACTTTGAACGGTCACTAAACAAACTGTTGTAAGTTGAGGGCTACCTATATGAAAACCATACACCTTAAAAGCTGAAGGACAATGCAATTCATGAACTATAATGATTTATTGGTAGTTTACTGATCCCTGCAGTCTTCAGAGAGTTAAGATTCGGGGAAGTGACAGTATGACATATTGAAAAAGTGAAAGGTTCTAACAATAGCACAAAGGCCTCAATTACCTTGCAGTAGACAAATAACTTATCCTTTCTGTTTCGCTCTCTTGTTATTAATTAGCACTCCTCTAACCAGTGCATACAATCAATTAAGCCTCTGTGCAGATGTTCGCCTTTGTCTTCACATCCCATTAGCTGGCAGTAAGTTTTCTTATTCTAATTAAGCAGAGAAGCTGGGCTCTTTGCAGTTAAATTTGCTAAACAAACCTTGTTGAGTTTGCTTGGCCATTGTATGCTTCATTTATTTGTTTAGAAGATTTATATGCCTACCCATATTATAAAGTATAACTCTGGATGAATGATATATAATAAAATAAGTCAACAAAAATAACATAATTGCCAACAGCCAAGGTGTCATGATACTCCCATCTGAATATACACATTTCCTTACATTATACATACATACATACATACATACATACATACATACATACATACATCTATATACATTGTGTATATTTCTATATGTCTATATGTTTAGCATATAGACATACACTTCCATATGAAAATATTGCTGAGCTCAACTCTCATCTTTATGGTGTATTTAAACTTTCTTTGCAATTTATGAGAAGCCATATTCCATTCTTTGGTTCACAGCATGATTTCCAAAGAGTTCTCCTTCCAGTTCTAAAAAAAATAGACTATCATGGCTATATTTTTTTACAATATTCATAAATATATCAAACAAAAACTCAGCAGATGCATTTGGAAAGCCAACTAAGCTTGGTTATGTATTGATGGTTCCAGATCATTTGGTTATTTCAGTGTGTTATGAAAAAAAAAGATTGATTCAGTAAGTAGATTAAGCATGAATGAACTATTTTGCATGGAAGATGGGAATTGGGATTTAAGGATATGATATATAAAGCCTGTTCCTTCCAGTATCATGAAACTATCTGCTATCAGCTTGAGATTGTTGCCATTGCTTTAAGATACTTTAAGTTCATTATGAATTGCTGATACTCCTAAGTTGTCTGTGATAGTATAATGAACCAAATATGTTTCTGTGTAAGAAATTGTGTAATAATGAAGACATTCTGATGGAATTCCATATGTTGGTTCAGCAGCATTGTCCCTGATAGGACAAAAAATACAATAAAGTTGACCTGTGGACTGAGCTAGCAAAAGGAAGGGTGAGAAAAATGGAGGAACTGTCCATGGTACTGAACTTCTAGCTTCCAGCCACTGATTTTCCACACAATTTCAGATTCAAAAGAATCAGTAGGTGCTAAGTCCCTTTGTATATACACCTTTGCACATCCATGGACTTTCTATTGTCTTTTGAACATACTATTAACATCTAATTAACTGACATGAGATGTATTATCAACGTCTGAGGAGGAAATTATGTTAGAAATTGTCTTGTGCTCATTTCTATGATCAGATGAATGTGTCACCTTAAATATCCCTGTCTTATTACAAAGAGAGCTTTTCTTTGTGGTTGCTCTTAAATGCTCTTCAACTTCATCTTTGCCAGAACATTTTCCCGGGCTAGCTTATTGTCCAAGGATAAGCAAAAGCTTATATTAGCTGTAGATTTGCAAATGTGTTTGTTAAATGTTTTTGCTTCAGACAATTGCTGATCTTGTAGATAAAAGGGATTATAAATATAATAAATGCATGCAGAATATTTTTTTCAAGAGTAAAACATACAATTCTATGAAAAGGTATAAGTTCCTTTTTAGAATGTCTGGATTTGTGTATATTTTTTGCCACTGAATTTTATTAGAGCTTTGTTTATCTCCTGGTGATGTATCAAAAGAGTTTTCAGAAACAAATCACCTTATTTCATTTGTTTCATAATCCAAAAGGGAGAAACATGTTCATTAAACACTAGTGTCTAATGGAGGAAAGATTCTACATAAAATGTTTTAGGGGGGGTTGGACAAGTTCATCAAGGACTTTAACTTACAATATTGGCTGTGTTTACACTGGTTGCAAAATCCTGGGGATGACATGATCATCATTTGCAAACTTTCCAGCCAGTTTCTGACAACAAAGCCAATTTAGGACACTGGATTCACTTAACAATGGCATGATTCTCTTAACCACTGCAGTGAATTGTTTAACAACCATGGCAAAAAAGGTCATAAAATCAACCATGACTCACTTAGCAACATAAATTCTGCTTCCTGTTGTGGTCATAAGTTTAGGACTGCCCATATGCAGTGAAAGGAAGGTTCTGCTTATATGAATCTCATGGCTAATTTAAGAAGCAAAATGGTGCTTCTTTCAATACTAGGCTGGTTATATAGCACTGAGTATTGGATCAAATAGCTCATTGTTCTTATTCATAGAACATGTATGTGTTAATGTGTGTTTCTGCCTATCTGCCTAGCTCCAAGTAAATTAAAATACTATGACTATTTAAATAGTAGATTGTAATCTTTTCAGCATATCTTGAGTTTTGTGTGTCTCATAAAATATCGGTTTTTCCCACATCCTTTTGGTTGCACATCAGAAAGAATTTGGGCAGCCTTAGTTTGACTTGCATGGTTAAAAACCTTCAAGTCTGATTGGTTTTCTATCAATAAAGGCTGGATTAAATAAAAGTTTTCTGTCTCTCCTTCTCCCCCCTTTTCTTCTATTTCTTTGTTTCTCCATTTCTCTTGTCATAGAATAATGCAAATTATGATAGTGCTGCTAGCATTATGTAAGTTGCTAAATGTAACTCACATGCAGGCAAACCAGAAAAAAATCAATATTTTTGAAAAATGACAGATTCCAGGAAAGCAGCACAAATTTTCAATAAAAACAAGACATAAAAAATCCCCCTAAAAGCTAAATAACCTAAATACAGTCACTAAACTGACCAAGCTCAAGGATTGTACTTCCTCATATGAATTTATCCTACTATTCAGATAATTCTTTCAGGGCCCATTTTATGGCTCTTATTTGTTCAAAAAACAAAAGCCATATTTTTTTTTGGCAGCAGCTGCAACAGAAATTATATTTCCCTGTTTGTTTGAAATATGCTTTGGTATTTTCCCCCACACCTGAACCCTTTTTATAATTTATAAAAATCGTAATTTATAATTTTTCTACCAACAAGTTTAGTTCAGTTTTGTGCTTTGGTGTTGTAAACTCTCTGGATTATTTCTACTATTTCCATTTGCATCTCTTTACTTACATTATTACCCGTTGTGGGAATAAAGTTGTTAAAAGGATAGATACAAATGTATAAGGTAAAGAATTTAAACTAAACGTAGGCTAGATTATGCTTTTCCTGTCCTTCCTGTTGTTTTGTCAAATTCACAGATAAGAAAAATATTTTTACAGAGGCTGTAGCATTGAGATCATTTTAGTCCTTCAGATCATAGCATAGCGAACAACAACAACACAGAGATAAAAGCAAAACATTGACAGCAGCATCCTAAATATTTGCCAGTATTAGCACACGCACAGTTGAATAAATCAACAAATAACACACAGTCCGCATTCAAAGGCTGAAGGCAGAGAGTGCCAGCTAAATATAGGCAGCTGTTGTTTAATCTTACAAAACCAATTTGGCAAGAGTGCCTCCCAGCTCCCAGTGATTTGCACTACCATTCAGAACTACATTCATTTCCATAAATCACAATTAATCAAAAGCCACACATATAAAATCAGAAGGACAATCTCACATTGTGTGAGAAAACTCATTAAGTGCAGATCACTCGAAGGCTGGCAAGGATGATTTCCTGAGCTGCCATTGCAAGAAAAAAAAAACCATGATCAGTGTACATCTTGTTTCACAAGACAACATCAATAAAAAAAGGATGAAGGCTAAGGCTGTTGATAGAGCACTCACTCTGCCTGGACAAAGTCTGAGGTCCATCTTTTGGCAACTTTAGCAAGAAGAATCATAGGTAGCAGGTAGGAGAAAAGTAAATTTCTCTGCATGCAAAACAGAAGAGTGACTTCTAGACAAAGTTGGCAATAGAAGAGAATATTTGTAGCTCAAGTTTGAACTGCAGGGTCCTTCGTACTCTCTGAGCTTGGTTGTTTTCTTGCAGACATTTCACTACTCAATTAGGTAACATCATCATTGCATCAGTATGAACATCCGAAATCATGGATCTCCAAACTTGGTAACCTTGTGGACTTCAACTCCCAAAATTCCCCATTCTGGGCTGGGGAATTGTGGGAGTTGAAGTGCAAAAGTGTTGAAGTACAAGTTATGGAGATCTTTGTCCTAGATCACAAGCCAACTCCAAAAAAGCCAGAAAATTCCTGCTGGCCTGGCACTTAGACAAATTGGCCCTCAACAAGCACATAGAGATAGACAACATCTACATATCTCTCAAAAGAAACAAAAAGAAACAAAAACAGCAAGGCACCCCTTCACCAGCAATCAACATCCATATGAGCACAGATTAACACTAGACCAGCAATCAAAAGTAATAATACCCCAACCAAGGAACTACAACACAGACAAACAAGCTCACAGTAAACAACAGCTTTAATCAAAGAACCACCAAGAACACTCCACCAACACTGACAGGGGAAGCCGCTAGTTTATAAAAATAAGAGCAAAGTCCATTCCCTTCTAGCACTGATGATTTTGCCTAGTTTGGTAAAGAAATGTCTGAAAGAAAACAACCAAACTCAGAGACACCAAAGACCCCCAAGTAGGCATTGTTGAGCTAAATGAAGTGATGAATTTCATTTATATTTATATATTTATTTACATATCAAAATTTAAGACTGCTCATTTCTATACTGTATAATGTTCAGCTGATCCTTGGCTAAGCAGGAAAGGAAGCAACATCTATGAGGAGATGGGGGAAAAAGCAATTATCTCAAGAGGGAGATACGAACAAACAGCTGTTTCTCAAGAGAAGATATTGGTGCATTGTACTCTAGCAATTCCATCTTTTCCTTTAAGGTTACTTTAGATGCTTACCAAAGCAAAATAACAGATAATAAATTAATTTGCTATGTAGAATCATAGCGTTGGGAAGGACCGGTTTGGTCACTGTGGTGTTTTCTTTGCACAACATACAATTAAACTGTATCACTTAATGTTATTGAATGTGATTATGGTTTTTTTTTTTGAAAAGCTTGAGAATTACTTGGTCTTATTTGGTTAGCCACTCCATAAAAAAAAGCTGGACTAGATGAGGTTTTAGCTTGATTCATGACTTCTTGTGATCTAACTTACCATTCTTGGAAAGAGGTATAGAAAGAAGTATCTGAGATAACTGATCAGATACTGGTAGACAAAGGTCAAATTTAATAATCCACAAAGGTCAAGAGACAGGAGAAATGGGAGATTATGAAAAAGAAATTATCCTTTTTTTGCTACGGAAGACTAACATGATTACCTCCCCATTGAAGTATAACCTGTTATGACTGGCTTCCATTAATATTCCTATTATTGATGAATGCCTTGCATTTCTGAATGTGTGATGACCCAGAGTGTAACACAAACGTAACAAAATCCAAAAGATAAATAAATGTCCTTTAATGCCTCCAACTTGTCCCAACTGTTCAATAATACTCACTTGGAGATAAAACATACTCAAAAATAGTCTTCAAAAGAAAGCAATACAGTCTGAACTTAATGAGCAGCTAGAGGTGAAATAACAAACAAAAAAACCTACAATGATGAAATTTCCATAACGGAACAGGAGAACTATTTACCAAATTCAAGGAGATAACAAGGCAGGGTCTGTTGAAAGGATGCCAACCAAGATAACTTCAGACCAAGATAAACACACTTTGTTTCCAGCATTTGCCAGTACGCAGGTCCAAACTCTTATTCAGTTCTGACACCTGCAGCCCATGAAGAGGATCAAGGTCCTCTCCTCCTGAGTAGACCATGTCTCTCCCTGATCCTCTCCTCCCTACGTGCCCTAGGATGACTAAGGTATGGGCCTGGGTTCTCCTCTGACTGCTCAGCTGGCCTCTGCCCTTCCCCAGCCTTCTCCACAACCTCCAGAGCCATACTTCCACTCCCTGTTGGCTGTTCCTCCTCTCCCTCAGTCAGTCAGTCTCCACCAGGGGCATGACAGAATGTATGTCCATCTCTGTGTAGGTACTACAATATTACCCGCTGAGTTGTAAAATAATAGATTCTCCTGCTTATTGTCTCTTGTTAGTATGTGCTCTGGGGCAGCAGCAGGAGCCCATGTTAAATGAGCAGAACCATCTTTCTCAGTTCCCATCACAGTTGGTCTCTAAATTAAGCATTGGCTTAATGAGGAAGAAGCTCTCACAAAAGTAGGAAGACAAATGGAAAACCTCTTCCTTTCATTTTTGTCTAGGTTCTTTGTCCTTTTCCATCATTAAAATATATCAGAATTGCATGCAGAAGTGTTTGGGGGAGGTATAAAAAGTCATGATAATGCTACAATCATGTGATCAAAGCCTCACCTCTTTTATATGTGCATCTCAATTGTGTTAAAAAGGGGCATGACTTCAACTGACCATCTCATAGATGCTCCTGGTTGCAGAACATCCTTGTTAGAAGAATTAATTCTAGGCCTATCACGAGGCCTGAATTTTATAGTAAGTTTATTAAAAACAAATGGGTTTCCAATCAAGAATCTCAAAGCAGATATATAAACCCTTCTAGGTAGACCATATCAGAAAACAAACACCAGAAAAAATGAAGTCTATTTCACTGATATAAATTTCATTTATATCAATTTCAAGTCTATTTCACTGATATGACTTCATCATATCTTAAAAGCCTGGCTGAGTTTCTCTTTCACTCCCTCTTACACTCATGAGAATCAAGGCACGTCAGTCTTGAGCTTTTTTCTCAACCCTTCCTGTCTTTCTGGGCTAAGCTGATGTTTCTGTTACAAGTTGGTGCAAACTCTCTTCAAGGCTTTGTCTTTCCAAGTTACTTTTTCATTCTAGCCATTCCTGGATGGCAGCTGTAACATAGTAGCTGAGAGTCAGCTGTGAATCAAGAGTTCCATTTCCTACAACTCACCTCTTGTCTTCAGGCAAATGAACAAAATAATGTTGACTTATCCTAGTGGATTGCTACAGGAAAATCTGAGACAGTGAGTGCAGGGTAAATAGTGAGAAACCGCTCCGTAGATCTTGCATTGTAAGCCATAGCTAATCTGTGTATAAGTAAGTGTTAAGATAGCTAAGATGCCAATCAGGGAGTATGAACTGAAGTATGACAATGCAATCATGAGGGACTACTTGAAAACTGGCTTAAAAGCTGCAGGTGGTGCATAATGAGACAGATGAATTGCTTTTAAATGATTTTTAAAAAAGATCCATCCATCCATCCTATCTATCTATCTATCTATCTATCTATCTATCTATCTATCTATCTATCTATCTATCTATCTATCTATCTATCTATCTATCTATCTATCTATCTATCTATCTATCTATCTATCTATCTATCTGTCTGTCTGTCTGTCTGTCTGTCTCTCTCTCTCTCTCTCTCTCTCTCTCTCTCTCTCTCTCTCATATTATTCCCACTTTATTTTTATAAATGATTCAATAGCACAAAGCAACAAACATACCCAATATTACTACTTCTTATTTTCCCCACACACAAAAAACCCCCTGTGAGGTAGACTGAGAGTATGTCACCAGCCTAAAATCATCCAGTTGGTTTAGATGGCCAAGGCAAGACTAGAACCTGCAGTCTCCAAGTGATTAACCAAAAGTTGCCCAATTGGCTTTCATGCCTAAGATTGGGCTACCACTCAGTCTCCTGGTTTCTAGTCTGGTGCCTTAAGCAACAGACCAAAGATGCTTTAGCTTCTCTATTTATGCCTTGCCTGAGCTATAATAGTAATAATACTTCAATCTCAGATGTTAAAAGTATTTTTGCATACATAAAATTCCAGCTTTAATCTTCCAGAAAGCCAGAGAGAATTGAATCTGAGAATTGAAAAATTGAGTCCCAGAAAGAGGTTGCGCATCTGAGTAATATGTAATAATACATATTGGGAATCAATTCTGTGCTAAAGTAACTTCATCTAGTTAGGCCCATCCTTTACAGAGGTTGGCTAATCATTTGGTTCCACTCCAGTTTTATACGTTCAAGCAGCCTCAGAATTGCACTGTCCTTGCTCTCAATGAAATGGAATTTTTGAACCTACTTAAAGAACTCTTGAGCTAACCTTGGTGCTGAATTTTTTTTGAAAGGGTCAGAATAAATTACTTTCAAAGTCCTATCAAACTATAATTGAAAGTATGAGCTACATAATGCTGGACATTATGCTGAGAGCACTTGATTTTTATTAGCTGAAGTAGGCAATATTCTGCTCTAGAATTCTTTTTGAAGTGGTCAGTGATGGTTGCAGGAGAAAAAAACCTCAGCATTCAATATGAAAGTTTTAGTTTGGACAGCAAATGATGAAACTTGTAAATCTGTATTGTTGTCTACACATGTGAGTCTCTGGATAAAAGTGGTCGGGTATCACTGGGATATAACAAAAGGCTTTTTTATATCCCTCAGTATGACACTCTTAGCTATATTTGAATATGTGTATGTGTCTTCCTGCAATAATAATGAAATATTTTTGGAAGAAAATAGCCCTCTCTCTGTGTGTATAAAATTAATACTTTTAGCTATTGCTCTTTTACTTTCCCCCTTATAAACCAGAAGTGGATCTGATTCTATAGGTAGATCTCAGCCTGATTTGCAATGGGTTAAGATTTTTGGATTCTGGTTGCTTAATGCAACAATGAAATTCCCTTTCCAGTTTAAATGTTGCTGCTGAAATAAAGATACTTTGGGATATGTTCTGGGCTCAGAATTCTTTAAGTCCAAGTGTTTGTATTAAATAATATCATCAAACCAGATAGGAATATATGTTTTATGATAGTATGAAGACATAGCTGAGAGAAGCTTCCGACAATTTTTAAAAAATTCAGGCTGGAGATGTAGAATGTGTTAATATTTATCCCCAGATCTGAGGAAGTTATTACAATGTCTCTTATAAAGTATGTTTGAAGTGGTATCCGTTACATCCAAGTGTTCTTGTTCTGGCTGTGTAGTAACTCAATATGAACCCTTTGGCTGGTTTCATCTCCAATTGTGATCAGAAGTTGAGGATTACCCATAGATGACTAATAGTTATTGGAGCAAGAAAGGGATTGACCATTCCAAATGAGTCTTGCCTTAAGATGTCATAAATCATAAAGCACATCCATTTATTCTACAGGCCTGCCTAATGCTGAAGGAACATCAAACTTAAATGAAAATTCCCAGGTAAATCTGTCTTTGACCACAGACAGAGAGCCAACCAGCTCCACTATTATAAGCTAGTAGGGAACGGAAAACCAGCTGACATTTTCTCTTCCTTGCCTAAATTGATCTGGCCCAGAAATGATTAAACGAGGCAGTATGTTTTTCTCTGATTACAGTGGACAACGTTTAGAAAACAAGACAGTAAATTCAGTGGCGCTGAAAATAGGAAAAAAAGGCCACTGAATAATTCCAGGAGCAAAGTAACCTTATTACACTAACAAGCTGAGAAATAATGAGACACAAATACGGTTCAATAACCATCAGCATCTCTGTAATTGATTGGACAAGTAATCCTGTTCAACACCTGCCACTCCAGTTTCCATAAAGTCCTGAATCTTGCATAGAGCAAGTGAATAGTTCCCATTAAATTGATTTTATTAGACGTCAAAGACAAGTTCTTCTCCAATCCCATTTCTCTTACCTAGGGATCTACTCCCACACCATTCAATGGGTTTGTCAACATTTGGGTTTGTTCATCCCAAATGAGATCACTGGACTTCCTTGTTTTTTTTTCTTTAAACATAAGTATGACTCACAGAATAGCCCAAAGGACATATTCCAGTAGAGAGAAGTTTCCTCAAGAGGGGCTCAAGAATGAGTCCGAAAGTTCAAAAGAGTAAATCTCTGGTTCTGGTGACAGACTCGAATTCGATCTTGCAAAAAAAAACAAAACACCACAAAACAAAACAAAACAAAAACATGCCCATTTCATGATGTGAAATCTCAAAGTGAATGTTGATACATTTAGTGCAAATTTAGAAAAATGTGTAACTCTCTAATGTCACTTTCAGTCAGCGGGCAAATATCTTCATTCATTTCAAGAACAAGATACCTAATCTTTATATATAAAAGTGAAATACCACTCATGCATCATCACAAAATCTCCAGAACCGTAAAGCCTACAAACTTGAAATTTGGCACGTATGTTCCTCTTGCTTCTAGGTACTCACCAAAAAAGGATTTTTTGAAATGACCATCAGAGCATTAGTATTTCCTATATTATTATTAACACACTCTGATGCTAAGGAGTTCTACTCCCCCTCCCCACCTGAAAAGAAATATGTTCCAAATGCAAAGCACAAGCAGAGGAGAGGAGTTTCAGTTTTAGTTTCACAGCAGCAACCAGTTTTAGTGCAGATCAGTTGAGCTAAGCTACGCCCAGGCTTCTTGCTCACACAGCAAATATTGCTTAAGTTTCCAAACAGCCCTCAACTCTCTCTCATACACCGACAGGACGCTAGCTAGATGAATACCGATGGATGCTGGTAGGCAGAGGCAGAATTTTTTCCCCTTATTTTCCTCCCCCAAAACTAAGCCCGATCACATAGTTTCATAGCAAAGCATGAGTATCAAGCTTGTCTCTTTGTGAAATGGCTAGGAATTTTTGTCCACATGTGACAGTGGCTAAAAGTTATTATATGGAGGAATGTGGTTTTATTTTATTGAAATGCAATGAAAATGTATGCAATTACTGAGCGAGAGATGCTATGCTTTCAAATCATAAAGTGGACGGTGTTTGCATGTAATCAGCAATTCCCTTAAACATAACAACATATCCACCGGACATTTTACTCTTATTTAGGGATCTAACCAATGAAAGTTTTTATACCAATTAAAAAAAAATCTCAGATCATATTAAAGGAAGTTGAATGTGTGAACTGAACCAATTTCATAGAATAAGGCACCACAGGAAGGTCCCTCCAATACATTTCAATCAATTCTGTTTCCCAAAGAAATACTATAGATGCATTTATATGTTTATATATTTGCTAAGCACATTTATAAGCGGCCCAGTTCCAGATGGCTCGGGAAGGCTTCCAAAAACACATTAATGAAAACCCAACCAATAAAATCAACTCCAGCACTTAAAGTGTAAAATAAGCAACATAAAATGGTAAAACTGCCCCATGGCGTTTCATGCTTCACTATAACCAGAATGGATGTGACATGATACTGTTAGTTAAGACAAGGAGGTCATAAGGGGACACGCCATTTTCCTCCGGCCTCCTCTCAAACTCCTCCAAGCACTCCTGAAATCTGGAAGAGGCTTCTGGGTAGGTGTTGATGTTGTGCAGAAATCTTGTTCAGCTTTTGCGAAATAATAAATAAAATAAATAATAAATAATAAATAAAACAGAGATGAGCTCCAGAAGAGGGAGAAAATTCAAGCATCAGGTCTGCTTCTCTTCATTTGTAAAATGAATATTGATTTGTTTTGTTTTTACATTGTGGCGACCAAAACTGGATGCAATATTCCAAGTGTGGCCTTACCAAGGCACTGTAAAGTGGTATTAACACTTTATTTTAGATTAACAGAGTTGGAAGAGACCTTGTAAGCCATCTAGTCCAACACCAACACCCCATCCAAGCACCCTACACCAGGGTTGTCAAACTCAAGGCCTGAGAGCTGGATCCAACCCATGGGGTGCTTAGATCTGGCCTGTGGGGCTGCCCTGGAAACAGCAAAGGACTGGGACACGGTGCCTCTTCCAGCAAAAATGGAGCTCAGGGTTGCGTGCTCCGTTTTCGCTGGCAGAGGGTTGCAGGAGGCTGTCCTAGCTGAAAAGAGAGCTCAAGAGGACCATGTGCCCGAGCTCCGGCTGGCAGAGGGTTGCAGGAGGCTGTCCTAGCTGAAAAGAGAGCTCAAGAGGACCACGTGTGCCCCCCGAGCTCCGTTTTCGCTGGCAGAGGGTTGCAGGAGGCTGTCCTAGCTGAAAAGAGAGCTCAAGAGGACCACGTGTACCCCCCGAGCTCCATTTTTGCTCGCAAAGAGTTGCAGGAGGCTCTCCTAGCTGAAAACAGAGCTTAGGAGGACCATGTGTGCCCCCCGAGCTCCGTTTTTGCTGGCAGAGAGTTGCAGGAGGCTGTCCTAGCCAAAAATGGAGCTCGGGAGCCCATTTTCACTGGCAGAGCACTTGGGCTGTACAGGTGCCCCTGACACGAGTAATGTCAAGGTGGCCATCCCCACCCTAGCCACGCCCACCTCCCAGCCCTCCGAGGCCAAACACAACCCTGATGCGGCCCTCAATGAAATCGAGTTTGACAACCCCTTCCCTACACCCTTTCTGACTTGTAAATGGCTTTAACAGGAATACTTTTCCTGTACCTTAATTGAAGGAAATAACATACATAGTTGAGATCAGCAGAGCCCCTAACCGTAGTATGATGGGTTAGTGGGAAAGAATCATAATCGAAGTTCGTTTTCTTTTCTTTTTCTTTTTAAGGCAGATGGACACATTTTCTGATTGGATCTCCCTAGCTCTGAAGTTCTGGCAGTGGCATAAGAATAGTTTGGTCTAGTGGTTAAGACACCAGATTAGAAACCAGGAGAATGTGAGTTCTAGTCTCACTTAGGCATCAAAGCTGGCTGGATGGGACAGTGACTCCGTCTCCACTCAGGTTGGTTGTTGTAGGGAAAATAGGAGGAGGAAGCACTGCTGATGTTACCTAGTTGGTTGATGAAACATCTGGAACAAGACAACCAAGCTTAGAGAGCATCAAGGACCCCACAGGAGGAAGGAGTCTTATGTATGTTTGCCACCTTAGGTTATTTATAAAGGAGAGATAAAAATCTAATCAATAATAATAAAATCATTTTCTCTTTTTTTCACAATGGGTATCAGAGACACTCTTTCACTGAAGCAAAAAAAAAATGGTTTACTTATAGTACCAGAAAATGTCTAAAATGCTATATGCCCACTATATAGAAATATGCAAATTGGGATACAGCAGCAACCGATTTGATTGGATGTCAGTTGTTCTATGCGATAATGAGGGTAGCGACGAAAAGACTTCAGTTTATTAAATTACATCAAGATTTCCCAACTTTAACACACGCAGACTTCAATTCCCAGAATTCTTTGCTGGCTGGGAATTTCTGGGAATTGAAGTCCACGCATCTTAAAATTGCCATGGTTGGGAAACCTTGAATTAGACCAAATCAACAACTTTCAACAACAGTTACGATTGCTGTGGTGTTTTTGCTAGGTGTAATCATTAAATGGCCTCTCTTCCCAGCATCGGTTCTTGTTCCTAGTCTCTTAATCACCGTTCTTTATGTCTAAATGTTTCTATGGTTCTGCTGAAACTTTATTTTCCCTGGGAAAGTGCATTTGAGGCATGAGTAATGTGTTTGCTTTTGCTTGCTTTGATTAACATCATATTTTCTACTACAAATGCTTTATGATTGCATTCAATTTTACTTCTCCCCCCCTTGCTTTTATAAATTGCTGAGCTCGGAAGAGATTGAGAATCTCACAGTTTATCTATCGATTAGATCAGGGGTGTCAAACTCAAATTCATCGGGGTCCGCATCAGCAGTTTGGTCCCCATCAAAGGGCCAGTTGTATCTGTAGGTCTATGTGTCCACTCTTTATTATCATAAATTAATGTCACTGCATTCAATTATTACTGTTTTTTGTAATAATGTAAGTAATAACTAGCTCTGAAAGCAGAAACATAGTCAGAATAATGACAAGTAGATATTCAAATGTACAATTATTGTACAATGTATTGAAAAATGTTTTTTGGTAACAAACATTAATTTTTTTAAACATACAAATATTGCCAAACACTGTTTATTAAACATATGGAAAACACAAGGCATTACCTTTTTTTAACTTTACTGACTAGATGGCTGACATCGTTTTCCTAAGGTCAGTCCATCGATGTTTGGCGTTAGGTCTTGTGCCCCCTTTTAAAGTGCCCAGCCATCTGCCCCCTTTTATAGTGCCCAGCCATCTGCCCCCTTTTAAAGTGCCCAGCCATCTGCCCCCTTTTATAGTGCCCAGCCATCTGCCCCTTTTATAGTGCCCAGCCATGTGCCCCCTTTTAAAGTGCCCAGCCATGTGCCCCCTTTTAAAGTGCCCAGCCATCTGCCCCTTTTATAGTGCCCAGCCATCTGCCCCTTTTATAGTGCCCAGCCATCTGCCCCCTCCATTAACTTTACTTACCTTTTACTTCTTTCTTTCTTTTACTTCTTTCTTCTTGCTCCTCTCCGCGGCGTCGCATGCGCTCCTCTGATCCCTGGAGATGTCGGGCGGACGCCACGTGATGACGTCACGTCCGACACCCAGGGAGCAGTGCGGGGCAGGAAGAAGTCGGGCCAGGTCCCGGAAGGTAAATAATTTTTTTTTTTTAACTTGAGCCATTTTTAAAATGAATTTACTCCGTGCAGGCACGGAGTAAATTCATTGAAAAAAAGGGGGAGGCTGCAAGGCTGGCGGCGGCACCGCGGGCCATCAGACGAGGTCTGGCGGGCTGGATTTGGCCCGCGGGCCTTGTGTTTGACACCCCTGGATTAGATAGACAGACAGACACACAATTTTTAAACTGCCACAATCATACAATTCTCGGCAGCGTACTAAACAGAGATAAAGCCATAAAAATCACAGGGGCTTCCATTGCATGTGGACCCAAAAGAGGGAATCTGCTTACAGTAGACACAACTCTGGTCATTTTGTTTGAAAGCATCTGTTCCTATGGCTGATCTTGTTCCATCATATAACAATAATGTAGAAATAAATTTAGAAGTAGCCTTGAGAATAAGGAAGATGTAAACAAGAGAGACTTGCAGAAAAGGTTGCATAATCCATAGAAAAAGGAAAACCTAAGAAAGAAGTTCAAAACAAGCCCACCTTGATTTTGTTTAGTAAATATAGCAGTATTTCTCAATTGTGGCAACTTTAATATATGTGGACTTCAACTCCCAGAATTCCCCAGCCAGCATAGTGGCCGAAAGAATTCTGGGAATTGAATTCTATGCATCTTAATGTTGCCACCATTGTGGAACATTGATATAAAGGATAGACAAGGAGACACTTGGTCAGGCTGTTGCGGTTTTGTTATTCCCCCTTACTATAATAAAGAACATTCCTGGAAGCCTTGCCTGCTTCTGGATCTTGAATTGTGACAAAAATAAAACAAGAGTTCAAACATTTTAAAATGACACCCAGAAAGCCAATTGGAGTAATGTAAAATACTCCTATGGCATTGCATAATTAATTTTAAAAGCCCTATGGAAACACTGCGTTTAACCTGCTCCTGGAAGGCGAGATGGAGATGGTTAGCTCCAAGGAAAGAGCTATTCCATAATATGGAACCATTCTGGAGAAATGCCTTGATTCCCCTCATTCCATTCGGGACTTAAAGATTTTTTTCCTAGGATGTTGGACAGATTGATTCTAGTTGAAGAAGGTGATCCTGAGATTGCTTTGTGATCAAGTCATCATTTTGAATGATCCCATAATCCCTTGCAGGGTGGAGTCTGGGCAACTGAATGGAGCTGAGTGTTTATTGGCTGGATGCCCTTCCTGTCGCCAGTATGGAATTTTGTTCAGCCGATACATTCTCATTGTGTCCAGACAGAGAAATATCTGCCCCTTCTTTTGTGATTGAACTCACAGCCTTCTGACTGTGAGATGAGAGCTTTACTTCTGGGCCACCGCACCACTCACTTTGTTATCAAGTCGTAAGGGTTATAAAATCACCCCTGCAAGGCAGGGGTGGGATTCAATTTTTTTTACTACCGGTTCTGTGGGTGTGGCTTGGTGGGCGTGGCTTGGTGGGCATGGCTTGGCTTGGTGGGCGTGATAGGGGAAGGTTACTGCAAAATCCCCACTCCCTCCCCACCCCACTAACCTGCTCTCCAGTTCCGTTCTCCTGTGCGGGGCAACCAAAGAAGACCCAGCCAATCAGCTGGGACTCAGGAGGCAGAGAATAGATGGGGGCGGGGCCAGTCAGAGGTGGTATTTGTTGGTTCTCCAAACTACTCAAAATTTCCGCTACCGGTTCTCCAGAACTGGACAGAACCTGCTGAATACCACCTGTGCTGCACGGTAGTCTAGAGAGGAAATCAAAACCATGAGAATAACATTACAAATATTCCTCAACTTACACCCTCAGCGGGGGCCAGAATTTCCATTGCTAAGCAGGGCAGTTGTTAAGTGAGTTGTGCCTGATTTTACGACCCTTTTCTGTGCCATGATTGTTAAGTGAATCGTCAGTTATTAACCTGGCTTCCCCCATTGATTTTTCCTTTGGAAGCTGGCATATGGTGATCACATGACCCCAGGATGTTGCAACTGTCAAAATATATGCCGGTTGCCAAGCACATGGATTTTGCACACCTGACTGTGGGGATGCTGTGATGGTCACAAGTGTGAGGACCAGTTGCAGCTTTCTTCAGTGTTATTGTAACTTTGAACAGTCACTAAATGAATGGTTGTATGTTAAGGCATACCTGTACCTGTACAGTAACAGAATTTTTGCAAGTCTGAAAGCCTTTCCCCCATTTTATTTTATTTTGTTTATTTTATTAGTTTAGTTTAGTTTTCCCTCTCCACTTCTTTCCTCTCCCTCCCCTCCTCCCCTCTCCTCTCTTCCCTCCTCCCCTCCCCTCCTCCTCTCCCTTCTCCTCCCCTCCCCTCCCCTCCTCTCTCCCCTCCTCCCCTCCCCTCCTCCTCTCCCTTCTCCTCCCCTCTCCCCTCCTTTACTCTCTTCCCCTCCTCCTCTCCCCTCCCCTCCCTTATCCCCTCCCCCTTCCCCTCTCCTCTCCACTCCCTCTCTCCTCTCCTCCTGTCTCCTCTCCTCTCCTTTTCCCTCCCCTCCTCCCCTCCCCTCTCCCCTCCTCTCTTTCCTCCTCCCCTCCCCTCCTCCTCTCCCTTCCCCTCCCCTCTCCCCTCCTTTCCTCTCTTCCCCTCCTCCTCTCCCCTCCCCTCCCTTATCCCCTTCCCCTATCCTCTCCTTTCCACTCCTCTTCCCTCTCCTCCTGTCTCCTCTCCTCTCCTCTCCCCTCTCCTCCTGTCTCCTCTCCTCTCCTCCCCTCTCCTCCTGTCTCCTCTCCTCTCCTCTCCTTTTCCCTCCCCTCCTCCCCTCTCCTCTTGGTAGGGTCCCTTCTAAGATGTTTTCTCTACCCCCATTCCTTCTGTATTCGTGTCTGACCGTTGTCTAGACTGCAGTTCTTCCTTTTTTCTCCCAAGGTCATTCTCCCAGACCACTGCATACAGTTAGGGTTTTTAATAACTTTTTAAAAAGGATTTAAATTGAACTTAGAAGTCTGTTGGCTGCCACCCATGGCAGATGTATCATAGGCTTGTGGATGCCTAGAACCAGTTAACACATAGGCTGATGCAGTTTGAACAGATCAGTTTGGCATTTGAAAGTTATATTTTTTAATGGGGTTTGTGCAGCCTGAGTGCTCACCATCTACATGGCCCCTAGAAACCTCTAGACATTGTTAACAATTATTTGACCCAATTATTAAATACATGACTGGAGAAACATTGCATTAATTATAATTAATTTCAACAGCATGTGAATACAAATTTAATGCGTTGAAATTGAGGTTTCCTTTTGCCCCAATCACTGCTTTCTGCCCTACCCTTTAAAGCAGAGCCATGCTTTAGAAGAAAATATTTTTCCCAAATTGTCATATTTACTACTGAAATGGAAAATATGTAATAAGATCCTATAAGATGTGATAGAGACCTTGCTAAACTGTTGTTTGCCTTTATTTTTCTTGGGCAGCTAATATAGGATCTTGTAAACTATCAACTGTCACAGATGCAATTGCACTCAAAATTGTCAAACAGAATCATCATCATCATCGAATCCTAGAGTTGAAAGGGAACTTAGAAGCTATCTAGTCCAATCAATTGCTTAGTGCAGGATCCTTTAGTGTTTGTTGGGCAGATTAACATCCCGACTTGGTTTGAAAAGAATTTGCCTCTTTAGGTGCTGGTCCGTGACCATAATAAAAATGGATCGATTGCCACTTGATGTGGCAATCTGTTCCATTGGCCATAAGTTATGAGAAGGAGTTGTCTGAAAACTGATGACTGAATATTTATTTTGTCTTGTCTTGTCTTGTCTTGTCTTCTTGCCTTACCTTACCTTACCTTGCCTTACCTTACCTTACCTTACCTTACCTTACTATCAGCGGTGGGATATGACAGGGTTACCTATCCAGTTCGGGATTTACGAGCTTCCCTGCCTGCTGTGAGCTGCGCGCCTGTTAGTCGTCATTAGCACGCTGTGTTCTGAGAAGCAGCCTTTGAAACAGCCCTCTTTTCTTGTTTTTTAACTGCAGCTGTGCCTTGCTGAAGTTGAAAAATCAGGAAATAAAGATCAGGTAAGAGCCCAGGTGGACATGTAGGCAAAAACATCAGCAGACATAGAACCAGTGGACAGAACTGGTAGAAACCCACCCCTGCTTACTATCTCATCTCATCTACCTACCTACCTACCTACCCTATCCTATCTGTCTGTCTCTCTCTCTCTCCTGTCTGTCAGTCAGTCAGTCTGTCTGTCTGTCTGTCTGTATCTCTCTCCCTCTCTTGTCTGACTATCTCTTGTCTGTCTATCTATCCTATCTATCTATCCTATCTATCTATCCTATCTCTCTCTCTCTCCCTCTCTCTCTCCAGCTTGCAACTTATAAAATAGAAAAAACTAATTAAAATATTAAAACATTGCAACTACACAGCTTAACAAACATTCAACACTATTGCGTGTTAACAATCATAGGAATGATCATCCCATGCCATTTAGTTAATAGAGTCAGTTTGTTGTAATGCTTAAAGTGGTGGCCTAGAAAACAGAAGATAATGAATTTTAATCCTTGTTAAGTTTGGAGAATAAGGAGACCAGACATCTGACCAGTGACTTCAACTCTTTAATAATAACAGGAATCAGAATGGAACAGAGCAAAGCTATGGGCAGCAGTAACCCTTTATAGGGTTAGCTGCTGCCTTATTAACCAATGAAAATGCGCAACAGGTTCCAACTACTGACCAATAAGGACAGTCCCAAAAGTGACCAATCAGGGACCGGTTCTGGCCCAATCCCAAGTTGTTGTATAAGAACCAATCAGGTGTGCAGGTTTTCAACCCCTAATTTGCATTTAGGTTATTCACTTTTATTGATTCACAACAATCCTGCCTTAGGCATGAAAGTCAATTGGGTGAGTTAGGGCCAGTCATCCCCACTCAGCCCAACTCACCTTACAGGATTGTTGTTGTGGGAAAAATAGGAGAAAGAAGGCATACTTAAGTATGTTTTGCCACCTTGAGTTATATAAAGTCATAAAACATGGGATAAAAATTGAATGAATAAATAAATAAGAATAAATAATAGTATCAGATACTATACAGTCCTGCATGGAAAGAAAAGTCAAGCGAATTACCATTACAAGCAGGTCAATGTACTGTATCAATTACAGCACCAAAATGTTCCCGTGGCCTTAGATTAAACCTGTTTGATTGAATGTGGAAAATATTTGACATCAAACATTTGGGGAATCATTTCAGTTCATCTTTGGGGACAAAAACGGACTTTTCCCTTACTATTTCATCTATAAAAAGCCTACGAACCTGCTGTACTGTTCTTATCTCTGTTTCAAAAGACGCTTCCCTGGGACAGGAATTAGAAAGGAATTTCAGGTCAGGAGACAGCAACATTAATCATACAAAAAAGGCTATCCAAAAATAACATGCTCTGCTAACCTCTTACCTCAATACAAGTACCTAGCAGTTCCTAATCCTGCTAAGGACCATAACATAAAAAAAAAATGAAAGAGAAGGAAGAAAGGATCTCATTAGAAGGGACAATTTTTTTTTCAGGCAAACAGCACGGAGATTCAATTGCTGGTGAAACCTTATCTCTCAACGGAACATTGGAACATATCGATTAAGCTCAGAGAGTACAGCATGTCTATAGCAGCTCCTTCTAGCTTAGTTCCAGGTGATGCTTATCAAAAGCACTTGACACCTTGAAGAAAGTGGTGCAATTCTTCTCTGCTGCACTGGGGAAATAGGGACAAATTTAAGATGCATGGACTAAGTGTGCTACCTGGGGAATTCCGGAAGTTGAAGCTGTGAGGCCGCAAAACCAAGAAAGACACGTTGAGTCAAACCCACAGAAGTTCCCTTTATTGTTCCTCAACTATAGACAGAAGTCTTGCCATGTTAAAGCAAACTACTAGCATCAATGAAGAAGGGAACTTCTAAGGAGGAACTGTCTTGATTCTCTTTATCCCAACCGAAGTATCTAAACTTTGCTGTCTCTTGCTTTCTCTGGAATGAAGTCTCTTCCTCCTGGGAATCCAGACTACATGCCACAGCAGTCGTCCATGCATCTTAAAGTTGCTAAGGTTGAGACGACTGGTTCTAGGGTGTTGCCTGGGTCTTCTGCAGAGAGGAACCAATTACTTTAAATGAAGATGAAGGCTCCCTCAAGTGGAGTTTGATTTGTGGTTGTGAAATGGACAGGATGATGTATTTTGTTTGGCAACAAATTGAAAGTCGCGGAAAGTTGTTTCATTTTTTAGTCTTGCCTGGGAGTATTGTAGTGGTGCCCTATTCGAGAATGAACTCCCCTGATTCAGCTTAGGTTGGGTGTCAAGCGGGTGCCTACATTGCATAGGTGGCAAAAGGCAGGCGGGAAGGAAAGGGAGGTAAGGGAGGGCGAATAGATAGATAGGTAGTAGATAGATAGATAGATAGATAGATAGATAGATAGATAGATAGATAGATAGATAGATAGATAAAATGCATTGCCAAGCATGGCTGCAGACTGTTTATGGAGATCTACTTCTAAAGGTGCTCTGTGCAATGGCTAGGTGGGATGTAGAAAATTCTTCAGAAGATAGCAATAGTAATGGCACTTAGACTTATACACTGCTTCACAGTGCTTTTGACAGCCCCTCTCTAAGTGGTTTACAGAATCAGCATATTGCCCCCAACAATCTGGGCCCTCATTTTACCCACCTCAGAAGGATGGAAGGCTGAGTCAACCTTGAGCCTGGTGAGATTCGATCTGCCAAATTGCAGTCAGCCAGCAGTCAGCAGAAGTAGCCTGCAGTACTGTAATCTAAACACTGTGCCACTGCAGCTCAGATATGGCTTAAGGCCCTGCAGGAATGCAAGAGTTGTTTTGATGGGCATCAAGTTCATTAGGTATAAAAGCCAAATAGGTAAGTTTGGGCCAATCACTAGGAGATGATGAGTTATAATCCCATTTTAGGCATGAAAGCCGGCTGGGTGATTTCAGGCCAGTCCCTTTCTCTCTCAGCCCAACTCACTTCAGAGGGTTATAATAGGAGGAAGGAGGAGTATTGGTTATCTGTGCCTCCCTGAGTTATTTATAAAAATAATAGAGGAGGGATAAAAACCAATAAATAAACAGCACTGATCCACAGCTGTGGCACATATTTCTTGACATTTCTTTACAGTAGGCAGCTGTAATTTGTTGCTGGTGGCGGAAAAAATCCGTCACTAGTTGAGAAGGGAACTCTAAATAAATTATATAGGAGAAATGGCAGTGATACCTCTGCTGTATAAAATACTAGAATGAATTATAATTTTGAAGTGGGTTTGGCGTCAGCACTTAAGATGACTCAGGGACTTTCTATCCCAGTTTTTCCCCCTTCCGTTTCCTTCTTTTCCACATCTGGTGGGGAAAAAAATAGCAGAGAAAATATATTCTTGCTACAGGAACTAAAGATTTTGTAGAAATATAGGTGGCAGTGAAGTATTCCTGGGTAGACTTTAGCAAGAATTACAGTAGTTTATGTCAGGGGTTGCCAACCTTTTGGACCTCAGGGACCACCAAATTCATAGTTTTAAATACCGCAGCCCACTAATATGAATTTTGACTGAAGTGGCTTGCTCACATTTTCCCAGGTTCTCTGCAGAAAGCAGAGATCCTGGGAAAATCCCCCAAAAAGTCTGCAGGAAAATTCCTCACCTCGTTTTCCTACCAATTGATCATTCTTTATTTGGGATTGCAGGAAACAGTCTCCAGCTCTGTTCTTGGGGGAGGGAAAGAGAGAGAGACTTTTGGCTTCATGCAAGGAAAGCAGCAGAAGCAGCAGAAGCCTTCCTTTCTCTCCCCCAAACTCTGCCAGAAATGAGTCTTTGTGAGACTTGTCGTGCCAGAGCAGCCTCTTGGAGCAGGATGCATTGCAGGGTCCCAAAGACTCATTTATGGTGGAGTTTGGGGGAGAGAAAGAAAGACTTTTGCTGCTTTCCTTGTGTGCAGCCAAAAGCAGAAGAAAAAAGAAGTGGAAAGAAGCAGCGTGGTGGCCAGGCCAGGCACGTGGGGCGTGTGGTGCAAGTTCCCCCCTCTGCCCTTTCCCCCCTCCCCTCACTACCTCATGTTGTTCACAATGCAAGTGACACAAGCCTTGTGTTCCTGCAGGCCATGTGGGCAGCACAGCCTTGTGTTCCCGGCAGCCTGGATTAATTGCTTTGGGGGTGACATTTCTCTGCGGAACACCAAAATTTTCTCACAACCACTGGTCTAGATTAACAGACCTGGAAGGGACCTTGTAGGTCATCTAGTCCTTGAGTTACAAGACTTGGTTTAGTGACCATTACAGCGACCCTGAAAAAAGCAACTTATGCCCATATTTCACACTTACGGCCCTCTTAGCATCTCTATGGTCATGGTCCAAATTTAAATGCTTGGCAACTGACTTGTATTTATGACAGTTGCAGTGTCCCTGGGTTCATGGCTTTGGCGACCTTCTGACAAGCAAAATCAATGGGGATGTCCGATTCACTTAACAACCATGTTACTAATCTAACAACTGTGGTAAGACAGGTTGTAAAATGGGGCGCAACTCACTTACACAGCTGTCTCACCTAGCATTGTGGTCGTAAGTCGATGACTATTTGTCATGGGTTTTCAAGACAGAGTACCTGCCTCTTAAGCAGGATGGAAATCATCTTACTGTCCACATTGCAACAGGCCCTCCGCAGCTCTCCAATCTTCCTAGCTTAAATGGGAAGACGATGCAGCCATTGTCTGTCCAGACGGTCAATAAAAAATGTCTAGACTCCAGAGAATGTAATCAGGCTTTGAAAAGAAAATGGCTTTTTAAACATTTATCCTACGGGAACCCACAAGGGAACGAATTGTGGGTTTTCCCTTCCCCCACCTCAATTCTGCCGCGTTGAAGAGTTATGCAAAGGGAAGATCCGTAAATGTTTGTTTGGGATGAATGGTGACATTTTACCAGGACATATTAGACAAATAAAGCTCCACCAAGTGCGCTTTTATTTCAGACAATAGAGATGGTTAATGTCAAAATCATTCAAATGTATGCCAGGTTTTTTTTTTCCTTCTTCACCTTCCTTTCTCTTTGCTGCTACTTTATATTAGATATCGACATGACAGCCATCTGTGTAAAGGAACATTTTTAAATAAAGGAAGTTTATTTTTTCTAGCTCTGGGCAGACTTGAGAACCACAAGGATAAGAGGGAGATATTTCCTCTATTGGATCTTTCTAGCAGGCCTCAGAATATACATGTGTGTTCTGACGAATGAATACGAGCATCTTAACGTCAAACTATTTTAATTTTTTGCCATTTTTTTTGAAGCATTAAATAGAAACTCTAAAAAAAATAAAAGGAAAAAGAGAAAAAAAAATACAAAGGCTGTGATCCTAACTTAACAAGTGCAGTGGTTCACTTAACAACAGTGGCAAAAAAGGTTGTAAAATGCGGCAGAACTCACTTAACAACTGCCTTACTTAGCTATGGAAATTTTGGGCTGAATTGTGGTTGTAAGTCAAGGATTACCTGTATGTTCTGTTGCAACTTCCAGAATTCCTAGCTAGTATGGTTTATAGTTAGTTTTGGAATTCACATTTTTGCCAGACCAGAAGAATGCCAGATTAGGTCAATTTACTTCAACTGAGTAAGTACAGATACGATTATCCTAAAAATTGCAATTATTGCATCTGCTATGCTCAAAAAAGGAAGTACCACAGTAAAAAGAAGACCTAGTTTCATATTCTTAGACTACTATAAACTGTTAGCTGGAGAAGGATTGGATGGCAGAGCTGATGGTATTCTTTAGGATGCAGGAGAAAAAGAGTTATTTTTCTGAATGCAAAGGATCGATGAATATTCAGTGAAGTGTTTGCCGCGATGAATTACAGTCCAAGAGGCGTTAAAACAATGTGTTCAACAAATGTACCAGCTGGCCACTGTATCATTGCCATGAGTGAAAATAAGACCATCACTACAGTGAGGAAAAATGTTGCCAATGGCTGGATTGGAGGGGGGAGGACTTGTCTGGCTGGCACATTCTTTTATTTCTATGGTTGGTCGCATAGATGTTTAGACAGAGCAGCCAGATGTTTAGACTGAATTTGGCATTTTTATCCATCCTTCCAAAGCACCTGGGATAGGCAGAAGTTGTTATTTCATGGTGTTAAAGGTATTGTTTGGAGCTTCTGTGGTGCAGTGGTTAGAGTGCAGTACTGCAAGCTACCCCTGAAGCCAGCTGCCTACAATTTGGCAGTTCAAATTCCACCAGGCTCAAGGTTAAATCAGCCTTCCATCCTTCTGAGGTGGCTAAAATGATGACCCAAATTGTTGGGGGCAATATGCTGACTCTGTAAACTGCTTAGAGAGGGCTGTAAAGCACTATAAAGCAGTATATAAGTCTAAGTGCTATTGCTATATAAGCAAGTACTATTTCTTGCAGATAATTCCAATGCACTCATTATTGCTACTTTGTCATGCTGTTGCTTATAGTCAGTCTGTGTGATCTTGTAGTAACTAACTAGGTGCTGCTGTTCCAACTTCTGTGCAGAAGTTCAGCTGTTTCTGTCTTCTCAATTCTTCTCATTTTCTGTCTTTGAATGCATTTGTACTTCTTATTATTAATATAATACCGTATTGATGTTGCCCAACTCCAACCAAGTCTATTAAAGACATATGCACAGAGATATCTGAATATTGGGTAAGTTTTAGAAATCCAACTTGTAGCAATGTAAAGGATGTATAATATAAGGCTAGATATAATATGTTAAAGATATCAGATTTTAGATTCCAATGAAGGAGTGTATTTGTAGCTCATGTTGAAATGCGGGATCCTTGGTGCTCTCTAAGGTTGGTTATTTTCTTGCAGATGTTCATTACCCAACTAGGTAACATTGCCAGCACTGATGATGTTACTTAGTTTGGTTAATGAAACATCTGCAAATAAACAACCAATCTTGGGGAGCACCAAGGACCCCTCAGACTTTATATTATTCTTAAAATTAATTTATGTGTTTCTACTTAATCTGAATTTTTCTTCAATAAACTTCCTATTTGTTAAATGTGCATACTTTTAACACCTTCAGAGATTTTCATTGGATTAGATGTTCTAGGAATACAGGTTGGGGAGAGAAACAGGACAATAAAAAAAAAAAAAAGGCCATGTACTTCTATATAGATGCCTGCAATTTAAAACCAGTCTCAAGGGAAAATTAGGCTGAAAATGTTAGTTAAAAGTATGGTGAAGCCTGCTATTCAGCTGTCTCTTTATCTAGAATTAACTGATATGGGGTGCAAAAATCTGGATGATCATTAGATCTTTATGGTATCATCCTGAGGCTTTCTATACTTTCTATAATTTCTCGGAGTTCCCTCTTATCCTCCTCATAATACTACCAATGGGGTCAACTCAGGATAGGGGAATTCTCAAGTGGGATGGTACTCAACAAAGCCAAGATGGCAGCTTCAATTAGATAGTTGTGGCTGCAATCTTGAATTGACCCCACCCAGAAATCCTTAGTTCAGAAGTAACCAGGAATACAAGAGTTGTATAAGTGGAGAATAAGATGTTTAGCTTGTTCTCCCTCTCAAATTTCCTTCTCTCAGTAAATAACTGAAAAAAGCCTTTTCAATCAGGCATGTGTAGAACAATTACTGTTCCAAGACCAGGCTGTCTTTAGATAATCTGTTTTATTGCCTTCCTTTTTGCTTTTCCACCAACAGAACTATCTTTTATTTTATTTTTGTGTGTGTTGATTTTAAGCATTGTTGGTTCATTGTGATGGTCTTTGTTTAAGAATATATTTATTGTTCTCTAGTAAACCATTCTCAGCTCTTTGGGGAAGAACAATATTGATATAAAACAAGCCAATAAAATAGACTAGTAGTTCTCTACGTACCAAGAGACGTACAAATCTTATAGCAGGCTAACAAGATTCCAAATGAATTTTCTTTGAAGTGTGACCCCTAATAAAAATCAGTGGGGGTCATATGACATGCTTAATTAGGTTAAGTAAAAACATAGCAAGTATATTTGCATAGCAGGGCAGGCTAAGCGAAGAGAACTTTAATCTTGAGGAGGATTTGAATGTTTGTGCATGTTGTGCAAACCCAACCATTTTGGTTCATATGTGGACCAATGAATTGTGCAATCTGAGAAAATGAATTAATTCAATAACCTAGTTAAGCATAATGCATTTATATAGGATATTTTAATTAGATTGATGTAGGCTAGGTTTTCAGTTTCAGATCTTTGCCATCAACAACATTCTCTGCTAGTGGTAAGAATAGCCCTGATCACAACCAGTGTCAAGTTTAAACCAAGCATACCCATGTTGAATATACCATAGATAGGTAAATAAATAGATAGATAGATACTGTAGGAAGGTAGGTAGGTAGGTAGATAGACAGATAGATACTGTAGATGATAGATAGATAGATAGATAGATAGATAGATACTGTATATAGATAGACAGACAGACAGACAGACAGAATTGCATGATTAATTAAAGCAATCTTTAAAAGAATCAAATCATTTTTCATTGTTTTTGAATTAAATTAAGGTGTCTTCTCAGTTGATTTAGTTCTGAGTAATGTTGGGAGAGGAAGCATGGGTCATTGCTGGCAGCCTAATATTTCATGAGATCAGGAAACGGTGCACTTCTAATGGTTAAAGTACTCTATGCTTGATATGTGGTTAATGTCTGGAATTGGTGGAATGGGATGATGGAATAGATACATATGGAAGGAAGGGCAGATGGTGGTCAATGCAAGCTGCTTTCTTTTTTGAGCTGCAGGCAATATGATGCCTAAATTCTCAAAATAAACAAAACAACTATAATGTTTATTGCTTTGCCCAAGATAGCATATGGCAGAAACATGATTTCCAATATAATACTCTAAATGAAGGCATTGGAGCTTTTGAGAAAGATATATGCAGATTTGTCTGGGTATCTGACACATATATTAAGCAGCTTGTTTCCAATGATGCTCCTTAGGCTGGAAAATGTTGATGTGGGGAAAAAAGTAGAGAAATGTTCTTGAGCACATAAGGCAAGAGTTATGAGTGGGTTTATCATTCTTTTATGTGGTTGTCCTTTGCCTGCCCGCCTTCATAAATTCATTATGAATAGTTTGCTAACAGTCTCAAGTGCCCCATCTAGACAACTTTGAATTCCTCCAAATAAATAATTAATACATCTGTTTACAAAGGAAGTTTAACTGTTTTAGGCAGCATCATACAGAGAGACAGCTTGGAAGCTGCCATTAGATTTGCAATGGGGCCAAAATCCATTTCTTTTCCTTTTTATAACATTATCCCTCGGATTTTCTTGATAGGAATTTTTTTGGTTGATAATGTATAAAGGTAAAGGTTCCCCTCGCATATATGTGCTAGTCATTTCCAGCTCTAAGGGGCAGTGCTCATCTCTGTTACAAAGCCGAAGAGCCAGCACTGTCTGAAGACATCTCCGTGGTCATGTGGCCGGCATGACTAAACACTGAAGGCACATGGAACGCTGTTACCTTCCCACCAAAGTGGACTGCTAGGTTAACAGAAGCTGGGACAAGTAATGGGAGCTCACTCCGTTACACGGTGCTAGGGATTTGAACCGCCGAACTGCTGACTTTTAGAAGCATTCCTGTCAAACAGACAACAAATGGTCAAAATCGGGAGCGTCCTATCAAATCCAGTACCTGTCAATAGTGGTGTCCCCCAGGGCAGTGTTCTAGGACCAACTCTCTTCATACTCTACATAAACGACCTCTGTGATCATATTAAGAGCAATTGCGTTCTCTTCGCTGATGATGTAAAGCTGTTCAATACCACAGACAATACTGCTACCCTACAAAAGATCTTGACTATGTATCTGAATGGTCAAACAAATGGCAACTTCAAATCTCAACAAATAAATGCTCTGTCTTACATATTGGCAAAAAAAATCAGAAAATAAAATACAAGCTGAATAGTCAAGATCTTGTTGATGACCCAAGCTCTGTAAAGGACCTTGGAATACTCACCTCTAATGATCTAAGTGCTAGAGCCCACTGCAACTACATAGCCAAAAGGCATTAAGAGTTGTTAACCTAATCCTACATAGTTTTTCTCTGGTAATATCACACTACTAACCAGAGCATACAAAACATTTGCTAGACCAATACTCGAATACAGTTCATCAGTCTGGAACCCTCATTACGTATCTGATATTAGCACAATTGAGAAAGTCCAGAAATATTTCACAAGAAGAGTTCTCCACTCTTCTACTCGTTGTAGAATACCTTATGCCACCAGACTTGAAATTCTAAAACTAGAAAACCTTGAATTACGCCGTCTTCGGTCTGACTTAAGCATGGTATATAAAATCATACATTGCAATGTCCTACCTGTCAATGAATACTTCAGCTTCAACCATAACAACACAAGAGCACACAATAGATACAAACTCAAAGTAAACCGCACCAAACTTGATTGCAGGAAATACGACTTCAGCAATAGAGTGGTCAACGTCTGGAATACTCTACCCGACTCTGTAGTCTCTTCCCCAAACCCCAAAAACTTTAACCTTAGACTGTCTACTATTGACCTCACCCCTTTCCTAAGAGGTCTGTAGGGGGCGATGCATAAGCGCACCATCGTGCCTACCGTCCCTGTCCTATTGTTTCTCTTATTCTTTTATTTTTCTTATATGTACCCATTTCATGTATTCACAACTATGTATACACTTATACTTATTATCTTGTAAACAATTGGCAAATCAAATAAATAAATAAAATAAATAAATAAAATAAATTTTAGGGAAGATACTCACAAACAGGGACAAGTCAGGGAAAGCAACCAAGTTAATAAGGGTCTTGGGAGGAAAACCTTATGCTTAGAGGTATATGAGAGGTTCATGTTGGATAAGAAAAGGCTGTTGGGGTGAGATCTTATCCAGGGTGACAGTGAAGATGCTTATAGGGAAGAGGTGAAGGCTCTCGTGGACTGGTGTAATAAAAGTAACCTGGTTCTAAATGTTAATAAAACAAAGGAGATCATCACAGATTTCAGAAAGAGCCGCCATGGTCATACTCCACTCGGTATCAAGGATGCAGCTGTAGAGGTGGTCAACAGTATTAAGGATCTGGGGGTGCAGATAACTTAAAAATCTGAATTGGTCTCTCCATATGTCATCGTTATTGAAGCATGCAAACCAGTGTCTACATTTCCTGCATTGGATGAGGAGAGCACATCTTTCTCCTGTCCTGGCCACTTTTTACAGTGGCACGGCTGAGAATATTTTAACAAACTGCATCATTGTTTGGTTTGGTGGCAGCAGTGCCTCAGATAGAAAGTCCATACAGAGAGTGTTGAGGACAGCCAAGAAGATTATAGGAAGCCCGCTTCCTGTTATCAGGATACTGCTATATAAGTGCTATGTGCTTAGAGTTCAAAGCATTGTTAGAGATTTCACACACCCACTTTAGGGTCTGTTTCTGTTGCTTCCCTCTGGGAGGAGGTTTCAAAATATTCCTAGCAAGACTACCAGATTCTGTAACATCTTTGTTCCCTATGCCATCCGTCTGGTAAACTCACAAGATTCATTTTTCTCGCCATGTACATGTATACATCTGAACTAGACTGTGTTGTTTCTCTGTGTCATATGATATATATATAGGTATATGCATAATTTTGTATTTTTTTGTTTATTCTGTAATGGTTATGTAGTGTATATTGGAGGTAGAGACCTTTTGAAAGCTGTATGCAATGAAATTTCATTTTAATGTATGCTGATTAGTGTACATTCAAAGTGGCAATACAGTTATTCTAAGTCTAAGTCTAAAGGAATGGAAGGTCTGTCACCGAGCGAATATGCCTCCTATTCCCACTTTGAAACCAGTTTGTTTGTTTTAAGAATAATCATGTGATGAAATGTAGTGAGGGGGTGCATTCCAGAGGAGTAAGAGACAACTCAGGCCAGATGTTATGGTATGAGAGAAAGAGGGTGAAGACAGCCTCTCCCTAATAGGTGGAGATCAGAGGTGGTATTCAACCAGTTCTGACAGGTTCTGGAGAACCAGTAGCGGAAATTTTGAGTAGTTTGGAGAACCAGCAAATACCACCTCTGGTTAGCCCTGCCCCCATCTATTCTCTGCCTCCCGAGTCCCAGCTGATCAGCTGGGTCTTCTTTTGTTGCCCTGTACAGGAGAATGGAGCTGGAAAGGAGGTTAGTGGGGTGGGGAGGGAATGGAGATTTTACAGTAACCTTCCCCCAGGAGTTGGGAGGGAATGGGGATTTTGCAATATCCTTCCCCTGCCACACCCACCAAGCCACAACATGCCCACCAAGCCACACCCACAGAACCAGTAGTAAAAAAAAAATTGAATACCACCACTGGTGGAGATGGAGACACTTTGAAAGCTTTTTGTATGCAACAAAATGTCATTTTAATGTATGCCGATTCGTGTACACTCAAAGCGACAATACAGTTAGAGAGCTGGCTGGGAAATTCTGAAAATTGAAGACTACACATGTTAAAGTTGCCAAGATTGAGAACCTCTGATCTAAATCAGTGTTTCTCAACCTTGACAGCTTTAAAATGTGGTTGTCCAGGGGATTTGGGGAGCTGAAGTCTCTACATCTTAAAGTTACTAAGAATGAGAAACATAGATCTAGGCAATGGAAGGATTCTTCAGCATTAGTCTGGAGCAGGGATCTTCAAACTTGACAGCTTTAAGACTTGTGGACTTCAACTCCCAGAATTCCTCCTCCAGTCATGTTAACTCAGGAATTCTTGGATTTGAAGTCCACAAGTCTTAAACTTGCCAAGTTTGAAGACCCTTGGTCTGGAGCAATGGCTTTAATCACAAGGATGCAGAGTTTGGTGAGACATCAGAAAAATATCCTAATGGTCAGAATTGTTCTAGTGGAACAGTCAGTCTCAAGAGATAGTGGACTGTCTTTTGCTGGAGGTGTTTAAATAAAGTCTGGGTGGTCGTCTGATTTGATTTGCTGTGTGCAGTATATAAAGTGATGTGATTTGTATTCTGAGCAACGGGTTGAATTACATGATCTCCAAGTCACCATTTGTCAAATTAAGCAATTTTAAGATTACTCACTTTATTTGGTTTTCCACTATTCTAAGCCACTTGAATTAGTACATTCCTTTTAAGTAATTTTACAGTAATTTAAGAAAGTAATTGTATTTGTGTTTTTATACACAGGACCTCTCAACCATCTCTAACTTGATGCTCTCCTCTGTATTGGATTTCAACTCTCACTACCCCTAGTTATCATGTAAATTAGGGAAGCTGATATCCAAGACATTTCATGAGTACAATATTAAGAACAAAATGTTGCAGCTGAAAAAAAAACAGAGCCTGACACAAAAATAGAAATACGTACATAGAATGATAGGGTTGGAAGGTATCTTTGAAGTAGTCCAGCCCTTGTGCATTAAAATATCCTTAGCAGATGACCATTCAGCTTCTTTGAGAGACCTCCAGTAATTCTGTTTACAGACCTTCATGTGGCACTCTCTTCTACTGGCTAATAAATCATAATTATCAGAAAGTTTCTTCTGGCCTCAACCTCCTCGCAGTTTTAACCCACAGGTTCTGGTTCTGCCCTCTGGTGCAACAGTGAATAAATTTATTCCCACATCAAATAACCAGATATTTGAAGACAGCTATTATATTTTTCCTTGGTTATCTCAGTTATCTCTTTTATAGCTTCATTATTTGTTGATGTAATCTTTTTATATTGCAGTTCACTCCCCAGGGGCTGATAATGGATAATAAGATATTAAAAAAGAAATAATCAATATTAATAATTGACATCCAGAGCACCACTTGAACACCATTGGCAATGACAAAATTGCCACTAGTCAATTGCAAAAGGCAGCTTTACTGGGAACAGCTTAAATCCTGCAATGATACATTTGATATCATCAAACAACAGCACCTGCCTATCTCAAGTCCTTAGGAAAGGCTCAATAAGTGGATAAAAATGCCAAATCCAGTTTAATATCTGGCTGACTATGTCACCAATCATAATGTCTATGGAGATTCTCAGTCGTCCAGGTCACGATTCTCCCAAAGGTGCTTTTTCAAGAGGCAACTGGACTTTCTGGTTTTTCTTTGAAGATGTTTCACTTCTCATCTAAGAAGCTTCTTTGGCTCTGACAGCGAATGGAAGGATTTATATTCCTTGCAGACAGCTGGTCATTTGCATTCTTTTAGAGGGTCGTTGAAGCACTTGGAGGTTTATCTGTGTCCTCAGGGTAGCCTGAGTAGTGCTCCTGGTTTCCTGTAGTCTGCAATTTTTGTCTCTGGGAATGCCAATCATACTCCCACATCATTTAAAGGGTGTTCTTCCTAAATTGTATAGCTAAAACTCTGTAGAGATTCTCAGTCATGCAGGTCATGGTTGTCCCAAAGGTGCTTTTTCAGGAGGCAACTGGACTTTCTTGTTTTTTTTCTTTAAACATGCCTTTAAAGAAGGGAGCATTCCCCACCACCCAGTCAGAGCCAAAGACACCAACCATAATAATAACAAAAATCACAAACATACAATGCAACTGTCAAATGATTGTCATATCAATCACCCAAGTTGAGCAAAAGAAAAAGAAAGAAACACATGAAAAACAGGTGTTTAATACCTTATGAAAGGCTAGCAGAATTGGGGCCAATTAAATTTTCAGGGGAAATTATTCCAGAGGGTGATCATTGCCACAGAAAAGTTCAGCCAAATGGCAAAGAAGGGACCTGGAAAATGTACAAGCTAGAACAGGATATGGTACAGGGCAACATAACCGGAGGTAGACAGTGCTGTAAATACAGTCCTGCCTGGGCCATGTAGTGGCCGGAGGTAGACAGTGCTGTAAATACAGTCCTGCCTGGGCCATGTAGTGGCGTCTTGTTGATATGTGTGAAATGGTCTAAGACTGAAAATGCTGCCGTCTGAAATATAAAGCAATTAGAAGGAATCAGAGGCTGTCACTGCCACCCTGCCATTTATCTGCTTATGAAATAGGGATCCTTTGTTCATTATGTCTGAGTGTGCTTGGCAAATGTCACCACTTAGAGCGTTTGGTGAGAAAAATGCATGGAAATGTAATACTGAAAGCAGCACAGTAATTTGGCATGGGAAGACAGAATGGATCCTCCTCTCAGGCTGACAAAGACACCACAACAAAACATGAAATGAGATCATGATAACTGGGAAATGAAATTAACTCAACTGCCCAAAAACCCAGAAAGAGGTGGGCGTGGGAGAACAAAAAGAAAAAAAAAGGAAAGGAAAGGAAACAATGTTAGTATATAAAGGACTAAAATTGTCAGGTGCAAAGATCAGGACCATATGTTGAGTTGCAGTTCGAGAGTTTATTACTCAAGAATGTAGTCAACTGAAATTCAGTACTAAATTGGCACCAGATGAGGGTCCATGGAATTCAAGAGAGGTTGGACTTGCACCATTTGTGGCAACATAATGATTTTAAGCTGTTGATACACTTAACTCTGCTCCCACTCAGCTCTGCCTGCTCTTCTTCTACAGATTAACAGATAATCAGAGTTGGAAGGGACCTTGTAGGTCATCTAGTCCAACCCTCCACCCAAGCGGGAGACCCTACACCATTTCTGACAAATGGCAGTCCAATCTCTTCTTGAAAGTCTCAAGTTATGATGCTCTCACAACTTCTGAGGGCAAACTGTTCCATGGTTGATTGTTCTCACTGTCAGAAAGTTTCTCCTTATATACAGGTTAAATTTCTCCTTGTTCAGTTTCCATCCATTATTCCTTGTCTGGCTTACAGGCGCTTTAGAAAATAGCTTGACCCCTTCCTCTCTGTGGCAGCCCCTCAAACATTGGAAGACCGCTATCATGTCTCCCCTGGTCCTTCTCTTCACTAGACTAGCCATGCCCAGTTCCTGTAACCATTCTTCATATGTTTTAGTCTCCAGTCCCCTAATCATCCTGGTTGCTCTTCTCTGTACTTTTTCTAGAGTCTCAACATCTTTTTTATAATGTGGTGACCAAAACTGGATGCAGTACTCTAGGTGTGGTCTTACTAAGGCTTTATAGAGTGGTATTAGTACAGAAATGTACTAGAAATGACTCTATTGAATATTTCCTATGAATCCATTTACCCCCCCTGCTTTCGTCTCACAATATTTGCATGTTATGGTGATAATGGAACCTCTGCCACACCCCCTGTGAATTTTGTTATGTACCTTCCACATGCTGGTCTACTTGGAGTCACATTTCAAGTTTCTGATGCATAGTTGGGTTTGAAATCCTCTGTGCTGGATGTCTGGGAGCATTGACATCAGGTTTTTTTTCTACATAGGAAGTAATACATGGATCTTAAATTGAAGGATTTTATTTTATTTTAAAAACCCTAATGTTAAGGGCAAGCAGAGATGCACAAATGGGAATGTCTGTGATGATGTTGGATATATTCTGCTCCATCAACAAGAACTTATTGTTGATAAGAGCCACAGTGGTGCAGTGTTTATAATGCAGTACTACTTCTGCTGACTGCCGGTTGACTGCAATTTAGCAGTTCGAATCTCACCACTAAGAAAGAAAAGAAAAGAAAAGAAAAGAAAAGAAAAGAAAAGAAAGAGAGAAAGAAAAGAAAGAAAGAAAGAAAGAAAGAAAGAAAGAAAGAAAGAAAGAAAGAAAGAAAGAAAAAGAGTCCCTCCTTCCTGTATTAGCCTCCTGTTAAGCACATGAGTTAAAATTCATGTTTCTTCTTAGAGGTAATGAGGAACATCATCCCTCTGAAAATCATGTCTAACCTTACTTTGCAATAATTTATGAAATTCTGTTAATTCAAGAGTCATGTTGAAGACAGTGATGCATATTTGATAAAGCCCCTCTGAGTATTTAGTAGCTGCGACATCCTATGCTACTGTAAATAAATGATGGGTCCTGTTGAGGGAATAAGGAGAACGGAGGTGTAAATGGATATTCAGTAGGATATTTAAAGTGCTCTTTTCTGGGGAATGGCATCTACAGGCTTAATCTGTTTTGGAAGTGCATATGAATTTGCCATGCATGAAGAAAAGGGGCAGGGCTTACATTAGGATGTTGCAACACTGCTTTCATCACTCTGACCCCCATTGCTCTTCCCTACACTTTCAGCCATGGTTGCTCCTGGTCCATGATGCAACTGGTCTTTGTAGTTGAGTGTAAATGGAAAATTGTAATGGAATGCAGTGGGCGCCTTTGGGAATGCAAGGGAGCAGGTGTGTTCCAGATGAATAAGAAGCAAGTAAGTTTAGATAGCTTGTGTGGGAAAAAGTGGGTGAAGACAGCCCCTCCCTGATAGTCCTCAAAGTTTATGCTTGATGTACCATAGGTAATAGATTGCTTTAATTTGGTAAGATTCTATCTATAGATGTAGAACAATTTGGAACCTGACATTAATCTTTCAAAACATGTACCTACTGCACATCAGAATAACAGAGTTGGAAGGGACTTTGGAGGTCTTCTAGTCCAACCCCCTGCTCAAGCAGGAACCCCTATAGTTCTTCTGTTATTTTGTTATTCTGTAACAGGAACGAAATCTGTTTCTATTTGTTTCTATATTGAAACTTTTTCTATATCGAAACTTTCCTAGCACAATTAATGGTTCAATTCACAATTCACTGTCAAAGATTGCTGAGAGATTTCCTGATTAGTTCAAAGAACTTGACAAAAATGGCTAATTGGGCATTGCCATTCACCATGAAGTTATGTCCCCATTGACTCATAATTCCATCAACACATTTGGGAAAACTGGCTTAATTTATAAGTGATGCTGAAGGATATTGACAGACAGTGTCAATCTTTATTAGCCATTTGAGTGCCTTTGGGAATGAACAGGCAACAGGCACAAATTAAATAAAAATTAATACATAAAACAGGAAGGATACCAATTCCTTTTTTTAAATTTTTATTCTTTAAAAATGAAAAGTACAAAAATCTCATTTCCATTAACAGTTATTGTGTCGTTGTATATACATGTTTCTTCTTTTGTGACTATACATTATTTTTATCCTTATCCTTCACCCATTCGTACCACCTCTCCCATGTCGCATAGTATTCTTGATCCTCTTTGCCTTTCAGGATATCAATTCTAGTATTCCCTGTAGATGGTACACACCAATTAAGCGATATACCTGTGCAAGTCATTCACATTTTGCAGCATCAGTTAATGAAGATTGGCACTACTTAGCATGGATAGTCCCCTATTTCCATCATCAAAGTGTCCAAATTCTTTATTTTTTCCCCATGAATTGGGTAAGCCTTCCTTATATGCATTCAACCCTCATCTAGCTTGCACACACAAGAGTGCAACAGCACTATCACGGTTAGATTTAGTGAAACCCTAGCATTTTCAACCTCCATTTTCACTAGCAATAGCACATAGACATACATACTGCTTCGTAGTGCTTTACGGCACTCTCTAAGTGATTTATAGAACCATCATATTGCCCCCAACAATCTGGGGCTTCATTTTAACCACCTCGGAAGGATGGAAGGCTGAGTCAACCCTGAGCCAGTTGGGATCAAACTCCTGGCAGTCATCAGTGGGCCAGCCTGCAATATTGCATTCTAACCACTGCGCCACCACAGTTCTTTATAATGGAGCAATAACCTCCATTACTCTTTTATAGGCAGCAAATGTATCCTGTATTCTTCTACTCATTTGTTTTGATGAAAAAGATAAAGAAGATCAACTACTTTGAAAGTAAAGGGTATTTTAATGAAATTCTGATATTACAGTGCAGTGCTTTGCAATTATTCAGTAACAGGTGGTCACTTTATGATGTGGTATGATGGAAGATTCTTAGCATAGATCTACCAAACTGGTAGATTTTGGCTATGGTTATTTTAAGTTGCTTCTCTATAGACCTGTCTAATACTCCAGCTGCAGTCATACCACCAATCTGTCTCATTGCAATATTAGAAACTATTTCCCATTCATTGATCAGAGTGAGGAAATGACCTGTTCCCTAATCTTTTGTATAACTTAGCAGCTAAAAGGGCCCACTATGATGATGCTTTTAATAAAAAGCATAAAAAAAGAAAAGAAGGAAGAAAACTGGAATGTGAGTCTGATCCTGGGCCTCTTGGTACAGGTGGATTGAAAAAGCAGAGACACAAAATGAATTGATTTTTGCAGCAATATTGCAATAATAAGAGGATCTATTTGTAAGCCTGCAGGCCACTTGTTCTATTAAACTGAACTATTAAACTCTATTTCTGTTAAACTCCAATGGAACAAATTATTACTATGCTGATGTCAATCCCAATGTGTTTCATGGAACTTATCCCTAATTAAATATGTGCATTTGGAATTAATTTATTCACTGTATTGGGTCTCAGTGGTAAAAATGATAATTTCATGAGGATCACAATGAACTATGGTAGACTGCCAACTTGGTTCAAAAAAATTCAAACAAAATTTGCACATGACACCAAGTTGGCAGGAATAGCCAACACTCCAGAAGATAGGCTTAAGATACATCAGAATCTTGACAGACATGACAGACAGGCCCTATCTAACAAAATGAAATTTAATGATGAAAAAAGTAAGGCTCTGCATTTACGGTAGGCAAGAAAAACCAAAACAGGGGTCTTCAAACTTGAAAGCTTTAAGACTTGTAGACTTCAAGTCCCAGAATTCCTCCTCCAAGCACATTAGCTCAGGAATTCTGGGAGTTGAAGTCCACAAGTCTTAAACTTGCCAAGTTTGATGACCCTTGGTATAGGTGGTACCTGGCTCAATAGTAGTAATCGTGGTAGGGATCTTGAAGTCCTAGTGGACAATCACTTAAATATGAGCCAGCAGCCGATGCAGTCCTAGGCTGCATTAACAAAGGGATAGAATCAAGATCTATAATATGAGCTAGTTTAATGAAAAGAAGGACTAAGAGTAACATGATACCAGTGTTCCAGTATCTAAGAGGCTGCCACAAAGAAGAAGGAGGTCAAGTTATTCTCCAAAGCACCTGAAGGCAGGACAAGAAGCAATGGATGGAAACTAATCAAGGAGAGAAACAATCTAGAACCAAGGAGAAATTCCATGACAGAACAATTAAAATCAGTGGAACAACTTGCCTCCAGAAATTGTGAATACTCCAACACTAGAAGTTTTTAAAAAGAGATTGGACAACCATTTGTATAACATGGAACATGGAACTTGTTATTTCTTCATGAAATGATCATTCACTTGCTAAACTGTAGATTTAGAAGGAAAAGATGAAAACTTGTCAAATTAAATTCCTAATGACTTTTCAACATCCCAGTTTTATCAGTTTTCCTGTCTTATTTCCTGGTGGTGTCCAATCCTCGTATTAATCAAGTCAGATCCTGCTTAGCTTTTTTTTTTTCAAGATGATCCAGGGTTAGGCTAATTTGCATTGCATTGCATTGGGTTGGGTTAATTGAGCTTTGGGCTAGCAAGGCTGAATTGCACAAAATCTGGACAATCACGAGATGGCATTAATGTCTTCATTTTCTAGGTTCTTTTCTTGAATCTAGTAGCATCTGGATGTTCCTATTGTTATAACAGCAAACCATTCTCTTGATTTTCTGATCCTTTCGGAAAAAAAGTAGATTCCCAGAATAGAATTGGAAAATGCAAGGATAATATTTTATACTGAATTGTTGGATGTAATTGATGGAATTTCAGAGCCATAATCTTGATTAGCTAAGGAAGTGTTGCTATCATAAGCTATTACTGGTTTTAGGAAAGCTAGTTTTGAGTTAACATATTTCTAGCTTCCATCCTTTCTTGAGCTAAAAAGCTGATAACTTAATTGCATCTGGCTGATTTTTTGGGGGGCATACAGAAAAAAATATCATGCATTAATTCCAATTTCTCCCTCTTTTTGTTTCTCAGCATGGCTTCAAGTTAATTTTTTTAAATAAAAATAAAATGTTTCACAGATTGAGGGATATTTGAAGTGGTGAAGCTTGACTTTATTTCATTTCTTGCTTTGCCAGTTTTAAATATATTGTGTTCCCTTTCTGTCTCTATTTTTTTAATGGCATGAATATTCATGTAACTTTTCCCATAACACACATTTGGGTGTACAGTCCATATTTTCCAATAGATCACTTTTTGAGATTATTTTTTTTTCAGTTGTGAACTGCACCACAACATTCAGGAAAGTGTAGCTTTCAATAGATAATTGCATTTTGGATTGCATATAAGCTTGTGAAATGGAAGAGGCGAAATTATTATGTGAACTGAACAAATTTCTCCCTACAGAGAGCATAACTAGGAGCAGACTCAGTGGCTTCACAGAATAGAGTAGAGTATTAAGACCCTACAATGTTTTGTATTAAATTTTCTAAACACTGACTTGCAAAAAAAATCCCTTTCCTCATCGCTACAAGTTCTGAAGCATATTTTTGGGTTGAAACCCAAAACGTTGTATTAATCCTGCTGAAAATTTCCCAGTGGTGCAATAACTAATGTTGATTTTCTTTTGTCAAAGACAGTGGCTTTGTGTAATGTTGTATGCTATTGCTTTTGTGACTGAAATATTGTTTCAGAGCTGGGGAAAAAGTCTCAAAGACTTGCTGATATTTGTTGAATTACAAATGGATCATTTTTTTTTTTTACAGAAGTAGTTTCCCCTATTATTCATTTGAAGTATTTCTATTGCTTCCACTGCTATGGCTTTGAGGTTAGATGCCATTATTTAGAATGGAAATATGCAGGTCAACATATCTGGACAAAATCCAGAGAACAAATATAGACAGCAGAACCTAGTCCAAAACAATGCAAGGACAGTGTTGACAGTGTAGACTGAAATAACCTAGACAGAGAGAAGTGTTCTAAGTAAAAAATAAACACTCTTCATAAATTCACATTTTTTGGTTTCACTAGAGCAGGGGTAAAGAACCATGGCCCTTTTATGACTTGTGGACTTCAACTCCCTGAATTCCTCAGACAGCATGACTGGCTGAGAATTCTGGGACTGGAAGTCCACAAGCATGGACTTGTGGAAGTCCACAAGCATGGCTGGCTGAGGAATTATGGGAGTGGAAGTCCACAATCATGACTGGCTGAGGAATTCTGGGAGTTGAAGTCCACAAGTCATAAAAGGGCCATGGTTCCCCACCCCTGCTCTAGACAGAAGGGCATTCCACTGGATTTATAAAAATATCCCCAATTTATTTACACAATTAATTCATCTTGCCCACACATAGATTATCTTTTTATTGATTTTTCAGTATTTGGAATGTTATGATCTGAGGCCCAGATCCCCAGAGTTCTACCCTTGATTAAGACCACTTGATTAATCAAGTTTTGAAAAACTTCTGCATGTATGTGTTTGAATCTGATTCTTGCCCCACATGGCAAGTACAATTGATCTCTTTCTCTTGGTGTCTTATATGCATCACCCTTTAAGTTGGTACCTAATTGGTGAAGAAGGTCTCTGGAGGGTCATCCTGTGGGGGCAGGACCCCTCTAGCAATTACCATAATAATTGTCATTGGAAAGAATTGTAGCGATTATAAGAGAAGTGATAGGTTAATTAATAGCATCACTACAACCATTTTCACTGGCCTAGAAACAATGAAATTAAATGAAGTCTCTAAGCTATATCTCTTGGCACATTTCTGCAAAATGTTGGGTATGGAAGAACAAAAACTAATTTTCCATTTTCTTTTTAAAAACAATAAAACAAGTGGATAGCTACAGTGGGCCCTAGATTTTATCTGTTATGCCAGCTGGTGATGCCAGATCTGATTAAGCTTAAAAATGAACTCAGAATACTTTTGAAGTTTATCAGGCATAATTGAATGTCAAGCCGAGCACAGCAGTTCCTTATTACAACTTGAAGAATTGAAGGCAGAGAGGAACAAGGGAGGTGAATTCTCCTTTGCACAACGACACTTAGATCTCTGAATGAAAATGCAAATACCACTTAATAATAGAGCTGTATATGAAAAAGCAAAACGAAAACAGAATACAATTTCTGCACTTTTCCTCCATGTACCGATATTGTGTTTGGTTCTATTAATAGCAGATCCTGCTTCATCTTTTTTGGTTGATTTGCCCTGCTAAAGCTGAAGATTGGGAGAACAAGAGAGTCAGAAGGCCACCATTTGACTATAGCAGGGGTGTCAAATTCAAGGCCGGGGGGCTGGATCCAGCCCATGGGGTGCTTAGATCTGGCCCATGGGGCCATCCTGGAAACAGTGAAGGACTGGCCCACAGTGCCTCTGCCAGCAAAAATGGAGCTCAGGAGGGCTGCACATGGTTGGTTGGTTGGATATATGGACAGACAGACAGACAAATAGATGATAGATGGCAGGTGACAGGTGACAGCCAAACAGACAGACAGATACATAGATCTATGGATGGATGGATGATAGAGAAACAGACAGACAGACACACACAGAGAGACAGACAGACAGACAGACAGACCAAAAATGCAAATCCTCAATAGATCACTAAGTACATTTCTCTGACGCCCTTCCCTAGTCCATTTTGACAGGGGAAAACACCTCAACATAGATCAAGAGGGATGCCCTATGTTTCTGTTTTATTAGGCCTGGAAATGGCTTGGATCTGATGTTGACTGCCTGTAGATACACACTGTAGGCAAAGCATGACTTTTGAGTGTTCCAGTGACAGCAGTAAAATATGAATTTCATGGCGTCCTTGCTTAGTTGCACAAAGTCCACGGATATATCTGAAAGCCTTTGGGCTTTTAATAAACAAAGTAGACACAAAGCTCCAGATCACGTTTCAATAAATAGTTTTTTCTTCTTCCCATTTTTGTTTATCCGTTTAACTTTGTAGGTGTTGTTGTAAGAACTCCCGCCGAATAGTTTAGGGATCTGTATTCTGATGACTGAGCAATTTCTGCCTTTGGATCAAGGAATGGCACTTTGATGTGAGAGGGATGAAATATGAGCAGTGGTTATTTTATCTCCTCTCTCTATTGCCGCTCATGTGGCTGTGGTCAAAAATCTGGAATATAGAAGAGACAAATGCCTGGGTTTTTTTCTTCTTCTTCTCCCCTTCTACAACAGACAGCTTCGAACATGGACATGTGGTTCTAGGGCTTCTACTCAGATGTCTGTGACCTTAAAATAAGTTGGCATTTACTGTAGGGCAATTCCTGGCTCTCTGAGGCAGATTGTTCAGTGGAAAGAAAAAAAACAACCCAAAAGACAGAAGTTTTATAAGACGGTCATAAATAGCTACAGACTGAGGAAGTGCTGGTGGGCATCAGCAGACTTAATGGTCAGTTTGCAAAATTTAGAATATCAGCCTGTCACACAGCCCAGTCCTTTTTAAAAATGAAGAGGTTTCATAACAGATTCTTGAAAGCCTGTCAGAGTTTCTCCTGGCCCTCTTTTATACAAAGCAGGATCCAGGTAGGATTATTGGAGTTTCTTCCTCACATATTCCATTTTCCCAGTACGGAGTGGCTGTTTCCCCTCCTCAATGGTCCATCCATTTCTTCCCCAAGGGTCATTTGTGTCATTCTTTGGCAGGGTGTCTGTCTGCCTGTCTCTGCATTGGAATAGGATTATGGATTCCCTCTTGGTGTTATCCAACATGATTGAATTATGTTGAGGTAATTCCCCATTAGGAGAATGAGCGCGCACAGGGAGACGTAGTGAGAGTGGTGAAGAATAACACACAACCAGCACACACATACACTGTACAGTAAAATGTAGGTTTTTACTTCCAATAAATGTTTAAGCAAAGTCCAACAAACAGTCCAAGTCATTCATGGTTAAAGCAGTCAGTTTTCAGTCCAGGGATAATCCAAATAACAAAGTCCAGTATCACAAACAGTTCAGTAAAAGACTCACATCAAATCCAAGAAGAACTATGATCAACAGAACAGTCAATAGGGAAATGCAGGAACGGCAACACTCTCAACAACAGGACTAAACAACCCAGTTTCTGGCTCCATCTTATGGCCGTTTGAGGAACCACACCCAATTACCATTTTAGCATTCCCTTAAAGAGACAGTATTAAATGTCTCTCCTGGTTTATATATTTCCAACCCAACTGTTAGGTGACTTACATTAGGTGACCTAACAAATTATCATAAATTCCTTAGGCATTAATAGCTGAGAAGATCCAAATTAACCTAAAGGTTTGATTCATTCAACAGGTTATCTTGGTTACTAAAACTAAAAGCCGATACACTGTCTGCATTGGTACAATATGTTAAGATTGGTTAATTTTAACTACTTTTTTTGTTTTTATTTAGCCTGGGACATGAGCCCATATTGTGTTGTTAGGTAATGATTTGGTATATTCAAAAAAAAAAAAAAGTTAATTAAATAACCAGGTACTCCTGCGAGTTTATGCTTAGCATTCAGCACCCATGACTATGCAAGTGGACCAATAAATATTTTCTTCAGCATTTTCAAATATTTGATGTGTTTGATGGTATTTTTTTGACTGCACTCATTAGAAGGGGGCTCAGGTTAATTCCCCTATTTTGCAAATCAGAAAGCATTCATGATGGAGGGATATGAAGATTTCCTTTCATTAATCCCTTGATCTTGCAACCCTATCTCTATGAATAATGGAAAGTATAAATATCTTTTTGGACATTCATGTGATATTTAAACATTTTATTGGATCTAGGCAAAATTGCTACAACATGGAAATCTATTTACAAGTAATTCTCCTCATCCTCATCCACATCTATCCATCCATCCACCATCCATTATTCTGTGTTATAAGTTATATGTTCTATTCACTTACCCATTAACATTTTATCACTTTGGAAAAAATCTAGTGTTTCCATTATGGAACATAACATATTGGAATTGTCTTTCTGAATCTATGTGCAACCACACTTGCAAACTATAATAAATGTCAGCATTCTTACAGTTGGAAGTTGTATTAACTGAGAAGGTAATCCAGGAATGCATAACCTATAGTCCTTGGGCCACTTGCAGCCCATAGGACCTGTGATGGCGCAATGGTTAGAATGCACTATTGCAGACAACTCTGCCCACAGTCTGAAGTTCAATCCTGACCAGCTCAAGGTTGATTCAGCCTTCCATCCTTCCAAGGTTGGTAAAATGAGGACCCAGATTGTTAGGGGAATATGCTGACTTTGTAAACTGCTTGGAGAGGCCTGTAAAGCACTATGAAGCAGTATATAAATCTAAATGTCATTGCTAGTGCTGTTGCGTGCACAGATCAGCCAGATTTTTTTTTCCTGGCATTGTTTATCCCCCCCCCCCCCCCCGAACTAAAGGCAGGATAAATTAAAGATGCGCAGGAGACTTTGAGGAGGCAAATTTTACTATTAACACATGGACATAATAGAAAACCATGTATAAAATCTGTGTTTTCTGGCCAATTTGGAAGACTTATTTCCTCTTGGAAGGGTTTGAATGGCAGAAATAAGACCGTATTATCTCCCTGTAGACTCCATAGACTTTTATTTACAGTCCTGACAAAAGGAGACAAACAAGAAGACAATATCTGTTGATATTATCATTATGTCTCTAAATGGTCTTCTCTAGCTCTGCTAGGTTAGGTAAGGTAAGGAAAGAACAAGAATTGCCGACAATGCAGGTAAGAAAATAGATTATTTGATAAGAAAAGATCCCGTTGAAGGGTTTTTCTAGAAACTGACATTCCATGACGAACAATTACTAAACCAAATTTTCAAGTGGCAAGGAGTTTTATTTTGCATGTGTCCTAAATTATAAATAAGAGAGTGATTATTCTCTATTATAAGAGCCGTGGTGGTGCAGAGGTTAGAATGCAATACTTCAGGCTAAATTGGCTCACTACCAGCAGCTATTCACTTACTTGCAAGTGAGACCTTGTGTGTTTAAGTGAGAGCATGGAATATTACTAGGCTATTCTCAGGGTTGGGCTGCTGGGGGTTCACAGGGGATCAGGAGAGCCCCTAGCTAAGATTCTGTGCAGTTCAGGGGACCCCCAAATCCCAGTCCTGGCTGGCCCCACCCACCCCTCCCCTCCCCTCTCAGGAGTCCCCACGTGGCCTGTTTTGGATGCAGGTAAGTGCAGGGCACACACAAAGGCTCGGGGAGGGTGAAAAACGGGTCTCCCAGAAGTTTGGGAAGGCCAGAAATGGGTCTGTTTCCGGCTTCCAGAGAGCCTCCGGAGCCTGGGGAGGCGGTTTTCGCCCTCCCGGAGGCACGAGGAAAGCCTCCAGAGCCCGGGAAGAACAAAATTGCACCTCCCTGCCATGGTGCAGGAGGGTGATTAGGCCACGCCCACCATGACCACACCCATCCAACAACCAGGCAGAGAACCTGTTGCTAAAATTTTTGAAGCCCATCTCTGGCTATTCTTATACACTATAGGACAGGTAGTCCTTGACCTGCAACCACAACTGAGCCCAAAAGTTCTCTTGGTAACAAGACAAGTTGTTAAATGAGTTTTGGTCCATTTTATGGCCTTTCTTTCCCCGTTTGTTAAGTGAATCACTGCAGTTGTTAAATTAGTAACATGGTTGTTAAGTGAATCTGGCTTCCCCCTGTCTTTGTATGTCAGAAGGTCACAAAGGGTGATCCCTGAACACAGCAACGGTCATAAATATGAACCAGTTGCCAAACATCTGGATTTTTGATCATGCGATTATGGGGAATGAAACAAACAAAACGTTAAGTGATATTGATGGAGTTACTTACCAAGCACAATTAAATTATATTAAAGTAACCGAAACATCTTTCCAATCCCCAAGGCATGTCACAACTTTTGAGCACCTTTAATGTTTGGAATATCAGGGTTCTAAGAAACAGACCCAAAGCAATCAAGACTCTGAGGCAGAGGTGGCATTCAGCAGGTTCTGACCAGTTCTGGAGAACAGGTAGAGGAAATTTTGAGTAATTTGGAGTAGTTCGGCAAATACCACCTCTGACTGGCCTCACCCCCATCTATTCTCTGCCTCCAGAGACCCAGCTGATCGGCTGGGTCTTCTTTTGTTGCCCTGCACAGGAGAACCGAGCTGGAAAGCAGGTTAGTGGGGTGAAAATGAAGATTTTTGCAGTATCCTTCCCCTGCCATACCCCCCAAACCACGCCCACAGAACTAGTAGTAAAAATTTTTGAATCCCACCACTGCTCTGAGGCCTAGAATTTCCTCACAGTATGAATTTATTAGGACTGTCGTATTGGCATAGCTGGTGAAAGCCCGAATCTGAAGGACCCGAGGTTTTCCCCACCCAAATCAAAACCCTAAATTCTCTCCCCCGGCCACATTCCATCATATGGTCCAATCAAGTTGCAGTCCCAGCTCTGGCTGGCTTTTGTCCATGGTTCTCTAACACCTGGTAGAGCGTCCTTGGCTCCCATGGGAAAGAAGGTTATTTCAGCTACCCATCTCCCAGCTATCTTTATCTCTCCCCTCAGTTCCCACAGCTCCAATTGGCCTTGCTGTAGCAGCCCTGAAGATGCTCCCAAAATGGCTTCAGCCCAAAATGGCCTCAGGGCTGACGTGGAAATTGAAAGTTGAAAAATTTGACATGCCCTAGCTGGGGATGCTGCAGCAATTGTCTGAAAAAAGATCATAAGTCCACAATTTTTCCTTGCCTTTGCAACTTTAAATCAGGGATCTTTAAACTTGACAGCTTTAAGATTTGTGGACTTCAACTCCCAGAATTCCTCCTCCAGTCACGTTAGCGCAGAAATTCTGGGAGTTAAAATCCACAAGTCTTAAACCTTGCCGAGTTTGGAGACCCTTGCTTCAAATGGTCACTGATTGAACGGTTGTAAGTGAAAGCAATAGCTAGTGTTCTGCCTGAGTAGGAGAAACTTTCTGCCTTTCTTTGAAAAAAAAGAAAAAAGAAAGTAGTTTGAAAAAGTTTGACCAGCCTTAGAGCCACAAAAAGAAGTCATCTCAGTTAATAAAATCTGTTCAAATAAACCTTGGATAGCCTCCTGCTGAGCACAGTGATTTGTGAATAGCACAACATGGCCTCAAAACAAGATTTGTCTTCATATGTCAAGATGCATGTTTCGCATTTCAGTTAAATGATCTTATACGAAGGGGAAAAGAGATTAATTTCCCGTCAGAGCTTGATGAAGATGAGAGCTAGCAGCCGCTGAGGAGGAACCAAGCCTGTTTTTGCTGCTGAGGTGTTTTTCTCCCTCTTCTCTACTTATAGTCTATTCAAAGAGCAAACAAGACAATTAGAATTAAAGTGCAACAAACATATTTTGTTTTTAAATTAATGCAATATTTACACTTGACACACCAATCAGTCTGACAGGTGAATGGACTGATTAGAAGATATTGTGATTTTGAGATTTGGTGAATGGTTTGTTTAAAAACATTGACTCAGCACGGGGCAGGTGTGAAGTAGGTGATTTCCATGTTTGGAATCACTTGAACAGAGACTGAAAATAAAATCACCAATTAAAAAGAATTCCATCACAGTTGTAGGTTCTTTTTTTTTAAATGATACTCAATTAGATTGACCAAGTCTCAAAAGTGCCACACAAGCACTTGATCCTGGACAGGTGTGTGTGTGTGTGTGTGTGTGTGTGTGTGTGTGTGTGTGTGTGTGTGTATTAGCTTTCTATTAGCCTTTCCAAAATAAAATATCTCCCCAACCCATATAAGGATAGATACCGTATTTGCCGGCGTATAAGATGACTTTTTGCCCTAAAAAACATGCCTCCAAGTGGGGGGGTCGTCTTATACGCCGGTAAATACATTGTCACTCGGTGCAAGAGCGACGGGGGCAGAGCTCCGCAACTTGCGAAGCCCCTTCAAGCCCAGCCGAAGTCTCTCTTCCTCCTCCTCCCACCCACCCACCCACCCTCCGCCCGGCTCGGGCGCATGGAGGCCAATCTGGAGGTGGGGTGGGGGTGGAGCGGGAGGGTCTCTGGCGGGGCCGTCGCCAGCCAGCCCCGAGCCGCGTAATGGCCCGGGGTGGGGGGGAGAAGGTGGTGGGGGTGGACTGTGGCGCCCTCCTTCTGGGCAGCGGGGCGGGGGCGGCAATTTGCTCCTCCCGCTTCTCCCTCCCTCTTTGAAAGACCGGGAGGGCTGTGCTTGGGGCGGGGGGGTGTCCTCAGGAAGTTCCTGATGGGACCCCACTGGGCAGGGCCACCCGGCTCCCGAGCTGCTTTCCAGGGTCCCCTTGGGAAGAAAAGGGTCCGGTGGGCGGTGGAAGAAGGCGAGCGCCCTCCTCCCGCCCCCTGTCCCGTCCCGTCCCTCCTCTTGTCCCCTCCTCCCTCCCCGCTTAAGAGAGAAAGATCTGCCTCCCTGCACCGAGCTTCCACCCGGCGCCGCGTCTCCCGGCCAGTGCGCGCTTGCGACTTGGGAACCGGCCAAGCGACTTTAAAACCGAGCGGAGGCCAGAGATAGCCGGAATTACCCTCCACACCACACACACACACACACACACACACACAGAGAGAGAGAGAGAGAGAGAGAGAGAGAGAGAGAGAGAGACAGAGAGAGAGAGAGAGAGAGTTGGCAGCTGTCCATCCCCCACCCTTGGAGTCCCGATGGCACGCACGCGGGGCTGTCACAAAGAAAGGGAGAGGAATTGAGTGCCAGCCTGAGAAAGGCGAAGCTGCCTCTCTAAAGCATTTTGGTGGCTTTGTAAGTTTGGGGGAAAGGGGTTGGGGTGTCAATCAAGAATTATATCCAGAATACCCCAAGTGTTACAACTTATCGTATTTGCCGGCGTATGAGACGACTTTTTTGCCTTGAAAAGCATGCCTCCAAGTGGGGGGTCATCTTATACTGCGAGTATATAACAAAAACTATATTTTGAGTGGAAATGTTGGGGCTCGTCTTATACGCCCAGTCGCCTTATACGCCGGCAAATACGGTAGATAGATAGATATTCCTTATAAGACAGGTGTGTGTGTGTGTATCTACATCTCTCTCTCTCTCTCTCTCCATTCATCTTTCATGCCTTTGGCGTGAAAGCTGATTGGGTGACTTAGGGCCAATCAGCAGGATGATTGAGAGTTCTAATCCCACCTTAGCCATAAAGCCAGCTGGGTGACTTTGGGTCAGTCATTCTCTATCAACCCAACCCACCTCAAGGGTTGTTATTGTGGGGAAAATAGGAGGAGGAAGGTGTGTTGGATTGTTCATCACCTTGGACTGCCTGTAAAAATAATAGCAATAGCATTTAGACTTATATACCGTTTCACAGAGCTTTACAGCCCTCTCTAAGCAGTTTACAGAGTCAGCATATTGCCTTCCACAATCCGGGTACTCACTGACTTCATCACTGATTTCTTCTGGGATGTTTTTTCAACTTATCCATCTTGCCTACTAGGAGATTTTAGTGGTCTCCAAACATGCTTTTCATGCTAATCAATGATGCTTTTTTTGATCAGTCAAAAACCGTAAGATGTTAGTTCTTCAGTTATGACGGGTTGCTTCGTGACCATTTGAAGTTATGACAAACCTGGAAAAAGCTACAAATAATCCAAATTTGAAGTTCCGACATCCGCTCTATTCCATGGTCATGTTTCTGCACGTTGAGCATTTGGCAACTGGCCCATATTTACAACTGTTTACAGCATCCCATGCTTAAATAACCATGATTTCCAACATTTTTTCCCAGAAACTATTTACTTCTGGTTTCTGGGGGTAAAAAATGCCCCATAGCAAACAATGGGTTTGCTTAATGATTGTGGCATTTGCTTAATGACAGTGGCATTGGCTTGATGACTGCCACAACAAACATTGTAACATTGGATGCAGTCCTGTGATAGAATAGAATAGAAAGAGTTGGAAGGGACCTTGGAGGTCTTCTAGTCCAACCCCCTGCTTAGGCAGGAAACCTATACCATTTCAGATGAATAATTGTCCAATCTCTTCTTGGCAAGTTTAAGACTTGTGGACTTCAACTCCCAGAATTCCTGAGCTAACATGACCGGAGGAGGAATTCTGGGAGTTGAAGTCCACAAGTCTTAAAGATATCAAGTTTAAAGACCCCTGGCTTACAACCTTGAAACTTCTTGGTGGCCTCCAAGTTTTAATCAGATCCAACCTTGCGTAGTTTTTAAAAGATGAGCTAAAATTTAGTTAAGGGTAGCCACTATGAATCTGTGACGAATTCGTTCAGTCCTTCTCCACATTAAAAAAAACACAAAACACCACCACAGTAATAATGAAGACAGAGCTTTAAAAACGAAGGGAAATTTTTACACTATAAATGTAAATTATAGACGCTGGCAGACCATCCGGTCTGCAATGGCTCATGAGAGAGCCACTCCCCCATTAGGGGCTTCTGTCAAGGGTAGCTAAGCAGGCTGGGAAAATGGTGAATTCAAGAACACAAAGCTATCAAGCCCCATGCAATTTTCATGAGCATATGCACACTTGAATGAAAAGGTTTTCAAAAATTGAAGCCAGATGCAACGCTTTCTAGCACCAGATTCATAAATTAATAAAGGCCTGTCCACCCCCTCTCCTCCCCAGCAGCCTGCCTTTTTGGCTTGGTGCCCAATTTGCATAAACTATGTCTCTCTGGTCTTTAAAATCATCTTCACTGCTATCAGGCCTTGCTCCTTTTGTAGGTTCTCTGACTTTTGTCTTCAGCTAACAACACTTGGCTGCCCAGGGTAGCGGGGATGAAAAGGATGGTTGACCCATCCTTCTTATAAGAACTGCATAAACTAAAGTTCTTCAGCCAATAGGCTTGTTGGGTTTAAACCAATGTGGATTCTGATGCTATTGCTGGCTGCCTGCAATTTGGCAGATCAAATCCCACCAGGCTCAAGGTTGACTCAGCCTTCCATCCTTCCGAGGTGGGTTAAATGAGGACCCAGATCGCTGAGGGCAATAGGCTGACTATGTAAACCGCTTAGAGTGGGCTGTAAAGTGGTATATAAGTCTAAGTTCTATTGTTATTGCAAGTCTAAAAATTAATCTGGTGACAATTGCTTTCTGTATAAATAGACCTTGACACGAACACAATTCAGCCCAAAATTTCTGTTACTAAATGAGACCGTTAAGTGGGGTTTTGCTCCATTATACAACCTTTCTTGCAGCAGTTGTAAAGTTGGCAACATGGTTGTTAAGTGAATCTGGCTTCCCAATTGACTTTGCTTGTCAGAAGATCACCAAAGGAGATTTCGTGACCCTGGGAAACTGCAGCCGTCATAAATATGAATCAGTGGCCAGGCATCTGAATTCTGATCCTATGGGCATCAGAATGCTGCAGTGGTTGTAAGTGTGAAAAAAGGTCATAAGTCACTTGTTTACAGTGCCATGGTAACTTCAAACAGTGGCTAAATGAACTGTTGTAAATCGAGGACTACTTGTATGTTTCCATTGGAAGGAGACATTCTGAGTAGCAAAACAAAGCTTGTTCAAACCCTTCACTTGGTTGACCGTACTATTCCTTCCAAGAGAAGGTACTATCCAGGGGTGGGATTCACATTTCTTAACAACCGGTTCTGTGGGTGTGGCCTAATTTGTGGGTGTGGCTTGGTGATCATACGACTGGCTGGGCATGGCTTGCTGATTGGGCATGGCTTGGTGGTCATGTGACTGGCTGGGCACGGCTTGTATGTAAATAGTATAAATATTTATGTAAATATTGAATGCACTAGCAAGCAAACTCACAAAATTAACTTACAACATACTATGTATGTAAATATTGAATCTTTTATATAAAAAAAAAAGAGCAATTTTTACCCAAAATCAGGCAAAACAGGCAGGCAGATTGAGTTGCTCACAGAATCACAGATTCACTTAGAGATCTGTGCTTCTGCCATATGTTACCTGAGTCTGCACTGAATAATAGAAGCTTCAGGCTCAGCTCTGCTTTTAGATTAGCTAGAAAGCAAGAAATCCAACTATGATAGGCAAAAATCATCCTGATGATTTTCAACTGGGACAGGTGCGAAATCCTGCATCTGAATAGGAAAAAACCAAAGACATGGATATTGGATAAAAGAAGGGATTGTAGTAGTTCATTAAAAAGAAAACTCTAGGGCATGGGTGTCAAACTCATGGTGTCACGTTGCCGTCATGTGACGTTTCACAATGTTTTTTCCCTTTGTGGAACGGGTGGGCGTGGCGGGTGCATGACGCATCTGGGCAACCTCTGCTCTAGGTAGGTTCTTGGTAGATCACAAACTAAGCATGACGAAGTGTGATACAACTGTCAAAGAACCAAATGCAGTCCAAGGATTGCAGTAGCAGAAATATGGTGTTAAGATCATGAGAAACAATTGCTTATGCATTGTTCAGACTATACCTGGAATATTGCATCCCGTTCTGGATGCCACATCCAGAAAGGTACTGACAAACTAGAAAATATCCAGAAGAAAGTGGCAAACATGATTATGGCCTGTCATGGATCCACCCCCAGACCTCTCTCCGGATGCGAGTTCAGAGGAGGAGGGTAAGATTGAGTCAGCAGAGGAAAGAGCAGAACTGAGTGTTGGTCAGGATTGAGGCTCAGAGGGTGCTAGCCTGACAGAGCAGCCTCAGCTGCAGGCTGAGTGAGACAAGCCACAGCTATAGCAAGTTGGCCAGGAGGCTACAGGCAAGGACCAGGAGAAGCTGCCAACTGTTAATAATGAGGAGGAGGTGGAGGCCACAACTCCTCTTGAGCAAAGGACATGTAGAGCAGAGAGGAGACAGGCACAAAGCTGATCAGCTAAACTACTCGTGAGGAGGCAACCTCACCTTTTGTCCTGAAGATTTGAGCATTGCTGGAGCAATGTGCCTGGTTCCATGCCTTGTGTGCTCGTGCCATGTACCCTGACCCATTCATATTGTGGACTGCTTTCCTGGACTTTGTGTAGGCCTGTTGGACTCAGTTACTCAGTGACTTTTGCTGTACTGAGCTTGGAATCCAGACTTGTGCAATGGGACTTGTGCTTTTTGAGGATCTGTTTGGGGGGAATTAACGCCTGCAGAAGTCTTGCCATGTGTGTCTGTGGGGGTGGGGTGGGGGGAGAGTGGGGCAGCCCATGGCCCTAGAAAGAAAGGGGGGGAAACTCTATGAGGAATGATGGGAGATGCTGAGTACTCCGCATACTATGACTTAATTGACTCCCCACCCTATTCCAAATGTTACAATGCTTGAAATCCTGCAAGATTAATTGTGTTAAAACATGGCCCACTCAAAACCTTCCAACAGAACATTTTAAGTTATTGTGGCTGTTTTTTTTTTCTTCTGAGCTGGAACAACAAGTCCTCCCCCCCCCCATTCATTTTGCACGCACCCTTTCCAATGGAGCTGGACTGTACCAGCGTTTTTCTTGTGCGTGGTGTAATTGTTTTGCTGTGGTTGTAATTTAGAACTGTAATTGTACAGTTTTAAACTATTCAAATTGCTGCAAGGAATGGCCAGCTGTACAAAAGACCCAGCACAGAGTCAGGCTTCATGGAATGGGAAACATCAGCACTTCTTTGTCTTTGTGAGCACTGATAGGGGAGGGTGGTGATTGCTTTTCTTGTTTGCTTTCTACTGTCTCTGCAATGATTTTGATGAGGAAAAATTGCATGGCCCCATTATCTCTCTATTCATCCCCAGCTTGCTGTAACGGGGACCCTGTGCGGTTGACGGGATTCTCATAATGACTTGTTGAGAAATTGGAGAATGGCGGGGCCTATAAAGCTTATACAAAAGGGCTGCCATTGGTCTATTTCAGATAGGGATGAAGACCAATCAGAATTGATACTGCATTCCCCTCCCCTATGTATGTGTTGTACCTCCTTGACCAAAGATCTGTGTATACATCCTATCTAGGATGGTTGTCCCCTTCCACCATGCATGCAGGTTTAGGAGGGACACACGTAGCAGTGAGGGAGGAAGAAGACACCTACATAGTCAGCTAAATCAGCTGAGTTAACTCTGCCAATCAATGGGGTGATAGATGTCACACCCAGATCACTCTCACAGCCCATGTTTGCATATCTGCAATGGTTAGAATGCAGCATTTCAGGCAAATTCTTTTTGGATTATGGAGTCTTGGGGTCTCTATTTTGCTGATTTTTGACACACCTCCCTCACTTCATAAACACCACTGGTCAGGGAAATCCTGAGGTAAAAAATTTGAGGAGGTCAAAAAAGTCGAGAGAGCATTGGCAGCCATGTGAAGTGATGCCCACTTGATTGTATAGTTGCAGGGGCCATATTGATTTTTTTTCTCCCCATGGATCTCTCTGCTGTCCATTCTTCATTCATTCATTTATTCCTGAGCCAAGAGATTCAGCAGCCCCTTCAGGAAATTAAAAAAATATATATTCAGGGAAGCAGCTTTTGCTAGGCCTCTGGGCCACCAGTCCTTACTTTAGCAGGAATTAGGGTGTATTGTTTATTCCTTGCCATTCTGTTGAAAGGTGATTTTGATTTATTGAAACCCTTATCTTCTCTCCCTTCACTGTTCTTGTCAAAATGGATTATTATTGCTTGCTCTTCTTGTCCTCTCAAATGGGATGGAGAGGCTAAATATATTCAACAGACAGGAAAAAATATGGAAACATCCGAAACTTGTTTTTAGCTAATCCAGGCTGTTATATTGCAGTAGCAGAAATATGGTGTTAAGATCATGAGAAACAATTGCTTATGCATTGTTCAGACTATACCTGGAATATTGCATCCCGCTCTGGATGCCACATCCAGAAAGGTACTGACAAACTAGAAAAGAAGAAAGTGGCAAACATGATTATGGCCTGTCATGGATTCACCCCAGACCTCTCTCCGGATGCGAGTTCAGAGGAGGAGGGTAAGATTGAGTCAGCAGAGGAAAGAGCAGAACTGAGTGTTGGTCAGGATTGAGGCTCAGAGGGTGCTAGCCTGACAGAGCAGCCTCAGCTGCAGGCTGAGTGAGACAAGCCACAGCTGTAGCAAGTTGGCCAGGAGGCTACAGGCAAGGACCAGGAGAAGCTGCCAACTGTTAGTAATGAGGAGGAGGTGGAGGCCAGCAACTCCTCTTGAGCAAAGGACATGTAGAGCAGAGAGGAGACAGGCACAAAGCTGATCAGCTAAACTACTCGTGGAGGGAGGCAACCTCACCTTTTGTCCTGAAGATTTGAGCATTGCTGGAGCAATGTGCCTGGTTCCATGCCTTGTGTGCTCGTGCCATGTACCCTGACCCATTCATATTGTGGACTGCTTTCCTGGACTTTGTGTAGGCCTGTTGGACTCAGTTACTCAGTGACTTTTGCTGTACTGAGCTTGGAATCCAGACTTGTGCAATGGGACTTGTGCTTTTTGAGGATCTGTTTGGGGGGGAATTAATGCCTGCAGAAGTCTTGCCATGTGTGTCTGTGGGGTGGGGTGGGGGGAGAGTGGGGCAGCCCATGGCCCTAGAAAGAAAGGGGGGGAAACTCTATGAGGAATGATGGGAGATGCTGAGTACTCCGCATACTATGACTTAATTGACTCCCCACCCTACTCCAAATGTTACAATGCTTGAAATCCTGCAAGATTAATTGTGTTAAAACATGGCCCACTCAAAACCTTCCAACAGAACATTTTAAGTTATTGTGGCTGTTTTTTTTCTTCTGAGCTGGAACAACAAGTCCTCCCCCCCCCATTCATTTTGCACGCACCCTTTCCAATGGAGCTGGACTGTACCAGCGTTTTTCTTGTGCGTGGTGTAATTGTTTTGCTGTGGTTGTAATTTAGAACTGTAATTGTACAGTTTTAAACTATTCAAATTGCTGCAAGGAATGGCCAGCTGTACAAAAGACCCAGCACAGAGTCAGGCTTCATGGAATGGGAAACATCAGCACTTCTTTGTCTTTGTGAGCACTGATAGGGGAGGGTGGTGATTGCTTTTCTTGTTTGCTTTCTACTGTCTCTGCAATGATTTTGATGAGGAAAAATTGCATGGCCCCATTATCTCTCTATTCATCCCCAGCTTGCTGTACGGGGGACCCTGTGCGGTTGACGGGATTCTCATAATGACTTGTTGAGAAATTGGAGAATGGCGGGGCCTATAAAGCTTATACAAAAAGGGCTGCCATTGGTCTATTTCAGATAGGGATGAAGACCAATCAGAATTGATACTGCATTCCCCTCCCCCTATGTATGTGTTGTACCTCCTTGACCAAAGATCTGTGTATACATCCTATCTAGGATGGTTGTCCCCTTCCACCATGCATGCAGGTTTAGGAGGGACACACGTAGCAGTGAGGGAGGAAGAAGACACCTACATAGTCAGCTAAATCAGCTGAATTAACTCTGCCAATCAGTGGGGTGATAGATGTCACACCCAGATCACTCTCACAGCCCATGTTTGCATATCTGCAATGGTTAGAATGCAGCATTTCAGGCAAATTCTTTTTGGATTATGGAGTCTTGGGGTCTCTATTTTGCTGATTTTAGACACACCTCCCTCACTTCATAAACACCACTGGTCAGGGAAATCCTGAGATAAAAATTTGAGGAGGTCAAAAAAGTCGAGAGAGCATTGGCAGCCATGTGAAGTGATGCCCACTTGATTGTATAGTTGCAGGGGTCATATTGATTTTTTTTCTCCCCATGGATCTCTCTGCTGTCCATTCTTCATTCATTCATTTATTCCTGAGCCAAGAGATTCAGCAGCCCCTGCAGGAAATTAAAAAAATATATATTCAGGGAAGCAGCTTTTGCTAGGCCTCTGGGCCACCAGTCCTTACTTTAGCAGGAATTAGGGTGTATTGTTTATTCCTTGCCATTCTGTTGAAAGGTGATTTTGATTTATTGAAACCCTTATCTTCTCTCCCTTCACTGTTCTTGTCAAAATGGATTATTATTGCTTGCTCTTGTCCTCTCAAATGGGATGGAGAGGCTAAATATATTCAACAGACAGGAAAAAATATGGAAACATCCGAAACTTGTTTTTAGCTAATCCAGGCAATGATTCTTGTATGCTAGTTTTGAAACCAAATTTACTGGGTACTTTTTGCATTATTCATTAGTGCAAAATGGGGTTCAGGCTCTATGTCAGATACAGAGCTCGGTTTTGAGGGTTAACACAGTTGCGTGTTAACCCTCAAAACCTTAAGTGCAGCTCCCAGAGTTTCCCAAACTTCCAGATTGGAAATTTTAATGACACAGAAAAGGGAAAAAAAGATAAATCTGTGGAGAATTGCATATAATTTCATTTTAAATGAATTAAATTCAAGGATATGAACAGCTCGCTGGAAACCAAATACAAACCAGAGGATACCCTAATTTCTTTAGAGCATTTCAAAGCATTTCAAAATACTTCATGTGAGATCCTTGAAATATTTACAATTTTCTGTTGATCTCTCTAGATGTGGGGGGAGAAGGAAGGCTTGACAAGAGATGGACAAACACTGAACAACTGAAAGCTATATTTAGCTTTTAGTCCTCCCTCCAAAAAGTTTAAAATTGTACTGGCCAAATGCAAAGGCAAAATGGCCAAACTTTGATAGCATGCTTTCGGATTATTTGTGAACATTGATTTAAGGGGAAACTTGGAGGCTCTGTTTCCCAGAGACATTTCCCTTCCTTCCTATTTCTAATTTTCAAAAATAAAATCAGGGATAATTGTTCTGCTAAAAATGAAAATGCCTCTGACTTTCAGCCCTATGGCATCTGTGGGCTGCCATCTGGTTTAGTGAGAAAAATGACTTACCGAGACCATGTAGCTCTTTTCTGACAGATAATTTAATGTTTTTGAGATAGAGTGTGTTATTAAGCTACACCAAGTTCACCTTTCAAAAACATCACAATATGGTGGAGAAAATTAACAAACAAAATGCAGAGATGCAACCTTGAATTAAGGAGAAATTTCCTGACAATGAGAACAATTAATCGGTGGAACAGTTTGCCTCCAGAAGTTGTGGGTGCTTCATCACTGGAGGTTTTCAAGAAAAAATTGGATAACCATTTGTCTAAAATGGTTTATGGTCTCCTGCTTCCTTCCAATTCTGTTATTCTCTTATTCTGTTTTCTATTCCATTGTATTCCATTCCATTCCATTCCATTCCACTCCACTCCACTCCACTCTACTGCACTCCATTTTCCTTCCTGTCCTATGGACATGACCGGAGTCAAACCCAGTTCATCTTATTTGCCCAAAAAGAAAAGAAAAAGGAGACTGAATTCATGGCCAGAACTGAATTTTGTGGTATCTCATCTCACTTCAATTTGATGAGGAACTATTGGTGAGCGCTGATTTTGTCATGCAATCCAGCCCACAGCAAATTAACTTCCTAATTGCGATATCACTGGATACTTAGTTAAATGTTTTCCCGAAATCCAAATACTTCATTTACAGCTTTTCCATTATCTACTAAGAAATATGCCCAATCAAAAATGAGATAATCTGGCAAAGTTTGTTCTTGAGAAACCCATGCTGACTTCTAGTAATTACTGCTTTGTTTTCAAATAGATTGAATTTGCGATTATCTCCCATAGAATCTTTTCAGGACCAGCATGCAGCTGACTGGCCTGTAATTCCCAACGTCCCCCTTTTCCCCCATCGTTCTTGTTCTCATCTGCCCATCCGTCCACTCTTCAGGATTAAAACAATACATAAAGGTTCATTAAGGATAGCATAATTCCTTCAGGGTCCTAGGATGCAATTCATTGGCTTTGGAACTTCAAATTCTTTCCGAGTAAATAGAAATTAGCAGCACATATTTCTATTAGACTTCATTGATCATATTGTTCTTTACAATTGCTTAGTGGAACACATGTGTCCTTTTCTGTGAAGACCCAAGCAAAATTTTCCTTTTCACCGCTTAGCATTTTGCCATCTTCACTGGTATATGTTTTTTTTTCTCTTTCTCTTGTTTTAAATTATACAAATACAGTCTTTTTGTTATTCTTCCATCTGTCAGCTCTACCATAAAAGTGATTGCCTTCAATCTATTGAGAACTTGGATCTAGCTCAAGAGCTTTGATTCTGTAGGGTAAGGGTGTCAAATTCGATTTCATTGAGGGCTGTGATCTCGGGGGGGCAGGATGGGCATTGCCAGCTCATGTCTGGGGCACGTGTTGTGGTCCAAGTGCTCTGCCAGCGAAAACAGGCTCCTGACCTCCCTTTTAGGCTGCAGTGGCCTCCTGCAACTCTCTGTCAGCAAAAACAGAGTTCTGAAGGACCTCTGGACTCCATTTTCAGTGGCAGAGGCACCACGGACCGGTCTTTCACTGTTTCCAGGTCAGCCCCACGGGCCAGCTCTAAGAACCCTGTGTGCCTGATCTGGCCCGCGGGCCTTGAGTTTGACACTCCTGCTGTAAGGGTTTGAAGGCAGCACTCCAGTTACATACTAATACCCAGATTTTACATGGACAAAAATATTTATTTATTTGTCACATTTCTACAACACCCATCTCACCTAAACGACTGTTAATATATGTCTTGTGGGGCAGGACTAGCAAATAAAATTTGGCCTCCATTATTTGGAGATATGATTTCCAATTATGAAATTTAAGTTTCAAAGTTAAAGATCATTTCATAGGTCTTGCTACAACATTAGCTATTCTATTAGCATGGTTTCAGAGGTTTGGAAAGCAACAGAAGAATAAATGTAGGACTTAAATAAATGAATATTTTATTATGGTCACTGACAAGAGTTGCAAAGAGAAACACATTAAAAATAAAACTGAAATAAAAACAAAACAGACTGGTAGGTTTGTCAGTGGATAATAAAAGTTCAATTTTTCAGCCAGAATAACAATACATTCAGGGAGACTGAATTATAGCGATCTGATAACTCTACATAAAAACAACCAGAATTTTCCAAATGTTTTACCAGATAAAGAATTATGTGGTGGGTCCTTCAGTGCTTATAGATTAGAAGATATAATTTAGTATGACATAAACCGTAGTTTCAACAGCAACGTGTCTCCCAGGGACACTACCTTTTTTGTATCACTCTTCCAAAACAGTAGTGAAGTGTGCTAGAGTGAATGCTTTTCAGAATTTGTAAACACTTATGTAGTATAAGTATCTCAGTTTGTAAAAAGGGGCATGACTGTTCAAAAAAAATGTTCTTAGGTAGAGAAGGCTGATCTGTTGGGTTTCCAGGTCTTTGATATATTGTTTAAAAGAATAACAGAATAGCAGAGTTGAAAGGGACCTTGGAGGTCCTCTAGTCCAAACTCCTACAACCCTATACCATTGCAGACAAGTGGCTATCCAGTCTCTTCTTAAAAGCCTTCAGTGATGAAGTACCCACAACCTCCCACAAGTCAAGCTATTCCACTGGTTAATTGTCATCACTGTTAGAAAGTTTCTCCTTAGTTCTAGGCTGCTTCTCTCCTTGATTAGTTTCCATCCATTGTTTCTTGTCCTGCCCTCTGGTGTTTCAGAAAATAAATGGACTTCCTCTTCTTTGTGGCAACCCCTGAGATATCAGAACACTGTGACATATCGAAGCACTGATTTGTGATTGGTTAACAGCCGATAAGGTGAGGATAACCATTGCAATCGTGGTCTGTTCCCCAGAGTGGTGGGAGCGACAAACCATATACAGGTTTTGTGGCAGCCTCTGAAACGCTGGAATACTGCTATCATGTCCCCCCTAGTCTTTCTTTTCTCTAGACTAGCCAAACCCAAATCCTGTAACAGTTCTTCATATGTTTTAGTCTCCAGGCTTCTAATCATCTTAGTTCTTCTCTGCACTTTTTCCAGAGTCTCAACATCTTTTTTGTAATGTTATGATGAAAGCTGGATGCAGTATTCAGTTTTGGTCACTCCATTACAAAAAGGATGTTGAGACTTTGGATGGAAACTAAATCAAGGAGAGAAGCAACCTGATATTAAGGAGACACTTCCTAACATTGAGGACAATTAACCAGTGGAACAGCTTGCCTTCAGACAGCTTGCCTTGTGGGAGCTTCACCACTGGTGTCTAGTGTTTAGTTACTTGGTCCATTGATTGAAGGGTTATGAACTCCAATTCCAGTTTTTCCTAGCTATAGTGCCTGAGATTGTTGTTATGTTTACTGTCTGACACAGGTCTGCAAGGAATAAGAATGAATAATGCATGGCTCAAGTCCTTGGGAGATATATACATCGAATTTTGTTTCTGTTTTTCCTAGAATCGGGTCGAGAAGACGCCTTTTAGAAGAACAGGCTTACAAAAGGAAGCATTATACATATTGTTGCCTAATCCCTGCCTTCCCCCAATTTCCTAGGGGACCGATTTAATTTGTTGCCTCATTTGGTTTATTTCAATTTGCTTGTCTGCAGTTTGTCTGTAGACCATTTACCGCGGTTGCTGAATTAGTTAACGGCTGCTTTTTTCCCTCCCTTATTTTTGTAAGCTGGCTCATGGTGGATGCCGATTTTTTGCAGCGTTTTGTTAAAGACTTCTTGAAAGATGTTTGGCCCCCAAAGCTGACATATACTCCGAATAAATCATTGCCCCCCTCGCCTACTCTCCAATTGCATCGGGTTTAATAGGCACTTCTTTTTCCAGCCGTGTGCGGCTCCGTAGCTAAATTTAACTTATTGTTCAGTTATGAAAGAAAACCCCTAACATATTCTAAGCCCTGTGGAGAAATTGCAAGATCAAGTAGTCCACATTTTGTGGGCTTGAAAATTCATGAGCGTCATTAAAAAAAAAGAAAAGAAGCAAAAGGGAACTGGATGCACCAAAGACTGAAACCCAGCCTTGGAGTAGCAGTACCTTTTTTTGGCTGTGGCTCTACCATCAGTATATGCCATTACAAAATGGAAAAGGGATCAAGTTAGAAGAGAAACTGTGTGTCTGTCATAGCCTGCTGCTCTGACAGCTGCTGCCTGGACTTGGTTGGCAGGTAACATGGAAAATAATGGCAATAGAAGGTTGCTGTTTTCCCTTTGACAACCCAAGGCTTTATTATAGAGCTGCTGGTTATATGTGAAGCGAGACAGGGAATAAGCATTGTGTTCTCCATACCATTTCTCTTTTGGTTCGCTTGGGATGGTTAGTAGTGGCATGGTTAAAATCCTTTCAGCAGGGCCAAGGATGATATTTATCTTATTGTTTAGGTCCTGTTGGGTTCCTTGGTCCCCTCTAGGCTTGGTTGTTTTGGTTCTGTTTCTAGTTTAGAATAGAACAACAGAGTTGGAAGGGACCTTGGAGGTCTTCTAGTCCAACCCCCTGCTTAGGCAGGAAACCTAAAACTGAAACAACAGCACCCACAACTTCAGGAGGCAAGTTGTTCCACTGAATAGCTGTGTTAACTGTCAGGACATTTCTCCTTAGTTCCAGGCTGTTCCCTTTCCTTGATTAGTTTCCATCCATTGCTTCTTGTCCTGCCCTCAGGTGCTTTGGAGAATAGCTTGACTCCCTTTTCTTTGTGGCAGCCCCTGAGATATCGGAACACTGTGACATATCGGAACACTGACTTGTGATTGGTTAACAGCCTGTAAGGTGAGAATAACCGTTGCAATCATGGTCTGTTCCCCAGAGGGGTGGAAAAAACACAAACCATATACAGGTTTTATGTCTGTGTCTGGTTTTTAGTTCCTTTTCTTTTAAAAAAAATCTTTCTAAATTTCCAAAATAAACATTAAAATACAAACTAATATTTAAAAAAGAAAAAAGGGAATAAGGCAAGTTAGAAAGATCAAAAATACATCAAACATATAACAAAAGTAAACTCCAATTTTTTTTCAGTACAGAAATCATAATAACGATGCAACAACCTTCAGGTTTAAATGAATAATCAATACTTTAAATACCTTAAAATATTAATAATCTACATTCTAAAAAAAACTGAAGAAAAAATTATAATACAATTTTCCCTTTAGTTTTAATATAATACCTAATAATTTGCCAAGCACAAATAATTACCATATATTTTTGAAAAAGCCATAATATTTATCTAGTCAATTCAGATCTAGTCCTTGAATTCCAAAATCAAAAGATTATTTTTCTCCTTGTCTTGGAAGAAATCAGTGGAATTTGGAATTTGGTCTCCAAGCCACAAGAAATTTTTGTCAAATTATTGCCTCTAAGCAAAGCAGTCAATTTGGCCCTCTCAGCTAGGTCTTTTGGTTTCAAAATCAATTTTTCCATTGTGGATACAAACTGTATATATCCTTCTTTCCGCCTTTTGGCATATAGCAACCTTGCAATAAATTTCATATATAAAAATGAATCCCATGTTTTCTTTCCAACTGTTTATCTGCCATTCCCAAAATAAAAACTTCAGGTTTCCATTTCACTGGTCTTTTCCTTTGAGTTCAATCCCAATGAGGAATGTAGCTTTTGTTTTTTAAAGAGCGTTTTTGTTCATATATGACATTTAGCCTAATATGTAGCTAGAGATAATAGGCACCATTGATTCCCTGGACTTGGGATAGTTGTCTACTGGGTTGATGTCAATTTTTAGACAAGTGTTCTTCCTCTATTGTTTCTCAGAGATAAGGGAGGATGCTGTTTCTTAAAAATAAACGTGGAATTTAAGTGTATGGGGTATTCTTAGAAATAATGAAACCTTTTCATGACAGAATTTGACAGTTTTAGTGGGGTTGGCTTTTAACATCATAACATCACACTCAGAAGTCCTACTACATTATGCATCACCAGGGTCTATATTCTAGCTTTGGGAATTGTTGTTTGTTGATGTTGGTCTCACCTCTTCTGAACTCTTCAGTCTGTAGATGTGTAATATCTTTGGGTTCTTGGCCCTGGAAATCCACTGTCCACCCCATCATAGCTGTAGGACAAATGACTGATCTATAGGTAGAGAGTTGGGAAGAAGTTTGAAGAGGGAAAAGCATATGAAACATATGGGAATCAGTGGCTATTAGCCTTGGTGGCACTGTGGTCATCTCTGAAGGCCATCTGTTGTGGCATTAATCCTCCTTGTGCTTTTGGTTGGCCACCATGAGAACAGATTGCTGGACCAGGTGGGCCTGATTCAGAAGTCTTCTTATGGTTGTGTTGGCTCCCAGATTGATTGGCTTCAAGAAGAGTTTGGACCATTCATGGAAGTCATGAGAATCAGCAGCTATCAGCTTTGATGACAGTATGAGTGCCTCTGAAGGCCATCTGCTGGGAGTCTACTGGGTTCCTTCATGCAATTGGTTGGCTTAAAGGAGAAAAGGCTGCTAGGCTAGTTGGATCAGGGATCCAGTCCATCAGGGCATAGCTTATGTTCTTATGTTATTAAACTTAGTTGAGAAGATATTTTTCCATTGTTATCTTTTGGAATAGCCTTTCCCCAGACTTTTGGATGGAAGCTTCCCTGCCAATATCTCTGTACAAAGTTAAGATGGACCTGTTCCCCAAAGCTTTTAATGTGTAAGGATTGTTGGTTTAGGCATGTAAGACTGATCTGATGGCTTTTTAATTACTTTATTGATACTGGATTCTATGAACTTCTTGGACAGTGTGTGTCTGTGTATGTGTGTGTGTATGTCTGTGCATGTATTTCTCTCTCTCTCTGTATATAATTACTTGGACATATATTTGTACAAGACTGAAATTCTTACTTTGAAATCCAGTGCTTCTTAACAATTTGATTGATGGAAAAATTGACTCCAAATTGACAGAAAAACAAGTGTGAACAGGAAGATCTGGATCCATCAATCTAAACTAATAATAGGCTTTCTCAGGTCAGAACAATCTTTGTAGCAACAGGCATATGTTGCTGCAGCAGAAAAGTTGGTGTCTTTTGTGGTCTAAGAGTTTCCCTCAAGTTGGGAATTAGATTCATCTGAAATAATCCTGGAGATGTTCAGAAAGCTCACCTTGTCATCAAGGTGTCTGTGTCTCCCTTTTTTTTTTTTTTTTGCCACCAAGGACGAAAATAACGATTGCCCATAAATCTGGCATACAAGGATTCTGCTGGCATAAATGAGAGACAGCACAAAACAGATGGGCTTAGTGAGATGAATTTGTTTCTGAAAAAGTAGACACCAAAATAATTTTGGCTCTGTGCCTCTCTTCTGGTTGACTGTTTGGTACGGCACAGATCTCCCAATGTTATTCTCTAATTTGTGGCCAAGTCATCAGTAGAGAGCATACAACAATGTGAATAATCTTATGATCTCACATTTTAGTCTGTATTTCTCAAGCTTGGCATGCTAGCTGGGGAATTCTGGGAGTTGAAGTCTTAAAATTGCCAAGGTTGAGAAACACTATTGCTGTAGTACAGAGGCACATTGGTCTGCTCCTAAGTGAAAACTTTGTTGTCTTTGCCTCTAGAGCTTCTATCCAGTGGTAGATATATACTGTGTCTTGCCAGCAGAAACCCAGTATTTTCTGTCTCTTTGCTGTGCTCTACTGTTGGTTTGGAATTTTGCAGACTGGAAATGGTACAGAAGAACAAGGGAAGACAGACAAAAAGAGCTACTCAGCAGTAATTATTAGGGAGACATTTTAGTGAAATAGTTAAAGTGCTGGCCTAGAACCTGGGAGATTGTGAGTTTTAGGCTATCAAGTGCCAGGAAAATCAGAAGATCCAGGCAGTTCCAATGGGTATAAAGATTTATTGCAAACTGAAGCCTTCTACAAGAATCTGACTTACTAACAGTCCAAGCAAATTGGTGGTAGAAAAGAGTTACAAGAATTCAAGGTGGGCTGGACTTAGATCTCTTGGGTATGAGGGGACTCATGACTGATGATGCATTTGACTCCTCCCTCGGGCTCATCTTGGTCATCTCCTGCATAGGCATGAAATCTGGCTGAATGACTTTGGGTCAGTCATTCTCTCTGCCCAGTAGAATTGTCACTGTGGAAAAAATAGGAGGCAGGAGTATTAGGTACTGTATGTTTGCTGCCTTGAGTTATATTCATTCTAGCATTGGACCTCAGTTAATTACATTCCTGAGAGCTCAGTGATTCATCGCCACCAACCCTTGCTCCCTTGCACATTGGATTTAGCTTTCAGAATTTGGGTATTGCAGGGGATAGAACTATATTCTTTTGACCCTTTCTACATTCTCAGATGAGACATTCTTCAGAAACATGTAGAATGACAGAAGGAAAACTTAATATCCCTCAAATCACATTATTTTATTATTATTTTCTTCATTTCTTTTGAGTAAGATGGCTATTCCTCTCCTCTCCCAGACCTCTAAACCTCTAAATAGTTGCTCCTCACTAGGATACCACAAGATAGCAACTTCCAGGTAACTGTTATCTTGCGATCTCCTTGTGAGGAGCAACTGTTGGAGCAGTTGTGGGCAATCCCAAGTCCTCTCTTTGTCCAGGGAGGAGTCTATTCACCAGCTCTGCATTCCATTTCAGTTGCTGATTCCACTTTTAATGGAGTTGTCTTTGGTCTGCCATTTCTTTCCTGAAAGTCTGCTTGATCAGATATTAGAGGTTATGGCCAGGTCAGGAGATCCTTTACACCAGTGGTCGCCAATCAGTGGGCCAGGGGCCACCGGTGGTCTGTGAGAAAATTTTGATGGTCCGCAGAGAAATGTCACCCCTAAAGCAATTAATCCAGGCTGCGTGGGAACACAAGGCTGTGCCTCCCACATGGCCCATGAGAACACAAGGCTTGTGTCACTTGCATTGCGAACAACATGAGGTAGTGAGGGGAGGGGGGGAAGGGCAGAGGGGAGAAACTTGCCCCACTCATCCCCACGTGCCTCACCTGGTCACCAGGCTGCTTCTTTCCACTTCTTTCTTCTTCTGCTTTTGGCTGCATGCAAGGAAAGCAGCAAAAGTCTTTCTTTCTCTCCCCCAAACTCTGCTAGAAATGAGTCTTTGGGACCCTGCAAGGCATCCTGCTCCAAGACGCTGTGCTGCTATGACAAGTCTCACAAAAACTCATTTTTGGCGGAATTTGGGGGAGAGAAAGAAAGACTTCTCTGCTCTCTCTCTCTCTCTCTCTCTCTCTCTCTCTCTCTCTCTCTCTCTCTCTCTCTCTCTCTCTCCCTCCCTCCCTCCCTCCCTCCCTCCCTCCCTCCCTCCCTCCCTGAGAACAGAGCTGGAGATGGTATCCTTCAATCCCAAATAAAGAATGATTGATCGGTAGGAAAATGGGGTGGGGAATTTTCCTGCAGATTTTTTGGGGATTTTCTCAGGGTCTCTGGTCCGCGGGATTTAAAATTATGAGTTTAGTGGTCCCTGAGGTCCAAAAGGTTGGCGACCCCTGCTTTAGAGACTTCTGCTTTCTCTACTAATGACCCTGGATTACTGTAACACATTCTAATTGGTGCTGCCCTTGATGACTACTTGGAAACTACAATTAGTTTTAAATGGTGATACTTGCTTGTTCACCAGAGAGCTGTTAGAGCACATTAACAATTAAGTTGGGTCATGGCACTTGCTGCCATGGGATTTCCAAGAACAATTCTAAATGCTTAACATACGTAACTCAAAATAACCTTCAAAGCCATCAGGTCATCAATATTTAAAGGACCGTCTTTTCTAGTCTAGTCCCTTCTGTGCATTTAATCCAATGGTCCCCAAACCCTTCAGCTTATCTAACCCTTCATGAAGTTGGACATTGTTCACTGACATCCCCCCAAATATTTATTAAATGAAAATAAATACTTTAGCTAACAGTAGAGTAGAGTAGGGTAGAGTTGAATAGAGTAGAATAGAATACTTTATTTGGCTAAGTGTGATTAGATAAACAAGGAATTTGTCTCTGTTGAAGTACAATAATAAAAACAACAGCATAAACTCTTTGGATATACTCATAGACCTTTATGGGTCCATATTGATCAAATTGGGAAAGCCTGATTTAAATCAAGAAGGGATGCTTTGGGAGTCTTACCAGGGTTTAGGAATCTTTAGACAAGTCTTAATAACAGTCTGGACTCTGTTTTTTTTTATTTATTAAATTGAGATTGTTATAATATGATTTTTTTATTTGTGTCAGAAGCACCTACAAATTATAGACATATAACATTCAACACTGAGAGAATAAAGTAGGTATAAAACAGGTCATAGAAATATAACACATGTAAAAATATGTAGAATAAATAGGCTTAAAACTAAATGACATTCTCCCACTATTGGGCCATGTCGACAGTATTTTCCCATGCCAGCCATGAGGTCTTCCTCCTTACATGTTGAAGGACACCATACTCACCATAGCATGTCTGAGATGGATTGTTCTTCTCTCCATTCACACAGAGTATCTGAGATATGATATAGCAATAGCACTTAGACTTACATTTCACCTTATGGTGCTTTACAGCCCTCTCTAAGCAGTTTACAGAGTCAGCCTATTGCCCCCAACAATTTGGGTCCTCATTTTACCGACCTCGGAAGGATGGAAGGCTGAATCAACCTTGAGCCTGGTGGGATTCGATCTGCCAAATTGCAGTAGGAGTAGCTTGCAGTACTGCACTCTAACCACTGCACCACTGAGGCCCATAATTGTATACTATAATTATATGTTATAATTATAATTAGATATGATGATACATGAAATGATATGTATATAAAAGTTTTCTGGTGATGTAAGGAATGCCTCCATTTTCATGGCATTGTGAAAGGCTGTGCAGACAGTAACGTTTGTGTGGGTGTTACTATTTACTCATGTTATTTTTATCTGCATTAATTTACATCTGATTTTAGGTATTTAAAGCTGGTTAATTTTAATGGACCATGCTGAGCATGATTTATCTGTTACAAGACTTATTACACTGAGGCAACGGACAAATTCTATCATTAACTTTGCTCTCAGGGAAAGTCCTAGCTTCTTTGAAACATCAAATGCCAGGATAAAGCATGAGACACACACAAGCATGATGATGCATATAATATTTATACAAGCATTTAACATACTTACAATGTGTAATCAACAGGAATCTTGTCCTCATGAACATTTTTGATAGTGAACATCCTGAAGTCATACAATAAAAGAAATTATTGCCATGAGAGGCACTAAAATTTTCCCTGGGACTACAGAAGTGAGTGATTGAAACTATTTCCCCAAGCAACTACTCCTAAATCTGCCAGAGAAAGCTAGCAAACAAGAGGGTGAATCGAGTAGGCAAGGCAACAGATTGAATTTTCAAAAAATAAATAAGGAGAAGTAATTGATGACTTATCTTGATTGAACTCTTACAGGGCGAGGGAGAGAGAAACAGGGGTGTTTGTGCTTCCAATCTCTCCTTATTGCAGGGAGAGGCAATAATTCCTTAGCTGGACACTGCAAATTTGTTTGTTTTCTGGCCTTCCAAGGTGATATGCTCCGGGCTGCAGAGACATTAAGCTACCTCCTTGTGGAAAAATAATAAACTCCTTGAATACTGTCCAGAGGTGGTATTCAGCAGGTTCTGACCAGTTCTGGAGAACCGGTAGTGGGAATTTTGAGTAGTTCAGAGAACCAGCAAATACCTTCTCTGACTGGAGGTTTTATAGTATCCTTCTCCTGCCACATCCACCAAGCCATGCTCACAATGAAAAAAATTGAATCCCACCACTGATACTGCCATTGACTTTTACAGGTCCATATTGATCAATTTGGGAAACCGTGATTTAAATCAAGAAGGGATGCTTCCTCCTTTTTCCTGGAAGTTTTCTCCCCCTCTAATAGCAACTCATCTTGTCTGAGTTTGAAAGATAAGAAGAGTTGGGTCTGGTTAGTACCAGAAGACCACAGGGAATTTCAGGGTTATAGAACTAGAAGTAAAAAAAAACATAGAAGATATATATATCCATCCATCCATCCATCCATCCATCCATCCATCCATCCATCCATCCATCCATCCATCCATCTCTATCATCCATCCACCTCTATATCTATCTATCTATCTATCTATCTATCTATCTATCTATCTATCTATCTATCTATCTATCTATTTCAGTCTTTCAATCTATCTATCTATCTTATCTATCTATCTTATCTATCTATCTTATCTATCTATCTTATCTATCTATCAATCTATCTTATCTATCATCTATCTATCTATCTATCTATCTATCTATCTATCTATCTATCTATCTATCTATCTATCTATTTATCTATCTTATCTACCTTAACTATCAATCTATCAATCTATCAATCTATCTTATCTATTTTATCTATCTTATCTATCTTATCTATCTATCTATCTATCTTATCTATCTATCTTGTATCACCATCTATCATCTATCTATCAAATCTGTTAATCTCTTTGAATTGTTTTTGATTGAGTCATCCTTTTGGAAGACTCAATATCTATTTTTTTTTCTTGAAAGTGTCATGGAGACAAAGCTTGCATCCTGCTGTCCTCAAATCAAACTGCTCTCCATTTTTCTTTTCAATTTAATGGGGTCACATCTCCTTCTGCTCATGATTTTGACAGGTTCATTATTCAGGAAATTGTATTTGCACTTGTATAACACCAGTTAATTTCTCTGTTGCATCATGAAGTTATTAGTCAGGCAGCAAAGACTGGTAATGCAGAGGATAATCTAGGAGGCAGCATTCTAAGAAATTGTAGATATTTCTTCCCCCCATCCATGCATCTATCCATCCATCTGCAAGATAATCTGGTGTATATAAAAAGGCATGTCCAATTTCTTCTTCCATGTGAGGCCTTTATCATATCATCATTCTGCCTCACTCATAGTGCTTCACAGGACCTTCAGATATTATTATCTGTTTGTAACCATCCAGTGTTTACCCACCATGCCTTCCATCTTCTGTGTTTAAGCTGAAGGTATCGGAGGGGGGGTGTCTGTTTGTGCACAGGTGTTTGCTTGGCTTGTGGTATACCTCCAGCTCAAACACACCCCAACCAGGCACCCAGATGAAACCTAGCTTCCTAATAAATGATAGACATCTGTTTACTCGAAGCCAAGCTGCACTAAAAGCCTCTAATACAGGAAACACAATGTTGCTAGCCAATCAAGACAAAAAAAATGCTACAAAACAGACAGAAGATATTAGAAACACCAATCAAGCAGAACACAGCAAACTCCAAGACCAATAAACACAGACCAAGACTCCCAACCAATCAGGTTGAAGAAAAAACCATTCTAACAGCAGTAGGCTAGCACCAAATTTAAAACAGAAATGGCTGTGAAAGTCTGACTCACAGACAAACACAATACAGAAGCCTGATGATGGCAGATGACATTCTGCCGAAACGTCGCTACAACTGTAAAAGCACAACTATAATGACGTGGGAAAATACCCGAACAAAGCTGAATACCATACATATAGACACCCAAACTTAAAAAACTTAAGAAAACAAATTTATATATATATATATATATATATATATATATATATATATATATATATATATATATATATATATATATATATATATATATATATATATATAATATGTATATATATATATGTATATATATATGTATATTATATATATATATGCATGTATATATATATAATATATATATATATATATATATATAATATTATATATATAATGCAGTAGAGAATTAATACCAATGTAATGATTATGGCTGAAAACTTCAATTGTTATTGCACAAGATATTGTACCCAGATGACATACTGTTTAATGGATGATGGATTGTTTGTACTAAAAAGAAAAGAAAAAATATATTCCAAGAATATCCCAGTTTTGTAAATTGAAATCAACAAAGCTATTCTCAGAATCCAATGATTTCCCTGCCCCCAGTATTGCTAAATTTGGATATAACCACTGCAATCACAGATGAAGCTGAAAGCAAATGTAAACCATCCAAAATCCCATCCAACTTCTAACCAGGTTTGATTCTGATTTGCTTCATACAAAGTCTCTCTCAAACTGAGCTAATTCTTGGTGACTATCTCTGTGATGTTTTCTTGGGCAATATTGAAGAAATGATTCGCAATCATCTTAGTTTACGCTGTTATTTTCCCAGACTAGTCCATGGGGCCTTAATCACACATCCAGATACTAACTGGATCTAACCCTAATTAGCTTTTGAAGGAATCAGCTATGCTCGGCTGGTGGTACACCAAGAATCCAATCTGCCTTTTCTTGCCTTCTTACACCTATATTAGAGTTTGTTGCAAAAATAATCATGCTATTATAGAGGAAGCTTTCATAGACATGAAGGAAAGTAAATAATTGATCATCCATGTTACAAGTAATCCTTGACTTATGCCTATTTGTTTCATGACCATTCAAAGTTAAAATGGTATTGAAAAAGTGACATAACCAGGGGTGGGCTTCAAAGTTTTTAACAACCGGTTCATGTGGGCATGGCTAGGTGAGTGTGGCTAGATGGGCATGGCTAGGTGGGTGTGGTCATGTGACTGGGTGGGCGTTTCTTCTTCTTCTTCTTCTTCTTCTTCTTCTTCTTCTTCTTCTTCTTCTTCTTCTTCTTCTTCTTCTTCTTCTTCTTCTTCTTCTTCTTCTTCTTCTTCTTCTTCTTCTTCTTCTTCTTCTTCCAGCACCCCCCCCATTTTTTTGCCTCAGGGAAGCCTCCTGGGGGATGTTTTTGCTCCCAGAAGGCTTTCCTGGGGCCCAGGAAAGCAAAAAACAGAGTGCGGGGGGGTACAGCACCCATAAACACACCCCGCGCACCACTTTTTGCCTCCTGGGCCTTAGGGAAGCCTCCTGGGTGAAGCAGTAAGACAGCGCGGAGGATCCTGGCACAGCTGATCATTGGAACAGCTGATCATCAGGAGCGGAAAAAAAGAAATACCTTAAGGAGTGACTGGGTGGGGGAGAACACAGTGATGTTGGGCATGCACGTGATGTTGCACATGTGCAATAAGAACTGACTGGGCAGGAAGGGAAAGGGCAGGCAGGGCCTGTGGGGCCAGCCAGGGTCATGATTTGCTGGTTCTCTGAACTGTGCAGAATCATAACAACCAGTTCTATAGAACCAGTCCGAACCTGTAGAATCCCAACCGTTTATAACTGGTCCTTGCATTTGTGACCATTGCAGCATCCCCATGGTCATGTGATCAAAATATGTGTGCTTGATAATCAGCATCTATTTACCGCATCCTGGGATCATGTGATTACCATTTGTGACTTTCCCAGCCAACCTTTGACAACTAGAATCAATGGGTGAAGGTGGGTTCACTTAATGACCTGTGATTCACTTCACTGCTTAACAACCATGGTAAAAGGTCATAAAATCAGATGCGACTCACTTAACAACTTCCTTGCTTAGCAACAGGAATTTTGGCCCCAATTGTGGTCGTAAGTCGAGGACTAACTATACTGCAGCACAGTTATCAAAAGGATTAGGATTCTTTAATGCAAAGCAGGTGTCATATAGGTTTATCCACTCCAGAAAGCAAACTGTCTCATTGTCCAGGGAGGCAGTGAGATACCTTCTTCCATGAGCTCCACTGAAGAGAAAACTACAATTTTTCAAACATCAGTTCAGTCGCTTATTTAAGCCAGAGAACAGTATGTCCTATCCTAACAGGTTTTCACACAAATGAGAGGAGACCCAATTACCAAACTGATTTCTGAAGACATCCTGGCAAGTTGCTAATCTTTGAAATTCATGAATCCAGAATTCTACAATACTATTTGCTTGAAGCATTGCATCAAGCCTTTTCTGAAACATCACAGACTCCAGCAACATGGCTTCTGTTGAGAGAGAAAGGCAGGAGGAGTTCAGAGATATCTTTTGATTTTTTGTTTGTTTGTTTCTTGCCTTGAATATATTTAGATGTGACAGAAAATCTAGCTTTGCCAAATGGCCAGGTTCCAGATGGGGCACTCCATGTTGGAGATGGTTAGAATTAGAATTAGAATCCTAGTGAACTTCCAGCGTTGGAACATTTAAACCTTTTGGAGGCAAGTTGTCCCACTGATTAATTGTTCTAACTCTCAGGACATTTCTCCTTAGTTCTAAGTTTCTTCTCTCCTTGGTTAGTTTCCACCCATTGCTTCTTGTCCTTCCCTCAGGTGCTTTGGAGAATAGCTTGACTCCTTCTTCTTTGTGGCAGCCCCTGAGATAGTGGGCCATGAAGAAGATCCCACCTCTGAGTGACTTATCCCACCTAGAACATGAGATGGACAGCAAATAAATAATAATAATAATAAATAAAGTTCTGGGTAAGACCCTGTAAAGAAGTCTATGGAGATTCTCAATCATCCAGGTCATGGTTGTTTCAAAGGTCCTTTGTCAAGAGGCAACTGGACATTCTTTGTTTTTCCCCAAAAGTCACTCACTTCTCATCCAAGAAAATTTTTCAGTTCTGTAGAAGCTTCTTGGATGAGAAGCAAAACATCTTAACGGAAAAACAAAGAAAGTCCAGTTGCCTCTTGACAAAGCACCATTGGGACCCTACAGAGAAGGTTTTGTACACCCCTAGTCGCAACTCTTAACTTTTTGTCGCTTGACTATAATATGCTTTTCTAAAAATAAATAATCAGTTTTGACCCACAGAGCACAGGTAATTTTGAAAGGTCTGTAGCTTTTTGAGGTGGAGATTTTGTTCAGCTGACAACTTATTTGTAAGTTGTTGCATTTGTGTGTCCTTGCACATTTTAAAAATATCTTCTATCCTAATAGTGTGTCTGGACTTGTATGAAATGTAGCTCAATATAACAGAGTTTATGGGACTTGTGCTAATATTGGGCTGAATCTACCCTACAAAAGTGTGGCTGTTGTTTTTCTACCTCATTACATTAGAGAGTTTTTGGATTGGTTTAAAATGTTTTGGTATTTTTCCTTTTCTTTTGCTCTTGCCAAGTTACACAAGATGCAGTTCTGTTTTTGTTTTTCCTGTTCTTACGTCTCTATCCTGTGGCAGCCTCTCTGGTTTCTTGATCTGGAAGAAAAACCCTCATCAAAAAAGCTTTCTCTCTGTTGTTAAACTGTAAAGGAGGTAGTAATTACATATTCACATTAAGACTTACTTGTAAATATGACACCAATAATGATAACAAATAAGGAACCACAAACTGTTGATAGCGGAATTGCTTGCTTTTATTTGTTTATTTTTTGTGGGGTTTTTTCTTTTCCACTTTTTTCTATGTTGTGTATGTGTTTGTTCGTTATTTTAGTTGTATATTCAATAGTTTGTTTAAAAAAATAAAAAAAAAGCTTCCTATCTCTTTTTTCCATGTTGCCCTGTTTTATTAATCCATTTTTAAACAAACATACCTAACATAAAAATGATCAATCACCAAAGAGAATGAGAAAAAAAATGCGCAACAAGAAAACACAAAAAGAGAAAAGAAAAAGAAAACAAGAAAAATGTCTGTAATTGCAACTTTCTTCTGATGCCATGTGCTGGGATTTTATTAAAGTTTGGAAGCCCACAAGATGTACTTGTCAAGCCCGAAATTGACATATGCGTAGCCATTTTATTTAGCCTTATTATATATTCCTTTTCTTTCTTTCTCTTTGCTGGTTATGGGGGGAAGGGTTTTGGGCTTGCCACATTCCTAAGGTGGGAGGAGTGGAGATGAGAGAGTTGTTTAGGCTAGGTGGTTCTTCTTCCTGTGGGAACAAAAGCTGACCATGCTGATATCTGGAGGTGGAGATTGATGACACCAGGAAATGTTGATTTACTTTTATTGGGGAATGTGCCTTTTGGGGGCTACTTTTAACTTCCAATATTATGTGATATAATTCTGGGTTGTGTCAGATCCGGAATTACAACAGACTTTGCCAATTTGATGCTTTCCTAAATAAAAGAAATTGTTTTGGAAGATGGACTTTGCTCTTTTCTTTTTAAATGGATTTCATCACTTGGAAACCTAACAGTACTATGACAGAAAGGATATACATGTAGGCACATATCATTCTCTATATTTTAATTATAGTAAGGGTAGGTTTTATGTCAGATACGATTCTCAGCTGCTATGGTTTTAGGTTTTGTATTGCATGTAGTTTTTCTAGATTTTACCATGAACTTCTTAGAGTCACAGGTGTGAGATGAATGGCTATACAAATTAAATAAATCAAATCAAATCAGTCAATCGGTACATTTTGCTTCTCTTTAACAACATTTCCCCAGAATTTTCTTGTTTGAAAATTTATTTTCATCCTTTTGAGGGAAGGTCACAGAAAATGGTCATTCTTTTCAATTCCATTCACTGAATGTTGGTTCAGAGAGTCATGCATGCTGCAATCACCTTATGTTTGGATTACTGCAATACACTATATAGGGAGAGTCCCATGAAGGTCACGTAGAGCAGGGATTTTCAACCTTGGCAACTTTACAACTGGGACTTCAACTCCCAGAATTCCTCAACCAGCAAGTGGTAAAGTTGCCAAGGTTCGAGACCCCTAACTTAGAAGCTACAACATTCCAGAATGCAACTGTGAACAACAATGGGCATGTCTTAATATGCCCATGTGAACCCTTGCATCAGTTAGCTTCTAAGTGGACTGGAAGCTAGTCTTAGTGGACTGGAGGTTAAAACATATAAAGAACAGTTGCTGGAACTGGGTATGATGAAAAGAAAGACTAGGGGTGACATCATAGCAGTCTTCCAATATCTCAGGGGCTGCTCCAAAGAAGAGGGAGTCAAGCTATTTTCCAAAGCACCTGAGGGCAGGACAAGAAGCAATGGGTGGAAACTAATCAAGGAGGGAAGCAACTTAGAACTAAGGAGAAATTTCTTGACAGTTAGAACAATTAATCAGTGGAACAACTTGCCTCCCAAAGTTGTAAATGCTCCAACACTGGAAGTTTTAAAGAAGAGATTGAATAACTATTTGTCTGAAGTGGTGTAGGGTTTCCTGCCTAAGCAGGAGGTTGGACTAGAAGACCTCCAAGGTCCCTTCCAACTCTGTTATTCTATAATATGATATTCTATAAGTGTGATCTACGTTGCTGGTTATCACCCATAAAGCTGTCATGGCATAGAGTCCTGGAGGGTTATCCCTCCAAAGGCTTCTCCTTGTCCTATGTAATTGGAGACAGTGGGCATATTATGGGTCCCATTAATCCATCTATATCACTGTCAGAAATTGGGAGGTGCATCTTCTGTTCACAACATCTGTCCTCTGGAACAGGTTTCCTCCAGAGCAGCGGTTGCCAACCGGTGGGCCGCGGCCCACTGGTGGGCCATGAGAAAATTTTGGTGGGCCGCAGAGAAACCCCCCCAAAGCAATTTAATCCAGGCTGCACAGAAACTCAAGGCTGCGCCACCCACATGGCCCGCGGGAACCCTCCTCACCACTCCTTACCTGGCAAACTTGCCTGCTAAATTGCTATTTTTCCTTTTTCTGACCATCATTTGTTCTGCTGTGCCAGGAGTTTTAGATTAGCTAGGAAGCAGGAAATGGTTGATTTCTTGCTTTCTAGCTAGTCTTTAGATCTTTGGCTCAGCACAGCTGAACCTCCCTTAGGACTGAAGGTTTGCTTGCAAGCAAATTCAGTGCAGACTCACGGCAAGCAAATTTGAGAGACTGAGCTAGCTGATGGCAGATAGATAGATCAATGAATTATTCTGTGAGCAACTCAATCTGCCTGCTTTGCCTGATTTTGGGTAAAAGTTGCTCTTTTTAAAAAAAATTCAATATTTACATGCATGGTGTGTTGTGAGTTAATTTTATGAGTTTGTTTGCTTGCAAACAAATTTTATGTGACAGAGCTAGCCAATGGCAGATAGATAGATCTCTGAATGAATCTGTGATTCTGTGAGCAACTCAATCTGCCAGCTTTGCCTGATTTTGGATAAAAGTTGCTCTTTTTTATAAAAAATTCAATATTTATATAAATATTTATAATATTTACATACAAGCCATGCCCAGCCAGTCACATGACCACCAAGCCACACCCACAAATTAGGCCACAGAACCGGTTAGTGGTCCCTGGGATCTAAAATTATGAGTTTGGTGGTCCCTGAGGTCCAAAAGGTTGGCAATCCCTGCTCCAGAGATCTATAAGTGCCCCTACTCTAACAGTGTTATAACCTGACTGTTTCTCCAAGCCTGGGGTTTAGGATGGGTGGTGAGCTACCAACCCCATTAGGTAGGGCAGAGCACAAAATCAACTCTGCAAGATGGCTAAAATGACTTCTATTGAGATTGGCTATAATTATAGAACATCTGGTTGACTGTTCTTTGTCCTTCTTCTTATACTTCAGTAAATTAGGGAGGTGTCTGCCTGAGCCCTTTCCAAATGTTATTTTGTTCTGCACTTTAAAAACCCTTTAGCTTCTTTTGCCTAGGAAACAGTTTCTGTCAATGTCATCCTCCTTGCCCTCTACCCAAGCCTTTGATAAGATTTTATGTTAGTTGAAATGTTTCTCTTGTAGATGTACAGTCCATTGTTCTTTTCCTGTAGATATGGACTTTTGTTACACTAGGAATCAAGCCCAACAAAGGGTCAAACTCCTTTCATGCTTCCACATCATGGGGTTTCCCCTGGAAAGTAGGGTTGGTTTTTCATGCAGTGTGAGCCCTGGTAGACCAACTGGGACTTCAGTAGAGAGTGGGGAACTTCAATCAGAGATAGATTGCTGAGTGTGTCTGCTATTGACAGGGGAAAATAAATGTTCCTATTAATGTCAAATGAGCTATTTTTACTTGTTAAATGGAATTGGGAGTTAGCTCGTTTTTCTTCTTCTTCTTCTCCTTTGTGTGTTCCAACATAGGAACCCAATTAAGCATTATTTTTCTGCAAAATGACAAAAAACCCTGACACCAACTGATCCTTTGCAACATCAAGCCTAACTGTACTTCAATCTCTTTAAGATGTTTTCCTTTCCTCCACCGCTAATGTTGTTTTCTCTCGCCCCCTTCTCAGAGGAAATGGATCAGTCCCCCGCAGTGCATTCTGAATATCTGGTCTCAGGGATCCGAACTCCTCCTGTCCGAAGGAATAGCAAGCTAGCCACGTTGGGCAGGATTTTCAAACCATGGAAGTGGAGGAAAAAGAAGAATGAGAAACTGAAGCAGTCGTCTACAGGTAAGTGGCAGGCATACCTGTATGGCAGAGCAAAGTTAAGGGCAGGATTTCCTTGTAAGTGGGCGGCTGGAAGTGTTTGCCTCTGAAAAAGTGCCAGGACCATACAAATTACACATTTGTTTTCAAGTGTGGAGAAAATAGAAAGTATTCTGTAGGTTTCCAAAAAAAAAAAGCTGATCTGAGAATTGTGGCTTTTATTCTTTAAGAAGCAAATTTCAAAGGGCGGTGCCTTAATGGAAACTACGTGGGAAGTAAGTTGATACAATTCCAGAAGTACAGTTGGATAAACATTTTGGAAGTCTAGGATCGTAAAGAGTGTAGTCTAGTTCCCATGATGTTTACATACACACATGCACACACAGATGAGAGGGGGGGGAATAGAAATGGATGGATGGTAGATAGATAGAGATAGAGAGAGATAGAGATAAAGAGAGATAGATAGAAATAGAGATGGATGGATATATAGATAGATAGATGCAGGGGTGGGTTTCTACCGGTTCTGTCCACCTCTATAGAACAGTAGTTCTGAAGAGCAGCAGACATAGAACCAGTTCTATGTCTGCTGATGTTTTTGCCCACCCGCCTACCCGGGCTCTTACCTGATCTTTATTTCCTGATTTTTTTTCAACTTCAGCTGCCGTGCGAGGCACAGCTGCAGTTAAAAAAGCAGGAAAAAAGGGCTTTTTGAAAGGCTGCTTCTCTGCATGCAGCATGCTGATGTCGATTTACAGGCATGCGCCGGCAGCACATCGTAAATCACCGAACCTCGTAAATGATCGAACTGGTAGTTAACCCTGTTGGATCCCACCTATGGATAAATGGATAGATGGACAGACGTAGATAGATATTAGAATCCATCTTTTTTTCATATATAATTTGTTTTAAAGTTCAACATAGAACCACCAAGGAGCTGATGCCTCTACATATTAATTCTTATTAGGAAATCTCATCCTTTCTATTATTTTTTTCTTGTCATCCCACTCGATTTCAAGTGTGACTACAGGGTTTCCTTTTTTCTTTGTTTCTCCTGTGTGACAAGGGATTGGCAAATGCAAACGAGTGGCATACCCAGCTTGTATGTTAAAGTTCCACCTCTTCAGTACAGAATAAGATCAATGGTCCTGGTTGCTTTTCAATCTGTTAGATGGCCTCCTCTGGTTCAAAATGAATCCAGAAAGGAGTCTAAAATAAACATCTCCCAATTATTTTGGGACTTAATCTCAGAATGTAGCCTTCAGCCATGTTCAGCTACATTGATAAAATTATTCAACCTTAATTTTGTAAAGATTCACAGCTTATATTATAAAGGTTGGTAACTGTTCTACTGTCTCTATATCTATTATGGTAGCCTGATAGACTGACCTTTAGTAGATTAAACATTTTGAAGGCTGCATTTTAATATAGCTTTATTTGCTATGTTTCTTCACAATTCTGCAACATTCAGCAAAAGTATGTTGTTGGGAACTGCCTTATAGTAGGATAAACTAAGTTGTGCACCATTATTGACTCCAACTATCAGCAGTTCTTCGAGTTTCTAAAAGATCCCTAACCCAGAATTTGATTTTAAAACAAGAAAACTAAGCTGGCCAGAGAATATTTCGGAGCCAGTGATCTGGTAGGAGTATTGTGAACATCTCTTGGACACTTTCCCACATGGACATCATTAGAGGAGGTTCACCTATTCATGAATGGCTGCCATCATGGATGTTAGGGGGTGCAGAATATTCATTTATAAGAATGCAGATTCCTATGCCTGTTTCTGTGTGATTCCTTTTTATCCCAGCATTCATTCATTCTCTCTCTCTCTCTCTCTCTCTCTCTCTCTCTCTCTCTCTCTCTCTCTCTCTCTTTCTTTCTTTCTTTCTTTCTTTCTTTCTTTCTTTCTTTCTTTCTTTCTTTCTCATTCTCGGCAGACAATTTTGGGCAACATTTGTTTGTGTTTTATTTTGGAAAAATGACCAAAGCTTACATCGGGTCATTTCTAAGAAAACTGGTGCTAAAAGCTGGTGCTTTGCTCCACAGCCTTCCCATTTTTAATAATTAACTACAGGTAATAGAGACACTCTACCAGGTGTCATATAAATACAGTAAAACAAGTGAATAATTGCATAAGGGAAAGCCAGTTTGGTGTAGTGATCAAAGCATGTTAGAAACAAAGAGCTATGAGTTCTAGTCCTGCGTGAGGTGTGAAGCCAACTGAGTGACATTGGGCCAGTCCAGTTCTCTCATAGTAGGAAGAAGATGGACATGGCAAGCACTTCCCCCCCCCAAAAAAAAATACTAAGAAAACCGCCCAGACCTAAGGTGCTTTTTCAAGAGGCAACTGCACTTTCTGTTTTTTCTTTGAAGACATTTTGCTTCTCATCCAAGAAGCTCCTTCAGCTCTGACTGGATGGTGGGGAATAGAAGGATTTATACTCCTTCTTATGGTACACAAATTCCAAAAGCTGAAATCATTTCTTCTACCAACAGAAGCATTGGAACTGGTCAAAGAATTTATAAAGAAGGCACAACTAAGACAACATAACAAGATCATATCTTCAAAGAAAAACCAGAAAGTCCAATTGCCTCTTGAAAAAGCACCTTTGGGACAACAACCATGACTTGGATGACTGAGAATCTCTATAGACATCACTCAGGCTTGTTCATATAGTTGCCAGGAGTCAAAACTGACTCAGAAATAAAATAAATCAAAGAAATCTGGTGACAGAGATATGTCTGCAGGCACACTGGTACCTCAGGGTTGTTGCGTTCCTCTCTGTACACATTGATTCTATTAGCCCAGGAATTTTTTTCATTCTAGATTTCAGAAACAATCCTTCCACCAAAGAAATTGGTCCAGGTAATCCTCGACTTACCACCCTACTTGAGCCCAGAGTTATTGTTGTAAGTTATGGCAGCTATTAAGTGGGTTGCCATGTAATCAAACCCAATTTTATGACCTTATGGAATATGTGATGATCATTAAGCAAATGCTGCCATTGTTAAGAGAGCCGTGGTGGCGCAGTGGTTAGAATGCAGTACTGCCACTAATTCTGCTGATTGCCGGCTGCCAGCAGTTTGGCAGTTCGATCCTGACTGGCTCAAGGTTGACTCAGCCTTCCATCCTTCTGAGGTGGGTAAAATGAGGGCCCAGATTGTTGGGGGGCAATAGGCTGACTCTGTAAACTGCTTAGAGACGGCTGGGAAGCACTGTGAAACGGTATATAAGTCCAAGTGCTATTGCTATTGCTAAGTAAACGCCACAGTCAAATGAATTCATTATATCCAGTGGATGTTTCCCCACCCCAGAAACTGGGAGTAAATCCAGAAAGTGTCAAAAAAGTGTCAAAAATGGTGCTCAGGTGATTGTGGGATGCTGGAAACAGCTGTAAATGCAAGCTGATTGACAAGCAACCAAAATGCGATCAAGTGATGGTGCGGGGTATGTGCTTATGTGGCCATTGGCACTTTGAAATTGGATGATAAGTACCTGTTTTTTTGGGGGGAGGGGGGTGTTAGTCATAACTTCAAGCAGTGCTAAGCGACTGGTCATTAAGTGAGGATTACCTGTAGTGTGGTTGCCCAGAGTGCTATTTGAAGGCAAGGCAGGAGATTTCAGAAGGAGATGATAGACAAAATACTTGGGATAAATGGCTTTGATGGGCCATTATTCAGGATTTATGGTAAATCAAAGAAAATAAAATGTTGGCAATAGCCCACAATAACTAGCAATATTTCCAGTGGAAGACCCAAACAGCAAAAAAGGGAAAGAAAAAGTTATGACATTTTTTTTAAAAAAAGCCTAACTTATTATCTCATAGTCCAGGAAAAAATACTCTAATAAATTTGACAGCATTTAAAACAGAGCCTGAAGCTTCAGAAAAGTCTTGGATATGTCCCCACATCAACTCCAACCATTTAGTATTTTTAGGCTGACAAAGGATGATGGGTGGCACGATCTAGTTCAGCTTAGATGTTTTCAAACAAAACTAAACATGTCAGATTTGATTAGATCTCTCTCTACTCTATCCATCTCCATCTCCTTTCTCCATCTCCATCCTCTTCTTTTCTCCCTCTCTATAACTTTTCATCTCCATTTCCATATCTTTGTATCTCTTTATCTCTCCAGTCCATCTCAATCTACCTCTACCTCTATCATCTCTATCTCTGTCTCTAATCTCTGTCTGTCTGTCTCTGTCTGCCTTTCTCTCTCTGTGTGTGTCTCTTTCTATTTTTCTCTCTTTCTCTGTATCTATCTATCTATCTATCTATCTATCTATCTATCTATCTATCTATCTATCTATCTATCTATCTATCTACTATTTATTTATTATCTTTCTATCATCTATATCTGTTTCCCATCTATTCTCTTTGTGTCTCCATTATCTTCATCATATCATCATCATCATCTATCTAGATATCTCTATCTGTCTCTCTCTCTCTCTTGTGACTCTGTCATAATAGTTTGTAGCTTATGCTTTTATATTTGTAATGATATTAATGAGGAAGAATCACATGTAGTCTAACTCGCTCTCATCTCCAAAATATTCTTGCTTCTTGTGATCCCTTTTGCAGATAGCTGCCAATAGCCCTGTCTAACTATGAACAGCTTCACCTGGGCCAGCAAAGGAAAAGATCAGTGTTCCTATAGAGGACTTAGGGCACATCAGTGCTTTATTATATGGCTTTGGAGCAAACTATGAACCAAACAAAGATTTCCTGCTTGCAGTTTAGTCTTTACTTCTCTCAGCAAGACCTGTTGGTTTCCTCCAGCTTTATCCCTCTTTCATCATCCTTCCTATTTTAGCGGAAGGAAGCTATCACCCTCTACCCCAAAATGCTGACCAATGAGCTTTTGGAAATCTATTGGCTTCTCCTAAACTTCTGTAAGGTCTCCACTTGTATGTTTTTCTGGCACTGACTGCACCACTGAGCAATAGTTGTGCTTCAACACATGGAGGCAACTGTGGGATACTCTGCATTTTAGAAATCCCACAGTGCTATGATATAATCTCATGCTTACTATATGCTCACTATACATTGTTTGAAATTGGAGTCATCCTATTATCTCTTGGTCAAGCTAAAAACTGTGATAGGAGGTGGGAAAACCAGTGCTCTCAGAGTGGGGTTTTAACCATTTGGAATAGTTTTTAGTGATGGGTTGGGAATAGATGATATATTAATTATTTTAGCTCAGCTATAAACCAAGCATTTCCCACGATGACACGAAAAGGGCCAACTTTGGACTAAGGTAAGTAGCTATTTGCCAGGGGTACCAATGCTGCCTCTCCTTCTGAATCATTCTAAAACTGCCAATCTTTACATTGGTGGGATGTGATACTATCACTCAAGGTAGCCTAGGAGTGCCATAGACACCTGACCTGGCACTGAACACAGATAGACAACTTGAGCATCTGTTAATTCCCTAAAATCTTTGGTATGGCCCTGAGAGATTTCAAAATGGGTCTAGTGGTTAAGGTTTGGTCTAGTTTGGTTTAGTTTGGTCTAATGGTTAAGGCACTAAGCTAGAAATCAAGAAATTATGAGTTCAAGTCCCACCTTAGCCATGGAAGCTAGCTGGGTGTTCCTGGGCCAGTTATTCTCTTTCAGCCCAACTCACAGGATTGTTGATGTAGAGAAAATAGGAGGAGGAAGGTATGTTGGATATGTTTTCTGTCTTGAGTTATTTGTAAAAATAATAAAGACGGGATATAAATAAATAAAATATGTTAGAAAGTTGTAATTAATAATGTGAGAAAAGAAGAAAATGGTTAAATCCATGATTGAGGAATAATTGCAGTGACTATATTTCAGTTTAATTATATTTAAATGCAAATGAAATCAAATTTAATTTTTGTCCTACCTCTACTCCACATTTTAGCCTAGTATACCAGGGTCTTTAGTCTATTCCAGGCATAGACCAGTCCTTGGCCCAGAAAAAAATATATATGCAACCTTGCTTTAGGTCTTCTCCTTGAGTGTAATAATGGGACTTGAAAGCCTTAGAGATGTGATTTGATGCCCATGGAGGATTAGGAAAAAAGTGTGGGTTCAATTTGATTACAGAAAGCAAAATATCTGACCTGATTAATACAACCAGTTTGGTGTAATGTTTAAAGTCAACTGGGAAAAACTGGACTTGTATCCTAACTCAGACTTTCCTGACCTGACTTGCTTCAATGTAATTGCCACTCCCTTCAGCCAATGTTGACATGCTGGTTGTACTTGGTACTATCCAAATTTTTTTGAAAAGATGCGGGTTTAAGAATGACTGCTAGCTCTAAATGATTGAAATAGTCCCCCGAACTGCTTGATGAAGAATGGAATACAAAAATTAGGAATCATTGATAGAGTTTGCATAAAACAGAGGAAAAAAATATACTTTTATTGGTGATCTTCCATTCACTATGCCATATTTCAAGCTGGACATCCTTCATTCATTCATGCAGTCTTCTTAGACGATTCATTTCCATTGACTGTCAACTCTGATGTTCCATGTTGATCATACTCACCCCACCCCCCCTTTTTACAGTGTTAGAGAAGAAGACATCCACAAGGCAAAGCCGGGACGAGCTAATTAAGAAAGGCCTCCTGGAAATTATGGAACAAGGCAAGTGAAAGCAATATTTGTGATATTGTATCCCCTCCTTCCTCTAAGAACCTGGAGAGAACGTTGCTGTTAAATAATGATGCTAGATGGCTTAGCACACATTGAGAAGGTCCAGAAAAGGGCAGCAGGAATGCGGAACTGATTCAATATAGTGTGTTGCCTGAGGCAAAGGAAGAGAAATGGCACTCACTAAAATTCCATTATAAACTTGTTGGTCACGCTGCAGTTGAATTTTATTTCATTTCCTGCACTAAACAGAAGGCTCACCTCAATGGTTTTCTTGTCCCACTTCTATGATTCATAGAATTCTATGAAGCTGCCCGGAGTTGCTCTTAACATATAAATTTAATAAATAAATACAATCAATGCTTCAGCATTTTATGATTCTCTTGTCTTTGAGAGTAGGGTCTTAACTGTGATACTCATACATACTTTTCCATCTCATTTACACTGTCCAGGATCTGCTGCATCAGACCATTGCCCTATTTTGCCAAAGGGTTTGGTGAAATTGCTGCAGCCCATACATTAGCGGGAAAGGTGGAGTGAACTAGGAAGAGATGGATGTGAATAATCTTTTGCATGCTTTTGAGAGAGGAGAGAGAAATGCTTCTTTCTCGTCGTTATCATACAAGATTACGCAGGGGGAAATTGAGGATGATTCAAAGGAAGAGCAGTGCATAGTGAAACTAGAGAATTCGGGTTCAGAAAATACAGTGGTAGCTGCCAACTCCATTAACTTTAAAAATGGAATAGACACATTTTATGGAGGAGAGAATAAAGCTATATGTAATCCTAATGGCTATATATCACTTGCTTATCATGAGCAGTATTAGAATTAGTGGCTTCTGCTTGCCATCTTAAATGATTGCCTTTTTTTATGTTCATAATGAAGGTGTAAAGGTGTCCAGTTTATCCACAAATCCCTTACTCCTCTTTTTTCCCTCCTGTAACAGAGCCTTCTTCAAACTGGGACTCTCTAGATTTGATATAATCACAATGCTTGCCATCTTTTGCTAGGAGAGCTTTGGGAAGCCAATATTTAATTGATTAAAACCTTGAATAACGCCGTCTTTGGTCTGATTTAAGCATGGTATATAAAATCATACATTGCAATGTCCTACCTGTCAATGAATACTTCAGCTTCAACCATAACAATGCAAGAGCACACAATAGATACAAACTCAAGGTTAATTGCACCAAACTTGATTGCAGGAAATACAACTTCAACAACAGAGTGCTCAATGTCTGGAATACTCTACCTGACTCTGTGGTTTCTTCCCCAAACCCCAAAAACTTTAACCTTAGACTGTCTACTATTGACCTCACCTCTTTCCTAAGAGGTCTCTAGGGGGCTTGCATAAGCGCACCAACGTGCCTACCGTCCCTGTCCTATTGTTTCTTTTATTTTTCTTTTATTTTTCTTATATGTACCCATTTCATGTATTCATAACTATGTATACACTTATACTTATTATCTTGTAAACAATTGACAAATCAAATAATAAATAATAAATAATAAACAAGCGATGGATATCAGATCACCTGAAGCTGACAGTAGGAATTAGAAGACATGATTTCACTCTGTTGGGATAATATTTGGAGCCTCATTTTTCGACACTACAATCTTTGTCCACTTTCCCCATGTTGCCTTGCATTGTCAACTCACACCCCAAGGATTCACTTCCATTGCAGTTCTGCCTCTCTTCAACCTTCCATGTTCTGGATATTTTAATTTTCCCTGGAAATCTTTTTTCTTCAAATATAGCTATCAAACCTTGATTAATTTTTTTCTAGAAAAAGGCCACTTAATTTTATAAACCCAAAACACCTTTATATTCTGGGAGATCTACTCCAGATTCACCTCCTGGTCATATATGATACTTAAACTCCATTTTGAAAGAATACCAAATACTTGTCCATTGTATAAACTTGACAAATGAGGTCAAAATCAGTTGGACAATCTTTATTAGTGCTTTGAATGCAGATATAATATACAAGTAGTTTTTAAAAGGACGTCTATTTCCTACTTTCTTGAACCACTGGTTGTGCTGGACTGTAACCGGACAATTGTAAAATTCTGCCATCTCATAACGAAGGATCAGAAGTAGAATATTAGCAAATGTTTTCTTGAAGGAGGCTTAGCTGAGCCTGATAGATGGCAGGTTTTTTTTTTTCAAATTAGACTGTCTCTGGCTCCATAATAGAAATTAACAAGAGTGGGATGAGATGGGGGAGAAAATTCTAGTCCTTTCACCATCTTCACATCCTTGGCCATTCCCTATATCTTCCCCTCCACCACCAATTTTCCTGTTTTCATTATGGTCATAGGTAATGTGAACGAACTATTGTTTCCATCTGACTTCTGAACATGGCTTGTTGCTCCCCAGCATGCCTACCAATTTGTGCTATTTTGTGTCTTTTAGCTCTGTGGATGTCATTGCACTTGTGTGATGTTAAAGCTAAAAAAGGAAAAAGGATACGTGTCCATAAAGGAATGGGATAAACGACTCTAGGAATGAGGCCAGAGACCATTAACATCAATTCATTTTTATGGCTGACATTGCAGTGAAAAATATTGTCCCATTTGACCTGGAGGGGTTATGACTCTTGTAGACATCAGACAAAAGTTTTTCCAGTCCTTCTTTGAAGATGCTCAAAATGGCAAGATATCTTGCCTTGAGTTATATCCCCTCCTACTCCTGTATGCTTCCTAGGAAGTTTGATCTGTGTGTAAACTTGGAATGTATTTCTATAAAGCTGTCCAAGAATACAGGTAGTATTCTTCACTTGTGTCCACAATTGAGCCCAAAATTCCTGTTGCTAAGCGAGACATTTGTTAAGTGAGTTTTGTCCCAGTTTACGACTTTTCTTGCCACAGTTGTTGTTAAATGAACCAGTGCTGTTATTATGTTAGTAACATGGTTGTTAAAGCACTTCTGGCTTCCCCATTGACTTTGCTTGTCATAAAGCCACAAATAGTGATGACATGACCCCCCCCCCCCACACGGTACTGCAACTGTCATAAATACGAACCACTTGTCAAGCGTCTGAATTTTGATTATGGAACCGCAGGGATGCTCTAATGGCCATAAGTGTGAAAAATGGTCATGTCACTTTTTTTCAGTACCACTGTAATTTCGGTCATTAAATGAACTGTTGCAAGTCATGTTGTTGTGCCTGATTTTAGGTATCAAATACCTTGTTTTTGGGCTACCAAACTAAATTAGATGAGAAGTTTCAGCAACTCGGGATAAAGTTAAGATTTGGTTTTAGGACAGAACTGTTTTTCTGGATGGCTGCTTTAAAGATCAGGGATATTGCCTGGACAATATATTAGGTTCCTAGGAAAAGTATTTGTCTTTAATAGTAATGACAGAATCTCTAAGAACTGGGGTTTCCTCAAAGCAACAAGCAGTCTAATAGAAAACAACAAATACAGAATAAACGACTGGGATCTCAGGGGTTTATTTTACAGCCCCTTTTAAAAATTCACCTGAAGTGTCTCTTTTAATAACTATTCATAAGCCTGTTCCGATTAAAGCAAGATAGGCAGCAATTACATCCTAACCTTTCCCAATTAAATTGTACTTTAATGCAATAATTTGTGTCTTTCAGATCTGCAATATTATGTGAAGCGTAGTGCATTAAATCTTGAAGCCTCTTGAGTTTCTTTTGTATCACATTGACTTATGCAATTATCTAAAGGAGTAGCCCCCGTCCATCTTCCTTCCCCCTAACTTCCTGTTGGATCCTAGCTCTAATGAGGGTATTGTTTTAATACGTGGATCATAGGAGTTATTGACCCATCAGTTTTAAATGTCAATGCTTTACCCTTGCACTGACCTTATATTAAGTGGAGGATGAGCATCACTGCTACATATTTTTTGGTATTTGTAATGCATGTATCTTGATGGTTGGGTGTGCTTTGGAGAACGTAGGTCAAATGAAGAATCAGTGAATTCTAAATTTAAATCTGCCTTTTAAACAATGCTTAAAGGGCAGAGTGTGTTCCTTGCATTTTGTACATCCTAGCTGTTTAATGAATCCTAAAAAAAGACAATGATACTTAAATATAGGATGGAACAGATTCTGAACTCCATACCCTTCAACAGATTAGATTGTCTCCAGAGGTGGAGCTTTGGGAAAAGAAGTATGGTTTAGCATAGACAAAGAAGAGAAAGATATCAAATCCACATGGGAATTGGTCATGTGAAAAGGATCTTGAAAGTGAAGTCGACAACTTTATGGCCAAACCCTATCTAGATCCTACTGGCTGCTACCGAATTCTGGGATGGCATCCTTTAAATCAGAATCACAGAGTTGGAAGGGACCTTGAAGGTCTTCTAGTCCAATCTTTTGTTCAAGCAGGAGACCCTATACCATTTCAGACAAATGTCTTAAAAGCCTCCAACGATGGAGTCCCCACAACCTCTGAGGGCAAGCCATTCCACTCATTTATTGTTCTCATAATCAGGAAATTGCTCCTTAGTTCTAGGTTGGTTTTCTCCTTGATTAGTTTTCCATCCTTTCTTGTCTTACTATCTGGTGCTTTGGAAAATAGGTTGACCCCCTCTTCTTTAATAGCCTCTCCAATGTTGGAACATTGCTATCATGTCACCCCTAATCCTTCTTTTCACTAGATTAGACAAACCCAATTACTGCAACTGTTCTTCATATGTTTTATCAATTTAGACAAGTTGGAATAGATGTGAAAAGGATGGTCTGGAGCCTGGAAACTAACTCTTAAAAAGGAATGTTTGAGGGAACTGGGGATCTTTAGTCTTGAGAAAAGACAGCTGACAGGAACATATGATATTATTTTTTTAAATACTTGAAGGATGCTCAGCAGAAAAACCACCAAGAACTCTTTTTTAACATTCCAGAGTGCAGAACATGGAATAATGGGCTTTAGTTACAGAAAGGAATTTTTGCTTACACAATGTCTAATTGAACTTTGGAACTTGACTACCACAAGATGTGCTGGATACCAACTTGGCTGCCTTCAAAAAAGGGCTGGACCAATTATGAAAATCATGGTGCTCAATGACTATTAGCCTTTATGGTAATGTGACTGACTCTGAAAACTTAGTCTTCTGCTGCACGACTAATAGATTTCCTTGGGCAGTTCCTTTTAGAGAACAGACTGCTGTTCTAGATAGGTCATGGGTCTGATGCAGCTGGACATTGCTCAAGTTCTTGTGTTCCTAAAGGGAAACTTTGATTGAGTATTAGAAAAACAAACAAACTTCACCAGCTGGAATAAGGAGACCTACTGGCCTGATTTATTTGGAACAGAGCAGTTATGAAGTGGCCAAAACAAAACTGCACTTAAAGGCATTCCATTGAGATGTGAGTAATTGTAGGGAGGCTTGAAAAGGAATGGAAGGAAGAGCATCCACAAATAAACTTAAACTTTAAACTTTCCAAAATTTTGGATTTTTCCCTTAAACTTTCCAAAATTCTGAAATTGGGTGTGTGTGTGTCAAAAAAGTCAAGATGGTTGTTCAAGACAGTGCAATTAACACTTCAGTTATTTGTTGTGCTTCTGGCAGGTTGATTGCATTGTTGTGGCTACCATTTTTATATTTCTGACTCAACCCGGCAGACACCCAATTTCTTTCTTTCTTTTTCTCCCTCTCCCTCCCTAATATTTATTTATTGTTACATTGATATCTTGTTTGTTTCTTTCAGAAGTGGAAAATGGCATACCTAGCATTCCTTCCTTCCTTCCTTCCTTCCTTCCTTCCTTCCTTCCTTCCTTCCTTCCTTCCTTCCTTCCTTCCCCCAAACAATCTGTGAGATTGATCAGAGAGCTACTGATTGTCCCCAAAAGAAGCACTTCTATTTATATCTGAGGAAAGGATGCAGCTTTTTTGGAAGGGCAACAGATTACTGTTAGCTTGCCTCTGAAAGCAGCCGCACCATTTTTTTCCAACTTGCAGAGAAACCTGAAAATATTCCATCTGAACACTCCATCTGAATCCTTTTCAATGTATGCACAGCTCTTCACTTTTTACTTTTTATAAAAAAAATTACCACCTTTTGTGGACTGGGGGATTGGATTTAAACGGCATCAGATTATCCAGCCATCCAATTCAATAACTGGCATTGAGTCTTTTAACTAAAATTATTCCCAGTTGCACCTGGGCATGGCTAGAACTGAGAGGCAGCTCTTTGCAGGCAAAGTACATCAGGAACTTTCCTCCATCAAGACCTCAACCATTTCTCTCTTAAGCCCATGCAGCATTTTACAGATGCAGCTTCCCTCTGACCCTCTGGAAAGTGGGTGGAATTTTTCCCTTTTAGGGTTTGGTTTCAGCTCTTCAAGTGGAGGTTTCATCAAAATGCCTGGATTGAATAGAGTTGAGGGGGGAGAAAATAGAACCAGTGCACAATGTGAGAGGCGGGTAATATGCCCATGATTATTCATGGATTGGCTTTCCAACTCCTTCCCTTCCCCTTCCCACAGTATCATAGCAACCGTGGTGCTGCAAAAAGCTATTTTAAGAACAGTAACTTTTCACTGAACGTGCCTATGAGGTAGAGTGGGCGAACTCAGGCTTTAAAAATTGTGCACTGGGGAACTGTGTGGCAAGAAAGCCAGATCATCATCATCTTCTTCTTCTCTTCTTCTTCTTCTTCTTCTTCTTCTTCTTCTTCTTCTTCTTCTTCTTCTTCTTCTTCTTCTTCTTCTTCTTCTTCTTCTTCTTCTTCTTCTTCTTCTTCTTCTTCTTCTTCTTCTTCTTCTTCTTCTTCTTCTTCTTCTTCTTCTTCTTCTTCTTCTTCTTTCCTCCTCCTCCTCTCCTCTTCCCTTCCCTTCCCCTCCTCCTCCTCCTCCTCCTCCTCCTCATCCTCATCCTCTCCTCCCTCCTCCTCCTCCTCCTCCTCCTCCTCCTCCTCCTCCTCTTCTTCTTCTTCTTCTTCTTCTTCTTCTTCTTCTTCTTCTTCTTCTTCTTCTTCTTCTTCTTCTTCTTCTTCTTCTTCTTCTTCTTCTTCTTCTTCTTCTTCTTCTTCTTCTTCTTCTTCTTCTTCTTCTTCTTCTTCATTAGAAGAAGACATTTGAGAAATTTGTGAGCAGCATGCCAAATTTTAATTGATTATGACAAAAGATCCATGGGAGATGTTTCTTTTTTTTAACATTTGAAATATTATTTAACATTTAAAATGCACAAAAGAATAATATTAAGAAAATTTGGAAAGCTCATTCTGGATGAATAGAGTGATCCCCCTATCAGCATATTAAATTCTTTGTGGATTATTAGGTCTTCCAGTTGTTTGTAAGTACCATATGTAACTATAGAAATGAATATCACCTACATGCTACTTTTAGGAGTAAGCTTTTTTATTTTTAGTTTATATACACACATACAGATGTTTCTACTGTCTGTACAGAAAGGTTAATCTTATTAGTGTCACATATCTTAGTTTCACTGCTTTGTGGAAAATTTCATTTTAATTGTTGCCTAAGAAGGAAGGAACAATAGCTGCTATAGGGAGCTGTCCCAGGTGCTGACAAGTCATCTATTATTAACAAACAACTCACTCATCCATATCATTGCATATGCTTTACTAATGCTAGTAACATTAACTTAAACCTGTAAAACAGACACAGAGTATTTTCCATGGGTTCAGGATACATT